>NC_142616.1:63806004-65181629 GCF_059453375.1 Lepisosteus platostomus | reverse complement strand
TTGTGGCTGAATCTGACTGCAGCAAGCAGAATACTAAAACTGCACAGAATGGAAATAATGAGAACAGGAAATCTTTGGGGGACAGGACACTACTGGGCTGTTAATTCTTCTAATCTTATCCTGTTCTCACTGAAGGATAGACTTTGCACGTGGCAGATCAAATGATGTGTGAAGATGCTTTGGTGTTATAAAATGACCTAACTTATCCGGAGTAAATTTAGACCATAATCATTACCAGCTTTAATTAACTTCAATAAAAAAGAACATGGATTTCATTCAAATCAGAGGCAATGAACCATGACATGGTGAGACGGCAGTAAAGACGTACAAAATGAATCTGCACAAAACCCAGCATGCACACAACAAAAGAATGTAGAATAATGGAAATAATAATCTGTTTGGCAATGCCATGCATATTGAAACAAACCTAAATCAAAACCTGTTAAAGTCTCAAAACTATAAAAGGATGCACTATATCCCTCCTGTGATGATGGATTTTACAAACTTGTGCTATGTGAAATATTAAAACCAAGATTTCTATAGAGGAAAGTCAAGGTAGCTTGTCCAATCCCAATGGACGCATGGAAGAGGAGAAACATTGGAAAGCTTGAAGTGTATTGAAAGTTTATGTTTAGTTTTCAAGCAAGCTCTGGTGTCATTAAAGCTGTCTGAAGTCTGAAGTGGATTGGTTATACAGGACTCGACCATGTGATATTAGAATATTCAGAATACAGTGGCGCAAATGACCAGCAGTAGACAGGAAACCATCTAGAAGCTCTATTTTGCCACATGTTAATTGTTTGTCTCTCAGGATGATGCTTACACACTTTGGACTTGACTGACTAAACAGTTGTTGAATAGGAGTAATCTGAATGTAAACCATGATTTTATCAATTTTCTATCAATTTCAATTTTGAGTCATTGTTCTAGGAAAGCGGATTGCTTCCTTTCCAGTTAAATACCTTAACTGTTCCTAAACAGAGACAGTTTGAAATTTAAGAACAAAACGGCGCTTAGTCAGCCATCTTGGTTTACACAGGACCGTTTTTTCACCATATGTAAATTATACTGTCCCTAGAATTACCAAGTGTGGATTTCATTGACCCAGACTGGACATACAGTACAGTATGAATTATCACAGCAACGTGTGAATCTCATGCAGGTTTGGATACAGACAAAATTCACAGAATTTCATTGTTTTAAATTGGGGCAGCAGGTCACTGTCCTGCATCTCACTTATTTGTATGGGCATCAGGAGCCGCCCATGAAAGGGGGGGACGGGTACTGTCACACCCTCTACATCTAGAGGGCACTCCTACTCTGTCCTGTCCCTAGTTTCCTGTGCTTTGCTGTCCTTCCAGTGTCTCTCTCTCTGGGGCTATATATTTCCGGGTCACTCGTTCACCTTCACTCGGCATTGACATTCGGATGTCCTGAGACCTGCCTAGCACCAGGTGGCCCACGTCCGTGGCCTGAGGGCATAGGTTTCTATATGGCATTTCCTGAACAGCTGAGCCCAGGCTAACCCCCGTCTCACTGCTACGCATAGGGTCTTCTTCCGCTCTCCTGCCGTTCCACTGTTCGTCCCTTCCAACATCTGAGACAGTCACATGAAGATTTTTGAAAGTGGTTTTGCTCTGCTGTCCATTTTGATTGGAAATAGTTTTTCAGTCACCTATCCACTGTAAAGTCTGTACCAATATACCTGCTGAAGTTGGAATGGTTTCGTTATACAGTACAATGTTCATCTATAACCCACTTGAAATATGGGAAAAATAAAATTCCTTACATTCCTTAGAGGTGTCCACAAAACCTAATAACAAACCTTAACAATGAAGGTTTCCACATAATTCCACATTCATAGGTTAAACATTGGGGAATGTAATAAAAGCTGTCATTTTCCTCTCCAGTATAAGCTGATCTGAATGCATAGAAATCTGGAACAAAGGAGTGTGTTGGGTACAATTTATCACTGTCTCTAAAAAAAAAGACGCTGTGCACAGCTCTTGCTGTGACAAAATTATTGCAATCACCCTGCCTCCTGGCTGGCACTAAAAACTTCATAGCACTGACAGAGCAGGGGCAATAAATAGAAATGCTTTAAATAACCTGTTTTATACAAAGAGTAAAGTACTGGAGTCCAGAAAATGACTTTTTTGCAAATAACACCCTTAAATTCCAATCAAGAACATGCAACAAAATCCTTTCCCCTTTTCTTTAACCTTTCAATTGCCTGTGATCACATACTGTGGATGCAGCAAGCATTTCATTTTCCTATTATTGTTACATTGCTTAGTCTAGTCATATGTCAATAAAAGCAGTGCCCTCAATTTTCTCCTAATCTTATTATAAGCCAACAAATTCGGTATTCTGTCACTTCATTTTCAAGTTAATTAAACAATAAAGCACCACACTTATTGATATGGATTAAACAGCAAACAAGAGATAACAGAATTAAATCTCTGACGTTCTGTCCAAGCAAACAGTGTCTGTTGTTGCTGTTATTGCCATGGGGTACTGGAATAATTGGGAATATAACAGTGCTGGATTGCAGACCTTAAACCTTTAGGCTTTTCCTAATATTTAAACTGTTTTCTGACATTTTGGACATCCATGAAAATCACATTTGGCATTTCCAAAATCGGCTTGTAATTGCATATAATGTAGCCATGGAATTAAGTCAGCTGCCAAAGGACTGAAATGGAATCTGAGTAAGTGTAATTGCCTCTGAGACTTGTGAACAAATAATTATTTCAAAACAGTATGAAACATACCATTTAACAGGGTTTATGTGCTTTAGTTTGCTTTAATTTTCATGAAGTCCTACAGGGTGTAGGTGCAAGATTTCAGTGTGCACCGGGGACGGTACAAATTTTGGGGGGCATCACCCATCACATGAGCATTTGAGAAAAAAAACATGAACAGATTACTGTTCCAATTGCTCATAATAAATGCAGTTCTGGAACGAAAAGATAAGCAAATTCACATCAAAACCCTTCAAGCTAAATATGTATCAAATTAAAAACTGGAATATAGAATACTTAACCCTAAAGCATCATTATACTTAGCTCAGCTTGTGATCCTAACTATCAGCTATTTATGTTTTCTTATTGAAGCAATGAGCATGCATAATTAAAGATGCAGTAACCTTTTGCCCGTTAACTCTTTATCACTTTTTTTTAACAATCCTTGAACCTTAAAAAAGGCTAATTCCCTTTCTAACAAGTTAATGGAGTATTGAATTTTTTCACGTCACGAGTACAGTGCTAAAAATCACCCCCAGCTCTTTGCACCCTGTAAAAAAATAACTCATTTTCTTTCTTAGAGACATTGTTTATTGACTGCAGGCACCTCTGGTGTTCATTTGAACTCTTATCTTTAATTACGGAATTATACTAATGACTTAGATCAGAAATCAAATTACCTGTTCTTTTAGGTCTTAATCAATTGCTGACAGAAAACCTTCTATAATACCAACAGGACTCTAGCCCTCATGGATTGGGATTTGTCTTTTTAAGACCACTAGTTTTAACACTTTCACCATTAGCACTATTTTACGTAAGGAACAAGACGCATAACTATTACTAGTAGCATTTTAACAATCTGTAGATTGTCATCTGGTCCAGTTAGACTATCAACATTATTACCATTTATGCGAAAATGGAAATTAGTCCTGCTACACTGGGATTGTTATATTGTCATGGAACCATGTGAAAAACAGGTGAAAGAAAATCAAGCAATGAGTCATTGAGTGAGTCATGGTTCATGTCTTTTCTTCAGCTCTTTGGTGTTGTATATCACCTTGTCTATCACAGTCTGTCACTCTTGGGATATCACCAGAAGCTTTTTTCATTGCTTTGAATTCGCCAGGCTGAACACATAGTCAGCTATTTTTCCAGAAGTGTTTATATCATGGGGATGACAAACAAAACAAAGGTCGTGGGGGACAGAAGGGATCCGTTGTAATCAATCCAGTTTTGGCAGTGAAAGATTCCTCCAGAAAACAGCATTAACTAAGTCCAGCATAGTGTATCACACCCTACTCTCAGCATGGCTAAAAGATATTGGCCTTCACATTCCCCCCACTTTTACTTGATCCTGCTCTATTTTGCCATTACTTATATGGAACTCCACTGCTCGGATCCATCCAAGGAGACATGGTAGAGACTTGTATTTCTGCTGCTGATATGGCCAAATCTTTACTGGCACTGCATGCCTCTATTGCCAAGGTCTCATGTTATTTCAGGGGTCCTTTAATGGAAATTCAGGAGTGTGTACAACTCATGGCGGGGAGGTGAAATAAGGGAACATTTGCTCTATGACAAATTTAAAATTAAATGTAACACTCGGTTCACAAAAAATGCCCTCCCACCATGTTCTAACCACAGTAGGATATTGAGCTTTAATGTTTTGGTTACACTTTGTAATGCTCAATCTCATGAACTGAGATGTATTACTGTACATACAGCATAAATGAAAGCTACATAATCTGCATTAGTACACTCGAAATAGATATTCAGTGCTCAAAACGAAACTAGTAAATGACTAGGTAAAATTAGTTGAGCACAATACTGCAGCTATTTCAACACTGATTCAACATGCGTTCCGACTGGATTTTTAATGTTCTCCCTGTGTTTGTGTGGACTTGCTGTGGGTGCTCCGCTTTCTTCCCAGAGCTGAAAGATGTTGGCTTTTGGGAAAACTGACCCTGGTGGTAGAGTGAGCATGTGTGTGTCTGTGTGTGCCTGGCGCCCCACACGGGGTGTACCCCGCCTTGTGCCCGCTGCTTGCTGGGATAGCCTCTGGCGCCCCCGCCATGCTGTATCGGACAAAACAGTGAGAAGACGGATGGATTAGCGTAAGGCATTATTTAGTTTATGCAAAGCTGAATTTAGCATGAAAGAGATGCTGACTGTTGGGCCTGGGCAAAAGAAAGAAGTATACAGGACAGGGCACATGCATAGTTAAGAGGAAGGGAGTCACTCAGCCAAGTCTTTACTGCTCTGACCTCCTCTATTCCTTCCAATCGGTTCAGACACGACTTCAAGAGCAGAGGCTCAGATGAGTTTTGATAAAGAACAACAATCTCGCAGAGAAGGTTATGAAGGGGTCGCTGGAACTGAGATTAAGAATTGATTATTTTTAATGGAGCGTGGCAGAAATAAATGACAGGTCCTCTACCACAATTTTACTGTCGTGTTAATCCTACTGACACGTAAACAGCTTCCAAAACATTTCCGAGGCATGTAAAGGTCTTTGTGTTAACAGAATTGCTTTCATTTTTCCGTAGTTATTCAATCAAGTAATTTTGGAATTATTTGGTTACATTATTTGGTCATTTAAATTCATTACACATTGTTTGGGTTAAATACTCATAATCTGAGGTCAAGTAACAAATTCTTAGAAAAAGAACCTACATACTGTATACTCTAATTGTGCCACGGCACTATTTTGATTAAACTGTACCTTTAAATAATTTGCGTATCTGGACTGGATTATGTTAATGTAGATACTCTTAATTATGTTACAGAATAACAGCAGCCATGATTGGATTTGACTGAAATATCCTGTTGCATTAACTGATGTTAATCTCAAAACCTTACTTTTACCTTAACACCAGTTTTAAAACAGTGAATACTCTTGTCTCAAAAAAATAATAAAACTGCAATTGATCTGAGACATTACCCTTGTAAAACAATGTTATAAAGCATTTTTACATTACATTTCTGCAAACAGTGCAATTACAGTGTTAATACATGGAAAATGCAGAATTTACAGTACTTTGAATTGGAAAAATGGCACACGTGCTACACATAGGCTAGGACTTTTGTTCTATTTCACCTTAAGTGGCCAACAACAAGTACAAACCCAACATCAGAATCCAAGGCTTGTACAAACCCAAGATCACACATAGATTGCTAATGCCACAGATGAGAAATTCTTCTTATCTTTTGGAAAAAAGAAAGTTCCCCTGATGTTTGGAACTCACCTTTTAAATCCGATTTTATCTGTGTGATGAAACTGCCTGAGAAAAAAAAAGTGTGTTCCATAGCAAGTCTGTCACTCACTGGCAGTTGCCTAATACCTTCAATAAGCACTGTATCTTGGAAATGAAATCCCTAAATTATTGCAAAATACAGTGATGTTTTTTGTGAGATGGCAAGCGTGATGCAAAACTGTTCCTGGTCAGAGCATTCCTGAATTTCAAATTAGTGTTTTTTATAGCAGGTGAAATTACTTCTGCCTTTTCCAGTTCCTCCAACCTTCACCATACAATTGTACAATACGATTAATAAGGAAAGTGATTTCCTGAAATTGCAAAAATGGATTTTAAGCATAACAGGAAAAAAGTATGTCTGGAAGCAGTTTAATTTAAACGTCATGGAGACGAGGCCAGATTAAGGAGCTTTTCTGCCCTGTGCCCTGGAGCTCATTTGCAGAGGGAAGGGAATTTTAACAGCGAAACCACCCATACAAAAAATACTGACATGTTTTTTAAAGCATGTACGCAATCTCTCCTATTACCAATTATGTCATTACCTTTTAATTATTCATGTGAAATGGGTACAGGAATGACAAAAAACAATGTGATACGTTTGCAATCCTAGTGGAAAGGCAGAATAGGTGAAACTTAACATTATGAAACTATGAAAAAGGCATGCACTAATTATCCAGTAACAAAAAGGGTCCAGTATCAGTCAACACCTGTTTGTTTTGCACCTGTTTGTTTCACTATTTAATTATTTTAGGTGTATAGAGAGGAATGTAAATCTGGATTATCAAAAAAATAATCCAGAAGAAGTGGAAGCTGATTCTCATGCTGTTAGACAAACTCAGGGTGCTGTGACTTGTTAAAAGTATCATATTGTAGGCCACTCAAACAAACTGCTACTTTCGATTCAAGAGCAACTTGCAATAAAAAAATAATACTTATTGTTCCACACACAATCCAGAAGAAGGTCCAGATTGCAAGATTGCAGACTGCCCAGATTGTAACACAGAGAGAGGGCAATCTCCTCTGCTCAGAGCTATCCAGAGTGCTGAAGTCTTGCCTTTGACGTGACTCGAGTGGTGTAGTCTGACCATCTTAAAGGAACAGCGATTTCTAATTATTTCTGTTTGGAAATAAACCCATTCAGTTTGGAACAGTCAGTCTTCTTTCACAGCTCTAAACCATGCAACTTTGCTAGAATGAATGTTCACTTGGGAGTCTGCAAACCCTGGTGGGATACTGAGAGAAATACTATACTCAACAAACGGCAATAAAAGAAAGAAATACTTAAATTCTTTTTGCTGCACATTAATGTCAGGTTTGGCCTAGCAGAGGGCCTCCCAGTTCTGATCCTCGGGATCTCCAACGCCAACTGGCGTTCATTCCAGTGAAACCCCATCCCTAGTAACTTAATCCCACCTTTAACCGAACGAATACATTGGAGACTTTATTTGTAAAATGTCGTAGTTGAAAAGGAAGAAACGTGTTTAAGAGCAAGAACTGGATGAAAGGCCTGAGTAACACAGACCATTAAACTTCCTGTAGTTTGCAGTCTTTTCTTGGTTTTCAACAAAGCTCATATTTTCACAGGTTACCTGCAAGTCTGGGTCCTCCTCATGCTTCAAGTGAGCCTCTTCAGCAGCTTCTACAAGGCGCTGGAAAAGAGACCAAGACACGCTGTCAGAACTGCATTGTAATACTCTGCCCATAATGACAAATAGTAGAGGAAATATTTTGGGAGGAAAGGTTGTTAAAGTCAATAGGGATACATTTACTAAGATCACATACAAAACAATTATCAATGGTTCTATAGGTTTCCAGTCATATTCTTTTGTTGTTTGTTTTGTTTGATTCAAATTCATTGATTTAATTAAGATGAATGTGCTTAAAGATTTTTTTAAAAACTATTTTTTTTAAATCCCTTGTCTGACCTAATCACAGTGAAGTTAAATCAATTTAGTTATAACATAATTCAGAGTTGTACAGTAGTAGGTTCAAAATCAATATTATATTGTAGTGGGGTAATTTGTAAAATATTACGGAGGAGCAGAACAAGACTATTATTATAATAATGCTGTCGTTGCACTGTCTCTGGGAGTCAGATATTTTACAGTTAAAAACTATTAGAAACAGTCAACACATGAATTAGAATTTAAGGCCAATTGTAAATTCTGGGTCACAAAATATAATACTTAAAAGTAATAAAAAACAAAGAGAATGATATACAGTACTAACACAGGGGAAGTTCAAATCGAGGAAAGGTGTGTGTCAGTTTTACAATGCACTATTCCTCATTTGAAATACTGCGTGAGATTGTGGTCACCATATGAGAAAGAGAATATTATAACTTTATAAAGACATCAAAGAAGAACAACAATGAATGATCCGTGGTCTCAGCCAATTGTCACTTATGAACAGGTTAAAGTACTGTAGTTAAATCTGTTCACTCTGGAACAAAAGAGATTGAGAAGAGATTTAAATGAAATATATACAATTGTAAGTGGTGTTAATTTGGTCAACATAGGGGACCATGTGTCATCCAATAGTAAAACAAGGAATCTGGGGCACAATTGCAAATAATATGGAATTTACTGAGAATGGAGAATTAGTACAATTTTTCAGGCAAAAGGTTGTGGTTATCTGGAGCAGGTGATTCAGACCCAACTATAGGATCCTTTAAGAAAAGGCCGAATTAAATTTGAGATTTACTGAAATACCAATCTACCAAACAAGCTAAATTTTTGCAGCCTTCTTGATTGCTATTATGTCCCTCATGGGACTCATTAAGAGAATATCATCCTAATAAAAAAAAAATCCGTTCCTAAATAAATTGGTGTTGTGCACAAATACAGTATAATTCAACAGTTTTGAATAATTTAAGATACAGAAACTGAATAAGTCTGAATAAAAGAAAATATAATCTAGAATGCCAATCATTCATAACACAAAATGCAAGGAAAAAAGTATTTTTAAGCCTTCATTTCACTGTTTTTTTCAATGCTGAAAGTCTCACTGATCAGTAAATAAACATGTCACAATCAAGGGCTTATTATATGCTAAGCTGTTACTGTATGTAATTAAAAGGCGTAATCAAAATGATCATACAGCAATCTCAGAGACAAAGAACACTGCCTGGAAAAAGTGTCCATTTTTGTGGCGTAGTTTTAAAACAAAGTATGGATAATATATTTTAAACATTAATATCATACAGACTATTTAATGTACAAAACACCAACATGAAGTAACTTTGTAGATTATCCAGGTGAACTTTTGAACAACATAAATAAAAACAATTGGCATCATGTCTTGATGGAGGGAAATTTTAAAGTAGACTTACAAGCTTTCTCTTGATGTATGAGAAACACATGAGAATTAGAAATTAAGGAAAAATTAAATGCATCACATCCTTACCTTTTCTTAATGTTATGCACTACTTCAACAACAAATGTTATATATATGTTATAATGATATAACTGCATAATTTAACCATTCTCTCACAGCAATATTCTTTCAGCACAACTCCTCACAGTTTGATAAGTCTCCCTAACTTAAGATGGTTGATGGCAGCATTTCTTTTATCTTCTAATAGTTTTGCCATTATAATTTACAGCAGAGCATCTCCGACATATGCATGCAGTTCATGGATAAGAAACTATTTTTAAATCATCCCAAAGCAGAAATAATGCCTTAGGCTCTGCCTGGCTACCCATTGCTGTTAAGAAGACAGTTTATATGAGAACTCCTAGGGATTCTGTCTGCTTTTAATTACTTAAGGTTTTAAGAGTCTGGGTATTCACTTCAATAACTCCTACCTTAAATTCTTATGTATATTTAAGTTTAAAAGGAAATACTGGAAGCAGTTGGAAAGAGAACAAAATATTAACATTTGTTATGCTTTTAGAAGTGCGCAAGTAAAACTACAGAAAAGATTCTGGCTTGTTACTGTATGTAGCAAAATCCATTTTTCTGATTTAATAATTCACACCTGCTAATTATTTTTGCCTTGCCTTACTCTTCTTTCTGAACTGGGTGTGTAATTTTGTACTAAAACAATCCCAAGGGACTAGACTATTTTAAATCTCCCAACTGTCCAAAAAGTAGTTGAACAATATAAAGTTTCTTACACCTCATTTTGATTTCACATCCTATTCTATTAGTCTATGATTAACATTTGGAACTACTTTGGCAACCTACGAAATAGGCTGAATTTCTAGATACTGCTTTAATTCTATAGAAGTTAAAGGTAACTATGCTTCTCAATTCATGTAGGAGCACGGATTTTGCCTGACAGCTGCTTCAATACAACATTCAGTATATTTGTGATTGGAGGCCACCTCTTTTTGGTGATAAAAACCAGCTCTAATCTTAATTAATTTTTGAAAAAAGCAAATATCAACCAGGCTGGATGAACTACAGGCCATTATCACTATTAAACACAGACATGCAATTGTTTCCACAGGTTTTATTTTAAATGGTTGAAAACATGCACTTGCCATCTAATCCATCATGACCAGACAGGCTTTTTAATGGTCTGATTTAGTTCTGGTCTCTTCCAAACTCAGGTTCTTCATCAACTAGCCTCTTGTGCAGCACTTCATTAGATGCAGAAAAACAGACAGTTGACCACAATGGAACTATTTGTGTGCTATTTTAGAGATCTATGATTTGGGGTATTTATTTATCAATATGATTCCTATTCTATACAAGCCCTAGAGCTTGTATGCTAATCGCACTTGGAACACACACTCAACTGGGGTGCACATTATTACTGTTAATGTTTATTCATTTGTTAGTGCTACTGGCTCAGATTATCACTACTGCAGATTAGCACAATCCGTTTATACAGTATACAGATCTCAATACCCCACGCTGTTCAGATGATATTTTCCTATTCCTTTCAGATATTTCTCACTCGGTCTTCCATGTTGCAAACAAAGTTGGAGCAAATTATCATACTTTTTCACGCTAATCTACTATTATTACTTTACTTACTTACTTTATGAGAACAATCCTTAGAACAACTTAATTCCGTAATGACTAGTTCCATTTGAAGGGTAAGTGGGCAAATATGTGTTCGATAGCCCTACAGTGATCCAAAGCTTTTGGTGGTCTGACTGTACCTAATTTAAATTATTACAATTGTGCCTTCCAGTTGAGGGTAGTTAGCACTTGGATAGATCATAGAGCATCATCCTCATGGCACACAATTCAGGAGGCATTAATTAAACCAATTACACCCCAGGATCTTTCATTTTCTGCTCTGAAAGACATAACTGTTTTCCTTCAAATGGGCCCTATTATTACAAACTCATTAGAATTTTGGAGGAAAGTCAACTGACTTTTTGGCAGCCCCCCAAAACGTCATAAACTCACCGATTTGGAATAATTTCCCGTTACTCGTTTTCAGTTTTTTCAAATCTACCCTGCTGGCTACAGGAAATGATCACACTCTTGGAAACATCTTTAACAACAATGGTCTGCACATGTTTTGGGAACTAAGGAAACTTACTGTCCTCCTGCGTTTTCCTATTATGTGCATCTCACAATCCGCTCAGTCCTGTGGGTTGCCATGGGATACTGCTGTATCCTCCAATCCAGTCACTGATCCAATTCTTTTAACCGTCACTACTAGAAGTCATTTTTTTCTCTACATGACTTTCTTTTGTCACCTAAAATCAGTACTCGCCCACAGAGATCGAGTGCTAGATAAGATACATGGTAGTCCTGATTCGGGATGCCATCTAGGACAATACTTTTCACCCTCTAAATATTTTGTACAGCATCCTGTCCATTTTAAGCTTACACGTAAAGTGTATTCAATACTACCCTGGCAGTGCCAGATAAAGATTACTGCCAACCTTCTCAGAAAAATCTGCAGTGGCGTGACTGTAACCTACCTGCACATGCTTTGCTTTGTATTTGACTTATGTGAGTTTTAGATGTTTCTGGTTTTAATATGCCGCTGAGATCAAGGTTGCTATCAGCCTCCTGGAAAAATGCCTGTTGCTGGTGGGTGTAGTTCTAGCACAAAAAGCATGCAACTCATTCTATGAGGTCTGGTGGGGACAGAGACACCCTTGAACTGGGCACTCACATGCAGATAGCTTCTTATGAAGAGAAGGATAGTTAGACTATGTTTTGTGAGTGCTAATCCTGCATCAGCCTGGTGAGATAAGATAAGATCAGATGTTTATCGTCCCCTGGGGGAATTTTTTTATGGACACCCAGGACTCCTGTACAGTACATTTAAATAGAATGCAAAAAAGGAGAAGAAAAACATTGCACATTAAATGATTAAAAAAATAAGAAAAACATTGCACATGTACAGTATAATGCATAACATGTAACATTTATTATAGCACATCACAAATCATATTGCCCTCAAGTGGGTTGTAAGAGTCACAATTGTGTTTATCCTTGACATTTGTGTTGCCAGCTTTAATGGATAGTGGAACAAAGGAATGTTCGTATCTGTTTGACTTACATTTGGGAACCCTAAAATGTTTGCCAGAAGGAAGAAATAAATTGATATTCAGAGTTGAGGATGTGGGAAGGATCTGATATCATTTTTCCTGCCTGTTTGATTATGGATTTTTCAAAGATTGTCAAAGATGCCTTCTTTTGTTTTCAAGGTTTCTTTCATTACACCCACCCCCTTCATATCATATATGATTTGTTCGTTTGCTACAATTCTGCAAGTTCATATAATGGTTGGAATTGTTGATAAGACATGTTAATACACTGTATATATTCATTGACAGTTTTCATGCTGTCCATAACCAACCCACTGCTTTCACACACTTTAGCGTTACCAAGATTCAGTTCCACCTAGTGCTAACCTAATCCTTTAAGTGGTCTCAGTATGTAGTTTTATTTTCTTAGACAGCAAACAACACATAGGAAATATGTGATTAGCCTTTCATGCATGGACAAATTCAAATACTGAGGGACACTTCAATATCCCCAAGGTTAACCTACACATGCATTTCATGCCAGACTAAAGATGTAAATGCGTTTTTGGTATTACTGGGTTTTTCACGTGACAGCGCTCTAGGCCATAAACTACAGTTTCGATAAAATTGAATAGGGTGCAATGACAAGAAAGAGGATTATTGCTAATGTGATTAATTCTTCTAAAATACTGCTGGGTAAGCACTGGTAGGGTGCTGCATGAAGGAGGTGACTGATGGCGCCTCTTTGGGTCAGAGTGGCTTGTTCCTACAAGACAGCCTTTTTGAAGGCACTTAGTGCGAACATAATAATCAGAAATAAGTGCTGCGCTGAAAAAATGTCAAAATAAATAAAAACCACAAATATTCAGCACAAAAAAGTATAGAGTGTTGAAAATTGATGCTAGCAAATCAACATGACACCACCACAGAAGGAATAAAAGGGACACCAACACAAAACTGAAGATCAATTTCTTGTTCCATGTAATCTGGATCCATCCTTATATTTCTGCAATGTAGTTTCTTGTATCCCTGGACACCAGCAAAATAAGATTATCTGATGCACTGAAATCTAGGCTTTATTCTCATTATGTTTTGTATCTTTCCCGAATATACTGGCACTATTCAAGTTTCTATTTAAATTTGCTTTTAGTAATCCAATCCATGGTTGAAAGGTTCATTCTAAGGCAATGGTCAACTTAACTTCACCATGGAAACAGCACAGGCTCTACTTCTTTCATATTATTCATAACTTGTGGTGAAATACATGCATATCATCCTGACCAGTGTGTTGTGAAATTACTAAGACTGAATGTTCTTAAAGGTTGTTGACTGAACTCAATCCTGATTGGTTTGAAATTGCCTTAAATGCTCTTAAAGCAGATAATAATATCAAGGCTATGTCCACACCAGAGCTCAACCTGGGGATGATAATATACTTGAATATTAATGTTAAAAAATAAGTAATTTTTGAAAATCACCACACAAACAAAAACATTACTAAAAGCAAAAGTACTTGAACCTTGACAGTAGGAACTGATATACAGTAGGAATATCAATTTCCATCTCTTATCTTGCTGTCAATAAGATCTAGTGAGAGAGCAATGATGTTACCAGCACTCACATTTTAAAAGTTATCCTAAGATCATTTGGCACACATTTCTGTTTTAGTCACCTCTGTTGAAAGTCAACTAACAATTCATTGCTTTTAAGTGGATTTATAAAGTGGTTTAAGAACATCTCAGTATTATTATTGCATAAACATAGTTTGTAACAGTGTTACTACTGTGTATAAGAAATCTCGAGTGACACTGTAATTCCATGTGTTTAATTGAGGGTCTAAAAGGGCTATTACAACATAATGTGTGTGAATATAAATCTCACATTCTGTTCTTCATTCTGCCAGCAGGATGTCTTCACTGAATTGACATTTTACAGAGCAGACTGACTCTCGAAGTGCATTCTGCCTGCAAAGCAATCTCTACATGATCAATATTTAAAAAAACACAAAAACCTAAAGCATTTGATGCCATCATATTGAAGAAGAAGAAAATAGCAGTTTAGGATTTTAAAACCTTCTGAGTCTTTCTTTAAGAATTACAATTATTTCGAAAATGACATAGACACAGTTAAATATTTTTTTCCTCATTTTGTTTTGCAATTTAAAAAAAAACAAAGGGTTACAAACCTTGCTTAAGTTAGACATTAGGGAAGCAAGAACCCATTCCTTCCAAAGAAAATGAGATTGTACAACTTGAAAAGATCAGATTATTAAATTCTAGGTAATGCAGTCTTCATCCACCATACTGCATGTAATCTTGTTCACCATTTTCCTTAGAAATCTTGCAAACATGAGA
This sequence comes from Lepisosteus platostomus, assembly GCF_059453375.1. Classification (NCBI taxonomy): domain Eukaryota; kingdom Metazoa; phylum Chordata; class Actinopteri; order Semionotiformes; family Lepisosteidae; genus Lepisosteus; species Lepisosteus platostomus. The sequence goes on along the minus strand of NC_142616.1, from coordinate 65,166,831 downwards.
AGACATTTATTTAAAATCAATTTCTATTAGCTAGCTCAGAGTATTCGTGTTTCGTAAATGGTTTTCTTGTAAAACAAAGTGCTTTTGATAGAAATAAGCCTCAGGCTAATTCGTAAACTGTGTGCACTGGCTCTGACTGTGCGCATGAGCTGGGAGCACAGATATGGCGACACAAGGAAGCTGCTGAGATAACATACTCTTCTCACAGCACTCAGGAACCAGCCAGCTGTGTCCTCAGGCATGACTGACTGGCCATAAATTGCAAGGCAACAAAGAAATTGGCTCACTGTCCATTGTTTTCTTTCTGCTTTGTTATGCATATTTGCTTGTTTCTGTAAATAACAGTTTAGTTCACAGTAAAGCTTACTTCAGTTACTCCACTAAATACGCCAAGTAAATGACATGACATAAAAATAAGAAACAAAATAGGACAGTGGAAGCTCCTTGTATCTTATTTCTCCGTCTTTTCTTTCATTTCAATAGAAAGGAAATAACTACTGATGTACTGACAGACTAGCGTAATCCTTGAAATGCTGTAGATATTTGATACAAGTTCATGCAACTCAGAACCAAGAGCTTCCTTTTGACTGCATTAAGCAGTGGAGCTCATTCTGAATTAAAATTCTAAGGCAAAAAATGGCAAACATTTCATACAGTACCTCCAAAGTGTGAACCAATGAAAGAAATCCAGGTCAGGCTGCACTGTCAATAAACATACATTAGGTATGAAATACAGTACAACATCAGCAGTGTCTATGCAATGACCTGTTGACTTGCTCTAGCTCTTTATTGCAGACTTTATTGCACTAGATGGGTGATTTTTCTTACTGTATTTCAGAACTTGGTACTTACAAAAAGTACCTGCATTTTTAGCACACTGTTTCTAAGAATGCATTGAGAAAACACATAATGACCCTTTAAAGTGAGAGGAAATTACTTTTACAAAGCAAATTTCAGCAGAGCTCAGTTCATGAATGATGATAGTGGCAATTAGATTCATGCTGCTTTACAGAGCTCCTCTCCTGTTTAAAACCACCAAAAGTTCTAGCAAATCAATTAATGTGAATAACAGTTAAGATTTTCAAAGGCAGTGATGGAAACAGCTTCTGTAAATGTATGTTGTGACCTGAGGAATTTGCATTTCACTAGAGACAAGAACATCCGAGGATTGTATACTTCTGGATGCTTGGAATACTTGATGAGAAAAGTCTGGCTTAACTCAGTTGATTAATGGGTAGCTTCCTGGCCACGGGACAAGGAGGCTCGAACCCCATTCAGACTGACAGAACCCAGGGGCAGCGGCAAGGTGGGGATGGGGTGGAGGAGGGATGCTGGAGACACATGTGAACGGGGGCGTCTGTTCAGTTCAGTTTATGTAGAAGGGTTGGTGGAGATGGCTATTAGGGGTACAGCTATGTGAGATGGACGTGCCATTGTTATCCCTCCCAGATGTTAGTTAATAACTTCTATATAAAACAATAAGATGTCTGAAAAGAGTCAAACCCTGTAAAGACAGTACGATGTGGTTGAATTAGGCAACAGTGGGGCAAGTACATTACATTGGGATACTTATATTACCCCAATGGTATAGCTACAGTAACTCTCACTTTCTCCTCCTCCTACTCCTTCCACCTCCAATTACTTTCTGTCTCTCTCCTTTAAAGACACAATGTTACAGAAAGGAAACCAAAGGGAATACATTACTATTAATATGTGAATGTATTATAATCACCCCCCACAAAAGAATCTGAAAATCGCATTCTCTTCAACCACCTCTGCCTGCTTCCCTGACTTCCTGTGGAACCACCTGTGCACAACTTGACTACAGATGATGTGTTATGATTTGTAGCTCAGACCTCAACTGTTCGTACTGTACTGTACATCTCTCCCTTGTCCCACACAGTCTACCTGATATACTGTTCCACTCAGCTGGTGTTCCGTTCTGCTGCTCACACACATTTTATTTGACTTCATGCAGACCTCAGTTTATTGTGTTTCTCCTTTGTTCCATGTAAACTCCTTTAGTGAACTACAGTATGTGAACTATTTCACTATTTCTATAGTCTAATTTGACACAATTCTGTTACAGACATTATTTTCTTTGCATAAAGTACAAACTTTATTTAGTGTGCTGTAAATGTTATGTACAGTATTTTGGGCTAGTCAGCCCACCATTGTCTAAGCAGAATTATGGGTAAACTAGTGATATGCTTTCACTTTGTATTCATAGTGACCAAGTAAGACGTATAGCACCGTTGGTATACTCCATTTCTCTTCCCTTCCATTCTTGATTTCTCCAAAGGGACCAAGGATTAAAAATACACAACAGCAACCAAGTTAATATCTTCAAAACACAGGATAGACACTGCCTGGCATAAGTATTTAACCCCTCCACTAATATCCCAATTTACTGAATTACAAATGACATTAATTTAAATTGAGATTTCAACATTCAAACTGAACACCTTTATGGGTGAAAAAAAATGAAATGTCAGCAAAGGCAGCCTATGCAATCAAATGTATTGATTGAACAAGTATTCGCTCCCTTTCTATGGCAAACCTAAATTAGTTCAGATGCACAAATTGCACAATTCCATACTTTAATTCCTGATTTCCAAAGGTGAAATGGAAGCCTAGCCCAAAGGCACACACATCCACACACCTGAAGAAGGCTCCACAGCCAAAACGTCGTGATTCTTTTCTTCTCTTTTCAGCCTGGAATAAACTTTTACTTGTTCCTTTGCAGCCTACGCATGCTGACACAGCTACATACTTGAACTTCTTTATACAGTATAGCCCTTTTTATCCCAACATATTATACAAAATGGAGGGGATTCTCTTTGTCCACCACCTTTGGAAAGCACAACAGCAAGTACTGTGTACTGTGTAGCCCCTCTACACTACAGGTTAGGTACATAAGTAAGAAATTGCTTCATCAAAATTTAGGTAGAACAGACTGCACAAGACTAAAGTGAAATTTAACCAAAATATTGAGCTTAACACACCTACTGTACTCTTACAAAGAATGTCAGGAGATCTTTCATGACCAAGCAGTCAAAGCCTGGATTTAATGTTTCATTCAAAGGATGAAAGAACAGTGTCCCCTGGTCACCACAGACATACTGTATTTGTGACCCATAAATCGCACACTACATTGTGATGACAGTTGTAACATTTTAGTGACTTTTTTGTATTTTATATAAGACTTCAAGAGGCAGAACAGGTTGCACCAGGAATCACATCTGCTGAACCACCACTACAAGCAAGAGAACGATCACAATCAGCCTGAGATTTTAAAACGTTAAGGGATGAAAGGTAAACCTGCAGTGTATGGCTCTGCATAGTTATTGCCCGAATTAGCCTGAGATTTCCAAGTGTTAGGAGTTGAAAGAAAAATCTATAATCAATTCAAAACAAAAATAAAAGGCCTACCAGGAATCCTGTAATTAAATTACGATTATTAAATGATGCGTAGGTGGTCTTCTACAGACCTTTAGAAATTCTAGTCAGGTTTTGTCCTCCATCTCAAATACTGATTACTTATGACAATGCGGTACCATACTCCTACATTCATCTTAGATGAGTATCTCGACAACATCTACACTGTCACGCGGAGAAAACCATGTTTTTCCACTGACATTAGCTGTTGTGTAATATTAACACCGGCTACAAGCCTGTCATTATATCAACAGTCCTGAAATGAAATTGCAGTGATCCAAGATGTTACTTAAAGCAACTGGGGAAATCTGTAAGCGCAGAGGCGGATTAATGTCAAAGTCTGCTGGAGGGAGAGCTGGAAGCCCAAGTGTCACTGAGCAGCAGGGAATGGAAAAGGCGAAAAAGGCGCAAAGGTACACCAACCCTATTAACATTTTCACATATCTGCAGATGCTGGGAGACACTGGAGGGCAAAGAAAAATATTTTACATTTTCGAAATTCTTCATCAACTTATTAAACAAAAGCTAGTTACATAAACTAGGCAAAAATGTAAAGAGAATTGTGCCACCGCACACCATATACATCTTTTGTTTAAACTGTGCACGACTGTGTGTTGTGGGACTGTTTCTTCCTAGACAGTTATCGGCAATGTTAATGACCTCTTCCAGAGAAAACAGACACTGAAAGGTCTTTTCAGGCCGCAGTGTTTGGAGGTGGAGGTTACAGTTAACGCAATACTGGGATGGGAGTATGAACAAACCATCTGATTATTTTTCAGTGGAACATGTCATTTCACCCCAGTGCAGATCCTGAATGGCTATTTCCTGATACGCAGCGTGCCAGCGTGTTCAGAAGTCATTTTGTGAAAGAGTTAGGTCGTGCAGCAAGAGAACTGACAAGCTGACTTGTAACAATCAGCAACAGTTCTAATAATATGATGAGGAGCATCAAAAAAATAAGGGCAAGGAAAACAGGTATATGATATCCACTATTTTACAGTAAAAGAACAGCACATACAGAAACAAAGTAAGCCTTATCACTACAATTTGGACATAATTACTGTACCAAAAAAAATCCTGGTTTCCAAAAACTCGAGTACACGAAATTGTATTCTTGCATAATTTTTCTTTTTTTGTTCTTCTTGTTAGAGACTCCAAATAGGAGCTCTATAGTCATTATTGTACTTTGACACTGGAATTTGAATAGATATAAATTTCTTTTGAATCATATCAAAGTACTGTATATCAAATTATTTCATGTACCTGTGCATTCAAGCAGTCACATCATTTCATGTATATTCAAACAGTTTAGAATGTATGTTGCTGTAGGTGAAAACTAACAATGTTTATATGTAATAAATGTATGTCCATATCTCTAATAAATATGCATACAATTATTAATGCGACTGATATTAAGATGACACAAAAGACAATCTACATTTGAAGCTAGCTTTTGGTTAGGTAAAAATAATTAACGTGACCATCAGGTATGTTTGTATGATCAAAATATGTATTTCAAATTAAAAGCCAAATTAAAAATAAATCAAATTAGAAAACAGACATTTTGTTTGTGTTGCCTATCCATACACAAGTGCTTTAACAGAAAATGTGAGCTTCAACTACATACGCTGCACATTGGTGGTGGTGGAGGGGAGTTCCCATTACCTGTAAAGTGCTTTGAGTGGAGTGAGAGAAAAGCACTATATAAGTGTAAGCAATTATTATTATTATTAATACTATTATTATTATTACTATGTACTAGTTTTCTATTGCATGCTAGTGAATTCATAAACTTATCAACTAACTAAAACAAGCTCTCCATCTTCAATCATGAAAGCTTACTACAGTACATGCAAATAACAGTATAAAGTTTTACATGACAAAGGGTGATCATTTGTGATGAATAGCACTACGTCCTTGGAATGGAGCAGATATAGCCCTACCAGAGGACTGAAGCGTGTCTGTAATGAAATTGAATTACTGTATCAGTGCAATTACCTTCCACAGAATGCCAGTCAAGCGGAAACAGTGGAGGTCGAAAACAAAAACACCCACAAATTCTGGCTGTAGCACCGTTACTTCTTCCAGACGACAGTTTAGAAATGTATTATCAAAATACATTTTCATGGAGGGACCTTATTGTATCTCTTAAATATGCATTTATATTAAGTCAAGACCTAAGACACACAGTGCAGTAACAATATGACTGCGTGGGTTTGAAATTGCTGCTCTGAAGCAGTGGCTTGGATACAACATGGGACAACATAAAACCCTATTACAAAACTCAACCTGACCTTGAACTCTGCACAGTTAGGCTGCTGAAGAATTTTTCTTACCCTCCCCTATCCCTTGTTGAACAGGGGACACATGCAGGAAGATATTCAATTTTATGCAAAACTTGTCATGAAAAAGTAAAAAATGCTTTCTTCTTAGTGATAGATTGTACCCGCACTTTAGCCTAATAAGAAGATGATATAATTAATAGGAAGTTATAGTAGTATTTCTGCTCCATGTGCCAGTATTACTAACAGCCAACATGAGAATCCAGTCCTCTCTTTATCAGTTATCAAATAAATCTATTTTCCTAGTTATTATTACCTGCCTTTTACAAAAATGCTTTGGTCAATACATCCTTTTAAAGGACTCCCCTCACTAGCTTAGCATAGTTGAAACACCACAGACAAACTGATCTTTCTTTCCTGAGAGCACATCAGCTTGACACAGTTTTTATTAAGAAGGATGAATGAAGCAGAGCTGTTTCCGAGAACACATTTTCACCAACTCCTGCGTAACTTTATAATAATTTTCAAGTACTTTCAAATTAGTTACATTGTGGTTTATACAGAACATGCACCAACAAAATCTTAGGTTTTAGAAAAAGAAGTACCGTACGCACCCTCATTGCTTCAGCTTTTTTGTGGAACATTTCTTCCATATTCTGAGCCAACTTTTTGACAAGATGGAGACCATCGATTTCTTCCACTTGGACCGATTTTTCATGCTCCTTATATTTCTGGGGAGAAAAAAGATGACAGATTATAAAAGACACAACAAAATCACTCATTACGCACAGATCACAAAACAACACAGTACACAGTACACAGTACATTTTATAAACAGTTGGGGTTGTAAAATACTTTTAAGCCAAACTAAATGTGAGCTGTATCCTAAATTTTTTTTGATGTATCCCAAGATCACATAACTAAACAAATAATAATATTTATGAGCAAGCATGTATGCTTCTTCAGATTAATTAGGAGGTCCTACAGTAAATATCAATTATTAGGGGGTATTCATAAGGTAATGTATTTCTTATTTGTTGTAATTTTGATAATTTTATGCTCTGAATACGTACAAATTCCATTCAGTACCATGAACAGTGCATTAGAAGTCACAGATTAAACGTTCAGTTTCACATGAGTCTCAGACCATCATACATAGCTTCCAAGTGGAAACCAACACTGAGAAAACCAAGCCCCAGAATTATGTACTCCAATGCGCAAGTGTTGCAATCGCTTGGCATCACGATCCCTGTATTATGATCTTTAAGATATATTTCCAATGTGGTAAAACGCACAGACTATAGAGCAACTACTACAGAAAGAGTTGCTGTGATAAATGGAAACTCTCTTCTAATGTATGAAAACCCAGGGAATTATCAACGATGTGCACACAGAGAGCTGCGCAAGTATTCCAAAGATACTGTAGATCTCATCACATCATAAATGATCACAAACAAAGAAAAAGATCTCTGCTTCCCAGGGAAACAATGGTAATAAATTATATTACATACAGTATGACGCCTAACAACTACTGTGGCTCCTTTCACTTATGCAGACGTGATAGTCGCGGTTCCGCGCGGTGTCGTGCCCCCCGCCACCCGTGCTGTCCTGCAGCACCTGGGGCGCGAACCCGGGTCTCCTTGCGTAACGCAACAGGGAACCAGCCGCATGAGCTAAAGGAGACCTCCCTCGGCCCAGGCAGCTGAGGTCCCTGCTACGCCCAGGGGAGGGCGCTGACGTCACCCTATCCGAACCAGCTCCGCTACACAGAGCTCAATCACCTCTACTTCTCATATCCCGAAGATAAATCTAGTTAAGGTCAGACCTTGTATCTACATGCAATCTTGCATGCAATCATGAAAATTAAGCTTGTTGCATTTTTTCCCCCCAATTCAGGGTCACTGGGGAGTCAGAGGATATCCCAGCAAGCAACAGGTGCAAGGCGGGTACACTTTGCACAGGAGACGAGATGCCAGTCCAATGTAGGGCAGAAACACAGACATAAACATACTCATATCTATGGCCAATTTTCCCAGAAGGAAACTAAACGACCAGTATGGTTTGGGATCGTGAGAGGTAAACCAGAGCACCTGGAGGAAACCCAGATGAACACATGGAGAACATAGAAACTCCACACGGACAGCACCCAGGTCCAGAACTGAGCCAAGGGCCCCAGCTCTGCGAGGCAGCAATGTAACAACTGTGCCACCATGCTGCCTGTGTTTATGACATTTTACTTTACATGGGAGATTTAAAGAAATTGAATTTTTAATTGTGGTTTCCTAATGTTGACCTGAATGGTTACATAAGAGTTTGTTTCTGTGTTCAGTTTTTAGATATATAGATCAAACTTTAGCAATATATTCTATACCCCACTGTCCCCAATGCTTTAATCAAAATAACAGTACCCATTCTTACTGGGTAACCCTTTTGAAAGACATTAGTGTTTACTTTGACGAGAACAGTTAAAATCAATTGAACTATAATGAATCTCCACTGTACCTGCTACTGTGGAAAACAAAGGTTGTAACAGAGCAAATTAATTCATTTGAACAACAAATAATTCAATAATGTCATCATAGTTATACAGTAGCTATATGTCATCATGGTATAGCATTATAGTTATTGTAATGCTTTTAATAACTTTAATTTTCTGTATTTCCAGTATATGTACACATACTTATCCTCTGTTAACCGATAACCTTTTCATTAATACAATGTGCTAATTAAAGAGATTACTGTGAAGCAAGTGGTGTATATACATATAGTACAGTCCTGTAGCTCCACATAATTCGTTCTCGGTAATTCACTGTAGATAGCGGAATCTGACTATTCAGTGAAATTCATTTTCTGCAGATAAACAATCTCCTCTTTTTATTACATAATGCATTAGGCATTTTGTTGTGAAATAAAACGAGAAGCTCGCACTCTATTGTCCTTTGCAAAGATACGGTATATCTTTTATTGCACTATTATTCTAATGCTCTGTATTGCGATTCTACTGCAGGCTGCTTATATGAAAAGATAATGATGCTTCGAGACAAAAGAGACAAAGCCAATGTGAAGAATCAAAGTGTTACACTGTAACAAAAGACTGTACAATTAAATGAAATATATATACTGTACTGTATGTGTATTCTCTTTAAGGCCGTGGAAACAACGAAAAAGAAAGAAAGTCGAAAACTCTCCCCTGTTATGAGGCATTAGCATTTGCTTACAACTCCAGCTCTGAGACAGGAACATTCATCATTTCAGAAGGGAGACGCAGTAATGCATTACCTCTACAGCATCTGTTTTACCAGATCATTTCACACAAACACCAGGCAAAGAAAACCACTACTTCACTGTCAGAACATTTAATGCTTTTCATGAATTTGGGTTGCTGTGTTGAGTTGGTTTTTTTTTTTGTTGTTTTTTTTTTTGCCTCTTCTCTTTTCCATCTCAGGATAACTGAGCACTGGTAAGTACCTGGCTGCCAGGAGCAAACCCTAGGAAACCTGGAGCTCGAAATGCTGCAGCCCAATCAAAATAATTGGCTGAAGACGCCGAACACATTACCGACAGCTTGGGTGGGCAGAGACCTATGGGGAAAGCAGCAAGAGGCCCCGGAGGCCACACTGTGATGGAAGATAATTGAAATTGAGACAAAACGCAGCAAAGATAATAATGTGTCAAGATTGGACATTCTGGGTAATGAACTACATTTCAGATAACCCTGACTTTGCAATTTACAGTATACCTGTAATCCTAACCACAGGACAAGGAGGATGATATACAAGAACGAACAGACCTACAGTCAATTAGGCCTGAAAAACACACCGGGGCCCGGCCTTAAAAAGGCATTAACTTTGTCGTAGCTATCGACATATTCCATTACAGTCGATTACATAAAATTAAACCTTTTCCATTTGAAACAGAAAGACCACAAAACCTGCGACAGACTCCCCGGAAGATACATCTTATCTCTCCGGGTAGTTTTTCATGGAAAATCCATAGGAAAATATCCAGCGCAGCGTTAATGGCGATCCCGATCAAAGTTTTATTTCACAGTGCAGAGTGGCGCATGGAATTGTGTGAAAGAAAAATCACGAGAAGCTTGTGCTCGTGGTGCTGCATATTGCCATGAATGCAGATTATACAGCCATGCTGAAGATCACATCAAGTCAAACATGTACAGTAAATAACAATTTTAGGAATTATCTCCTACTCATTTGTAACCTCCACAGCCAGTCTTAATACCAGTCTAATCCTGTTTATAAATAAATATATTTTTTTCTCAGTATATATAAAACATATATTACATACAAGAAGAATGAGGAATTTTACTTAGCAACCAAATGTACTGAAATGCCATCCCCTTATCCGATTGTATTTTAAATAATTTTCCCCAAAGTTGGTATGAATTTTAAAAAGAGCAGAGCTACTGTACTTTACAGTACTTTTAACTTTAACTGATCATGTTTTAAAGGTATCCTTCCCAAACATTGCTCATGATTAATTCCAACTTTTATCCACAGCATATGTGTAGTGTACGCACCAATGATGAGCCTCTCACAGAGGGAAGAAATGTAAAGAAACGTGAAAACTGTTTTTAATTACTCGTTTTAGTTGGAAGACTGGTACAGAGCCCCACACCTCTACAATCTCTCAGGAGACTGGGGATTGCGAGGTTCTGTAGCATAGGAAGGCACTATGCCAGTCCACGTCTGTGTGCAGTTCTAGTTCAGTTGCGCGGGGAATGAAGTATCACCTCATTACAAAACTGCCATGTATGAGTGAGTTTGTGGAGCTCCATCTCCTTACAGCCAGACCGGTCTAATTTTCCCACAGCCCCTTGGTTGGGAGAGGAAGATGAAATGTTAAGACTATCAAGGCACATCCATGCCATCACCCCCTTGTGTCACACCAGTTCCATCTATTACCCTGTCATTGCCTCTGTCCTCTAGGTGTCGTGGCCCATCACTCCTTCCCTCAGACACTCCTTGCCACTTTCTGTACTTAAATGGCAGTCATGTTTCATTTGGAAAGACGTAGGAGGCAAAAGGTGAAGGAGCGAGGAACTCTGGTTGTAAAAATGCTCCACCTCTAAAAGCATAAAAGAAACCGCAGTCCCAATTTCTCAGACCGGTTATTAAATCTCACTAACAAAATAAATTGATTGACGATGTAGAAAACAATTGCCAAATTTTGAATTAAGCCAAAAACCGTGAACTTCGTGGAAGTACTCTACGTCGCCCTGTTGCTGCAAACTCACATTCGAGTTCCCACGAACTGCAACATGATTTGGCCCTTCCTCTTCACTAGTCTCCATAAAGACTAATGTAATGTGATGTACGAGCGTATACAGTACAGTACATACAGGTTTCAACTGTATTCAGAAATGTTCTGCATGGAGCGTTAACAAGGAAGTAGAATTTGTCAGCAAAACTGTTTTGAAATTGAAAGCAATATTTCTATAGGATTAAAAGAGATGTATTCACAAACCTGCTTGTTTACAGTGTAATAGGGCCCGACATCACCTGTATCATCTGTCATTTTGTTGCTTTGTTCTGAATTGCAGAATATAGCGCTGCGCATACCTGGAAATTGTGTCTATTTTGTGGCGAAAATGGGAGGTTCTACGTTATTGTGTACATTTTAATTTTATTGTGGTTTGAAATGCCCTCATCACGTGCTGATTCTTTTTAACCCCAAAATATAAAAATAGCATTGCACTTCCCCTTTAAGTTAATGTACCCTGCTTACAGGAACAGGCACAGGAAGTTTAGCTCAAAGAAATTAAACTGTGTCATATTGTAATTAGCAGTAATAAAAAAAATTGGAAAAATCTGTAACATTGTAACATTATTCATTTTCGAAAATTAAAAAAAGTGTTTCTACTGTATGTGAAACAACAGAACACATTGTTAAAAATAATTTATTGTAAACATTCACTTCTCATATACAGTATATCTGTATAGCTTCGTAATGTTTCTAATGGGTCTTACACAGTTCTTCCTGGTAAAGTCAAATGTACTGTATGTGCATCAGAGCATTTTACAGAGCTAACAAGATACAGTAGGTCAGAAACAAACCAGATTTTTACATTTCTTTATATCAATCAAGGCCTTGAGAATAACTTCTCAATCAGAACCCACTGTTTACAGCCAGTGTTTTCTTTGCCTCTGATTCCAGATGAATTGAAGGTATTAATACTTAGCCTGTGGCTGAATAAAGTCATGAAAATTCAGTGGGCATTGATTCTAAGCTCTTGGTTCCACTGCCAAGCAGCAGGTGAAAAGAGAGACCTGTCTTCTTAATCTTCCCATTCATTCTGATGGGATGACTAGAACAGAGTTTCACATTTCTGATTCTTTCTTTTGCCTGGTGCCCCGACACATTGTACACAGAAAACAAAAGAAAAAGATCACACGAAAAAGCAGTGGAAGCACACTGGCATACCAGCAGGTAAGTGAAGCGGATGATGATGACGACAATGAGATATTTTATTTATCAGAGCTTTTCAAAACATCAACAATGCTGTAAAAAATGTAACAGAGGTAAAAAAAAAGTAAAATAAAGTAAAATGACCAAATATAACCTAGAGTTATATACACAATTATACATTAAAAGCTTAATACAAAGTGAGTTTAAGTCACTTTAAGTGAGTTTGAAAAAATGTCCACAGTCCACAGAGTGTCTAAACAATATACAAAATCATGTTTTAAAGCAAGACATCTAAACTGAAGAAGCATGTCTAACAAAGATGGACACTTCATAGGTAATTCCAGCCCTCTGGAACTGAAGACCTGAAGGTTTCTCCAGGTACGTTCAATGACCAAATGATACAGTACACACTGAACAAAAAGGGGGAACTTGAGAGTTCAGAGGTGGAATGAAAGTGAGTGAACCCTGCATGAGAGATTCACAAAGGCGCCACTCTTTAGACAGTAGCTAACTCATCCACGCCCCAAGACCAGAATTTTACACGGTCTCGGCTTCAAGGGTTCACTGCCTGCAGCAATCAGGGAAGGGAGCTTTCCACATGTCCTTGTAAAGTCTGGTGCCAACTTCTCTCATGCACCAATATCCAGTAATAGCACAAGTGTTCATCCATATTTTAATACTGTTTTGTCCACAAGACAGCATACAGTATACAGTATACTGCTAAATCCACAGAATGACTCATGTTTCTTCACAGTCATGGCCTTGTCCTTTGTCTCGCTTAAAGCAGTAGCTGATTAGCAATTTAATTCTTAATTGAAGCAGGTAAAGTTTTTATTTATTTTAAGCTATTTGTTTCCTTTATCAGAGCATTATACAGTATGACACCAGCCCCTGGAATAAACCCTGTGCAAGCAGTTGTGAAAAGAAAGGCACAACCTGGTCTGGATGATTAATGAAGTAAAAGAACCTAATTTCACAAGGACAGGCCATCCCCAATTCACAAGTTTTACCTAATTTTCCAGCTGGATAGAAATGGAATGAAACTTTTACCTTTCACACATTGTGATTCTGCAGCACCCTCACCCCCGCCTCACTCCCTGCAATTAGCCCTTGATTACCTTGTCCAGTATACTGTCTTCCATCAGCCAAGGGGACGTAATTGCAAACCTTTCATAAAATAGTCCAACACACAAAGTCATCCATCTAAACTGCAGCATTCCTCAAGTCCAGGTTTAACACAAAATAAACTAAATCTGTTCTAAAATAATCAACAGTCTCACGAACACCGTTGCTAAAGAATTCTTTTCTACCAGGATGATAAAGATCTCTATCAGTGTATTTTTTTTTGCCTGGAAGAGCATGCCACACGTAATGTTTTCATTTCTTAATAAAGTGTCACTTTTGATGGATGGCTATGTGCGTGTGCTTCAGGGGTCCATACCTGAACCGTTTTTATTTACTTGTTTAAATAAACTGGCAGCTTGGTGGTTAAGCCTTGTGTGCCAATAACGTTTTGCTACGGCCTTAAACAGCACTACTCAGAGATGTCTGCACCTTGCTGTGTTTCACACACATTTCTTTGAAATTCTATTTTTTTACGGCTTAGAATTGATTGTATTACAGTTTAAAGAAACAAAAGAAAAGAATGGTATCGAAAGCCCAGAGAAAACCTTGGTGAAATAATGTTTGTGCCAATAACCGTATGTACTGTTCGTACTGTAGCATGGGCAACAAGTTAAGGAGGTAGCTCATTCAAAGTCAAACTGAATTAATCGATTTCAGATTTCTGCAATAAAACATCATAGAGAGCCTGATAGACTCTAATATTACATCGCCCATTGGGGACCAAATGTAGAAACAGTAGATCTAACTTGTTCCCGAGAGCTTTGGAAAACGAGTGAGGTCGTGTGTCATGTTCTGAGGACCAAACACTGAGAAATGCAAGCTGAAGATTACATTTTGCATGGACTGAATGACTAAAAAACAAATTAACCAGTTAAAAAGACAGGGGTGCTGGGAACAAATGAATACTAAAAGTAACATAAACCAGTAATTAAGCTATTAATATAGACCTACATAGGACACAGATTTAGCCCCAGGACTACAGTATATGATGAGAAATACTGATTTGATCCATCCAATGCAAATAAATAGAATGAGACTTGTTAACTGAATTGCTGTACTGATCATCCTAAATAAAAAAGTGCAATCTGCATTCAGAACAATTAGTCTTTTATAGCTGTCATCTTAAACATTCACAGGAGCAACTGACATGCAGACTGTTTATGGAGAATTCTAGGATTTAATTCTTCAGCCTGATTTACTTACTCTTGAGAGGGCTTGTTCAAGCTGTTCAGTAGCTATATAATCAATACTTTTCAAGTGTGGACTTCACAGGATATAGAACAAATGTAACTGTAGCAGAACCAAATAAATCCAAATTACATATTTAAAACCATATCAAATTCATTTGCATCAAAAGTTAGGGACTCATGGATCAGTAGCTCAGACACACTCTAATCTGACACTTTGCAGTCCAAATTTAAAATTTCATTTATTTCCTTTCCTAGAGTAAGGGTAGGTTAATGCTGGCATGACTAAAAAATAGAAAATCACTGGAACAAGAAACAAATATACATAAAAATGTCAATATTTTAATGCATAACCATTAACATGCAATTTCATATTCAACCAAGTATTAGCTATTGCAGAGTGGTTCAACACCAGTCCTGAAAGGCTGATTTGAAGATGTTCAATCAAGCTCAGTTCCTACTGACCTTAATCAGCTATTCTTTGCTTCTAGGTATTCAGGTGCTGTTTTAAAAAGAGCAAACACCAGGAGGGCACACACATAGGAGCAGAGTTACTGAATAAAGGGCTAACCCACAGGCCTACATTAGAGCTTCCTGGAAGGCTATTCCAACAAGATCTGCTTTTAAGTAATCTGTGTTGTAGCATAAAAGTTGCCAAAGAAAGAAATACTAGGTAAATGCACTTTTTTGCCTTTAGTTGATCAAAAAAGGTACGCTGAAGACAGTCTGATAACAGTTTAGGTTGCATTAAAAGAAACAACACATAGTGAGTGCATGGGCCTCCTACTGGAATAGTTTGTGAACAAACTCATGTCTGTCCACATCTTTAGCGAGTTTTCACACACAGTCACAACATAATTCCAAATTCAATTATAATATTTTCACAATGAATGCATGTTTATTCACCCTAATGTCATTCTGATCACCAGCTGTTGTACAGCTCAGGGATACCAGCATCTGAAAATATCATTTTCCATACATTTGTCAGCTTATCCTACTGTACATAAAGAAGTTTTGAATGCTATTGTCATATTACCTATATAACACTGTTTCATTGATTGCACTGTCAATGAAAGGGCTTCAAATACCAAATCTGAGCAAATTGGGTGTTAACATATTTTAAAAACTCCAAAAACTTTTGTATTTGTTAATTACAGACACAAACACACATCGTGCTTTAATCCTGTACTCAATTTTAACAAAAATAATTGTTCAAATCGTTTTGGCAAATTCATTGTGATGTCAGAAACTAAATACAATTTTACACCTTTATACCCTTCATTGAGTTGTTAAAAACTTGCATACTGGCTTTGTTACAATTACTAACTGCTGCTGCAACGAGTAAAAGATATTTCTAAATGAACAAACGTAAGTGAAAATAACAAAAATCGAATTCAATTATTATTATCCTTGAGATTTTTTTTGAGAACTTGATGAAAATGCTCACTATATTCCAGTCCATAATTGCAAACTGTTTAGTATTAAATTGCTAAATTAGTATTAAATTAATGTTTTATATTTTAGGGTCAGAAATAATCAGCATCAATGAGTGCATTTCAAACTACAATGAAAGTAAAATGTACACAGTAACGCGTAAAATGTCCAATTTGCATCACAAAGGAGACTAAATTTCCAGTTATGCTCTGTGCCATGTTCTGCGATTCAGGACGGGGCATCAACACTTCCACAGACCTATTACGTTCTAAACGAGCAGACTTGTGAATACTAATACTTTTAATCCAATACAAACATTTCCTAGAGAAGGTTTGGCCGATAAATACTACTTACTTGTTAATTCTGCACGCAGATCACATTGGAACATTTCGGCGGTAAAAAGTCTGCTGCACAACCTGTACCTATTCGCTGGTTCACCGCATCACATTACATTAATCATTACAGCAACTAGTGAGCAGGAAGGGCTGCGTCACCTCACAGTTCTTGCAAACTCTCACGAATACTCACTCACGCTCTTACCGAGACACGGTTCCGCAATTGAAAACGAGGCAACAAAACGACTGGTGATACTGTATGTGGGGTCCTATTACACTGTAAACAAGCAGGCTTGTGAACACACCTCTTTTAATCCAATAGAAATATTGCTTTCAATTTCAACACAGTTTTTGCTGACAAATACTACTGCTTTGTTAACGCTGCATGCAGAACATTTCTGAATACAGTTGAAATCTGTATGTACTATATATGCTCGTACATCACATTACATTAGTCTTCATAGAGATTAGTGAGGAGGAAGGGCCAAATTATGTTGTAATTTGTGGGAATTTGAATGTGAGTTTGCAGCAACATGGCGACTATACAGTACTTTCACAAAGTTTGCAGTGTTGTGCTTAATGCGAAATTTGTCAATTTTTTCTACATCGTCAATGAATTTATTTTGTTACCGAGATTTGATAACCGGTCTGAGAAATTGGGACTGTAGTTCCCCTTTAAAATGTAAAACCTTTAAAGACGGTAATTTAAAGATATTGTTAAAATATTTCTTGAAATTGGAACTAATGCTTTTAAAAATAATGCACATTTCAGCCTTGTAATTTACTGCAAGCAATGCACGTTTGGTAAAAAAAATACATTAAGCTTACATTAAAATTAAATACCAATATTTAGACCTTTTTCTTATCCTTGTTTTATACAGGACATTTGTAATAAAAATGTAAGCAAAGTGTGTTACACGAAAGACCGAAGGGGTCATCTTTGGTTATTAACACCGAGGCAACACAGAAGACTTCTTCCAGTCACTGAGGCAGCTGAAGGTCAAATCATTCACACATGACATCATCTGGTTGTATGGACAGATACTCCATTTCCTGGCTTGGGTGGCAGTGACGACTGAAGCAATTGAAAAAAAAGCCTGCTATAATGGAAATGTGACACAAGCTGCTGTGGTGAAGCTAGATAGCACGGTGCTGACGGTGTGCGAAACAACAGACTGTGTACGAGGCCCACAGCTCCTGTCTCAGAGGGATCTTGGGAAAAACCTTAGTCACAGAACACCTCAGAAAAGGGGTGAGAGCAAAACCACAGATGCTCTCTTATGAAAGAGGAATGTGTAGAAATATACTGTCAAAAAGCTTTCTTCTGTTTTTTTTTGTTACATACTGTATTGTTCTCATCTCAAACAGCCCCACTTCTTCAGATAAAAGAGCAAACCACATAAAACTAGAAAGTACTTGCTTTTCTCCTCAGGTTCAGCAAGAGCTTAGTATAGTATACCGTAGCTGCTGGTCAATTATTTATCTCCTTCAGTTGAAAACACAGTGAGTGAGATAATAAGACTATTAGCTTCTCTTCTAAACTCCACCACACTTGACATTCTGGCAGCTCTTTAGCCTTTACATTGAATTGCTTACTTTTTGCATCAGTAACATAAAACTTACTTTTGGGAATTTCAGCAAAACATTAATAGGTAACATGTTTAGCAGTGTGCTTCCACAACTGAGACTAGCACTAACCCAAAGTTTTATTCCATGCTGAAAAGAGAAGAAAAGAAACACAATGTTTCGGCTGTGGAGCCTTCTTCAGGTCACTGTCTCTTTTCAGCATGGAATAAACCTTTAAACGTTCCTTTGCAGCTACCTACTTGAACTACAGTACTTCTAACCTAAGGTTAGCAGGATGATAAAACTGTCCAGCAATGACAGAAACACTAAAAATAACCTTCAGATTTGACACACTAATAAAGCCCACTCTGATATTTTATTTTTCTGGAAGATTATCACTCTCTCCTCCTGCTTATTTGTTTAAAAGGAACACAGAAGCCAGATCCTTATGTTTTTCAGGCATGATACCACACTGCATGCAAACCCATGTGCATGCAAACGCATGCATGTGCCTTTGTACAATTTCTCCATGTTGTTGGTCAATTCTAGGATATAAAATAATGAATGATTTGTTCACATTCTCCAAGTATACATTTTTGGTGTCACATAATGTTTGAAATATTAAGGTGAAAGCATAATTCCCATTAGACCCTTTACTTAAATAGACCCTTAAATAGTTTTTTTTAAGGAGAAATTCAGAATCACTAGTTATTGTTTTGTAACTGATTTATACTGTAAAAACCAACTATGTGCTTCTCACACCTTCTACTCATAGTTAGGAATGTAAGTGCAAAGGAGGCTACAGAGGTTACTATATCATTGGAAACCCTAGTTAACTCATCCCAACCCATCCCTTGAGGAATCCAGGTCGCAGTTGGTGAGCAATATGGATTATAATCTTTTTCTCATGCTGTTGTAATAAGTAGGCTCCTGCTTCAATATGACAGTCCTTTTTAATAATGAAAGAGACCCACATCACTCTTTAACGTGTACTGTACTTTTTTTGTTGACTGCCTTTTTTAAAATACCCAGTTTCTGTTTGGAAGCGTAGATTCAACTCTTATAGGAATAATGCCACATAAAAAGCCTTCAGAAAGTACATGTGAATGTTTTTGAGTGCTTTTAGCTTGCTGTGTAAATTATGCTTTTTGCCTGGAAGAGAGCATGACACACAATTCAATGATTGTGTCAAATATGCTGCAAACAAATGCAGGAAACGAAGAACTTGCAAAAACAAAACTTTATACATGAATCATGCCTTTAAATAAAGGTTTTAGATGGGAATAAAATTAAAAAGGGATATAAAACACACCAAAGTTACCAATTAATGCACAACTGCATTAAAGCAGAAATTGTATTTCAATACAGTACAAGGCTAACCAAACACAGGACTGCTGAGCCAGATATGAGCACATGCACATGATGAATGCTGACTCCTCTTTATTTCATGTCTGTGTTACAAAATGCCAATTGATGCCTAGAAACCTGTGTTCCAATTATAGTTTTACATGTTGTGGTTAAATTGATAAAGTATTCCTCCATGTACCAGTTAGGTAAAATCAGCTTGCTGTCAGTTGTTCTGCCTCACTTTATTATATGGGGCAAGATGTTTATGTACTGTATGAACGTGTTATTTACCCAAGCAAAAGCATCTTTAAAATTTGTTGGAAAAACCTTTCTCGTATACAAGAATAGCCTTCCCTTTCCCTGGGTACATGAGGCAACAAATTACTCTCTCAAAGGAAAGAACGACGGTCTTAGATGAAGTGGAACAATTAATTTCACGCTTGTCCTCCCTGCTTCAATAGTGTGTTGATTTGAATCAGATATTTGTGGCACACTACCACATGCAGTGGACAGTGCTGACGCCTCTTGAGTGGACGTACTGCAATGATGACTACCACTATAACACAATCTATCAACAAGAATAATTATAATATTGATCAGAACAGGTAGGTGTTTCAAATCGGAATCAATTCTCAGGGGCCTGATGAGCAACAGAAACATCTAATGGACTATTCCATCACTAGCAGTCTTTGCAAGTGACTACATCAGCTAATATACTGGAAAGCTCTTAATAATTACTCATTGACTCTAAGTTTCCACTTCAGTAGGTATAACGAACCAGCGTACTGTAGCAAGCAGGCTGTTACTTGAAAACCAGTCCCAGTGGTGGCTCCCCTTACAATTAAGCTAGGGGAAAGTCAGAAAGTGCTAACATCTGCAAAAAATAAACCCTGCAAAGGACACTTTAAATAATTATATTTTCGTCTTCTAATCAGCGATTCTAATTACATTTTTTTATTACGCTGTTGCCGGGTGAGAAACCACATTTTTAGATGAAGACTCTTCCTTTTCCAGTGGCTGCCCCTCCTGCAGTCGCTGATAGGCAGAGAAAAATTCATCAGAGCTTTAACTGCGTCTGTAGAGAAGCGTAACACCATTAATTCCAGATTTCTGTGCTTGCCCCCCTCCCTTCCACTCTCATCTACAGTAAAGTACCTTTTCGGATGGATCACGCTGAGACAACTTGCTCCTTGAGATGTGAGCAAGGCAGCCTTTGTCTTCTGACAGTTGGAGGCTGGCTGGCTACAGTTACCATCAACTTGCCCAAATCTTTCAAGAAACATCGTACCATTTTCCAGTCTACCTTCAGAACCAAACATTTGAGTCATTTTCAGTAAGTGTGATTATGGGGGGAAAGTGATCTCGACTTTAATAGAAGTCGACAATTGGAATCCAATACAGAATATTCTTGAATTATATATCTTTATATCCCTCTAACCATTTTCTTTCAGGCTCTGAAATTTAATTTTCAATGTTACATTCAGAGTTGTGATGAAGTTCACTCTGTCACAATGGATATAATAAATCAGCAAGGGAAACAAAACGTGACCTTGATATTTTTTGTTTTCATTTAAAGGATACTCTAGCAAAACTGTTTTGAAGATACTATACATTTCAAGGGTTCTATAGAAAAATGTCACAAACGTTTTGACCAAAGTACACGTACAAAACATTTCAGGGAGAGAAATTCCATTTCTTTCAAGAAGCAGTATAATCCATTCAAACGCTTTCAGCATTCAAGTACTTTTTAGAAGTATTTTATGTAGGTATCTTCTAAATAACTTCCATATATGGGATCTTCCTTGACACTCCAAACACTGCATCACTTTAGATTTTAAGTGATCAGGGTGAATTGTGTAAAAAACACATTTCCACATTGCAACTTTACTGGAACAGGAGAACAGGAAACAATACAGAGGACTGAAGATTTAGGCTATTGGAATGAGCAGACCCAAGTGACATTCAAATGTCTACATCTCATGACCTGTTGGCACGTGAAGCATTGGAGCTAATTTTGTTGGAAATCACTTAAGAGCTAAGTGATTAATCTTTTAATCGCATTACAAATGCATGACCTTAAATCTTGATCTTTGATTTTGATCTCAATCTCTCACATAAAAAAAACAAATATTATAAAGGAACGAATAGCTACAAAATTTGAAGTTGGTATCAGTTCACAGTGCTTTATAATTTTGATTCTAAAAGCATTGTCGAGCCTAAGATTTTAGGTACGTTGAATAATATGGCTGCTTCTTCCATGCACGCTGAAATTGTGAATGTGTTCTTCACACCTCCAGGCCCGTGGTCAGAGAAAGAGGCAGAGGAAAACCAAAAACAACATGGATGGCGAACTGAGCAGAGAACAAAGCTGCTGGCAGAGCAGCTGAAGAAAAAACCGAGCAGCTCCACATCATCCAGACTGCAGTATACCATCAAACTGACGAAAAGGGCAAAGGATGAGGATGATGAGATTTCTAAAGCAATGCAGCACGTACCAAATATACAGTGTATGTTACACAGAATGTTATACAGTACGTGCAGTATCTATATATGCAGAGTTTATAATATATACTGAATGCTAGAGTATATATAGCATATACTGTATGCATAGTGCAAGAAAATACTAATACACAAAAATAGAAATATACACATTAGCTAATAAAAATGCTACACAGGTGCATGCAGAGCCACTTGTTTCTGGGGAAGACCTGTTATTTGTCATCACTGTACACTTGCACACCCCAAAACGTCTACAACTTCTCAAAATAAGAAGAGGCCCTGAGTTATTTTGCCATAGCCACTGTGATCACGCCTTTATCAATGAAATTAAAGACTATTCACTGCATCATATTTGTACTGAACCATATTTGGGGAATTATTCCCAACTTCAGTTATCAACCCTTATAAATAACATAGATCTCTCAGATCAAATACCCACGTACCATTTTGCCATGCTTTGGGGGTTTAAAGACATTCCCAAATACAGGAATATTACATTGTGCTAAGGTATTTAGACTTTTAAGTCTTAACTTTCAGTTAGTCATTCAAGACAAAGGTGAATCAGAAGCACCACACAATGCAATGCAATGTACTTGTGTGACAATGCAATGTACTTTTAGTCTATAGTTTCCATATTATGGAAAAAAAAGTGTTCGGCTTCTGTGTTTTAGGGGTTATGAAAGAAAGTTTTTTTTTAATTATCTGGAGGTCATGAAGACACATTGGGGATATAAGGGGAAAGGTGAACTGGTCATTAAACATTGCAGGCTAATGAAAAATCACTAATGGCTAGAGAAATTTACCAAATGTCTCTTGCAAGTTATATGTCTCTTTTTAAATGCATCATTACTTGTTAAAATGTGTTTTAAACCCCCACTGCTAGCTAATGTGTTCCATCATTCATTATCTCAGCACTCCACAGCTTTGGCAACCTATGATACAAACAATACTTAATACTACTGTATATACAAGTTTCATTTTTTCCTGTTTCTCCACATTTTTGTATTAGTAAAACCAGAAACACAGAATGTCTGAAAAATATATACATCTAAAATATTAAAAACACATATCAAAATTAAAACATATACAGTAACATATAACATAGAGACCAGTAAAAGAAATGTATGTACAATAGAACAGAGTTGCTTCCTAAAATTTCCAATATGTTTTGGAGGTAATGTCATAACTGCAATATTACAAGTCTGTGATATGATCTATCTGAAGTGTTTATTCACTTCTAATTTAGTGGAAAATTAAGTTATACAGAATTTTAAGTAAAAAGCAACAGTTTACCAACAGCAAATGTCTGTTGTGCGGTATAACAATCCTTCATCTGCAGTACTGTACGTTAAAAATGTTTTGACTTATTGCTATACTTCTCCTCACTGTGTAGCTTTTATATTTTTGTAACTGAATATCAATGTATTATTATTATCATTATTATTATTATTATTATTATTATTATTATTATTATTATTATTATTATTAGTCAAATGCATATCAGCACTGAAAATTACTTATAAATCATATTCAGGGTTTTCTTTTTTCTCCATCTTCCATGATTAATGTCTTTAAAATGAAGTCATTTAGATTTAGAAGATCAATAAAAAAATGGAAAAAAAACACTTTGAGAGACCTGTGAAATCTAAGATCTAAAATAAAAGATATTTTGATTGCATGCTGCCCTTTTTTAAGGCTAGGGAATGGAATTCTATAATGACCCTGACTATAAATATAACTAAAACAAAATGGCTCACCAATATTACTTTACCTTAATATAATTTTGGAAAACAAAGCTTTCTTTAAAAAGAAATGTGAATAATCAATTTCTCCTACAGAAACATTCTGTTTGTCCGGAGCATAGATGAGACGACACATGTTTTTTGTTGTTGAAAGAAAATGACTAAAAAGTACTTTTCTTTGCTTTCATTTCCTTTTTCTATATACCAGTGCACTTTCTATGTAATATATTTTGGTGGAAAAATAATGGCTGTAAAAGCACAGCAATCTTCAGAATGGGGCAGCCTCATCAATACACTGCTTGTATTCAATCTGTTGTTGATTTAAACCTGAAATGGTTTTCATGCTCAAAAGCACAGACAACAGAGGAATGTGAAGAGTTTAACAATAAAATGTGAAGTTCTTGAAAAGTGTACAGAAGATTTGCTTTAGCAAAAAAAGCTCAACGGGATGTATAAGCTAAATTCTAACTAGCCATCATACCTTTTTAAACCATTAATAATGTATATGTTTTTGAGAAATTATGAGGAACTCTATAAATGGACAATTATTAGGAGAATATAATTTTAGGCTGTGTTTCATACCATTTGAAATGCCTTCTTAATTATTAATATTTATTATTATTAATAATATGTCAAGTTCACGATTTGTCAAATTCATTAATAGCTGATTAACTTGAGCACTTCTTAACAATTTCACTGGCTAAACCACACATATAAAGCATGTCAATAAAATGTACCTGTTTTACGAATTTAATAATAGATTTAAAAGTTTACATTAGGCTGCAAGATTTTATTATCTATGAAAATACTTTCCTAAATGAGCACACAAAATGAGTGGTCATACTAAAATCCAGTACAAAGGGTACAGATATGTGATATTCCTGTCGAATGCAGAAACAGAGACTACTGTAGCATCTATAATGCAGATAAGGTTCATAGACTTTATGACTGTGTAAGTTTGACATGCACAGAAAGCCCTGCTATCAGCTTGTCAGCCTCTGAAATGCTTAATTCCATTAATCTGCACTCCCCTGGGAAAGAGGGAAGAGTACACAGGATTTCCAGTGACATTAACGGGCTAAATTGGGGGTACAGAGTGACTGCTGCTGCAGAATATATGTTTACCGGGCAGCTAATGCAGCTGGATTAGTGCCACAGTGTCATTAAATAGAGAAACCACGATCGAGCAATTAGCTGGAGGCTCACTGGCCTGCAGTTGTGCACTTGGCATGTGTAAGAACTAAGAGCACTGTCAGCCACTGTAGCAGTAGCAGTTTTTTACAGCTTTCATTCCAAAGGCAAAATGGAAAATATACGCCTCTTCCGACAGGAGATGTAATCTTTAAATAGGAGCTTTCTGATTTGGTCTAGTAATGCCTTCAACAAGGACAGGCTGTGGCTCTTCAGTGCTGTATGGTACAATGAGGACCTTCTTCATTTTGTATGGGAGCCCAGCCCGGGAACAGCGGTAAGCGAACTGTATGTTCAACGGGCTGCTCCCCCTGCCAGCCATCATCATTTCTTTGGCCTCAGCTGAAAATCATAAGCAAAGCTTCCATGTAAGTAATAATGGCAGATTGCTTGTTCTCTGCCAGTGGTCCTTGTGGGCCATACAGCTGAGGAACGTGTAGTTTCATGAACCGAAGGAATTGAAACACTTTGGTTTTTCTTAACCAGTGATGGTCCTTGGCTGCCAATAGGTAAGGGCAAGTAAGCATAAGTACAATATATAATATATAATCAAATGTTATGCTTTTCCTGAAAACCAGAAACGTTCCACATACAGTAACACCAAATTGCTGGCAAAAAAAACACGACACAAAGCAGCAGCAGAAGGAGATTTGTGTTTAACCACCTGGGGACGTGCTCGTGACTCCACAATCTCAAGGTTTGTCTCCAACTTCGTCTCGTCTGGCATCCTATGTCACTGTCACAGGCTAAAACCCAAGGCTGAACCCAGAGCACTGGCTTTGATAAGAGAGGACATACCATCCCAAGAATGCCCTGCCTAGCCATGCTCTTCCCCCAAGAACAAAGACTAGATTGTTGCCGAGGACTCACCAGATCATTTTCTAGTAAAATACAGTATCAACTAACATGTTTGGAGTAATCAGCACTCTCCATGTCTCTCTGCTATTCATCTGCAACTCCTATTATTTCCACACTAACATCAACAGAATGTTTAAGTGAACAATAGGGAGATAGGTGAAATGCTGCCTTTATTTAATGTTTTGTAAAAAAAGACTCTGTGTGAATTTATATTTATTTCCTGACCAGCAAGTAATAATTGGCATTTGAGGTGATTGCAGTCATCACAATCAATACTAATTTTCTGTCATTTACACCTGTCAGCAGTAACTGCTAGGGTCACACAGTGTTAGGCCTGACAGGGTCTTATTCAAGTGCAGTGTGTTTAGCATAACTCTTTGCCAGTGCTATTAATATCCAAGGTCTATGCCATGTCATTCAATAAACTAAATGTTTTTTCCAAAAGTGAAGAGTGATCAATACACACAATTCAAGCCTTTTAAAGGACTGCTATCTATCCCTGGAAGGCAGGGGGGTGGGGGTGGCTTGGCTTTCACCTGAGCCTCTGTCTTTTAGCCAGCACTGTTTCTTTGGCTCATTTAGTTGTTTAGTATTAATCACAGACCTAATGTTACTCTATAAGAAACTGAAGAATGAAGAGTGAATTGGTTAAAGCTGTACAACATGACAGTCTTTGTCAGAATAATGTGAAACAAATTCAAAGATAAATGTATTTGCTAAGGATAAATTAAGTACAAGAACCCTTATGATATTTCTATGTTCAGCACGTCTGTGTTTCTGAACTAGTAGAGAGAGAGGATGATAATGTGTACTGTTAGAAGGGGAGCACAGATATGGTGACTCAGGAGTAAGGAGTGAAATTGCTTTGGCTCCACTAATTTACTTCAGTCATATCTCAAAGAGGACATGAAAACAGGTCAAGGGGTTAAAGGTCGGTGTAAGGTCAATAAAGCAGGGTGATCCATACAGTAAATCCCTGTTCCCACGACCCTGGACATGAAAGTTACTCAAGGAGCTAAGATATGAAAATGACCAGAGATGATCAGGACAAGGAAAATCAATCTAATATATCCAAGTGTTTTTTTTTATTCATATTTTTTTAGAAAAGCCAATAAAAGAAAGATTAAGACAAATTACTTCAGGGAAATCTAATACAAAAACCAAACTGGTATTCTCAGTACTTTTTACATTCACTCAATACTGTAATAGTAGAAGGTATTGACAGGTTTACAAAAATGTACTGTAAGTGAGTTAGATGTGCACTGCAAATTTGAGACCAATGTTTAGCTGAGTCATCACTGGAAAAGACTAGTTGACAGGAGTTTTGGGCAGTAAAGCACTAAATTCACCTGGAAGACATGACCTTAAAGGTGTAGTTTCCTACTCGGATTAAAATTTACCATGAATAATTTATTTCCCTTGCTGAGCTTTACAATTTACATATAGAAACAGTATGAAGAGCTGCTTGCATGCTGCATTTTTCTGAAAACTAAACTCAATCTACTGCATAAACTGAGTCATGAGGTAGATTTGAAGTCTATAACATGAAGGCATATTGAATACCTGGGTAATCGGACAGGTGCAGTTCTCCACATTGGTGTCTGGACTACGTCCACAGTCTGTTAAAGTGAGAAAGTCCAGATACAGATGAAAAAATTTTAGAGCTGACTCTTTCCATTCTCCCACATCAAACTGCAGTGCCCCCAGATCCCCTTCCTTCTAAATAGTTCAGCAGACGTATAAAATAGAATGCATCTAATTTATAATTTAAGGGAAGCAATCATCCCACTCTTTCCAGGACAGGTAGCTCAACCCAGAGAGCGAAACATCAGAAATTTAAAGCAATAGACATTTTAAGAACAAATGAAGTTTTTTGTCAGGGCACCTTCTAATGACCTACCTAGATAGTATTAACACACCTCTTCTCCATTCTGGCATCATAAATAGATATGATTTAATCTGGAGTCTATGACTCTGTAACAGGTTACACAGGACACACTCAAACAGACATGAAAAACATGAGGTACTATAACAAGCACAGCTGACAATAAATTGGCTGGCATCCCATCCTGGTTGTACCCTGCCCTGTGCCCACTGCTTGCTAGGGTGGGCTCCCCCACAGCCCTGAAATGGATGGGTGCTTTACACTGGAGGGGACCTGCAGTACTTTTCGATGTGCAGTCTCACCTGGGTGATGCACAGCTGCCATTCTGTACTAAAGGCAGCGAGGCAGAAAGAGGAGAAATTGCTTTAGGATGGTGAATGGGAGGGAGGCCAAATTGTACAAGCCCAGAGTGGAATTGAACACAGACACCAAGGTTAAAACCGCTACTCTTATGAACAGTGTCCATGGGATCTGTAACAACCAAGTGTACCACTGTGGGAGTGGGCGGAGGTCAGCAAGAACCGGAAATAACACCAAAAACTGTGAAAAAAACAAAACAGAAAGCAAAAAGAAGAGCGTGCCGCTGTGCACCGCCACATCCAGGCTGGGCTCAACGTATTCAACGGGGTCCAGCCTGGGAGAGCAGGGAGCCGAAAAAGAAAAATAACGACAGCCTTACTTGGGTCTGTCGGTGAAATGATCGTCCCCTTTTGGGGTTGACCCTGCTTGTCCCTCAGTGGGGATGTGCAGTGTGCCTTGATAGAGTCCTCACAGCTGCGGCTCATTCTCCAGCAGCCCGAACAGCTGTGACGACCAAGGCAACACACTGGACACGCCTCCACGTGATGACACACAAGCAAACAAGACCTTGGCTTAATCTCACACTTAAAGAATGGCACCTCCTACATTATTGTGTCTCTGGTCTCCATACGACATCAGTGATGAAATTATGGTTCAGACAAAAGAGTACCACTCACTAGTCCACCACCTCTTAACTAGAACTCAGTTCAAATATTGTTTGAATATTTTAATTTAATGGCATTAACATGCACTTCTATCTCAAGATAAAACAACACAATACTTCACTTACTCTCTTCTACCAAACTTTAGGACAGCCTCAGTTCTTCCATTTAAACACAGCTATCATGATTAATGTTAACTTTGTAATTGGCGTCTAATGTCTATTCATCACTTAAATCTGTTTCTTTATTAAGACCATCCTAATGCAATAAATTAAGCACTCTTGTGTCCTACTTGGCAGTGTGATTAATGGTGCTACAGACTGAGTCCTTCACACACCTAAGCACAGACTAACTATTGTAAATGTCAGTTGTTGTGCCCAACTTCTACAAGCAATTTTTTTTTGTTTCCCATTAATAAAGAAAACAGGAGTTGAAAGAGCTATTATAATTAGGGGTGACATCAGAGGGACTTATTGATTCCTGCTTCCTTTGTGTTTTTTAAAAAATAATCCATGGGATGGCTGATCGTTTCCGTGTGATGCACAATCAAAGGCAATTTTAAAACAGTTTCAGAAATGCAATCATTGAACTGACTGAAAGAAACTTACTGGTTTTCATCCATGATTTCTTTCTCTCTTTATTTCAGTGGTTAGTTTTGTACATCTAAGAAATCTGAAGAGTTCAAGATTGCATTCTCAGGCAGGAAACATTTGATCCCAGTAAAGTACAGTGGCTTAATAAATGTAAGCATCAGATATTCTGCATTACAAATCTACAGTATTATATAAATGAATTTCCTCCAGAGAGAAGGGCTCTATGAAACACTGATAGATTAAAATGCATTGTGGATCTATTGAAAATATCTTAACGGACAGCATTGTCTGTATGTCTTATGTAAAAAAATAAATTAATAAGAATACTTATCTGTGTAATTATCTGTGTTTCAGGAAAGGATATGAGAATATAACAATACCACTAGGTGTCATAGAAATAAGCACTAGGCATTAGTACAAAGCAAGAAATTAATCATACCTAAATTAATCTGCTATGACTTCTGGCTCAGTTTACAGTAAAAGCCTTGAACACTTCAAACTTCGAAACAGGTGAGGTTATCCCTCGGTCCTTTTACTTTTATTCAAAGAACTTTCAAAATTGTATGACCCTTGGCCTCCAGAATGCAAAAATCATTCAACCTTCCAATAATTTTCAGCACATGGGTATTTAAAAATGCGCTGCTATTAACACAATGATGATGGTAGGCTGATAGGAACAGTTAACAGTGCTATATGACAGAATTGTGTCATTCTAATCGCCTTTTCTGGGGGAGGGATGGCTTTGGCAGCTAAAAGGTGTTCAGTAGGGTAATCACTATGTAAGGAACCATGAAAATTTCAAGGGTGAATAAACCTTTCTTCACAAAATTATATACTGTTGTTTTTACAGCATAAATCAAATCAACCATAATTTAAAGTATGCAATTTAAATACCCATAGCACATTTAAACAGGCTTACTCTGGATAAAAATGTGTCAGTATAATCAGCAATTATCCATCATTTCTTCCATCCATTACCAGAAGCAGCTTGGCTATCGACAATTTCAAATTAATCAATAGTAACAAGGTCACTGACATAGGACAAAATCACTCACAATCTGTATTCAAACATTTGAGGGCATGCAACGCAAAACCATTCAGAAGGGGTGGAGGGAAAAGCATTCTAGAGTTCAAAATAAAGAAAGCACAACGTGCACAAACTAGCACAGGTGATTCTTCCATTTATCCATCATCAGAAAGCCACGTATTCCTGGTACAGATCACAGCAGCCCAGAGCACAACCTGGAGGCAGAGGGCTCAAGGCAGGGCTACAGTCACTAATTGCAGGGGGCGCACACACGTACAGTATACAAGCACAGGGGTGATTCAGAGACACCAGTTAGCCCAGCCAGTATATCTTGGTAATGCTGAAGGACTCCAGATAGCCAGTGGGTAACACACAGAAGAATCCCTGGTCTGGCAGGAACTGTGAGGATCAGCCCTCTCTGCTGCAAACCAGGTGATTCATACTGTATGTGTGTCCAGCTTTCTCAGAACTTTGTTTAAAAAGTTTTAATCATTAGAGAACACATTCATCAGCCTGAATATACAGTAAACATGAGGCTTAAGAAGCACCGTGTTGTAGATCGTTCTCAGGATAAATACGGCTAGGGGACTACCATCTTGAACAGAATGTAGTCATTCTCTGTACATCAGATGTCACTTCCATTAGAGTTGTTGATCACATTGCCTATTATGTTCTTGATCCCTGGCTTATTCAGGAAATGGCTGGATGAGATCCTCAGATCAATTAGCTACTAACTTTCAGTCTGAGGACGTTTGTTTGTAACTGTTCTAATGTATGAAAAGGATATACAGTAGGTTATGTAAGCAGTAATTGCAAGCACAAAGAGGAAGAATAATGTGGATTTGACATAAAATGGGAAAAAAGGCTAATATCTAACCATTTGATTTTTATATACTGTATGTGTGTTTTCAGAAGTGGTATTCAAAATAAAGCCTTTCTTTTTTACACCATCCGTGTTTAGTAACATCCCTCTCACAGATGCACATTTTGATCTCAAACAGTTTTGCAGCAACACACAGACATTCCCCTTTTTGTTACAGTATGTGCCTTATTGGTCAGTTGCGGGCCTTTATGGTCTATGAAAGGAGAACTGCACACAGACCAAAGGTCAGTAGGTTTGACGCATGGAAGGAAGTATGAAATAATTGACCTTTCAAAACAAATCCACAATTACTGCAGACAAAACAGACTGTAAGCTTAGTTTTAGTCATTTTTTCTCCATGCATTCTTTCTCTCATTGTTTTACAATCTGATTACTGTTTTTCACTCAGATGAATGCTCATTAATCCTAACATTTTGTTTGCTCCATTTTTTTTCACAATGTTCATTAAGAAAACAAAATGTAGCATTGTCAAAAGAATGATTAAAACAGAGAAAAGAGAAATATTCCGGTATTTCTGCGTGATGTTGGTTACCAGAACAAACACAAAACAAAGAATCCACATTTTCACACAGGACACTGCAACATGTAATTAGACACAGCTAATCATATACTGGCGCTGATGACAGATAAAGGTTATGGTGATGGGGGTGGCTGTTTCATTACTGTTGTTGTTGATTGCATTCTTATCTCTGGTGATCAGTGGCGAAACAGAATAGCAACTGATGATAAATGGTACCGAAGAGGATATTTATCACCATTGTTCACATTTATCACTAGCAGGTTTGTAATAGCACATGAGCCCAAGAATCCTACACAGTGAACATGACCAGAATGGCTACCAGCTAATTTGTGAAGTAATCTATTCTGTGTCACCAACACACAAAAACTTTAAAATACATTTAAAAACAGCAAAAAGTAGCCTCACTGTTAACCAAAATGGCAATTTTTGGCATTTTCTTGATTTCTGATATGAAACCAGAAAGTAATTTAGTTAATTAAGTGACATCTTAGATTTCTTCATGTCTTCCAACAATCTCTGAACAATTAAAATTTTCAGGTTTATCTATGATTTTATTTTTAGCATTATCAAGAATCAAAACTCTCCATTTGCAAAAGGTTACATTGGTTTAGCAAAGATCTTGACAAAGTTGTTGACAATGATGGACTGGAAGTATTTTCTATTACTGTTGCTTATTGCTGACAAGCTCTGGGTTGCTGCATCTCTAACAAGGAATGTGGACTTTGTGACACTGGAAGGATGCATAATGCTGTTATTAACTACTGAAAGACTCTTAATTTACTTATTAAGCTCATTTGCATTTGTACTTTCATGTCTTCAGAGGATCATAATAGGGAAACAAAAGTCTTTCAGATGAGGTGTTAAAATAATTACACCTAGAAAGAAAAAATAAGGAAAAAAACTCAAGAAGCAGTTCAGACATCACAAACATAAAACACAGCATTAAAATATAATTGTGTGTATTTAAGTGTTGTATAAACCCAATGTATTTACCTTAAAACACTCATGGAAAACATGTCAACAAGAAGAGAAATAGCTTTAGGCAACAATAAAATATTAATTCTACATGACAACGTTGCTCTTTTTCGACGTAGCTTAAGCTGTATTGACTTAATATAGAAAATGTCTCCCTCAGAGTTTTTGCTCTTCATTAAATTTGTTTTTCTAAACCATTGTCTCCTGAAACGATTAATTCAGTAGGTAATGACCTGCAAGCATTAAACGCCCAAGCTAACATCAAAAATGCTTTTAATATTTGGTTATTATGCATGCTTGCTGAGAGCATGTAGTATAGTTTCGGGAGCTGTATACAGTACCAGCATCCACGTTCTAATCCACAGCATTAAAGAATTATCTTGCATGGGTTAAAGACACAATCATGGACTGAAGGAGTAGGTAAAGTGAAAGTCCAAACCAGAGCACAGCGGTTCAACAGGCCCGACCTCATTCTGGTTATCACAACATTAAGCATACGTCTGTTGCAGTTATTACCCCAGAAATGTTAGTCTCAATTTACTGTTGGATGGACTGGAGCAACTGGGGCCAAGCACCCCACTCAAGAGTACTACAGCAGTCCAGTATCTGCAATCACACTTGAATCCACAACCTGTCAACTGTGTCTCCAGACGTTTACCCACAGTACAACACTGTTCTGTCCTCTGATCTGTAAGAATACTTCACAGAAATGCTCCTTGTTGGATACTGTGTACTGAACTATTACAATTGTACGTTATCCCTACACATCCTGTGTAGGCAAATCTTAAAAGCTGCTTTAAGAAGTTAAACAGCTTTAACAGAATGAAATATTATTTACTGAGTTCATGCCACCCCTCACAGCTCTCTGTCGCTCAAATGAATAGATAAGGATCACTGTAAGGACACTTGACACACTGGCTAAACACTGAACAAGCATCTGTTTCTGTCAATACTCTGCTGTGCAGAGACTTCTCTGCCTTCTTTTAACACAGGCCAACATTATATTCAAAAGGAAGTTTCTAATAATTTGCTATTGCTCAAGCAATAAGCTCAGTGCAATGTGAATAAAGGACAGATTTAAGGTGCACAAACGTGGTCCTGGCACAGTGTGCCTGTATGTCAAAACAAATAACTTTTAACGTGACACTGCTGCAGCTGTTCCACAGGTCTCACTTCTTCTGCCACCTAGTGATGAGTTATAAGAATTGCAATAGAAATGCATCTCAAACTCCATTTATTTTCATTGGGACAACCCTGAGACACTTTACTTAAGGATGCTATAGTAAATGAATAATGCTTCATATAATGCACATATTTAAAAGATATAGCGCATAGTGTAAACACACTGGATGACACATAATTGATTTCCATTACTTATGCCTAACATTTAGCTGCCTAAATAAGAACAATAAGGCTGGTACTAATTCCATAGATTTATACTGTACCAGTTCCAAATAATTGATCTTTCGTGATCAGTCAAGATTAACAGAAGACAAGGAAAGGCATGAGGGACCTCTCTGTAAAAGATACGGATACTTTGTTACGTAATTCAGGGCACACTTGTCTTGCAAATTTCGTCAACATTAGTTATTAAGTTATAAGTCAATTAGTTATTGACTATGATCAGCACATTTCGCACACACCTATGTATTTATTTATTTTTATTTATTTTGTTTGTTTTTTGTTTTATAACTATTCTGATGTCTGTTTTGCTTGTCTTGGGCTGGACTGCTGTAACGCATCAATTTCCCTATGGGATTAATAAAGTATTATCTATCTATCTTATTACAGGAGATATACTAGGTTTAGGTAATTAAACTTTCTTTTCTTTCCAGTATCTTAGCCTTTTAGTTTTATAAAGCATCAAATTTTGCAGGTTTCCTTTAAAGAAGCAATAGGAATCTGGGGGAGACCCATAAAGATTTTTTCTTTAGTGCCATCTCCTTAAGAATATTTTTGGCTGAATGATACTGTACATTACCACACGGGTACCCCCACTGGAAAGATAAAAAGGAAAAATATCAGCTCTGCTAGTCAATCTCCAGATACGAAATGGATCAAGCAAGCTGATACTTAAAGAATATAAAGGTCAGAAACACTTGTCCCAAACTAGAGAGGGGTTAGACCTCAACGATGCCCTCTTTGAAATCTGAACCAGCTCCCTCAAGAACATCACCACTCTCAATCGGATTATGCTGGATTAGCCATGTGTTCTAGAAAAAGCTAAAGAGCAATTCAAAAAGTATTAGTTCAAATAAGGATCATCTTCTTTTTTTTTGTGGTGATTGTGTATGTTCATGCACTGTTTATATGAAGACATACTGTACGACGGTCACATACTCTGTGAAAGCCTTATCCTAGCTTGTCTACAGTACATGTATAATTTATGTAGGAATAAAGCTTTCACTTACTCCTTTCATTCCTATTTAATATAAATCAGATTAAGCATGAATTGTGATAGGGGAAAGCATATAATTTGAAGATCGTACTAAAAATGAAAATTCTGTTCATGTCAAGGAGAATATACTTTGTTTTTCCACCTTGCTGTGACCCCCAAAGCTTTTAAAAACTTCACACACTGACGTAAATTGAGGTGAAGCAGTTAAACTGCCTGATCGACAAGATAGCTTGGTGTGGACAAAATTGTCTTTCAACATGACAGAGGAGATTCTACTCATGTTAATAAAGGGCATCTCAACCCAGATTTTCAATTTACAATTCCAACAATTGCTAATGCCACCAAATGTCACCAAAACGATCTTCTACGGTACTATGGTGGGTGTTTTTCTAGTTTCCTTTTCAATGTGGATAAATACAATAATCACAGTACATACGATTAATCTCTTGTCTTGTTGACATGACTTCAAGGTTGCGTGGGATTCTGATCTGAGTTTGTCCTAAATACAAGATCTTGTGTTTTTAGTCCATTGTAGTCACTACAAATTAAGGGTGCGTGTCTTCATGTTGACACAACTCGGAAGTTCCCTGATTCTTTTACTAAAAATGTAATCGTGAAGTAGAAGAAAAATATTGCCAACATGATCAGGTACAAACAGCAGCCTCATTGATTATTTTACAAATTCTACTTGATGTGCATTTTCAAGGGAGTCAAAAATTGCATGTATGCAGCACAACTAAACGTTCTTTGAATTCAAAACAGAAAGATACACTCGAGAATTAAAGTCTGAGACAAAGGAATGGCTGTCTCACAGCAAAAGATGGAAGATGAGAAGTGGGATGCAGTTTAACAAGCTGACAGGTGTGCTTACCAGTGGGTAACAAAGGGTGCAGGATACCTATATCCATACACTGTACCTAAAATTATTTTTTCAAGTCTTAGGGTTCCCTAAGGACAAGCTTATAAACATCATACATTATAGCAAAATACATTTTCTTGATTATATTCAATGCCTCTCCTTGTATACTATTCTCTTATTTTCCTATTTGCAGATTTATTTTCAATCTCTTCTATATCAGTGGTTTGCCCTGGAGCAGTTCCATGCTGTTATATTTTGATTATCAATGCATGTTAAGTACTGCCACCTTTTTTTTCACTGCATCAGCCTCATTAGCGAAGACAGCAAATAAGATGTGTATATATTCTCATCGTTGCCTTATCCCTAATGTACAGATTATGGCATAAAACAAATACATACACTTTTCCTCTTAGATAACATGGCGGACATTTGTTGAGTGGATACAATTTGGAGTTATGATTTTAATGTTATTTGACACCAGATATGACAATATAAAATTTATCATTTTTATTCCTTTTTATTTTTTCTCATTTCACAGAATGCTGATTTAATGCTCTCACACACTTCATTTTCACCATATCTGAAATGCAACAGTACAGAACAAAAAGGGCAAAGGTCCTTTCAGATCCAATTTCATTGCTCTTTCATTCAATAAGCTCACAACTTTGTCTCTAGGCCGTGTGGAGTTTTGATCCATCTAGAAGCAACAAACTGTCTCTAAAGTATTAATGCACTGTTCCTTTAATTCTCAACAAAACTATTGATAAAGCCATGAACATGAGCCTCTGGCACTAAGAAGAATAACTGATAGTACTGCGGTGGACAAGTTATAATGCATCAGAAAAATGGTAGGCTTCTAAGTTTATGATGCCCACAAGCTCACTACAAACAAAGTGAATATTGATTTTGACAATTTCCCTTTAAAGCTTCAATTTTTTAGCATGTGTCATTTCATCGTGCAAAGGTAATAGAAACTTCCACTGATAACGTGAACTGGTAGGAGGCTAAAATAAAAGCTGTTTGCAGTGGCTGGAAGCCATCGACTGTCTGCATCCAGCAGAGCTGAATTATCTCTTCTACTATGAGCAGTTTTGAAGTATTTCCATGCTGTCGACACGTGAGAGAATCGGTTTCTTTCCCCTTCCTAAGTGATTATAAAAATGCAATTACTTTACGGTGGTACACTTCCACTGAGGAAGGAACTTAGGGGGCATTTTCTTCTCATGGTGCTAATGAAGAATTTCAGTTGGTTCAACTGTCATGCCCCGAAATATACGGTACGGTAAGTTGCTCATATATATCCCATTGATTTTATTAGAATAATGTGTACTTCTACACTGATAAGAAATATAAGATATCGACTTTTGGGAACATACTGTTTTGACTATAAAATAAATTTAGAAATTAAAACTATAAAATTAAAATTAAAGCTATAAAATTAGGCAAACTTAAGCTTCACGGTGATAATAAGTTATTTAAGATTGCAGTGGGAGAAGATTTTTTTTAAAGATGTTAGAGAGTGGGGACCTGCTTCAAACAGCAAACAGCAAATGAACAATTAAAAATGTAACTGAAAAATAAATATTACTAAAGAAGAAAATAGACATCAATTCCATGGAGTCTTCTCCAGGTGTACAGGGGAGAGAGGAAGCAAACCGGCATGATATGGAAGACAAAAGAAAGGACTAGAATGGATAGGGAATCTGAAAAGCAGGTTAAAACGATGGAAATTTGGGATACAAATTGTGGAAGGCAGCATTCTGTAAATGCATAGAATGATTACTATGAGATTAGTCAACGTTGAGAGCTGGGGAATGTGGAAATCAAGTTGAAGCATAATCTAGGTTTTTGACGTCTTGTCTTGAACCTCTGTGAGAGGATGCAGGCAGAAAAGGTCAGTGTAATCACGGGCAGGAGAGGTAACACAGGAAACTATCGGCTTGGAGAGACGTTTGATCCTCACTGCTTTGACATGTTCCCTGAAACCGTCAGCCCGTCTCCTTCCTGTTTCAATGACGTCAGCGGCAGTACACTTTCTGCACGAGAAGCAGTAAGTGAGTCAAGGATGGACAAGCATGATGCTGCTTGTGTGGTCTTGCCGTTTGTGTGGTCTTGAAATGGCCAGATCGGTCTTGTACATCTGCACTCTCAGGTTTTCTTTCTTTCATTTCCTTGCCAGAGCACTCACCCTCCCTGCTTAACACACCTGGAGAGGCTCCACGACCAAAATATACAAGTTTCTGTCTTTTGTTTTTTACAGCATGTAATCAACCTCTACTTGATGGCAGAATTAGTTATGTAAAACAAAATATGAATTTATATGTAAGCACAAAAACAGAAGTAGCTAAACAAAAATATCTGTTTCCTGTTATGTTATATTACTGATACACAAAATTAATGCTCACACAAAACCATATACAGGTATACTATAAAACTTATATACTAAAACAGTGGCAACAAAGTGTCATTCCAAAAGATAATCTTGACAGCTTTTATCTTTAGAACTTT
The DNA here is from genome assembly GCF_059453375.1 of Lepisosteus platostomus. Taxonomy (NCBI): domain Eukaryota; kingdom Metazoa; phylum Chordata; class Actinopteri; order Semionotiformes; family Lepisosteidae; genus Lepisosteus; species Lepisosteus platostomus. The sequence goes on along the minus strand of NC_142616.1, from coordinate 65,128,791 downwards.
CTTAATTTTTAACAGGATCGTAGCTAAAGAAGAGCAGAAAAGCATCATACTAGAGACAATTAATATTAGTGTGGAATAACAAGAATCCAGTTACCTTTTTTGCTCAAAAGTGAAATATTTCTAATGTATTCTACCTGAATTACACCTAAAACAACAGAATAAAGCATTTTAAACACATTCTGTATATTAGTTGTACTTATATGTCAATTTGCTCAAATAAACGTGTATTTTAATTTTTGAATGCGGTGTGAAATACAGTATGTTCTTTGTTCCACTTTAATTCTTTAAGAATAATAACTCAATTGAATGTAATAATTTAAAAAAATGTTTGTAATATGAAGAGAATTATGTTTAAGATTCAAATTCCACAAATGCATTTTGCACTTTATTCGACCATTGGTCCATTTATAGCTTCAATTATACGAATTATAATGTATATATTGTATTTTTTTTCTCTTATAAAATATATTGACACTTAATTGCATTGCATAAGGTGTGGATATGTGATTACCTTTGCATTTTAAACTGAGAATATTTGCATTAAGGCCTGGAAATAGCAATTATTGATCAGTGGAAGCCTTAGGTTCATCACCATAATCCCAGCTTCTAAATGTCTGTATCTATTCAAGGATCAGTCTACCTTTGGAGCATCTGCATAGAGGCTTGTACATTTAACCTTGAAATGCTAGAATTTTCCAATACATAGAGGAAGTGACTTTTTAATACAACCTTGAGGGGGAAGGGGAGGATAGAGAGCAGTACCACAAACTGTGAAATATGGCTCCCTATTTCTCCGTTATCAGTGAGAAAGCTCTGCTCATACATGTACCATTTCCTGAATGCTGCCAACATCACACACACGTAAGTCATTCGCCTCATTAAACACTTTACAGCCTGTATTCTATATCTGAAAATAACAATATTTGGCCAGCTGAGGAGATGTATCCAAGTTACAGTTCACGGCAGGTCCATTATGAATTGCGTCGTATCTGTTTTTCAATACAAGAACTACCACTTATTTTTGGTTCTATTTACTGCAAATAGAGTGAACAGCTGTTGTATAATTAATGTATAATTGTACACTGAAAATTGAGACTTAATCATTAACAGTTCACAAACAGAACTTATTCTTAAACACATAGTCCGTTACATAAGAATCTGTTACTTTATCCGGCTCTTAAATTGCGACACAAGACACTGTTTATCAATCTTATTTCAAAAATACTGAACCAAAGGCCTTGATATTCAAGGTTACTTTAAAGAAGGCAGAGTCCTTTCTTCTTCAGGCTTGGAAAACTAGATTGTTTTAATGACCCTTAAATCGTTTTTAATGTAGTCAGTAACAGTAGCCCTCTTCAATGCAGCAATGAATAACCACAATAAATGAACTTATTACTGTTATTGTTATTTAATTTATCTCACTCCTTTATCTATGGTGACTTGCCCTGAAACCATTAAGACCTCCATTGAGAAGGGCGATTCAGAGCTACTTTGAATTTACAGCAGGCAGTCTCGGAAAGCTCTGGAGTAGTCACAGGTAATATTTGAAAGCAAATATATATTTCAATAATACAATATATTATACAGTAAGTAATATATTATAACAATATATTGTTTCTATAACAATTTATTGTTTAGATTATAACATTTTATTTTACTTGAAGTGGCAAAATGTTTTTCAGGTTCAGGTTCTCATTTGCTGTTAAATTGCTGTTACTAAAGGCTACTATTCAATTTCAGATGTTTCTAAATCAAACTCGTTCAGTAACATTATTTCAAGCAAAACAGCACCCAAGTTCCCTCAAGCTTGGAATAAGCTTGTCCTTCTTAGCTTTTCAGGAATGCCATGTGACAGACACATGCACACGAAAAAGACAGACTGATGTTTTGAGAACTCCTGTGAACGAATGCCGTGTTTTTATCACCATTACTTATTGCAAGGAAATCAACAGAATAATTAAATTTAATTCCACTCAGGGGCACACACCAGTAACAGTAAGCCTGAAACACTGAGTTACTCTGCAGAAAAGGACATTCAATTCTCTTAAAAATGTATCTGGAAACTGTTCTTGTCACTGTATGAGCATTTTCACAATACAGAATATGATTATCAATTATCCTAGGAATTTATGAACTAACCACATACTGTACTGTATATATATATTGCAGCCTCAAGTAAAATCTTGATTTTCTTCCTTGCCGATTAAGGTATTTAATTTTAATGTACAGTCATAAAAATGTATGTAAAAATGTACATACATGAAAATACCCACATCATTCTACTTTCCTAGAAACATATTCCTCTTCTTTCATTAAGATTCCTTAAAGTCATACATTAAGAAATAATTTCTCAAATTTTTCTTTTCCATGGCATTAAAAGTTGGATTATCATGAAACATTGAGCAAAACAATTTCTTCTACACTGAGACAGGAAGGCAAAACACAGAGGTGTGCTTCCTAATGAAGGAAATAAATATTTTTGTGATTATGAACATAACATGTTTTAACTTATACAACTTTAAATATATATATTTTTAAATATAATAAAACAATTGGAGAAATGTACATTTTGAATAACATTACAAACACAGTAACTGTTCCACTTCCTAATTTTATGACTTTTCAATCACAATAATATCCACAGAACTCAAAAAGGACCAGTTATAAACTGTGACTGAACAGTGATGAAGGAACTGCACTGTTATCTGCTGGACACACTACATCAACGAGATTTGAAAGCCCCTTTATTTTCTAACATTTTAATGTCAAAGAGCATAGATTGTAGAACATGCATTTTAAAACGCAAAGTGATTATTGTGGCCAAGATTTTCAAGCAGACATTAAACTGAGGCAAAGAACTCAAAATCCCTAATTCCACTGTGATACCACACTGTGCTACCCTCTGCATGTTCGAGTCAAATCCGCTTACAATCTTCAAGACACAGAAGACTAAGGGTCCAGGAAAGAAGACAATGTACATTTGTCACATATCTACCTGAAAATGACCTGGTGAGGCTATGCAAGCGAGCTAATTTATATTTAAATTCTATCAGAGGAACAGCAGTTACCACAAATGATTTTGCCAACCACTCTGTGGAGCAAGAAAGTGCATTCAGCAGGAGGCTGACAGTTTCTTTTATGGTGCCAAATCTTTGTGACAGCTGGAAAAATTCTGGGAATTATCCACGCTATCAAAGCAGCCTTTCCTTCCTTTCCTAACAGTAACCTTGCTGTACAGTAAACAGTAAAGCCTTAGAGCAGATTTGGATAGGTTGAGGTTGGCAAACAGCAGTTAAAAAATTAAGTAAGATAATCACTTTCTTGAAGGTGGGAGCTTTTTCAATCACTGGTAACATTAATTACCTGAGGAAATCATGCAATGAATTACAATCATAGTCTTTGGAGTAATAATTTGTGTAACACAGCAGTGTAAATATGTTCTCAAAAAGGAGACCGAATATTGCTACAGTACATCTCAATTCATTCCGATTTAGAAAAGATATTTTCAACAGAAATACATTTGCATTTGCTGTACTTAGCCTTTGATGATCCTAGCTTTTAATCAAGAGAAATATATAATCTGTCTTTAAAATGCCATTATTTATTTACAACAGTTATAGCACAGGTTAAACTGATCAATTGCACCAGCTGCCTTTTTACAAGCACTGCAGCAATATTTACTATTTATCTGTTATTAGTACATTTAAAAGACTAGGGATGTGTGGAATGTGGATTTCTCGAGATCCTTATTTTTAAAAAAAAATCTTTGCAATTCCTAAAAACAATAAAACATTAAATGGAATAATATATTATAACTAGAAATGTTAAATAGAAAAATAAATTTAAAATGAATATATGTATTATCATTTATATCATTTATGTCGTTGAGAAAGGATAATTGTCAAAAACAGATTTCACAAACCGAGTTTTCAATTGCATCTGAACAACAAAGTACTCTCAAGGAGAAACAGAAGTGCCACACTTTTCTGGCCTTTCTTAATTTATATTTTGGCCATTATAAAATTTGGTCATAAGGGATCCATCATCATTAATGCTCACAACCCTGCCATTGCCATCGCAGCCCACTAAAATATTTCTGCCAGATTAAAGGTCATCTAAAAAGTTTGTTCTGCAACTGAATTACGAAAAACGCATTTTGAATATTATCAATGGCCTTTTGACATTAAATTTATTCTACAACAAAAATGAATTATACCTGACCTTAATTGAATAGTCTTACTCATGAAAGCACACATGAGCAACTGATACTTAGAGCCTGTTCATGATGGAATTTTCTGCATATTTTTTGCATATTAACTGCATTTTATTAGCTTTCATGTGTGTTTATATGCTGACCACTACCTGTTTTAATAATGTATTTAGCTTCTTCCTGGAAATAATATCAGTCGGTATTTCTGCAGTGCTAATGTTTAGGCAAGCAAGCAAGGGTCGTGTTTTAGGTTATATAATTTGCTGAGAAAAGATTTACTTTCTGATCAAGGCTTTTAGAATCACTTCTCAATCCTTATTTGAATTTAATAGACTCAGTCCTATTTTTCTAAGTCTGCGCAGAGAACACCGGCGCAATACCCAGCTGTGCAGCTGAAAAGGGAAGATAACCACAGTCATTCCTCTTATCTGTAATGATGTAATACATCCTAGCACAGGTTCCAAATGACTGGGGAATAATGGGATTGTGGAACTGCAGAGATGCTACACAATACTATAGTATTTCTTCTCTTCTACCATCCACATGTCAGCAAGATACTATACTGTATGTCATACAGTATGCTGTTATCAACCATTTGAAATGAAACGTTAGACTCTGTATCCGTTATATGTTTTATCTACTTCTTTACAGACCAGTAATAAAATGCATATTAAACTGAAAACCCCACGAAGATTTGAAAGAAATTGCAAAGATTTTTTTTTTACGTCACAGTTTTGCTTATTTCAATTGACTAATTCGAACATTTCAAGTTCCATAGTTTTGGCTGCAAGTAATACAGGCATTTTGCCAGCGAAAGCAAAAATATATGTTCTATAGCTACTCCGTGTGGCAAGCTGCTTGCCTAGGCCTGCTACAGTACAACCTGATATTTACAAAAATGTGTATGTAGATATATTGTGATAGAGGAAGAATGTGGCATCTTCAACAGGAAATTGTTAGCCATCTTTTAATATTAATTACCTATTTTAGGCAATAAACCTAACATACTTTGTTAGCACCCATTTCTTAGAATTCCCAGATATTCATTTTTGTTTCTTTCATATTCTTATCAAAACAAACATTTTTGAAGATCAATATATACAACAAGGCATGCTTTTTTTCCCCAGAATCTGTTTAAATAATCGAATTAAGGGGCTCATTAGCTTTTGTATTTTTGTAAGACCCTCCTCATTTTTTTTTGTTTTGAAATTGCCATGTTTGCACGGCTTAAGCATTATGTTTATATAACAATACTGTTCTGAAAAAAACAATAAATTCTTAGCAAGTATACAATGCAGTAAATACTCTAAGGAATCTTTGATTGTATGGGCTGTGGCACGTTGTTTAAATCAAGGTGCATTTATAGCTACTGTACAGTCATGCATACAGAAGTAACATTGTAAATGGCAGGAAAATCTATGGCCAATTTAGCTACTTACCAATTAAGCCACCTGGTGGTTTAATCATGGAACACATCTATAAGACTAGAGAGGATAAAAAATTACAACCATCTCCACCCCCTTCACTCTCCTAAATGAATAGTTTTAAAGTATGTCGCTTCAATAACCTATTTTAAATGCAATGCAATGTCCACGGAGTCCATAAATTTATATTACCCAAAAAAGGAAAACAAAAAAAAACATTGAGGCACCCTTTGATACGGTACACATGCATAACTGGACAATACTGCAGTGCTAAGGACTAATCTTTGTTTTAAAACCTGTTCGTAAAATCACACAATCAGCAGCAACTGCCCTTGAGCCTCCAAGATACTAAATTATGTTTGTGCAGCTTAACACAAAAGAAAAACAAACACTGCTGTAAACACTGCTTGTAATTCTGAATTCTGGAAGTTGACTTTCTTTAAACTGGAAAACAATCATCAAACAGATGTGCTAAAAAAAAAGACTTGCATGTTTGAACAAAAAGAAATACCTTTTGAAGCAACTGTGAACCTGAGTACTTGGCTGAAATGGACTTGATTTCACCTCCGAATGCAGAGGCCCATAACTTCACACTGGAAATAAAAAATAATAATAAAAAATCAGTCTACAATAAAATATAAAATAGCATTATTTTATCTCACATCTCACAAAGTCTTACTGGATACCACGTATGAGAAATGACTGAATTCGCATATCATATCACCTGAACACAAAGGTGAGGAGATACTGTTCCCACTACATCCATTTATTTTGCATGATCTTTACTCACCTCCCAATACAGCTCTGCAGGTTGTAGGGACCCGACCCGTGAGTCAATATGCTAAATACTGTCAAAGAACGCTGACAATACATTTTCTTTCAGTTTTCTATATATTAAAGGTTGAAGCCCCTTTATTTTAAACTGCAAAGCCTTGTTACAACACTAGGCTTTTCAACAGTGCAAACGCTGTTGAAAAGACAACAGTTTTAAAGTGAATTTAATTTTTAAATGCTACCTCATGACTTCTTATACAGGAACGGCGTTGAGCGGTACAGAATTGTAGTGATGCTGCAGCCGACAACTTCGTCGCTAGGCAACAAAAGTTTTACTCATGCCACTCAGGGAAAAGGTAAATAAAATTTCGAATTGAGTGTCCAAAAGGGGCACGCTATTAGTAAATAAATGGTTGCACAATTAGCAACGTCAATTTTCACAATTTTAAAAAAATGTGCAACAGTGGAATATGTTATTAAAACCTAGTGTTTCTTTCCGTTGCAAATAGGGCCCGAGTTTCCTCGTTTCACATAATATAAAATCAACCGTCCCCAGTTTTAGGCTATAAGACATTTTCCCCCCCTCTCTGCATTTCAAGCCATAATACAGTATGTATTATTCCGTAGCTCTAGAAAAGTTTGTTCTGTTTTATAACCGGCCGTCTATAAAAGCTTGTAGCCGGGCTACAGACGCAGATGCACGCCCCGTGCAATTATTGCAATGCAATAGTTTTGTAGTTTGCATAAAAAGAACTATTCAACACTTACACAGATAGAGGAATACCCTGGTGGGACTCAACCACACTAACGACTGTCATGCTAAGTGTTATCCACAGCAGAAATGAGAAGCCACAGAACACACGCGAATTGTTCAGATTCCACAGCATCTTTCCTCCTGTTACTGTCCGCAACCAGTTCTAGGGTTAGTGCACAGCCGCTTCTGTACAAGAGGGAAGAGCCCTGTTATCCTGGATGGAGAAGGAGGAACGAGGCGCCGAATGAAAGAATCACGGTTTCCAATTCATATTTTAGACTTAATAGGTCCCGACGCTCTGTCAACAAAATTAGAAACGGATGCAACGGCTTTTCCCAGCGTGGCGTCTTCGCTCCCTGACTTGTGCGGTCTTAAGATGGAAGGAATGGTTTCGCCCAGACACTTCGGGGTATAGTTGCTTGCGACTCCACAGTAAGCAAAGTCCGATAGACTAGCAGGGGTGACCTAGTGCTTCTCCAAAGTGCCCTTTCTCTGCAAGAGAGTAAGGTAGTGAGAGGGAGGGAGATGCGAAGGGAGGCAGGGAGCGCAGACCTATCGAGTCCTGCGACGAAATCTTCTTCTTTTTTTTTTGTCTGTTGCAATTTACGGAAAGATTTCTGACTGGGACAAAGAAGAAGCCGTAGGTTCTCTGTTTTTTTTTTTTGTATGTTCGCGATTATACTTATAATAGCCCCCCTTCAGCCTTCACGTTAGATCAAGTCATGCAGTTGTGCAGGTTCACTGAAGCAGGGTATTCATAGAAAAGTGCTGACGGAAGCCAGGAAGAGAGAAAAGACAGGAGAGAGGTAGAGAGAGAAAGAGAGAGAGAGAGAGGAACACAGCGAGCCAACTACAAAAATATAAAAAAAAGTCAGATAATTTCCCCCTCCAGAATGCATGTGATGAAATCCGTTTTGCTGGAAGGCTGTCAAGTGGGCAGTGTTTAACGTGGCTGCTTCACAGGAGAGTGTACACCCACCCCACAGCTCTGGAGTCCCAGTTCATTCAATGCAGCGCCGCATGACAGACAAGAGTTACACCGCTTAAGCAAACTACGAGGTGAAGTCAGGCAATTTTGAAAGGAGGAAAACGGATATACCGGGCTGCGCCTTGTACAGAAACTCGTTTTGACCGCTAAAACCCCGTCTTCCATTAAATAAATGTTAGCCCTGTCTTCCAAAAGGTCAGTGTGAAGATGAACCAAAAAAAAAACAAGATGCTCCAGTTTTCTTTTAACTGACCGCCCGTTTTTTGGTGTACTGGAGCAAGCGAGCTGTTTCTGAACTATTCGCTTTAAAACGCTTTGTGAATGAAAGGAAGTGCACCATAAGTAAATCAATGCGGGCTAAGTGACTCAAGCCTGTGAATAAATTATTAATTTTGTGCCTGTGTGGGAACCCCTTGGTAAAGTCTGGAGATAATGTACACATACTGTACAGGAGCTATATTTATATACAGGAAAGGATCGCGACGCTATCTGGTAGAGCGCTGGAAAGTCATTTGGGAATATTCTCACTGGCAGGCTCGTTGTTCTGACCCCCTTTCCCCCGTCACACAATTAGAGGCTGTGTTGTTTTCTGTTTGCTGTTTCACTGCAGTGCCTGCTGTTTCTGAAACTGGAAAAGGTCGCGTCGAGTCGCAGCCAGTTTAGTCGAAACTGAAGTACAAACGCGCAGAGGCGTTTTTGTTTTGTTTTTTGCCAGTGTGCGACATTTAAACCTCGGGTCTTTTTTATTCGTGGGTCTTTATAGTGAATGTTTTCGGTTATTCGTCAATTAACATACTGTAGCAATGTTCTATCTGATGTAACAAAGATCAGTTAACTTGAAAACTCATGATAGAGGGACAATTTACATTTTTTTTTGACCCACAATCAGCGAATCGGGGCTTTTTAATGACAAAATCTGAACTTTTGAAAAATTACCAGGCTCAAAAATAGTATTTGGAAAACAAGAATACGGTACACATCATGTGTCTCACACAGTACTGTGTACAGTTCGTCGGTAACTGGTTTGTGCGTGTTGAGCAGTCAGAAGGGCTACAGTAGGGCGCATCGCTCTAATGCCTCCTCATGCAACATTTGCTTCGAAAATGTTCTTGTCCTTTTAAGTATGAGAGAGAGAACACGTGGGGTGGAAAATGGATTTTGTCAATCCAACCAAGACTGTTCGCCCTTTAAAATACAGATAGAGTGTCCTCTGGTTACAACCCAGCCGCACAAGAAAGTATTTAAAATGTCGCTTCCAGGCATGTTGGTAACCTTACAAATAATGTACAGTACTACAGCACACGGAGAGGCAGCAGCGGCCGGCTGTATCCTGGATGTGTTATACAGTATATAATACTGAGATTTCGTTAGACCCCACAGGTTGTTTTTCAAATGCACTTAACTTTCCAAACTGTTAAATGTCCCGATGTATCTCTCCCTCCCCCCAAAAAAGGACTTTTTAGTTACAGTTTTCTACAGGACAGTCCATAGATTTATTGACTACTACTGTTACCACAATAATAAACAATGTTCTATGTACAAGTCTCTGCTTTCCATCAGCCCCAACATCTGTCTTGTGTTTTAAAAGATCCTGTAAACACATTATTTAATTTATATGTATTTCAACATAATGTTCAAGAACCCACCCATCCATGTTCTAATCCTTTTATCCAGTTCAGAGTCGCAGGGTAGCTGGAGTCTATCCCAGCAACAGGCGCAAGGCAAGATACACCCTGGATGGGACGCTCGTCCATCACAGAGGTGACAGGCACACGTGCACTCACACCAGGGCCTCTTTTACCAGAAGCCAGTTACTCTACCAGAATGTGGTTGGACTGTGGGAGGAAACCAGAGCACCTGCAGGGATGTACAAAAAATCTTCCGTTTTTAAAGATATGTTGGAAACATCATACTTTTATTAGTTTTTTTATGCATAGTCTAGTATTTTAATTAGATCTTTCAATCAACAGAGAGGCAGCTGCCACGGTCGGGAATCAGATCTCTGATCACAGATTGCGGCACTCTTCATTTATTACATTTTAATGATGGCTTTTATTAGGCGTCATCTTTATAAATTTTCATTTTTTCCATGTGGTTTATTCAAGTTATTTCAGTGCTACGTTGAAAAGGTGGCAGATAAAGCCCTCGGGGTTTATTTCTGTTTTTATTGGAGTACACATCGCCTTTTAATGTCACACCTGACCCATGGGATTAGTTGCAGTTCATCCTGCCGATGTCCCTAAAACCCATCATTAATAGACCCTTCTAGATTAACCATATTTTCATCAAAGATGGCGCGGACAGTTAACCCGTCTCTTTTTCATATGGAGGATAGGAGGAAAGGCGGCATTCACGAAGAGTGATAATTCATAGCTGGCTTAGTCTGAAGCAGTGTCTTTTACACACAGATGATGCTGTGTGGACAGCTGGGATCTGTCCTTCCTATCAATACCTGATTTTACTCGCAAAAAGAACCCCCAGATGCTAATAATCTGACGCCATTTTTGGCAGAAGGTTTATGATGACTGTACACCTACGATGTATTATTGTTCCTCAGCCCAACACTCCAGATCCAGACAGTGTGACTAGGTGTTCGTGTCTCATGCTTCACTAACCTGCCTTTCCAAGCATTTAAAGAGACATGCTGAGAATATAATGCCGTAATTTCTCGGCAGAACCTATCTTTAAGGCTGTCCTTTCTGCCAAATGGCCATTTCAGTAAATGCACGAAGAAAAAGAAAATTAACCCACGTTATCAGTGTAAAAACAACATATATCTTTACGGTATTAAATCTGATGAAAAAGAAACTCTTGAACACTAAAATAAAATGTAAGTTAGGATGACTGCTATTAATGATGATGACTATAATAATTCTATTGTATATTTGTCTGTGTTGATTAATAATTAATTTAATTTATATACTGTATAGCAGTTTTCACTACAGGATCCTTAAGGATTCTTAACATTAAGGAGAATATCAATAATAATAATAATAACCCACGTCATCCATCACCCACCTGTGTGACACACAGCATTTATTCTGCACGAGCTGCCCCACTACACAGCAGATCAGGTAGAGGAGTGAGAAAATGCTTCAACAACTGAATTAAAGGGGAGCACTAATGAGGCCAGATTGTTCAGACCCAGAGTAGAATGCCGATGGTGCAGTACTTGTGTACAGTGTATTGTCCATATCTTACATTATGTCAGTATTCTCCTTTATTTCTCTACCTCAGATGCATCTGACAAACACTACAATCCATCTGTATGCAAGAGTGCTTGATTATGTCAGCGCTTCAGTGTAGTGGTTTAATCCACTCCCACTCATTAATTTCACTTAGGAATTCAATTTGTATTCGGATTCTAGTTCAAGGCAAAGGCTAGTGAGAGTATCTTTAAGGCTTACACATTTGTAAGACTCCTCTGTTTGCAGCTTCACCACAGAAGAATGTACTGTATGTAGATAACGTGAATTACTCCACACGAAAATATAATTGGCTTTTAGTACCATGTACAGTAGGGTGTTGCCTTCAGATGCATGCTTACCACCTACACAACTGAACAGAGATGCAGCATGTTCCTCTTTTCCTTGAAAAGGGAGAAACAGGCAAGTGTCTCCAAGAGACCATTTAAATGTTATTTATCTCCAGTAATGGAAGAATAAAGGGCTAATGCTGGAATTATTGAGTGTAATGACAAAAGGCAGGGGGCACAGTGGTGCCGTGGTCAGAACTGCTCCCTCACAGCGCTGGGGCCCTGGGTTCAATTCCTGGAGTACTACAGTATCTCTGTGGAGTTTGTAAGTTCTCCTTGTATTCACATGGTTTTGCTGTGGGTGCTCTGGTTTCCTCCCACAGTCCAAAAACATACTGGGACGTTAAACGGCTTTTGGGGAAATTGGTCCTAGGTGTGACTGTGTGCTTGTCTGTGTTGGTGTCTATCTGTCCCGCGATTGACGGGCGTCCCCTCCAGGGTGTAGGCTCCCATGTGCCTGTCGCTTGCCAAGACAGGCCCCAGCTCCCCCTGACCCTGAATTGGGAAAGTGGCTAGGTGGAGGACAGAAGACACATTTGCAAAGACTCATATCTTTGTAAATAGCAGAATCCCTAAATTAATCAGAGAAGTGGAGTGTCACATGGGGGGAACTACTGGTGGGAAAGGTTTGTCAACTGGAGTAGCCATCTGAACAGATGTACAGGACATTCAAAAGCTATAGTTCATAAAGGTATGGTGTTTGGGAGAAGTCACAGGATGTTATCATTTTTTTGAAGTGCATGCATGGACTGTAAACATCACACGGCCTCACCTGGTGTAGAGAGGAGCGCCCACCATTTGAAGTTTTCAACTCAATTGTGAAAAAACTGAAAAGGAAGTGTTAAGGTCGACAGGGTGTGTCAAGTCAGATACCCCAGTGTGAGTGATCGGTGTCTTGCAGGTGTTTTGGCTGGATTCTTGTTCTTTTCTGTCTGTGAAGCAGCGTGATGACAATGGCAATGACTGATGACAATGTTGGGAATTTTGAGATCCTCCCACTGTACTTATACGATACTTAAAACCTACACTGCCTACCAACCTTCTGTTTTTGGTCTGCCAACACTGCAAACGCACTGAATACAGGTATCTCTGACTTTACAGTATACTGTATATGTGTCCTTGTCTCATACCTGATCTGTCTTCCGACTACAAAAAAAATCAGGCAAAATGAACTTTAAAGTAGTAGTAAATTCTGATTGAGTCGATGTGGAATATATGTATATACTGTAGCAAGATATACAAGTCTATTCTTTTCTGTTCATCTCTTTATTCCTTCCATAAGGTATGAGAATTCAGAAATTAATCAGTTAAGAGAATATATATACAGAAGATAGTGGACATTCTCAGTTGACACCCCAGGTAGGGTTAGGGTTAGCATTCACACACTACGTAGACAATTTTTAAGCTCAAAGATGGATTTTGGGGCCCAAGTCAGGTTTAGGACGAGTGTTTTTTTTTTCTCCAATCTTAATTTCTTTTTTTCTTAAACTCCCTAGGGCCTGGCGCGGGGCCCCGAGAGGTAATTGTATCCCAAAACTGAGTCGGTCGGATCAAAAGTTGTAACCAAACATTATTGAATCTCATTCAAATGCAAGAGGTTCTATCAGTGGTCTTGACTGTTTCCCACTCATTCTTTTTGGTTTAAGGAACATGCCAAAATCCATTTTACAGTGATTATGAGCATATTTTGCACACACCTAACTGTATATATTTTATTTTGTATTGCCGTCCTTATTTTATCTTAATTTCTAGTCTATTCTGATGTCTGTTTTCGCTTGTCTTGGGCTGGGCTGCTGTAACACCTCAATTTCCCTTTGCGATCAATAAAGTGGTATCTCTCTAAACAGTATTTGGAAAACAGAATTCACTATTGCATTTCACTCACTTTTTTATATACAGTCATAATTTAATGCCAAAATGGGCAAATAATAATTTCTATCTACTAACAATTAGTCACATATTATAAGAGCAAGAAAGTTTAGCAGTTTATCAGGAAGCTTTCTTTGATTTTCAAGAAAAGGCATACTAAAAAGTTACCACAGAAAGGAGCTTGTGTTTGTCTTGCATAACAAGAACTTAATGGCAAGAATCCATGATTGGATATAGAACTATTTTTATTGCCAAGCTGCACTTTGAGTCTCAGAGCAGGTTATAATTACACGGTAAATTTAAAACAATCATCACAAACGCAGGCTTTAGGGGGTAGGGGATAGTGTGTGAGCTCAGATGTTAAGAGCAAGCACAGCATACAATTGTCACTCAAGGCCTTGTGCTGCTCCTGTTTCAGGCAGCAAAGAAGGTAGTCTTCCTTTTTGCAGCATATTAACATGGGAAGCCTGTGTCATCAAAAGGACTATATATTTTCTCTCTTCAACAGTGAATATAAATGTTCTCCCTTCAGAAATGTAAGTGCACTACTGTGATAATTAACTAGAAATAATTACAATGCACTTGGCAGATTACAGCACAGCCTTGTCAAAAAAGTGGACATGTTTTATTTATGGATATTCCCCACTGGCAATGTTATAGATCTGATACTGACACAGATGTTAAAAGGTGACAAAATAGCTTTACTGGTACATGCTATATATATATTTGCCTCTCAAATCATTCAGATAATTGTATGTACTTTCAATCATGATCTCTAGCGACATTAAAACTGATTTCATACCAGCTTAGGATACTGATCAAGTCATGTATTTACTTAATATCACTGACCTTCTTTTGTTCTACTGTTTATACCTCTACTGTACTGTACAGTATGTGTAATAAATTATATGTAATAACATTGTTATATATTTGGCAGAATTGCTTAGTTTGTGAGGTTACATTACCCCTCCCAGACCCAAAGAGGCCCAACATTAAGAGCAAAAGAGATCATCAAAGTCAAGATCACATCTTGATGATTTTAGAGGATTTGAAATGACTTACTGTAGGTCCTAAACTGAACCTCTAGGGGCTCTCTAACAATGCTACTTAAATGGCCATGTTGACATACATTTTCAAGGTATTAGTGCAGTACACAGTTTTTTTAGGATGTGCAGTAGCTCAATTTCTACTTTTGAGAATGTCTGTGGCTGAAACAAGTCAGATGTATTCAGTGTTTTTTTTTTTTAATTTATTGCCTAACAATAATAATGATAATTAATACGAACAATAAAAAATACTTATTCTTATGGGGGGTGACACATCTGGCCTTCAGTTTAAAACCTGTACAGTCTGTTTGGACTGCTCTGCTTGTCACTACAATACAGCTGTTCAGACCGGTATACTGTGAGTCAAGCTGGCCATCAGGGGGAGTCATATGTCAAAGAAAAATTGCTCTAAAAAAAGCCAGGCATTGAAAAGGTTGTGAATGCTCTTCCACTGACTCAGGTCCATTAGTGAAGTGCTATACAGCTGGAATTTACAGCAATTGCTTTGCTGAAACAGAGGTCTATCTGCACCTTGATTTAGGGCAGCACTGCATGCAGGAGATTTAAACTCAAATACCTGGCCCTCTTAACTAAAGTATCCCTATACTAAAAATCTGTCAAAACTGACAATACCCAGGACTTTTTTACCTAAATGTCGCTGCTTTTAAATCCTCGACTACATGCAGTATTAAAAATCACTAGGAACAGGTATACTTTTGCAACCAAAAATGGTCTTATAGACGAGTAATATTAATTTTCTTCACCTTAAATTATATATACAGTATTACAAAACTGCATTTAATTAACATATGTTCTGATATAAACTGTAAACCATGAGGTCATATAAGGCAACAGAGCACATAAGCATACAGTATTACATGCATAACCAGAATCTGAGAACGTGCCAGTTACTGTCGTACACGAATGGGCTCATGTTAACATCTGAAGAGGGAACAGGAATTTCAGACGTGCACAGCAGCCTTTAGTGTTCAGAATGGCATAAATTGCATCTGACAGTACAAATCCCATTAGAGTATGTGGTGGTAAAATTATTCAATGAATAATTCCACTTTCACATTTGTTGAGCTGCCTGTCTCCAGACATACCACTGATAATCAACACACTATTAATTTTCCTAATACCAATTCACCGTATTTCTTAATTCTGCATTTACATAGATAAAGTGACTGCTGCCGAGACCAACTGGCTCAATAAAGCTTCACCCTCATTTATGATATATATTTGGAAATACAGTAACACCTGTACTGTATGTTTCTATCTATGCCATACCCTGTACACTTACCTCATATACACTTAAGTCACACAGTATGCGCATATATGTTTTTTATGTTAATGTAGAGCTGATACAGTACATTTCTCTCAAAATAAATGGTTTTTAAAAAATTAAAGCTGTCTGAACATTTTAAAATAGAATTTTAAAACATTATGCTAGAATTCTTCCTTTCATGTTCCTCTGCCAATCAAATGTTTCTCCCGGAGCAAAATGCATTCGGTTGGAGGAGGGAAGTCTGCTCGAAACACCATTACTTTTAACAAGTCCTGCCACTGCAAAACTGTCAATAGTTATTTGTGGGCTTTCTACTTTTTTCATTTGGAAAAGAAAACAAAACCGTATGTTTTAAAGCACCCAGTGTGATCAGTATGGCGACACTGAGAGTGTCACAACTTTAAAATCGGGACCTGGTAATTACATAGCAGTTGGTGGGAAATAAAATAGCACACTCAGCAAGTGCAAAAAGACTGCTTCGGGCCGTCTTTTGGGAGTATAAAGATTAATCTATCATTAAAGGAAATCTGTAGAGCAGAATGCATGTTACTACTATATGCTTAATTGCTGTTTAAGGCAATTATGTACTCATCATTTCTTTAGCATACAGCTACAAATCTTAACATAAGGCAGTTTTGAAAAGCAGTGAATTCTTTTACCTTATGGCCAAATATTGTACTGTAGATGTTCTTCAGACCACCAATTTTGAAAGAAATGAGGTCTCTGCAGCATATCTGTAGTGAATCTATTATATGTAAAAAGACAAAACGAAATGTGTGTTTTTTTACTGACAAGCACACAAGGGAAAATTTGTCTAATTCATTCATGGAAATTAATTAGATTTCTAAACGGCAGCTGCATTTGATGCTGTATAAAGCAAAGGTTTTTGGAATTTAAAGATTCTGACCAACAGTGAGAGGAGGCATTCTTTCAAAGTCATCTGGTTTCCTGCATGTTTCTCTTACTTCCACCAAAATCACAACAACAATAATCAAGCATGGTCACTCATTTCTAAAATTACCTTCTATATGTGTACAGAACCCTTCTCCAACAATTAAAAAATTTCACAAACTGAGCTTCCAGATACGGCGGAGTTTGTGGTGCTGTTTCTCTTACTCTGAAGAAGTGAAGGTTCTCACATTTTAAGGGAGTTATCATATTTAAAAGATTTGGGATGATTAAGCAGAAGGTGATTAACACGTTGTAAAAAAAAATCCATACAATTTTATTTTAAAGGTCATGCCAATTAACCTGCCTTATTGACAGGTTATAAAATTAATCCACCTCTCGCAAGAACGTCATGTGCATAAGCAACAAATAATGCTGCCGACCGAAAGAGTGCAGTGAATAAAGCTGGTGCTACAAGGCTAATCAATAATTAGTTTAATAATTAGATCATATTTTAAAGAAACGGAAATTTTGCTAGTTGTAATGTGCTGATAAGCAGCAAGATAGACCTCGTTTATTTTCACGTGTCAGTGGTGAAGCTACGGGCTTTTTCTTAGCAACTTCAATCCATTCGTGTGGATTCCTATAGCTCTCCTTATTGATTGCGCAGAAGAACCCAGTGCCAAGATGAGGCTGTAATTTGAAGCTTAGACTTCTTAATGTGTTTAATGAAATTTTAAACAAAAGTTCAAGAAAAGGTCGCACACTTCCACCTGCCCATGTATAAATACAGTAAACACTCGGTTTAACGGACTAGCAGGAAGGAATTTTTTTTGGGACTAGCAGGGAGGAAAGCGTGTCCGTCTAATCACGAATGACGTTTTTTTTCCAGCCCTAAAAACAGAGAATTGTACAGTGTATACTATGATATTGGATTGTTTTACTGTTTTTAACAATTGCAATCAACACAGTCCACGACAATTGTTCCAGTGCCCTTTTTTATCTTTAAATATGCAGGCTTATTGTTTGATGTGTTGTAAATATACTGTATAAAACTCGCTAAAGCGGAGGAAACATAAGCATCACCCATCGTAATCCATTGACCTTCCCCGTGTAGGGCACCACTGATACTCCTGACTTTTAAGCCTACAGTATGTTGTATTTTAAACAAAAGTTGTCTTGACATTTGTGCATTTTCCAGAGTTCTACAGGTTATTTCGGGGAAGGTCCGATTTTTTTAGTTGTACAGACCAAATTCTCCTCTTACAGCTTTTGAAGCTTTTTTTTTAGCAGCTTTTAAATCCGAAGTCCATTAAAGAGAAATCCGTCATACCAAGGGTTTGCTGTATCGCTCTTCTCGCAGACTCGCTGCGCGATTCGTTTCGGCTTCCCTCCCTTCCTCCGCCCCATCTGAGCCGTTATGAAAGATCACTGGCTCATCCTTTACTAGAAGCAGGGGTTCCGACAGCCCACTCCATTGACAGATTATTGTGTGACCCCACTATCGCAGTCACGCCCCTTCCTCCTCCCGTCCGAAGTACTGCAATAATATTGAAAGGAGAACGATGCGCGCTTGATAGTGATCAACGCTTCTTGGTGCACGTCTGTGCGTCATTAACCAATTCATCTGCACATGTTCGAGTTCTGAATTGCACCAAACCCTTTTAATTGGCTATTTAAGAGAGCACTGTCATGGACAATAAGGCAGAAGTTTCCAAAAAAAAATGTTTCTCCACTTTTTTTATCCTTACTGAAGGATCCGGATTTCGTCTAAAACTCTTAACAAGGTGTATGCACATTGGCTTTCCACATGACTTAGTTCACAATTTGAGGAGCGCTGCACATCGTTTACCAGGTAAGGCCGATAGTTGTGGGGCTGCTGGTACCTGTAATCACTGATATAAATAGAGACTCAGATAGGGTCTGTGGTCACAACATGACCCCAAACTTCTGTTCTTTTGCTTAATACCGAGGAAGAGACTTGCAACTTATTACTGTTATTTTGACATGGCAATCAATTTGAAATCAGTGCAGTGTGAAGAAATGGACTAATACGGAAATAAGCCACATATCCAACTTGATGTGGGCTCATAAATAAACATTACATGTACAAAAAGCACTAGGGTAGGTCTCCAAGTTCAGCTTTATTGAGGAGCTATTCTGAGCTTATTGAGTACCGCTATCAAGTACAAATTCAAACATCCAAGATTTACAAACAAAAAGAGAGAGAATTGCACCTCAGAATTATCTAAATGTAACATTTGATCTATAAGTCATCGCCATAATGCAAATGAACAGTTTCTAACGCTGACGTGGTTCCAGGCTGTCGAGGGGGTTCAAGCACCATCTTATTTTTTAACACTCTGTTGGAAAGAAAATGCTCTGCTATACACCTAAAAACATTGTCATTCTGAAATGAAACATCCCTGGCAATCGCAATAAAATATTTATCAACTGTATATGCATGTGGGAGTAGTATGGCAGTGCAGTGGTTAGCATTGCTGCCTAGACCTTCTTTCTAGACCTGTGGTGTTAGTTGTGTTGAGTTTGTATGTTCTGCCGTGTTCACATGGGCTTCCTCTGGGTGATCCAGGTTGCTCCCACAGTCCAAAGACATCCTGGTGGGGATAACTGGCTTCTGGGAAAATCGGCCTGGCCGGAGCATCCCCTGCCTTGTGCCCATTGCTTGCCAAGATAGGCTCTGGCTCCCCTGTGTGTTAGGCTGGTCACCAGCTCAGCAGGCAAGCAATGGACCCTACGCGGGTAACAAGATCGTGTTGCGTCACCTGCGTCTCGCTCCAGAAGGTCTAATGGCCTTCAATCACGCACCTGACATTCTCATGCAGTCTCCACTTAATCAAACACACCCACGTTCACTCCCTTACTTGAGCCCACTTCCCAAACCACTCCTTGCTCAGTTTTGGGTTTCTCCTGTCCGAACTACTCCGTCTCCTCGTTCCTGCGCACTCTCTTTGATCCCTGGCTTTTGACTCCGACTCCCGGTTACTGATTTGGCACTTTAGTGATACACCTGCTTCTCCTACAACTATGTCTCTCTCTCTACCCCTTCAGCGCTACTATTTGGTACTCTTCATCTACTTGGTTTCTGACCACGGATCGGCTAAACGTTTACGTCTCTGGAAACTAGGATTCTGCATAGGGTCCGCAGACGCAACCGCAACAGATCAAAAAGAAATACGAAATCGGTAAAGTTGGGGTGGTCCAGGGCCAGGGTCTATAGGCGAGACAATGTATAAAGCATTAAAGACACGATCCAAAAATCACGATCAAGAGACAGGCCAAAACCCAGAAAACCAGCAAGAACAGCGGAGGATGAGGGAAAGAGCTTGTGAGGTTGTAAACAGTGCTGAGCAAAGTTTGGACCAAGAGTAGGGTTTACCTAGGCTTGGGGAGGGGAGGCATAGTGGTGTAAAGATACTAGGCAAACCGGAGTTGGTTAATGCCGTCTGCTTGATCTACGCCTCTTCTGAATGGATGAGGTAGGCACCAGAGGTTGAGTTGCCCTCTGGTGGTGGGAGTCTGGGACTGTCACATTGTGATCTCGAATTGGAAGAAGTGGTTAGAAATGAGATGGGTGGTACTGTATACATGTGCCATTTCAGTGATGGGTAGCTGTCATGCCTATTTACTGATAAAAGCCAAAATATGTACTGAAACAGACAAAAAGCTATCTTTTGACACATTTGTAATGAAAAATGATTGAGATCATTGTTCTATCCTACTGCACAAAAACTGGCTCTACGATAATCTTGCAACTGTAAAAAACAGACACTTTTGAACATCTTTAAGTTAATAAACTTTTTTTTATGAGCGAAATATCTCTCTGAAGACTTTTTTTTCTAAATTGTGTTATCTTTGCTTTTTAAGCTTAAGACTATGGCTGTAAGTAACAAGATTTTCTACACCTTAGCTCTGTCATTTTTAAAGCTTAGGAAGAATTTAGGAAATAAATTCTTAGCAAGTAACAAGTCTTTGAGGATTCGTTACTTTGAAGATACAGGTGTTGCAAAAACATTTATGATTTTTTTTTCACTCCCATTTTCAATGTGCTGACTTCTCATTAATAATCATTGTAATTGCAATGTCCCAGCTTTCTCTATAATGGAAAAAAAAAACATCAGAACTAGAATATTTAAGCATTTAAAAATGAATGAATTAATATTCAATTATCAGGCTTTCTAACTTACAGTAGTCCAGAACAATTGCAACAAATGCTATTGATTCCAATAAATACATTGCACACATTGCTTAGAAATCCAAAGTAAGCATGTAGCACTGTGAGAGCTCATGTGAAACCATTCTATTAATACATGATTTTCTATTGAAATACCACAAATCAACATATGTACTGTACATAACTAAATACTGTAACTCTCTCCTGGTTTTCTGACAAACATTCTCAGTATTTTAATAACGTGCTGCAATGCACAAAATCGAAACATAGGTTCCACATACAGAAACATTGACATTGAAATTATTTTATGTAACGTATTGAATTTTATTTATTTTTATTACTGTATTTTTTTAATGTTCCCATGGTGATTTGCAGCTAAATAACTGACTTGTTAGGTAATGTGAGTTTAGATATTAGTTTCTCAGCCTACAACAATGCTTTAGCAAAAATAAATTTGGCCTATAAACCGTATCTATTCTTAGAGTTTAGCAAAAGCTGAACACACAGAAATCTCCGTTTATAGCTCCCCTGTGGCTAAAGTCACATGACTTTTTGTGTGCTGTGGCTCTAATAACAATTAACTCTTAAAGGCTGTTTGCGCCATCACAAGTGATAGAGAACAAAAATTAAAATAAAACATTTAGAGACATTTGTAGCCCACCTATAATACTGTATATTGTTCTGCTGCTAACATCATCATCACTAACCACGAGCATAATTTCTAATAATCCGTTTTTACTGATAAGGCTGCAGCATAAATATTTGCACAGTGTGAAATTAGTAGAAGGAAATCCACAGATTATCATAGGTTCTAGGAGTATGCTGGAGGTTTTTGTTGCTCATGGAAATCTATCAGTTATTCCTATGTTTTTGGCAGAATGGTGGCAGAGTAGATAGCGTTGCTGTCTTCCTCTGCTGGGCCCTGGGTTCAGTTCTGGGCCTGGGGTGCTGTCTGTGTGACGTTTGTGCTCACTGTTTTTGAGTGGGCTTCCTCTGGGTGCGTCCGTTTTCTCCCACAGATCAAAAACGTACTGGTCGTGTCACGGCTGTCATCCCTCCCCTAGGGGGCACTCCTACCCTTTTCTGCATTGATCTTCGTTTATTAGTGTCACCTGTTTCTTTTTCCCTGTTTAAACCCGGAGTCTCCGCATCTCAGGGCTCAGCGCTGGAGTACGGACGCCCAGAGGCCCGCCTACCACCGGGTCCAGGAGTGGCCCAAGGGCTTAGGCTTCACCCCGTGGTCCTGACCTCTGAGTCCGGGGCTCGAAGCGTCCTGCTCCATCATGGTTTTACCCTTCCGTGTTCCTGTGACCTCCCGGCAATGGACATTGGACTGTGCTTTTAACTATCCCTCTAGACTTTATTGGATTTGCCGCCTCGGCCTTTCCCTGTGCACAGGATCACCACCGTCGACCCGACCTAACCTCGCTGTCTCTTCCCCGATGTGCTTCTCCAGACACTTCCGGATTATACCATCATGCATAGGGTCTTTAAACAACGCATTTCACGGGAGTCAGAACCAGCTCCCGTGACAGGTAGTTCAACTGGCTTCTGGGAAATCTGACCCTTGTTTGTCCAGAGTTATTTTTATGGAGCGCTGAACAGCACAGAGGATCTTTATGCACTGAAAAAAAACAGTAAAAAAAAAGGGAAAAAAAAGAACTGGTAACTCCAGGAATCACCTTTCCCAACTTATTTTTACCTTATTTTTCAGTGTTGTTATTACCAAGCACAGGCCAGTCTGTTTGCCTTATTGAGTTTAATACTGTATATGCTGCACATTTACTGCCACACACTGGAACCTAGATTAAACTAATAGGGCCTGTTTAACAATTTGGCTCAGTTGGGGTGCACAGGTACACTCACAAATATCGAGCGGAAGTTAGCCAGCAAAAAAGCAAAACCGAAAATGAAATAATAATGCTGAAATCTTGTCAAGCTCTCTGTCCATGATATCATTCCCCCTCCAATAAGAGATCACCACCTGTGATGAAACATGTCATTTTGCTTCCCTGGGCTTTCCTGAAACGCAGAATGCCCTTTTCCTTCTCCGCTCCATCACCTTTCAGGAGCAGGCCTCTGAAGGTCATGTTATAGAAACTGTGGGGTGGGGGTTGTGGGTCTTGGAAACACAGCAAAACAAAAGTCACCAGTGCGGGAATGTGCAATGTCACTTGAAGAATTCTTGCAGAAAAGCTCCCTGCAGCATGAGGCTCATAGACTCATAGATCAAAAAGGAACAATAGATGAACAAAGGAACAAGTAACAGGTTTATTCCATGCTGAAAAAAAGAAGAAAGAAAACACAACGTTTCAGCCGTGGAGCCTTCTTCAGGTGTGTGTAGAAGAAGGCCACACACCTGAAGAAGGCTCCACAGCCGAAACGTTGTGTTTTCTTTCTTCTTTTTTTCAGCAGGGAATAAACCTATTACTTGTTCCTTTGCAGCCTACGCACGCTGACGCAGCTCCCCACCTGAACTACTATAGATGAACAAATCTTAACATCTGTCAAATCCCAAATCTTCAAAAAAAAATATCTGGTTCCTCAATTAATACAGATAAAAAAATAGTACTCCTTAAATGCTTTTTAGAATGTTTTCTTTGAAAAATAGTAAACTTATGGCAAACAATCTGCCATTTAATAATGCACATAATTAGCACATTGCATTTCATCAGAATTAATTATATTCAGTTTCTACGAATCCTGTACTAAACTTACTGTACATGCTTTTTAAGATTGTGTTTTCAACAGGGGGGTGGCACCATTCCAAAACACTTTAAAATTTCAGAAACTTGGAAATGCATAGCAAACTTGCCAGTTCCTCTACACACGTTTTTCTGGCACACATGTTTGGTCGATTTCGCAGCCCTGGTTCTCTGAATCAGAACGCATTTATAACCAAGGGGGAAGGGCCTCGTCACTGATCCAGGCACATCCTCTTTGAGGTCAAAGCTGGGGTCATGTTCAGGGATGTTTTAAGGTCAAAGCAGATGCCATCCAGGTCGAGGAGGGGTCCCTGAAATTGAAGTTGATGTCACCAAGTTAAATTTGTCTCCAGTCAAGCTTTTGTGTAAGAAGTCCTGTGCCAATGACAGTGGTGAAACGTACTTTATCTAAAAAATGTTTCTATCAAACTGTAGTTCTTTTATCTCTAATCGTCCGTATGAAGGCTACCTTCCAATTTAAATGTGTCCTTAAGCCTAAATGTGAAACACCCCCAGCATTAAATTTCTTAAATTTAACAGCTCAACTATATTGACCACAACAGTCAATATAAGAAGTAATGGATAGATCGTGCAATTCAGTGGATCACTTCTGTAAGGAGGGGTATCCATCTCTCACAGGAGATCTCCAGTTTGTTGAGTCTGTCAGGTTCAAACCCAATTAAAAACCACTTCACAATTAAGGTCAGTTCTGCAACCTTGAATCGAGCTAAGGGGCTTCTATGTACACCCCTATCTTATGATGTGCTAATGAGGCTAATATTTATTGATGAGCCCCTGTGGTCTTCCAGTGCTGTCCTGCAGGCATAGATCATGTCTTTTCATATGTATTACACTAGACTGAACAGTTTTGGAAGCCACCTTCAGGACCTCCATTAATATCATGTCAAGGTTTATAATATTTACTGGAAAGAAGAGAGAAGCAAGTAGAAAACTAGACATGTTTTTTTTCTTTACTCCATAGGCTAATGGCTACAATCTAGGATATTTGAATATATTCATATATATACACTCAAAGATTAATCACTAACAATGTGCGTCTGACATTCCATTAAGAATACTAAATTAATCATAATTTTATTCAAAGCAGTGCCATTTATTATGAAAAAGGGAAATAGGTGCCTACAATAGCATTTAACCAGTACAGAACATTCAAGTCATTTTTGTGACTCTTATAAACTAAATCCTTATGATTTTTCTGCTGCGTCAAAAACATGGCAATGCTGAGTGTAGGTGGAAAATAATGTAAGTTTATCTCATATTAAAACTGAGAAACATATCATGGGAATGAAGGAAAATCCTTATGAAATTTTGTTTATGAAAACACAAATATCATAAATGAGCAGGAACTGCTATTATCTACAAATATGTATAGCACTGTTCTGTCGATGATCATGATGAATCATGATGATTTAAGACATATTTAACAATAATATGGGGCACTTGAATAACACCATACAGAAGGAAATTCCCATAGTGAATTTAGTGTTTTTGATTTCAGTGCCTTGTCACGGTTATACGGTACATACTTTTGTAGAAGTCTTCCTTCCAAGGCATTATTTAAAGACTTTGAGACATAACAAAAGGTTTGATAGCAGCAAAGCTGTCCCTCACCTGCAATGAAAAAATGGGATATGTAAGGCTCTCTGATAGGGTTGTGTTGTTCTGTCTTAAAGTACGTTATGCCTAACAAAGCATAAAGATGGCACAGCTGTGTTAGTGGTATTCTGTTATCCTGACATGTCACCATTTTACAGTGCTATGTGATGCATTTGATACCTTCAGTGTAGACCAGCCCCTCACCTCAAAGCAAAGTCATTACTTTTTTATTCTGCTTGCGATTCAGAAAGCCTCTCATTCGATTCTCATTGGCTTCAGATAATAAAGAGAGCCCAGGGTGCAGTGGCTGACGGTGAAATATTCGTGACTTCTGCTATCGTACACCAAAACATCACGGACTTTTATGACTTGATAGAGCAAATATACTTCCAGTATTGTTCACGTAGTTCTGTAGGGCAGGCAATTAAGCTCAAAGCTTTTTGCAAGCCATTTATACTTATTGAACTAGTGTTTCATAAAGTGTTTTCTGTCTCCAGAAAAAAAAAGAAAAAAAAATCCTTCTGAAAAAATATCCTACTAAACGTGGAAGGGAACTATTTTTTTGCTAATGGTACCTTTAAGTAGGACATATCCCTTAAATGAGATAATAGCAACTATTATTATCACACCATGTCCATGAATGGACACACACTGTACTGTAAAGAAAAGACTGAGATTTCAATTATCCTTTTCTATACATATTTAATCCATCTTATGACTGGTAATGAAGAGAGCACCTGTCGATATTGAAAACGTATTTACACAAAAGTCTAGGCAGGTTTTCTAAAACAGACAGCAGAACAATGTCAGTATTAGAGATTAGTTGAACAGTGATTAGACCTGAAAAGTCCATTTAGAATAATGATAACTAACCATGTTAAGAGTTCAATTGATGTCAACACTTAATTAATTATCAACATGGTTTTACTCTATTTATGATAAGTTGAAGGAAGGTTTAGCATAAGCCTTTTCTGTTACCATGAATGGAATTTTTATCCATCTTTTAATTTAAAACAAATCCCTACCTACCTTTAACAACACCCATACTTTTCTAAATCCATTGCTCCTTAGGCTAGAAATAAAATTTAAAATTTAGTATTTACCCTCAATGTGCCCATGTGTTTAATTGTATGACTTCATTAATTCCTTGCCACTTTGTTTTAATTCATGGTGCAAATTTGATCTCAAGCACTCTTCTGGTGGCTTAGATGCCTTGATTCTGCCTGCCATTATTAATTTCAGCCCTTCAAATTACAATGTATATAAATGATATTAAGAAACTTTGTTCTACATATACCGTCTTTCTTGGAGTTTAAGACTTGGGAAAACAAGTTTAAGAAACTAATAAATAAAAGATGGGCAACAATATTCTACTAAGATTTTTAAATTCAAATTACAATATTTAACAGTCACTTGTATTGATTGAGTCAAAAAGCAATTATTTTATTTTCCACCTATGCATCAGTCTTACATCTCCACCTGCATCTCATAGACATGCCCATTCATTTTTATTTCTTGTGTGCTTCTGTCAATTAATTTCAGATATGCAATCTAGCTTTACACACAATCTGACAGTTTTCGTTCTCTTGCTCTGGTTCAATGCACCTTATTAAAATGTATATTTCAAAATCATTCTTCAAAGGCATGCTTTTTGCCTGAAGAGCTGCGCAACTGCTCAACTCTTACAGGATATTAAAGGAGAACTAAATGAAAAGATCTCTAAGTCTTTATTAGGTACAATTCAATCATGCTTTTATACATCAGGCACAGCAAAGATTGCTAGATGCCACCCCTGACATGACAAAATGTCTGAGACGTGCAGTATCTTGAAGTATCTTAGATAGCAGCTCTGAGCTCAATCCTGTGTAGGGAACACAATAAACGTGTTGTTCTTATTAATATGTCTGTGGTGATGATGATGACGAACATCAACTTTATTAAAATCTCTGAAGATACTCAAGAACAGAATTAGTTTTTTTTCCAGACTCCAGAATCTTTCATTTAATGATTTATTATTAGAAAAAAATAACAATTACAGAAAAAACAACACACTGAAAGTTTCCTTAAGGCCCATAAAGCAATTTTCTAATGAGGTGTTCTGTGTTTTTAAAGAGGATAGTTTAGAAATATATTGAAAGTTGTAGGAAAGAGTCTTGATTGGATTTTCAATTACCACTAATTCCACAACAAAGAAAGCACAAGAGGCTGTTTGAAATGGAGTATCAAATACAAAATGACCTTTATATACTTTATACAGTATCTTGAAAAATCCTACAACTCAAAGCTTTCTTGTAGATGAAGAAGCCTCATACTGTGTCATATTCTTACTCACTATGCAGTTACTATAGATACAGAGCTCCAATTTAAACCTTAATCCATAAAATTAATAGGCTCTTATAAATTCATCTGACACTACTGACAAGGTACTACTTGTAGCTACATACAGTACGATGCCCTGTCACACTGATGTTATAGTTCTGGGTTTCTAGCTCTTTAACACAGTTTGATCTTAAGCCTTACCGTATATCCAAAGGACTGCTGAACACCTGCTGAACACCATGGGGTGGTCAACATGGATAAAGAGAAAAAGAAGTACAGCTACAATTCAGCAGTTGTGCAAATGTTACTTTCAGATGCAGGACCGCATTCAAACTACAAACGAATGACTTCTGCTATCATTATGGAGCGATAGTGAAGACAGTGCCAGTAAGTTGTGTCAAGGGGAATTAAACTGTTCTTTTAATCCAGACAGCACCCTGTCCTCGGCAAACACACTTTACTGCAGAGAAAGAAAAGCTCTTTAAAAAAGAAACAACCAAACTCAAGTTCTTTTAATTCTGGTGACCTTATTTATAAAAGCTCAGGGGAGGACTCAATGGTGTTTGACTTCCAGTATTTCACTGTATTCCCATGCCATCCCAAATAAGAGCAAAGACAACTGTTCTGGCAATATGTTTCTAATGTACAGAGTTCAAACAAAATCCATACTTTTAGGACTTAACGGACTTTCATGTGCTGATCCAAAAACATGAAGCTATTCCAGTTTAGATTGCTTGCAAGCTGAATTGAAAACATTGCTTAAAAGCTTATCTGGCTCCACTGGTGCCTGCTGTTCCTCAGTTTGGTGGCTATGTTGCTCTGTGTGTCCATTAAAGTACTGCCCAGTGTGGCCCTTGAGGAAAGACGGAAGAAACACAACTCATGCCAAACCCTAAATACACAACGTACATGCTGTACTATCAAGCAAACCAGGAACATCATCACTTTATTAACCCTATACAATTTATTGCATTAGGAGTTTGTCTTTTTGCATACCCCAGCTTGCTCTCCATGAGACACACATACAGGGAGAGAGTCTGGGGTCAGAGTGAAGGATCGGCCATTGTACAGCGCCCCTGGAGCAGCTGGGGTTAAAGGCCTTGCTCAGGGGCCCAACAGAGTAGGATTCCCCTGCCAGCCACAGGGTTTGAACCAGCAACCTTCCAGCCACAGGCGCAGATCCTTAGCTACAGAGACACTGCTCTGCCTTCCATCTTGTGTCTGTTTGACATTTTCAAAAAACACCCCAAATATCCACATACAGTAGCAAAGAAATCAGTGCATGTCACAAACAGTATTTCTTTGCCTACAATGTAAAAGGCCGTCAATACACATTCAAATACTGGTGCATATCGCATATTGGATGGAGACACCAGACTGGAGTGTTCCAGTGATCATTAGATGAAGCCTAGTTAAACTACTATTAAAAGCAGCACAAATCTAAGGCGAGCAGTGGAATACAGCTGGAAACTGCTTCTTATTTTACAAGCCTGTGCTTCTAAAATCCATTAACTAATCTTTTAAGTCACATCATATGGTAGCACACTCCAAGCAGACAGTGTGCTTTGTGCTGTTTTACACACTGCATAAACACAGAGTTAGCTCAGACAGCAGATTAATGAAATCTCTGGAGGCCGCCTTTGAATAAAAATGTAACAAAATCGCAATCAATCAGGGAAAACGCCGCTGTCAGCGCCACCACACAAGACTCTGTGCTGGCTGATCATAGGGAAATCATCCTTAAGTTATACAAAGCGGCGAAAGGAAAAGGAAAAAATAGAAAGGGAACCGTTGCTCTGAAGGATTTGCATCCAAAGGGAAGGCGAAAACTGCACAGAATCACTTGATTAATACCGGACATGACTGCACTCGTGTGGATCTAGATCAGTTCAGACTACAGTGGACATTACAACTCTGCGTCTTGGTTTGCTGAGTATTGCCTGTGCTTACAGCACAGACGCAGAAGCAAATCTTTAGGTCTGAGAATTAATTTCTGATATTATGCGTTACTTAAAAATTCAACTTTTAACGTTGCTGACTTGCTAAGAAAACGTAACATTATCCCCAGAATTTGGCAATATGTACTTTTTAGACTGTCTAAAAGGAAGTTTGTGACATTGTATGGGGTCACATTTTTCACAAATGCCAGACAACAAGTGTTGTCCAATCGCTTGACATGTAACAACTTGATGTTTTTTTATATCAAATGAAAAATGAGACATTCATGGTCAGCGAATGGCTGTAAAACAGAAGAAATACAGTTGAACACATGACCCACCACCAAGTCCTTTTAATGGAATCTCTCTTACATAATGTTTTTCTTTACTTTACATAAGTTTCTCACCAGGAGCCACTGTGACAAACCACCAATATTGCAGATTATAATAAATACTTAACTTTTAAGATTTTTTTCTGCATTGAAATTGCTACATGAAACATAAAAATATTCGCTTTTTATTAGACCTTACTGAGAAAACATATAGTAAAGTATGTATAATGTGACAATTTGTTTCCCTGAAAGATTTCACATGTGATGGTTAAAAAAACAAAAAGCCTTCCGAACAATGTCCTGCATCCAGAGAGGTGAACGACAGATCGCTTTCACTTCAACTCACTGCTGACATCTAGTGGAAATGTTTGCATGTTATTAGTTTTTTCTCTGGAAGTACTGCCCCGTGTGTTCCCCTCCACGTGGTCAGGTACTCAATATAACCTAAGAGCATTTTAAAAATGTATTGGCAATCAGATCTGTCTGCTAAATCTGATTACTTTGTAATACATATGTCACCAACAAATTTGATAGCAAAAAGAGATGGCCTCGAAAGATAATCGGTCTATACAAGTTCAGTTTGGATTAATAGCACTTTGCCCAACTATGTCAAATACCAAGAGAAAACTAGGTCCGATATCAACACTAACTTTAATTTAGTCGTGAGTAGTTACGTTCTTTATTGTTTTTGAATTTCATTAGAATAGACAGATGTGCAGTACTCCATGAAACTGTTAACGGGTTAAAAAAGGATTTTGCAGAAGGGCCTCAGAAATATATTTGCATTGATATGTTTGACAAGGCTGGGTATTCAATTTTAAAATTCTGTAAATGAAAAAGGTGACAAGGAAATTTTGTTTTCTATAGATCTTAAACTGGTTTCTTAAACCGGTTTACAACTCAACAGTATACCACTCTGCACCAGTCACAAAAACAACCAGAAGCTGAATGTTGACCCGGGAGGGCAGGTTAAGTTATGTTACAGGGCCACATTCAGACATTACTTGGGTCTGGACATGACATCACAAGTAGTGTGTTACGCTTTTGAAAAACTGTCATGAAATGTCTCATGTAAACACTGCAAAAAAAACATTTTATCTCAGTGGTTTTAAATGTAATTTTGGCACAAAAAAACAATGTCCCTCTTAAAGTCCCCTGTTCATCTTTATTACAGACTATACAGTAGAATAAGTCACAGTAAAAATAGCTCATACACCCAGCATTACAGATAGAGGATTGAGATAAAAAAACAAGTTTGCTTTGTAACCAAACAGTCATGTTTTTTTATAGTTTTTGAATTATACCATGTATCATTTGCCACTATATTAAAATAGACTAAAACCAAAGATGGTTAATTGTTCATTTGCTTGGCTTTTTTTACTTAGAATGCTTACAGTAAGTATAAACACTGTCTGCCCAATAAATATATATATAGTACAGTGTGTGTATTTAAAAAAATATTCAGTAGTACTACAAAGACACTACAGTAAATGTTGAAAAAATGTACATTTACACTTTAAAACCAGTCCATAATTGAGGGAGTCTTTTGTTCTTAAACAGACATCTTTTAATTCTTCTGTAATTCAGGGCAGCCACTTCACCCTAATCCGTATCTACACTTAATTTAAAAGTAAACCTCTTAAAAGGTCGTTTTCAGTACCATTGCCTCTGTTTCCAGATTTTCCTCCATTGTCCTCGAAGTACAAGCTTTCATTACAGGCTATTAAAATGTGAATTAATAAATGTACCAAAATGGAACGTCATATCTCCAAAGGAATTCCATTTTTTATTTGTTTGGTAAGAATTAAGCTTCAGGTATTTTTTTCTGTATTTAAGAGTGTAAGTGCACAACAGAGGGTAAAAGCAGACAGACATTTTTCTGCCTTAAAATTCCAATTTATGTTTTTTTCCAAAAAGTAAGTTCTCTTAATTCGATTCACTGTTGCAATGTCGAAAGCAACTCCAGCAAATAAAAAAGTTATAGAACACTTTAAACATATGAACTGGCTGCAATATTACACATTTTGTATGTTTCTTAAAATTCAGTGCTATATACCTGGTTTTAATAAAAAGGATGGGCATGCTTGATACATGCATGTGCCTGTGTTCTAAAACCTTTGCCTGAAAGCCTTTGCCACTGGAACACTTTTCCTGTAGGAAGAAGATGAATGGATTCTTTTCAGTGTAGTCAATGAAAGCCTTAGCAGAAAACTTCAAGAGGTCCCAGGCTCTTCTTTATGATGTGGGAGTCTAGACCACGTCTACCCAACCTGTTGCATTTCCTGCAGGACACACGCTACAGGATTTTGACCCAAGCAGATTCTTGAATTTAATAATAATAATAATAAAAATAATAATAATAATGTGCATTTACAGAATGTAACACCTTTAAAAGTATCTCTTAAAGCACTTTACAGGAAAAGTGAAAAAAACATGTTAAAACAAAAGAAAAATGGAACAATCAAATAAACACGAGAGATTAAAATGCACCACACATACAGCAGCACTAGTTCACTCGTGTACACACGTTCAGTACATACGGTCGGAAAATTGTGTCCTAAAGAGATACATGAGGTCTTTTGAGGAGCACTGGCTGGGGCATTTGTAATAAATCCCATGATTATGGCTTTCATCTCAGTTATGAGAATGGTCTATATGTAACAAGGCATGCAAAGATGTTACGTTAACACTTACAGCAACTTCGTTCACCTGACCTGACTCTGCTAATCCAAACCAAAACAACAGATGTCCACATGGAATTCTATCATGGCTTCACGGACCTCACAGATTTTGTTTTTGTCCTTTTGTATTTTAAAATCACAACGTAAATGCATTTTGTTAGAGCTGGAAAATGGGGCCAAACAGCATTGTATACAAAACATGTTTAAAGTTTAACTTTACTTATAAAATTTAACTTTCATAATAATACATAAATATAAGCTTATAGGTTTCTACTCGTTGCCTTTATATCAGTTATACATTTCATAGAAAAGTGACATTCATATAACGTCCATTAAGTTCTGCAAGTTTGTTTATTAAATCATATACCGTATATTTATTCAATTATTTCAAAAGCCATTACCATTTTCTAAATCAGTTATGGCTACAGAGTCACAGCTGTGACTCCAAAGGTCTACATGATCTGACTGCAACGCATTGACAGCATCAGCTTTTCTGTGTAAAACACTCCTTTAGTTAAGTGATCTATCTTTAGGACTTCAGGAACATGCATTACTGTTCTCATATTGCAGTTACCAGCTATTATGTAAAATGGAAGATGTGACTAGAGGGAATAAAATAAGTCTTGTTATTTTACAAAATAACTGGGACTGAAATTCAGCCATGAAATAGACCCATACTGTACATCTCTTCCATTTCACTCCTGAGGCAAGGTGACCACAGAGTCAGGCATTGTTTTTTTTGCTTATGCAACATCCATTATGTATAAATATCCAGGTATTTTAAAAGAGCTTAGGCTTCCATGTTCCCGACCTTGAAAACATCTGAATATGTTATACAAGTAACATTATTCAACCTTATGGGACTTCACACTTTTTACACAAATACCAAGAATAACCTATCATCTAATTGCTCAGAAATCACCCTGATAAGTGCACTGTCACTGCAGAGAGGTCGGTCATAAAGAGAAAAGATACACTCTTATTTCCACAAACAGAATTCCTACATTTTAAAGTTCTTCCTGCATTTGCTGCATCTCTGAAAAAAATGACTTGAATTCAAATATGTTTAAATGTATTGCATTTGCGTCACAGGAAACACTTGAAAGGGGGTATTTCAAATTAAAATATATGAAACCTTGAAGAAGAAACCTTTCTTCAATGTGAAATCAAACATTGGGAGCACATCGCACAATTATTTCAGTTGATTTTGTCAGCTGCAGACCATAATCAAGAAATGCAGAATCAGAGATCAATTAGAAAATTAGCTGGATGCATTACATTAACTGAAATCCGGATTTTGTGGGATTTACTCTAAGACCCTAAGGTGTGTCATATAATCTCCAGCATGTCACTTGCATTGCTCCTGGAATTCATAAAAGGAAGTGCCAGAAGCTTTTTTGCTCCCAAGACAAGTTGTAGTGAACCTACATTTTTATTTTGCTTACATCCAGAATTTTTTTTTTGCAATTCCTATCTCACATCATGGATGGTGCAACATTTTCTGCTGCTGCTCAAGTGAATTCAACTTCCCAGGATTCAGGCAAAGAAGAAATCCTGATGCCTAGAATTGGCTACACAATATTAGCTATTATCATGGCAGTATTCTGCACTGCAGCTATCATCCTCAATGCTACCGTTATTCTGGTGACAATTCGTCACAGGCAGCTAAGACAGCCCATAAACTATTCTTTGGTGAATTTAGCAGTCGCTGACCTGGGTGTTACTGTGACTGGGGGGTCACTGACCGTGCTGACAAATGCAATGGGCTACTTCAGCCTAGGCAGAATAGGATGTGTAATTGAAGGATTTTCTGTGGCTTTTTTTGGTAAGTTGAATTTCATGAATTCACACAGCAGATGCAATGGTAATAAATGCAGCTTACATAGAGAACATCATTTAATTAAGGCATGCCACATTAATTAATAGGCTGATTCATTATAGAAATACATAATAACTCCATTTATAGATCTGGTAGAGAAAGAATGACTAAGAAAGGAAATTTGCATAGTTATTTTCTTTATAAAATAATATAAAAGTTCTTTAATTTTCTGATATGCCTTATTTAAAAAGAGGAGGTTTAAGAAAATGTACAATTATACACAATATATATTTTTAAACGTGTGTGTGTGTGGTGTTATTAGATGTCCACCAAACATTCTACTTTTGGCTATTATTTAATATTATGCCAAATATGGCTGTTAAGAAGTTATGTTCTTCACAAACCCATTGCACTACACAGACTTGATCTAACCTTTAAAATGTGTCTTTGCCCGGTACAAGCTACAGCAACACGTGTAGCTTTTGCTCAATAAAAAGTGTTTTAATTCTGCAGTTTGCACTTACTGTCTAACTAATTCTGATTGCGTGTAATCTGCTTGGAGGCATTGCAGGACTGTGCACTGTTGCAGTGATTGCAGTGGATCGCTTCATGGTGGTGTGCAAGCCCCTGGGAACAGTTATTTTTCGCACAAGACACGCTACGGTGGGGGTGGTGTTTTCCTGGGTATGGTCCTTCATTTGGAACACGCCCCCTCTGTTTGGCTGGGGCAGCTACCAGCTGGAGGGCGTGAAGACCTCCTGTGCCCCAGATTGGTACAGCAGAAACCCTGCCAACGTCTCCTTCATTATTTCTTACTTCACTTTGTGTTTCGCTGTGCCATTCACCATCATTGTGTTCTCATATTCACGTCTCCTGTGGACATTAAAAAAGGTAATTTTCTTTATCATTTGTAGCTCATGCAGCAAGCTCACAATGACTTTCTTCCCTTTGGCTGTATTTTGAAGTAAAGATAAGTATGGTATGAAGGCTTGCTGAGTAAATCAGAACGTTTTTATCTGCGTGTTTTTAAAGGCTCTCCCTGTTTTTAAAAGGGTTTGCTTAGAAAGAGGAAAAAGATTATTTCAGACCATATTAAACTGCACTGAACACTGTATATAAAGGGCTCGGGGAAAAGCTGTCTCAGGATGCCCTGGCTGTTAGGAAAAAAATGAAAGATTTAAGCTTTAATATCTGGAGTATTGAAATCATTACCAATCTCTTACAAGTTTCTTTGAATAAAACAGATATTTTTTCCAAGAATTGCTTAGATATGTTTTGCTTTGGCACAAACATGGGTTATAAGTAAATAGTTATTCAATTCAACGTTATTTGGCATTATACTTACACAGGTGCATAGTATAATGAAAAGTGTTTCTCATTAGTCTCTCAGGTGCAGTAAAGTATATACAGAACAGCAGACAAGACAATAGACAGTAAAAACAATAACAATAACAATGTAAACAACGAGTATGGTACCAGTATGACAGTACCCATATTGGTTAAAAACTGTGCAAAAGTACACAAACAGAGCAAACAGTGCAAAATAATTAGGAAATGTGGCAAACAGCTGACTTTTCCAAGAGCGCTATATGATTTGACATTTGGGAATACACAATACGAATGTATTTGTAAGTGTATCTGTTTGGTATACTGTCCATAATGATGTGCTGAATTTAATCAGGGTTAAATCTTCTCAAAGCTACAACCAAAGGCCAAACATACCCCGTCATTTTTAGGTTGTGTACCTAATTCTGAGCTTATTTCTGTCCCAGGTTTCCAGGCTTGGAGTAGCCAAAGGGGGCACCACTGCCAAGGCTGAGGTTCAGGTGACACGCATGGTTATTATAATGGTGCTGGCCTTCCTCATCTGCTGGCTCCCCTATGCAGCTTTCGCTATGACAGTGATTTTCAATCCGCAGATCGAGATAAACCCAATCATTGCCACTGTTCCGATGTACCTCACTAAGAGCAGCACAGTCTACAACCCTCTCATCTACATTTTCATGAACAGACAGGTTAGTGCCTTACAGTACATCGCTCCAATGAGCAGTGAAGCTGAAGCCAGGAATGCCTCTCTTCTTTTTTGGCAGCCTTTCACAATTAGAAGAGTCACGAGCATTAAAACATTAAACTCTCTAAACCCATTATTGCCCATTCATTTCACTTGGGAAAAGATAAAAAATGCCAGTGTGCCTCAAAAAGCTGAGAAAGGCTCAAAACTCAAACATCATGTCTCACGCACCCGACAAAGGCTCCACAGCTCAAACATCATGTCTCACGCACCTGACAAAGGCTCCACAGCTCAAACATCATGTCTCACACACCCGACAAAGGCTCCACAGCTCAAACATCATGTCTCACACACCCGACAAAGGCTCCACAGCTCAAACATCATGTCTCACGCACCCGACAAAGGCTCCACAGCTCAAACATCATGTCTCACACACCCGACAAAGGCTCCACAGCTCAAACATCATGTCTCACGCACCTGACAAAGGCTCCACAGCTCAAACATCATGTCTCACGCACCTGACAAAGGCTCCACAGCTCAAACATCATGTCTCACGCACCTGACAAAGGCTCCACAGCTCAAACATCATGTCTCACGCACCTGACAAAGGCTCCACAGCTCAAACATCATGTCTCACGCACCTGGTAAAGGCACCACATCTCAAGCACTGTGCCTTACATGCTGACCTATGCAAAATGTCCATGACCTTTATCACCTAAGGAGTATGTGATTCCTGTCTTTGATGCTGCAGTTTCAAGACTGTGCAGTGCCATTTTTGCTGTGTGGACGAAATCCATGGGCCGAAGAATGTGAGGAACCAGAAAGAGACACCACCCTCTCCACTGTCAGCAAAAGTAATAATAAAGTTGCACCCACATAAAAAAAACTATTTGAATTTAATTACTTTACTTTAGTGATATCCTACCGCTCATTCTTCTAAATCTGTTCTTCAGCATATGATTTATCTAAAATTAATGAGAAGCCATTTTTAATTATGAGATTAATGCATTTTATAATGGAATTTAAATTCTGCACATTATAACAGTTAATGGGTGCTATATTGTGATATAATATAGATATACACACCCCATGGTTGTGAATGGGGTGGGTAACTTAGATTCCTTAAAAACCATGTGTTTAATCTAGCTTCTTAAATGAGAATGGATCTAAATCTTTGAACTATATGATGTGATTATATTTGTGTAATGATTATTTGTGTTTGTATTATTTACTGGTTGCATGCTTGACGTTCAGCATTAATAAAAGTTCTCTGTTTCTGATACATAACTTATTATGACCTCAATTATCTAAGTTTACCTTTGAAAAAGAGGGAATTATATCATAACCGCCAGTGACTAAATTGCAGTGTGGTCACAGAAGTCACAGACAATCACACGGGAAATCAAAATGAAGTGCAAAACAACTGTAAAATTACTAAAGTGCTCCAATGAACAAAAATGTTTCCAAAAGAAGAGAAAATAGACAACAAGAGAACGTAGTCAAAACTGTAATTTTGCAGGGAGCTCACCAACAACAACTGTTTCCAAATGGGCTTTTAAGAAAAACTATCCTGCTTTGGCACAGAACACAGACAAGTCTAGGTTACATTTACTACCAGATCTAAACAAAGAATACTGCACCAAGGGTATCAGATCAAAAACCCATATAACATATAACATAACATTACTTTTTTAGCCCTATACAATTTCTTGCATTAGGAATTTGTCTTTTTGCATACCCCAGCTTGCTCTCCATGAGACACAGACAGGGAGAGAGAAGCTTGGGTTCAGAGCACAGGGTCAGCCATTGTACAGGGCCCCTGGAGCAGTTGGGGTTGGGCTCAGGGGCCCAACGGAATAGGATGCAGGATTTGAACCAGCAACCTTCCAGCCACAGGCACAGATCCTTAGCCACAGAGCCACCACTCAAGGCTCTATCCTCAGCACACCTGATAGACAGGTAAGAATCCACTTGAACCAGTGGTGAGGTATAGTCCAGATTACATCTGTGATCTTGAGACAAAACAGACAAACAGGAAACAACAAACACAGCACTTCAGATCATTGTGGACATACTGTAAAACAACAGGTAACACATAAGAAATAATGAAGACAAAAGTAAACACAATACACCAAGAAGAATAACAATAAAATAATATCAGCAACAGAGACGAGTCCACTTCTTCGTATGCATTCTTAGCTGAAGATAATGAACATGGTTGTTGACAATGTGGAACAGTAGAACATTTAAAATGTGGAAGACCTCAAAGGAGGTCAGATAATGAGGGCATGAACCAGACCTTAGTCATACTGGTGCATTTTAATTTCATAATTAAAGTTTAATCGTAACTTAATTTGATATTTTAAATGAAAAAAACTTTCACTCTTCCACCCACAATGATTTTAATCTTGCATCTTAAATTTGGATATTAAATAATTACCTAAACACGCTACTCTTCAGGACATGCCTAGAAAGGAGTGTTCACTTCAGATCAGACAGTATATTTTGGACAATGGAATCTAAACGTCATTCTGCCTCTTTCAAAAGACAGGGAAGTTCTTTAAGCCTGGTCACCAAGAAGCCTCTTTATTCCTACAGAGAAAGAATACTGAACTATTACCTACCGCTTTCAGAAGGCATTCATTGTTAAGAGGCTTAATTCACAGTATGTTAGGCCCATCCAGATTCAAAGTCATATGAATGAAATGCAAAGTAGAGGTGACCGTGTGAATGTGATATGAGAGTCCCTGTTTGTGCCCTGGAATTGAATTTCGTAATCACAAAGGTTTTACTTTATTTCCAGGAGTGCTTCAGAGAGTCAAAGAAGCTCTGCACTCCGATTTAAATATCTCACAGCTTAGAAAACACGATGTTCAAAGTCATTTCCTAATTGCTACTTTCTTATACAGTACATACTGTACAGTACATGCAGTATCATACTAAAAAAGATATACGTCTGTTAGGTAAATTGTGAATGTCTGACAATATCTTGTTATATAATATCTGTTATGAGTACTTGTATAAGCGGTATCAGAATGCATTTCCAATCTTAGCAGCATATTTTAATGCATATTGTGCAATGCTTGTTTTTTTATATGCCATATACATCCGTGGTGAGATGAAGAAGAACTGCAAGAACGTCCACTTGATTAATCATTTTCCAGGCAGGGAATAACAGCGGGAATGGGGTATAAATTTATGTCAAGGGTATTTTGAAGTGCATTGCCGTAACTAATATTGCTGTTAATTCCACTCGGGCCATATCTGAAATACGGAAGATTGTCCGGAGGTGCAACAACTAATGTACTGGTAACTTGTGCTTTTGGATTTGTTTGAAATGAATCTAAATGGAAATTGTTTCTAGCTGACAAGTCATTAAGGACTTCCTGGTGAAATTCGCCATGCTGAAATGAGTTAAAAAGGGCAAGATTTTCCAGACAGCAGGACTGATGCCAAAAAACGAAACGTTGAAGCCAGTTTGGACTTCGGGGTGTTCAGATCATAAAATCTAAATGACCAACGGCAGTGAAAACCAAACATTTTGTAAACTCCTGCTGTGGCGTCACCGCTGATATTATGTTCGGTACGCGTGTGATTTCCTGCATGTCAGACCCATTAACTGCCACTGGGTTTCGTCTGCAGTAATAATTTACAAAGTTTCTGACGATAACCCCCCTCCCCCATTTCCAAAACGTCTCCTCTATTTCGCAACATTGTAACGATGACTCGACAGATACTTCTCCTCTGCCTCAGTCTGAGGAAGACTCCGAAACATTGTCGCCACACGCCGTGACGTGGCGACGCACGACGTCTGGCCGGGCCAGCGGAGTGAACCGGATCAGGAAGAAAAAGGCTTTCATGCAAACACACACAAAACTACTACAACAACACTACACTAGGAGGGAGGTTAGAGATGGTGTACGTGTCTAATGGTAAGTAGATACGCTCATTTTAAGCGCAACTCAATAATAATAATAATAATAGAGGCTTAACCGAGCCTTAAAGAAAAAGACACAACTTGAATATACCACCAGACGGTGCAATATGTCAAGGCATCCGACTTTGCCAAACACAAATATAAACGCAGTTTACAAAGGCTCCGGTGTGAATCCCTATGGCGATCGGAGCAGTTGTGCTGACAGTGTTTTTGTGTTACTGTTCGTAGACGTATCTGCCTACATAAACGTAACATAACAGTAGCCGTCCTATAGTCTTCCGTTAACGATTTGCAGATTGCTGTGGAGCCCCAGGGACAGAATATGTTTGCTTTTTCCTACCCGAAAGCTTCCAAAAAGAAGACGTTTTAAACGGCTTTGACTCTTTAAACTCGTTTGTACAGAGCCTCAAATTAAAATGATTAGGATTAAAGTTAGGGATTTTCTAATCCTCTTGCTTCTCCAATGTGAACTAGTGTAGCAGTCTCTTCTGTGCGATAAGGCGTTTGCTTCGCGCTGGGCACTGTTGCTCTAAGTGTATTTCTTCACGACAATGAAATAATAACGGAATACAGGTACAGTATTACTGTAAACCTGTACCAAGTGCAGACCGTGTACAGTGCTGCTTTCAAAATGCGTTACTATATAAAGTGAACCATATCCAAAGTAAACCCCGATTACCCGAAAATCAGTAAGGAAAATGACTTGAATTTCTATGTATAACGTTTTTTTTTTTATGAGGAGGATATTTCGGATCAACTGCCACTGGTCGCTCATCACATCCTACTGTATATAGAGCTTTTTCACTTGTCTGTGACTCTACACCTGTTTCTGCTGTCCACTGAGGTATTTGCGGAAAAGCAATATATAAGTGTAAGTTATTATTATTTCTCCTAATTGCAGGTCAGGTGTTGGACAGCAGGAGTCAGTCTCCATGGAGGTTGTCTTTCATAAGTGACCTCTTCTGGGGTGCCGTGGAATTCATTGGATTATTGTAAGATCTGTTATAGTTCATTCTTTTGAAGTGGCTATATTATTTTGTGTACTCTGGCCTGAGTGTTTTAATTTTGAAGTGTCTTGAGGTGATGTATCAAAAATCATGCCATCTAAAAAAAAAACCGACCACAAATATCTTGTTGGATTTTTAACTTTTTGTTTTTTAATCTAAACCTGTCTGACATTGGATTTTATGATTTTATTAAACTCCCCCTCCCCAATCAGATCTGAAGGTATTAATCTGGGTTTTACCCTTTTGACAGCTTTCAAACGCTATTCCAGCCAGATTTATCCAAGAAAGGCAACTCTGGGTCGTCCTCTTACTCGAGATTTGATGATGGCAGGGGGTACGTATACATATTTTCTCAGTATAAATATCCGTTCCGAATATTTAAACTGCATAATGGAGCAGCATGTATGGGCTCTCCCTTGACTACATTGTTAATATGAAACCTCTAGTCAGCTTTGCTACTGACCAGAATCGGATCCACCCAAACGTTGATTTCTGTGACACTGTCGCGGGTTTTCTGCATCGAGACACGCAAGTGTTTCAACAACCTCGTTTTCAGCCCCAAAATAAAATGATATCCCTCACGGATCGCCGCCATTTGTGGATGCCACCTTTTTGGTGCGAGAGAGCAGTTGTCGTTCTTCTGAAGTTCATTTCTGATGTTCATGTCCGTTTCTGTTTCGTAGAAGAAGTGTGATCTGAGTAAGATTTAACTGTGCGGCCGGCTGTATTGTAATATGATTGCGTGTAGTGCTGTGTCTGCGAATGGGTCCTGTTTATGCTTTCTACAGTCCGCCTGGATTCCCTGGAGGACGGCGGCGAATGGGCAGAGTAAATCACATGGGCGGGGGTCCTAGTGCCCCCCCCATGGGGGGAGGAGGATGAGGAAGGTGAGAGCTTCTTCTTGTGCCCTCTGGAACTCTCGTTAAAAACACCATCTGCTCGTCCTGTCACATTTCGGTGTGGTGCAGGAGAGCATGCCGGGACTGATGCTTCAACAGAGGAAGGATGGGCACTGATGTTCAGAGGGCAACCTGCAGTCTATACTGTAGGCTGGATGCTGTTTTCGTGCACTCAGACGTAGATAAATCTGTTGTAAAGTACAGCAGAAACAAATCTGTTGTCTGGGATAAATAGTAAACAAATGTTTTATCTTATCTTTTCGTAAGATCATAAAATTAATATTTTAGCCTAACTCGTATCTAGCTTCCATGACAATAATATTACAGTGTTGGATCATCTGAATGCGAGTAGAAAATGCACAGAGTAGCTGAACCCCATGAATAAAAAAAAAAAAATCAGTCCCCTAGAATTGCAAATTCCTCCCTCCCAAATGCTCAAACCATGTGAACTGACGCTCTGCAACAAATATCAAGCTGTGTATAGAGCCAGATTTACACATCGTAACCCATTTCTGCGGGAAATGAACCAGCTTTTGTTGCACGAGGCAAAACGCACAGCCTTCCTAGCCCCCCTTGGAAACCCCCTCACACTCACTCTAATTATGGCACAAGGAATGAGAAGGAAACGCAAAGGGTTGATGTTAGTTCTTTTGCCCTTCCAGGTAAACGCCTGCATAAGCACATGCAGGCGGAGGACACACGTGTCTCGCGCAGCTGAGCCGAAGGCTTCCGCGTAGGGGAGAACGTCGAGCCCATCGCTGGGACAAACACGTGTGACCTGCTTCCCAGCTGCCTCTGCCGCCCGGCAGATTCTTGAGGTTGCACTGGGAATTCCTGAGCAAAGGGGCCAGTGCATCTGATGAGCAGCTTCTGATTCTGTTGTACAATTCTTTCCTTGTTTTGTCATCGGACCTCTCTGTAAGCCCACCTTTTTATATACAGCTGTGGGAAGACCGTCTTCCAGACGGAAAAAACCATTTGATTTTTAACAACCTGACATCTTTATAATAGTTAAGGCCTTCAACATAAAAGTTACATTTGCTGAATTGTAAACTAAATTTAATAAAAGTATACAGGATATAAACTCACTTTGTTGCATTTCTTTTGGATAATCAGTGTGGGGGAATGATTTTGAGAAGATACTGGCTCTAGTTCAGCTCTCTTCTTGGCCAAGTGTTGCTTGACTGAAAAAAAATTAAAAATTGCTTTATTTTTTTAAAGAAATCTAATGACAATCAAATCATAATATAAGTTGTAACACAAACATCTCTTTAAGAACTAAATCTTTTGCTGTCTGTGAATACAGATACATTGGATTTAATGCTTTGAAAAGAAGGAAGCCATCTACTATCCAAACAGTAGCAAAGCAAACCTTTCTCAGACATGGTGTTCGAAGTTGATGGAGAAATCACTTGTATGTTGTGTTTAAATAGAGCTCATCACTCCTCTGAAGTACAGTCCAATTGCAGGGGCAACACTTGTGTCTGACCTGACAGTCTGTGATATTCAGTTGTTTAAGGGATTAAGTTGTAAACAATGCCTTGAACCAATACAACCCAAGACATTTATCAGAGTGACTCTATACATTAAAACAAATAATTATATTGTGCCTTTCACTTTATTGGGTTACTGTTGTTATGATGATGTCTAAAAATTATTGTACTTGTATAAAAAAAAAGAAACTTTAACTGCATGTCATTTATTTTTGATAAACGTACTAAATTCAGCACTAATTCTCCAGTTTAGTTTTTGATGTAAAAAAATACAAGAAAGATTATGATTTAATGCAATACACAAGACTTTGTTCAGGTTTAGATTTGTTCTGCTGCTGCGATTTGACAGCAAGAGGCAAAGATGTGGAAAGATGTGGTCAGATTTTAATCTTTTAAGAAAAACATTTTTTGTTTTCGACAGTTTTGAGAGTTTTTACACTGTATATGCTAACTTTTCAAATAATTTTCATTTTGCTGCCCCACTTCACGGAACAATTTCGTGTTTCTGCAGCAAAGTTTCAATTATTTATATACATATACAGCTGTGGAAAACTAAATTTGCATAAAAACGTCCGTTGTTTTAAAATTAACAAGTGAAAATAGTTTCAGTGTGTTGTGCGGTCACTACTAAAGCTCTAAAGCAGCTGTCCAAGATTTTACATGCCGAACTGTAAACATAATTTACAGCTACCTTCGTTTTTACAGGCCACAGTTTACGATTAAACCTCAGTGCTTTATTCTTCAATCCAGACATAAAACGGGTGAATGCAGTTTACACACACACACACAAAAAAAATCAATTAAAAAAGGTCTCGGTATCAAGGGCGCTTTTTAATACGTTTATATTTAACATGCTTTACAGACACCATTTCAGAAATATCGAACG
Organism: Lepisosteus platostomus; assembly: GCF_059453375.1. Taxonomy (NCBI): domain Eukaryota; kingdom Metazoa; phylum Chordata; class Actinopteri; order Semionotiformes; family Lepisosteidae; genus Lepisosteus; species Lepisosteus platostomus. The sequence goes on along the minus strand of NC_142616.1, from coordinate 65,084,177 downwards.
ATCGTTATTGACTTTGAAAACGGTTCGTCTCATTTCAACGAATGTGTGAATTTATTTTTATGCCACGAAGGACTAGCATCCCGTCCGGGGTTTTATTCCCTTTATGCGTCCTGCGCCTGCTGCCGAGTGATCAACCGAAGTCGTGGGTAGGTTGGGCTTTCTCGTTTCCGCAGTGCAGCGGAACTCCGAGAAAGCACTTCGCTCGGCCAGGAATTCGAAGCGACCAAAATAAAACCCCGTGTTACTCTTAAAGTAGGCCCAGGTGTTTCCGGTGAAAGAGGGGGGCGGAGGGCAGTCCTGGTTAATGTAACACAACCGCATTTAGAAATGCGAGCTGTCTTGTAGAAGATAATTGCGTTTTTACTCCGATTTCGAATTCCTTTCCCTTTTGCTATGATAGCGATGACTTTACCAAACACATCTGCGATGTATATCTATTTTTAAATATATTATATAGTATATGTAGTTTAACGTGCTGTTTAAAATTGTGCGCACCTGTCTCTTTTAATTGCTTAACCGTACGGTGCCTTAAGATACGCCGTGAAAAGTGCTGTATAAGAATAAAGGTTTTTGTTATCTGTCCGGATGGGAATACAGTGTACCTGTTTATTTATCCATTTATTTGTGTATCGCATACTGTTGTGACTTCTGTGTTTTGTACTTCTGTGGGAGAAGCCAAAGACAAATTTCCAGAGTAGCGGACAGTCAAGTGTCTATCTATCTTCAGGCTCACACCTGAAGAAGGCTCCACGGCCGAAACGTTGTGTTCTCTTTCTTCTTTTTTTCAGCATGGAATAAACCTATTACTTGTTCCTTTGCAGCCTACGCATGCTGACGCAGCTCCCCACCTGAACTACAAGTGTCTATCTATATGGGTTGGAGATGCGTGAAACCGAAATATTCCGGAGATTGCCGAAGACAGGAGGTGGGGGCGTGTTAATGTGTGTGTGTCGCTTAAACCAAGCAGGCGGCATGCTCCTTTCAGTCTTTCGGAGGAAGCCGGCCTGGCAGCTCGGTCTGGTGTCATTTCACAGCTTCAGCGACGGAGACCTGGGGTTCGGGCGGGATGACGCAGGCCGAGAAAGAGCAAGAGAACGGAAAGGAGAAAGAGAAAGATCGCGAAAAGGAGAAGGAGCAGCGCGGTGTCAAGAGGCCGATTGCTCCACCCGTCATCCCGGAGCCCCTGCAGGAGGTAAACACATCTATACCAGACCGCACTCCAGACCAAGTTACCCGATCTAAGCAAAACAAAAACAACAACAACAAACCGGCTGTTTTAATTTAGGAAATCGTTTGCGAACCACATTGTCTGTGTCAATCAAATGAATTGACCTGAAATCTCACAGCGAGCAACACCTTCCCTGCAATTTCCTGGTTGCACCGCACCGTTCACACGCGTTTAATGGGATTTTTGAGGTCCGGCGATACAGCATGCACAGGCGGGGCAGGGAAGTCTGTGCCTTTTAGGGAAAGGAACTGTAACACACAAAAAAAACAACAACAACAACACCGTATGAATGACAGTTATCATCTTTCCCAAGCAAATCCAGAGCAACTTCATTGTGGTGATAAACCCAGGATCGAAAACCCTGAGGATCGGCCGAGCTACAGACACCCTACCCGTGAGCATTCCCCATGTTATCGCCCGAAGGCACAAGCACGCAGGTCAGCCCCGCCATGAGGATCCTTGGCTCCTGAGAGAGGGCCTGTCTGTGAGTACTGTACCGCCAGTAGCCTATTCACGCCAGCAGAGGGCGCCGTTTCTCCCTTTTTAAATGGAAGCCGATGCCTTCTATTCACTAGCGAACCTACAACATCAGTTTTTAACTCTGTGAAGGTGCACCTGTTTCCACACAGTAAATATCACTGCTGCTCTTTACATAGTTGCATTAAAACACATCTTGTCACTACGCGGTGTTTAGGTTACATTCACCTTACAGGTAGGCATGAGGCTGATTGTAAAAGGCCACTTGCCTAATCACAGAGTGAATCTGTTTGTTATTTCTGCCGCTTTCAGAGACCAGAAAGCAACGAACAAAGGCAGAATGGTCTTAAGATGGTTGATCAAGCTATATGGTCCAAGAAGATGTCAAACGGGGCGAGGAGAATCCCAGTTTCGGCTGATCAAGTGAGTTGAGAAAGTTTTGTGCCTGCGTCTGTCCGGGAGGCCGTGCTCGTGGGCTGAAAAAAGCGAACTTTCAATTGCAGCTCGTGCAACACGTTTGGGAGAATGATATTGTTCTTTCCGCAGGCGAGGGCTTTCAATAAACAGATGAGGCCGGCTGTGCTGGATCCAAACTCCAGAGTGAAGTGGACAAATACATCCCATCACCCCGAGTTTCTTGTGGGAGATGAGGTGAGATATTCTTAATCATTTGTCCCGAGCAATGTACAGAGGTTACAATTACAATTCAGTTGATTTTTCTATAGCACCGTTCACGTGAAATGGTCACTTAGCTCTTTCACAATCTTTAACACAGTCTATACAAACATGGTTGTGTAATACAGTGAATCAAGAGGTAAGTTGTTTAATGTTGAAGAAGAAAGGAACCTGTAGAAATGTACGTTGTACATGTTCTTTCTTGTGTGTTTTCTATACAGTATATATCTCTTATATTATCTTTAAAGAATTTACACATATGTGTATGTAGACAGTTTGGTTAAAAAGCCTAGCAACCATATAATGAGAAGTTGTTCAGGTAGCTGCTGATGCTGACGCAGCTCCCTACTTGAACTACTTTTTATCCTGAAGCCGTTCCTGTGTCTGTCTCCCCTGTCCATGTGAAGTGAGCTGCAGGAGCAGTTTTAAAACGTACCCAGCTGAGAGCCGGGTGCAAGACTCTGCAGCCTCAGAAGTGTGTGACGACATGAGAAGAAACTGTGTAAAGCTACGTCTGGCAGAGGAGCCAAGCTAACTATCCAATAAGTTGCCGTTTCATTTCCTAAACGCATTTCCTTTTTTTTTCCCCCTTCTGGCAGGCTCTGTACGTAAACCCCACGGACTGTTATAACATCCACTGGCCAGTCTGCAGAGGGCAGCTGAACGTTCACAGCGGGCCCAGTGGATCGCTCACCGCTGTTTTAGCAGACCTGGAGACCATCTGGTCTCATGCCATCCAGAAGTTTCTGGAAATTCCACTCAAGGACCTGAAGGTACCTCAGAGGATGACGGCTCTAGTGTTTGGCTCTGCCTCACTCCCGTGTTAGGGTGTGGGCTGTGTTTTGGATATAGAAATCCTGTCCAGCCCACACTCTAAATGGAAAAACCTCACTTCGGAAAGTTTTTTTTTTGAGGGCTTTCTGCTACACAATACTAGCTGAGTCACTTTTTCGCACCAGAGTGGAACAGACTCTGACATCTGAGACGTACAGAAGGAGCGTAAAGGAAATGGCAGTGTCACACAGGAAGTCTTTCTCCCTAGTCTGTGGTCTGCATGTGAAGTTTCAGTTCTTGTGGGTGTTGGTTGGGTCTGGGTTAAACCACTGACATTGACTCCTGGTCCTGGTGGGCCACTGTGTTTCCTGGTTTTCATTCCACCCTGGCCCCGGATGACTTTTTTTAATCATTTTATTCATCAGTTGTTCACTTCATTGGTCTATAATACCAGTATTGGTCTTTAGTCATTGAGGGTTTTAGTTTACTTGTAATTTCAGGTGGATTTTGGCCGTCTAGGATCAGGATGTCACTGGGCTACGTGGTGTTTATTTAAAATGCAAGGCCATGTTCTTATGTTTTATTTCTTATTGAATTTACTTGTTGGCGTTATTTTGTTGATAATATTTAGAACATAGAGTGTGTCTGTTTGTTCTTTGTGAATACTGACTGTCCCTCTCACGGACCAGTGTTTGTTGACTTTCAGTATTACAGGTGCATCTTGTTAATTCCAGACATCTACAATCGACAGCACGTGAAGGAGCTGGTTAACATGCTTCTAATGAAAATGGGCTTCTCAGGTAAAATGAGATAAACCTGAGGTTTATTGCTACTTAAAAAATATGAGCAGAAATCACGTGAAAATTGAATTTTGTATCACGTACAAATCCTTCGCAGGGAGGCAGTGCTTAATCTGGGCAATCCGAAATATGACCATCAGGTTGCACAGTAAATGGCAATGGGGCAAGAGGCTCAACTTTGCTTGTGGATTTTTGTGCAGATGATAAAATTAAACACACTACAAATGTGTAGGTGTGCACCTAATAAATGATCTGGTAGTGCGGTTTAATCATGCATCTTTGCTCTTTACTGAAGGGTTTAATAACAGAAACTTGTCGTGAAAGATTTAGGTTGTAAAAAATGATTTAATGAAGATGCTCTCCCGCCTCGTGCCAGTTGAAGCAGACATGTTGCAGGAGATGGAGACGAATCGCAGGTGTGTGTTCCCTTTTGTTTTTAACTCGCAGCTACTGTAGTCCATCAAGAGTCTGTGTGCGCCACCTTCGGCAGTGGCTTGAGCAGTGCCTGTGTGGTGGATGTGGGAGACCAGAAGACCAGCGTGTGCTGTGTGGAAGATGGCATTTCCCATCGCAGTTCCAGGTATGTTGGAGAGTGGTCGACATCCATCAGTCCCGTAGTAAGACCCGTGGGCAAGTCAGGAGTTAAAAGAGTCCAGTCACCTTTGTCGTGGACAAAAGTCTAATGATCCTTTGCTCTGTTTGTCTATTGTCTGTACATACTGTCACTACTGTTTTGTAATGGACTTTCTACATTGTGTGGCATTAACTGTTGCGCTGTTTCTACTGTACTGTGCATGTCCAGAGAGAACGGCGTGGATAAGAATCTCATTGTACGTGTACTCATGGCACAGAAACTCCTCTCTCTGTTTCTGTCTAAATGTGGGTTAGGACACCAGAGCACGGGGGGAGAGCCTCATAAGCTCTGCACCGGCCGCAGATCCAAAGGCGAACCCATGCTTTGTGGGTATGCTCACCACCCACTGCCCGAGCTGCTCTACCAGCACTGAGGGGTGGGGGAGCACAAAGATTGATTATAGCTTCATCTTCTGGAAAACCCTAGACTGAAGTGTTCTGCTCTGGCAGTTCTTCTCGGGGTGTAGGACACGGAGCAGACACTGTCTGTTACTGATTGCTGCTGTTTTTGCTGGGTAGCAAGATTACAGTGATAACAAAGGTCACATTCCGTGCTTGCACTCTGTCCCATGTAACAGTAAAAAAACAAAACAAATGTCTTGACGTGTGCGTGTGGTTTTTATTTAGTAAGTATTGTTCAAAGGTCACATTTAATATGTTTTTGTTTTATTCAGCCTTTCAGAATAATAGACTTATTCTTGGCTTGTATAGAGGCAAAAAAGTCTTTACGGATTTTCTGTGGTGATAGTATAACTTCAGTTAGAAGTTTGGTTAAATATGTTTTGAAGATGATGGAGCTGCAGCTGTGCATTGTAAAACATCCTTTAACCCCTGTTAAAGTTAAGTAATAAATATATATGGTCTGCATTGTAGATTGTGCTTGGCATATGGAGGCTCCGATGTGACAAGATGCTTTTTCTGGCTGCTGCAGAGGGCTGGTTTTCCCTACAGAGAGTGCCAGCTGTCCAATAGGCTGGACTGCCTGCTCCTTCAGCAATTGAAAGAGACCTTCTGTCATCTTGACCAGGTACAGAGCAAACCAGGTGCATTCTGGGATTTCCAGGAGCATAAAACTGCATAGTGCCTTTCTGTTCTACTTGTGTCAGAAACTCAAGGCAAATGCTGGTGGACCTTGTGTATGTTTTTGAAATGCGCCCACAGAACAGGTGAGCTCTAAAGACAATTTATTTTGCATCAGGATATTTCGGGACTTCAGGACCACGAGTTTCGCATCAGAAACCCTGATTCTTCTGCTCTGCTTTACCAGTTCCGTTTAGGAGATGAGAAGCTGCAGGTACAAACCTCCCTATTCAGTAGCCCCCTTTCTCCTGATTCTTTGCAAAGCTTGAGACTTGAGAGTTAGTGTACTGTAGGTTGTACTGTTTGTTTTAGGCTTTAATGTGGCTGAATGTCTAAATCTTCCATTTGCCGGTACAGTGATAATGATCCCTTAGGGTGGAACCTGAATACAAGACAGATGATGAGAAAAAAAGCTCAGTCCTTGCTAATTTTACCTGCATGGTTTGTTATCTGTAGTTTGCTGTTGTAGTCTCTTCTGTTCTTGAATAAGCCTTCTTCAGATAAGAAAATGTCTGTTTCTTATCTGAGATGCCATTTGCAGTCTGTTGGAAACTTCTGTCTTTAATTGTGCATTCAAATAAGGAGAGCTCAGAGTTTAGTTTTACCTTTTTGGGAGTGAGGGGGATTCTCATTTGTGGAACACGAAAGCCTGTACTTGCAGAAGACTGACAGATTTCTTGTTCTGATCTGAATTTGGAGTTCAGGCTCCGATGGCAATTTTCTATCCAGCTACGTTTGGAATCGTGGGGCAGAAGATGACGTCTCTCCAGCAGCGCTCGCAAGGGAACCCAGAGGACCCCTACGATGAGCACTACCTGCTGGGAACGCAGAGCAAGCAGGACCAGGTGCGCCTGTTCCCTTGTCCCTCCTTGACAGGGGTGGCATCTGCACAGTACTGGCAATCATGAGCTAATTTTAATCCCAGAACCCGTTTTACAGTTCCAGGTTGTGGTGTCTCAGGACTGCAAGCAGATATTAAGACTGCACAAATAAACCCAGTTATAATGTAATAATAAATATGCTATAGCTGCTTGCATTTGTCATTCTTCCTTGTTGTTTGTTGGGTTTATGAGACACAGGAGTTTAAGATGTGATATGCAGATAGGCAGAATGTGATATGAGTACGTCCTCCAAGAAAGACATTTCATTAACATCCTTCAGGTACATGGATAATCACCTCTATGTGCCTTTTTTCTGTGTTCGTGCAAGCAGTCTGCAAAAGCTACAGCAGAGAGGAAGGCCCCCCCTAAGCCCTCTGGTTTCGACGGCGAACCAGGCAGCCAGAACCCTGAGGCGGCGGACCGGAGCCACCCTCAGGACATAGACCTGGGCCACTCCCAGAGCGACTGCCTGATGACGGGCGCGGACGTGGACGAGCCACCCACTGCTCTCATGTCCAGGAAGACTGCCATAAGCCAGTTCGAAGGCAAAGCACTGGGCCTAGACAAAGCCATTCTGCACAGCATCGACTGCTGCGGTAAGTACGTTTTTAATACTGTGAGCAGCGGTAGAAGGGGGGTGAAGAATATAGGAACAGGCTCAAATGGGAGAAGGCCGTTCGGCCCACCTGGCCGTGTGGTAGTTAGTAGATAATTGACCTGAAAAATCTCATCCAGCCGTTTCTTGGAAGGAGCCTGGGTATCGGCTTCAGCAGCATGGTTGGGCAGCTTGTTCCACTGTCCCACAACACACTGTCTCTCGTTCCTGGTTTTAAATGCACTATCATCTAGCTTCCATTTGTGCTCTCTAGTTCTGGGTTCTTAAAAATGTCCTTCCTGCAAGATAGCTATATTCTGCATCAGGCTGCCGTCAAATGAGAGTGCTTTAAATTGATCCCTGCTGGGGTTTTCAACCAGAATTCCAGCTTGCCGAAGGGAAGCATCTGGCACGCTTGCCTTAACTGAGTATGGAAACGGTGTGGAATGTAAGAACATAAGAAACAATCGTTATGAACTAGAGTCAATCACTCTGCCCATCCAGCCTCTTTTGTGGTTGGTAGCTAACTGATTTGAGCACGGCTACTGTCCATTTCCAATTGTTCAGCTGTTTTGCACAACTCCGTGGCAGTGCGGTCTTTAACATCCTCCCGCTTTGACCCATTTGAAGCTTCGGACGAGACGAAGAAAAAAATGTACAGCTCCATCCTCGTAGTTGGCGGGGGCCTGATGTTCCACAGGGCCCAGGAGTTTCTTCAGCACCGCATTCTGAACAAGATGCCGCCGTCCTTCCGGAGGGTCGTGGAAAACGTCGAGGTCATCACGAGGCCTAAGGTAAGGCAGCTCCGCGCGTGGCGCTGGAGAAAGTGGCGCCTTGCAGCCGGGGAAATGTATTCCGAGTGACTTTTGCAGTCGCTTTCGTAGGGTTTATTTTGAAGGGCGTTTAAAACGTCGTGGATTGGTAAAGACGGTCTGTTCGGTACATTGTAAAATTAGTTAAGGCAGTGTAAGTTCCAGTGCTTTCACTTTGGGGGGGGGGGGGACCTAGTTTACATGACTAATGAATAACGTAACGTGTTGGTTCATGAATCTGACTACAGCGGAGGGGGGAAACACGTACCATATATTAGAAAATTCCTGCAGCCATGGGACTTTCCCATTCGCATCTTGCAAAGAGGGTTGACGGACATTTAGGTTGTAATTGTCCTGGCCTTGTCTCAAGGACATGGATCCCCGGTTGATCGCCTGGAAAGGCGGTGCGGTTCTGGCGTGCCTGGACACCACCCAGGAGCTGTGGGTCTACCAGCAGGAGTGGCAGCGTTTTGGCATGAGGATCCTGAGAGAGAGAGCGGCGTTTGTCTGGTGAGCGCACCGCCTTAAGAACGCTTGGCGGACTTCACACCGACGAAACGGGGAAACTTTTCTTCGGAGGTGGGACCTATGGGAATCGTTTCAGTTATCTGCCGCCTGTGAGCCGAATTTACACTGTGTGTTTGGCCAACGCGTTAAGTGAACCAACTGGAAACTGCGAAGGACTCGCTTTTTTTGATGAAAAAGCTTTCTGGACTTTCTGTTCTTTCTTCCACAAAAAAATGTGTATAATAATATCAGACTGTTTTTCCCTGCATTTGGCTTTTACACATTATGGCTGACCCGACAGAAAGTGAACTTCTTGTTTGTCCGCTGCTTTTTAAAAAAGAAAACGTGGGAGAAAAAGGAAGTGTAGGCAGACTTCTCTAACCCGGCCGCCTTTGAACCACTCGTCTTTTAACGTGTCCCAGGCAGCTCAGCTCTGTACTGGAGGGTGAGCGCTGATCAGAGGACGGGCATGTAGACAACACCGTGAGTCTGGAGCATCCTGGGGGGGCCGGGGGGGCCGCCGACAGTCTTGGTCAACTAATTCTACACCACCCTCGATGGCGCTCAGCCAATAGTGCGCCACTACTGGGCTTGCGTCCCAGTCACAGTGGGCTAGTGACATACAGCACATTCAGGCCCCATATATTCACAATATTTGCAATATCTTTATTTCTGTCAAAGATGGAAGCCAAGTGTGACGTGTGGGACTCAAAATCTCCTCCTTGTGTCTGTTGGAGCATGTTGTAAATGCAGTGCCAGTGAGTTAAGAAGTCATATATTATATTCGTATATTAATTCATATGCGATTAAACCATTGTCTTGACACAAGCAAGCTCTCTCATGGTTAAATTCTAGCTTCCCTTTTACGTAGTGGAAAGAGACAATTAACTTGAATTGAGTAAACGGTTAAAAGTGTTTTCTCTACCTGTGTCTTACTTGACCTCGCAGGATTCAGTAATACTGATTTGTCTGATCAGATAAAGTAGTTTTCAGTCATTATTTTTTCCAGATTGTAAGGATGTGGTATATCGATGTACAGAAAAGATTTAAACGCAAGATCAGAAATATAGGTCATATCTAATTAGAGACAGGAAAGGTGATTACAATCTGTTTTGACATTTTGGCCCAATAAGAAGGACCTCTTGAGCTGTCATAATTCACCAGTAACAGTTTTTTTTCCATGATGGTTGCTATGCGAGAGATTTTATAATTGGCAGAATGTAATTAGTAATACATTGAAAACAAATTGTGGCTCATGAACACAGTTATGCAGCTGTTCAATTTTAAAATAAAAGCAAAACCTGAAAAAAATAATTTCTCTAAAATTGAGCAAATAAAGGATTTATGAGTAAAATTTATGAGTTTATGAGTGGTCTAGTGGTTAGAATATAAATGATCAAATAGAACAAAATGAGTCCTTTTACGTTAGGGGTAGGTCTTATCTTTGATAAAGAAATGAATATGGAAAATACATTTTCTCTTGCATCCCTTTGATATTAAATATTGAACGGGACTTTTTAAAGCATGGAAAACCATGTCAGCCATCGTCCTCTGTGGTACCGAAAGGCTATGTGGAGAACGGCAACAATCATAGTACAGTAAATGAAGATGTGCCAGTTTTTTTAAATCTTTCCAAGGAGCAACATTACTTCAGTTCTATTCTGAAATGAAAATCCGCAAAAGTGTGTGTAAACAATAAACTATAAAAAAACAGTTATACAATTTAGATTTTGCAAAAGACACCCGTGTTGGCCTGGAGACTCAAGTTCACGTCTGTACGTGCACATAAATGTTGAAAAATCTAATTAAAAGTGATTTTACTTGAACTCTTGTCGGGAAAGACCCACTTGCGGGCCTATAAATCTAGTCTATTGAAGAATTCTGGCACAAGTTCCTTAACCGATTGGTGATTTGTAAGCTCGGTACAACAGATTTGGCACTTGATGTATCAAACCTAGAGTATCCCTGTTTCTGCTGGGGTGTTAATAAATCCAACTGAACTACTGTTCTCTGCTCTTGCAAAATCACAAGTAATCAAAATTACCACTAGCCCTGTACCAGTTTTTCACGTTAGTAGCTTTCAGTTTTATTCCAGCTGGATCTGGGCAGCATTCCATTGAGCTGTTCACCTTTTGACACTGCAAGCGGAGCTGGTGGAGACTGAATGACTGGCACATCCTTCCTCGGCAAGGAAGCTTAAATTATGCTTGACTCATCAGTTTCTCACCTCTTTATACTATTTAATTTTGATGAGTAAAATGGGTGATTGTTTTTTTTTTTAGTAGTTCAGTGATCATTTGAAATGAGAATACCACCACCCTGTAGCTCTCAAGGAACACTGTTGTGCATCGATTAAGTTACAAAATCGATGCTCACAACTCACAAGTTCAAAATCTTTGTAAATTGCTATTAATAATATGAGTTCCTTACACTTCTATAATGTTTTTCTGGACACTCTACTCAAACTGCTTTACAGGTAATGGGGACTCCCCTCCACCACCACCAGTGTGCAGCCATAGTGCATAGCCAGTACTCTCACCACACACCAGCTCTCAGTGGGGAGGAGAACAGTGATGAAGCCAGTTCAGGGAGGGGGACTATTAGGAGGCCGTGACTGGTAAAGGCCACCGGGGAAATTTGGCTAGGATGCAGGGGTAACACCCCTACTCTTTTCGAGAAAACACCCTGGGAATTTTAATGACAATCCGAAGGATGGCACCTTTTTACAGTATAGTGTCCCCTTTCCAATACTGGGGCATACGAACTCACACAGACCGCAGGGTGAGCGCCCCCTGCTGGCCCCACTAACACCTCTTCCAGCAGCAGCCTTGGTTTTTCCCCATCCAGGAGGTTACCCATCCAGGTACTGACCAGGCTCACACCTGCTGAGCTTGAGTGGGCTGCCAGCTGTGCGTTGCAGGGTGATATGGCTGCTGGCCGTTAGAAGTAATTAAAAGGCCTGCTGATTTGTGGTTGACCGAAGATAGGCTTTGCTTTCTTGCACTGAAGTGGGTTACAAAAGGGGCAAATACTTATGTTTACCAGCAGCCACAGTTGCCAACACACACAGTGAAAAATGATTTAGTTACATTTTTAGGAATATTTGTCAACATTTATTTAAAAAATATATAAACATTTGTTTAATCTTTTTTACGTATTAAAAAAACAGACATAAAATCAGCATATAATAATCTTAATGCATTGCTTGAATGAATGAGCCAGTTATACCTTTAACTTTTAAGTTGCAAGGAATCATCTTCACAAATCATTGAAATTCCTCATTGCTGCACATAATTTGATTAATAAAATATATCAATGAACCAATGTTAAGAAAATCCAGAAAAACGTTTGTAGATGGTAAACTATAAAACTCTTAATCTAGTTTCTGCAAAGAACAAAATTATGTCAGCCTGCAACCTCAAGATCACATCTGTAGATGCACATAAGGTGGCTGTTTAAATACTTTCAATCATGCACACATTAAATCCTGTCTGTGCACAGTGCTATAGTGTACTTTACAGCTGTTGGCTGTAAAAGGGATTGTAAAAGAAATTTAATTCACTACTATTAGTTTAATGACTAATAACTTTAAACTCTGAAACGGCGGCAGTTCATAGATGTATATTGCAAATCAGATCTTTTGCAACTCATCGATCTAAATATTTGAGAGCAAGCAAGCAAGCAATCTGCTTTCAATTCCTTCAGGTCTCAATGTCAATGGATTCTGTTGTTGAACATAAATATAATGATCCTAAGCACATACATACTGTATCATGAACTTTGTATCGAGCATTATTGCACAATGACAGTTTATTCCGGGGTTATAAACTGACAGTCATCAAGGCACATCACCATCTGTTAAAGCTGCCAGATATTTCCAGGTTTCATAAGGTACATTTATTGATCACATTTTGATTTGTCTAGCACATTTCTTTATGTATTTAATACCACCTAAAGACATAAGAGCTATAAGTCAAATTAAAAGCAATTAAAGTACACTTTTTTTAAATTGAACAGCTAGTTACCAAGTTAGCTTGGAAATATTCACTGATGTAGAGAAAATATCTTTTAAAATCTTCGTAATGTGTAGAACGAGCACCACCCTAACTGAAAGTACACAAGTGGTTTCCAATTCTGTCGTTATAATAGTCAGATATTTCTGAGTCTTTGCTGCTTTTTGTGGACCGGCTTAACAGATTTGTTGCATTTTTTTCAAAAGTCAGTTGTAATTTTAATCAACGGGATTCTTTGAGATTTAAAATTCATTTGAGAAGCCTCCCATTTTTGAAACTCGTATATTGCGTCTTTCAATTTAGTGGTCATTTCTTTGGTGTAAGGAGACCCGCCAGGGCACAGCTGACAGCAGGTTCTTTTTGGAGATGTACCATGAAGGTTTGCACAAAAAGATTCTAGGTCTTTCATGAGACGATACAATTGGCAGGGCTTTAAAACAGCAGGGAGGTGCTTCTTGCTGAAATCGTTATCAAAACATACAATCAAGTACTGTCTGAGGTCTGTGTGCTTCATCCCACTGATCAGCATATTGAGAGTGAGGGTGAAAAGGTCATCTACAGAAGCCGGAACAGCATGGTTACTCAGATCTGGGTTCGAGCTGGGCCAGTGGCTGCTCACTGTGTTTGTACATATGACTACGATCTTGTCGGCAGTCTCCTTTTGCTTTGCCAGCCAAGGCACCAGACCCAGTTCAGCAATCTTCTGCCCCTGCCAGGCATCGATGCTGACTCTGCATTTGCAATGCAATTGAAGGAATTCAGCAAAACTCACTACAGCTTTCTGAAAAATGTGGTTCTCTGGAGGATACACAATGAGTACTGTAACTGTTGCAGTGCTCGAGTCAAAACTTCTACCGGATCTGCTGTGCCTATCTAAAGAAAAAAATAAAAAGGCATGTCAACATTAGACAAAGAAAGTGTGGATAAGCAATACCTACAGTGTTCCGTTGAACTTTTTCCTTTTTCAGTTCAAATTATTAAAAATACTGAAGTGCATCTACATATGATGCAAGCATTTAACAGGATTTAACAATTAAAATTGTATGAGGCATTATGATTATAGACCTTTCTCTTGATCTATTACTAAAATGCATATGCTTTTCATGTGTTATACAGTCATTAATAACTTACACCATATGTAAATCCCACAGACTGGAACTGCAAAAAGTCCAATACTGATAATAATCACAGTGATATATATATTTCCTGAAAGAAAAAAAAACAGTTACATTAATAGCTGATTCATTTAACACATAAACTCAGTATTTACAGTAGGTTAACATTCCCAACTATTTTTGTCCTTCCTCCAGTAGACTTAATTCCAAGTCTTAACTGCAGTTTTTGTTCAGCAGATACAATCCGAAAGAAAGCAGATTCCTTCACAAAAAATTAATTCACACTGAACATCAAGATTCCAGCATAGCTGGGATGAAAACTGAAAGAACATGTCCTTCAATAAAAAATGAAAAAAATCTGTCATAGGAGATTATATTCTAAAAGATATGATGTTTTTTTTAGTCAGACAAACAGAAAACATAAACTTGTGTCTGAAATGTCATATTTTTCTCTTTGTTTGGTACCTGTTTTTCTGGCTTACAAAATGAAATGAAAGTCTTACAATAAATATTGTGTGAAAACCAACTTTTGATTTGTCTTGGATTGTGTCCCTGTCTCTCTTTGTGATTTAAAATGTTTCTTGGAGGGATGTAATTCTATCATTCTTTGGAACATGTTATAGAGGATGACAAGTTTATCTCAAGTACTTACTAATTTGCTTAAATAGTTACTGTAAATGCATTACTATCACTGCCCACACCCAACATTGAACTAATGCATATTGTCGCCTTACCAATATCAGATATCTTTTCAGGCATAGGAGTGGTTTCTTCTTAAAAATAAGAGAATAAAATACATAAATTTAGTTACTTTTTTGTAAATTTGTAAATTTTGAATTATTTAAATACATTTTAAATTATTAGTTAAAAATAACAACTTCAAAAGGTCAAAGGATTTAAATGAGATAACAAGTACTGTCTGAGGTCTGTGTGCTTCATCCCAATTATGAATTATTTAAATACATTTTAAATTATTAGTTAAAAATAACAACTTCAAAAGGTCAAAGGATTTAAATGAGATAACAAGTACTGTCTGAGGTCTGTGTGCTTTATCCCACTGATCAGCATATTGAGAGTGAGAGTGAAAAGGTCATCTACAGAAGCCGGACCAGCATGGTTACTCAGATCTGGGTTCGAGCTGGGCCAGTGGCTGCTCACTGTGTTTGTACATATGACTACGATCTTGTCGGCAGTCTCCTTTTGCTTTGCCAGCCAAGGCACCAGACCCAGTTCAGCAATCTGTTTATCTCAAGTACTTACTAATTTGCTTAAATAGTTACTGTAAATGCATTACTATCACTGCCCACACCCAACATTGAACTAATGCATATTGTCGCCTTACCAATATCAGATATCTTTTCAGGCATAGTAGTGGTTTCTTCTTAAAAATAAGAGAATAAAATACATAAATTTAGTTACTTTTTTGTAAATTTGTAAATTTTGAATTATTTAAATACATTTTAAATTATTAGTTAAAAATAACAACTTCAAAAGGTCAAAGGATTTAAATGAGATATAAGAACAACTCCTTTTCAACAAAGATATTACTATACTGTAGTTAAACATTCTCATAAGAGCAATCAATGAAGAGATACCTATTTGGCTGCAGTCCACCTTTTCATACAGTCTTCTACAATCACTTTTACACCCATCAAAATATGGAATTATCTGAAAAACAAAGCAGAGCATATTATTATTTAAAATGTACTGAACAGGGACTAGTGAGCAGGAAGGGCAAACTCTCACTGGTCGTGAGACCAGCGGTTTCCAGCAACATGGCAACTACATAGTACTTTCACATTATACTAAGTTCACATTTTGTGCTTCATTCAAAACTTAATCAAATTTTTCAATACTGTCAATCATTTATTTTGCTACTGAGATTTAATAACCGGTCTGAGAAATTGAGACTGAGGTCCTGGCTACCTGATCATGAAAAGTCCCATGGCACAGCTTGCAAGAGTAGGAGTGGATAAATGACCTCTCTACAATCCTCCCCTAATTCAGTTGGTTAGGTAATTTCTAATTTCTCCACCTCACTGTGTAGAGGAGCTTCTGGCACAGAGTTGCTGGCAGTCTTTGCCCACGTGGGTCCCCTTCTGTACAGAATGTGAAGCCCTTTGGGATCTTTTGGGATGAAAAGAGCTATAGGATTGCAGGGCCCTATTATTGTCATAAATCAGCCGAAATTCAGTATTTTCCTCAAAGCTTTTTTTTTTTACCTCAATGAGCATGGATTTACAATCTTCACTTGCATTTATTCTTGTAGATATTCTGGAATCATTCTCCTGCATGAATGATATACACATCATTAAAACATGAAACACTACTAACCACAATGTAATTGTGCAGAACAAGGGTGTATTTGCACAAGACAATTTAACTATAAGCATTATAAATTACAAGCTGCCCCAAGAAGGCTCCACAGCTGAAACGTGTTTCTTCTCTGTTCAGCATGGAATAAACCTTTACTTGTTCCTTTGCATCCTACGCAGTTACATACTGTACTTGAACTAAATTGTAAGCATTTATGTATTTGCAGTAATATCAACAACACATTATTTGTTATTAAATTTGCACAGTATTTAGCTTTGTAAAATTAGATATGGGTTGCTTTATTTAAAAAACATAATTACTTACCACAGAAATATCATATTCATCAATAAGTAAACAGCAATATGGGACATATTCCAAACAGTCTTTGCAGTTAAGTGAAGCAATGGAGTATGTTTTGGAAAGTCTACTGGGTATAAAGGACATCTCAATTTGACCATATCTTATGATGGCATGAATATCTGGTTCCCACGTGGATCCTATAAGCACAAACCCAATTACAATGCTATATATAGTGCTGATAATTATACTTTTAAATTACCTATATTCATAATATGATTTGTTCATATACCTAATATTAATCTTGTCTGCTTTACAGAACAAGCTACCAAACTTTAACAGTAACGTATAACAGAAGTACATTCCCAATGATCTACAATAAAGTTGTACTTGATCAGCAATTACAACAATGTAGTGAAATAAAAAGATTCAATAACAAAACCTTACCTCTCTCAACACAATATCTGTGGTGTTTCATTCTTTCATCATTGCAGCCTGAGAGGTACAAGATATAGGCAGCAGTGAAAACCTTTAATGGAAAACTGCATTGATTTCTACCTTATACTTTACACTTTGGAATGTCTAAGGAAATATACAGTATGTGTGCCTTATTTCTGGCCAATTGCTACATATTATGTAACAAACAAAAGACTTTGAAAACCGTGTGCAGAGACGCTGCAATATTTTTCACCCTTCTTCAGTTCCAAATGTACATCCCTGAACCTTTTTTTAAAAATGATGGTGATTTCTCTGAAAGTTTTTTTTTCTTATTGTTGTGATATTTTAGAATACCTAAACAGTGACAGGGGACAAAACCGATGGCTTTTCACTCTGATCCCTGGATCACTAATATGCACCCCTGAACAGTGAGTCGCCACCTGTTCAGAAATGTTGTCTCTAAAATGTGACAGCAGCCAAAGTTATCTTCCTTATGCAGAAGGAAAACCGTACAGCTAGGGAGGGAATTGCATATTGCCTGCTAAATCATGCATATAGTACTTTATATACAGTAGTTGAACTATAGCTTAAATTGTGGAAAAGACTACACTTCATATACATTATAATAATTGGATATCCAGATAACACATTTACTTTTTATATAGGCAACACGCACTCCAGTTTAACTTCTTAAAAAGTGAACACACAAGCCTGCCATCTCCCTTAGACTTCAATGTCAGTAGTATATTACAAAAGAGGGACTCATCTGGAAAAGGACAGAGAGACATCGGTGCATCCCTAAGGATTACAGCAAAGAACAAACTATTTTCTTTCCCTGCCAACATGTCTTGCCTGTCCCGCAGTGTTTCCAAAATGATTTTGTATCAACTCTTCCTAGATAGTTTAAGACATTTTTTGCACTATAGTCTGCATAAGTAAGTCTGCATAGCTGTACAGTACATAGTTCATTAATAATAAAACCAGACCTACTTGGTGTTTTAATTCTTCTGTGTTTTTTAGGTTCTTCTCCTTTAATGTTTGGTGGAGGAATGTTAAGAGCAGATACCAAATATTCGCTTTCAGGCTTAGCAATGTAATCAGTGAAGTGGAACCACCACTGTAAAGAGAGAAAAACATCATTTTGTCTTTAAATATATTCCCCTTTAATTCTATTGATGCATATTCTACAAAAGTCAGGCATTTCTCTTTCTCTTTTTTCATTCCAAAAGTACAAATAAAAAGTCTCATCCTTTGCAGTTTCCAGAGTGGAACCTCTAAGAAAAATACTGCAATATATAGTATATTTCTAAAAGTGTGTGGGTTTTCTGCTATCTAAACATCTTATTTTAACACAATTCTCAATTCAGGAAGGAGTATATGAATCTAAACATTTTAACTTTATTAGATTGAATAAACCAGATCCTGCCAGCTGTCAGGAATGACTAAAGGATACTTCATACTTACTACACCCAGTAGGATAGGGCTTGCCTGACCAGTCGCTACACTATATCTGCTCAGTGGGACTTGCTATGCCAATACTCTGTTCTAAAGTATGAAAGAAACCCCGATGCCTACTCAAGAACTGCATATAAAAGCATTTAAAAATAGTTGGTCAATACCTGATCTTGAGAGGAACATTCATTAAAAGGATGTAAATAATTACATCTAAATTGTTTCCCATTTATATTGATGATAGTTGCTTTAAGAAACTGAAGGCTTCCTGAAAAATAAAAATACACATATACAGTCTTTTTTTTTTGTTATTGCTGTTGTATTGTTACAACTTTGGCATTTTCTCCTCTGATTGAAACATCCCTTATACAGAAACATAAGAAATTAAAACAGATGAAGCATCATGGTGCTTGATTACAAACTTTATGGGATGTTAATGACTGCTAATGAGCTAATACACACTGTCCCAAAAGAATAAGTGATTACATATCACCCCAATAATTCTAGTGTTTCACGTATTGCATGTACAGCAACCAATCATCTTTTGCAGTAAAATGTGTTTGAGCACAATGTGCCACAACTTCCCTGAAGTGCTACAGTACTGTATGTGCAAAGTGTAACCTCAAGGTATTAAGTGGAACATGTGCAGAAGCTTTGCAGCACAAAGGGAACAACAGTGAGCCAAGCAACAAAGCCTTTGTCCTGAACACAGGATACCACAATTGTCCCATATTGACAGCCAAACAAACTGTTGTAACATACGTTAAATGTCCCAGAAACCTCATCAACACACTTCTTTGATGTTCAGTGACAATCATCACATCAATGATAACATACGGGTAGGACACCCACAATTCCTAATGACACCAGCGCAGGACAAATGGATTAGAGTCTGGCACTTCGGATTGAAACTTAGTAACCAGAATGCTGCCTAACAACCAAAGAACTAGGCCACCAACAGTCAAAGCATTACATGGACACTGTGACTGACTGACTTTGTGTATCCTTCTATGTCCCTTTGTGGCTTTATCTGATAGGGGTGTGGACACAGTTTAACTTGATTTATTTGATGCTGATATCTCATTACTGTTATTGAACACCCACTTAGACCTGCTGCTGTTCGTCATGGGTTGCAAAGCACCACTTTTCTGTATTCAGTTATGGCACAAAGAACACTTCTATCAAACAGCAAAATCACTAAGACAGAAGCATGAGAGTGGCATACCATCTGTACTCACGGACCAGCTGATGTTCAAAGATGGCCCTGTGGATTTGGGTAAATGCTCATTCTGAAACACTGTGACAGTTAGGTCCCGGAGATCAGAGGGGGTGAAGTCATGTTCCTTTAACCATTCTGCAGGTGGAGTGCCATCTTTAATGAATTAAAATTCTCATTAAAATTGCAGACGGAGCAGAGAAATGCATTGTTTTGTTGAGTACACGTAATTTTCTTTGTGTTATACCAGTCATTGCTGCAAACCTGCTGATATAATTGAATCTCATTGAACATTCTAGTCATTTCTCAGTTCTCATAGTCTGGTATTAGACGTGATAGTACATTCATCAATGTCTATGGAAGAGAGTCCAGCAAACTTGTCAGCTTGGTTAGGCTGGGGTGTGCTCACCTACCATGGTTGAGGGGATAATAATAATTAATAATTCCTCACACTTATACAGCACTCCACCCAAAGCGCTTTACAGGTAATGGGGCTCCCCTCCACCATCACCAATGTGTAACCCCACCTGGGTGATGTGATTGCAGCCAGATTGCACCAATACACTCACCACCCACCAGCTCTCAGTGGGGAGGAGAGCAGAGTGATGAAGTTACTTCATATATGGGGATTATTAGGAGGCCATGACTGGTAAAGGCTGGGGGGAAATTTGGCCAGGACGCAGAGGGCAGCGCCTTTTTAAAGTATAGTGTCCACACCACTATACTGGGGCATTAGGACCCAGTATAGTGTGAGCACCCCCTACTGGCCCCACTAACACCTCTTCCAGCAGCAAACTTAGGTTTGCCAGGAGTCTCCCATCGAAGTACTAGCCAGGCTCACACCTGCTGAGCTCCAGCAGGTTGCCAGTTGTGAGTTGCAGGGTGATAGGGCTGCTGGCTGATAGGGTGATATGACATGCCGTTGGCTCTTGACAAA
Organism: Lepisosteus platostomus; assembly: GCF_059453375.1. NCBI lineage: Eukaryota > Metazoa > Chordata > Actinopteri > Semionotiformes > Lepisosteidae > Lepisosteus > Lepisosteus platostomus. Next base: position 65,063,931 of record NC_142616.1, on the reverse strand, counting down.
CAAACAACCAGCCCTCCTCTATTAACTGGAGGTACCCAAGGGGTTTTGAATAGCAGACAGGGAGCAATTTCAATAAAAAAAACAAAGAGTTTGGAATTGGGGTTGTGAAGGAACCACAAGAAATGCGCTCCGGAGAACAATTGCACTACACATTAAATTCCTATTTTTGGTGAACCAAGGTCAATGAGTTATTTAAGCTCTGATAGTGACTAGAGCTTTTGGGGGGAAAGACTGAACCTTTTTTAGCTGAAGGAATACTCGAAGCCCAGTCCATCAGTTTTGAACCCGTTTTGTTTGGGGTGCAACTTCTTCATTAAGGGTCGTATTTTGATTACCACTCGTGAGAGTTAGATGTCTTGTGGAAGAGTTCAGCTTTTATGAGGGCAATCTTAACATCCCCATTTTTTCCAATTCAGAACCTTAAAGTGATCCACTCAAACTGAGAATCGCACTGTGCGTTTTGATTCAGCAGTGTTTGCACGCTGAACGATCTAATACAGTATAGTGTAAAAAACAGTGTGGTATGTGTAGGTCTTGTATTTCGTAAAACAATTTGTGTTATTGTAAATAATTATGAATTTGAATCTGTATCCCGTTTATTACGCTGTTATTGAATTATGGACGAAATCAATAAATCACATGGCTATAATCATTCCTCATCATAGAGGACGTTTTATGTTGTAAATATATTGTCAGTTATGACCCTTTAACGTTTATAAAACACACCCTTATTTGTTACAATAGTATCGTATTGATCATTGAGACTGTCTTTAATATTTCCTGCTGATCAGAATTTGTATAGTTAACCTCAGTGTAACATTATATTTTCATGTTTTTTTTTACAATTAACGTTTAAGAAAGGCAAAATCATACTGTATATCATTGCGTACAGAGACGGGATGTCATACAAATGAAACAAAAAGGTTATAAATGTCAACTTCATGTGCAGAATGAAGTTTAGTCAATTTTAAATTAATTTTAATTTTAAAGCAGAAGACCTGGCAGGACCGTTTTAGAGAGGATATGTCTTAATAAAAGTAAATCAGTTGATCGGTGTACGGTACTTACGGTCTTGTTCTACACATTTCACGCCCTGTAACAGATTCAGAAAAATAACTGAAACGTTAGTCCAACTGTTTTTATAAGTCCGCTAACATATATAGTACCTGATCAGAATAATAAAACACACACACACACAAGAAACAACAACATAAAAACAGCAAATGATTCAATAACAAACAAAAAAAGCCAAAGTAAACCAATAACATTGATCAAAACTGCTTACCTGCTGGGGAAGCCTAGTCACTTCTGCTGATAGCAATTGAAGTAATGAATAAATTGTTAAATGCTTCAGTGTTCCTGTCATCTTCTTACTCAGCTCTAACCTGCTATGAAAATTGCGCTCCGGGAGCGCAGGTTATATTTTCATGTGCGGCCGGAAACAGTGACTCAGATAGTCTGCTTTTGCGGGGTTATATTATTCGTAGTTTAAATATCTGATAGCAAGACGCGCGTGTTCTCCAGAGTGGTCACACTTTCTTTTTCCTCTACCCCAACTAAGCCACAAAATATAAAGAGGTTTTCACAAACTGTTTGGCAAAGCTCAGAGGATACTTTTTTTGTTGTATGAAGTTGTGAACCGACAACTAACGTCTACTACTGTACCAATTTAAGGGTTTGGAAATGTAAAATATTGCATTAATAATAGCCGCCTTGATAAACTACTCCGGGAAGCCTTGATAAAAAAAAAACACTTTAGTAATGTGTACTTCAGGTTAAACATGGGAAATATAAAGTATAAAATACTCTGTGGAAAACCACTGGAAAACGCTGTAAAAATCTGCATTAAACAAGAATAACGCGACAACTTAGAAGACTTGTGGCATTCTTTCTTAGAAGAAACCCCTTTGTGTACAAGTGTGTAGTTAGATCAGAAAACCTCTTCTGTTCCCAGCTATAGCACCTTCCACTGGTTTAAGAACCACTTCAAAGCATGACTATGAAGAAATATCACCGATATTAAACGTGGTCTAGACATACACGGTCACGAAATAAAATTTTCTGTGTCGCACTTCAGATTTCTGTCTGACAATTCAAGGTCAGACAGAAAATGGGAAAGGGGGGAACGTTTGACACAAAACAAAAAAAAATAAGGAATATGCGCCACGACAGGCAGAATGGTTTTAAAACTTCAGCACGTCCGACGTGATTAGACATTCCCTGCACCCACTTGGTCTACCCACCACTTCTGGAGCACAGTGGATCTATTAATACTCTCCTTTCTATCATTGGAAAGTTGTAACAAACTCCGCCCTGCGGTGCCAGCTTCCCCATAGCGATCCCCGAGGCTACCTGAATTTTACATGGGCATTTTTCAGTCCCGATCTTGTTTATTCTGCCGGGTAAGTTGTGTGGCCGGGTGTAACAGTTTCGAAATAAAACAAAATTATATCGAATCACTAGCGGGACCCAGTTTTTGTTTAGCTTAACCACATGTACGTCCGTGGGAAAACAGGCCTTCAATTGTATTTACGAGTTCAGTGTGGGCTAGAGTCCACTGGAAATCACGCCATTAGAAACGGGACTGGGGGAGTGCGGGTGGGTAAAAGAGGGTCGTGGTTTAGAAACCGTCTCGAACTGTGACTATTGCAAAGGAAAACGTCCTTTACATTTTGTGCATTACTGATTAACACACCTGTAACCGGTTTTTATTGATTACCGCGCTATATAAAACCAGATTTGTCAAACCCGTTGAACATGCGTCCCGTATTAATCAGCTGAATACTCAAATATTATAAATGGCCTTCTGTGCCAGTGCATTTTAGAAGACAATGCCCGCTTTTCCAAACTGTAAATCCAGTTATCCCAAATCAAATAGCGTGAATTTGTGGGGCGGATAGGATTGTAGTGCAAACTGTTGGAATTTTACACTTTGAACTCTTCGTGTGTGGAAATTTCCCACTGGTGGGTCTGTATTATATAAAATATCTTTCAATAGTGTGACTGTTTCCATTCTGTATTTGCCCCCTCAGCCTCTGTGGAGAAACATTATTAACTGTAGTGGGACAAAGTGATTCTGGTATATGGTGCATATCGGATCTAATGTACTGTAGCCCCCAGGAGTAGAGTAAAGTCTGACGGATTTCTGCAGAGCAATGCATTCCGCTGTCATTTCAAGGAGTGCCATGGCCATGAACAGAACCAGGGTGTGGCAAAGGGTGCTTTCAACAGTGCCACAGCAGGAATACCACAACTACAGCACCTCAGCAGTGGGGAGGAAGAGCCAGGCTTTCAGCTATGTGGTGGTGGGAGCCGGCTCGGCGGGGTGCGTGCTGGCGAACAGGCTCTCTGAAAGCCAGGCCGACTCGGTGCTCCTTTTGGAGGCCGGCCCAAGCGATTTGTTCCTGAACAGCACGCGCTTGTCCTGGAAGATCCACATGCCCGCGGCTCTGATGTATAACCTCTGCGACGATCGGTATAACTGGTTCTATCACACCGCGCCCCAGTCGCGCATGAACAACCGGGTGATGTACTGGCCGAGGGGCCGAGTCTGGGGGGGCTCCTCGTCCCTGAACGCCATGGTGTACATCCGGGGCCACGCGGAAGATTACAATCACTGGCACCGGGAGGGGGCCACGGGCTGGGACTACGAGCACTGCCTTCCTTATTTCAAGAAGGCCCAGGCCCACGAGCTTGGGGGCAACCAGTACAGAGGAGCTCATGGACCACTGCACGTCTCTCGGGGCAGAACAAACCACCCACTGCACCACGCTTTCATAGAGGCAGGCCTGCAGGCTGGCTACCCCTTCACAGATGACATGAATGGCTATCAACAAGAGGGATTTGGCTGGATGGACATGACGATCCACAGAGGTATTTCGTTTTTTGGTTGTAGGGTCAGGGAGATCGGAGATTTCTGTGGCCATGTGATCAGGTGCCTAATCATCTAACCTCTGCGTGCCTCTGTTCCAAGCCAAAAGGCAGTCCCGTTGCGAATGAAAAGTAAACAAGCACGCTGTTTTTGTTTGGAATTATTCTGAGCGGTTCTGAACTGAGTAAAAAGTGCACTTACTGAGACCATTCCATGCCCAGGTCAAAGATGGAGCACTGCTAGTGCCTACTTGCGCCCAGCCTTGGCACGACCGAACCTAAAGGCTGAGGTCAGGTGCCTGACCACCCAGGTGCTGTTCGAGGGGACAAAGGCTGTAGGAGTGGAATATATACAGAGGGGAGAGAAGAAGAGGGTAAGACCATTTCCTGTACACTTTTTGCAGCGCCCATGTGTTCGACAAATGATGTAATGAGCCATTTGCCTCATTGTGTTTGTGAAATGCATTCCTCACAGCTGCTGTCTTGCCACTGATCACACCCATTAAGGATTCTGTTTCATTCCTCAGAAGCAATTACTGTTGCAGTTCCTGCACATGTCCCGACAGATATCTGCTGTGGATGCCAAACACTGACTGCCAAACTATTTTATCTTGTAAAATGATATCACTTGTATGAAGTGTACCTTTGGTTTAAGATAATATAGTGGCCAGATAAAGGGGGGTGGTTTGTAAAATTCAGTTGCTGAATTTAGAGACTGCGTCTGGATTTTTAAATCACAATGCCAGTGGTCATCTTGAAAGCTGTGGCATCTCTAAGCAACTGCGTTAAATGAGGATTGTGTCCTGATTCATCTCCCTTCTTCGGAAGTTCTTTTAGGTCATGACGTAATGTCTGTGTCAGTGCTGTAATTTATTTAATCTACATATAGTACAGTGTAATAATTTATCACCTCTGTTAACACAACATAGAACACTTTAAGACATAATCTACTCTAAATCTTGTAATTATTTCTTGTATATTCACGTTGGCGACAAATTTTTAGTTGTCAAGATGACCACATTTCAATCAATGTTAGACTAATGTTAGTTTGTCTTACATTACATATTTCCATGTACAGATTTAACACGCTTTGTGAATACATTTGCAGAAGTGCATTCAGATATACCGTGTAGTACGACATATGGCATATTTTAAAAACATTCATATCAGAATATTATTCATCCTTTTCAAGTTGCTGCAGGAGTACATAAAGATAAATAAGTTCCAGGTTGAGGTCTGTGATACAGGTGTCCACTAACTGGATTCTTAACGTACATTCAGAACATGCATGGTCACTTGCTTTATTAAGCGCCTTTGGGGAACCTTGTTGTTAAAGGCGCTATATAAAAATAAACTGAATTGAATGAATTAACTCAATTCAATTGAAATTTTCATTAATTCTTTAGTCCCTCTCCATGGTTGGCACAGGGCATTATTTGAGCAAGTGGTGATTGCCAAACTGCATAAAACTGTTTGATCTTTTTCCTGTACGTACATGTGTATTTGGCGGTAGACCAAGACAGACTTTGGCAGTCTTTATGCTTTGTCTTCTGGTTCAGGCCTATGCAGACAAGGAAGTTATTCTGTGCGGAGGGGCTATCAATTCTCCTCAGCTGCTCATGCTCTCTGGAATTGGAAATGCAGATGACCTAAACAAACTGGGCATTCCTGTGGTGGTCCATCTTCCAGGTTACAATTCTTCTTGTCCTCCTACTTCTCCTTCTCCCCTTCCGGGGGTTTTTAAGTTTGACAGTTGATCCATTTTCTCCTGGCAGCAGTTGTCTCGTTGTCCAATCCGCATGGTGTTACTGCTGGAGCCTTGGCTTCACTCAGCAAGAGTGTTTGTGATCTGTGTGGGAAGCCTGGACATCTTTTCTGTATTTCAAAATTGTATCAATTGTATCAACATTTTCCCTTAGGGGTTGGAAATAATCTTCAAGATCACCTTGACCTTTACGTGCAGCAGGAGTGCACTCAACCCATAACTCTCTATAAGGCACAGAAGCCAGTCCACATGGTGAAGATTGGTCTGGAATGGCTGTTGAAATTCACAGGTACTGTTGTTGGCCAGCTTAACTGAAATTATGTCGGACATCCAAATACTTTTTGATTTTTCTTTTCCTTAACGGTGTTTTCCCCTGTCCTGTGGTCGTTAAAATCATAAGTATCAAAATTCTTAACCTTGATATGCATGATCGACAGCTTGATGTTCTCCAACAGCCTATATAGTTTCATAAATATAACATTCATCGGATATTTTCTTTGTTTTGAGGAGGAGGGTTGAAGCTACAGTCGTATGTATTTTCATCTAAGCATTACAGATGAGTATCTGCTGCTTCAATGGAATATTTTTCTGCTGAATCCATTCTGCCTCTTTCCTAGCTGCTGAGAAAACCTGTTAATTGCATCTCCCTAGGGTACGGTGCTACTGCCCACTTAGAGAGTGGGGGCTTCATCAGAAGTCGTCCAGGTGTGACCCACCCAGACATTCAGTTTCACTTCCTGCCATCACAAGTCATAGATCATGGAAGGATAAGCTCCAAAATAGAAGCCTATCAAGTGAGTACACTTACAGAGGTCTGCATCTGAGAGTGGAGAGAAAGGGTCATTTTCACAGTGCTGCTGCTGTGCATTACAAGAAAGCCACTGACAACATGCAAGTGTTGTTTTAACATTCGGTAAAGAATGAGTAAAGAAAAGAAGCAACATCTCGTCTAGATCCTACAAGTGTGCGGAACTCTACTGACAGCGTGCAAAACAATGCCGCCTTGGAGAAATTAGAAAAAAATGATTATTTTTTCTTTTCTAATAATTTTACCTCACTGAAAGGTTAGATTTCTTTCATATTTTCAGTGTAAGATCAAGCTGATAAACAACAAAGACATTTTTTCATAGCCCCAAAGGTGCCAATAACTCTGGAGGGCACTGTATTCTTTCACTGGGGTCATCTCTTTCACAAATACTGCACAAATACTTTTCACAGTGGTACTGTCAATATTCCAAATTCACCCATCAGCTCCTCATTTTACTAAAGGGATGTGTTCCTCAGTACTAACAATCCAGTACAGATCCAGTTTGTTAAGTGAATAATTAAATAAATTAACTTTAAATAAAGGCAATGGTAAGAGATTTGATTTGATCTGACACACAGTTAAAAACGTGGATGTATACGGTTTGATAATTGCAGTTTTATGCTGACATTTAACTTCTTTTTACCATAAAAATGTTTAGAATAATCACAGACTAACCTTTTACGTTGTGATTAATTTCAGTTTAAAAAATGTGTATATATCATTTACAGTTCATCACTGGAAAGAGGTGTATACTTTTGAAAGGCAGTGTATGTAAAAAAATATTGCATTCCTTTCTTTCACATTGAAAGTATAACAGTTCTCTAACCTACCATGTGAACTTGTAGTGATAAGTTGTCTTGCGACAACACGAGGTGTTCTTTCGAAATATAAATACCAAATAAACCCATTCAAATATTTCTTTGTAAATATTTCTAAACCAGGAAACACCTGTTGATTTCATAATAGGCCTGTGCTAAACTTAGACTTCCAAGTTATCTTGAAAATAAGCTGGAAATATTTGAGCAGAACAATACAGTGAATTCATTTTTCCTGGAACTACATTTGGTAAGTAAAATCAGATGTCTTCCTGAGCATAAATTACAATGAAGATGATATTTATCTTGCCCCACCTCTGAAAGCGCATACCAGATGTCCCTAAGACAATAGTCACCTGTGAAACTAAATGCCAAATAAGGTTTATCTTTTATAGGGGCCCTGCAGTCCCATTTTCTCAGACCAGTTATTAAATCTCGATAACAAAATAAATTAAATGTACAAATTTACACATTTGGAATTAAGCACAAAATCATGAACTTTGCGAATGTACTGTATGGTTGCCATTTTGCTGCAAATCCCTCGTCTGGTCACGGTCGAGACCCAGAGTTCGCACAAATTGTGGTTTAAAATCGTCCTTTCCTGCTCACTAGTCACTGTGATGACTAATGCAATGTATGAGTGATTAAGTACAGGATGTGCTTTAGTTGACATTTAATCGCAGAAATGCTCCAACGCGATCTGCAGGCCAAGTTAATAAGCAAGTTGCACTGTATTTGTTCGCAAAAGCGTCTTGAAGCCGAGAGCAATATTACTATTAAAAGAGCTGTACTCACAAGCCTGCTTGTTTACAGTGTAACAGGGTCACTTCACCTCACCAGAAGTTTGCTTGCCTCATTCTGAATCACAGGCATTGATGACAATATGGCACTGTGCATACCTGGAAATGTTAGCTATTTTGTAGAGCTTTTACTGTACATTTTACTTTCATTGCGGTTCAAAATGCACTTATCAATGCCGATTCTTTCTAACCCTAAAATATGAAAATGGCCTTGCAGTTCCTCTTTAATAGCTTTGAAGTGTGTCGAATAAACCTTATTTTTTTGCCCATACCAGGGTAGTATTGTATAATGTGGAACTTTAAACACTTTGTTCATGTTCATCGGTAAGATCTGTGAATTCAAGCACACGGTTTCTGTCGAAGTCTTCCTGCAGGATAACAGTATCACTATAACTGCAGGTTCACGTTGGACCAATGAGAAGCACCAGCAGAGGCTGGATAAAACTCAAGAGTGCCAATCCCCAGGATCACCCTATCATTGAGCCAAACTACTTGTCCACAGGTATAGTCTTATGATGATCATTATTATTCTCTTTTCTGGACACTCGACCCCATGATTCGTAAAGGCCATGGGGAAATTTCGCCAGGACACTGAGACAACACTACTAGTCTTTTCAAGAAACAGACTGGAATTTTTAACGCGTGTGTGTGTGCACTATTATTATTTTTCAACTGAACGATGGCACAACAAATGCAGTTTACAATTCTTATTTGATATAAAAGTATATAACCATCCGATAAAAGCATATAAGACTACAAGAACAGAAATACTTAAAACAAATGTGTGGAATTTTCAGCGCTATCTTGTAAACCCATTATAGTTCACGGGCGTGGAGCGGGGGAAAGGTTTTGATTTGGGCGTATTCATTGCCTCGCACAGATGTTGACGTGATGGAGTTCAGGCAGTGCGTTAAGCTCTCCAGGGAGCTTTTCGCCCAGAAGGCCTTCGACGAGTTCCGCGGCCGCGAGCTGCAGCCGGGGAACCACGTCCAGTCGGACGAGGAGATCGACGCCTTCGTGAGGGAGAAAGCCGACAGCGCCTACCACCCCTCCTGCACCTGCAAGATGGGGCGGCCCTCGGACCCCATGGCTGTGGTGGACCCCGAGGCCCGGGTGATAGGGGTGGAGAAGCTCCGGGTGGTGGACGCCTCCATCATGCCGAGCATGGTCAGCGGGAACCTCAACGCTCCCACCATCATGATCGCCGAAAAAGCAGCCGACGGCATCCTGGGGCGCCCCCCCCTCAGGGAGGGAGACGTCCCGGTATACAAACCCCCCACTCTCGAATCCCAGAGGTAAACACGCCTCTGCAAAAGATTAACCATCAGACCTGCCGATTTTTTAATGATCACTTTATGAGCCCCCTGCCTTGTGCCCATCGCTCCCATGCGACACTGTATGGATAATAATTAATAATAATAATTGCTGACACTTATATAGCACTTTTCTGGACACTCCACTCAAAGCGCTTTACAGGTAATGGGGACTCCCCTCTACCACCACCACCAATGTGCAGCATCCACCTGGATGATGCGACGGCAGCCATAGTGCGCCAGAACGCTCCCCACACACCAGCTCTCAGTGGGGAGGAGAGCAGAGGAATGAAGCCAGTTCATAGACGATAAAGCGGTTAGAAAATGGATGGATGGATTTTATCAACCACATTTGTCATTTGGTTCCTTGGAAGGTATTGGCTCAGAACACAAAAAATTGATATTGGATCACGCACTGTGTATGTAGTTAAATTCTATAGATCACCTAACCTAAGCAACTGTAGGTCCAAGGATTTCTTTAATGAATTGTTTACTAGCACTAAACTGGAAAGCATTTGTTTAAAGATTCAGACGTACTGTTAACTGTAATAATTTTATGGATTTGATATGGGTCTTAAGGTTAGAAATAAATAAAGACTAACTGCAGCATTATAATTCTTTAAATGAACGATTGCACAACCAAGGGTTGAACAATTCTTAACTAGATTTAAACTAACCATTATCTTAAAAGTATATAACAACAAGAACACAGATTCTTTAACAAATGTGTGTTGAACTTCCAACACGATCTTGTAAACAGACAAATATGTTTATATTTGTGCTACTAGTTGTTAGGATCTTCTCTTTTGTTCTACATAAAAATTACCTCACTTAAGCCAGGTTTTATTTGCCTTTGTCCTTAGCAATCACGTTTGCCCTGTCCTTTAAAATTTTTGTCCTTAACATTTGTACTAATACATATTATTCTGCCCTGATCAGTACTTGTATCAATACATGACGCAATCTGATATACTGTAAGTATTCACCATGTTGAACTTTGATTGTTCATAGTAGTTTATTCAGTAGTCATTAGAAAATAAAATTATTTCAGTGTTGATTTGTAAGCTTGATCCAGGACATAAGTAAAAGAAAAGAAATACAAAAAAATGATTCTGATTGATACAAAACCTAGATACAGAAGGTAACTATGTAAGCTGCTACTGTGAGAAATTATGTTTACTGAATAAAACCTTTAAAGAGATTGTATCAGGAATTTTTCATGTAGAATACATTACCACATATCTTTTAAGTTTGCCTTACATTTCTGTACATAATTTACATTTGTTTCCATATATTTAAATACATCATTAATAAAAAAACAACTGTGATCAAAAATGATTAAATTGTTTGTAAACTGTTATACATTACTTTTCAAGATTTTTGTTGTTTTATTTTTAAACCGCAAACTGGTTTTATTACAGAAATAAAGACCAGTGCACCTTGGATTTATTTCTTACTCCCAGCATCAAAAGGTGACATGTAAATTACAAATATAGATCTCACTATACTGAACATACAGTCACAGGAAAATACAAATTAGCTCACCTTGTTACACAAAAGTTTGAAAGTCATATAAAAGAATGAATGAGAAACAAGTGTACTACACATTTACTTGTGCAAAGACAGACAGCTATGTGCTAATATTTAAATACCATTGGTATAGATTAAAACCAATTCATTTTTTCTTGTTTTCATTTTTTTTTCAGGAATCCCTGAGGTTAAAGTAACTTGGACTAGTCTTTAGTTAATTTACAGAAGTGTTTAAAAATAATGCATATTATATCAAGAAACTGCTACGTACAATGTGCCTGGGTTTGAAAAGGTCCTTCCAAGATAAAAAGTGCAGCCTCAGAGATTTTCAGAAAAAAAAGACCAGAACACATTTTTTGAAGAACAATTCAAAGAGCCCTTTCTGTATGCACATCCATTTATGACTCTACATTTTTAACACTACAATGTTTGGTTAACTGAAAGCACAGTATACTCTAATGTACAAGAAATCAAATCTTCTTTTCTTTTAATACATGGAAACATCTCTTTCAAAATAGGATGTGTCATTTTAAAATGACAATGAAAGGTATTGATTTTTTTTCTTTTTGATTTCAAATTACACTGGGATGCACAGTAGGAAAACTATAGCTAAAATACCTTACGAGTGAGAAATGCCACATTTAAAAATAACCTGTTAAAACACTGATATGTTTTCCCCCACCTCTTGTAGAGGTATATTAGAACATTGTAACATGGAAAGAGTGTGGGTAATATTGCTTTACCACTCTTTACTTCATCTTACAGGGTTTGAAAGATCTGATGTGAAAAACAGCAAACTAGTATAGAAAGTGTCTCTTTGTGTGCTGTCTCTTGCAAATCTTCACAATATTAAATCTTGGATAAAGTAAATCTCAAATAACTTGTACAATAAAGTTATTGGAGGTTTGTGTATAATAGGGAACTGTAAAGAGCACATTGTCTCCAGGAAAAAAGGAAGAAATTAAAGCTTTCAACCAAATTCAGAATTTTTACTTTGTGAACTTTGAAAAAAAAGAAGTGTTCCCTTCAAGATCTTTTTAGAAAAAAAAGATTAAAATTAACAAAAATAAAACTCGCTTTGGTTGCTATTAACAATTTATACAAAAGGTTGACTTGCAAGATGTTACACTGAATTGCATTTAAATGAGTACAGTATATACAGATAACTATAAGTGAACCTTAACTGTACATTTTAAAGATTAAATCTGTTTTTGAAAAATCAACATTTTTAAGGTATTTCAATCAAACATTTCAAACCCTATAAACTGTGTTACACTTTAATCAAGCAGCATTATTAATGCACGAAGCATTTTAAGAGTTAAACCAACCAAGATATGCAAAAAGAGCATATACTTTATTTTCAACAAACCTGTACTGTGAATACAAAGTAGCCAAAGTAAAAGAGACATAACCCCATGACCACCTCTCACCTTTTGTTTGATTTTTACCAGTGAGAACTGCACACGTTTGAGGTGAGACTGCTCAAGAATATTATTTTAGCATTTTAATGAAGCAACTGTGCTTCTACCAGACAACACTGTGGCTTCTGCATACCTTGTGCAAATTTCAATATTCACATTGACTTCAAACTTATTCGTAAAACTTCTGTTTTTGCAAATAAGTTAAGAGGATACATCTGATCAAAAAAGGCAAATATACTATATATATTTATATATTACTCTATGTTCCTAATAAAATAACATCAATCTATTTTATAAGAACAAGAATTAGGAACCATATTGCTGCTTTGTTTGTCAAATACGGTACATAATTACAAAATATAGAACATCTCTTTACAAAGTATTTTTTATATTACAATTCATGTACAGTATTATCTACTATGAAATATTAAAGAAGCTATTCTAAGATTCAAAGTTAACCTGGCTGCAGTGCATTGTCTTGAATGCCTTAACTGTCTTCAGTGTATGTTGCCTTATAGTGACAGCCATGTAAAACAGACTATCTCTAGTTTGATAATACAATAAGTAAAAGTGATATTTACGTGTCAACTGGTGCTATTTAGAGGTGGAAAACTAATGTCAGTGCTTCGAAAGAAGAAACTGAGAACTAGATTCAAGATTGAGTTAAAATTCACCTTATACTCCTCCGGAGGATATGTTTGTTTTGCAGTGGAAACTTATTTGCTTGATATGCTGATGCAGTATAAAGTAACTGAGGTAATGACACTATCTGGTATCTGATTGTCATCACCGGTTATACCCTATCCTGCTGGGAGTGCACGTACTTTAACTGTTACCAATGCAATTGCATTGCTCCAGTAGGAAAGCTGTTCCCTAGGTTGTTGTGCCCAGGCTTGACTTAAAGGGTATGGACAAGGTTGCATTGATCCTTAGGGAGGAAACAGGTTCCTGCTTGGCAAAACAGAGTTTGCTTCTCGGTGCAGGTCTTAGCCTTTTGGTGTTTTTTTACGATGTCTGTTCTTCCCACTCTCAGGCTGACCACCTGTGTGCAAAGCTCTCTCTGGCTTCAAACAGCTGTCACATTCCCTGCTCTCAGACCTGTCACTGCCCGTTGATCCAGCTAGTGCCTTAAATATTCCGTTTCACGAAAAAAGGCACTTCTTTTGTTAACAACCCAATAAATGCATTTTTGTTGCCGTTGCTGTTTTCTTTTAGCCAATGCTATAAAGTCGTAATGCATATCATTTCATCTGCTAAATCCTCCTCGTATTTCCCAGAGTCTGGTTCTTCGTCACTGTAGCCAGTGGCAAAGTCTTGGAGCTCGTAATCTCTTCTGCTTAAAATGGGGAACATCTCTCCATTGGCTCCATTCACACTGCCATTGAGAAGATTGCTAGCAGCGCTTTCCATTTCGTCTATAGTCATGTCACAAGCGTCTGCAATCTCGTGCTTTGTTGCAGAGACAAACTTTGGGTCTTTCGCATACCTTCCCAGTCCTTCCGATATTAATACCTGAAAGAGGGAGTCGTGGTTTACTCTCAAGCTCTTTTTTTCCACAATTAATAATGCATAATGTTTCCATCAGTTCCGCAATATTTAAGCAAGGCGGACAGATTTACATTTCAGTTGTTTTATGATATGAATCGTTTGGAATTTTCCATGCAAAAGTTGGCGTTATTTCACTTACCGCCTCAACCAAGCTGGTCGCACTCCCTCTCTTTTCATGATACTTGTGTCGGAACTCAGCAGGGACTTTTAAGTTTGCTGGTGTGTATATCCTGTGTGAGTAATCGGGGTCGTCGGTGTACCAGGAGCTCCTGTGCACTGATGAATGACTGCTGCTGATATTGTCTCTAGCATTGGGCCTGTCCACACGGATCAGGGGCGTGTAATAGGGGGAGCGGTCCTTGCTGGTGGGCGTGGCGGGGGGCGTGGCCCAGGAGCGCGTGGAACGTGTTGGCGAGAGCCTCTGAGCCCTGTTGGAGTCCAGACCTGCCACAGCCATCACCTATGTACCAGTGAAGATATAACACAAAGCACAGCATCACCAAACACGATGCTTCAAAGGCATTTTGAGACCCGTACAGTGACCCCTATTCCAAAACTTTGTAATGCACTATATTAAGAATGCACCACCTCTCTTTCATTTTGCTTTAAGCCAGCTCTGATGAAGAGCCACAGGAGAACAGGTTTGCCTTCTTACACACAGAAACATCTCTACCTGGTGCTGCATCAGATGGAGTGGGAGTGCTGTGCGCTGGTGGAACGCAGGGGACAGTGGGATATCATCCTGACTGCTTTGTCTTCGCAGACACTCAAAATTGAATGAAGGTCTTCGATTCGCTGATTGTTTAAAAAAAGAAAACGAAGATGGTTTTTTTTGCTATGTTTTCATTCCGGTTAGACAATCCTAAGCTCTTAAATGTCTCTAGCATGTATACGTCGTAAACACTGTACTCAGTCTCAACACATTATCAGTACACACAACTTATTGATTGCCACCTTTGTTTGTCATGTAGATAACTATATATATTGTATGGAAACTCTTGGCTTTGCACTTTCAGACAAACCTACATTTTCACATTTGTAATGAGCCTGTGAGAGACTACAGTATCTATATTACAGCAAGTAAGAGTAAGATTTGAAAGGAAACAACGGCACAATAAAAACTTTTACTTGAAAACCCATCCAAACCCATCCAAAAATCTCTAAAGAGTTTTCGGGATGTTGGAAAACCCTACTGTTCACTGAAAAAACAGAGTGCCTCAGACACACAAATATCTTTTTATGCTAAAATCTTCATGAAAGGAAAACTCTTGCGTTCCTGAATACCTTAAACTGTAATTCAGATATTATAACAAAAATATAACAATAATGAAAAAGCAGCTTCATTACAATGCATTATATATTCATCCTGGAAGAGAAACTTTGTTCTGGAGAGAGGCAATCCTTACAGTTTTACGGATAATCTAAAACCTCTGTTATGGTTAAAAAACAAAAACAAAAAACTTGTTAGAGCTCAGTAACAGAAAGTCTTACGAAATGAAGATCACAAGAATCTAAGAATCAGATTTGTGCACATTTATATATGAATATGAAAGAACAGGAAGAACACCACTCTGCACAGAAGGAGATGAGGAGGTCTAGAACAATCTACACTGACCATGCTGTTGAAACAAATACCCCAGCCTCTTTCGAGAAAACATGGAATGATCAATTATCAGCCTTTTCACTTCTAATTTCCATCAGTTGACACAGCAGGCCCGGTGCTGGCACTGAAACCGGAAATCTCCACTCACCTTGGGGTGTAGGAGGAAGCAGACGCCTCTTTGGAGACCTACGAGACTCATGATAGATTGGTTGTTCATCATCGTCATAGTAACCATAGGGGTGATGGTAGCCTTTAGGTGTTTCATAGTCAAGGTCACTGGTATAATATCTATCATAATATTCATTGTAAGACTTCCTGGATGGAATGAAGATGCAGAGAGGATAAACTTTTTAAACACTGTATGTTTACAAATGTTTAGCTTTACATTTTGTAGTTCTGTAAAACACACACATATATATATATACAAATTATCTACAGTCTACAAAGAGGTACACCTCTGCAGGTAAGTCTAAAATCCCCCAAAATAAGGGATACGCTCAACTGCATAATTAAGACAAACACCCTGTACATACACTTGCTAGTAGGTACAAATCCAAGCCAAAAGTTCTGGTGAGAAAGAAACTCATTGTGCCCTGTGGTTATAACAATTGGGGATGGGCACCCATTGCATTACCTGTCTCCAGAAAGCATGCTGTCATCTTCATAAAATTCCTCTCCGCTGTAGTACTCCCCGGAGTAACGATCCTCCTCATAGTAATCGCTCCCTGAGGGATCTTCTCTCCGGATTGTAGGGAAAGGCCCCTCTCCAGAGTCTGATCTGCATGTACAAGGTGTCAGGTGAAATCTGCACTTATGCTTGGGTAAAAGGGCTACCCACCTGTCAATAGGCAGGCAAAATCAAGCCTCTTACTGTTAGCTGACTCAGGCAGATCTAAATAACTGTAATATGCTTAATATTAAAAGGTAAAGAACAAATCATTAGTCTGACTGTCCTCTGCAACTCTTCTGGGTAACAGGAGTTCATGATCTTTTTTTAGTACAGTAACTGTAAGCACTAATTTATTAAAGAAATAAAACATGCATTCAAGAAGTCCATCTGAATGGAGAGTAGGGTCTATACACTTTACAAAGCTTAGGACACTGGTTAGGGATACAATCCTTTCATGTCAATTCTTCAAAAGAATGTCATAGGAATAAGAACAATATAAAGAAACATTAGTTTGACCAGAAAAAGGAACACGTAGGATTTGCCTATCTACCTACCAGGGAGGATGCAATGAAGAAGTCCCAACCACTAGCTATTCCACTAAATTAAAAAAATCTATGGATACAGTATGTTCTACAGTGGACATACCTAATATAGGTTTCATAGTAGCGGGTCCTATCCCAGAAGGCAAAGAAATGGTTGAGAGAAAGTATTTTGGTTAGGTAATCAAGGAAGGAAGATGAAAAAAAGGTACAATGCAACATATATATTATACAGTATATGAAAAATATACAGTATTCTTATATATGCTTTTTCATTTGGAAAGGGTTACATGCATGTATGTTAGAGCAAGATGCCTGGACAGCAGTCATAGAGTGAAGTGGATTATACCTTAATCATGCAAGGCAGGACTGAGAGACATTTCTTTAATGTGGCCACAGAAACCATTTAAAATATAGCTGATCAATGCATGTCTCACTTAGGTAAAAGCCGGGTTAAATACTGTGAGAAGATGATTAACATTTTCATTAAAAATTAAATACAAGAAAGAATTGATGTTATCCATGTATTTGCTAATCGGTTAGCTCATGACTGAGCATTATGAAGTATTACAATAATACAAGGAAATATGTTGTAGCTGCCTCATTATAAAACAAGCAGGGGGTAATACTTCAGCACTTTCATTGGAAGAAAAAGCTATGAAGTCTACAGTATGTACTCAACTCTAAATAACCTTCACAGGAAATTAAAAATTCTTCTGGATTTACACTCAAGGCAGAGTGGTGGCTCTGTGGCTCAGGATCTGCGCCTGTGGCTGGAAGGTTGCTGGTTCGTTTTCCACAACCAGCAGAGGAATCTTACTAAGTTTGGCCCCTGAGCAAGGCCCTTAACCCCAACTGCTCCAGGGGTGCTGTATAAATGGCTGACCCTGGGCTCTGACCCCAAGCTTCTCTCCCTGTCTGTGTGTCTCATGGAGAGCAAGCTGGGGTATGCGAAAAGACAAATTCCTAATACAAGAAATTGTATATGGCCAATGAAGTGATCTTATCTTATCTAAAAGAACAATTATTTCCGCTATCAGTGCCAGGAAAGAAATTCCCTTCATGTATGGAGGCTTGTTATAATAGTCAAATTGGTAATGAAAAGATGAGTGAACAACCATGACCAAAAAAACACCCTTCTTTAAAAACCCGTCAATCAATGGAGCCCTTTCTGTTCCTTCTGTAACAAGGTTAAAACAATCAAGCACTATAAACCACAGCCTTACATTTTATACGAGTATGTGGTACTTCTTGATTGTGGTCTGGATTCCATGGGCACAAAATTGACAGAACACTGCAGGGATAGGGTAGGGCAGAGACCGGTGGAGAAAACAGTCCCCACCTTCCAAGTGCAGCCAGGAAAAGACATGATCAGGATGGAAAAGCATGTCTCTGAGGATGGGTGTGTGTAACAGTACCCCAGTCATCTAAATGCATCCAGCATTTGTGAGCAGGGATTAACAACAGCAGGCAATATCTAATTGAGGTGTGCAGTGGGGGAAAATGCTATGTCTTTTTAAGTGGGGTTTCCTAGTGTTTTCTTGCAATTCTTAAAGCAACATAACGAGCAGACAGATTTCCATGAAACTTTTTCCCATTTCTTACCTTTTGACGCTTGGTTTCCTGTGCTTCTCATACACATCTGCCTTGAAGTAAGAAGCATGGGCAGGGTATCCATTAGCAGAGGCATGATCGTAGTACCGGTGCCCAGAGTGCTTTCCGTTAGGCATGGTGGACACATTGGCATTGTTGAGATTGGCATTGGTGGACTTTGGTGACTTCGAGAACGAGTTGTGGTTGCGATGGTTGTGGGGCAGGGAGTTTCCAGTTCTGCTATATTTGCTGTGGTCCGCTGGTGGGCGGTTTGCAGGGGTCTGGATCTGCAGGGGGCGCTGTGTGGCGTTAGTCTGCTGAACCGAGCTTCTACTTTCACCGTTGACGTGATTCACATGATTGCCAAAGAGGCCACCGTTCCTCTGCAAACAAATGTGCAAGTGAATATGCTGACAAATACAAACTCCTAAGTCTTAGTGCGCACATTTATACAGGTTCTGTTTGTCCCACAAATGAGTGACAAAAAGATTTTTTTTTTATTCAATATTGTTTATTTTTCCCTGTTGTTCAATTTGTCACCACTAAATCAGTGATCAGTGTTTACAAAATGCCTTCTCCCACTATTAAAATTTAAATATATTTCCAACATATCTGATTAGATGTTTATTAATGCAATGATTTACTGATATATATGTAGAATGTATCTGACTTTATGAACGCTGAAAATTTTCATGAAGTGAATGTGAAATTCTGGTGTTCACGAAGAATCGGTTGCTGAGCCCTGCAAGCCAAACTGAGAGACGTAACGTGATGTTACAATTTTGCAGCCATGTCCCTGAGTGACCCACCTCATCAAATGTCTCACTCAAACTTTCATGTACAGACGCAAACAGTGCAAATAAAATGAAACTAGAAGGGACACAATGTCCCAGCGATCACCAGAGAGAACTCCACTGTCCTATCTTTCCAATTCAGCCTAAATGCTGAGACATAACAAATATATTGATTTTGTAAGTTGAATACATTAAATTCTCTTTGGAAAAGAAAATATGCTGTAAATATTGTCCATGGTCCAATGTACTGTATAGTATGATTTTAAAATGAGACATGCAATAAGGTCAAATGAAATGATGAATTATGCACGCATGCTTGATCAAATTGAACTGCAACTTAAGCACTTGGTATTAGTGGATATGATTAAAACTATAATGGTACAGGCAATGAAACTTAATTCCAATGCAGTCTGTAATTGCTCTGGAGCAAAGCCAGCCAGTTCAATTAAAAAAAAAAAAGAGTTGTATGTATAACTGGGGTTCTTCATATTTCCAGTTTTGCTCTCACCATTGCTTTTTTGCTGCATGAAACTATTAAAAGTGAATGGTTACCCTATAAATATCCTCGTCCTCGTCAGGATTAACTTCTACAACCTCCTCATCTTGCAGGTCACATGATATTGCTCGGCGAATTTCGGGCCCAATATCATGTAGTGTTCGGAGTCCGGCCTGCAACGATGATAAGAAAAGTTCTTAGAATCCCAGGTGTACGGTAGTATTTCCCAGGGTACTGTAGGGACCCAGAAGCGGTGTACCAGATCGCACTGAAAAGCATGTTATATGGGAAGATTCATTACAAAAATGACAATTCTTGAATTTCAGGTTGAATCGCCAGCTTCAACTGTAAATGACCTTCGGGAATAACAGCACAGCTGTCGCAAGAATTAAGATCGTTTTTTGATGGCATATACAGTCTGCAGCATTGAAAATATTTGCTGGTCATAGGTCATGATGTGTTACAAACATTCCAAAGAATCATACAAAGGCTTTCTGAGCAGATGGCAAGAGAAATTCACACGTCTCGACAATTGGCTGTGGTATCCAGGATGAGAACTGTGAGTAAGCCTGAGTTTTTTCATCCTGATATTAAAGTTGAGAGTCCATTTTGCATGACACATCTCATGATGAGTCACTTCTTTCAGAGCTGAAGGATGGGCTGCTTAGTCCTCAGTTTGGTTGTGTGTGTTTGATTCAGGGATTCAGTGATGATGGGTAGACGGGGCACAGACTTCAACAAGACAAGGATATATAACTAACCCTGACACACATCTGTTAAAACTAAAGCACAACATCTTCCAATATGAAATACGAGTGAATTTCTAAATGTAAGAACTTCTAATCTTCTAATCTTAAATTTAAACTTAGGTTCCCAAGTCGTGGAGTTTGAGAGCTAAAACTCCTTTTCTAGCTTAACCTGAAGTATTGCTTAAACACTATCAATATCATTCAAAGACATTATGGAACATTGCAATCATGATATTATTTCTAACAGCTGCGGATTCAACCCACTCCATCCAAGTTTCTAGTCTGCCATCCTGCTGAAATTAGGGACTTCTGAATCCAGGATATATGGGAACTAAAAAGGCTTTCTGTGTTTTCAATTAGATAAGCCTAGTCAATGACAGTGAATGTATAAAGGAATCTTCTGTGAATCAATATTCAACTGAAAAAGAAGTCCATTTAGGTCATTAAGGATCTTGTAAATGTACAAGTCTCTGTCTTGTTTTTTATTTTAAAAATCTAGAAAATTTTTATTCATGCCTTTTCTATTGACACCCACTTGGTCTGACTGAGTTTTTATTGAATGAAGTGCTTTAATTCTTATTCTGAACTAACCCTGGGTGTACTTCCACTGAAACACAGATACAGTATGTGGGTGGTACCCTCTATCATCAAAGATAATGGTCAGCAAAAACAATCAAGCTTTTCATGGTTGCTTCAAAGATTACAGCAAAGGCTGATACTTGAAATGCAATGTAATTTTTGCAGCTGTTATTAAGAAAAGCTGGGAGGCTTAACTGTTTTGAAATACTGTATTGAACTTTCAAAGGAACACAATTGGGATTTGCTAAGATCTTGGCAATGCATCATAAAGATGTAAAATGTGAACGGCATGATGGGCATTGCAATCACCATGACTCAGAAGTTTCTTCCCTTCCGTTTGCAATGCTTAGACAATACGCATGGCTTGTCATTCATTAATGTTAAAATAAAAAAAAAAGTAATTTTAAGAACATATGGGCATTGCAAAAATCATGTTAAAGGACTATAAACATAAATCTGTTTATAAGTTTCAGCAAATGATGTTAGCTGAAGGATTTTTAAACATGTCAAATCATGAATATGAGCTGAGTTCAAAATACAAGGTTATTTAATGTAAACATGTTAAACAATGCAATTGAAAAATCCCCAGTGAGGACAGATTCATATGTTCTTCAGAGAACTAAAAAAATCTGCCTGTTCTTTACAGAGTGAATTGCTTATAGCCTAACGAGGAATAACAGATTTAATTACCAGCAGTTCTTTCTAGAACTCCTGGTGGTATAATTAAGACATCACACTTCAAAGTGTAAATTATTCCTGTATTCATCCAAGTCCTAGCTGCAGATACTTTAGGTTGTCAACAACATATTTTTTGCAGTAAGATTGAGAGGGCTGTTGTTAGATCCAAATTTGATTATTCTCATGTTAAAAAACATCGACACAGGCGGACTTTGTATCTTATTCTAATAAGAACCCCAGGGTCACAAGAGGAAAGAATTTTGTATCATACATTACTGGAATGTATAAATAAAATTGCACACATTTAATGTGCATTTACTTTATTCTGAAAGCATGTTTTTCTATGTATTGCAATCCACTGTGTGCTTTGTGAAAATGTACTGTAGTTATTAACGCAGTGGAAATGTAAATAGTTGTGTGTTTAGCACGTAAAATACGTAGAAGAGAGTCACCTAAAACCTACGGTACATAAGTTGAGTAACAAAAAAGAGAGGGTCTTTCTATTTAATAATAATAGTAATAATAGAAAATCTTCTGTAAATAGAATCACAATACATGTTATCCACATAAACATTCTTACATTTTAAATAAACGATATATTGCATTGATTGGTACCACTGACGAGTATAAACATCAAGGCTTCCCCCAGGCATGAATGTATTCTGAATCAGTGTCAAGGATCCTCCCCTCAGTAAACTGGACAGTCACAATTTATACAGGTTCCTCCTGTTTTTTTTTCTCTCTACTTTTCATACCGCAAACGTTACCTTGCAAAATTAAGACTTTGATAAATACAAATCATATCAAACAAAACCCTGCACTTTCAGTACATACTGTCCTTTACAAATCTATTCTTTTTAAGGCAAAAGGTCAAGAATATCATTCTTAGCATTCATATCGTTCATACCACAAAGCAAGTATATTCTTTTCATAAAGGTAAGCCTTCAAACATCTGCATTTGGATTTCACAATTTTCTGTCTATTCACTGTAGGTTTAATCTACGAGTACAGTTTCCTTTAAGAACAAACCACACAGGCCAATTACCAGCACACAAACAAGACAACACAACATGAGACCTACACTGTAGCAGTGAATATAAGAGATGTAGCACTCCAGGGGCAGTCCGATGGACCCGTTCTTCTGGGTCGACTTGTTGCTAGTCAGAGGCGGAAACATTGATCTCGAATGCATTGTGCTGTACACATCCAAAGAGCTGCTCTTCGTCAAATTCGCATTTTCAGCTAACTGAATGCCAGTGTGTGCACTGCTCAGGCGTCTCCAGCCCAATTACAGTGTGTCGAGTGACACATTAACCCCTGAGAGCTTTTCTCAACTGCACTCAAGGAATTTGAAAAATCCTTTAAATGTAATAGCCCTATCTTTTTAAGATTTTTTTTTACTAAGGGTAAGAGAAGTCCGATCTATTTTTAATCTTTAAAATACCTTTTGGCAAAGAAATAATATGGTTACTATTATGTGCTTTTTCAGTTTGAACACTTGCTTGCTGCTGAGTTGTTTCTGAATATAATTAATAATGCTTATACATCTGTCAGTTATCATTAGAGCTTTTCCAGTGAGCTGTTCATAAAATAGACAGAGGGAATGCAGCTTATCCTGCTATTTAAACAATTGCATGTAAGTTAATCAAGCTAGAATAATTAAAACTTATGCCAAACAGAATGGCATCCCACTCTTATTCTATTAATTAAATAAAATTTTACCACATTAAATTGACTCAACATTGTCAATAATAGTTCGGGTGGGTAGCTGCGTCAGCATCCATAGGCTGCAAAGGAACAAGCAATAGGTTTATTCCATGCTGAAAAGAGAAGAAAGAAAACATAACGTTTCAGCCGTGGAGCCTTCTTCAAGTGTGAGGAAGAAGGCTTCACACCTGAAGAAGGCTCCACAGCCGAAATGTTGTGTTTTCTTTCTTCTCTTTTCAAAATGGAATAAACCTATTAATTTATCAATAATATTTTAATGTGCAATTTTCAACTACATCCTCATCTAATCAATCCTTTGAATTTCCTCACTAAAATGTGCTTAATGTTACAGTTCTGCTCTTCCAATTGGCTAAATTTGCTGCTCAAACAGTGACCTGCCTTTATCTTGTATAAGAACATAAGAATGAATGCTTAAAAACCAGCAGAGGTTATCAAGCCCATTAGCTTGTGTGGCTGCTAGTAGCTAATTTATCTGGAAAAAAACTTGACATAGCTGGGCAGCTGGTGCCAGACCCACAATCCTTTGCATAAAAAAGCACCTCCTGTTCTCAGCTCTAAATGCACAATTTCTCATTTTCGTATAAGTCCTCTGGTTCGTGGTTCAATATTGGTTCTGAAGAAGTCCAGAGGACAGACTTGGCCAATGCCCATGAGGATTGTAAATACCTGAATCACATCTCCTCATACTCTCAAGACTGAAAAGATTCCATTTAGCCTGTAACATTCCTCTAAACTTGAGGAACTCTTTATTTGTTTCTTCATAGAGATCACCCACAATATTTCTTACTCTGGAGGTGATTTTGCTCTGATTTTAAAACCGGTGAGGCCTTTGGCCCTTTGATCATTCAAAAACAATCTTGAAGATTTGTAATAATTTCATTATAAAATTCAGGAGAAAAAACAAAGTTAAGCAAGTGAATTAACATACATTTGCTTCTTAATTATACATTTGAAGTCCACAAAGGCATTGCCAGGCAACGGCCAAACAGAATTAAAACTTCTGCAAAAAGGGAGCATTTTTGGCAAAGGTTATTATTCAAATCTATTATGCACAAGTCAACACCTGATTAGAATTTGTAAAGGGCTAATTTGTTCATTGCTTTAAAAACTACAAGCTGCATGTCCGTGATAATTAATGTATAAGGAATTAAACCCTCTATCATTTATTCAGGGGACATGAGCTTCTTTTATTTCATTCTCAAAACTTCAAGGAGATGTAAAATGAAGAAGGTAAAAACTGGCTTTATATTCATGTCATTCCATTTGTCATTATAGACTATATTTTCTTAAGCTTCTTTGCTTTTTTTCAGATTAGCATTTGTGTGAAACCATGATATTTACTCTTCCTAATATAAAATACAAAACTCCTACATATAGTATCTGACAATCACAAGACATCCTTTAAAATTTTCCACCATTGTGGAAATTATGGACAAAGAGAGGACTATCATAAAACATGTATATGATTAAAAAATTTGTCCAGTTTGGTAAAGAGAAAAGTGTTAAATGAATAAGGAAATCACACTGAATTTAGGACCCAGATCAGAAGGAGCACAGTAAAGGAATGACATATTCGAAGCAACTCGTATCCCCTGCAAATTGTAAGCTAATTTATTGCTTTCATTTTCTAATTTAAAATTCAAAAAGAAAAATTACTGTAGGCTGCAGGCAGAGAGAGGGAGAGAAAAAGAAAGGTATCAAATATATTGCATCTGCCCCCTTTGTAAAATGACATTAAAAAGCAAAGTTTATTTTAAATGCAAGTATACGGGACGTCTGTTGAAACAGGCAAACATTATAGGAGACTGCCTGGTGCTTGAAAATTGATTTATGAAACATATACTTGAACTACAAGCATATATTTTTAAAACATATATATATATACTGTGTAAATGACAGTATATCAAGGGAAACACATGGAAGGCAGAGAAAAAAAAACTTGAAAGTAAGCAAGGGCCATCTGGTTTTACCAAACAGTAACTTATTTTACGGTCTTCGGAGCTGAAGATGGAATAGGTTTCCAATGTGTTTCACATCCAACAGCTAAACACTTACATGGTATAAAAAGGCTAAAAGGCTGTTTTTCCTTCTAATCTATTTTTAGAACTATATAAACCGTGTAGTATGATATATGCTTGCAAGGTATATTCGTAAATGCTTTGCTGAGACATTTTTTCATTCATTTGAAAAGCACTCAGTATCTCATAGACTTTAGACCGCTTTAAAAGGGCTGAATATTACTCTTTCATCAGAACAATGGAACAAAGACTGTCAGCACTGAATTCGAGGCATCACCTGCTCACATGTAAATGTGATAAATTATGTAGGCATGGTGGGTGGAAACAAGGATTCTAGAAGAACACTTCTGTTGAATTATAATATTAATAATAATAATTGCTTACACTTATATAGTGCTCTTCTGGACACTCCACTCAAAGTGCTTTACAGGTAATGGGGACTCCCCTCCACCACCACCAATGTGCAGCCCCACCTGGATGATGCGACAGCAGCCATAGTGCGCCAGAACACTCACCACACATCAGATATCAGTGGGGAGGAGAGCAGAGTAATGAAGCCAGTTCAGAGATGGGGATTATTAGGAGGCCATGACTGGTAAAGGCCAATGGGAAATTTGGCCAGGACGCCGGGGTTACACCCCCACTCTTTTCGGGAAATGCCCTGGGATTATGAATGACCACAGCGAGTTAAGGATGATGATCCTTTATCAGACAACTACTGATGGATTTTGGATAACATCTCTTAAAGTCTAGAGTATTCTTTGCAATGCCAACTTACAGTAGATCATGGTAAAAGATTCTTGTCTCTTAAGCACCAGAATTCAGAAGAAAGGGATTTCTTTCAGGCAAATAAGGTTCTATGTAGAGTAGCAGTGGTCACCTAAGCAGAACTTAAATTACAATAAAACCTCCAATAGATTATAGTACAAAACTCTGTGTGAAGTCTATAATGGAACAGACTTTTTTTCTGCATACTGGCACTGGCCTTTCAACCTAGATGACCTCTGCTACCTTCCTGTTACTCCCATTTTAATCTCTTGTCAATAAATATTCTCCCCGGTTTTTCTTTCAAGTGAGGACCCATGGACCATGAAACTACTGAGCAGTTGCCTGTCCCTTTTGAGGCTTTCAGCTGTACTGGAGATGAGGTGAGACTGTCCATGCATTGTGAATAACAACCCAGATGGTACTGGGAAACAGGAAGGAGACTCGGAGACCGCTTCAGAGAACATGTCAGGGCTGTTAAGATTAAAGATCTCTCCAAGCCCATAGTTTCTCATTTCACCTCTGACGGCCATCATCACACTGATCTCTCTATCTCTGTTCTCAAAGGAGGGTTTCTTAACTCCTATAGCAGAAAGACATCAGAAACTAAAATTATCCTGAAACTTGGTTCACACCTTCCCCCTTCGCTCAACGACAGACTTGTTTTCTTCTAATTCTCTCTATTCATTTGTAGGTTTCGACTTCACCCTCTCTTCACCTCTCTTGACTTCGCACCACCTGAGTGGCCTCTCTGCCTCTCCCCTGCTCCCGCCTCCTCCTCTCTCCTGGCTTTTGTTTTCCCAGGCTATATTATATTTGGTTTCTGCTAAATACCCGAAGAAGGCTCCACAGCCGAAACGTTGTGTTTTCTTTCTTCTCTTTTCAGCTTGGAATAAACCTATTACTTGTTCCTTATCTGATTGTTGTTTTCTTTGAAAGGAAACTTTCTCCTGACATACTGAACTCCAAAAAATAACATTTGAGACATTTGTTTTCATTTGTCCATTTGTTAAAATCATTTGTTATTTTTACAGTAGAGAAAGAGATCAAAGGCACCAACAGACAATTTATTGTGATTCATGTGTTCAAATATTTTTAGTCAGGTTGTACTTTCTAATAAAGTGCAGGCATTGGTAAGTTTTGTTAGTGTCACACAGATGAAATTAAAATTATTCTCCAGTACTAGAACCTACAGACAGCAGTGTCAGTGTTAGCCCAGCTGGAATTAATCTTTAACACTCCCTGTCTTATAAGCTAGCCCTTTACAAAGTTTATTTTTCATAAAAGCAACAGATTGTGACATATCCTGCCTAATCTATCTCAAGTCTATCTGGCTTCTACAGTCATCTAACTTATTTTCAGGGAAAAAGGAGCAGCATCTGTTTCCACAAGTTTCTCACATCTTCTGAGAACCCATCTAGCCAAAACCACAAGAATTAAGTTAATCAAGTGAATAATTAACTTGAAAACCCTTTCGGGTCAGCTTTCAACCTTTAAAACATAGCGAAACATGCAAAAAAAAAATAAACCCAGCTGAAGCAAACTTACCTGCAAAGCGATGGTGGTGTTCTTCGAAGGATGTTTTCCCACTAGGCCTTGTTCTTTGCGTTTCTTGAATTTCCTAAAGTAGTCCTGTATCAGGAAGGTGGCATAGAACTTCCCCACGGTTACCTCATCATCTAAATGAACAGACCACACAAATCCCTCCTCTGTCAGCAAAGTGCACTCACAGGGCTAATACGCTAACTTTCTATGTTGGTACATTGGAGATGCCCGCAGTGAAGACCTTCAGTCTGCAGGTCATCGGCAAGGTAGCAACTTTATGATTTGGTGTAAGAGATACAGTGTTCCAGCCATCCTCTTCCTATGACACACTAGTGCTCGCTATGGTGTGTGACCTGGGTACTAAAAGCTCAGAAAACTGAAAAGTTTCACCGTTAAAAGAATGATGTTTCCCTTGTGTGAACTTTTGAACTCGTTTAGCAATTATCATACAAAAAGTCTAATTTCGGTACCTTAAAAGCATACAAAATTAATTATGTTCCATAGATTTATAACTCTAATTGTAACTCAATAACGGCATACTAAATAATTAAATCAGGAATACATCAAAGAACGGCAGACAGAATTTTGGAGCAAGACACAATCAAATTGGAAAAGAGGCAGGTAAATCTACATACAAGACAATGGGATTTAAAATGATAGAATGTTTTGAATAGAATATCAAAGAGGTAATACATGGTCTGGTTCACTTCCAAAGGAAAATGTGAGGTGTAACAAACACACTCAAATTGACAGAACTATGCATTGCAAAGTGGAGTCGACTCCAGACTACTAATTATATATATTTACATATAACACACATTTGGTACTGACATCATTTATCTCAATCTTAGAATTTCATTTATTTATACTGCTGGGCTATTTGATTATTTATCTCTATCACAAAAGGTCCACATTCACTAAAGCCCATGACTTTAACCCACAAGTAAAAAAACCCCGACATATTTGTCTACCATGTTAAAATTAAGCAACAAAGTAAATTGGAATTTCACACTGAAATTTATATATTGCACCTAATAAACCTAATAAAAGTGCAAAAAATTAGATGTGCCTTCTGTATCACTAGTCTGCTATTGGACTGCCTACTCGATCTTCTAAAAAAAACACCTTTACAGACATTTTGCCTTTGCCAATAGTTTAAGGCACTGTTTCTGCTATTAGTAAAAATATACATGTGTAAACATTTCTACAGTTAATTTCATTTGTGATTAAAGGTTTTCCATCAAATGAACTGATGGTGACAGGTTTGTCTTCAGGAATAAATCTGCTTCCAGCACAAAAAAAAAAGTAATATGAGTTTCCAGATTTCAATTAGTGAATCTTATGGTCAACACATGAATAGCAAGGCTAGTACTATATTTAAATATACAGTATTCATATATGCTGTGGTTTATGTGAGGTCACTATATAGACTGATGCTGAAATAATTAAGATCTTCTGGTACTCTACCCAAGTAGATTCCTCCAAAACTAAGAGATGTCATGATATGCGTCTTAACTTTAAACTTCACAAAATAAGTTGAATGATTTGTTTTCATCCAAGAAAGAAGTTGTAAATAGTACACGTCGGCGTGTCTGAGTAGCTAGTATAACCCTATATACGATGGTTGTGCTGATAGCCAAGGGACACTGCTGCTAATAAAATAAATAGCAGGAAACACGCTACCCCACCACTGAAATGTACAGTAGATGGCAATATTAAGGAGAACACAGAAGGGAGGTGTGGGAAGAGCAGGGAACAATAATATCGAAAAAATCCCACAATATAACACACAAGCAAAAAAAGTCAACACTCAAAACAAAAACCAAGCAGCACAGTAATAAGTGTGTGGAGAATAACACCTGCCTAAACTATTAACACCTTGGACACACTTTGAGGCCTAGTTTACTTGGAAAGACTGCATCCCCTGATTTAACCCTACAAAATTAAAATAGCATCTAAGTAGATGCCCTGTGTGCAAGTTAATAACGTTCAACAAGAACTTAACACTTAACACTTTACACTTAATATGTATTCATACCACGACATCCCTATGATACAAGAAAAAAAGAAGTATGCGACAATCATATAATAATAATAAGAAGAAGAAGAATAGTAATCTACTTGCTTCTTTGTCTACGCTCTAAGTCCAGTAACTAAAGCACTATGTAAACATGTACATAAAGTATGTGCAACCTCTGCAATATGTGGTACCCTAAGGAGAAACGCCCTAGATTCTAATCAGCACATGCAAGCAAGCAGAGCTACTGCAGCTGTGTGGAATAATTCTGAAG
This sequence comes from Lepisosteus platostomus, assembly GCF_059453375.1. Classification (NCBI taxonomy): domain Eukaryota; kingdom Metazoa; phylum Chordata; class Actinopteri; order Semionotiformes; family Lepisosteidae; genus Lepisosteus; species Lepisosteus platostomus. The sequence goes on along the minus strand of NC_142616.1, from coordinate 65,034,013 downwards.
CAGGAGTCTGTAACTTTAAAAACAACGCAGGGGACAAAGATTGGTAAGAGGCAACACTAGTTCCATGCCACCACCCTAAAACAGAATTGCTTCAGAATATTCTGAAGGACTGAGAGTGTAAAAGGAACAGAAGCTGTGGAAAAGCTCAAGCGAGAAAGACAAGATTTAGTACGAACAAAACATGCAGTGCTGGTGTTGTCTAGGCCATGCAAGCTGTCCATGAAGAAGCACACAACGGAGAGATTCTAAAACAAACCACTGTACAGAGAAAAGTCTTTAAAGCAGCAATACTTCCGTCATTTATTTTGTACTGAGAAAGTGTTAACTAAGCAGAAAGAGGGACTTATTTTGTGTCTGATGAAATGTCAGAGTCCTTTCATACATTTATGACATTTTTCTCTAAAGAGTTCCCAAATGGAAATGTTCAGGTCACCAAACAAAATACTGCTGCTTTAAATATTTTAAAAGAGGCCAAAACTCTGTAATGGGAAAATAGTTAAGAATATCAAACCTAAAGTATTATTTTACATTTATAACAGTAGATAGTCATGCTGATAGTCATTCTGTTAATTCAACAAAGGCAGTTCAGCTAATTTATGAGTTTATGAAAACCATTGCTCAAAAAATTGATATAACAGTTCACTTTGATTAACGTGTTTCTTAACATTTCCTGTTGCAGGAAAGACAAGATACTATCAGCAAGGGAAACAGCAGAATTTCAAGATAAAAATAAAAAACCACTGTCACATAAGTCCTTTGTGCAGTTAGACAGCTATTAGACAGTTATTTCAAACAGAGCTGAGCATGGGACCAGATTCTGCTCTTCTAGGCAGATGTGTGGTATGATAAGGTATACAGGAATCATTGAGCAGGGAAGCCACTATGCTTTGGGCTGTAGTTTCAGAACAGATGTGACTAACCCCCAGCCGGAGGAACAACTTGATCCAGCAGCTTCATACTGGTTCTTTTCCAGATCTTCTTGATAACAGCTCTCAGTTCCTCATTGGCTTGCTCAAGGTTACCTAGCGAAGAAGCAGACTTTTTAGTCACGTAGATGAAACGATTGGTTGAATCAAGAGGATTGCAAAGTCGCGTGCAGCCTTGCAGACTGTCACAGGGTCGACGCACGACAAACCACAGAAAATGACTACTGGAATTAAATAGCTGTGCACAAAGGTTGCAGTAGTGTGCATAAAAATACATGCTCACTACAGGAATGTGAATTTCCTTGTCCATCAAAAGTAAATTACAGGATATTTGTCTTTAAAAAACGGCTCTTTTCTTAAGTCTATTAAGAGCTAAGCAGTTTTTGTACAGGACCTTGGTAATTTAATGTGATAAAGGAAAGTGCAACCTCAAAACCACAAGGCTGAATGTGAAGAGAAATGATTCATCAGAGACTAAGGCCAACAAATCCTCTATATTCCTAAAAAAGAACAAGGTATGCAATAATTCTTTTACCCTGTAATTACTGGACTCTCATAGGCTGTCACAGATATTAGTATTGGACAGTCTTAAAGGGGAACTGCAACGTTATTTTTACATTTCGGTGTTATAAAGAATCAGCAGTGATGAGATCATTTTAAACCACAATGAAAATTCAAAGTACACAGTAACGTGTAAATTCTCCAATTTACATCACAAAAAATATAAAATTTAAAATAAAGCACAGCATTAATTTGTCGTCATTGTCTGTGATTCATAATGAGGCAAACAATACTCCCTGTGATGTGAACCAACAATATTTGTAAACAAGCATGCTCGTGAACATATCTTTTAATCTATTAGAAATAATACTGTTAGTTATAAGACCAGGAATGGCAGCTAGTTTGAGCACAAGTTTTGTTTCAGTTTCTGAAATTAAAATATATTTTATATTACAAACTGTCTGGCTCCATAATCAAGTCAACTCCAAAGCAGAGAAAATGTCAATACACGTCCTATCCCAAATTAACAATTAAAAAAATATATATATTTCTGTTGCAATAAAGAACATGCTTTAGATCAAGCACATTTGCTACAGATCACTACTACAGGAAAATTTCTGTAGTGAAATGTCTGCTGCACTAAACTACTTATTCGCTGTACATCGCATTACATTAGTCATAACAGTGACTAGTGAGGAGAAAGGGCCACTTCACATCACAATTCTCACAAACTGTGAAAAGGAGGGGTTTGTCACAACATGGCGATAATATAGTACTTTCACAAAGTTCGGACTTATTTTCGGAAAATATTTTAATACCGTCAATTAATTTATTCTGTTACCAAGATTAATAACCAGTCTGAGAACTGTTTTCCCTTCAGTATCTTTAATGATCATGAGCAACTGTCACAAATTATTTCAGAACTTCTTATGGATAAATGATTATTTGAATTCAGGAAAAAAAAAATTAAAACCTGCTCCAGTAATGTGCACAGCAACACAGACCTATAGTGCTTGGTGAAGTACAAATGAAAAATGAATTCTCAACTTACTCTAAACACCTGTTTTATCCCATCAATGTTCATCAAACATGCAGCTGGGAGAAATCATGTGCACGAGTGAGCAGGCTCTTCTGTTAGGTCTGTATTAGAATTTCTAATTTTACACACTGCAATTTCAGGAACTGGAATCACAACCTCATGCAATGCTCACAAAGGTCTGTTAACTGCAAGAAACGCTTTGGCTCATCACATCATGTGGAAAGAACACCAACCTTTTACTGTATGTGGGAAAAAAAAATCACTGCTTTGTATTTGCTTCATTTTTAGGTTTGATTTTTTTTACCATGATGCGGTATATAGGTGCATTGAAAAAAACAATAATTGTATGCAGAAGAAAAAAAATGTGGGATGTCTTTGTCCCCAACAAAACATTTTTTAACAAAACAATTTTTTAGATTAATTTTAAGTATTGTTTACATTTTTGTTTATGCAATAACATTGTGTAGTAATATTATCTAATATATCACAACACTAGTTTAAAAGGAGAGAATGTAGCTCCTGAGTGCATAATTAGTCCATTTTAAGAGGCCTTTGTTTCTAGAGGCCTGTCTTGGGTTGAGATATCCAGAAGCACCCAAATAGGTATTATGGACGCTGCTCAAATGAAACAGATATGAAGGCAGATCACAGAGACAGCGGGAGAACAAAAGTGACAGGAGAGATCAACAAGTTATCTGCTCCACTGTGAAAGTACACGGTGTTGGTACTGTATAGATGAATAACAGGCTAAGCTCACTCACCTTCAGTTTTGATCTTCAGTGCTGTTCGGACCAAGGCAAATAAGGTGGCATTGAACATGACTGTACCATCACTGTTTAATGGCATGTTCATGGCAACTAACCTCTGAAATAAGAAGTAGGAGCTGTAGCATTGAGTTTACCCCTCTACTGAGAAGCAAAGCACCATGAGCAGAATAACATTGTCTTTCCTAAAAGATGCACATCTCACTCACTCTGTTATGTCTTAACAGAAAGAGGTGGCTAGCTAGATTAACAAGTAAAAAAAGTGCAACAATCAAGTGAACCCTTTTTTATATCACCGACAAATCTTCAAACTACATTCTCTTGTGGCAACAATGGATTCTCTAACCCACACTGAAGCAAAAGTAGCACAATTAGCACTTGTGTCTAAACCGAAGGGTACTTGTTTATTGTCACTTAGACAGCTGTCAAAAAATCAATACAATGTTGATGACAGTAGCTCTGCCAAAGTCCCTGGAACACTACAGGCCGTCAGAACGGATTTGTTCGGAATTGCTGGAGATTGTGATTGCGCTGCCGGAGTGATTCCACTTCTCAGCGTCTCCTGGAAAACAACTCGGCTCTGTCTCAGTCCCCTGAGTGATTTTCTTATACTTGATATAACTACCCCCATGTGATAATTCTCCCTGAGCTTTTCTGTCAGATCAAATCAATGTGCCCTGTACAAATCTGGTGCCTTTATTTTTATGATATCTTCTATAACCATACAACAGATCATCTCTATATATACTGTATAGAGTACGCCCAATTTATACTGAGAAACAATAAAAACACGAAAAATGCTGTATTGGAACCAATAGCACCACGTGCTTATACAGTATATACATACACTATATATAGGCAATAAATAAAACTTTATTTTACCAGACAAGGCAGCTAACAAGGAATTTTAATTTACTATTACCACCTGGACAATACCCAATTAAAGAGCATGGTTTTCTACTGGAGCACTCAAAAGGCAGTACCTTGCTCTAGGGTGAACAGAGGTAAGCTGATCAAAGTACATAATTACTGTAGGAGCAACATCCAGGGCCCAAAGAAATCGGCTAACCAAAATACAGGTGTTGAGGCTGTTACCTTGCAAGCCACTCTATGTGGACATAGTTTGCCAAAGCCCAGCGGAGGCTGAATGCGACGCAGCAGAGTGACTACATCCAGATGTTTTATTCTGCCCCTGTAAAAAAAAGAGCATCATGTTTAAAAAGCTGGCCAAAAGGAGGCAGGAGCACAGCAGTGAAGCAATTCGCAAAACAGCTATCAATGTGAACGGAGAATATAGGGGCCTATAAGAGCGCAATTCCTTCAGAACAGAATACAGAAACACAATGCTTTCATTATCTTCCGTGAACACTACTTTGATGCTGTGAACACAAATAGCCCCTTCTTTTTTTGATAGATTTTCTTATGTTGCCCAGGTTGATTTTCACTTCTGGTCAATTTCTGCTTCAAATGTATTTATGTGGATTCTAAGCTTACCTTTACAACTAAAATTTACTATTGAATAGAATAATACTATTATAGTTAGATTAAATTCTCCTTATGACATGCAGTTAACTACACAACAATGATTCCAAAGTATTATGTAAGAATGTTACGTTTTTTATTTCAGTCTTATTTTTATATTATTTATATCAATATTCATAATATTATATTATTTATGTAATATTTTATATTTATCGTTTCCCTCTAAATGTTTTCCACAAATTCCGGTCAGGGTTTTTCCATTCTTTATCGGTTCAGTCCACTTTCTTACTCACTTTGCTTCAGGATCATATTCTGACCATATCCTCTTAAACTCGTCCAGGTGGTGGGGCCCAAGTATGGACCAGTCACGTGTCAAATAGTCAAAGTTGTCCATGATGACAGCAACAAACAAGTTAATGATCTAAAATAAAGTTATTACTCATTAGATTAGGTCAGATTTAAGTTTGATGCAAACCCATCTTTTCTGAGAATAACAAAATTAAGTTAATTCTACTGCTTTTAAGAAATGGCAAAGGTATAGTATTTTACAGCAATATATCTTTTGCTTTCTACTTTGAGCAAATTGTTTTTCAGTCATTTCATTCAGCAAACCCAACCGTCCTTGGTAGCTGTGAAAAAGCTTGACGTATTTTAGACATCAACCAAAACTACTCAACGCAAAGCACTTCCTGGCAAAACATAAGCTTGGCGAGCAGTTTCGCCAAAAGACAGAAATAAAAGAGACAGTTAAAAGCCACTGTATATGAAGCCTGTACATTTTTCACACACGACGCCATGCTTACCAAAAAGGCGCACAGCATGTAAAAACTAATAAAATAAATAAAAGCGAAGTTGCTGCCGCACGTAAATTCCTCGCCGGGGTTATAGTCGGATTCGGGGTCACAACGTTTGCCTGGCAGACATGCCTGCATGATTTCTTGCCAAGCTTCGCCCGTTGCACACCTGAAAGACACAAGCAGCCCGTCTTCAGTCAGCTGCGCCAATGGACAGGGGCAGTGAAGGGCAGGCAAGAGCTGTCCCCATGTCTGTGAAAGCAAATGCGTTATGGGAATCTGTCTAACTGCATTCAGTCAGTGCAAAATGTGACTGTGATGGAATAAATGATAACACCTGCTGTTCCTGCAGAAATGCCCACAGATTAACTCTTACCTGTATGCCTGAACCTGTCCATCTCATTTGTACAATCTCCAGAAGATCTGAACACTTCATTAGTAAAGGGCTGGTTTTGATGACATTTTTAGTGTTCCCTCAATTTTAAATTCAGCTTTCACAACTTATCACAGTCGTGCAAATTATATACAGTATTTATGAATTTATTATATAAAATGTCATAATATTATATATATTTTTACAATGTAAAATATATTAATTAATGATATAAATCACATAAAGTATTCATGAATAAATTTATACCTACTAAGACTACTAACCTGAAAAGCAAAAGTACTGCTTGTGGAAATGTCTGGAAGTTGTTATTTCTGTTGATCTGAGTGTTGTCTACCATGGCGATTTTCCCAAAAATCTGTGAAATAAACACTCCATTTATTATTTTTCCATCAGTAATTTCCATCGTGAGCGCTAGACGTATAGTACGCGGCTAACTATAAACTCTCTCATTTAAGTAGTGACATATTTTCGTTTTGCAAATACCTGCATCCCGATTACAGCATAGATGAAAAACAACATGGCAATCAGAAGAGCAACATATGGCAAAGCCTAGGGGAAAAATGAAAAACAAAAATCAATCATCAGGAAAGCAAAAGAGAATAACATCTTTTCAGTACTGCACTGCAACATACACATACAGTATACATGTTGGCATTAGAGGGTCATATTGGATAGACAGATCTGCACCAACAATGCTTAGTTATGTATATTGGCACTCATGGATTAAAAACAAATAACAAGCAGCACTTTTGAATGAAGATGTTGAAGTATGTACAGCTAGAGATTATTTTTATTCCAGAGAATACTTTAAACCAGAAGCTGATTGCTTAAGATAAAGTCATTTCAGGGACTCTCTTATAGAAGCTTTTGCGACGCCCCAAATATTTACTGATTATTTTAAATACCAACAGAGCACAACATATAAAATCACTCATTTTAAATCGGTAATCCATTAAAACAACTGTACTTGTTTTCGAATAATAGGCTGTCCATCGACCACTGGAAATAATGGACAGCCAATTTGAGATATAGACATAACTATTGGAGACAATCCATATTAATTAATTTTGGCTTGTAGCAATCAGAATACAAAAGCAAGAACATTCTCCTCCCAGGAGACAGCACTGCACACGAGCACAAGAGACACCAACCTCAGCCGAACAGACATCTTTCGTTGGGGGGTGCAGGATCAAAGGCGACCCATTCTATGATGTCAGACCTCAAAGCAGGAGAGCCACTCACCTGAAAAGACTTTATAAACGTCCACAAGAGCGTCCGGATGCCCTCCCCCCGGCTCAGCAGCTTGACCAGCCGCATCACGCGGAACAGGCGGAAGAAGGTGATGGAGATCCGCGAGCTGTCCTCGGTGTTCTGGGGAGAGCGAGCCGCCGTCAGTTCCCAACAGAGGGGAGGCATGCACAGCTCCCGGGGCCAGGGACAGAGCTTGGTAATGCTTTACAAGTGAGCTAGAAAACCTGCGACATGCTGCACGTGCCCCGACAGTATGACCTCTGCATGCCTTAGCATGAACTGTGTGTGCCTTTGGAGTTACAGTGCTGTCACTGCCCGCTGGTCTTGTAAGGACCACACCTGACACAAGCCACACTTCAGGCTCCACACAGAAACCTGTGTGCTTTGCTTTTTGTCCTGTAAAAGGCGGTACAATTTTGGTCTGTTACTAGACCAAATAAAACACCCCCCTTTCAAGGACATTGCATCCTAATGAATAAAGTAATGTAATTAGGTACATATGAACTAATATGCATGAAGTACTGTTGTGGTGTCACTTCACGCATAAGACCAAAGAATAACCTTGATCAATGCTCTGTGCACGCAGTTTCAGGACGCCCAAAACTTCCTAGGCAAACTTTAAAATAACCTGCGTGAGACCTGAAACATGAGCAAGTTTTAGAAAATAGAGAAACTTTTCCTCTGATTACCTGTATAAGCAGGTTATTGGTAATAATGTCATGAACAGGTAAATATAATTTACACATATTTACCAAAGGATTGCTGCGATTGAACTGCAGGACGAATAAGATCAGTACTTAATCCAATTCACAGGAGAAAAGCTTTCTGTCACTTTAAACTTTTGACCTTCATGCAGTACGTGCCATTAGTTGATATGTAACTAAAGAGTATATTTTTAAGCATTACCAAGTGTTAGCGCTTTTTAAAGCTAGGAGAGAGACATAAGAGGGAAATTAAGGTGCATGCTGTATACCTCTCCATACTTAGTTGCATTAATCTGCACAAGCATGGGTCCCTTTCCATAGGTAAAACATGCCGAGATAAGCTCAGACACTGCCCCTATCTATGAACCATTGGAAGCTCCAGGATCATGCATTTCTGAGGGTTAAAAAAGGTCCCGGAAGGGAAGATTTCTGTTCACACTCCCAGCCCACTGGAAAAACCAACTACTTTTTTTCCGCATTCATCTTGAAATTCAACTACTTGGAAAAAAAAAGAAAAAAGGAAAATCTCAAAAGGAAAAAAAAACTTAAAATTTAAAAAGGTCAGAGCAGGTGAAGAAACATAAAAAAAATCTTAAGCTGACAGAAAACAAAACTGACGCAGGGGAACAGGTGGACAGCCTTACCCCAGACTCTCCAACTGGGGGACTTTCTGTTGGCTTTAAAATTAAAGAGCTGCATTAATGGCGAAAGGTGAAATGAGCTGGAGAAGTAATTGATTAAACAAATTCTCTTTAAATTCATGGAATGCAATTGTCTTAATTACTGACTGACAATGTATCAGAAGCATCTATAGTATACTGGAATAATGTAGATGGCCTGATGTGTACGGATCATGCCACCCTGCAGCTGCTTGGAGAAAATAAATTCCCTCTTCCATTTTACACCAAGTAAAAAACTAAAACCTTAAAACGGTATTTTAAAAAAGCATTTTAAATATGCATCAGGCCATATTCTGTATTGCCAGTCGCACTAGTTAATGCTGTCTGCACAGCAAATAACTACACATAAGCATATTTACTCCTTCAATTTAAATGTGAACATGGCAGAACAATTGGTTTGGTGTGGGCAAGTGACGAGGACATCAAATAAATAGTTATAATTAATCCTTCAAATCCTCCTTTTTCTGATGTCTAGCTCCCTTGTATTCTTTGGGAGTGTTTCGATTACTGTAACCCTATTACACCCTATTAACCCTATTAACCCTAACTGTTTTAAAAAACATAGTTCAGCTTCATGACTGATTTTCAAATCCTGGTACTTTGTTCTGAGTGAATCAATATTTAAATAAAGCGAAACACTTTTTGCATACACACTGCTCATAAAGGACACGACATCCATGAGAAACGCAGACCATGAACATGACTGACCTGCAAAAGTGAATCAAATTTTTGAAATGGGAAAAAACAAATGTACTCATTAAAATACCAGGTTTCGAAAACACAGAGTACTTTTTGGATAGAATATTATGCTTAAATTTTGTATTCATTTTTAAAATATCAGATTTTTTAGATTTCAGTGAGAATTACATTACGTACTGTCTAAATTTCAAAATCTATTATTTGCTACATACAGTACAGTACTGTACCTTTTCAGAGTGAGATGTAAATGATAATGAGTATAAATCATAAGATGTATACTAGAATCAAGGTCTGTTCTACAAGAAAACCAGGTCAAACACTTACAGTATGAAACATGCTTTAGGCACAGACACATTGCAGACAAGCACTCCACGCAAGAAACTTGAGTGATGAAGATGTTCTCTTTTGCATTGCAGCAATCCATGCAATTCTGATATGTCAATTAAGCACCGCCAAAGTGCCAGACTTGGGTTGTTTATGCAGATCGGTGCAGGTAAAGAGTAAGCAGTTTGCTTGAAGGCTTAACATATGCTAGCACTCCTGTGTCCCATGCATCTGACTGAATGCTACACACCTGATCCCTATACTTGATCTTCTTAAGCTAAAAGAGCTGACTACAGAAAAACAAAAGCAAAAGAAGCCAAATACGTCAGAGTTGAAAAACCTTTTAAAAACTTGGTATTTTATATCCTCATCAAGAATCATCATCAATAACACAACTGAAACTGAGAGAGTTAAAATGACAACTAGCCAACTAGCAATACCCCTTGCTGGCCAAAACTATATTGTTCCAGAGAGAGATGTTAGAGCACCACAGATTAAAATTGGCTTCTTTTTAAAGTATGTGCATCAGTTTCATGAGTGTACAATGTTTCATGTAACAGAAAAAAAAACTTAAGTTGTTTTGCCTTGTCTGGCAGTCAAGGCAATCTCTAAAGTGCCTCAATTTTATCTGTCACCAAGTAAATGTTCTTAATACAGAGATCTTTAGGATTTAAAAATGAAATGATCAGAAGGACAGAAGAACACCAAACTTTCATTTTGCGGTACACTGTTAATTTGCCTAAACCACATTGTCACGAACAAGAACAGACATAAATGTGCAACTCATAACGCAATTTCCTTTCTCACAACTCAGAACGCAAGCTGGCTTCTCACAAGATATGCTGCCACAGAAGACACCAATTACGATGCAGTCTTAGTAGCAGGGCTTGTGCGGAACCACATCAAAAGAACACAAAGACATGCAAGGGAAGAGGTCCAAGTTTCTTTTTGGCTGAAAAGGAAGAGGTTGAAAGAAGGGAAGAAACTGCACGCTCTCCAATTCCACTCACACCACTGACCGGAGGGGAATGAAGTGGATGACCCAAAGCCATCTACAGTGAGTTCAGGGAACACAAAATGAATGTTACAAATATACATGGTGGAATGGTTCAAAACAAAACAACAACACAAAAACACAACAACAAAAACTCAAAACATCCAACACTTTGACACAGCAAGGATGTGCATCATGCAGACTTCACCAAAAGGGAGAAGGGACGGATGAATTAAAGATTAGAGGCAGAGGTCTGATGTGATAACAGATGGGAGGCATGTGGCAACAAGGGAGAGGTCCTATCCATGACGGGGAGGACCAGATGAGTCACAAAGCCTTTCACTAAAATTCACTCAAGAAAGTAAAAACACCTAGAATAAAGATATAAAAAATGAGCCTACTTCAAAACGTTGAACTGTAATTCACTGTTTTGCATTCCTATGCTACTCTGCCATGCAGTTCACCGTAAATGAGTATTTCTGCTTTGTGCACAAGGGCTCAACAGCACTATGCAGTGAAAGACCCTGTGAGAACGGTTCTGTGATCACTCCTGCACACAAACACGTACAGTACACCAACCCAGGGACAGAAAAACCACAAGCACTGCTCCGACATGCCATTTCGTTAGTTAGAACACAGAACACCTCAAAAATAGAGTCCCAAGAAGTCATAAAAGGCTAAAAAATTAGCTTTGTGAATATGTTTGTACACTTCTTCATGTGTCTACAAAAATGTGGTGGGCAGGAAAAAAATGAAAATTTTAAAGTCTGCCCCTCACTGTTGTTATTGTCGGTGGCTTCTTCATGCCCTTCACATGTCTCCTTGATATAATCGTTCAGTTGTATCACTGTTCTTTTGATTCAAAATGTGCTGTGGTAAAAAAATAATGGCACTAATGAACAAACTGAGTGAATGGAATTATACTGTACGTGTTGGTAAAGATGTGCTAAGTGAATGAGAACATCTGGCTGTGAGAACTTTAATTAAATCAAAGACAAATTGTCTGAAGCTAAAAAGAATTGTTAAGTGCAATCTGTGATGTTAAATGACCATGCAGAAAACCAGTTCATTTACTGTCATAGCAGTCATCCAAAATTTTATCCAGTCTTGGAAAAAAAGTGAGCTATTACTGCACAAACTATGTAATATTTTTACGTTTAAGGTCTGAGAAAGTAAATATACTTGTACATAATCATTATCATCATTATATCATGATAATACCTCTCCTCTACACTTGCAAGAGCTGCAGCTATCAGAATCCCAACTTTTCAACTGAACAATCTGTTTTTTTACTCCTATATTTTCATTGTGAGCACAATTTCAATGTGTTTTAAAAATGTTTGTTTGCAAATACAACATCTTAATTCTTATCACTGACTTTGCTCAAGACCATAAAACATTAGATGACCAACAATACATTAAAGTGTGTGTAGTGTAAAATTCCACTAAGATAATTGTTAAAAAGCAGATTACAAGCACATCAAAAATGTCAATTTTCCTTTATACTTGCCTCTACAAGTTTCTAGAAGATAGAATGGATATGAACAAATATTAGACAAATATCTTTGGAACTCCATAAACCAACATTCAGAAAAGAGACAAGTATGAATGCTTTGACAGACAATTTTCTGTAATGAAGAATGTTCTTGCACAATTGCACAATTAAATACACAGACCTTACAAACAGAGCAGAAATATGCAACACCAATACATATACACGACGTTACAAACAGTGACGTTAAACATTCAGCATGGTTTTCTTTCTCGGTATTTCAAATAAATAAAATTCACTAAACCAATACTGATGCAAGTATGATGCTATCTTCCCTGCAAACAGGCATCAGCACTATATAATTGTGGGTTACAGTGCACGATGACTGGGATAGTGCTAAAGTGATAGAAGAAACAAACATCTTCAAGTTTCACAATCAAAATCAACAGAAGCTATGAAAGATTAAAACATTCAACATTTTGGAACCTTGTATTATGAAAAGTACTGATAATTGAAAAAAATATTGAGATTAAAAAATGATATTTTTCTTGCTTTTACTGTACATTAATATTTCAGTATGTATCCATCCTGCATGGAGAATATAATCACACCTTTATGTCGCTGTAAAAATGGCATTATTTGGGGATATTTGTTTTTAAAAAGCTCCAAAAATATTACCAAAATATACTTACGTTTACTTCTGTGATAGCAATATCAACGACGCTACCAACAACAATTAAGGCATCGAAAGTGTTCCATGCATCAGTAAAATAGTGCTGTTAGTTCACACAACCAAGGAAAGCAGAAAGAGAGGAAAGAGAGGGCAGAGAAAAAGAGAAAAAAAGTTAAGAAGCTGACAATTAAAAGATGAGAGCAACTAGAAAAAGTGCCTTGGTGACATCCTTTTGCCCAGTAGTACTGTATCTGTGAAAACCCCTGCAGACCAACAGTTCCAGTGTAAAAACGGCTCCCCTTAGAACACATTAAAGCCTGGTCTTTCAAAGCCCTGAGCAATGTATTGACTACACTAAATGGTCTATCTACAGGAGACGCTTTTATGACCAGAATTCTGAACCATAAGTTCAAGTCTGTACTGGTAAACTCTAATGTGATTAGCAGGTTTGTACTGAACCACATCCATACAAAATACATGTGCACAATTTTTATGGGGCACTACAGTGCAATGGTCAGTTGTTTCAACCCCTATATGAAGCTTCAGTATGTGCGTTAGAACACATAAATGTTTTGATTATAAGGCCCATTGCTTTTAATAAGTTCTATATGAATCCATTAAGCTAGAAGAGGTGTTAAAAGCCATTAGGATTCACAGATACAGCAGTACGGTGGGTCTCTCTTTGGTCTAGCCGGACTGCCCTCTCCAAATGCCTGTAAGGTTAGCTCAAAAAAAAGAAGGAAGAGAAGTTGTGAGATGAGAAAATTGTAGCCCAGTGACTTGTCCAGGACAGGGTGAGTAGATTAAAGGAAGAACGGGGCAGGGTGAGGGATACTCACATCTATTTCACTGAGAACGATGTCTACTATGCTGCCAATAACGACGAGGGCATCAAACACGTTCCAGGCATCTCCAAAATAACCCTACACAAAGCAGCCAGATGTAGATGGGGGGTTGTGGGATAAGGGAGGGTGGACAGAAATTCAAACAAATAGGTAGGGAGAGTGCACACTGAAAAAGGACACGGACCCCTTCTAATTAAATCAGAAGCATGCTTCAATGAAACAAATATCTGCCCCCATCCCAAAAAAGAAATCCATATATATACACATACCGTATATATATGCAAACATATACAAACTCAAACACATGCATCCATCTGTTTGACTTCTCATGTGACAGATCCAAAGATGTATTTTTAAATATTTCTTAGATGACTTTTTCTGCACTGTTCAGTCATGTTGGTCACCAAAGTGCAGTTCTTTAAGGGCTTTATCAAAACTGAAACCAAATCACAATACCTGTATGCATTAAACTGAAATCTTACGACAGGGCGTCTTATGGGCTACACACATACAGTAGAAAACCAGAAAAAAATCAGTCTGGCTTTGAAATTTTGTATAAAAGTTTCAGTTCTTTTCAGGATGTAAGCAAACGCAAACCACTCTGCTGTTAATAAAGTGGTAACACTAAAGCAGGATGATGACGCAATGCAAACATCTGACATGCACATTTTGGGGCCAAGGAATGGAGTGGAACTGTCATCTTGTATGCGTAATGTTACTACATTCAGGACAGCTTCGTTTTTCTGCAAGCGTGATAACTGTATGCATCTGATCTCATTAACAGTGCAGTTACAGTAGGAAGTGCATCTCACTTCCACTGGCAGAGAATTATTCTTTTTTTCCTTGTGTTTTATTATAGAACTTGTTGGAACAAGAACATTTTACTCGTATTTTTAGGGTAACATTAATTTGTATGCGACTGCATTTAAAAAAATCCAAGGAGAAAAAAGTCGCTTATATACCGTATATGATCATAAACAGACCTCTTAAGGGAAACTTGGGGAATTGTCTAATGGACAAGTCACTTTATCCTACACATCTCATGCAGAATAAAAATTTCCACCCACTCCAAGCAGTCCAGGTTAACTTACTGGCCATCTGTCCTTTTTCTCCACAAAAATCTGTTGTAAAATGTTGAAATGATTGTCATTATCTCTTCTGCAGTTAAGAAACTTAAAGAGTTTGGATCATAAGGGTTTAAAATTGACAATACTACAGAAGTGTAATCTGAGAAATAACTAAAATTGACCTTTTAAAGGAGTATCCAGATACACATAAAGCAATAAAAAATGTTATTATACTAAATAAGAAAAACTCCCGAGTGTCTCACACTGTAAAGCCAGTTACCCGGCATGCTGAGTGGGTTTTGTAATCCAGACACCCCTGGTTTAAATCTGAATTATATCATTAGCTGACTGCAACAAGGATTCTCTATTGGTGGTGCATAAAAGAACAAGTGGCATCACAAAGGAATTTTGAGTCAGTCCAGGGCCCCTTGAATTGTTGCACGAGAATGTGACTGCATCAGTATTCCACTGGATGCCACCGTAGATTCAATAATAAAGCTTGCAATAATAAAATAATAAAACTGGCGTATGGTTCAACTGTGTACATTTCAGAAGACACTTCAGTCAACTTCATCTCCCCAGTACTCCGACAAGGACTTGAGCTCCGCTGACTAATACAAGCCATTTCAAAGAGCCGAATATGAGCAGATGAGAGATGATCATTCCAAATGGCAAATAAATAAGGCCAAAACTGGACTGTGACATTTTATTCACATTTTGTTTTCTTTTAAGGGGGAATGTAAACCTTTATGGTGGTTCCAGTCCTTCAAACTCTGCTGTCGCCTGATACTTTTGAATTATATGCCTGCCCTTTATGGAATCACCACTTGTTCAAGATTTGACTTTCTGGATAAAAGATCCTGTCATTTGCTTTATGTACCACCAATTCACCCAGGGAGCCAATCATCTTCTGACTCGCTACAAGCTTTACAGAGCGTCTCTTTGTCAGTAGCAACGTCAGTAAGAGGCTTCAGGAATCACTGTTTTTCAGAGATGAAGACTCAGCACTGCCTGTTAGTTGTTTGGCGCCGCTGGGGGAATCCCAGTCAGAGCTGGCTGTTGAAAACGTTTTAGCCATTTAACATAGTCTTCAAACTATGTAAAAATCAATGGATATTAGTTCAGAGTGTTAGATGCTGTTAGAGTAGAAAAAGCACAAAATGCATATTACATCTCCGGGTCCATCAGGTTTCGTTTAAGTTCAAAAAGTTAGCAACTTGTGGTGTGTGAGTGTCTATAACGTGCCACCAGGCAGTCATAAAGAAATCACTTACCCTTGGTTTAAAGGCTATTAGTTTCAAAACCATTTCCACAGTGAAGACTCCTGTGAAGACCATATTGAGGATATCCATGGCGTAATTAAAAAGAGGCGACTGCCCATAGTGCTAAAAGGGAAAAGAAAACAGCTCAAATGATAATTATTTTCTGGTAATTGATTGCTTTAGAAAACTCAATTTAGCAGGAATGAAGCTGCATTTTTTTCTAAATAACATTCCGTTTAGAAAATTAAGCACTGCAGAGTTACAGAGGTGCTGCCATACTCGTTTTCCAACACTAAAAACTGAGCTGTGGGCTCCCAGTTCCTACATGTGGGTTATATTTTTTTCTTACAAAACAAATCTTAAACATGTTTGTTTAAAGCGTGATGATTGCCCAAATTAAACATCCAATCGGCAGCGGTGGTAGGTATACACTTATTTGCACACATTCTTACCTGAAGAAGACATTTTCTTAAAGCTTATTAATATCAAATATAAAAAATATGAATACATATAACATAATATGAAATGATCAGCCGGGCATTCTACGAGCTCCTAGGTGTCTGTGATCCACTACAGATACACAGGCACTGCCTAACCCAAAGACTGCTTGACTTAAAAACTCAGTAGGAAAGGTAGCGGTAAGCACAGCCCCCCCTGCACAGAACAGCTCTTACCTGCATGGCCAAGCACAGTGTGTTGAGCATGATGAGGACAAACATGATGTACTCAAATCCAGTAGAGTTCACCACATACCAGAACTTATACTGGTAAGGGTTTTTAGGGATGTATCTGCGAAGCGGACGAGCCTTCAAAGCGTATTCCACACACTGACGCTGTCAGGGATTAGAAGAGCAACACGTTACACACCTTTCACAATCTCTGTGCCACAGATCGTCCCAAACATGATCGTTTGGGGCAGGTGGCCATCATAATCAAAAACCAGCACTGCCTTGAGTCAAGAGGAAGCTGGAAGAAAGAAAAGTAAAGTTTTAAGATGCTGCTTTCAGCACGAAGGAGACTCCTACTGTAGTCTCTTAAAAGCCTCTTTTAAAAGTAGTAAATTCAGTGATCTTGGAATGTAACTAAAGCTACTAACCCCAAAATGTGAAATTTTAGCCAGAACATGCTAACACCTGTTTTATTTTAAATAATGCATTTGAGATAAAGGGTTATATTCATAGAACTTTTTGTGTGCTACTTCACCTCCTAATGAGTATGTGGTTGGAAATTTCTATACAAAGCATTCAGAATTTCACTTACTAAATATTGCTTAACTTTGTGTTTTTGTGATTTTAAGAAACTTTAAAAATGTTTTATATACATAAACTGGTGCTGCTTAATATTGCATTTCCTTGTCATTGCGGATTACATGACCATAGGGTTTAAAAACACTCTTACTTCAAAAGATAAACCAGCAATAATTACCCTGCAACGATCAATTGCAGTTTAAACAAATGTACATCTGTTGCAAAAGGTATAAACAAGATTTCTGGCAGAACAGGATGTTATCTAACACAAAAACTAGACAGAAATACAGGTATGTATACTTCTGCAATATAAGAAAAGTATAAAGTAGTGCTTAAAAAGCAGGCTAGTATTGTCTCACCCTAACTAGACATTTTGTTATGACAACATGTTTATCAGAAAAAATCCTGACCCTGATTTATCAGAACACAGCTGACACACATTTCGTAGTATCCAGGAACCGATGGATATTTTGATAGCGCAGACACAGTTTATCAAACTAATCTCACCTAGCAACTTTAGAACATACAGGTCAAGAACATTAGGCTTAATTATACACAAATATTGAGCAATAGTATCACTGCGATACTAACTGAAATACTGGTTTGTTTTTATCCCATTTGGCAGAGAGAATAAAAGTCATAAGGCCAAGGTCACCAAAATATCAAACTGCCAGCGCAAACTTTGAACCACTATACAGATACTACTTTCATGAACAAAGAAAAGGCAACAAATTTGCCAATTCAAAAATTTTACTTTTTTGCATAGAGAACCCTCCAAAAAATGCACCAACAACAATGCGCAGTAATCAAGGCTGCATAGCTTAGAAGCAACATGATTTGGTAAAGGGAGAGGAGGGATCTAACAAGGCTGTAGCAATGAGAATAGACAGAGACCTGGATGAGATTTTTGTACAGCATGAGATCAGCAGGACAGTTTGAAAATAAGAAACTACAAGTGCCAGTTGAAGAGATAAGTGGAAGGACCACGGTCTGGGAGAGGACGTCTGCTGGGACAGAGACTAATGGTGAATACCAGTGATAACCGCAGCCAAGACACAAGCAAGCTAAGGCTGATCAGGGGGCAGCAGAGCAGTGGAGAGTGAGGAGCAGGAAGGAGCTGAAAACACATGAAAGTGGACAGAAGAGCCTGTGTGTTATGCGCTGCCGACAGGCTGGGCGGGCTGGACAGCAGATCGGAACGCTGCAGAAAATCCGAAACGTGAAAGTGGGGCTGGTAAAGAAGAGAGCTCTAAGCAGGTCAACACCTGAGCACGGGAGGGATTTAGTAACTGATGAAGACCAGAGGAAGAACAAGGAAGGGCTATAACAGTGAGTGAAGGTGTTGATGCAGCAGAAGAGGAAAGACAATTGCAGAGACACTTAAGAAGAGTAAAAATATGAGTGATTACAGCAGGTGGAGCCAATTTGCTAGGGAATATTACCATCTGTGAGGAGTGGGTCACATATAAATACAGCAAGATAACATTATACTCTGCTGCATACATTTATAGCAGGCTTTTTGAAACTGGTACAGTGAATTACTGTATTACTCTGTAATAATTCACTCTGTACACACAGAAAAAGAAGGGGATAGGCAATGTCTCTGTCTAGCTTTCTCCATAATAAATATTTAGCACCCCCTGATGGGGATTTTCAAGTGTTTGCAAAAAAAAAAAATAATTGTATTGCAGTACAAGTATAAGGGACATTATCTTACACATAGTGCATAGGATTTATAGACCTTCAACATCCAACCCATGGCTGACAGTTACAAAATGGGGTGATTCAGCTACTGACCTGGTTTTTGTCCAGTTCACAGTTCTTATACTCCTTTTCTCCCTGCTCCTGGAATGTGACGATGACAAAACCCACGAAGATGTTCATCATGAAGAAGGCAATGATGATGATGTAGATGATGAAGAAGATCGATATCTCCACACGGTAATTGTATATAGGCCCCACATTCTCTCCGTTAGAGTCTATTGCTTTGTACAACAACCTGCAAGATATAAACGACAGGGGTAGGCCGAAGAAAAGAGGTGCCCACGGGGGCCGTAAAGTCAAGGTTGCCACTGTCTTCTACATCATGATAAAACTGTGGTTCAAACATTAGAGGACCTGGCTATGCACCCATTCATTTACAGTGCCACAGAATCCATCGACTAAGAAAGTGTTGCATTGTTTTAAGTAGACGAATTTCTAACTTCATCAAAACGATTCAGCGTGTTTAAAGGACAACCAGGCCACATGGCTATCAAACGGGGTAAGATAAAAAGAAAAACCCTCACGCCGGCCAGCCTTCAAAAGTGGAGACAGTGAAGAGGGCCATCATGGCTGTCAGGACGTTGTCGAAGTGAAATTCACTGTTATGCCAGATCCTTTCACGGATCATTGGGTGATTTACATCGCCATCCTTATACAAAATGTAGGTCCCCCTTTTGAAGAAAGGATAAAGTTATACACACTGAACAAAGACGGGTTTGCACAAGCAAAAATCAAGTACAAATGCTCTAAGTATACCACATAACAGGGCTGTCACACGCACATGTCCTGTGCCAGCCGGCTTTCAGTTCAGTTCTCTTGACTAACTGTCCTGTTCCACTGTGTACTGAGTCGATTGAGCCAGTTTCACAGTTGTCAAGATGTTGGATGATATAAAGAAAACTACAAAACCTTCTGGACAATGGCCATCCCAGACAAGAAGTGAAGGACCTTCAGACTTGGTCATTTCTGTAGATATCCAATGCCACTCTTTCTGACCATAATCCAATTTACTAATTATGAAACTTACAAGTTTAACTTACTTGCATTCTTCTGGAGAGGACTTTGCTTCATCTGTGCAACGGTAGAACTTTCCCTATGACATAAAAACAGGACTTTAAAACAACAGACCCTTAGAAGTCACCAAGGTCGTTTAATGATATCTTGTTAAAAAAATAACGTTACCTTAAATAGTTGTACTCCTATACAAGCGAACATGAACTGCAGTAACGTTGTGACAATCATAATGTTACCAATGGTTCTGATGGCAACAAACACACACTGGACCACGTGCTGTGGAGAAAAACAACAGCAGGACAAGGTTGGTGTTCAGATGCAAAGTTGAAATGAAAATCTCACACTTCAACTGCGCTTACTGTCTCAACCATAATGTGAAAGAACACGAGGTTACAAAAAAACAGATGCGGCAATCAAAGTGTTGTTTTGTTTTATGACTACGTAAATAATAACTCAAGTATCTTTCAAAGTCGACAATCTTTAATTTCTTTCTTTTAGAAAGATTTCCATAAAAGCTTATAATGGCATCTGTAGGACAGTTGTTTAAACTGCACAATATATTTTTTTGTTGCTTTGCATGTAACTCTTTTTTTTAGCTGCTTGTACTAAAAGAGATTGTTTGTTGGACTAATGAACGTTAAACACGTAGGCAGCAGTGGTTGAGGGCTTTGGATCCGAGAAGAGACACCGCTGTCGTTCCCTTGAGCAACTATTCCAGCAAGAAAACCCAGCTGTGCACTTGGGCCCAATTGCAAGTCACTTTGAATAAGAGTCCAGCCAAATAAACTAGCAAAAAATAACTGAGTGAACTAGTACCACTATCACAAAGACTAGGCAATACATAAGAGGATGGACCTTGAGGCCTTTGGCTCTGTTGATTGCTCGCAGGGGCCTCAATACGCGGAGCACTCGCAGAATCTTCACGACCGAGATGGCAGAAGACCTGAGAGCCAAACACAAGACAGTTACAGCTCTTTTTCCATGTCATGCAACATGCAGCCACCTCCAGCGCTGATCGAAGTGAAATCTTTCTCGTGGGGATGTGAATGAAGTCTTATGTTTATGAACTGTTTGAGTTCTAAGCACATCACGGTAGCAATGACCTTTTTAAACAGCAGAAAAACCTGCACATCCTGTGTCTCCAGTTCACATTTCTGAGCCCACTTCTTAGCAGTTTAGCAACTTTGTCAATTTTCTGTTTTGTTGACGCAAATAGGCAATATTTAACTTTGTTTCAGCATCTCATGGTATTATTTTATTAAAAAAACATTTTTTTTTCTAAAACTGCTGTTTTAGAAATGTGGAAATCGTCTACCCACAAGAAATTATCATCATCTTTAATCATATCAAAGTCAGGCATGATGATGGAAACGGAAACACTTACTGAATCCCAAAGGACACCAGGGAAACTCCCACTACCAGCAAATCCAACAAGTTGAAATAATTTCTGCAGAAAGCCCCTTTGTGAAGGAAAGCCCCAAAGGCTGTCATCTGAAAGGAGGAACAGATCGAAAAGATTAAAGATCCGTCTGCAGCTCATACCTTGATAAGATCAGCTTTAGATCTGACACGCATGTAATAAAAGCACAGAACCTTCACCTTTGCAGGGTAATGCATAACAGTAAAGACAACAGCTCTGAGCTAAAATGCCAAATCTACAGCTGTATTGACATGAATGTAGTAGCAAGTGATTTATTTTGTAATCTGCTCAATATTCAAAGCATGGTTCAGGGCAATAAAACGTGCAGTTTGTTGCCACCTGAAAAACAAAGCAAGGAAATGCACTAGTGACCGAAGCAACAGCATCAAATAAAATGAATCCCTTACTGTCACATTCATGTACACTGATATTATAGCACTTTTTGTAATTTGATAAACGCAAATGAGGTATAGAGTTCTCGGAAGGAAAATATAGAAGTACAAATTCAGCAAGCGGTTTGGAAAGTAAAAAAAAAAGGCAAAGCATTGTAAATAATAAAAGACAAGGAATCTGTCCACAAGTGCATGTAAATTGTTATTTTTCTGCAGTAGAACCTCATTCAGTTTCAGTATATCTAAAGTTGTCACTGACATTATATTGATACGAAATGCAAATCAGCAAAGTTCTGCTAAGGAGGTTGTACTGCACAGCGCTCTTTGTGAAATTATTTATATGCACTTACCGGTTAGGATAGCATAGTAAACCATGTATAAAGTTCCTGGAAAGCACATGGTTCTTGCTCCCTCTTTTATTATTAAACAGCAGTAAAAATGGAGTGCTGTGTGATTTTAACTGCATTCAGGTTTCAAATGATTCTGTCAACGCTATAAACCCGACTACAGTTAAAACAAAAAAATCTGTTTTTTTATTCCTTCCTAAATTGCAAAACATAACGCATTTCAATATACATAGAGAGCTGCGTTAGTATGGACTGTACTGTGGGCACGGCAAATTCACACACTGCATGCTACTTTAATGATACTGTCTGTTTCTTTTATTTTCATTTGAAAAAAAACAAATTTGGATTGACAATTTTAATGCAGTGCACCGTATTAGAAAGGACACACACAGTATATTAAAACCACACTGATGTTTAATGTTAAGCCTGATAATGATTTCCTGATTTTAGTTTAAAAGAGGTGCCATGGTAAAAGAAAAAGAAAGACAAGCCAGGTTCCATTCAATGGCAGGAGACACACGAGGATAATGCAACAAGGCTCCCGTTGTCAAAAAGGTGTTACCTTCAATACGATCTCAAATGTAAACATACTAGTGAAGACATAATCTGCATAGCCTAGGACCTGAAAAGTAATCAAATGGTTAAAGTATTATTGCATAAGCACTTTACACAGAACACAAGAGATGGGGGAACAATGCATTACCTTCAACAGGATTTCAACAGTAAAGATTGTCGTGAAAGCATAGTCAAAGTAACCAAGTATCTGGAAAAGCAATATAGATGTTTAACAAAAGTCCAGTGCAGTAAGCAAAACAGTAAGGTTACAATATTATCCTAGTATTAGATAAGCTACTATCCTGTCAACTTAATTCTAACCAGTGTAAACTCACAATGCACGTTTTGAAATAAGATTCCCTTCACACTTCTTATCATACCCAGATCCTCTCACATTGTGCTAAGCACAAATGCCTCCTTCTCTTGCCTGAATCACTTTACTGTATGATCTTCCTACTCTTAAAAAGTAAAGACATAACTGCATAAAAAGCAACAGAATATCTGAGGAAAATCTGTCAAAACTGATTTTATCACGTTATTAAAATGTAATGTATAAAAAAAGTTCTGAGAAGACAAGAAATTTCTTCACAGTATTGATATTAGCTGGAAAAACACTTTTTGATATCCACCAAATTAGCTGGAAGTTTCTAAGCAATAAACAAACTATAAAGTGGTACAAGATCAGCATTTCTCACAAAGGACATTTATTCTATGTGGGAAGGCAAATTCTCAGACAATATAATTCATGACATCAATCCAACTACCTGTGCCTCACAATTCTGTGACAATTTGGCTGTGGTTGTGAGTGGGTTTCAAACAATCGCCCACAACTGTTCTATAGTACATACTGTTACATTAAAGCTTCCTTCTCTGCAAAAACACTGTATTATAAGTCACTTCAAATAGATCTCACTGCAAAAAGTGGGATTATATAGTCTTAATGCGGGGTTTTAAGTTTTCTTTGAAAATAGAATAATAAGATTAACTTTAAGCCAAGCCTCAACAGTGTTAAGCTACAAAGGTAAAGAAATGGCATAGCAGGATACACTCCCAAAAAAAACCCACAAAATAAACAGATCTGTTACATACCTCTTAAATTACATTAATAAAAAAATTAGCTGGAAGTTTAATAAAACGTAAGTATAAAAAATACGATATTGAATGCACCATTAAAAAAATCATTTTTCATTTCACATATACATGGTGCAACACATCAATTTTGTAAATTAAAGGATAATATTTACACTTATGCAGGAAACTGTTATGCAAGGAATAATGTCTCTTTTCATATAATAAACTAACCTGTTAACAGTTATGTATACAACACCCTATAAATGAGCAGTCAAGCCCTTAAGGTTGGTTTTGACTTACAATGTTTCGAGCTGAAAAGTTGCGAATTGGATCCTCAGCTGCTAGAGAAACACTACTAAGCATTATGAAGACCAGGATGAGATTTGTGAAAATATGGTGGTTAATGAGTCGATGACATCCAACTCGAATTCTGAAACACATAACAGAAAGGTTTATTATGCAATACAGCATAATAAATACAGCACACTAGTTGTACACATTGTGATCAATAAAATACACAACAATTCTTATGTAAAGGCAGAGTATGGAGAAATAATAATAATATTAATTGCTTACACTTATATAGCGCTTTTCTGGACACTCCACTCAAAGTGCTTTACAGGTAATGGGGACTCCCCTCCACCACCAGTGTGCAGCCCCACCTGGATGATGCGACGGCAGCCATAGTGCGCCAGTACGCTCACCACACATCAGCTATCAGTGGGGAGGAGCGCAGAGTAATGAAGCCAATTCATAGATGGGGATTATTAGGAGGCCATGGTAAGGGTTATTAGCAAATTTTGGCCAGGGGTTACACCCTACTCTTTTCAAGAAACGCCCTGGGATTATTAATGACCACAGAGAGTCAGGACCTTCATCCTTCAGGACCGAAGGACGGCACCTGTTTACAGTATAGTGTCCCCATCACTATGCTGGGGCATTAGGACCCACATGGACCGCAGGGTGAGTGCCCCCTGCTGGCCCCACTAACACCTCTTCCAGCAGCAACCTAAGTTTTTCCCAGGAGGTCTCCCATCCAGGTACTGACCAGGCTCACACCTGCTTAGCTTCAGTGGGTTGCCAGTTGTGAGTTGCAGAGTGATATGGCTGCTGGCAATAAGAATAGGCCAGAAAATAAGTCTTTTTCAGCATTTTCAAAACGGAGCCTTCAGTCCTAAGACATAAAAATAACTAAGACGCTCAATTAGAGTGTTATTAAAAAGCACAAGGTTATGCAAAATTATGTAAATAATAATGAATACAATAATTACAGATTTCATTAAACAATAAATATGTGCAAAGTGCATTAAAACCCATAACTTCCTGACATGAAAGCATTGTGGGAAGTGGAGTAATCGACCTTCCCGTGTTGTTGAAGCAGATACCCTAGCTGGGTGAGACCCTTCAGTCAATGAGCTATTAGCTACTGTACCAAACAGGCTAGATTATGCTGAATGGCCTCCTCTCGTTGATAAACTCATGTGGTCCTCAAATTGAATGCATAGGAAAGGAATGTCTCCAGCTGTTGAGAAAGACCTGCTGTGGGACGAGTCGCCAGCGAGAGACTTACGGGTTGGTACTGCTGAAGATGAAGAACGAGCTGCCCTCTGGAATGGGGGTGATCTTCTCCTTCATGTTCAGCTCAGAGATTCTCTGGGGCCGGGGCCCGGCGGGCACCTCTGGCTCTTCCTCGTCATCCTCACCTGCAGGACGGCACAAAAGAGCTCATCCGTGAGCACCGGGAGTGTGCCGACACAAACGGCAGCATTAAGACAGTGGTCCGTGACTAAAACTGCACAGCAAGGAACACGCATCAGAAACCACCTGTTGGGATTACATCATGGACACAATACAATGGTCTTCTGTGTCTACTGTACTGTACAATGGTCTAAAAAATTGTAAAAACAGGAACGGCTATTTTCACTATATTTGGAACGTTTAGGACCTTTGAAGGAAACACTTTGCAGTCAAGTGTCTTTTTCAGCCTATTACACTATGCAATGTTGGTCCTATACATGAATAGTGTACATCAGTGGTTCTCAAACTGTGGTTCCCAGATGACCCTGGGAATTTGTTGTGTCCACTGAAAAAGTGAGAGTTAAAAATTGAATAATTAAAAATTGACTTAATCAGATTCAGAAAGCTTGAGACGGGTTTTCATATTTGCTATTTTAATAACAGTTGGATACTTTGGTTTGATCAGGGGTGGTACTTGGTCCAAAAAGTTTGAGAACCACTGGTGTACTGTACATAGTACATAATACAACAAAAATCAGGCCATTGATATAATTATATCATAAAATGGTATACAGAAAATTCAACGTGGATACTCAAAACTGCATAAGGTAAATTTGCTTATTGCAAGGGATTACTCTATTCACCACAAGATATTTTTTTTCAAAGTACCCTTCTAAAATCATGGTACATCTTACACACCAGCACACAAAGAGATGATTTATTCTGAAGAGGAGGATGGATTGGGATGCAGCACATCCTTAAAGGAGATCGTTACCTGGAGCATCTTCAGCTGGGTAAGGATCTTTCTCTTCCTCTTCTTCCTCATCCACAGGCACCTGCAATAATCCGTCCCCCAAAACAAAACAGGTCACGGTTGAACCCTGATAAGGACAGACTCGGTTATACCTGTGCACAGTCAAACCTGTCTGTGCTAACGAAGTTCTCCACGCCGTGTGTTTGCCTGGTTTTAACTTGAGCATGATGTTGACCAGCCAGAAAGAAAGAAATGGGGTAAGTAAAAGTTTAGATTCTGCTGAGAGGATAACATAAAATAATATTTTTTTGAGTGAGTGTATGCGGGCTGTAGATTCAGACAAGAAGAAGACCCTTGTCTGATTCACATTTCCCAGAATGCTGTGGGGGTACGGGCTGCTGCCCCCAGTCACCTGACCGAATCTGAGAAGGTGGCCGGTCTGATGATGGTATAAAAATCAAGAATTATAGGCTTCAAGGGTCAATTTATCTGGACAGAGGTCTGATTCTATGTGGGCTCCCTACCGAAAAAGAAATCTGAAACATGCAAACAACCTAGAGACCAAGAGACAATGAGTTTCAGATATAGTTTCAGAGAAGAAACTTGCATTCAGATAGTGTTTTATTATCCAGTAAGCAGCTTGTGAATGCCTAGGAATACACATAATGAGGGACTAATGATAAAATACCACTAGCAGCTCAAAGAGGAACTAGGCTTTTATTCTGAGTTGATTTTTTTGTTTTCCCACAGTGTATATCTACTGCTCTGGATTACACTTTATGACTCTGTTTTTCTGTTTTCCTCTCTATTTTATGTTAATTGTGTCAGATAGAGAAAATGAAGTGACCCTTGAATGCAGTGGCCCTGACACTGAAGATGCTAAAGATGATCCCTACTATATGGGTAAGTGACACCAAGCCAAGTGACTGCGTTTTTCCCAAGAGCTATACAAACACATTAAAACACTTTTTTTCCCCCCGTTTCCTTTCAATGTTAAATAGGAAAAAAACAAATGAATGAAAGTGAAATCCAAAATAAACCTCTGGATTTGCCTAATGATTTTTCTATTCAGTCACATTTGTTACCAAACAACACATGAGTGGATAAGTAAGTTACCTTTGCATCAGGTGCTTTGGCATCAGAAGTCTCTTCTTCCTTTTTGTCTGAGCTCCCGGTTCTGAGATTAAAAGAAAAAAAGCAAAATGTTGATAAATCTGATATGAAACATTTATCAAAGTAAGAGGTGAAGGGGTTAAAGCTTTTGATCCCAGAGAAAAAAAATCTATGAAAATTCTCTCCAAGTATGAAATACCTATCAAACTGGAAACAAATAAAATGTGTAGATTTTTAAACCATCAACTCAATGCAATGGAGCAAAACGGCTTTAAAAGCAGCAATGCAATGATTTCCATAAAAACATTTTCTGATTGTCCTGGTATCCTTTTCTTGAACAGTGGGCCATGTAACCTTCCTATCTTTTCCTCTGCAAATCAACAAGAATTAAACCCTAATTTTCTTACCTGGCACTTTTCTTCCTTTCCTTTTCCTCAGCCTCTTCTTGCTGAGCTGTATTCAGGCTCTCAGCGTCTGCCAGGTTGTCCACAGCGATAGCCAAGAAGACATTCAGGAGGATGTCTGAGTAAAACGGGTTTAAGGAAAATCGATGCCTGATCCATTTACCGTTATTAAGCAGGAAGAAAGGAAGGTGCGATCCCAATTTCTGGAATTGTAGAAGGATACAGTTACCACAGATAAACAGGATAATGAAGTATATGCAGACTATCATTCCCGAGGAGGATGGGCCACCATACGCCATTATCCCATCATACATGACAACATTCCAGTCTTCACCTGTTAAAATCTTAGCAAGCCACACACAGTCAATAAGGCTGCGTAATTAAAAATACCTTTTTACAACACAGAGCGGGGAGAGAGGGAGCTGGCGCAGAGGATCCTGGCGAACCTCAGAGGGAGGCCGAAGCGCAATGTTGCCCAACGGGGCTTCTCCACAGCCAAGGAGCGTTGGAAGGGACTGTGGGCCCTGTACAGGGACTAAAGCAGATATCCCTGCTCCCCAAGCTCCTGCG
The DNA here is from genome assembly GCF_059453375.1 of Lepisosteus platostomus. Taxonomy (NCBI): domain Eukaryota; kingdom Metazoa; phylum Chordata; class Actinopteri; order Semionotiformes; family Lepisosteidae; genus Lepisosteus; species Lepisosteus platostomus. The sequence continues at coordinate 65,005,734 of NC_142616.1, read as the reverse complement.
GAGGACTGTACGACCGCAGTTTCAGAGCCGGGACAGGGACATGGCATGGACAACAGCAAATGGTAGGGCTTGGAGGGACTCTTTCATTGTGCAAATCCAGCCCCATCATGCACTTGCACTGATTGATAATGGACAATCACCCTTTAAAAAAAGTTTTTAACTGATGTCAGTGTTAATTTGTTAGAGTCTGTACTTATTGTGAGATGTTTTTGTGTAAAATAAAGTTTATTGTGATAGAAAGTTACCTGGAACACTGTGAGCAGAGACTGGGGAAAGTTGTCAAAAGTGCTCCGTTTGGTTTGTGTTTCGTCAAAGTTGAACTTGCCCCCGAAGAGCTGCATCCCCAGCAGGGAGAAGATGATGATGAAGAGGAAGAGCAGGAGCAGCAGCGAGGCGATGGACTTCATGGAGTTCAGCAGGGAGGCCACTAAGTTACTGAGTGATGTCCAGTGACTGAAACAGCACAATCCCCTCCATTAAGCAAAGGGTGGCTCATGATACAGAAACACCACATCACCAGGTCACATTTTGTAAAAGACTTTCAACGCTGTTTATAAAGTCAGGAAAGAGAACCACGTGCAGTGCAGTAAAATGTGATTATCGGTATTTAGACATGCTTATTAGAGGCATATTTTAAAACAAAAATTGGTTTACAAGAGGGGGTAGTGTGAAAAACAAAAGGAAAATTTAATTACCCAGTTTAACTTCCTTTTTTTTTCAAATGCACCATTTTCTAACTATGATGAGGAAATTTAATGGAACTGAAATTCATGCACATAACAATAATCGTACCGTGTTACTTTGAAGATTCTTAAAAGGCGGACACATCGAAACACCGAGATTCCCAGCGGCGACATGATTTCAAGCTCCACCAATATTGTTTCTACAATCCCACCACACACGACAAAACAGTCGAAGCGATTGAAGAGGGAGACGAAGTACGCCTGAAGACCCAGGCTGTACATTTTAACCAGCATTTCACAGGTGAACAGGGCCAGGAGAACTTTGTTTGCAATGTCTGTAAGCGAAATAAACACAACATTATTCCAGTATTATCCAGTACCAGCATCGGAGTTCATCAAGTGATATGCAAGTAATCTCCATGCACCTCCTGTCCAGAAAGGATAGTTTACTGCGCTGGCAGTTTGTCAATAATCTCTTTGACATAAACCACTTTGTTTGCAGCCCCTTACCTTGGACTTGAGTGAGCCAGTTAGGCTGGTTGTAGTGTTCAGAGGAGATGGTGAGAGTGTTCAGAAATACCAGGATGATGACGAGCCAATAGAACGTGACCGATTTCACTGCCGCTCTGCATTTCCTGCGGCAAAACCTATTCCAGCGACGCCAGCGCCGACTGAGGGGTGAGAAAGAGATGTCAAATGAGCAAGAAAAGCCCACTTCCTTACCATTGTGGCCAAGCATGCACAGTACCAGCGCAATGTTTTCAACTCTTAGTATTTGGAACTATACAGTTCTCTTTCAGTATTCAGATAAACTGGCACTTGAGTACAGTACCACTTCAATCTCTGTGGTTCCCCTAAGCAAGTGTGTCCCTGCTTGTTTGCCTAGAGGTTGATCAGGAAGGAGTTTAGCCCATATTCTGCAGCATCAAGAAGACAGAGTGTGAGACTGGCCCAAAAATAAATTATTTTCCTCATTCACCTTCTTCTCCTTTAAGTAGCTGAGATCTGTTATTAACAGTAACTTTAAGAACATTTCTGCCTTCAGGAAATTTGCTTTTAAACAATATTATTGAAAATATGATCATCTTGAGAAAACATCTTAAGGGTTAAGACTTTAATAGATGTCCTTGAGCAGCAGTCCAGACAGTAAGCAGACAGTATTAGGTCACAAGTGCAGGCACAAATCAGATGCAACGTCTGCTTACTGCGCTGCCCTAGGAGGAGGTCATTTTATTAACACCACGTTTAAAGGTACAGGAGAGATTCAACTGCCAACACAGCGCCAGCATAGACACGTTTGCACGTAAACTTGAAATACCATTTATATTGTACTGCATGGTTTAGTAAAAACAGATGGACTAACCTGAACTTTGACTTTGTAATTTTTTGACTGTGAAAAGAGAAGAAGAACAAAAATTTAAAATACAATGACATAAGTATATCAATGATTTATATTAAAACCAGCAAACCTTACCTTTACAATCATGGCATCTGTGATAAAAATGAGCTATGTGAAGAACTTAAAGCTGTATCAACTCAGCGTACAGACGCTTTAGTAAAGCTATGGCAACAACACTTTTTAAAACTTACCACAGCGTTCCACAGCATGGCGCCTTCTCAATTTCCCCATTCGCGTTCTCTGTATTTACAGACTCCGTCTCGCTAGTTGGCATGCTTGCTGTTGTAAACATAGAACATGGGAATAAACAGGAAAGTCCATACTCTCCAGAGCAAAAACACAACCCTAAAGATCTGTGCATTCAGTTAGAACAAAAATGAAAACGTTCAAAACATAACATCCAAAAACGCAAATTACATAGTGTGATGTTGGTGATAAAAGAAGAAAACCATGCATTAAAAATAAAAATATCTGTATGCATCTACAACTGAAATTCTGTTAGGACTATAAAAAAGTGTCTTCAAATATGTGCTCTACAAATATTCATATTCTTACATTCCATCCATCCATTATCAGAAAACCACTTATACTTGTTAAGGACCAAGGCAGACAGGACACGTCCATTTCAGGGCGCACACACACGCACATGGGGACAATTTGGAGACACCAATTAACCTAGTCAGCATGTCTTTGGAAGGTGGGAGGAACCCCAGGCCTGCAGAGAAAACCCATGCAGACACGAGCAGGATTTGCAAACCCCACACAGCAGGGACCGCTGCTGAAAAAACACAGGCCCAGGGCTCCAGAAGCAGCAAAGCTACAGTAGCTGCCACGGCAAAACCATACTTTATAGGGGATCCCATTTCTATCTCGCTGACCACAGAGGCCATTAGATGCCTCAACATTACACAACCCAGCGATTCTGAATTTGTTTTCATTCATTGCAGGTAGTGGAGGGAAAATAAGTGATACCACAAAGGCAAAAAGAGCACTTTCCAAAATCATACTGAAGTCTGGAAGCTTAGCATGCACAGTGAGGAATCTTAAGGCCTATAGTGGTCGATTTGAAAAGGTTACGATCTAAATTCATCTACTGTAACTTAGATCCTTTGTGTTCTGAGTTAATTCTTGGTTAGAAATCTGGGTAATACTTTAAAATGAGAGCCCGTTTGTGATTAATTATTGAGAAATAGAGAGAGTCATGTGACTCACAATACAGAGCCCATAAATACATCATGACATAAAACACATTTCATATTAATTTCACAGCAAATCATCTAGTTCTTCACATGTAATTATATTAAAAGTAAGGACTCTTATTCCAAAGTATTACTGAAATCTGTGCATAAGGTTTTTAATCCTGTTTATACACTTCAACAGGTAACACAAGTTGCAATCAACACTTTTGTTTGAGATCTGTAGTTAGAATTTAAGCTCTTGTAAGACATAACATTCTGTCACTGGTACAGCATGATTAATACAGAACTTGAATCTTTTAAGATATAGTAGACAGTGCAATTAGTAGGGTTTTTCTTAATTCATCATTCATTAGCCGAGCATGGTGTTAACTACAGTGATGAAGATTCTAAAGTACACATGGAAATGAATGAATACCACTTTGATTAGGAAGTTTTCAAACAAATTATTTTTCATTTTTGTGATTTAGTTAGATCTGGGTTCTGATAACTCTTTTTTGATGCCAATTTCTCCATTTGATTGGATCATATAGATTGTGTAAGAGGATAATTTTACCTCAAACTGGGCTTTATTCTATTTTTTTGTCTCTCACACCATCAAGAGGGAACACAAAATGGAATATTCTTTACTAGAGTCTCTTACTCAATCTTTCTTCTAATCAAAACACAAAAATCATTTCAGCAGTGCAATATTAAAGTCCAACAGGAACAATCAAAATCAGATAGGCAGTGGTGCTTAAACTTTAAAGTGGAAGCATGCATTGTGGGGAAATTGTAGTAGCAAAAGACAGGCGGGATTCACACAACACAGAAGGATGCTACAGGGCAACACAAAATTTACCATGAGTGTCAGTAGATTGACTGAACCAGCCAAACCTTCCTTTCTTCTTTTCCATTAAGTCAGCAAGGGTAACCCCTTCACGTTAAATGCATGCAATTCCATGCATTCAGACAGCAGATGGGAGCATCGATATAGCAGGAAACAATGGACAAAAATGAGCAACTATGAACATGGGTTAGGAAGACAAGCAACACCGAGCAATAAAAGAAGGCAAATAACTAACAGTCACGTTAACTACTTCTAGCAGGTTTATGCTAACATGCTGCAAAGCAAATTATAGCGTCCACATGAACAGGTTAGTAGTGTCAGTACCGTTGCAAACACACAGACACCCAAGCCACATGTTATTTGTTTGCCTGTAAAAATAAAGCTCAGATATTTTACGCTCAGTTTAGCAGCTCAGGTTACACCTGAAAAGCTTTCTAGAACTCAGTTTTCTAGAAAACGAAATGCTGCTAATTCTTCCAAAACTTCTCATAATAACAGAATAACAGTCCAACACTAAGCATAGAAATGCGTCTGCCCGATTCTCAGAATAACAGTCCAGCCCTCTAAGCACAGAAATGTGTCTCTGCCCAATTCTCAGAATAACAGTCACGCCCTCTAAGCACAGAAATGTGTCTCTGCCTAGTCTTGGGTTATGCAATGCTACAACTCACACTGCATGAAAAAGTTACATTTGATTTAAACAAAAACAGTTTAAATGTTGTTCTAATCTACACAAATACAGTGTATTTGTTTAAATGATATTGATATACGAATATTTAGTCACCTGAGTATAATTAAATATAAAAGATGGCCTTGATATACAGGTATTTAATGGAAAACTAAAATAATGGTCTGTGACACTCAAAAATCAAAGACATTAAGTGTGTATCGTCAACCCATTCCTCAAGTGCAACCTAGACAAATCTGAGACTGATTAAAGTTAATGCATTCTAAAGAAGCTTTTGACTCCCAAATCATTATTCATCCAGCATAATTAAACTAGATGAATCAAAGCCGTTTCTAAATCTTCAGAAATCTAAATCTAAATCAGGTGTTTTTTTCTGAAGTTCCAAAGTGACTTTAGAGTTTGTATTGCTGTTAGAACATCATACCAATCATGAGATTGAGTGTGACTAAGTGTGGACATCCTTGTCCTTGAAATCTCAGCGTCGACTCCTGGAAGTGTGCCAAAGGCCTATGAATCACCGTTCAACTATTACACAGCACACAGATCTTCAAGAATGGCCTTCCTGCAAAGTGGCAATGGACGAATGTTTTGCTTCTCATATGCCAAATGTTGCAGGACCTTGTCTGCACATCTTTGTTTTCAAAATGAGATCTTGGAGAAGCACTCTCTCTCACCCGGCGCTTCTCAGTTGCTTTACAAAGTGTATCTCGTGTGATCAGAAGAGCATGAAAGCCTTGAATTTTGTCATGGTTTACATCTACTTCTTGGAACCCGTACTGAATTGTATCGCACAGGCATTAGAATATATCTTTTTTTTTTTTTCAGGCGTGAAGGGATTAAAGGCTATAATGGTAAATGTTAGTAAAAAGTCAACTTTTGATGGCACAGGATAGGTGCAAATAAGCTTGGTTCAAGAACACTAACACTACAAATTAGTTTTGAAGAAACGTCAGTGATGACTTTTTGCAATATAATATAGTATTGTTTACATGATTATGGTCTGCATAAATAGTATGGTATTTGGAATACCTGAACAGAACAGAGACAGCAAGCTGGCAAAGGTAAATCGACTGATCAAGTTAGCAAATAATTTAACAATTCAGAAATAGGTTTTTTATTGATTTTTAATCTTTAAATCCCTCTCAAGTACAGTAGCTTTCTGCATTTCTGTTAAATAGACTACTTTTCATAATTCATGTCCTAATTGTTATAATTCATGTCACATAAAGTAGTAGAAAATGAGAATCACACTTGGTATGATTAATACATTGTAAAACAAGACAAATGAAAAACTATTTTTCAATTGTTCTTTTAAGTCAGATTAATGCCTTTTTCTGTTTCACATCCTCTTTCCTTTAAGTCAAGCCCTGTCCTCAAAACATGAGTCATGATCTTGACTTCTTCTCAAATAAACGTCTTATAGGTGAGAAATGTTGCACTTCACTTAAATTTTAGAATAGAATATTATTGCTCATCAGTACATGATATACAGACATACAAACTTAAGAATACATGTTTGAAGCATTATACCTCCCTTGTGAATTATGCATTGTATTATTTCTGTGCTACTGGAAACTGAAGATGAAATTCAGTATTCTCCATTAAACCATAAAATTTATTTTCTTTTTTGTGGAATGGTACAATATGGTTCAGAGCTACATTGCTTCAGAAAAGATCAGATGTATATGCTACACTACACAGCCAATTAACCATAGCTGTTAAATCATTATCCTAATGTACATATATAAACATACTTACTACATGACACACAGAGTTGTGTCACTAAAGCCTGGAAATTTCACCTAAGAGCTAATGTGTACTGACTTTCCAAACCAGCAGTTTTCATATAGGATAAAGAGTCAATAATGCTTTTAAAGTTCTGCCAACAACCATCTGACAGAATGAAAAGATTATGTCATATGGAACTGCAAAACTCTATAGCGAACACCTGTTTGCTTCAAACAGTAATAATTAAAAGCATATACTATATTGACTAGTATGAGCGTATCATTGCTAAATGATCTGCTTATTCCAGTAAATTACAGGAATATTTCTGATTTTATTAATGGAAAGCACACTTGCTTGGAATAATATTGCCCTTTGTCATTTCACTTCAGGCATTTTTAGCTTAAATCAAGATACCAGTCTTGGCTTCCGAATCAGATGACACACTCATGAAATGTTGATGGAGTAGTGTATACCTGTTGCTCACCCTAATTACAGTACAGATTTCATCAATTACATATCATGAAATATTGTGATTTTCAGTTGCACTTTCCTACTGGCCATGGCAATGAAGCCTTCCACTAAAAACAGCTGTTGAAAAAGAGTTCCCTAAGCTGCATGGCAGAAGAGTAAAAGCTCATCCTGCGGTCCATGTGGGTCCTAATGCCCCAGTATAGCGACAGGGACACTATACTGTAAACAGGCGCCGTCCTTCGGATGAGACGCAAAACTGAGGTCATTATAAATCCCAGGGTGTTTCTCGAAAAGAGTAGGGGTGTAACCCCGGCGTCCTGACCAAATTTCCCATTGGCCCTTACCAATCATGGCCTCCTAATAATTCCCATCTATAAACTGGCTTCATCACTCTGCTCTCCTCCCCACTGATCGCTGATGTGTGGTGAGCGTTCTGGCGCACTATGGCTGCCGTCCCATCATCCAGGTGGATGCTGCATATTGGTGGTGGTGGAGGGGAGTCCCCATTATCTTTAAAGCGCTTTGAGTGGAGTATCCAGAAAAGGGCTATATAAGTGTAAGCAATTATTATTATTATAACCCTTCTAAAAGAAATATAGACGCATTATTCACGAACAGAAATAACTGCCAAAAAGGGTAAACCACTTTAAAGTCCCAGATTTCAATCCATGATAGTTTCAACTGTGTGGAAGACTAAGTATCTTTCCCTGCATACAGTGTAAGTAAGAGACAATGAACAACAATTACTATAAGGTACAAAAGAAAAAGCAGATGAATTCGCTAAACTACCCCTTTAACTTTTTCCTGTTACAAATACAGCTTCCTTACTTTTAAGTTCCTATAAACTGACCACAGCCATAACATAATACATCCTTAATTGAAAAAAGACCTCTGGCTGCTGTGAATTCAGGGGTGGCTGGGTAACAAACCTACCTTCAAATTCTGAAGATACTGTATATTGTCAACCGCTCCAATATGAAATTCAACACTATATCAATACGACTGAGAAGCTTGAGCATAATATTTTTATAAAATGGGATCAACTGTGTTCTTTTTATTCATGGTAAAAAAACCCACTTTAGACAGTTTTACATTTTTTACATAGGGAAAAAAGTGATTTAGTATCTACTACAGTACCGTTTTGATGCAGCTAAGTGATGTCAATTCAAACTTATTCTCAAGTAGTCAGTCTTACATAATGTAACACAGATCAATTTCACACATTCAATTGTTTAAAATATATGTGGATACCCACACACCCTTGAATAAGAAGCAAATTATGTTACAAAAACTATGGGGATCAAAGGAACATGCAGTTTCTATGACAGCCAGTAAATACATTCCTGAGCCAATGCAAAATATGGTAGGTGTTAAGTTAATGTAATTGGAAACATGCAATCACTCTAAAATTCCCATATAGTAATTCGGTACAGTATACCTGGACCTAGTGTTGAGCTTTTTGTGAGAAAAAAAGAAAATTCCAAAAAACAGTTAAAACACGTTGACAAAAATACCATCTGTTCCCTAGAAGCAATTACATTTTACTGAAACACAGAGGTTAGAAACTGTACCATAACAGGACATTTCAAGAAATTATAGGCACATTAAAAAAGAAAATTAACTGCAATGTGTATTCTTCATTTATGGAAAAATAATTTACGTCATAATCCCTTCACTACTAACATCCAACTTTTAGCAACAAGAATAATGTATTTTCCCATGCAAAATTTGATAAAGAGAGGAATATAACAAGTATCACAGGATGCTGATTAGGGATATATAACTCTATTTAAAAATTATCCAAAAGAAGATGATTTCTATATGACATTCTCTGTGTGGACAATAAACACTTCATCTTATCTAGAAGAAACCTAAAAGGATCTTTAACTTGATGCTTGCATGAATAGTATCATTAAAAGTAAATACTGGATAACATATGGATTTATATCAATTATAACACTCTAAACATTGATTGGAATTATTTTTCCGAGAGACCACAAGCATTCTGTACAGGCTAGTACAACCTTTACTTAAGAGGGTTAGCACCTGAGATTAACACTAAGTTCGAACGCCTAGCCTGCTAAAGTCAATGGAACAACCTTCTAATGACATAATGCTTCTAAGGACCATTTTAAAATTTAATTTTTTAATCTTTTTAATCTTCTCTTAGCCCCACATAACAATGACTTACTACTGCAATTAACTCCTAACAACCATTTGGGATATGTGGGTTAAATGACCTTCTCTCGCTTGTATCTTCTTTTGTTCTTACTTTGTAACTGTGGTCATCACACTTTATCTTGGAGAAACACATTATCTTATGGTTAATGACTTATTCGAATGATATATTGACTTGACTGGTCTTAATTATCCATTTCAGAGCCTTAACAAAGACCAGGAGAGAGGATCGGTCACCATTGCACAATGTTTTTTTTTCAGGATGTCATTCTGTGGTCTGCTGCTTTCCCCTTGGGGTGCACTGGGGTGAAGTGTAACTAGTGAAGTGGGTTCTTTTTTCTAGGAAAAGCTCAACCCTTGATTCTAAGTATTCTTATTAAAAATCTGAAGTTGAGATTCTGAGTCCAACGTGTTGTAGACCACCGACACGATCATTTGGAGCTTTTATGAAAGGAGTTGAATGCCACTGACCAATCTATCAAAACGTATCACATCAACTGCACGTGTGCACTCCAAGGTAAAAAAACTTCCAGTTCTTTCGTTTTTTTCTGAACCATAGACTTCACACTGGGCAGGCTGTGGAAATGTTCACCCTCTGTGGGTACTTACGGTTCCGTTTGCCTTCCCCGTCCCCGTCTTCTTCGTTCTCCGGGTCGATGTCCTCGGCCTGGGTGATCCAGTCCAAGTACCCCTTCAAGTCCTCCTCCAGCTGCTGCTTCTCTCGCAGTTTCTGGAAATCTCCGCGGGCCTTGGCTTTCTCCCTCTCCTTCGAGAACTCCCTGTGCAGGACAGAGAGCCACAGGACACGTTTACCGGCGGCATTTCTCAGGACAGCGTGGAAAAGTGTGAACAATGTAACCCCCTCCTCAAAAAATATCTGTCATTTCCCAAGCTGTTTTCACCCTGAACGAAGTTTGCTCCAAGTCTTTTCAAACAATCCCCATCTTAGTCAAACGTTTGGTCTTCCATACAGTACCTTATTCTGTATTTTATGAGTGACTCTGGGAACATTGGAAAAGTCATTAAGTCTTGCAGTTGAACAGCAGATTGGTCATTCTTCCTTGTTTATTGCTGATCCAAACTTTGAAAATATTGTTTTCAGAAATGTTTCAATGCTATCTGGGGGCTACAATTACTGTATTCACAAAAACATTCAAATAAGTAGTGAAATAATGAACATGAAAAGATTTATCCAAACATGTACAGTATTCATGATCTGGGCTGGATGACATCACCAGACAATTATGTAAAAAAACAGTTGAAATGAGGACCTTACCTCTAGATGGGGCTCATGTTAAAAAAATAATGTACTAAGACAATATTACATATGTGTTCGCCATATGTGTAGGCCGAATACTTTTCATACAAACAAATCAACACATTAAAACTACTCATTTCTATGATTTAAAAAAATATTTGGCAATACAGGTATAATAACACTCAAAATACAAACAGCACTTTAACCCAGAGAGAAAGAGAAACCTTAAGATAGGGAAATTTTTACATGACAAGCTGTGGTGTCTCTATAGATGGCAGTGTCTCAAAATGTTCTTATTCCATAGGAATCAAAATATGATACACTTAGGACAGGTAGTGTATCTTACATGCCAAAAACACCACTTACAGGCCACACTTTTAACAGTCATGATAGATCCAACAGAAGACTGATGTATTTACAGCTACAGGGAAGAAATGACTGAGCACTTGTAAAAGTATTAATATCTATACTGTATGTAGCACAGAACAGCAGATAGCTATTTTCTTTTATCTGTGTCTGCGGAGTTTGACAGAGACGTTTCGAAAATAAAAGACACTGTTCCGCTCTTATCCCATTTCCGTAGAATGATTGTTGTTTTATCTTGGTCACCAAGAGAATACAAAAAGGTTAAAAAACTACGGGTTATGATGTATTTATCAGGGACCATTTCATGAAACAGGAAGGTCAATAATGATATGAAAGCTCTGAAGAGCCTCTCGGAGCATGCAGAGAGTTAAAAAGCACAGCATGTCACACTAAGCACACTGTCACACCGGCTGCTTACCCACTAAGTACACCCAGAACAAGGTTAAGTACAAAAAATGAGCCAAGTATGATTAGACTAACAAAATAGATCCAAGGTGTTTCCCATCCAATGGCATCATTGACCTGTGAAAACCCAAAGGAACTTGTTAACAAAGTGATGAGGATGCAGAGTCCCTCAGTCAGCTGTACTGTCACACCGGCGTTATCTGTGTGGGGGGCACATTGGTTTGACAGGGAATTCTTCATTATAACAGAGACGTCCCCAGAAATAGGGTCAAAAAACCATTTGTGCATTCCTAGTGTATTCTGTTTAATGGGAAAGACAAACATTTGAAAAGTGTGTTCATCCCAGGCATAAGATTCAAAGGTTTCTTTGGTTTTTTAAATTTTACTGTCATTTCTTTCTAAAGCTTACATAAAACATCAAAACATTTGCTCAGAATTTCATGAGAATTCAGATCCTGGTATAAGACTTTAATGGTCTTTGGTATATTTGCTATATTTGCTATATTGGATTACAATTGGCCCTGTCATTGTACGATTTCAATTTTTAAAATCCATTCTTTACCTTGCTGTTCTGGAAATGTTTGGAAGCTGTAAAGTTGACAGCAGCTTCTAGTTTAAAATGTTTTAATGTGTGTTGAAAGCTAGCTTATCATTTGAAATAATATCGCATATAGAGTGACCACTAAAGATCCTTTGATACTTTAAAGCACAAGTGTGACTACTGACAACTGGAAAACAGGAAACCATGTCAAAAGCCATGATGAATCATGATAGAAACTGCCGGTGGGACAGAGAGTTGAGCAAGGAACTCTGCCAAGGAAAACTAAGGAACAACTGCTTACCCGCTCAGCACACCAAGAACAAGGTTTAGAACGAAAAAGGATCCGAAGATGACGAGACTGACAAAATAAACCCATGGTAACTCAAAGCCCATGGCATCATTCATCTGCAAAGAAACCACACAGCGAAAAGCCAGAATTCAAAGATTTCAGAAACACACAGTCTAAGCAATCTTCCACACGTCATAATAGAAGCAGGCCATCAATGTACTTCTGATTTGTTTATTTTCTTTCCCAGTTGGAAATCTCATAACTTCAACAAAGTGCTCAATTTTCAGGTGTCTCTCCACTCTGCTTAATTCTAGTACCTAATCATATACAGTGTATTGCTCATCATGGATATAATGTTTAAGTCAAGATTTCATCATGGTATACGGCATCTGCTTTGCACGTTCTCAGTATCCACTTGATCTAATCACTGCAAACGACTGCTTTCACTTTGCTTTACATTTATATTGTTTTCCAGAACTCCCCATATCATACTAGAGTTAGTCTTTTCTAGAATTTATTCTATCACTGTGTACCACAGCATGCTCTTATAAGAATGTTTGGTGTATTTACACAATCAGACATCTGAGGCTTCCCCCTAAAATGAACACACACAGAACATAAATGAAGACATGACTGGGCCATGACTATTGTACCAGTGGTTCAATGTGCCATTAAGGAGACTTGTTAACATTCACAAGTAGTTCTGACACATTTGTGAAGTGCAATATATATTTTTCCTCAAATTTTTTAAATGTATATTGTGTTTTATGGTTTTATGTATGTGTCTATGTATAAATGGTAGGTCTGTATGTACTGTATATAGTGTATGAGCAACTCACCAAGTCAAATTCCTTGTAAGTGAAAACTTACTTGGCCAATGAAGTGATCTATCTATCTCTCCATCTTTGTCCAAAAATATTATGAACTACAGAGATGATTTGGTTTTGGAGTTTTAATTCAATCACAATCATGGCTGTTTTGTGTTAAGTCCTACTTGACTGTTTTACTTTACAAGTCCGTGTTTGAACAGCACGAACTAAAATGTTCCGTTCCGGAGACTTAATGAGAGGCTGACTGTAGGTTTGGAAGTCTCCGCCGCTCAGCTCCAGTACATCTGGAAAGTGAAGAAACCTGGCTAGTACTGTAGCCCGAAGTGGTTTTGGGAGGATTTTGATTCGTTTTCTCGCGCTATGGCGGCCTGTCACGGCAAACTCAGACACAGCTCATGCAGAGGAGGGAGACCCTGGGGCCACAGGGTAGAAAGGTGCATCTTACCCAGTACAATACCTCGGTCCAGCCTTCCATAGTGATGCACTGAAACACCGTCAGCATGGCAAAGGCAAAGTTGTCGAAGTTGGTGATGCCGCCATTCGGACCGTTCCACCCTTCTTTGCATACAGTACCGTTGATGGGGCACTGGCGCCCATGCCCTGAGATCGCACACGGTGCTGGTTCTTCTTCAGCTATTACATCTGGAGGGGAAAGGGGGCGATTTGCGGAGGAAAAATGGGGTGAAACCAGAGAAAGGTTAAAACGGCGTCTCGCATTCACCTCAACCCACTAAAAAATAAGACCACAAGACAAATCTATTTAATCTCTTTACTATCGGCCAGACTCCCATTCAATCCTTAAATATATACAGCAGGTCAGGAATCATGAACCATAACTCTACAAAAGGAAAGCAAAGTCCAAACTGTTTTCTTTTTAATTTACAGTCAAAAAACTTCTACTGGTGACTTCTAAGGTGAATGCACCACACCCCAATATTACGGTCGGCATGTTCTTGTTCTAATCTGAGAAAACATCTGCCCCGAGTAATCCAGAAATGAAACATATATCATACTCATCATTCATATTAGTCTTATCACCACAAATACTAATTGCTTGAACTAAAATAACAGCTTTCACCTTGCATACATTTGGAGGGTACTGCAGGTTTTCCTTCACAACTCATTCTCATTGTTATTTCCTGCTGCATCAAACATGAAGGTTAAGCATGGGTTTGTCAAAGTGTTTTACCTTTTTAAAAACCTTTTTTAAAAAAAAGGCAAGTCAAAATTTAGGTCAGCGCTGAGCCCTGCATCTAAAACCCACTATATATTTAAAATTATCCTGATGAGAAACATCCGCTCACCAATTATTCTAAAGCACTTGAAAAACAGTCCAGAGATTATGCCTTCACTGTGAAAGAGAACTGCAAGAGATTATGTCGTCTCCATAGATACTGAGGACTAGTTTGCTTGTGCTGAAGCTATCCCTTCTTTCCATGCAGCTCTATACTCAACTCAAAATGGAAGTGACATGCCCATTATACAGACAATAATGCAGCAGAGCAGGATGTGCAATATCTTAAACCCTTTACGAATCTATGCCCTACCTAGAACTTCTGACTTCAAGGGATGGCTGATATTATTTCTCGCTAAAACTTCCTATCATGCAAACTCATATAAGTCCATCTCTAATGCAGATCTCATCTGTGTTTCACTGGATTCTGGGTTCCGACACATTCTGTACAGTGGTCATTAAAACGGTTCCCATCTACCCCAGTTGCATTCACTAATCATGGATATTTTGATAGATTTTTATCCATTTGAAAGCATGATAACAAAAAAGAATGGGGAAAATGCAGAACAATGTCAAATCAATTTACAATTTAGAATCAAAGCCTTGTCATCAAACTGTCTTTCTTATATACAGTTTTACAAATCTATAATCAATGGGGTTAAAAAGGCCAACAAATGGGTGGTTAAGGCATTCGCTCAGACACGGGTTGACCTGCATGATACAGATGTTGCGGGTTCAACCCTGGCTAGTATCAGTAACTGGCTATGACCAGGATTCCTCAGATGAGGGGGTACAATTGGCTAAACGTCACGGAGAGTAAGGTGGGATTTGTCAGCCAGAACTGTGTTTTGGCTCTCTGCAAACACAGTGCCCCCAAGCAGGCTGCTGGCACCCCTCCTTGAACTAGGGCTTAACCTCTGCAGTGTGGGGCAGATGTGCCTGTGATGGGTTAAAAGTCGAGAGACTTTGTGGATCGGAGGGGTCTGCTTCCGCTCCCCCATTCTCCCCTGTGTGCGGATACAGACTTCATAGCTGTTAGCCGGGATGTGAAAAACACACAGCTGGCGATTCCAAAATCAGGTGGGTAATACAAAATCAAGATTAATGGATTCAAAAGTTAAAAAGCAATCCAATGAGTAATGGAGTCAACAGTTTCTCATGCCACTCAGTATCTAAAATATACATTGACTAAGGTCAGGGAAATGTTCCTGCCACAAAAGAGGTAAAAGCTTCATATTGTAACAGATATTTATACAGCATACTGTACAGTATGTGAAAAGGGCAAACTGAAAATTCAAGACTGTAGCGTCAAATACTATGAGATACATTCTTGTAGATAACCTGGGGAGATAAAAACTGTTTTGCTAAAAGGGCACACTTACCTGTGCCAGCAAAATAACATGTTGTGTGCATTTTTCCAATAAAGAGCTCCAGTCCTATAATAGCATAGATTATGATCACAAATAAAACCAACAGCGCGATGTGGAGAAGGGGGACCATGGCTTTTATAATGGAATTCAAAACTACTTGTAAACCTAAAAGACAAAAAAATAGGAACAGTTAAAAAGCATACATTTAGCTGCATGAGAATAACATACTATTTTCAAAATAAAAATGGTGCTTGCAGCAAAACGGCACAAATCTAAAAGTTTTAAATCATACAGTGTATAAGAAATTCTTTTAATGCTTTTCAAAAGAAGATCATATCATGAACAATTTAACCTTGTCTAAAATATACACAGTTAGGTGAAAAAAGTAATTAAATTGTTAAGTCAAGAATAAAAAAACTGACAGAAACAACAGGCACTCTTCATTGATCCATTCAACAGGCATCTGTCAAAATACTACATACTATATATTCATAAACGGTCACACTTACACATACTGTAGGATACATACAGAACATACATAGAACACGTACTGTACTGAAAACCCGACATACGTTACAAAATTATATCAAGTGCTTAAAGACTGGTTTCATCCCATTCCTGAAACTGGGAATTCAAATTGCAGCCTCATTACTTCAAGCCACCAGGTCACTAGTTCAAAAGGGTGCCTAAGGAAAGCTCAGACATACAGACCATCTCCATATATCATGCTCAGTGCATGACGTGCAGGAGGAAGCAGGCAGCAAGACAATGCGCCCTTGCGATGAGACATCCCATCTGCTTCACAACCCTCACACAGCTGCCCCGGCTCTCACTGATAAGCATCACAGGAGTGGGCCTGTTGTGTCCTATACAAAACGTCTGCCCCCAGCTCCCTAACCCTGGACAGCGTCTCTTGCCATTTCAATTCACGTTTGAGGATCTATGTTGCAGGAAGGGAGTTATTTTCATTTACATTATTGGGATGCCCGTTACATCCTTTTGGCTTGTTATGGGGTTGCATAGTTTTTTGGGGGCTAGAACCGATTTTTGGGGTCTGTAGGACGAAGGCATCCATCAAGAATAGATTGACTGTTGTGTAACATAGTATATTGTGTGGTTTTATTGTGAATAAATATTTCTCCAAATCTGACCCCAATTAGTTACTCAGCAGAGCTGCTCCAGAGAATATAAAAAAAGAATACCATTTCTCAGTTGTCTCACATTTTCCCGAATGCTCTGGTAATTTCTTGAACCCAACAGTTTGTAAAAAATATAGTATATATCAACATACAGAAACATGCAACTGCATGACTACATCCACATCTAGAGTTATTGCAGTGTTTAACATACCACCCTTAAGGCACTGACAAAAATAGCCCTTGCCTAGCAGTTAATGCTACAGGCTTCTGTACTCTACATGTGCTGAAGTGCATTCTGTTGTTAATGGCCCTGTAGAAAGAGCAGTTACTAAATGGCACTTCTTAAATTTTCTTTGTAAGGCGAAAAAAAGACAACCCCAAATTTTACTTAAGGATAAAATGGATAAAATGTTGACAGAAGCACGTGTCTGTAAATATGAAGACGGAGAACAGTAATCTTGAAGTAAAAAGGCTGTAATAGAGGATGTTCAAAACTGAGCTCCCATTTTCAGGGATACCTCTTGAATAAGAAATATATTTTGAAATGGTATGTACGCTCGTTCTCATTCAGCAGGTTCGCAAATTTTATCCAGCTTTTTTGGCTCCACTTTTTCATCGGAGTAGACTTGCCGGAAGCCAGCAGTTCTGGAAAGGAAGTGGGGGTACTTACTGGGCACTCCCGATACAAGTCGGAGAGGACGCAGCACTCGGAAGGCTCGTAGGGCTTTAACATCAAAGCCACCTGGCTTCCCACCAGACTGGTGACTGCTTGCATCTCCCTCTTTGGTTAATAGTTCCAAGACAACACTAAATAACCTGAAACAGGCAGAACAAGACAGCTCACAGCAGCGTGAAAGTCAGAACACTGCGTTCACAATACAAAACAAAGTATCTAATCTATCAAACCAGCCACTGTCTGAAGTGTCTAATTTATTGACTGAATCTCTCAAAAGGGGAACGACGTTGTACTTTACATGTTGTTGACCAAAACACGATACCACTAAGACTATCGTCTTAGACCTGGCTTCCATAGTCTTGAGAACCTTTTCTCTTCTCGGGTAATAACCACATGGTTTATCGTCAACACTGCCACTGGATTTTTTATTAATCTACTGAGTCTTACCAAATTCATAGGAAAAATCTTTTACTTTGTCTGATTTATAGAAAATAACTGAAGAGATTTTTATACCACAAATGTTGATGCCTATTTATACTGCAGGATTTGGTGTAGAAATATGTGCAAAGTCATTTTAACAAGCATACAGCAGGTGTCCCCACCTGGGATCTAAACCCATGATCCTCAGTGGTCGTGAGTCGAAAACTCACTGTGCTATCGAGCTGGTTGATATTCTCTAGCCTAATTAACCCACATCTAATCCAACTTGCCCAATTTTATTTTGTTCTGTGCTGATGTAGTGGTGATTCACATAGCATGTTGCATTCAGACAGAGGGGCTGACCTAGCTATGCAGTGGACTGTGTGAATATTAAAGGGGAGAGAGTCTGACTCACTCTTCTTGTCCCTTTGCTAATCTACTGCTACTGGAAAAGCACAATTTATTTCAGTTGCCTTTTCTAGGCCATAGCTTTATACAAAATTCTGTTTAATCTTGGCGTTTGCTCTTCAGGTTGCTAAATCTATATATTTGCTTCACAGGAGCAGGTGTGTTAAAAGATAAACTACACATTTGCTGCACCTTGGCATGATACCAGGCTCCACTGATTCAGAACAAGAACAGGTCCAGTGTGAAACAGGAATAACAAAGCAAGAGTCCATATGTGAAGGTAAACATAAAACAAATAGTTACCAGAATGATGCATAAATCTGCTTTCATTATTATAGCATTCCATCTGTGTGGCTTAGGGTTACAAGCAAATTTTCATAAGCTAGATCTCCATCGTGGATCAAAAATGGAGATTCTACAACTTGCTGAAATAATTCAGGTTTTCATCAACATAATGCCCTAAGGTTCAATGCTGAGCAAAATGAAATGATTACATTTAACATAGCAGTGATGAGAAATATTGCTTTTAAAGTTAAGCCATTAGGTGTACACATTTCCTAGGAAGTTATACAGGTATGGAGGTTTTAGAAACATGGACATAGACATTTAGGCTACATAATATAAACTGACAGGCAACAAGACTAATACAGATTTGTTGCATGTATTGCCTTTATATAACAGACCTAATACTCAGGACTCACTTTTCATACTTTTAATGAGTTTTAGATTTTTTATAACTACAAACCCCAGACTTTTGACCACTTTTGGTAAACTGATTGAGATTTCTAATCAGCATGAATCAAATAATATAGTTGAAAAGTATCACTTAATCTAAAAAATTCAGATATACGTCATCACTCCCTTGTGTAGAAGTTAAAGTTTAAAATTGCCTATGGGACACATACAGTATTACTCATCTAACTGAATCTTCAAATAACTATGGAATGTATAGTATGTTTTACAATCATGCTTATGTGATTTTTGGTTTGATTACTGAAGATCTATCTGGGTGTGAATTTTGGTTGCTCTACCATACAAGTTAACTTTTAAAAGCACGGTGCCTTCTTCAGAATTCAAAAGGGGCCTTTTCACCACCTGGCATAGTCATATCTCTGGGACAATAATGACTGACCCATCAAATTTCAGATTTATAATTGCTAACTTGTCATTTTTTATCCAAATATGACTGAGATACATGGTGACATTTTCAAAAATGTTTGGTTGTTTTGACACTGAATGACACAGAGGCACAATCTACGGATGGATACAAACTAGCCAGTCATTTCAAGTACATAATTCAAAGAAAAACTCAAAGCACAACATATAATAACGTTTTTCCTTAATCTAACCTGGTTAGCAACACTATAAATGCTGTATAGTTATACAAGAAGGAAACAAACACTTTCATTACATCACTTTAAGCTGTTGCTGTGGAAACTTGTTATGTGTAGTGTAAAACAAACATCTTTATTCCACATTTCTACACACTTACTATTTTGCAAAAACCTCCATATTTTAGAAACTAAGCATTTTTTGGTGATATGAGATGTTGTCTTTTCTACCCTGTGGCAAAAGCAACACAAAGTGGAGAATGCTAATTTATTTTCTTAGCCTGTAACTAGTCAGGTCTCCAGAAACCAAATGCCTCCTACTAGTGTGATAAGTTGTCTGCAACATCATCATTCTGTTGGTAACACCACAGAAATCAGATCTTATTTGTCCACTGACTGGATTTGCTATGGTTGAAACCAATAAGTTTTGATTCCCAAAACAATTAAAAAAGCTGTACTTAAATGCTTTCTAATTTTATGAAAGAAAAAAACGTAATTCTCATTCCTCACTTTACCAGAGCTATCTAAATCAGAAATAAGAATACTCCCTCAAGCAATTTCCAGTATAGCAGCAGATAATATTCTAAAAAAGTGTGAATAGTCTTTCATTTCTCATCTTATACAGAATACAGACAATTGGCTTTGTTTTCAGTGAATAATTTAAGAAACCAATAAGTCAAACACAATAATAATGACACTTTTCACAAAGTCAAACTGGAAAAAAGCAAGTTGATAACAATGAGTTCTGTAAAGTGTCACTATAATTACATTATAATAAAAAAATAAAATCTGTAATGAGCCCTCGTTTCTTGGTTCTCTGGATCAGATTAAGATTTCACTCTGTACATTGAAACTGAAGCACGTGATTTATATTAAGTGTTGTGTCTTGGCGTTACTCTTTGTGGGCTCTAAACATGATAATAAACACAGACATATGGAAGATATTAGACTGCACACTTACCCTACCACTACGATTACAAAATCCAACATGTTCCATCCATTTCTCACATACGCATTCTGGTGCATCACTAATCCATATGCTATAATCTTCAAAAATGTTTCAATTGTAAAAATGATAAGGAAGGCATATTCTACTGTTTCCTGAAAGACAAAAGGGAAAACGCAGCATTACAAAAGACATGCACTGTTAAATTTATTCAAAACAAATATGTTTACATAAAAAGCATTAAATAATAACATTTGTATAATGTAACATAACCAGCATGGTTCTAAATTGTTTTTATGAGGTGTTTTCTACAAAAAAAAAAATCCTTCTCTTAAAAGAGTTTCAGAATTTAAATTTTGCAACATTTATTGTTTTAGATCACCACATTCTGAAACGTGTGGTGACACAAACACAGACACTGTTACCAGCAATCAAAGGGTTTTCAAGGGGAGCCTGAAAATGTGCACATTATTAAGAAAAAAATCATGTTTAATACTTAATCCTGAGGAAAAAAAACAGGAATGCTGAAAATGTAAATGGAAGTGTAAATGCTCTACAAGAGCAATAGTTACAGCCACATAACTATTGGGCATTTTGGTTAAGCATTCATGTTTTTGATGAAAATATTTTTTCATTAAACTTTAATCACAATGAATCAAACCTTTATTACAATGCATTAGGACAGTAAGCTAATACCAGAGGTGAATCCGCAAACATTTTTCTTCTTATGCTACTATCTTATCCTAATAGTTTGCTAGTAATGCTAACAGAATCACATAATCAATGCTCAATATAAAAGTTAACATACTGAAAAAAGTCTTTTCATTTGGATAATTAAAGCACAAATACAGCTGTCTTGAATTTGTCCGTTACGTTTGAGCAATAGTATCTATACTGCTAAAGCCATTCTGATTTTCAATCCCAAATCAGGATTAGCAATGCTTTACGTCTGCTGCCATATTGTCTACCACACTGCAAAAAAAAAAACATTTCTCGATTACATAATCTGAAATTCAGCGTGTACTGAGGGCTGAGCCACTGCAGATGCTGCCAACATATTGTAAAAGATCAATGATGAACACTAAGAACAAACCACAGGAAAAATACAAGAAATTATAAACATCTGTAAAAACCACAAAAATACCAAAACGATGACTCCTTTTGTTTTACAAATTATACACACATGAAATCTGAATGCTTCCCTTAGACCAGAGTCCTGATTTTAAGGTGCCTATTATATCGGAGTACTGGGGACAAATCCACAGCAGTCCCGCAGGCTCAGGATCAAACACCCGACCTGGGACACTATGAGGCAGTATTACACCACTGATATGCTGTCACTTTTAAACAACAACACCTGTATATAACTGAACAGTATATGATGTGATGGTAGCGATACAAACGTAAGGAAGGATTTTGCTCTGTGACTGCAGGGGAGGTGCTGCCAAAAAAGGGAATGAAGATAATCCATTTCAAAATTTCAGATGCTGTAAAAATGTAATTCATCTAATGAGAGACTCACGAGTGCAATGAGTGACAGAACAAGTGAAACACACAGATGAGGAACAAGAGACAGGATTATCCAGAAGGTAAAAACAGCTTCAATTACCGGGATGATGATTAATCCAGTTTAACAATGTAATTATATCCACCCACATCCCTGTGTATACAGTATATGATAACTGGTTGATTATGCATTTAGATTCCTGGACTTTTTAGAATAGTTCTAACCATTCTTACTCAGAACTTGTCTGCAAATCATTTTTAGTCAACGGTCTATGACCTAAGGGTCAAGATAAATTGCATTTCTATTAAGTACAATGAATAATATTACCATACTTCCTACATCTTCCAGCAGTGACCTGCACAGTGTTAAAAGCAGTCCATTCCACCCCAGGGTATTGTTCATTTCACCCTCACTCCCACCAACATAAACCATCATACTACCATGTTTCCCAGTGCATGACCCGTACACCGTGTGAGAACAAGTTAGTGGGAACTCTACCTCATGAGGAAACGGCAAAATCATTCTTTAAATCTCTCCATGTTATTATTACTAACATTTGTTACAATTCTCAATTTAACCATTTAATTATTTTTATTGGACCCCCATTTGTAGACTTACTGATATGGTAGATAGAAATGGGACAACACATCCTGGCATTTTCCAAAATATCTCCATTTGCCAACATTGATTGGTCTGCTCATTTGACAATTGTTATTAATAAGTAAAGATGGGGGGGGTTTAATGACTCTGGGTTTTCTTCAGCAATTTTATTTTCCATTACAACTTTGTAATATTTGCAAAGAATTTCTCTCCCATTTTTTTTTAGGTATTGGAATTCTGAAACAGTTTGCTTATATAAACCAAACACTTAACTGTGCGTCTCATTCTGCAGTAACTAACGGGGGAAAGTCGAAGTGAATGCACCTATTTTACAACATACTGTAGCTCACTTGCCTGCATGAGGTTTCAGTCAAGGGAAAAAGTTTTATATCCTGGGAAAACAATTTGTCTTTCATAATGCCCTAATGCTCTTATTATTGTTCAACTGAAAACCGAAGGCTATCAAAATATCACTTGCCAAGAAATGGAAGACAATAAATCACAGAAGTGCACAGAAAAAAAGAGAGAATGGCCCCAGCAGGGCTTATCTCCAAAATTTAATCCCGTAATCCTCAGCATATGCTTAGGAGAAACATGACAGATCCTGCCTGGATCAACATATTGGACTCGGAACATCCCAGCTTCAGAAGCACAATCCTGGTTCCGATCTACAACACCACACTAACCTGTAATTTTCTCCAAAGAAAAGACAACAACATGACCATCTACTGTTGAACAGGAAGTAGCACAGTAGGTAAAGCTGCCTGGGTTGGTACTGTACATTTACCTGGGTGACGGCAGAAAAGCCGGAACACCCTTTGTGTATTTCACTGGTTAATCCTGAAAAGAACTAACAAAATTAGCATTGGCTCATGCTTCTGAGCACACTGCCGTAGGTCAACATTAGTATCTGCATGTGTCTTCTAAAATTAGCTTATCCACAATACCCATTATCGCCACTGCTTAGTACCCATGGATCCAGAGGTAAAAAAATGAGGCATTGTTTGCCACACGGTTTTCATTCAGTACGCTTGGTTCCATCAGAAACTCTTACTTAGCAGTGCCTTACTGCTCAAGTTATTACCTTGCGCTATTGTACCCACTAGGCAGAGAAAGAAATCAAATGGATTTCTATCACAGGGGATCTCAATCTATTTCTAAGAAGTTAAAGACCCCAGCACAGCCTCCATATTGTTACAGTTGTATTAGCATATCTTATTTTCTTCCTCTGGAGTGCTTATTCCTTATCTACAGTGCTGCATGTGCATGTGTCTGCACTGGGCACTGCTAGCTTAGCTCTCGTCCCACCTGCTACACTTAAATGAAAAACTTCAGATTTGATCAGCTGTCTTCAGTGCTGTATGCAGTAATGTAATGGTACGGCATCCCAGAGTGTATATTCATACGTATGGATTATACTTATCTTTAAGTTTTCAGCTGCTCTCCTGCAGCCAAAAGTTTTCTAACATTAGCTTTGTTAAACTGATAATTGGTGCTTTTTATGAATGATGAATCATTCAACACTGCATGAAAAATTCCCAGTTCAAGCTATGACTATGAAACCTTTTGGTTTTGAAACAGAAAAACACAGGGGTCAAAGGTCACCAACCCAAAGGTTCAACAAGCCTGACTGCACCCCACCTTACAGTACCCATAAACATTTTAATTTTTAACAGTTAACATATGGCATTATACTATTACATTTAACATGCCTGATAATTCCTCTCAAAATGAATTTACTGTATCGTGCTTGCTGCAGTTTGGCTCAAGAACACTGACTAAACAGTTGCTACATCAGTTTAACCATCGGCCGAAACAGTGTGCAGCCTCTGGTGAAAGGTGGAGATAGTATTTCTAATGTTTTGTTGCACATATTTATTTAAAAGATTTCCACATTCATGTTTTTCTCTTCTGGATAGTCATATGAATAGCCAACAAAAAAGCCAACAATTGCAATGAAATTAATAAAGGCACTTTATGCCAATCTCCTACACTTTATGCTTGAATACTTAAGAGGCTACACTATAAAGGGACACTGGGTTTTGCTGATAAAGAGAATCAAACCCTTTGCTTTTAAGAGAACACAAGAAGGGTTAGAAACGAAAGGCGACCATTCAGCACACATTACCCCCTTGACTGCTGGAAGCTCGCTGATTGCAGTATCTTATTCAGCCACTTTGTGAAGGAAATCTGTTTAAACAACACGCCAAGGAAGTTTGCTCACAATTCTCTGCCTCCAATTCCCAGTTATAAATGCAGCTCCTCTTAATTTCCTTAGCTGACACCACATCCTCGTTTTTATTACTTAATACTTATTTGTTAATAAATCAATCTGAATTTTAAAGACCTTACTCTCAATCCCTTGCAATCTCCCTTATTCACAATTACGTTGATATCCTGTTCCTTTTACCAGTCAAATATGAGATTTTGCTTTGGGACAAGGAATTAATCAAGGTGCTCTTCTTTCATTCTAGGGCAGTAATATCAACTAATATTTAAATTTTTCTATACCGTGAATTAATTTGTTACTGAGATTTAATAACCGGTCTGAGAAATTGGGACTGCATTATTTGTCCTTCAATATTAGAAGAAAAAGAGCTTTGTTTTGAGTTTTTGTATTTTCAAAGAGAGAGCAGTTTTGATCTGAAACAATGCCTTTTTCCTGTCTTAAAAACAACACATTGTTCTACTCAAATCAGACAGTGAAATGGTATGGAAGCCTGCCAAAACTGTTACTAACACGAAAAGAAACAAAAGGTAATCTAACTGAATATTTTTCTTTAAAACAACCCCCTATTTTCTTTATAACATCTGTAGCATGGATTTGATTCTGAAGTATGATATCTGTTTACAGGTCTTGTATGTCCATGTTACCTACCACAGTAAAGTGCAAAAAAGACATTTTCTGGACTGAAGATGGATCATACTGCTAAAACATCAACTGCTTTTGCTCAAGTCACTTGTTTTATAGACTTGATAACCAAGATTTTAATGCACCTTTAAATGGGAATATTCTACTCATGCTCAAAAACAACTGCAAAAGGAATTTTGCAATTACTTTCTGCTCTGCTGTACCCTTGAATGCTACTGACACTACATGCTGTGTAAATACTTTAATGCCTACCAGGACAAAACTATGGAATAAACACAACAGAAATACTGTTATTGGCTCACTGACATACAGAATCAAGCTTTTAAGTCCCAAATATAATCCATCATTTTTGTTGGTTTTAAAAAGTAAACAGAACAATCATAAACATCAAAATTACAGTTGCTTTTACTGTTACTGTTCTTATGGTAATAAGGCTGAATTTGGACAAAAAATAATATAAATATTGCTGCCTCTACCACTGAGTTTTAGGAGAAAAGTGCAACACAGACAATGAATCAAAAAGGTTTCTCTATTGTTTTATTCCAGCACTGACATCTGACATGCCGAATACAATTTTACAGCATGAATTATAAGTGTTTAAGTAACTATTCCCAAAGCTGGTCAGTTCAACAGTGACATTGTGTAGAGCTTCACCTCCTGTCCTAGCTGCTTCAAGGACTAGTCTTACTGCTGCACTATGACTCAGCTCTTTCAAGCAGCAGCTCTCTGGATCACCTGTGGTTTCAGATTAAAGATGAGACAGATGCCCTCAAAAGTATAAATAATTGATATCATAGGTTATTCAATCATTAACGTTTATGTAAATATTTTCAGAAGGCAAAAGTGTTTCCTTATATAATGCAAAATCAACAAGGAAACCATTAATCTCTTAAAACATATTAAAAATGGTGATTTAACCATTTTTTGCCAACTTGGTTTGGTAAGTGATTTTAAAAAAATTACAGGAATAAAAACATCAAGAAACAATGCCTGTTCCTCAATGTCAAACAATCACTGGTCAGCCACAGTAAGAGACAAACATGGTTAAGTGCAGTACAGCACTTATGATAGACAAAATAAAAGACAAACAAAAACAATAAAGACACAGTTTATCATAAAATGTTTTTAGATGTTATGTACTTTACTGACAAATCACATAAGACTAATACATTTAAAATTAAATGAAAAATTCCTGCAACGTGACTTGAGCACATCACATGTATTATATGGACTACATTACTAGCAATTTAAAACAGAATTTGGACATTATGAATAACATTTTGAAATCGGAATAATTAAAAAGTAACTTTCTCTGTACGGTAAGCACAATCATGCATATGATTTATGTTAAATAGGGATTTTGACATAATACGTCTTGCAAAAGGAGATTTTATTAGAATGGAATATTGAGAATGAAGCATTGTTGCAATTGTGACTAAGGGTATTTAAACTACAATGTACTGTAGTATTTTTAAAACTGGGCATTTTAATTCGTATTTTTCCTGTATAGAAGCAATCTGAAGTCCTTTTGGGTGAAGAAAACTACTTTATATAAATTCAAGAAACTATTATTCCTGTAGCAAAAGAAATCAGATATGGTTTGTAGATGGTTTAAACCAACAGTACTGCAGGGGGTTCGTGAGATTGTGATGGAAACGTCAATGTCAAATTAAATAGTCCTATTAATAAACAACAATTTAATAATAAGAATAAGAAAAACAACAGTAGTAATACTAATAGTTTACAAAGTGAAAAGAAGTGTGTTAAGAGGGTTGCTGTAGCATTTATCTACATTTATTGAAAGGTTTGATTTAGTTAAAATCTCAAGGGGGTACTTGAGGCACATAATTCAGGTTGAAGGGGTTTAGCTGACAAAAAAAAGGTTGGGGATCCCCGATTTAAAGAATGCAAAGAGAGGGAGATTCAGCAAAACATACTTTTAAAAAGATTCTAAAATGAAGGAGGGGGATTTAGATTTAAAAAGGAATAGTCACAAATCCAACTTGAAACAATTAAATCAATAAGCAATCCAGAAGGACAGCATGATTAGACCTGTATGCCCAGTAGGGCATACAGACGTGTTGCTCAATATTTTACAAGAAATACAATTTCCATGCAAATAGTTCCATTAATGGTTACTGGGCATGCTATAGACACATTTAGAGTATAGGAAAGGTCTCTTACAAGATTAGAGAGACATTTTAACTTTTTGAATAAAGCACCCAAATGTTTGCTTTTGTTGCAGTTGGCCCTTGTTTTGTACTGTCAATGTCTCACAATGATGAGGTTATCAGCTGTAGGCTGTTTTACTCTTGTTTCAATGGAGCACTTAGCACAGCATGAGGGAGATTGCTTCTTTTTTTGTTGCTTAAGTGAAAGGTTGACTTCTGCTCACGGCCGCTTTTATTTTCTAGTGAAAGCTCTCAGCTAAAAAAACGAAGCATAATAATTAGACCTGCAGTGGCAAATTACCACCAATCCCTCAACAGCTCCCAACAAATCAGGGAAAATGCTAGGTTTCTTGAAAAGCAATCAGAAGCAACGTCTGATGAAAAGAAGAATTGTTAATTAAATGATAGGGCTGATAGTGGTCTTTAAGGCACACCTTCATGAAGCTAGGAAGACAAAATCCTGGGTGAAGATATGTATTAATGAAGATAACCCACAATACATGTAATTCTTCTGAAATGCAAAGAAGAGTGATGCAAACTAATATACTTGAAGGCCTGCTTTGAATTTAATGGTTCTATATAGACGGGTTGTTGTCATTTTTGTTTGAAGCAGAAAAAAATAAAAAAAGATTGATGCCCAATTAGGAAGATCATCTATACATTTTCAGGAATACTCAATTACAATATTCTGTTTACCACCACATGGGTGTCCTGTCCTGTATTTGGACTAAATAATGAAATAGAATAAGTTTCAACATTACCGCTAGTGCTGCTCCTATCAGTTTACTACTGTAGAAAGTATATGAAAGGGGCACCTCCAGTCTAAGACATTGCATTTTTCTCCAAACTATCATCTTGCATTAGTGTGTGGGTCCTAGTGAAAAGTCATTATGCTTCTACAGAAACAAATCTTTTTACCTCTGGATCTATAAATTGAATTGGAAGATTTGTTCAGAGAGCACTAAAAGAACAGCACAGAAGGAATTCCCTGAAAGGAACCATTTCCCACAAAATGTACTTTGAATCAATCACTTCACGTGGCTGGGCAGCATGCACTAATGGTAAATCTAATTATTTGTTTAAATGCGAGTGCCTAGGAACACCAAGGTGCTGCACTGCTGCCAGGACTGGGACACCAGTCCATTGCTGGGCAGACAGACAGAAGCACACAGGCACTTTCTACAGACACCAGTTAACCTAAACAGCATATACCTGGGAGGGGTAGGAGACCCCCTGGGAGGGGTAGGAGACCCCCATGGACACTACTAGAATGTGTAAACTCCAGACACAAGTAAATGTGTACTGCATATAAAACACAGCTCAATCTGAACAATGTACTGTATACTCCATAAATAGGGGCCCGACTAGCTCTGTTGGTAGAGCATGAGACCCAATCTCAGGTCCTCCATGTTGGAGGTTGGGCACAAGGCTAAAAACCCTGTCCTGTGAAAACTAAGTGTTACAGTCACAGCAACGGGATGTTGCTGCCCCTACATGCCCTTTAGACATAACGGGCAAATATCCATCCAGAAGAAACTTTAAAGCTAAAAGCGTAAAACTTTGTCTAAAAAAATTCAATTTCCAAAGTTCATCCCTATAATTTGTTTGATCTTACTCTAGCATTACAAACGTGCTGCTATCACTAGGATTTCCAATTTCAGCATCTGGAGAGCCTTAAATCAGAAGATCTTGCCCTATTAAAACATTGGTCAAGATTTGGGACACATTAAGTAAACCGTTCAGGAATGGCACGATTTGTCTCATGGGAGCAACAGGGCATTGGTGTGTTCGCACATTATTCATTACTCATCTGCTTAGATGGTCAAAATGAAATTATTCCAAATGCAAGAATTAAGGGTGTCAAACAAAACCTCCTGGATTGAGGCTCTTTGGTGTCTGCACTGGCCACTCCTAATCTGTGGTCTAGCTGTACATACATGTAGCAAACTAAGGAAGGGTGCAGATCAGAAAATGTATAACTTAGCTAATCACTCCAACAGTAATGAAATATAAAGGAATGAAAAATCTGTGAGCGGTATTACTCGGATATTGTTATTAGACGGTAACTGACAATAAACTGAACGCTTGCCGTGCCTCTGTAAATATCAAATCAAAAGCATATACACAGACAAAAAGTGGAATTTATTCTATCCTTTTCAATATCGAATTGAGCAGTGACTTTCAAAATATTGGTCTTTTTATTTTAAAAAAACTACAGGGGCAACAGGCTCCCCAACAAAGTGTGTCAGACCATTGCATTAGAGCGTAGTTCACCATAATTGAACGTAATCCATGCTGTCACTTCCACTGTAACGAGAGGTCGGGTCTCAGGGCCTGTAAACTCTGCTCACATTAATCGTAACTGACACCTTCCTCTGCCATGGGCCAGCACAGCCCTATTACAGGGCTGAGCTCACATGCTACTGCAGCGAGGAACAGTCACCATGATTCCTTCTGTGCTGGAAGTGACACTGTGCACTGGCAGTCCAAAGCCCTGATTCTACTAAAAAAAGGAAAACTATACATACCCATTGATTTATATAAGTGTTTACTGTTCATCGGCACAGGAAATTTTGAAGATGGCATTCAAACTGCATTTAACCAAGCTTCTTCCATGAGAGCAGGGCAAAGTTCAGTCAGCCAGCTGCCTTTTCCAATTTAATTTTATATAGAGGGTCTGGAGATATACTTAAATTACTACATAGAAAGATACAGACATGATACTTCCATTTTCATTCTGTCCATTTACAGGAAAATGTAATCGTCACAAGAAAAGTCAATGTTCAACAAGCACAAACCAACATACAAATATAAAAAGACTTGGACCTCTGATGACAAGTGACTTAAATCGAAGGTTTGACCACTCCTAAGAGAAATCAATTCCTGACCATCACTCAGCTTGCTTTTAATATAAATTCCACGTAGGATCTTTTAAATGAGATGACATTTTAAAAGGATTTTGTGATAACCTGGAATGATGGAACAAAATGCTGCCCAAGAACCTTTGTTTAGACGAGATGAACACCTCACCTTAGCCCCCACACCTTTCGACTCCAGTATTTGGTACAATCCCCGGAATAAGATCTTTAGTTTGACTTCCAACTAAACACTCAATCTTTAGAATCAACAAAGATTTCACATTTGAAATATCAGTTCATTCTAAACCCACAAACTTTAGAAAACTTTGGGGGATTTCAAACTACCCATAAACATTTATCACCATACCTGAAATTCGCCACTTCTTAGAGACGAACTTTAAGTCTAACACTATTTTCAAATAAGGGTTCAATAACGCAGCAGAGAACTTGTATTGAATGAAAAACCAGGAAACACAGGTATAACAATGAGGAAGTGTAACAGTTGGACCCTGGATTCAGAATGCAATTTTTCCGACGTTTGAGCAACACAAACAGTGGACAAGCCCCACAATGTCAAAAGGCTGGCCTCCTGACATCAAAGGTTTAAGCTCTTAAAAGTAACATCAATCTAACTAACCCGCTGCAGACTAGGAGACCTGACACACACCTTCCCCTTCCCCGCAGGAACCTCAATAATCAAAATGCAACAGACTCCAGCCATCCAGACCCCGGTATTTCTCGGGCATCTCCAGGTGCCATCTCTACCGTATCAAAAAGGAACAGGCTCTCTTTGAGAGGACTGAATGTTCTTAGTAGTACCTGGAAACAACATCATTCTGTGTTAACAGTTAACATGACCAAAGCTCTAATAATTGTTTCCATAACCTTTCATGGAAGAGAAGACAACTATAGCCCAAAAAAGCTACATCAATGACTTCTGAAGAACACCTTGTTTCCTGGACTACAACTGGTAAGATACAGTACCAACCGCAACTGGGGATCTATTCACTTCAAGAGCTTCTAACATCTAAAGCACCTCTAGCTTTTCTATCCCTACAGTACTTAATACAGAACTCTGTCCTTTCGCTACCCAAGGCATATAGATCAATACTGTAGATAATACTTTATTAATCCTGTAGGGAAACTGATGTGTTACAGCAGTCCAGCCCAAGACAAGCAAAACAGACATCAGAATAGTTATAAAACAAAAGACAACAAAATAAATCAAAATAAATACATAGGTGTGTGCAAAATGTGCTGATCATAGTCACTGTAAAAACTATACATACAGTATATCTTCCTTGATATGTTTCACTTTATCCTTCATGGTTCTAAAAAGAACGTTATAAAAAAGTTTATATTGCAATATTCTTTTCTATTTCTTTCTTGGCCTAATATCTATTTCTAACTATGTGAGCAATACTCCTTTTCTTTAAGTGGACTTTCTTGTATAAACAGGATCTTTCCCCCTTTTCCTTATTTTCTTCTTATTTTCAGATCATAGCGAACCATTTAACCACTGTGATGTGTTTTATATCTTTGATTCCTCACTTTTGGGTTCCATTCTCTCAGCCCTTCAGACAGAATCTGTTTAAATTGTTGTTGTCCATTATCCACTAATATCGCATCTATCCTGTCCTATTTTACTTCTTTTAAACTGTCTCTCCTTCCTTCAGAGTCTGCCTTCCAGGAATTGTAAGATTTTTCTTTGGACTCAACCTGCTATATAAAAGAAAATGAAACCCCCTTCTTTTCAAGATGTTATCAGATTGTTGTTTGACTAGGCTGCTATGCAAAGTGTTTGTCAAATAAACTTTCAGAGTTAAAAAGGAGTCAATTCACTGGAAGCAGATGGTGATATGCCGTTGGACTCTGAGCCATGTGATTTTTGTCAGGTTTATGATTCAAACCAGAGTGAGTGAATGAAACTCTTCGCAAATTTTTTTCCTCAAATCTCTGTGCACTGCAGTTGTTTAAGACACCTTTAACAGCAATGTTAATTCGGATTTCACGGACACATCCCACAGAGGTATATAAAATGTGGGAATCGAAATTCTATCCGCAATTCACACGGTTATTTTTAATGTCACTGTCAGGACCCATTCTCCTTTTCAAGTCCTTTCAGTATGAGAGCAGTGTGATGGTGCAAAAAAAGAGCCCTGAGGTGGGCACAAGCGTTTCATAGCTTCATTTGTAGACCGGGAGGGACATTATTTACAACCTTTCTTTAATCCTCAAATGTGATTAAAAGGTTGTACAGTATATGCATTTTCATACATTCATTCAACCCCAACCAAAAACTGAGGTGCATATTCACACCACTCTGAGATGACACATTAAAAAAACCCTCTATGACCCCAAATTGTTTTAAGTAGCTTTATAAAATGTAAGTCAATTTACATCTTCCTGAAAAACTGAATTTGAATATACATATTTCTACAGTTCTCATAGTAAATGTTAGTGTGTTCAACTGTCCTGTAATTGAAAAAAGCATGTTTATTTTTCAAGACAAACCTGTATAACCAGGCATTATCTGTTACTGCTGTGTGTGGACCTCATATTTTTGCTTTGCAGTTTCCTTTAGGGTTACTTACCTTGCTTAATCTCCTGAATACCATACAGAAATACACCCCTCGTGGATATAAGGCTAACTTCTAGGTGTATGAAATGACCATATTGTATCAATGTTACCTCACCTACAGCACGGAGCCAAGATTTCTGACTCACTCCATACAGAAATATTTTAAGAACCTTGTGGCAATTCTGTTCACATGTTCTGACAAAATATATATTAATAATGTGTACCTTTGCACCCACAAGTTCCACACTAAGTTTTAAAAAGGGAGATATTCTTGAGTGGAAACCTGCTCAATTCTGCTCACAGGGACTTAAAAGGGTCAGTAAAAGCAGCATGAACACATTATCTATCCACTGAGGTTTGACAAGGAGTATGCAAGATCGTTCCCCTAGAACTGTCAGCAGTGAAGTTAGATTAGTGCAGAAGAGGAAGGGACTAAGGATGTCAGCATCACTGGCACAAATGGGTGCAAAATAGAGACAGGCTTAGGGGAAAAAAAAAGTTTTATTACTGTCAGATAAATGAGGTCAGGACAGGACAACAAAAAAACAAGTCTAAAAGACAGCATGATAAATTCTAACAGTTCCAAGACAATAAATGCAGCCTGTGATAATCATTTGCATTTATCAGGGGCATGGGAAACAATGAAATGAGACTGACATTACAAGGCTAAAACATTATCAGCTATTGTCAGGACTGTGTATGGTGATTTCCAGTTCACATCCTAGCTCATGTGGCAGCAGGATAAGTGTGGATGACAGGCTGTGCCATGGAGATTATCTTAATAGTTTTATCGAGGGGCACATTCCCCCTTTTAATTTGAAATCTGTTCAAAAAGCTGATTGCAGCCAATCAATACAGAAGACGGAAGCTTTAAGCATTCTGCAACAGATGTCACACCATTACATTTTGAAAGCTTCTGAGCTTTTGAGAAAATGCAAAAGGTAAAAAAGTAACGACAAAACATCCATTCATTTCTAAAACACAGTTTGGCGTCAATGTCAAAGGGAATGGAAATATACTGGTAGGATTCATTATATATATTAAAAGTCAATTAGAAAACTGTTAACTGTAGGAAGACATTGCATATTTAAAAATATGAATTGCCTTTATTACTGAATGAATTCTAAAATTCATGTTTACTGGAAAAAAAACAGCAAATAGAAATAATAGTGGAAGTATATACTTATATATATGCAACACACAATAAAAAGAAAAGTCTACATCAAAAGAAACAATAAACAGTTTCATAGAGGAAAAAAGGTATGGAAGATTCGTGTTCTGTAAAAGAAAGCTGTTCAAGATCAGTTCCAAACACTGGGTTTTACCTTACTGACAAGCTCCAAAAGAAAGCTTCACCTGAGTCACAGGCAAGACTTTTTAAAATTACTTTTATAAAAGTGGCTTTATAAAAGTTGGTATGAAGAAGCAGAACCCAAAGTTTGAGAATTAACCTGGAAGAAAACCAAAAAAAGCAATAGGAGAGCAGCTCACATCTAACTAAAGAACACTTTTTTTAGACTTTTGACTCTGACTTCCAAGAAAGGGCAGTAAAAATAATCCTTAGGTATTTCCAAAAAGCATGGTTACTTCCATGCTCTGCTTAATATTTTTTGCTAGTCGAAAAACAACATACAGATCACAAGCAGGAAACTGGATGTACTGAGTCACTGATCCATAGCTGAATTTTCTTAGCAGATCAGTCTCTTGTGTGTCTGGGTTGTCGGTGTGGATCAGTCAGGGCTGAGAAGCTGTGGGGCAAACAATGCTAGCGCGCACAGTCGTGCCCTGTAGCATCTCCCAGGCTTTGTGACAAACACGGTGTGGGTGCATGCGTGGCGTATTTGCGTGCGAGAGCATCCACCCTGTGAAGCTGCACAGTATATCTCCAGGTAAAGTCTCTGCAAGTTATTTGCATGCATGTCCTTATGAATGCCCGTCACGCAAGCTTTGCCCAATTCCTGAACATGCATAAATAGATATCATCATCTGTTGATATTACCGTGGTCTGTAGATCAAGCTTGTGCATATAGAACATTCACCAACTGCACACAAAGATGAAAGGGAAAACATTCTGGATGCTTGTGATTTTTCTGCTGCATGGAAAATCTGTCATCTCCACCTCCATCTCAACTATCCTAGAATCTACAAAGAACTGCAATCCAGAGGAGCTAGTTTCAGAGTGAAGTTCCTTTCAGTATTCATATTGCCAAGTAAGTATTGTCTAGCATTCCTCTTGACGAGGATGGAAGAGTTCTTTATGGCCTACAGTACACAAATGGTTAGGGTATTGTGAACTGCAGTACGCCGTGCCATGTCTACCCAAATTTTTTAAAGGCTGTTTAAAGAAAGTATGTTTTCTTTAGGCTTTAAATCTTCGGAATACACCACAAAAGCCCAGCTGGGTGTTTACAGATAGAAAGTGTAACTCCTACCAATTTCAGATATTAACCGATTAAGGCCCTATATGCAAACTGAGTTTTAAAATTTGGCTTGGGTTGGGAGATTTAGGTTGTCCTCTCGAACATAAGATGATGATTTGTAACTACACAGGATCCTCCGATTCATATCAAGCAGGCGTACATTTTCCGTGTTTTAGAAGGTTTTGCTGTCGATTACAGCTTTCCATTGTTTTGTGGCTGTGTGGCGAAAGAGTGGGTGGTGATAAGATTTATTCTTCTTGGTGATCATTGCTGGAGTACAGCCTAGTTTTCCATTGAGGTTAAAGAGAGGGCAACACAACCCAGATCTCACAGCATGCACAATAAACTGTGCTCTCAATGATTTTTACAAAACTGTAAATCAAAGTTCAGTACAGGAACAAAAAAAACACTGTTTTTGAATTGTCTGCTTTTTACTTCATAAAGGTATAATTACATAACATGCAATGATGCTGAACAAAGCTTGCTTAGATGTTAAATGTCAAAATATCAAAGATTAATCTTTCACTGAAGTTATGATGATCAAGTTCTGTTAATACATTGATTTAATAATAAGTTCAGAAGCCTACAGGTGGTACAATTGTGTATTAAAATAGGTTTAGAATGCAACATACAGTAATTTATTTCCATACAGTACTTCATTTTCAGTACTTTGTTCTGAAGTTCTAAAAACTAGGCTCTGATTGTCCAACCAGTCAGTACTGTTAACTCTCATCTTACAATTATGTTTACATACTAGCTTATGATTCTCTGTTTCATTTATTGCATTATATTGCGATACAAGTGTCCTGTTTTTGCTTCATTCTTGCTATCAAATATTAAGAATAAAAATTAGTCACAAGCAGGTACACAACCACTTTCTTTCCTTAACATATCAATTTTTTCTTAATGAATTAATTTAGATAAAGATCACATCAAGGAACAATCATTCTCGGTTAGAAATTCGACATACTGTATCACACCAAGAATGTCATTTTTTTCCCCGACAATGAATAATATCAATCCATTTCCCATAACAAATTCAGCTGATGCCAAACAGAACTCTGAAGTGGAAGACAACAGGCAAAAGGTAGGATATAGTTCAGGTGGGTAGCTGTGTCAGCATGCATGGGCTGTAATAGGTTTATTCCATGCTGAAAAGAGAAGAAAGAAAACACAATGTTTTGGCCGTGGAGCCTTCAAACATTGCGTTTTCTTTCTTCTCTTTTCAGCATGTAATCTATTACTTGTTCTAAAGGTAGGATATGATTCACATACACTGATTAGTTGTATTTTGTTGTAATTATTAGTTGTATTTTAAACACAGGACCACACACACACAGAATTCACTTATGTTTATTTAAAAAGTACTTTGAGTTCAAGACAAAAAGCAATAACACACTAATATAAACGTATGTCATGAAAATACAAATTGTTAGTTGAATGCAGAGCAGATGTGCATATATCAAAGCAATTCTATGGAAATCGTGGCTGTTTTTATACTTTTTGCCTTTCATAAATCAAAACATTTTAATAAAAGTAATTTATCCAGTGTTGTAATTGTCCCAAACCATGATGTATTACACGTCTGTTAGAAACCACAAAATAAAATATATCTGACTTTATAGTACTTTGTACATTTTCGCATTGATCATAGAGGACTGTCTGAAACCATGCATGAATGAATAAATAGATTTGCTGGGAACTTCAATATAAAATGGGTTCATCTAGTGCCATTAGATCTGATTTAATCAAGATCTAAAGATTCAGTGTTGTTTCAGCACAACATTTGCCTCACTTATATGCCAAGCCTAAGCACAATG
Source organism: Lepisosteus platostomus (assembly GCF_059453375.1). NCBI lineage: Eukaryota > Metazoa > Chordata > Actinopteri > Semionotiformes > Lepisosteidae > Lepisosteus > Lepisosteus platostomus. The sequence goes on along the minus strand of NC_142616.1, from coordinate 64,968,520 downwards.
ACGTCACTGACAGCAGTACTGAGCAAATCATCACATGCAAATGTCAAAAGTAAAACTTCTTCTGCAGTAACCCATTTATTGAAAACTCTTCATCCTGTAAATGAACTGCTCTGCAAAACGTCCAAAAGAATATTAAGTAGGGATGGTTTAATTCCCTAAAATAAAAATATACCAATACTTACTAATTGCAAAGAGATAAATTCTTAGTGCTGTTAACAGGCAGCAATGAGAAACATACAGTAAGCACATATTTCATACAGATACCCAATGATAAGATTTATAAGTCATCTTCTACATTTAAATAAAATCTGTTGTTCTGAAGCTTTTAAATAACGTCTCCCAACTATTGCAGAGCACTGTAATGGGAAGTTCTTTGCAAACCTGAAGCAGTATTGAATCCATGAAAAGGGAAACTAACAACTCATGTATTAACTGTGACCGAAACCAACCAAGAACTGAATATGCTAAATGATACCACAAAATGTGAATGATGTAAGGAGGTCACTGATGTGCACATGGTACAATATGTACAAACTCCTCCTCACTATTAGACCGCCTCAGTTACATGTTTGCTGACCTCCCACTGCTCCCACATGCTGCCTCCTGTACACATCGCCACACCTTCTCAGTTGCTGCCCTGTCCTGCGTAGTCAGTGGCCCCTATAAACAGTCATTACAATCTTCAGGTGCAGCTTCTGACAGGGACTCTGCTTACAATCAACCTGCGCTTAAGCCACACCTGCATATAAGTGAGGCATGTAGCCAATATTTCCATTGTACAAAATCTAATACCAATGAACTTGTAGGCTCTTACATACCTTTAACAAGATACTGACTGAATGTTATTTTTCTGCTTCTACTAAATCTATGTGAAGGAGGCTCAAAAGTTCTTGCTTTATACTTCAGAAGCTTTACATTATTTTCTCACTTTCTTCCTTCACAATCAGTTAGGTGCAGGTCACTTTCATTCAACTTCTACAGTATTAGCAATGGACTGAATTCTCGCTGGGTCTCTGTGGACCCTGCACTTCCTATGACATACTCTGCTTCCTGAAGAGCTGAAGGTGGCAGCAGGAAAAGTGCACTGTGCTGGCATTCAGGACAGCACCACAGGGACCATAGCCACCTCCCAGTCAGCAATTTGTGTCCTTGTTTTCTCTCATTTCCTTGCTTGGGTGCAGAACAAAATACCCTCATTACAAGTCACCCCAGATTTTTCCCAGCCAGATAGATCAAACTTGTGATTTTCATGCTAAGCTTTTCAGAATAGGGGACGGCAGTTGTTTTAATAAAGAACAAGACAAATATGGTACGTAAGCCGCAGAACTGCTAAAGAGAATAAAACCCTCAAGCAGTGGATCCCAGAATTGTCCTCAACCAGGTGCACTGCCTGAAATGTAACTAACTGGGTGTCCTGTACAGTGTCCTTCCCACCTGCTGTAGGTCTGCTCATCATAGACTGATCAACTTGTAAGAGCTGTTCAGTCAGAAATCCTGGCAAGCAAGATGAGCGAGGCTGTGTAGAGTTGATGTAATCAGTACCCTTGAAGTTAGACATTTTTGACACTAAGGACTAACTGAAGGAACACATCTAATAAAAATAAAAAATAAGAAGATTAATACAGTTTTCAGCAAATATCTGTAAACATTTCTGGTAGATCACCTGGAAAAACAAATAGAGGACAAAGTGTTCCTCCGGGATTAGGGCTGGAAAAAAATTAAGACATGCAAAATACTGGAAATTTACATTAAGAAAAATAATCTCTCTGTTGGTGCTGTGGTGGTTTGTTCAGAAAGCTGAGCATTTCCTCCAGGGCAAGAATTATCCAGACTTCCTTATTGAAGACCGCAAGCCCCACTTTAACTACAGCCTTAATGAATTGCCCTGTTCACTTAATTGCAGGGAATTTCCATCGTTCCTGGGCCTTTAGTAAGTCATGATTAGAAAGTATCCAAAGATCCAGCTGGACCATAGCTCTCAAGGGTCTGGTACTCCTGCTCAAGAGGAAGTCAGTCCCCTTCCAGAATCACCTGACTCTGCTTGGAGACCACCCTCTCTGCTATTTAGAACCACATTCAAAAGCAAGCAGTACTGTACCTAAACATTCCCCTACTAACCATGCTCTTCAGGCCTTGCTCGGGAGGTACCATTTCTAGGTTTCTCACTGTTCCATCTGTTCAATAATAGACCACAAAGCATCTTCAACCCACTCACCGACTGCAAGCTCTGGAAATCCTTCCCCAGCCAAATCAGAAGCACAGTTTGCAACAGGGATTCACATCCAAACCAAAAACAGCCTGGGCCACCCCTGTGTGCTGCTTCCAGGATCAGTGACTAATGAGGAGATCATTAAGAAGCCTGATCTGATGTGAAGCTGTTTTCTGGTGTCTGTTCAAAGAAGACATGTCTTTGAAATACACTGAATTGTACAATACAAGAGTTGCTCGTTATGCTTGTTTCTTAGTCGTACGACAATCCAACACCACCAAAGTTCCAACTTTGTGACTGGTTATTTCAGTTAAAAGAAGGGCTAGCATCAGTGCACTATAAGTGACTGCTGAAACATCATAAAACTAAAGTGCATGCACTGAGACAGAGCACTTTAGAACAGCTGGCTAAGAGAAGGGAGGCAAGTGATGAAGCAAAAGTAAGATTTCCTTCAGTATATTTTGGAACTGGCAGTTCTGTCAAGGTCCTTTACTGGGACAAACACTAAAAACAAACCACATTATAAGACTGCTTCCCATATAGACAATTCTCTAAGGAGCAGCACAAAGCTCTTCCTTCAGAGTCATTGATTTTAATATTCTGTTCATACAGAAACAACAGCAATCACAGTTGGAAGGCAGACCCTGAGAGATGGAAATCACATTCTCGACAGAATACAGAATCTGTTTCATCTTCAGTAAAACTGAAGAATTGTAAACTAGCCGGAGTTTTCTACGACATGCTCAACTCCCTGCCTGACATCAGATGCACCTCATGTCAGCCTTATAAGAAACGAATTTAACTTGCTGCATACACATCTCGCCAAATGTCTTACATGCAGACGTTTAAATGTAAACAGAAAGAAGCTCATCTGAACAGAAGGACATCTTCCAAAGTCTTTTCAAACTCACATCTACATAATAAAAATGAACGTTCTCTTTTGTGCTTTAATTTTTTTCTCTTCTCTCATTCATCGCTCTTTTCCTTTAGGGTACTGCGATTGACTGCATACCGGAATTTCTAAATTCACATAGAAAGGGAAGACACTCTCTGTTCAATTCTCTGCACCGCAGTGTGAAAGATCTTCAGGGGACTAACCTCTGATTACACTTTATGACATTCACAGATGTTTATGTAGCCCCCTCATCCATTTGGATCAGAAGCTTCCTGCTGTCTTAATCACATAATGCAGTTGGTAGGTACTGTATTTGCTAACTATCACCTATGGGAGATGGCAAGGGCGTCTAGCTCCTGACTGGAAGGTCCCGGGTTCAATCCCAGGTAGGGGCAAGCTATGTAGCTCGTTCTAATTCCTTCCAGCCGTCCCCGGTCCACTCAGCCTGCTTTCCAAAGGAGTACCGGGGGGGTCAATCCTTCTGGGGGTAACAGGCCGGCCGGAGTGTGATGCTGACCACATCACCTCCACCTCCAGTGTCGGACGGTTGAGAAAAATGGTGGCCCTTGCCCCCCTTGCCTTTATGGCCTGAAAAGGGACCAACCTACCTTACCATCACCTATGAATGCGTGAGACTATCTGATTTCACACAACAGCCAGGTCTGCTGTTGCCTTCAGTGAAGCACCATAGGTACTGCATGTACACCAAAAAACCATGTCTCTGGCATAAAAAAGGAAAAGGCATGTTTCAGTGTTCAAGAGCTTTGATGGGCTATTAACCTTACCAAAACCAAAAGAGGAAGGCAGATGTTGATGAAATTTCAGTAACGGGCTGCAATTTATTTGTCATTGGCATTTTGAATGATCACTTCCATGTGCGTGCCTGTGGGGGGTTGAAGCAGTAGGCAAAAGCATTCGTGGTGCACTTTTCATAAAGCTGACCCTTATGCAATAGTTTCAGATTTGAAATAAGCTATTCTTGTTATAAATGTAACATTAATTTCACTGCTCTATTCCCAAAACCAAACCGGCTGGGGATTCATTTGCATTCCACACAACTTAGTAAATCAAAGTAAGCTGAATAATTGATTAGTCTACTCACAATAGAGGGGAGGTGGAGAACTCCAGGTTGAAGCATTACGAAACCGCAGAAAAAACTAGACTGTCACAGATAACTACATATTTATGCAGTACATTTTTGCTACAATTTATCACAAAGAATAATAAACCAGATGAATCAGTGACCATTCTGTCTGCAACGACAGGCACTGGAGTCTAGTTTAGATTCAAAATGACAAAGGCCAGGCTATCCCAGCTGATAGCTGATGTGTGGTGAGCGTTCAGAAAAGCGCTATATAGGTGTAAACAATTATGAATTATTACTATCCCAGACTGTGGCAGGTAGATCAACCCCAGTGATTGGATCACTGGACTCACACACAGCACCTCTCCCACACGCCTTGCCTTCAGACTCCTTCCCTCTCAAAGGGCTCAGGCGGACTGCAAGATCAAAGATCAGCACAGAGGTGACATCCACAAATAGCCAAGCATGACTCCCGCTGCATGCAGAGAAACACGGGGTTGATACAGTAAGTCTGAAGATCATGGTGGGGGGGGGGAGACACCTAAAGAATCTGACAATCATCAGCTCATATCTGCAACCACTGTACAGGCTCAGGAAATTTACTATTAGTCATATTTCTGTATATGGGATTCTGCCATTGCTAGAGCTCACTGTGCAATGTACAACAGCAGCTAGAGTATTAGATTGTAATTGGAAGGCGAATGCAGAGCTAGAGTCTACAGAAAATCATAATGTTCTCAGGTACACTGGGAATTCATCTAACATGACAAATTATCCTTTACAACTCTAAGTGAATATATGGCCTTCCTGCAAATGCCAAGAAGCCAGATTCTAAAATGGCATACATGAAAAACAGTTGCGTTGATAGAGCTATGGGGGGGGATTTGAAGAACGTAATCCTAGATGCAGTTTCGGATAGTGGCAGCGGGGGGTTAACAAAGCTAAATCTACTTTTACAGTGGCAGATGGTGAGCCGTAAAACCATGTAAATGCTAGTGTGAGGTGAGTGAGAAAACAAGTGAATGAGAAGCAAAGAGATCTGCATTATTCATAGAGAGGGGACAGGCACAACGAACACAATCCGTGAATGACCTTCATGAGTTGCCCACCCAGGCCATTCAGAAAGCAGCTGCTAATTAATTAAGCTACCGCCTCCCAGCAGGTGCTCTGGAGGGTCACATGTCTGGAAGTCAATCTGATCTCCCAGAAATGGATAACAAACCGCAAACATCAATGGACTGATAGCCAGCAGGATTCTCTACAAAGCCCTACACAGTGTTGGCTGGCCGACATAATAATAATTTTTGCATTACACTTCAGAGACCTGGGGGACACTGCTATTTCTCTGCACTTTGTATTCTTCAAATAGAAGGCTGTATCATCATTTCAATGTCAAGATAACTTAAATATTAAAATCCATTGCTTATAAAGGCTTCATGGACTTTAAGTGGTAAGGATCATTTTGATACTACATTGTTAGGGTGTCTTCAGGAGTTATTAGCAGTTCTTAGATCTGTCATGTACAGTATCCCTGCTCAGTGCTGCAGAATATCCAGGGGCTGTTCAGGGTGCTAGGACTGAACTGATAGGTGTAAAAATGCAGTAGAAGAAAATAAAACAAACTTCAAAACAAAATTTAAACAGCACTGGCATATCCACCGCAGCGGCAAAGTAACTGACAGGCCTGAAGATCTGAAATCTTCCTTTTACTTTGGCTGTGTTTGAAATACAAAGGCATCCTATACATCAGTCATAGAGCTTTGTTGCTCTCTACATAAAAGGACAATAATAATAATTGCAAATTGCAATGACTCAGTGTCTTAGAACTGACAGCTGTGTTGTGCTATTAACAGTACACCTCAGTTATTATGCTTTGCTAAGAAAGCAAAATGCCAAATACCTGAGGAAAGCTAGATTACGCTTTCCTATATAAAATAATGTTCATCCATCTAATGTAACTTTCACAAAGCAACATTTGCACATTATGGTATTGGAAAGATTGCGTTTCAGATTTTTTAAAAGGACTACAAATTATATTTCACACTTGTCACAACAGGTGAGGCCTGGACTTATGAGCAACTGTCACAAGGTGTTCTGGGTAATAATGGGTACGAATATGAGCAGCATTCTTTTTGTCCAGTCACAACAATACAGCAAACCGGAAAGTCCCACAACTTCTCATCCTGGCATTATACACATACTAAATCAAAGTTGTTCAGGTGGGTAGCTGCGTCAGCATGCGTAGGCTGCAAAGGAACAAGTAATAGGTTTATAGGTATATTAATCTCTCCGTCTGTGTTCTCAAAGACGGTTTTCCGAACTCATACATCAGAAAGACCACCGAAACTAAAATTATTCTGCAGCTAGGATCACACATTCTCCCTTCCCTTAACGACAGATTACTGTTCTTTTAAATTTTCTCCATTCATTGGAAGTTTCATTTCACACCTCTCTGCACCCATTCTGACTTCACACCTCTTGATTGGCCTCTCTTTCTGTCCCCTGCTCCCGCCTCTCACTCCTCCTCCCTCCCAACCTTTGTTCTCCCGCTACATTACCTTTGCCTACTGCCCTGTCTCTCTCACACCTGAAGAAGGCTCCACGGCCGAAACGTTGTGTTCTCTTTCTTCTTTTTTTCAGCATGGAATAAACCTATTACTTGTTCCTTAATCAAAGTTAGCAACCATGAATAGATTTTCACTCTAATTAGGGCTCCTCAGTGTAACACAGCTAACTTTCACAGATTAACATGGATACCTTTATAGATTTGGGGCAACCTTTCAAGGTAAGAAACTTCAAGATCTCGACTAGAATCGAGAGATGCTACCTGTACAAATAAATAGCTATGTCATATGTCGCCACTAGAAACAAGCTAAACGAAAAAAAGCAAAAGCATTCGATTCTTTTCCCAGCCGTATTGTGGTTCTATGAAGCTCAAAACTAAAAAAAAATAAATGTTCATCATGCCAAACAAAAATGAGCTCTTTAAATAACAGTAAATAATAACAATAAAATATCAGTAAATAATAATAGTAGTAGTAGTAATAATAATAAAATATGAGCATTTTTAAGAAACTCAAAATCCTGTACAGAAGCACACAAATAATACATAAATAAAAAGAAAGAAAAAAGAAATACAACACATAGATCTAGTAAAATGAAGAGAAAATTACATATTAAAGCTGCAACGAAAGGACGGGACTTGAAGTGATTTTTAAAAATGTCATTCTCTGGTGGCGTTTCGTATGGAGATTCATACAAGTCACTATCACCCCTTCCGGGGAGCCTGGTATTGGACAGAGTAGGCCCTGAATATGCAGTTCCCACGTTAATGACTGACTATACTCATGCAATACAACCTTAAGATAATGGAGTGAGACCATGCAGTGCCTTACATGAGAATGTGAACCTGCGACATTACTACAGTATACTCTTGCACACAGCTTTTATTTAACATTTGCGCCAAGGCATTTTGGACATACTGATGTTTATTTAGTACCTTAGAAGACATGTGGGTAAGTAAGGCATTACGGTAGTCTAATCCTGATGAGATACTGTAAATGCATCTACTGGATCAATATTTCAGCATCACATAGGCAGAGTCGTAAATGTGCGATGCCGTGCAGGTGGAAGAAAGATACCGTGAGTACACAAGGTCAAACGTGAGCCCCAAGTTTCTAACCTCTGTCAGGAGGTTTACTTTAAGCACTGTTTATAACAACACTGTCACCAACTTTGTGAAACTTGTGTTGGAGGCCCGAGCACATCCTGCGACAACCTTGTCACAGCTCAGCTTCAGAACGATCTTCTGTATCCATAGTTGTTGAGATAAGTGAAGACTGATTAACGTCTAAGAGCCGTTCCTTTAGACAGATTTCAAGCAGCCAATAGAAATGACAGAAACTGCATTTTTCCATTACAGTTTTCTGCTGGAAGCCCTGAGCATCTTCTTCAAGCTCTCAGAGAGGGAGAGATGAAAGTTGCACAGAAGACCAGATGGAATGTGACACCCTGATAGCATTTATCAGTCAGCACCTACAATGCTGATAGCCTCTGAATTGGAAAAGGTTTTTTTTTTATCTGCAGGGGATACAAAGTATTAAAAGTGAACACTGTTTTAATACACAACATTATTGCCCCTCTTTATTATATATTTTTTTTTTGCTTTCCTTGTTCAGGTTTGTTTTTGTTTCCGATTACTCTTGTGTCTATTTAAATTTTGGTGCGCTAATCTCTGGAGGGATGACAACGGTAGGCAGAGGAAACACCATCACACAAAATTGGGTCTTATATACTGCTAGATAGATTGCAACACCTGAAGTAAACTAAAAACTCGTCATAAAGTCTTGCAGACCACAAGCACGAGGTTTGTTATTTAAGAAACGTATCTCATTGAATCCACTGAAGGAAAATATTATTTTGGCACAACACATAATACATATTACATTCTTTTTTCCATTTAGGATGTGAAAGCTTTGAGTATTCATAATAATGATAATGTTATGATAATTATGATAATGTTATAACAAAGACATTTAACAATTTGTGACAAAGTAACCTATGTTTTACAACTTGGCGTAATTACAAAAGATCTGGCTATTATTATAATTTATTAAGTAAAATCTAAAATGGTTCATTTTTATTTACTCTTGCTTTTCTGCTAATTCTTCTGTTATTAAGGTTCAGATTTGCGTTTCCCTTGATGATTTGCATTTAAGCCTCTATCATTGGCATGCCGATTTGTCATAATTAATTTGTAAATAAAACAGATTGTAATTTAATGGTCAGAGGGTTGAGATTCCCATTTCATTTTACAGTTGGATTGACTAGTTTACCAGAAAAAAAAATTATTACAGAGTGAAGCCTTACTGAATATTTAAGAAAACGTTTGCTAAAGAAAGAATAAAAATCCCAATTAAAATTACTGCTTTTTAAAACAGACAGTGTATTCAGACTATATGCTAGTCTATGTGCTAGTCTCGGATGACTGAAAAACACAACCGTTTACGTACCTGTCTCCAAACAGACACTGGACAATGAGTTGGTACTGTATGTTTGGATTGATAAGTTAAATACAGAACCTTGCTACAGTCAGGTTTAGGAACTGGGGGTACAGGCAGTCATTAGTAGATGTCACTCCCAGAACACACATTTACAGTGATGAAAATCTGCTGAATGAAACCAGCAAAGTGCTTTGCTGGTGTTGTATACTGTACATAGACTAAACATTTCCCACTGCCTTTCTAGCTGGCCAAAAGCAGCTACTTGGAATTCTTTGCTTTAAAAATTTACTAGCATGGTTCCAAGTCTATTTTTGGACGAGACATATTTTATCTAAAAAAAAAACTTTACGAAGATCTTTTTGTTGTACTTTTCAGTGAATCCCAACATTATGCGTACAGCCTCCAACTCATATTTCAGCATTTCAAATAGGATTTATATCTAAAAGGATTATGTAGCGTCTCCAGACAAATTCCCTAACAGTCTTTTGAATTTTTAAAATGGAGGATCTATACCGTATGCCCGAAAATGGAGTGGGGTGTGACAAGCTGGGGGAGAATTTCACTTCCCTTGAATAAGAGAAATAATAATATGAAACTGGAGCTCTACCGTACATAATAGTTAGATAACCTCGACATTCAAATGAAGAATGAATTTAATTTCGTTAAATTTAACAAATAAATATTAAATCTGGTAAAGAAAGGTAGGGTGCCCAGAGCTTTCGTGTTCTTACATTTTAAAAACAGTCTGGTGAAATACCCTTATGTCTTTTTGAACTGTTCAAATGTGGGTCTCTCCATTGACCATTTCAATTTTATGTATACAATGTCGAGCAAGTATAATGATTAAGTCAGTTTTTCCAATGGGATTAAAATGTAACATAAAATCTATGTCTCTAAGAGAAATGTCAATATTAGAACCTTTCTTTACATCATTTTGCAGATCAATTCAGAATGTTTTAACAACAGGATATAACCAAAACGAAAGTTGTGACGTTTCTGGGGTGTTTTGAAAAAAGACTGTAAAATCTATGCACAACATCTTTACAGGGTAAACTCAATGAACTATTTTGTATAACACCACCTTAATGGTTATACAATATTTGCTTGACATCATCCATATTTTATTCCAGTCAATTAGTCCCCCACCCCTTGGGTAGTCTAATAGATCAGTATGGCCATCCACACATCTTTTCTCATCTTTTACAGTCTGGTTCAATTTCATTACCTTCATAATGTATGAATCTCCATTTCTATGGTACTTCATCATAATATGACACCTTTTCTGTACCTAGAGTTTAACACTTAATACCTCCAACTTTCTAGCAAGTTACGGAGAGCGCTAGACTGAAGCAAGCTCAGTCAGGAGACAAAGGTGCAGAATGCTGGAATATTAAATACTTAGCTATATAAATTGACGATGTAGCCAAGTCTTATTATGACACTTGATAAAAACTTTTTTGTGAAATTAATTAAAAGAACTTATATAAATGACACATTAAATATGAACATGGGAACTCTAACTTATATAAAGGCTTCACACAGAATCTCACTGTGATTGAATGTTCAGTAGAAGACAAAAATGCACATACACATTTCATAAGGATGATCAATAACTTATTATTTAAAAAAGAAGCTAAGCATCTACTCCTGTAATTGCCTCAAAAAAGTCAATTTCCATTTTAAAATCTAAAATCTAAACAAATTAACCCACCTATTAATGGAACACCTAATCTCCAAATAAGGTGTTAGAAATTCTGTCACATTACAGTATATGATTAATTTGTGGATTCCCAATCAGTTTGGGAAATACCAGCCGAGAGAAACATTAGTGATGAGATGCATCACTGTTCTTGTTTATTATATAGCCAAAATATACAGTATATCTAAAAAAATAAGACTTCTGGCTTTCTGATTTTTTTTTAATTAATGAATCGAGTCACCCCCCCCTTCCAAAAAATACATTTCAGATCTTCATTTGCACTGAACATTCATGAGTCACCTGTGTCGACTCACAAACGATTCATTTCACAAAAACAAGAACCTACGCAGTCTTGAACGCCACCTGTGAAGGCAAGTCAGCAGGTAAAGACGATTTGTGCATTATACCCAAAATGAGCTTCACAGGAGGGGGACTGATCAAGGCTCTGGTCTATTCCCAAAGGAGGGCTGCCCTTAACAAGGCCAAGAGGGTTCAAAGGGCAAGGCACCTGGCTAAACCTCATATTAAGCATAAAGTGAAGATGTTTTGCATTAAAGATACCAGATAGACTCGTAGTCATACTGCAATGTCACAGTTCCATCACAAAAAAACTCAGGTGCACAGTACAAGAATGATGATAACAATCTGAAGTTCCAATTATTTTCAATACTGCCATCTTTCTTTTTTATATAAAGGAACAGAATTTCCAAAGAAAAATCCACCACAAGCTCCTTTGGCCATTTTTGCAAGGAACGAACAATTACACATTGCACCAGGATTCTGACAAACCACAAGACAAACAAACTCAACACTGAAAGCATCAAAGCATTAAGACATACACATCAGGATATGACACAACTGAGATTACAAATGACATGCACACATCTTCTTTAATAGCTGAGCTTTAAAAAAAAAGATCCAAGTGCAAACATCTCAGGTTACCACAGACAGACTGTTACAGGATTCACAGAATAGCAGTCACTGCACACAAGGACAGTGAGTTTCACAGAAAGGATTTACTGATAGTTCTTTCTAATGCGGTGCTATTTTTAGTGACATTATGTTCAAGTACAGAATCATATTGATGAACTATTCAGGGCCGTCTCCTGACTATGCAAATGGTTGAATTGGATGAGGGGCTGCTGTATAAAACCATGATGCAAAAACAATTACTTAATCACATTAATTGATACTTTCTACAATTAGCAGATCATCATACAAACACATGCAGCTCTTTATTTCAAGTATATGAAATTTATTGTTGCCAGTATATGGTACAGTTGTGATGGTAACATTATAGTATTTTTCATTAAGAGCATCAAAAAATTAAGATTTTAAATACTAGAACTAAAAAAGAGTAAAACTTATTGACACATCAAGGTTTATATTTTAAAACAGGAAGACATTTAATTTGAAGTGCTGAAAATGACATACTGTAGCTACTTCATAATAAAAAACAACAATTAATACAGTAGACCATAACAGATATTCAATACTTAAAAAAGGGAATGACATTCGGTGGTAATTGCGAGTTTGTATAAAGGGCACGTTATAGCTCTACAGACAACAGTTCGGATGAATAATCCCAGTTTCTCCCATAAAAGGGGAGCTTAAATCTGCAAAGCCAAATCTCAAAATAGCTGTTCACAAACCACTCGACATAAAACAAAACAAGGATGGATGACCTCAGTGAAATACATTAATTCTGGACTGCCCCATTCAAGACTGTTAAATAAGACAGATATTATCTCCATTAACAGGCTGTCTGCTGAGGCTAGTCTACCGGGCTGTGATGCACAGTGCACTGTCCTTGTAACTACCCGATCATCACACAGAATGGAGCTGACCTGCGCCCGATAGCCTATTCTCATCAACTAATCTGACTGTGAGGACAGGAGGGACAACTGTGAGGAGCACTCAACCTCGAATGCTAATTCAAATGCTTTTCTAAAAAAAAAAAACTGCACAGTTTAAGCAGCCATACAGTACTAAAAGAAGAAACCCGATAAATGACCTTTGCATGAACATTCAAAATCAACAGCTGCTGGATTTCATATTCCGTATGGCAATAATAATGTGAATGATACCGATAACATACTGTTGCATACTGACATGCTATCAAGTTCCTTCATTTTGCTGTTGGATATTTTTCTCCATGGCCTCTTAAATTCTTAGGAGCTATACTAATCAATATATTTTCATTCCATAATGTTACAGTTACAATCCAAAGTATTAGTAAATTACCTGTGTAAGGTGGGTCATTTTGCTTAGTTAAAACTGTGTAAGTTTGAACTATTTTTTCACTGTTTATTTTTAACATTTTCACACAAACGATGCTCAACACAAGATTTACATTTTGTCAGCCAACCGTACCACTTTTAAACAGTTTTTGCTATGGATATTGTCACAGAATAATATAACCCATTTTGCTATTAATAGACACTTTTCAGGCCTGGCTCACCATTTAAGTACATTTAATTTTCAAATCTTCTACAGTAATCCTGGCAGATGAAGTTCAGATTTTTGCAGATATGTACTCCAGAGGACCACCAGAGCAAAAGAAAATTTTACTAAAGTTTAAAAATATCGGTAATTGAACCCTATTATGGCAATCTACAGTCAAGTTTTTTCTGTTCGAAAGATGTAAAAGCAACACAGCAATTGGGTTTTTCTAAACTGCTATTCTGAATTTAAGGTGGGTAGCTGCGTCAGCATGCGTAGGCTACAAAGGAACAAGTAATAGGTTTATTCCATGCTGAAAAAAAGAAGAAAGAGAACACAACGTTTCGGCCGTGGAGCCAAGTCACACCTGAAGAAGGCTCCACGGCCGAAACGTTGTGTCCTCTTTCTTCTTTTTTTCAGCATGGAATAAACCTATTACTTGTTCCTTTGCATTCTGAATTTAAGTGTGTCAAAAGCACAGCTGATTTCAAAAGAAAAAGAAATGACCCAAAAATGGATCAGAGAATAAACAAGACCAACTTGACTCTTCAGTAACTTTGTACTTAATGGGGCCTGACACTGCAGAACGGACTTCTAGATATACAGTGCTGACATTTACAGAGGCCTTTATAAAGACCCATACACACACCACACTTGTGAAGCTGAATGGATGTAATAGCTTGGAAAAGGAAATGAGCTGGAAAAAAAGTGGTTCTGCATAGCAAAAACACAACTTGAAAATGGGATCGTAATGGTAATTTTTGAAAGCCACATGGCTCGTTAAAGCTCTGCCCATACTTTACTTTTTGCTGTTTTACCGAGTGTGTATCTCACCCTAAACAAGAGGCATATCAATTAATAACTGAGGTAAATCCACAGAATAAATAAAATAACTACTTAATTACAGATTAACTTCCAAGTTCCATTATGGTGGCCAGGAGTGATGAGGGGTTTGTGCTTCTGGGACAAAATGTATCAAAAGAGCACTCTTTCCTGGCTACTATTGCTCATCATTACTATCACTTGTACATATTTATGTTCCTTTGACCACTCTGAACAGCTCTTCATTTTGACATTTGGGGCGTTAACTAATGTTGCTACTGATCTGCCCATTGAATCACCCTTAGTCGCTTTAACACAACATAATATGTCACAGGGAACAAGAAAAATAGTCTTTGTCGCCACATAAATTAAATGACAAACACACTAACCAATAACATGAACAAATGTGATCAACTGAAGAAGGAATGTTGTTGTAGGACAATAAATTGCAAAAAGGCGGATAATTGGATGTCTAGCTTAGCATCACAGATCACAGAGCCTCCAATATTCCGAGTGTCTGGCATAAATCTGGACATATAGCCTCCCTAATTTATGTTAGCTCAGGAAGGCACTTTATATTTTTACTTACCTATGTCTGACCTATGAACCGATGAACGCAACACAGATCTGTAAGTTAATAGAAAGCCACTTAATCTTGGCAAGAGTAGTAGAAACTTAGGGTGCAAAACGAGTTTCGATTACAACTTGGACAGAAAACACAAAATACATCTTTTGACTACAAAAAATGTTGAATGCCCATTTCACACCAAGATATATCTTTGTTGAGAAAGGCTTTCCATAAAATCAAAAATGCTTTTGCACTCAAGAAAAATGAAAGGCTATAGACCTACAGGGTTAAAACAGTTTGTCTGGTTACATTAGTTAATGAGCTTGGCAAGTAAGCTTACCATCAGGGTATCTTAAAATAAACTCTTGTTTTTTTTATTTTTCTTACACCTGTACTTTAGTGAAAGTCCCAGGTGTTACAATGTTACTCTGTGCAAACAGAAGCAGGAGGGAGTGAAGGTATCCAAGAGTGGCTTCAAACACATCTGTCACAAGTTAATAAAATGAGCACCAGACATAGTGGTTGCAACGAGTATTCACATTGGGAAGGTCCGTTGAATCCCAGTCCATCAAAAACACATAGCACACCATCCATTAAAATCACTGCCAGGCGCGCCTGTTGTCTCTCTGTGCTTCCTCAGTCACTCTGTGCGGGGAGAAGGCTTTGTTGCAGTTACTGAGCCTGTTCAGAGGAGCAGACTAGCAGCAAGGGCGAAGGTTAATCCCAACTGCTGCCAGCCTCACTGTGGCCAAGCAGCCGACTGTCACATGACACGTCACATGACAGGCACTACCCATGCTTGCTAGCACCAGCCTCAAATCACAAACCCTCACGCATCTGTTAAAAACACACCCGGACACGGCTCTTGTTTTTTTAAATAATTATTTTTTTTAAAGAAATGCATTGGTGAGGACCTGCATCTTGAGACTAATAACATCATATATAAATATACATAATAAAAATGACAATAATAAACATTTTGATCAAGCAACAGACCTGGCAATAAATTCATACAACTTGAATGTGTTATTCATAATTTTACTTATATATATATATGCCCATACAGTACATAAACTGAAATTACAGCTAATCTATTTTTCAGAGAAAAATCTTAATATTAAATAACTACATGCCTAATCGCTTTTAAACATCATGTGCACTGTAAGGTTTCACATTGAATTTTGATGACAATATCCCACACATTGGTTCAGAACTACAGTATAGGTTTTTTGACAAAAGATAAAGCTATTTTATCAGACTTTACATAAATATTTAAAAGTATTTTGAAATATTAGATCATCATTCTATCCATTTATTTTCTAACTTTTTCTAATTCGGGGTCACGAGAGAACCAGAGCCTATCCCAGCAAGCAATGGGAGCAGGGTGGGGTACACTCTGGACTGGACACCAGCGCATCTTAGGGCAGACACTCGGATACACACACACTCACCAGGGCCAATTTTCCCAGAAGCCAGTTGACCCACCAGTATGTTTTTAGACTACAGAAGGACACACTAAAACGCAAGGAGAACATGCAAACTCCACACAGATAGCACCACAGGCCCAGAATTGAACCAAGGGCTCAAGCCCTATGAGGCAGCAATGCAAATCACTGTGTCACGATGCCTAGGGCTCTTAGCTCCTGTTCTCCTAATACTGTCTTTAATCACCACCATGTCCAAACTGGGTGGATACAGAACACAATGAAATTCGAGGAAATCAGCAGCCCTCAGCGGCTCTCTAAAGACACTACTGTGTTCCACATGCCTCTACAATCACCCCCAGTCTCCTGCGCAAAAAACATACGACAGCTTTAATGTCATTTTTGGAGTGAAAACAATATTCTGTCTGCCGATAAATGCTCTTTGTTAATTTCTTCTGAAGTTAAAAAAGGTAAAATAAAAAAAACTAAAATGTCTCGTCTCATTTATTTCAGATCTCAAAAAATCTGCAGTTCTAGTATTTGGGTCATTTTCTTTAGAAATACAACACAATTGCATTTCTTAAGAGAATAATCCATAGCGCACATAGAGCAAGATTAAAAAAGGAACACGTAACTTATGTTTTACATATTTTTGTACCAAGATACCACTGAATAAAAAAAAAGCATTTATTATTCATTAACAGAAAACACCAAAATGATCCAATGAATCTCAACTATGCTGCAAAACAGCCTTTTAAAACAAAAATAAGGGCAGATGGCTTTAATAATGTCACTTCATAAAGCAACACAAGTGTTAATAATAATGACAGTTTTTATTAGACACTAATTTTCTTGTACAATGCTATCCACCAATCACTACAGCTGGGTTGAAACAGGGTAAACAGTCTGATTAGTCATGTTAGAGACTAATTTCTTCCTTTCCACCATTGTACTAATTCTCTGATGGACAACAGGAGCAAAGCAACATGCTGAGTAATTGTGGGCAGGTTTGCCCTGCCGAATTAGACCCTTTGATTTATGTCTTGAGTAATAACATGTTTTGGAAGCAGTCACATTAGGGTAAATGCTAGTAATGATATATAAATCACTATGTAAGGGAAGACAGACCCACGCAGGTCTGGAGTTAGTTATAGAGGAGGCTAAGATATAAGCATGTGGAAGGATGGGTCTCATAAGCTGGGTCTTTAGACCGACATGGAACAGTGCAGTGTTATGAGTCAGCCCAGAGCTTAGCGTTTGTGCAAGACCGGGTACACAGCTACAGCGCTACCACAGTTAAAAATTCTGCTACACAGCACGGCCTGTAACAGCCTGTTAATGTGCAAAATGGTAGCATGGTGTTAGTGTTGTTACCTCACAGCTCGAGTTACAGGTATGGTTCTAGACTAGGGCGTTATACGTGTGAAGTTTGCATGTGCTCTCTGCGTTCTCCAGGTGACACAGCTTCTTCCCACTTTCCAAAGACAGGCGGTGACTTGATGTCTCTAACTGGTCCAAGCCCACTGGCATGCGTCTTAGTTCATTTTTAGCAGTTTCCCTCTTTTAGGCCCCAGCTGCTCCCTAAATTCACGACAAGGTTATATTGTTCCATGTTTAGGTCTCTGGACACATTTAACCAGGTCTCTGTGGTTAGGACAACTGCATTTTATTCATACCACTATTTGTAGAATGTAATGAAACTTTACTAATGCAGCTCAGACAAGATTCCATATATTGTAGAACAGGAATGTACAGTATTTGAAAAGCCTGTATTATAGCTCTTGTATTTGATTGTAATTTTATTCTGATTAGTATTGTAAACTCCACAATTTCTGAACCTTACGTGTATAAAATCAGCAGTTATGTGATCCATGATTATGACTATGTTAGACTATGGTGGTTCAAGTAGGTAGCTCCGTCAGCATGCATAGGCTGCAAAGGTACAAGTGAAGGTTTTTTCCATGCTGAAAAGAGAAGAAAAGAAACACAATGTTTCGGCTGTGGAGCCTTCTTAATTGATGAAAAATACTACTGCTTTATGTGACAGTAATGACCAAAACCTCCTGCTACACAAATGTTTACTTATAAACTGGAAAATGCATTTCATTGCCTTTAGAGTTACCATTTACATTTGACAAACATGCTACCACAACCTTTTCCAGAAATGGTCCTAAAATAAAGTGTCTAAATTCCACAATTCTGAATTCCAATGATTTATAACAGACATTTGCTAACACACAGCATAAAACTGGTATTGTGCATGAAATTCCAGGATTCTTACAACTAATGCACTTCAGAGAACATGAATCATATGAGGCACTAAACAGAATTAAATCATCTTGGACATGTTAACTTTAAACAGCACTAAGTCTGTGGTGGTCTAGAGAAACATCTCTACCGAGGTTAAGTATTCACTGATTATGAAGCAGTGACATCATCAGCACATTCATGCACAATCAGCATATCAAGATGTTATCACACAAGATTAGAAGCCACAGCTTAATTTTATCTTAATGAATGCAATTTATTTTCATTGCTCCATGTGATCATTTAAGAGCAAATTTTGCTTAATCCTTAATTTCATGCAAGACCTTTCAATTTTTATCTAAATTGCACTGGGCTTCACACTTATGAAAAGTCTTGGCAGACACTAAAATTTGATGAAAACATAACTAATTAAAATCAAGCCAAAGCAGATGAATATGAGTGCACTTGTGGCTCGACAAATGGTGCAACTTCTACTTTCAACAAATTCCCAACATCATATGTACTCTATGCCAATTAAACAGTACTTCAGTACAGAAATACTGTACACACAACTCTTACCAAGAATTTACTTTAGCTACATTCAGAGCTTTAAGTACTAATTGTAGTACTTAAAGTAGTACTATTTTTCATCAATTAACAAAATTAATACTTCTTGGAGTACTGATTGCCAAGAAGCATTAATTTTGTTAATTGATAAAAAATACAAGAGTGTAAATTGGTGGGATTTTTTCCTGTGGGATACCATGTAAAACCAAATGAAAGGTCATGAATGAGGGGAGGCCATTCTGCACACATCTCATTGGGTTGGAGTTCCAAAGTCTGTCCCCTCATGCTTGCTGAGGGACCTGTACAATTAGTAATGAGGGTCCGGCATTGAGAAAGTGAAAGACAGACAAGAGTCCTTCTGCCTTGGAGCTGTTCAGCTACTGTCTAAGCCCGTTATGATTACTGTACCCTGTAGACTCGGCAGTCAGGGATTAGCCACCAGCTTCTCAACGGCTTCTCAACCAGGAATATCTCGCTGGTTGTTCTGGCTGTCGAGGGCTGCAGCAGAATGAGACCTCCAATCATCTCGATCCCCATGCCATTAGATCAAGGCTTCTGGGGAGTGGCAGCTGGGGGTGCAGCAACCTCAGCACATGAAAAGGGGTCATTCGCAAGCATCTTCCAATACCTGTACAGCTCATCTCAGCACAAGCAGGAATAAACTGTCTGGTTAATTTATCTGAGGATTCTGACCCAGCAGGTTCTTGAATGAAACCTTGACATCAGCTTGAATACGATGGCTGGGTACCTTATTCCAAACTTATACGACCCTTTGTGCAAAGAAGTTCCTCCTATTCTCAGTCTTAGGTGTGCATTCCCTAGCTTTTACAAGAGTAACATTCTTCACAAAAAGTAAATTGGGAGATGCAGCAAGCACCCCGGCATCTTTCATGCACAATTCCTTGCATTACGATTACACTCCACCAAGATAAAATTTTAATGTGTTGTCAACACTGGACGCTACAAAGGGAATAATGAAAAAAATCAGACCCTGCCTTCTCCAGTCCTGTTCTGCTCTGGCAAACAGAAGGAGATATAAGTTTAGAAAACACACAGCTTTCTTATCTGAGACTCAAGCCATTATGGTCTGTCTTTATCTACAGAGTGGCAACTATGAAAATAAAAATTCCTGTAGCTGTAACAAAGTCCCGTGTGTGACAAGTCTAAAACCATTTCCTTTGCCCTTTTCATGGCTTGAAGTACATCATGACCTTTCAGAATTATCAAATAAACACTGAAAATGAAATGCTGAAAACAAAACAAAAAAAGAACCAGCAAAACACTCAGCATAAATACTTTCATTTACTCATGTTTTAGAAGCCACAAGAAATAACTACACACAGTGGCTTACATACAATAACTGAGACCATTTTAATCTTTGAAAAATGGGAAAGGACACTGCTGGGTTTTATGTCACTTCAAGACAAACAGGTGTTCAATATTTGCTCCTCATAAATACAGACCTTGATCTAAATGCTTTTTCTGAAGAGCAGAATGCTATTCTTTTGTGCACTATAATAAGTGCTGTTTCCATCTTTTATCTTCTGTGGGGAGGGCTGGAAAGTCTTCATGACAAACTACAGTGTCAACATTGTCGTCATGCCACTGGAGCCAACTGGCAGGCTTCTCAGTCCGGAAGTGGCACACTAATTTATATACAGCTAATCCACACCAAAGCTTAATCTTAAGGGCCCGTCTGCCGCAGACAAACGCTAATGAAGAAATCAAATTAAAACTGCTTCAGAGGATAAAGGGCAAAACGTGTGACTTTGATCAATTATTGTTTCCTCCCTCCACACCCGCTCAGCAAAGGAAGAAAACCGTCTGAGCACGAAAAGGAATCAGCTCAGTCAACCTACAGGCATTCCGTACAGCAGGTCAGCATCATAAGCTGGTATTAAGGTCCAGTGCCAAAGGAGGAACCCGGTTAGCAGGATGGAAGACTGGTCTTGTGATTTAAACA
This sequence comes from Lepisosteus platostomus, assembly GCF_059453375.1. Lineage (NCBI taxonomy): Eukaryota > Metazoa > Chordata > Actinopteri > Semionotiformes > Lepisosteidae > Lepisosteus > Lepisosteus platostomus. Next base: position 64,947,597 of record NC_142616.1, on the reverse strand, counting down.
ATCACGAGACAAAGTGTTTGATAGCCATGCAAATTTAGCAAGTTCTAAAGATAACTCTCATTCCACGTAAAGCCACTGAATTCATTCTAAACAGCAATCTCCGAATTCCGACTGCAAAATATGGGCTCAGGTACAGTCACATCTCACATCTACACTGGCATTGCTTTGATGGCCTAATTGCACCGATAAACATTTACAACAATTTTTATGCTGATGTTCAAATTCAATCTAAGATAATCCGTCAAACTCAGAACCTGCAGGCATTAGTTGAATAAAGGGAAGAGATGACTGTCAAACTAAGAACTAACAAAACGAGAAAGAGTTAAGCTAGGAAGGCAAGCGTTTTATAGAAAACCACTTTAAGATGTAAATACTCAGGATGGACAGATGTCATCAGGAGAGTACCACAGGGATTCATTCATCAATTACAATTGCTCTTCCTAACAGTTTATCAAGGATCTAGATTCTGATACAGACATCTATAATGAAATTAATGATACCGGAACATGAGAACTAGCAAAAACTGTAAGAACACGAGGCAACTCTTTATGCAAACTTTTGTGGGAGCCTCAAACAAGCTGGTGTCGCTGACACGTTTTCCTAGCTGACACCCAGGCTTCTATTAAGAAAGGACTGAGCCCCTCTAACCACTTAACTATTAACGAGCAAGTACGTGACAACAGCCTTCTCTCGTTTGCAACCTTTCTAATTTCATCTTACAATTACGTTTTTACTGTAAAGCTACTTTGCTTCTTCAGATAAGCAAAATTTCATTTTTTATGCTGTGACACTGCTATTACCCATTTTAATCATTTCTGAGGAATACATTGTATTTAAACAAAAAAAAGTATTCAAACACAGAGCTCAGACACAGCACTTAAAACTGACTATTCACACAAGACTTTGGAGATCTGCAAGCCTTCTGTATCTCAATCCTGAATGAAAAAAGACTAGTCTAGCTCTTATCTGTGGAATCAGCACTATTCGGCAGCATGTAGACTATACAATATCCATCACAGATGTGAAATTACTTTGAACTGAATCCAGGGGATGAAGAAAAAGACAAATAGATAAGCCCAATGGATAATGAGCCAGTCTCACATACAGTACACTCATCCATGCAAATAGGCAAAACTTTAGTTAAATTAGACAATTTCTAAAATTCCAAGAGTAATTTAATTCGCTTTCAGGACCAATTTCAATAGCAGACAAGAATCTCATGAAACACACACTCTCTGCTGAAAACAATTACTTTCCATATTAAGGACAAATATGATATAAATGAAACCCTTGAAGGTTTTCAGATGCATTTGTCTACATTAAGGCTAACGTGTCAATCTTTTTAAGCAAAACGACACATTTATGTCTTCACATTTATAACTGGAAAGGAGATAAAGAGAACTAGCATTTACAGTTCACAACAGTGGTGATATCAGAATATTTGCAAGCAGGCTCAGGGGTGTACAGTCTATTTTTCTGCTTCCACTATATACAGATTGCATTAGCCACCACAACACCCTTAGTCAGCATTTGGCACACCTATACTATGACATGCGACTCCAAGTAAATGAGGCAGGACTAAGCTCTTGGTTATTTTATTTCATGGTAATTCAATTCTAGAGGCATACACGAAGTCTATAATGTCCAGATGACGCATGTTCTATAGTGACCTCATTGCCTAGTGTATCATGCAGATGGCAATGTCTCTAGGCAGCACCACATAAATATCACAACCACTCATCTTCAAAAGATTAAACAGATCAGAGCATGATGGCTCTGGTCAAACACAAATTCTTGTCACTTTTAGCTTTTTGTTTTTCTCCTTTTGTCTGCTGTCTGGTTCATGGGGGAAACAAAATACCAGTCAAAAACGAGACATGTTTGGCAGAAATCACTTTGGGAGTATTTCTCATCTTGGGAAGCAAACATCTCAGTGGATATTTCAAATTCAGCCAGCATTGAACATGGACATTGTGGTGACAGAAGGACAAGTTTAAAAAGTGCTGGAGCTTTTCCCCTGGTATTGGATACAGGAAGATTGTTTCAATAATCCCGTTATCTAGAAGCATGACCGTGTATGTGTGAATGTATGCTTTCATACTGCTGGCATCATGTTACATTAATAAATATAATTTTCAATGCCAAGACAACCAGGAAACCAGCTGAAGCTTTGAACCAGTACTTTGATGCAGAGACCAGCCTTATAATTTAAAATAATTTGCAAGTATTTTTTTATTATACTCTTAATATAGTACTTTTTTCCCTTTTATACTTATTTTAATCATAAGAAACCAGAAATGAATTAAAAGTGTTGAGACGTGCATAAAAGTTGTTTTTTTTTGTAAAACTGACAAATTCTGTCCTTGACATTTTATGTTTTACCCTTTGAAAACGTTTTAAGTCCACCAAACTTTTCAAAATGCGCTGGCCAGAATTCCATACTTCTTACTGCTCATGTTACAGATTACAGTGAGATCACATCAATCCTTCCTCTTCGTTTCACCAGGCCTCATCACATTGACTATGTACTTTTATATAACAGCTGATGGAAGCAGCGGTACAGTGTATCCCTTTGAAGGGCATTATCAATATCCCAAGCACACATCACAAAGTCTTCAGCCCACCCCCATCTTCTCCCTGCTGGAAAGGATGTCAGGTTATGACTCAGTAAGGAAAGGCCCTAGTTTTGTGCTTTCACCCCCACTAAAATGCTGCAGCACAGGCAGACCTGTCATAGTGTTTCAAAACAAAGTGTCTTTCAAAACTAACCTTTAAAAAAAATTAAAGGGAAGTTTATCTTGGTACTCCCAGTTTGCCAAAATGCTACAGTATCTAAACATTTTAATGAAAGATACAAATATAAATAAAAACGGCAATTATTTTTCAATCACACGTAGAAATGTTTCAAGCTCACTGTAGATCTTCTAACAGGAAGTGAAAATGTTAACATCGATGAAAAAACAATTCACAAGTACCTTGCAATCTTTTGCATTGTTTTTCAGCACTAAATGTCAGACAGGGCAGTTAAAAAAGCTATTTTGTAACACCTATTAAACTAAAGTCACAAAGCTACTTTGCCATTCTAAATGCAATACACACCATTACTCAGTATGACCAGAAAATTGTAGTGGCTGTCTTTATTTAATACAACGGATAAAAGTTTATGATATTCAAAGTTTGCTTTCTGCGATTAAATGTACTACACATGCCTATTGACTTCCTAAGCACCCTGCTTCAAAAATCAGACACAATAGCATGGAACAATGAAAGCCCTCCACAGGGTTCTCCAATAAAGCCGATACAAACACGCCCGAGATAAACCAACAAAAATGAGCCTCAGTAAATACAGAGCTAAGTCACATTAGCACATGCAAACAGCCAGCAACCTTGCAAAATAATACCTATAACCCCGAATAAGAACAAATACACAATGAAGTAATAAAGACTTAGTAGACTTTAGAATCCAATAAATAGCAGGGTACCATTGCAAAGCATCGATTACAATAAGGTAGCCAGGTGTACTCACCAGGTCGTGGTTAGTTGAATTGGAGTCATCTTCAGGGAAGGGAATGTAAACAGCTAAGGCCACACAGTTGGCAAAAATAGAGAGTAATATAAAGATATCAAATGGCCTGTACATTGGGTTAAGAAAACAATCTTAGGAGTGATGTAAAATAAGACCATGAAGCATTAGAATATAAAGCTTGCAAACTAAAGGCGAGCATTTCAAAGATTTTATAAAACAGTTGTCAGAAACTTTACTTGCATATTATTAGCCAAGTACAAAAGGAATCTGGTTAATCATTATTAATCATTAACCAGAATGTGGAACAGTTCATGAATAAACTGTGGCACCATTTCTTGTATCCAGTATGCTGTCTACATGGTCTTCAGGTGACATTCACCTGCTTTTTGGTGCATCCATGCACTTGCAACGCTCTCAATCTCGCCTCAGTTACCCTCAGAACTAGTTCCATCAGTTATCCCAAGCATCATCTAGAATCAATGTTATATCCAGTCTAAAGTCATAGAGAGAGGAGGTGGGCATTGTATTTAAAACAACTTTCTATACCCAATGTACTCTGTAGAGTAGCAATTCCCTACGACTTCTGTATCCTTTGGCAAGTATCACTGTAAACTATGTGCATTGGTGGAACTTGTGAACCAAAATAATTAATTCTGCCTCATCCTTACCATCTAGCGATTTCGCCTACAGGATATTCCATCCTTGTGAGCTCAGAAGATTTCGAAATTAGTTTATTTTATCCTACGATTATGTTTCATTTGTTTCTCGCAATCCACAAACGTGAGAAGTAAACCACTACTGTTCAATTAAAACCGCTGGACAGTGTTTCATATTCCAGTTGACAATTAAGTGCCTTGCTTGCTGTTGAAAAGCTGGACATATAATGTTGATTTTTTTGAGGATTGGTACACTGAAGATCGTGAGACTGCCTGGTGAAGAAAGTTCCCCTAAACATCTTCCATATGTGCATTTTATTCAGCTAACCTACAGCAGTTCCAGAGTGCAAGTTTCAAATGCTATCAAGGTGGCAGGATGCTATGATCTGACCCAGTAAAGGTCGTCCATGCCTACAGGGAAGGTCTATCGCCATCAGAATTGAAGAGGAATGGAGACACACAGGGAGAAGAGGTCAAAGTGCTTTAACACTTGGGGATTGCCAAGGTTTTATATAATGTCATGCAATTATTAAATGAGAACTGTACATTGATGCTTTGCCACCTTGAGCTGGAATTGTTCCTATACAGCATAACTGACCCTCAGATCTCCTGTATCAGCCAGGGCCTATTACGCAACTACAAAATTCTGATTTGCAGAATTTCTCTTTCAAACTTCAAATGGGAAAAACACAGTTAAGTTATAACCACAAGCAGACAGTAAGCCCTTCCTTTCCAAACCTCAACAAACGACAGTGAAAATTCCAACCAAACAGTAAATCCAGAGACCACGAAACCAAACAAGAAAAGCAGCATGAACAGCAGCTTCTGAGCCATCTGCAGTTTCCTTACATGCTGTTTCCCCAGAACTATCTGCGGAATTCCCATTTCCCGCTCTTGGAACCTTTCATTAACAAACACCTTCATGCACGCGGCAGGTAAACCTTTCCCGGGACCCAAACCAACTAAATGAAAGACAATGGGAGAGTTTAAAAAAGGATACTTCCACTCTACGAGGCTAATGCAGGCTCTCCTGATGGGGTTGTTGAGATTTAAACAGAACAGGGCACGGGGTGGTCTGCTGTTAGCAGAGCTGCCCTGTTTCTTGCTTTTGGCATATTGCTGCCGTTTTCTTTGGGATAGAGATCCGACAGGTACTGTGGTGTTGGTGCTCATGGTTTGTGCAGCCTTGGCCTGTCTAGCAGCATCGATCGCAGCGTGCCAGGAGAGAGCAGTTGGCTTGGGTGGTGTGGGGTTGTTCGACTGAAGGACTGGTACGTCACCAGGGAGAGGTACTCTGGTGCTGCTGGCATAATTTGCCCCTGTAAAAGCAAAGCAAAAAAGAAAATCAATACACTACAGCACAAAGCATCACAACACTTTTGAGTTCTGAACCGCGAGACTGCGCACTAATTGAGACACACCTGAAAATAATGCACCAATTAAAATAAACTTTAAGGCAATAATCTAATTTTACTATTGACACATTATCATCGGAATCCATTGCTTTTCAGGAACATCCATGGGCTTAAAACCTTAAAGACCGTGTCCTTTAAAACATATTTGCACAGACCTACAATGATGGAAAAAGACAGTTTTTTTCTTAAATCATCTTGCAAGCGTATATAGTGTACTTCAATTCCCAGTGTTTCAGACTGGAGAATACACCGCATTAAATAACTGTCTCAAAAAAACATTTTACCTTTTATGTCATTAAAGCAGTAGAAAGAAATGATACGGTGTCTTTCAACCACAAAAAAACTTGATAAGATAAAATATAAGACTGGAGTCTAACAAAGCTGCAACAGCACAAACAGATGCATTTCTCTCTTTCCCCTTTTACCTACAAAAAGTAGACCCAAGCTAAGGTGTATTTGCGTTTTACACCTCCACATGAACATCACCATATGCTGGGCTGTAATTCAACATGCAGTCTAATTCACCTCCTAATGTTTTTGAATTAGATGGAAATGTTCATTCCACCCCATTAAAGCTAAAAACTTCACCCAATGAATAGATTTATTAAATTTCACCTCATGCATACATTGAATCTTTTCAAGAGCAATAATCTTCTATCTTCACTGATGTCTGATTAATAAGTATTTAATTAGTATGTACCATCTCTGAAGAAAATTCATCTCAAAGTGCTTTAAGTATAAGAAAAGATCAGCAGGTCTGTACATACAGTACTGTACAGAATAAGTAACAATACGTAATAAATACTAAGCAACAGAGTACTTTATGGACTGATTAACACAAATGAAGGGGTCTCTGCCCAGATAATCACTGGACAGCTTCTGAAAGCGACTGATGAATAGGTCTCGATCTGAAAACACATAAAATACTGATGGTTTTTCCTTTTACCTACAGTAGGTCCAGAATGAATAAGAGCTAGTTCTGCACCTCACACCTTTCACAGTCTGAAGTAGGCAATGGGATCAGCCAGGTCTACAGGCAGTGATTCCTGCCACTCACACATACACTGTACTACTACATGAGCCACTGTACCAGTTGAGGTTAAATCTTTAAAAAGCTTTCAAAATCCGTAAAGGAAGGGACGAAGTCAACCCAATGGACTTAATAAGCAGTGTAACACCAACCAAAGACACAGGAAGCTATAGGGAAATGCATTTAAATTTAAATAGATGAAGAGTCTGGAACGAGCTACTAATCCATGTGATCAAAGTCAATAGCTCAGCTTCTTTAAAAAAAATCAAGTAAAATGGGCCGAAAAGCCTGCTCTTGATTCTTGCCTCTTTATACACGTTTTACCCAGAAGCAAAAAAAAAAGTCATGTTTGCTTCTGTGCTTTTCTTATTTTACGTCTTGAAAATAAATTTACATGGAGTTTTCAGCTTGCTTTATTTTTTGAGTCGATTTAACGCATTTAGTTCATTCGAAGCTCTCCCCACCCAGGGTAAACCTACTGTATGCTTGTGTTTTACTGCAGCTTCCCTTTTCTGTCAAAACAGCATCAAATCTAGCCAATCCTATTATCCAGATATACTGTACTGTATCTCATGCTTTCCCACAGGCACAAAGCCTGTAGTAGGTGTTGTTGGAAGGGATGCGGCAATCAAAATACCAACGATGTACTAAAAGAGAAGAATAAACGAGCTAACGTTCTTGCTCATAAATCTACCCCAGGATTATTAACGTTTTTTTTTCTGTAAAACTGATCTAAACTAAATGGGGGAAATTGTTAAGCTCTTCTAGTTTAGTCAAGGATAAACACTGCGTAACGCAATCAAAACCCATCATAAAAAAAAAACAGTAACAGGACAGGTGGTTGGCGTTTTAAAGTGTCTTCTGCTAAAGCAGGCTCTTCTGAACTTTTTGTAAAATGCCAGCAATTTAGTCACCGCTACGGTAGAAACCTAAACAACTACATTAACATCGCCCGTTTTCTTTCAGCAGCGCAAAATAATGTGAGGCGTTTGGGAGGCATACAACGAAAACAGACGGTCAAAGGGACTGAGAGTATCACCTTTAAGGAAAAACAAAAAATAAATGTACATACGGTGTCGATATTAGTTATCACCCTGCGAAACAAAAACTAACCAATGTAACGTCTATACACATCATACAGACTTTACAAAGCCATCACATTGTTAGACATGTTGAATTATAGGCACCGTCTTTGTAAATATTTCCGTTTTAAACAGAAAACATCATCAAACGCCTTAAAAAGATCAACGCAGATGACATCCAATCCCATGCCAATAACACCCGGCTAAACTGCGTGAATTCAAAGCTGTCACTATAATACATCACTTGGTCAAATCAGTTGTGTAAGTCCTTGAACTGTTAGGCCCCGGAGAGAGAAAACAGAAATAAGAAACAAAGGGTCCTTTAGCCTAGAACTTTCTAACAATCTCATTTCTGCATTGTTTAATGCTAAAAACGTCTATCGTTATTAATCGATACCCGCAAACTGTCCGATCTAAATTCACTCACTGCCACAATTTCAATCGTCCTGCATATTTGCTCATATATTTAACGCAGCTTTCTGACCTAGAAACTAAAACCGAAATGGTTACACAATCATGCATGAAAATCACATATGCAAGTTTTAAGATGTTTTTTTTTTTCCGCCAGCATTAACATCGACATTAGTCTTCTGCAAAATGCGCGGATATTGGCTCACCAACAGTAGCGTTCATACACCGATATGTTAACATACCCGGATCACTTTGTAGAAACAAAATGAAAGAATTGGTCCTTCAAAGTCAAGGGAAATAAGACATTTAAAACAAAGATGAAAAGGGAAAAGATGAGTCCATTTTTAAAGCACTGAGATACGTGCCCATCGGATGGCACTACCAGCGCACAGTAAGAACAGCAGGAGCTACTGCTAGGTTACAAAGGCAGTTTTAATGCGAAGATCTCCAATAGGGGATTGACGTTACATTTTACTCGCAACGTAGTCTCGTTTGTCAAACATTTTTATTAAACTGGCTGAAATTATCCGGGGTTTTTTTTTTTTGTTCCTAAACAGAAAACCGCACAACCACGCAGTGCATCTCTCGGATGGAAAAGAAATCTTGCTGAAGAAAAAAAATAAATAACGATGTATCACAAATGGGCTCCAACCAGCTTTGACAAATGCAGTAAAAACTAACGCGACACTTATCAGTCTACATAACGTGTGAAGTTTTTCCAAAGTTTTCCTTCATTAAATATTAATTGCCATATTATAGGGTTTCTATAGCATAGACAAGACAAACGTCGACCCACAAACAAAGTAGTTGTAAAAGATGCTAAGCGTTTTATTTCCCCTTATGTATTAAGTGAATCAATCGTACCTTTTCTGAAGACTATCTCCACCAGCTGATTCTAATCTATCCTCACAGTTTCAGACAGAAAACTCCATTGCTATTGCAACCGAAAAAAAAACGCATGTCCAGCCCCAAAGAACGAATTAAAATTCATTAGCTGGAGGGCAATAGAGACACATATGCATTCATTAAACCCTTCCATGTTTATCGTACAGAGAGAGCATCTTCAGCTCTACAGCGTTGCCGGTACAGCATCAGAAGACAACTGAAAACAAGAGATCACAGCTCCGTTACCTTTTCGTTGGTCCTCTTGTTCATACATCTCGTTTCCTCATTTAAAATATTGCAAAGATCCAATAAAAACAAATAAGCCAAAATAATGATTTGCCCCCCTTTCAGCCCACCCCCATGTTATTTACACAAGTGGTTCCTATAGTTATCCCTGGGAGTTATATCTCACATCGTTATTGCAACATCCGGGTGCTGGCTTCACAAGATGGATTTCATAGCAACTCCTGATGCAGTCAAAAAAAAAAGGGCGAAAGAAGTAAATCCCATCACAAAAGAAATTCCATTTAGGTTCCTTTCAGTTTCCGTATCAGCAGCCGAAACATTATAAAGCATCTTAGCCCCCTTTTAACCAATGAATTAAACGAATATATTGAAAAATTCGCAGACGAGGTCCTTAGAGGTCGGTCTTTAAAAGACTCTTTATTTTGGACGTTGTGTTGCAGGTATGTCCGTGAATGCTCAGTTTGAGTGACGTTCAATGTTTTGCTTTAGTCTTTTTATGATACAGAATGTCAGAATTTTGGACAAGACCGAAAACTCGTATAAATCAATTTAGGCTACTATATAGTATATAAAAGAAACTAATGTGGTTTAAGTCCCTCAGAGGCTAGTTTGTTAACTTAAAAATACATGTCCCGCGCGGTGCTTTTTGTAGAATATAATTTTGGATAATGTAATGCTGGTACTCTATACAATAAGACTAATATCTTATAGGTTTAAGAATATCCTTTTTTAAGAAACACTGTAAATCCATTTACAGCTAGAGACATATAATTAAATAAATTCATGGTCAGACACCTGGCAGACGACATATAATGCAGACAAGCACGCAGTGTTACACACAGGTAACAGAAACATAAGCTATAAATATAAAATGGGAAATACAGTACAAGAACATACAGTAAGAAAAATGGGGCCATTCACCTGATTTGGTTTCTCAGTTGCCAATTCATCTTCCAGACAATATAGAGAAGGAAGGAGACGTACAATATTGTAAATAATATTGTGTACAATTTTGATCATTATACCTCATAAAAAAACAATTGCTGCTCTTAATTCAGCCCAAGGAAAGTCCTAGACTCACAGGTTAAAAACCCCCGAATCTCTTTCATCTTAAATGCAGAAGACTACAAGGTCTCTGAGGAGTTTAACTGAAGGGTTGAAAATTCCCAAGGCCATCGACAAAGTCCACTCTTCTTCAGAATCAATACTGCGATATGAACTACAGTAGAGGACAACTGAAAACTAAGTGGAAATGCATTTAAAACTTAGAATAGGAGGCATGGGAGTTTGGAACAAGCTACTCAGTCGAGCTGTTGAAGCTCAAGAAACAGCTGAATGAATTCAATTAGCTACTATCAACCAAACAAGCAAGACAGATCAAATAGCCATCTATCATTTGTAACCTTTCTTGTTCTTATGTTCTATAAATATGTATTAATTTCTCTGTCTCCTAGCTTGATAAATTCAGTATTACCCCGGGAGCATCCTTGTTAGGGTGACACTGTGGATAAAAGCATTGTATCTGATTTCACATGGCATGATCATATTACTGTTGTTAACAGGAATATTCTAGAGCAGTGGTTCCTGTCCCTCGTCCTGGGGGAACCACTCCGTTGGTTTTCATTCCAGTTGAGCTCTCCATCACCAGTATTCACTGATGCCTTTAATCGATCTGATTGCTTGTTTGCTTTTGGGTTGTTCAGTTTATTTGTTTCTGCGCTCAGTCCTGAGATTCAGAAATACTCTACTGTAGGTGTATTGTTTCCAGCAACCTCTGAACACCAAACCTTGAGCGTCTCTCGAAAATTTTCCATACCCTTATTTCTGACGTAACAGCTGCTAATATGTGGTTAATTTATAATCTGGTAAATTAAAAACAATGAATGAGAGTAGTTCTGAAATTTAGAGGTTGGTTACAAAATCCCATTCCATCTTAATTATAGGTCAGAATTTGTGCTTTTATTTCTAGCATTCTTAATAATATTCCAAAACCCGATGACAGTAGCCTTTTGCAAAGCTTCCAAAAACTGAAATCATACAACAAAACCAAAGGTATTTAATGCTGTACTCCAATTGTCCTCAATAGTAGGAAGTCATTAATGTTGATTTTTTAGTGCCAAGGACTGTAATTTAACTACAGCAGTGCACTTTTACTTTGGTAATCATAGTCCTGTGTCATAGCTTGCTGTAAAAGAGGCCTAGAATTACTTTGTTACTATGTCTGGCTCAAAAGTGTCTTACACATTTAAAACCAAATATTAAGCAATAATATAAAGGTCCTGGTACATTATTTTATTGTCAATTACAATTTAAAGGCAAGTTATATTATGTATGTTGGAATAAAGATGTATAAATGTCCAGCAAAACATTTTTTCACGACAGCTCAATAAAACTAAAACTAAATCTGTGATAATGACAAATATGAAAATGTACAAAATCTATACAAAACCGTTATTTTAAAATCAGATGTAATATTACCCCAGATTCTGCTACTGTTCTGTTATTATGACCTCTAATCAATGAAAACAGACACCATTAAACTTAACAGTATAAAACAGGATATCTCAGCATAATTCTATAACCTAGCAACAATGTAATGTGTGAATATATAGTCTTTCATATTTTATCTGATACTAAGGGAATATCGGAACAGAATATTTCAATTCCAGATGATGCATATTTTACATTATATTATTTTGGAAAACAATTTAAAACTGAACTCTAGATTCAATATTGAAAAGGGCAACAAGTACCTGTACATATCTGAAGCACATATAGGACATGACTTAAAGAAAACGAAAGAAAAATGGATAAAAGGAAATGGTCATACTGTGGCTTCTACCATACAAACAGTATAAAGTGACCGTATCTGTTGCTTACCAGTATACTAATTCTCTCCCTTTAGACAAGTATTTCACTTATACATAATTATACGTTACCCAGAGAATACACTGTATCACAAGTAATTTTAAAATATTATATTAAAGTTAGTAAGCACCACTTCCAATATGAGTCAGACTTCTTTCATGTTGTTTCAAGTTAACACTCTAAACACAGACAATACAAATGCGATATAACAAAAACTTGAAATAAAGTAATAGCAGACATATTGCTGACTTAACATTACTGTCAAGCCAAACATGCAGAACCACCTCTTATCGTATTTTTCTTTCTGTCTCCCCAACATGCAGCTCCTGTGGCATCTGTTTTCTACAGTCCGATACCATTTAAATCCCAGAAAACCAGCGTAGCCTTACCTCACCGACTTGGAAGCTCGACAAATAAAGCCATTCATCTTCTCTCGTTTTGGGACATCCGCACAACTTCAGCTATACGTTTGTCACGCATTTCGTAGTGTAACCACAGAGTGAAATGGCACTGCTGGGTGGAAGGTTTCAGGATATTGGATTACCTGTCTGCAGCAGATAATTGCTTCTCAGAGATAATCCTTGAATTATTAATCCTTCTAATGTTCTTGAGGGAAGCAAGGAGTGTCGCAACTGACCTATTTCAGCCTTCGGCCAGATAGAACATTTGTTCTCACTTCTGTTTAATTGGCTATTTTACTCATTTTATGTTTAGTGTTGTCAGATTTTTTTCCCTCTTCTGATTGTTTGGATGTCACACAGTTTATTTTAATGCTGTATGTGCAGCACTGCTCCAAGGGAGAATGCCCTAGGTATGTGGGGATTCTAAGAACTGTCTTGAACAGACTAAACCAATTTAACCGGTGCCATTACAGTCTGGAAAGGGGAGTCATGATTGGCAATTTAAGGTTGAGAAATCTGGTCTGTGTCTATTTTAAACCTCAAAGACGCACACTTTGTAGAGTAGCAAGCAAAAAAAGCCAGCCCCGCCTTCTACCATTCACAAAAACAGGATAGTATCAACGCTAACTCCGCCTTACAAGCCTCGATAGGCTAATAGACAAATAATCTTATTAAAAATGTACAACGTGGGACTGGTTTAAACTGAGGCTTTTGTAAACGGGGACCTCTTGCGTTTTTTCTGTACTCTGTAATTGGATTTAGAGGCACTTTCATTCGAACCAGATAAATGCATGTTCTGCACACGTCTGTATTAAATTTAGTTTGTGGCCACCATCAGGTTTTATATTTTACACGTGTGTGTATAAATCCAGCATTATAGATTGAAGACAGCATAATGTAATAATTTTAAACAATTTAGATAACGGTAAAATATACAAACTTCTTTTAATGAAAATAAATAAATACATAAGAGTATAGTCCGCAATTAATTATTTGGAGTTTGTGACGTTGATTAGCTTAGTTCTGGTTGAAATGAGTGTTTTCAGTGGTATTAGGATTTCGATTTTTACTCGGTCGGATACTCATCTCTGTGTGTTTCTATAATGTTCCTAAAATATCATGATTAGCCTGATGAGAAAGAAAAATAAAACAGTACTAAAATCTTAAATCGGCTTTTACGATTGAATAGTGACCTAATAGTCTTTTCCCCTTCCCTTCGAAAGTGAACTAAGCGGAACGAAAAAGCCCTTTGTTACAGTAGGAACGTTTATTTCTAGGACTGTTGTTGCCCTATGAGGAGGGAGTGTTCATAGAAATCCCTCCGTAGGATGCTCGTACTGGGGATTTAGAATCCAAGATGGAGGCTATCAGTAAAGTAGGACATGATATGAGTCTGGCAGCTTTAAAACAGAATGACCCTTATATTAATAGAATCATCGATGTAACCGGGCAGGTAGCACTCTATACCTTTAACTCCAAAGCAAACGAATGGGTAAGGTGTATTAACATTTTTCGACATATAGTTTAGAAAGCGGCGAGTCTGAGGCTTGCTTCAGTGAAGTTTCTGTATGGAGCACATATTGAAACCAACTTTTATATTAACTGACATCTCTCCCTTCAGCGGAAATGTTTTTTTTTAATGAACGGTTTCGAATAAAGAGATTCTAAATCTAAAAAAAGGTGAATGAGTATCTTAAATGCCGATACGGATAGTCTTGTTAGTACATCTGGTGTTTGTAGATGGAATTCTTAAAATTGGCGTTGCATAATTTATGTTAATTTAGACTGAACCAACACGTGAAAAGGAGTTTGAAGTAAGATTTTAAGATTGTTTTCTTTTTGTATTATATTCCAGGAGAAAACCGACATTGAGGGTACCTTATTTGTGTACGCCAGGTAACGTATTCGAAGTCGGATACGAGTATCTCTTATATCTATGGTCTCCTCCCCTATCCCAGAAAAAAAAAAAACAATCAAGGTTCTGGTCACCAGTACACGTGTTTTGGTCAGGATTAGGCCTCTAGATTTATGAATTTACTAAGAATCTTCTTAAATCTCAAACTATCTTATTAAAATATCTTATCAAAAAGCTGTCTCGTTCATAGTTTAATAGTCAAGAGTAGTTTGCGGTTTGGAAGTAATGGAAAAATTAACAATTCAGGTGTAAAGAGTAATAATTCTCGAAGGAGCTGTGAAGCTGATAATACAATATATTCCCATCTGCAGAAAGAAACAGCTAGTATGAACACTTATTGAAACAGAGTAACGTATTTTGTATTCATTGCTTTAGATTCCAGAGCACTTAGGATTTACAGTTAGGCCACTGTTTTTAAATGCGTCCATCATGGATGTAAACCATATTGTCTTTTCCAGTATAATAATTAGTTTTTATCAGAAGCTACTGTTAAGACTGAAAATCTATAGGAGAGAAGAAGGTGTCAGTAACCAGTGCTGTAGACCAGTGAGTCAGAGACCACAGTTTTACATTAAATCTGAAAGATAGGTCACAATTCACTTGGCACTGGATAGACATTTTGGCAATTTTAAGTCGTATTAGAACTATTTAACATTTTTAGAAGTATACATTTACAAGTCAAACCTTCAGATTTTAAGATTCACTTATGGCATAATGACTGCCAGTGTGATAAAAAATATCAATTTACACTGTTGAGAAATCTTAATCTCTCAGTCTTTCACTGCAAAAACAGAATGCAACATGTAACTCGGTGAACGGTTGGCTTTGCGTCATAGACTCAGTCAAGACATGGAAGGTACAGCCCACTAACTCTGAATTATTAAAAATGTTACTTCTGTAGAACACTTACTCCACTTAGTGCTCTTTATATGCAGAATAAATGCACTGGTTTTAATGTTGCTGAGCTCAAGTTTTCCCGAATTGAATTTTTCGTTTGTGTGAGTTACCAGGTTTTTAACAGGTGTTATTCCAGAATTTGAAAATTGTATTTTTTTTTAATTGTAGGTCAGCTTCTCCATATCATGGCTTTACGATAATGAACCGGCTGAACATGAAAAATCTTGTGGAGCCCATTAACAAAGACCTAGAGTTTCAGCTCCAGGACCCATTTCTTCTGTACAGAAATTCAAACTGTAAGTGCCCTCTTGTGCTGTTTCTAACTTTATCTCATACTAGGTCAAGAAGCAGTGGAGAGACCTGGGTGAGGGAGAGAGAGAGAGTCACAAATTTCTCTTTCTAGAATGTGAGTTGAAAAGGGAAAAAAAAAATGCAGACAGATTTGTTGGAGAAGTTTTTGTAGTATAGAAGACTTTCTTTTGGGGAAAAGGGAAGGATTTGAAATGGACGTTCACGTGAATTAGCTGTAGACAGCACTGATGCGCCACAGGATTCTCGTTGGTGGCATTTGATCAAAAAGAGTTTTTAGGCTGCCGTCATTAACTTTATTGCTAGCTGGAATGAGCGGCCTTCTTCATGTAGTTCATGGTACTTAGTTTCCAAATGATTTGCAAAGTTGGCTCCATGAGTAAGTTAGAAAGCGCCCCACAGTGTGCATTAGAACACATTAGCACTCTTATTAAGGATAATGCTAGCCCCTGGGAAATGTGGATTCACTTCCTTAGCACTTGAGCACAAGCTGTCTTAATGAAGTGCAGTGTTGTCTCCAGGGGCCAACTGCACAATACAGCAGAAATCCATTGTTTCTGTAAATGTGCATCCTTCACTTGAGCAGCACCCCTGTCTGGTGATGTGTATCTTTTTGCCTGTTGGGTGTTCTCCTTGGTCTGTTTTTGCTGCCTGCCAAGTTGCATTTTCCTGGAGAAACTGCTTCTTCCTCAAGTATGTTCTGGACTAGAATAACTGTTGAACTTTTCGTTCTGAAGACCGTGGGCATTGATAGTACAAGTATAGCTGGAGGCAGCAGATGAAGAAAATGGGTGGGAGGGTCTCATAAAATTCATCATTGTGCTTTTCTCATAAATCACTGAGAGATTGGTGCACTTTTCAACATTAACTTGAGTGAGTGGGGACGAATAGGAAGCCTTGGATCATCTGATTGCCTTGGTTATGTGCTGTGGATGGCCTGGTCAGTGTTGAGTTCGGTTCTATTTTGAAGCCAGGAGTTTGATAGTGAACATGCAGGTCCATATTTGAAGTTATGAATAGGGTGTACATGAAGAAGATGCCGTCCAGCACAAAACTTGTCTTTTTGCTGTGGTTTATGTGTGAAATTGTATTTTTCACGTTTATTTGATTTGTACTGTGAAGATGTTTGACTTACTGTATTCACATGTGGAGGTTTCCCTGTTTGTTTCCAAAGGAGTGGTGAAGTTGATGCCTAGAATGTCATACTGATGTGGATAAAGTGCTGGGCAGGCAGTGACCAGTGTATTTGGCCGAATAAGACATTGCATTGACAGATTAATCATAGAATCTACCACTGCCAGTGTTATTACTCTATAGACTTCTTGAATTATTCACTGTCGGACACACTATCACTACCAGACCAGAGCTATTTACCATGTTTTAGATCAGTTGATTATTGTACCGGAGGGTTTTAGAATTGAAATGTATTTGCTTCTATTACTTTTATCTAGTAAAATCAGATGTTCATAAAACATTTTCTACTTTAAAGTATACCCTGAGTGGAGCAAGACTAGATAACCGTCTAGTGTTGGTGGAATTTCTGAGTAGTCACTGGAGCTTCTCAAGTCTCACTTGATATCTTACTTCTATAAAAGGAAATATTTTGAAAGTTTTCTTTACTAACTTTCCCAATTCTAAATCCCATTTGACATGGTAAAAGGGAAAGCTATGCTTTTGTGACAGTAATTTCTGCAAAACACAAGGCTTTCGTGTTAAATAGTAGCCAATCACAAACTGAATCTTTTATCAGCTAGATTTTTTTACTTATGTTTTTGTTATGATTTGCATGCATGGGATTTTATACATTTTTCTCATGCAGTTGTATTTTGCTTTGTTTAATCATATTAATTGCATTTTGAATAAACCGTAAAGCCTTTGAACGCAATTATATATATATATGACTAATGTTCAGCAGTTCAAGAAAAACAGTTCTTTTTATTTTTTATGGCAACTGACTTTTATTCTGTCTACCCCTGGATGAGAAGGAACATGGAACAAAGCTTCTAAGTAATGGAACCTCTGTAGGTTCTAAAGTTATTCTTTTCTTCTCTTTTTAAACTCGTGTTTGGAGGTCTGGCAGCTGAGAAACACCGTGCTGGAGAGTTATACTGGGTACCATTAAGTTTCTGATGTAATTAGGTTTCTGCATCGAACGCAATGATGGCCTTGACCCAGCTCTCTGCAAATCCTTTCAAAACGTAATGAAATGCTGCACCAATTGTAGTGAAAATACACATTTTCTCAGTAGCCAAAGCTGTTTCAAGTTTGCACCTGAAAGTTGCTCATTTTTATTTGCCCACATCAGTTCATGTAGTCTTTGTAAAAACTGCCAGAATCAAATTGAAGCACTAAATGTGTGTGAAATTGAGGCACTTGTGCAAACCAAGATGTCCAACTGGTTACTATTTCTTTTCTTTGTCTTTATTGTTGTTACTTGGCCCATAACACTAACGTTTGCTGTTGAAAAACATGGTGGCCAGTTAGCTCCAGACGTGCTCTCTACATAATGATCAGACTATTACCACGTGACGCGCTACTGTTCCTGTGTGTACCGAGATGGCCATTGTGTTTTCCCAGTTGTCTATCTGTACATCAGAGGTTGCTCGATTTTTTCCATAATATCATCTTATCAGCTTTTTGGAGCAGCTCTTGTATAAAGTGTTCCAGGAATGTTTGACTTACTCCACGCTCTAGATGTTCGAGCAATACTTGTACACACATGGCAAAATGGATTGCACAACATAATGGCTGCACATCTGCTGTTTTGTTTGTAAAACACCACTAACTTGAGAAATCTAAGTGTACTAATTGATGTGAAACTTGGAGAACTTCGTCGCACGCAAACCTGCATTAGACAGCTCACAATACAGTGCAGCAATACTTCATAAGCCCAAACCAAGGCACCACCTTCTTGGCAAAACATGTCTTGTAAGGATGCATGCTCTTCCTCAATAAGCATTTGGCTAGTTCACTTCTATTCTAACGGTAATGAAACTACAATATAGCGAGATGTGATTTCTGCATTAAGCTGCCTGCTATTTGACTGTAATTGTTTTATTTTTTTATCCCATGTTGCGAACAAAACTTAAGTAAAACCTGTTTGGCCGATGAATTCCAGGCCTGGCAAATACCATTTTAGTGACCATACAGTTAACATAATGTGAACTGGGGTTCCTGTTTAACTCATGGCGTTTTTCATGGCCATTTTGTTTTGAAAATTAAAGATACTGCTGTCTTGGGACGCGCTATGCTGATTGACTTGAAACTTTTTCATCACACAAAAACTTTCTTCACACTTTTTCTTCCAACAACAAGTCGTAAGTGGGGGTGAAAAGCAGCACCACCTTCAAATATTGTTTGACCGATAAGATTGGTACGTATTGGTTTAGTATCACTTTAACACAGTTTAAGGGGAGTAGGCACTTGCATGGAAGAAAATGTATTTGTTTTTATAATGCTGGATATGACCCTCTTTTACTTAATTTGGTTTTTGAAAATTAACCTATGACTATAGTGGGATTTCTCCTCTTGAGGCTATTTGATGTCAAAGGCAACTTTTCTGAGGCTTTCTGTGATTAATATAATGTATTTTGCACACTTGTTTGTGTTATTAATCATTTTATTAAGTGATACAACTTGATATTAATACCGTAATAGCAAACCTTGAATGATGGATTCAGAATAAGGTAACTGCTGAAGTACACAGTTAAGGATTGTAACTGTCTTTAGGGACTACTGGATATTCCATTATTTCTGTTCTCTTTCAAATACAATTTTTCTAATATTTCTTGATATGGTTGTTAAATTTGAGCGATATAATTTAATGGAGTCCACAATTGCATACTACTGTAAAATGCCTAGATAGTTTATTGCAGTGCACATTGATTACATACCCTACTGTCTTAAGAATCTGTGCTTGGCACGTTTAGAGGCTGAGAAGTCTGCATGATCAGCCCAATACCATACACACTGCCGTCTGAACTACTTGCGTTGGCAAATGGAATAATTTCTGCTAGTTGATAGTAAGCTCTTTTATTTCTTAAGCCTGCAGCACATCAGCACACCCAAATGAATTTGTACACAGTCTCCCATTTCTTAAAAGTAATAAAAATCTGTCTTACCTCGAACTGCATTAAAAAGGTAAGTTTCCAAATCCATTTCGCTTATTACCTTCCCTTTATGTTTAAGGTCTGGCTCCTGATACAGAGGTTTTCTGATCAAAGTGTGCCCCTTGGAGAGATGCGAGAAATTCATTTCCGCAGCCTAAGGAGAATGGCATTAGTGCAAAAAAAGAATCTCTCCTCCTAACCAAATGAGAGGCGAAGTGTCTTGTCTCTCCTGTTGTCCGTCCAAGGGCTCACATTTACCTAGAGGTAAGCGGTAGGTAACGAGGAAGAGGGAGCCCAAGCAGTAGATTGCAACAGAAAGCAGAGTATGTCCTTGGGGCTCCACGCTGCACAGCAAAGCGCTTGACTCGGTTTGATGTGAAGAGGCAAAACAGGTGAGCAGAGTAGGAAGAATGCAAAAAATCCTTAATTTTGGAGCCATGTGTTATAGATATTACTTAAATCTCTTATGTATGTAGATGTTATTTACCATTTCATTTAAAGAGCAGTGCAGAATAACTAATTGGGAAGCTTTCGAGTTCTCAGAATCCCGCCGAGAAGTGTTCTGCCTCCAGATTTGCACACTGCTTACTTGAGCAGTGCTACTAATGCTGTTGTCACCCTGTCATGTCTCGCCACCGATCACCGGCGAGGAATATATAAGCTTCAGCAACAGGGGCCTGGCTAAAGCCTCTGGGAATGTTTTTTTTTTTAAAACTTTTATACAGAGTCGTTTCCATTACCAAAAGTACTCCATGCTTTTTTTCTGATAGAGGACATACTTTGGCTTTGACAAACAGCAGCTTTGCTTATCAGTTGGAGACGTGTTAGGGACGGTGCTGTCACTGCCTGCTGCTAATGAGGGGAACAGGAGATCAGTGTTGGCTTGCTCTGAAAACCTCAGCAAGTCCCCAGGTAAATTCATTAGCACATAGTACTCCATCGTTGCTAGGATCTGAGACTCCAAAAATAGATAAGCTTGATAACACACATCATTGGCAGAATTTACAGATACGCTCTGAACCGAATCCCCTCCGTTTCTTATGATTCACAGCTTTACTTTTATTTTAAAAATACTTCCTCAGAAAACAATAAGATAATTAGTTGTTTAGAGTAATTTCCACTTATTTAAACCCTTAGCACATTAAAATTATGTTCTTTATTGTAACTGTGGGTTTGATGACAATGATCTGGCTGATTGCAGTAATTACCTACAATAGTTGTAACAATTTTACTGTTTTGTTTTTTAACCTTAGTAAAAACATTTAAAAAATCTTTCCATTTGGCTTTTTGCTTATTTTGTTGGAGAACCTGAGAATAGGTCCACCACTTCCCTTCCCCCTTATCTTGGGAAGTCTATGAAGCTTCTCTGAACAGTGTCAGTTGAATGGATGCACTTAGTTTATTCCTGCAAGCAACTGTGCATCAGTGTGGGTGTTGAATATGAAATAGCTACTGAGTCATTCTGCTGTTTAAGAAAGGACTTTAATAGCAGTGACTTGCCTGAGCTAATCCAGGTAGTGTAGCAAGCATAGATGCCTAAATATATAGTAAATTAGCAGAGTGTTTTTCTATTTTTCACTTCCCAGCTGTAGCATTTATTGCTGGAAGCATTTAATGGGTACAGATATAGGTATATTTCATTGTGTCTGTAGTGTATTTCAAAGGTTCTGGTTTTTGTGAAATAGGGAGATTTTTCTTCAATTTGGGTTTTACAGTTCTTGATGTGGAAAGTGTTCAGTATGCCCTGGTTGTGGAAAGTGCCAGTGACTGCATACACTGCATTGCCCTATCAGTGCTCCTCTCTGCAGTGACCAGGCATTGAAGAAGTAAGAGGCAGTGCTAGGGTAGCATGTGGCCTCTTGTGTGGGGCGCCTCCATACAAAATAGGTTTCTTCAGGTTGTGACTGCTTGATGGTTCCTCACCTTAGGCTATCATTGCAGGAAGGCTTGGAAAGAATGCAGAATGCTACAACAAGGAGGTTAAAGTAAGTAGTATTCACTGGGTGCAGGACAGTTACATTTATGTTGAAAAATAGAAAATGCCCAGCCATTTACATTGGCGAGACATGAAAAAGCCTGCCTGACCATTTCAGGGAATATGTCAGAGCTGTGAGAATCAAGCATATCACCAAACCGATAGTTCCCCATTTCAACTCTTAATGGCCAAGATCTTACAGTCACTGATCTTTCTGTCTGCGTCCTGACATAGGGACTTCAGAACTCTTGTTGCAGAAGGACATCCAAAACCAAAAATATTTTTAAACTTGGGTTGCATCTTCCCATGTCACTCATGTTCCATGTTAATCTCCTTCTAAATCTTCTCTATTCATCTGCAGATGTCGGCTCTCCTCACCTTTCCTCCCATTCTCCCCGAGTCTGGACTCTCACTATCACCTGCTTCATGCCTGTTTCTCCACTGCTCCCTGTCCCTTCTTACCTGCTCTCTTTGGGTCTTCTCTACCCTCTCTCCATCACACATGAAAAGGGCTTCACAGCCAAAATGTTGTTTCTTTTATTTTCCTTTCAGCATGGAATGAACCTTTACCTGTTACTTTACAGTTACTTTACTTCTCATTTGGGCTTAAGTTTAAGGAAACACTTTTTACTTTGATCTAAATAATGCCTGCTGAGCATGTTTTCCTTAATCCATTTCAGGACCTGGTGTCTCTCTTTTAAAATGTCAGTATGGGGTTGTGTTGCATAACGAGCCTTTGTGATCGACAACGTCTTTTGAGGTTTCCACCTCAGCATATCAGTGCAGTCGTTTTTATATACGTGGGCTGGCAGAGAGAACCTTTGTACTTCCAGGGACGAAAAAGTATACTACATTTTTTGCTACTGTAAAGAAACAATTCTATAGCAAGTTGGCAGCTGTGTTTGGTGCTACAACAGATACTTTGAAATGCACATGCACTGCTTTGAGGGGAAGAGGGGAATTTCATTGTCAGTGAGGCTTTCACAGCTGAGATTTTTGAGTCACTCATGAGAAAATGCAGTTCACGTTTGCAGGGCTGTCTATTCTTCCCTAATGATGTATTTATGGCTCCGCAGTAACTATAGTTACAGGAGTGGTGAATATGCATACCAATGCCTGCTTTCTCTTGTCTGTGAACCACAAACTGTCGCACCAGATTTGTGTGAGGCAGGACAGGGATGCGAGATGCAATTAACCTTGAACCCAATTGCCTTGTTAGTTTTAGGATAATACTTTCAAAATAATTAAAAAGCTGTTGCCCCCCTAGCCCTCCGGACCCCTGACAAATGCGCACTGAGAGAGACCCGGGAATTATGCTTTCCGTTTGATTGGATGTACCAGCTCCTTGTTGAGCTTGTGCGCCCAGCACTCGCTCAAGTCCGTCAACACCTCGAAATCAACACTGCTCTTAAGCACAAAATTTGCTCCTTGTCCTCCTTTGTCATCCGTTTTTTTCCCCTCTATGAGCACTGCCGATGCAGAAGTGCTTGTTTGCTTTCTTAAATAATCCTAGTAATTTCAGATCCCATGTCTGTCTCGCTGTTCATTCTGTCTGCCGGTCCATACAGTCAAGCGTGAAGTTTATCACCGTAGCAGTCTAAGGATATGTCTAGATCTTTTGCCATCATCCCCTAGATCCAGAAATGTAAATTACGGGAGGGTTATTTTGATGGGGCTACAACGGAGTTAGCAGAAACAACGCATTTTGTATGCTACTGCGTTCTTTGTAATCAGTTGCAGTTACATACACTGATGAGCATTTGTCATATTTGAAGAAATACCAGTTTCTTTATTCCATGGCAGAATGATTCTTCATGGTGAATGGGAATTTAAAGGGAGCTTGGCAGAGTAGTCTTGCTCAGATTGCTCTGGAAAGGACAACGCTTTTAAAAGTATTTTTTATTTATTTTTGGAATGGAGATGGCAACAATTTGTCTGCACAGCAGAGGCTGTAACAGGTGGGTTTGTGTCTGGCCATAGCAGGGAAATGAAGATTTTATTGTGCAGTGATGCAAAAGCATACTGCTAAATGCCAGTGCGCTCCTTGTCTTGAGGCTATTTTTATGCTTGTTGTTCCACGAGATAAGTGTTTTCAGAGTGGCCACCTTTACTGAGCTGCCGATTTTGCTGACCTAGTAACTAAGTCTTTGGGGGCAAATGACACCCTCTGTCCCCTTGTGTTGGAGACCTGTTTGCCCTTGTGCACAAACACAGTGATGTTTACTTTAGCGTGAAGGCTTGTCATTTCTAGCTGTGCGCTCCGGTAAGCGAATTGTTTCCTGCTATGTGGATCCTCTTGAGCGACAATGACTCCTTGTGACTCCTCGCCAGAAACACAAAGAAAACAATCAGATACATTCGGCAGACAGAGCTGATTCGCGTGCATTTATGGCTTCCTGCTAGCATGTTTGTGAGGGAACTGAGTGGTTTTCTTATCTTTTTCGCCCATTAGGCTGCCATTAAAGCTATGGGGTATCTTTACATGGACTATATCTTTCAAAGAAAAGGCTCAGCTTTTACAATCATGATATCCCTCTAAACATGGGTTGAAGATGAGCACATATTAATGTATTCCAAAAAAAAACCATTGACTCCTTTATTTGTATTTTGAGAGTGATTTGCTGAAACCATTTTAGCATTAAATTTGGGTCATCTGGGTTTTGGTGATCCAATCGTGATCAATCCGTTTTTGCATTTGAAAAACACTTTTGCACTTTTTTTCCTCTTAAGAAAGGGAACATTTACCTTTGTTTTAATCTCATTCCTAAAGTGTTGTGCGGTTGGCAGGGCGTAGTGTTAAGGTTTGGCGATGAGGGTGTACAATGGATTTCTTTCCTCCTGATGTAGAATATAACATGCAGGATTAACAATAGAAGGAGCATTGACTTAACTGTATAAATCTTTCTGGATTTTTGTTTATTTTTCAGGAAACAAATCCTTTTGCCTTTAGAGTTGATTTTTCATCAAATGATTATCCCTCAACACGCAAAAGCCTCTTTGTGGCGTATTGCATTTAAACCCTAGGAGAATAGGTCAGTGTTTTCCCCTCTTTAGTGATACTGAAAGAAATGTGGTCTGAGGGTCTGGGCTCCAGCCTCTTTCTTCATTACAGCTTCGTTTTCTTTTGCATTTGAAGGAATATTGTTCTGGTAGTTATAAATCACTTACTCCTCCATGTTTTGAACCTCCAAGTCTTGACCTTAAGAACTCAGAAGGAAGCTATCAAAAGTAATTTAATTGTACAGTATTTTTCATTGAGTTCTAAAAATAGGGGTTGTTAAAGCCACAAACCTCCCTCATTTCCTAAGTTTGAGAGTTTTTGTTTTCTCAATCATCACTGTGCAGTAACTTGGACATTAAAGAGAATTTGGCAGTTTGTGTATTTTAATGTTGTAAGAGTATACAGGGCTTTGTAGTCTATTTTTTCATTGGGGAAAAAATGAGGTTTTGAGAAGAGTCTCTTTAGTTATGGTGTTTTTTATATCTTTTAAGTAAACCTTGTCTCATCCATATTTAGGGGTCTGTCCAGCACTTGAAACGTTTAAGACAAATCCTTTAACAGGGTTTTAAAACCCAGTAACTTGCTACTCATAATTGGTGGGCCGAGTTCTATATTTAACTCCCCACCCCCAGAAGGGATTCGGTACAGTTTTTAATACCAGGAGTTATTGCTTTGATTGATCTGGTCAAAGTGCTGAATCCTGCCATTGGCTTAGTTAACTAGGAACATTCTTTTTCTTGTTCTGGTGCATCTGGTGCATTTAGACACTTAGGTACTGTATTTTGTTCAAAGCAGTGTAACATCATTTGCCTAAAACAGCTTCCTGTCGATATTTTTAAAGGAGGAGATCTCTTCCAGTTAAAACATGTTTATCTTTCTCCATATTTAGCCATTGCCAGATTTTCTGTGCCACTATATCTCTGGCTGTTCCCAGTGGAGAACTGCTAATTAATCGTGGTTCAGATTCCAGT
Organism: Lepisosteus platostomus; assembly: GCF_059453375.1. Lineage (NCBI taxonomy): Eukaryota > Metazoa > Chordata > Actinopteri > Semionotiformes > Lepisosteidae > Lepisosteus > Lepisosteus platostomus. The sequence goes on along the minus strand of NC_142616.1, from coordinate 64,921,900 downwards.
AGTTAGTGGTTCACTTATGAAGCCTTGAATCAAAGCTGCACTTGCAGTAACTTGCCATCAGGCTTGGACCTTCCTGTGAAGTCTGCAGGAAATGTGCTCCACACCTAATATTGGTTTAACGTCTCTGTTCCTTCCTCCCACAGTGTCCATTTACAGCATCTGGTTTTATGACAAGAATGACTGTCAACGGATAGCTCAGCTCATGTCACAGTAAGTATGTCATATTTTACTTTTCTTGCAATGTTGTTCCTTATTCTAATTCTGTATTCCTCATGTTTAGTTGATAATAAACCTATTTATTTGTAGGCACAACATTCTAACTGAATTATAGAGTCAACTACACCTCTCTGTAAAAAAAAAAAAAAGGTTTAATTAGCCTAACAAGCGTGCATGTCTGGATTCCCCGATATGCATTTCTTATGGTAACAAGTGTTTTGGGCACCTTTCAGAAGATATACTCCTACGTAAATTATTCTAAAGAGTCACCCAGAAAGCGTCATGCCACAGGTTTTCAAATAGGCCTTGCAGCACAATCATAATTCTTTGCATTAATCATTTATCATCCTAATGCAAATTACTTTTTATGATGATTTTAATTATCGTGCACTGTGGAACCTACAGGTTGGCCGTGGGTATGTTTTTGTCACAAACACTGCAGATGAAAGAGTTATTGTGTAATACTGGAACTGAAAGTGACACGGTGAACTTCAGGAAGGGTAGGGGGAGCTACTTAGGGCTCATGACCTGGATTGGCACAAGCTAGTGGCACACAGACACTGTCCCTTAGAAAACACTTACAATAGGGCCCATTTCTTGAGCCACGACAGAGTATGTACAGAGGTAACCCAGCTCAGAATGGCAGGGTTATGACTTTAGGCAGCTGGAGGAAGAGTGTTCATGACCTTCTTTGCAGTGTAGACTGTTAAAAGCGCAGTAGGTCTGGCCCTTGTTACATGGTGATCAATTTGTGGGAAACTTTATGAAAGCCTATATTTTCTAAGGAAAGATTTGCAACTTGATGTGAGGCTTGGTGGTACAGTATTCAGTCCATCAATAGTAGAGCAAAAAAGACAAGAATTCAACACAGAAATGTCAAGTGCTTTGGGTCAAAAGACCTGGTTATTTGATCAAGGGACTGAGCTGGCTAATTGTAGTTGTTTCCTAGTTAACTAGCAAAACCTGTATTTTCAAAAACATCTCCACAGTGGTTTTTGTTGTATAGCCATTTTAACTTGCCAATTGTGTATTATACATCTCGGTTTGTAGTACAGAACCCTGTACCCACACAGGGAGAGAATGAAGTATAGACAGACTCCTCTGACCCACTCATCCGTTGAGCCGTTTGTCATTTTTGACACACTTCTGACGCACTACAAGTGCTACAGCAACAGACAGGAGGTTCAACACCGATTGAAGGAGAAGCGCGTCCGTCGCTGACACCATGGTGGGGCTGTGGCCACCAGGGAAGTCGCAAGTGTGAGTGTTTCACTTGGCTGGTTTATCCCAACCGTGATGAGCCACTCGGCAAAGATGGAGGTCAGGGAGGATCTATGTGTATGGGCAATTTCGTTTTTATTTTGAGAAGAAAGCTTGTTCAGGGTTTGCATGTACCCATACTTGGGTAAACGCTATGCCTGTTTATTATCTGAGTACCAAGTTAAGGAAATGGAGTAACAAGAAGAGAATGTGCGTTGCCTGAAAAATTGCCCTAAGTAACAGCTGGCATTAACACTGATAATATGTGCAAGGTTAAGAGTAGTAGTCACTAGATATAAAAACAGGACAGGCTTTGCCTTTGATCTAACTGGAGAGGCAAGTGTTGTGTGTGGATTAACAGAAAAGCCTTATGTAATATGGGAGAGCCAGTTTTAAAGTATTTTTTCCAAATCTTGTCTAATTGTGTATGTTTTCAAGTTGCGATATTAAATTTTGCCTTTATTCACTTATATAAAAGGCTTTTTTTTGGTCAAAATGCCTATTGGTATCAAGAGATTTTTTTGTTCAAGATTTCAATATGCTGGTGTTCCTTTAAAGAATGTTAAACAGTTTTCCAAAAAAATGTGAAACATTTGATTTCTTGATCCGCCACCTGGTCAATTAATAGATATCTCATCTTAAAATGCAGCATTGTTTGTCCTGTTCCCTTTTGTAAGTTTCTAGTGCTTATCACTGGATCCAGCCAAGCTCTTTTAAATGTACTTTCTTGAACTAGATTTTGGATGCTTTGTGATTCTCGTATAAAAGAAGCACACATAAGATTTTACAATCAAGTGAGAAGTAGGTCATTTGCTGGAGAGCTGCCTCAGAACACTTTTCCAACCATCTGAAAACAGATTATTATATGTACATATTTTAATTTTTTATTAAAATAACTGTACTTGCCGTTTTATGAAAGATGCATGTTGATGGGTCCGTAAACAAGATGAAACAACATTTACCAGCCCTACAAGGCTTCACTTCTAAACATCCTGATTCCCCTTTTATTTGTGCACTTGCAAGGAAAGCAGAAGACTTAAACTAGCACCCATTTTATAACCCCATTTACTTGAGAGAGAGATCATCCACTCAAGCTGGCGGCTTTGTAAATTGTTAAGCAATACAGAGTGCATGACTTAAATTGTCAGACCAATTTGTTTTCGACTCTTTTTGCAGTTTTACCAAGCACATGAAGGAAAAAGAGAAGGTGTGAACTACTTGCATGAACTGGAAGTGTGCCACTTATGCTTTTGAATCCAGCCTCCTTTGTAAAACCTAGATTTTCTTTCTTCAGTTATTTTAGTCTGCAATTGTCACTTGGTCTTGTACTGATTAGAAAATGAGAGTGAGAAATCTTTTCTTTTACTTCGTTGGTTTTTTCCCCCAAGGTCTATAATGGGTTACAGAACATATAGTAGATTTTTGGCATCATTGGAAATGTTTATTTCTTACAAGCACATCACTATTTGCTGAAGCACACTTGCTGACCTCCATATTAGGGAGGATATTCTATGGAAATTGCACACAAGAGAACAATTGCTTCAGATTGCAATTGGGCAAGAAAATCATACATTTTTTGTAACCATATTTACCCTGAGGTTAGGGAACAAGTTTGAATATCCTTTGTTTTTGATAAAGGAAAAATAAGCCATCTTAATATTGTTGCCATTACAATATGTATATTTTATAATCTGCAGGCAGTGTTTTTTCTGTAGATGATTTTAAAACAGACATCTTTGAATTATCCTCTTGAGATGGTTATCACACCTATTCTCTCATGGAGATGAGGTGTCTGATTACATCAGAATGGTAGTTATCAACAGCCCAGATATGAACTGTAATTTCTGAAGCTAATGTAGACAGGTTGTAAAACTGCCCACAAGACGTTCATATTGTTTGACCTACTTGTGCAAAATATTGTAAAAACATCAATCTTCCCACTCAGAGATATCACCAGACTATATGTTGTCTCTGTAGCAGGAAAGCTGGTGAACAAATTGGTCTTTGTTAGAATTGGTTACTGCAATGTCCTGTTCACTGGTAAATATTCATTGAACAAACATTAATAAGTCCAGAATTCGGCAGCTATCATCCTGACAAGATCACATGCAGTTGATCACTTTTCTCCTGTCCTGGAGTCCTAGCACTAGCCTCCTGTCAAGTTTCATATCGACTTCGGTATCCTTACTCTCCCTTATCGTGTTCTCCATCTTCTCATTCCCGACGTTACATCCTTCATTTGTTTGATTCTGGTCTGTTTGTCCCTCATGCCTTTTTACATTCATAGGTGACAGGGCCTTGTCTTGCTACATCCCAGAGCTCTGGAAATCCATCCCCAAGGAGCACATTCAAATCCAGACTCAAAACCGTCCTCAGAAAGTTTGATATAACCGGTGTCTGTCTGCTCCTAGCACCTTCTACTGCATTACTAATCTTTCGTGTTAATTTGTGCTAAATTTATCGCCTTATCTTGGTTTTTACTTTTCCTGTAAAGTGCTTTGAGAGGGTTCTTTTAAAAGGAAGTCTATAAAATATTAGTGGGTGGGAACGCAATATCTCCATTTTTAAATTCCGAAATGTCCAACTGCTTAATGTTTTCCCCTTAAAGATGATATCAACAAGTGACACTGGTGTATTCTTTATAGTGCGTTTGAAAGATTCTAGCATTTGTCACGTTTTTAATCAATATTTAGTCTGTGTGCTGTTTTTGCAGAGTGGTGAAACAGGAAATACAAAGAGCCAAGCAGGCATCCCCTGATGGAAACATTCCCAGTAAGAGCAATGGCAGTGCGGAAGAGAGGCCTATTGACATCCTGGAGATGCTCAGTAAAGCAAAGGATGAATACGAAAGGGTATGTCAAAGGTTTGGTTTACTTGTGGCTTCTATCATCTGACAGCATTTTCCCCCATATTTCCAGTCTGATATTGAATATAGCCTACTTGGTAGTTTAGATGGCTTATTTGTGTCTTAGCTGCTTAGGAGTAAAGTTGTTTTGGCTATTTAAAATCTAGAACGGCTGTATATGTGAAAGCACAAAGGGGTGTGGACTCTAGGGATAGAACAGGCTATCAAAAGCTCTTATTGTTTTAGTTATTTAATTACCACTCTTGGGTATTTTAAAGTTATTTAATTTCCAGTCTGTTTATTATTGTTTTCCACAACATTTCTTGCGGGGGAAAAAAACAAAGAATTCCTAATTTCCTGGGAAAGAGGGTTTTCAGAGAGAGAACTTTAGCTCAGTCGAACCCAGTCATAAGAAACCAACCACATCGGTGTTTTATATCAGTGCTTTAAAGCAATGCCAAGTGTAAGATTGGGAAAGGAGATTTAAGATTTGTTTATAGCTGCAAATCCTTGTAATTGTGGTCTCACTACACTAGGTATTTTGTCCCTAACAAAAACAATCGTATTTAGCCTGTCCATGGGGCTTTGCAAAACTCATTTTTGGTGCACCCTTTCAGTGCATGTCTGAAATTGTACATAAAAAAAATGATGACGGCATCCTTTTTACATTTTTTCCTTTCCGAACACGTTTCATTTTGCCATCTAGTTCATTCCAGATGGATCATACAGTAATCCTTACATACTATGTTCTGTCTGGCAGCTTCCGATTGGCTGTGGTTGTAGCTGACACATACTCACTGAGAGGGGATTTAGGAAGTTTAGAGTGATTTAATCTGGGATTAATCCTCCAACACTGCCTGCATCAGGCCCAGATGTGAGAATGGCTGACCCTTCAAGCCTGTTTTTGCATCATGCAATTTACACGGCAGTGTAATTTTAGGGGTAGTTCATAAATGACCAATATGTGACTCATTCAATGTAATATTGTAACATGTCTCTCCCTCTCTCCCTTACTCCAGATCTTACCAACTGGGCACCATTGCGGTGCCAGTGACAAGCACTTAAACTCCCAGTGGCTCTGATTAATCACAGTCCATTTGAAATAAAATAACAATCATGATCTTTAATAAAAACAACTTGGGTAATTAATAGGATGACTTTATTTTCTTTTTTTGTTGGCAAAAGAATATCCTTCCCAAGTTGAGATGGGTTCACCTGAGCTAAGACTGAGTGTGGGAACAAAGCACATTTCTCTTTATTTATTGTGACAGAATGCATGGAAAAGCTCTCCTGAAAGCACAAAAGCGGTTGTTGAAATGAGGACATATTTGGAAAGGCAGGAAAGTAGGGCACTTTTCACTAGGGGAGGTGAAGACAGTAGGCACATTAATGCAGATTGGGTTTATCTGTCATGTCTCACATTGTACTAAGAGAATACTGTTAAAGCTGTCTTGAGTATGAGAAAATATACAGCAATACCTTTGTCCATTAGTTCTGTTTCTACCAAATTACAATTTTATTTGGTAACTTTCTTGGGATAAGAGTGTATAATTTACCTTCTCTCCCACTTTTTCATAAAGATATTTTAGTACTTTAGTACACTGCTCTATAGTTAACTAATTTTGAGATGTGAGTTTATTTTTAGTTCTTTGGTGTTTATAGCAGACAAGGCTACACATCTTGTCCTGCTGCCTTCTTGTGGTTATGATGAGTAATGCAAGTTTGGGAATTTAATCTGTTTCACATATGTTTTCATCTAGTCTTTGTACAGTATCCTTATTTACAGTGCCCTTCAAAAGTATTGGACCAGCGAAGTCAACACTATTATTTTAAGTTGCTGACTTCATGTAGTTATTCTCTCAAAGGGATATAATGACTTTTAAACTCTGAAAGTCACTGGGTCAAATTTTTGTTCTGTGGTCAAATGCAAATATATTTTGCACTTGTTTATTCATCTTCATTTTATGATCACTGATACAAATTGCTTACCTGTAAAGCAGAAATAAGTTTGTTGTCCCATACCTTTGTGCGCACTGTACAGTATATGCAGGAATTTAAATTTATTTTGCATTTCTTTCCTCCAGTCTGCCTCTTTGTAGGTAGTTGTACATCAGCCTTTTAGCATTTAAACTCATTAATGTTAAAATTGAATGCAATGTTTATTACTTTTTAAAATCAAGAGATTAAAAGTTTTTTTTCTTTTTTTAGAATCAAGCTGGTGAATCAGATGTTGCCTCCAGCACTGAATTTGTTCATAACTGTGAGCCACTTAAATCTACTGCAGAATCAGCTGAACACTTACAGTCTTTATCCCAACAAGATAAGGTACTGTCAGTCATAATGCTTTTCAGAAAGTTAAAATCCAAATACCATAGAGACCTAACCATGTGTTCTCCAGAATCATCTGATAACTTCAATATCCTAATATTCAGTTTCATTTTTTATAGAATAGTCTTTATGAAAGGGATTTTTTTCCCCTTTTCCATTAAACTGGTTTTACATCAGTTAAACGCCACATCACTAAGCCTGTCAAAGTGATTTGTTATCCCACCGATGTGTTTCTAAAAAAGGTTTAAATTAAATGTTCTTTGTAAGCAGCCTTCTTTTATTTTGCAAACCTAGAATGTGACCTTGAATTGAACACGTACCCTGTAAGGCTCTGCATGGCTTGGCACCTCAGTACCTTTCTGGCTTATGTGTCTGCTCCCCATCTCGCAGTCTTCATGCATCTGACTCCGGTCTCCTGTTTGTCTCCCATGCTCTTTATAAGCTGCGCCCCAAAGCTCTGGAATTCTATCCCCAAGGATAGTGGAGAGTTGCCTACCCTGAGTGCATTTAAATCTAGACTCAAAATCTTTTTCAGGAAGGCTTTTACTTATTTAGCGTCCGTGTCTGCTCCATTTCCTAATGACCACGTATCTTTTACTGCACGTCTAACCTCCTGTTTTTCTTGTATGTGCTTATTTTGTGATTTGCAATTCTTAAAACACGCTCTGAGATGCTACTTTTAAAGCTATATGAAGTCGTTTTTTGTTTTTAGTATTTTGTTTGCTTCAGGAATCTTCTTCATGAATCTTCTTTTGCCCTCTTTTCACAAGTCCTGCTTGTCTAAAATGATGTCTTTTTCTGGGTCTTCCAATCTCTGTCCTCAGCTTGTTCACCCGGGGCTGAAACAGATAACCATCGAGGAGCTGTTTGGGAGCTCTTTGCCGAAGGAACAGAACCTCATGAGTTTCCCCAATCAGAATGCCACAGAACCAAGCCCACCCGATAGTTCCCTTCAGAGTCATAGCTTTGTGCCACCTTTCCCCTTTGAGCCAGTGCTGATGCCCAGAGTTACAGCGGAGGGTTGCAGTGACCACCTGGGCACCCCTACCAAGAACGAGGCATCCACACAGATGCACCCTGTTGCAGCGCTCGTCCCTGTACCGGATGTGAAGAAAATCCCCAACTACAACATCCAGTCCAGCCCAGTGTTTCACCCCCCTGGCCCCACGGATTGTTCTCTGCCTAAACGGGGCTCCGATGGCGGCAAGATGATGGGGATGCAGCAGGCCCACATGTCTTCGCCGCTCCTGGTGTGCCATCCAGCTTCTAAGCCGCTGAACCCCTCGCCCCAAGTGGGCGCTCAGCCTGTCCTGTGCCCCCCTGCCGCAGGAAGCAATGCCGTCGGCATGAGCTTCATCAACCAGGACTTCCTCCACAAGCTCAAGACGCCCTCACAGCAAGATCAGCTGCAGCAGCCAGTCCTGCACAAGCCAGCCCTGGCTCCCAGTTTCCTGCCTTCCCACAGCCATCTGGCAACACCGGAGTGCTTTAAGGAGCCTGTGGTCAAACCAGGAGCGTTCAACAGCATGCCAGTAGCCCCTATTCAGGTAATCTTTGGCAACAGTAAGGTGTGACAATCAATTGAAACAAAACCAGCAATTTAATGACATCGCATTTGACGATGCCCATGAGGCTGCAAGTGGAGCTTAATGAGTCATTGTTTTGCTGGATTTTGGATGTCTTAAGCCAAATACCGAAGTGAGGAAGAAGCTCCTGCAAAATGAGCGTGACGAAACTGCGGAAAAGTCCTTGAAGCTGATGTGCATTTATCTTTGATCTGAGCATAGAAATGGCCGCTCTGTACTCGGACTTATTGATAGTGATCATTATCTGTCTGCTTCCCCTGTCTTTTTAGTAGTGGTAATTTTATATCTGCTGTTCTTCTATTCTAGCTTTGTTATCATCTATTTACTCAATAGAATCATCTTTGCCATTGGTTTCACAGATGAAAGGCTGTTTTTAGTCTTATCAAAATGTATCGTGGACCTTTTTTTATAGCAGATGTGTATTTGATATTTATGGCAGGTACATTTTCCATTCAAAACTTGAAAGATTTTTTAGGTGTGGTGTCCTACACTTTTTCTATAATCCTTGCATTTTTTTCTATTTCAGTCTCTTCCGCAAAATAAAGAAGTGGATGTTTTTGCACAGTCTAAAAGCATATCAAATACATTACCAGTAAGTGTCCGTTCAGAGACTAATACATCTTAAGCTTGAAGCATAATAAAAGTCATAGATATCATATTTTGCTTGCAGCTTGCTTTTCCAAATGTTGCATAGTGCAGGGCCTTAGGATCAAGTTAGAGTCTTGGTAGCACGGACGTATTTCTGCTAGCGAGAGCAGTGCTCTGGGTATTTTACCTGCAGGTTGTACCCATGCAGGCTGTCTCAGCGGTGTCTGGAGTGGAGCCATCAGTCCTCCTGTCCCCCAGTGTGTTCCAGCAGGCTGCAGCCAAGCCGACAGAGACCGAAATCAAGCTCATCTCTACCTCTCCATTAACTCTCGGGACAGCCGAACCTCCGACCAGTCTCCCCACAGCGTTGTTCAGCAAGACCCAGCTCCAAGACGCCTTGATTCACCTCCTGAAGGTTCGGTTCCTTTTCTTTCTTTTCTATTTTAACACTTTCTAGTTCAGTGGCAGCAAATTCCATTTCTTAAATCCTTCACTGATCTTTGCGTTGCTATTGGCAAACATTAGATTGTTCCAATATGGCGATAAATATTTTTGAAATTTAGAGTTGTTACTTTTTTATATATATATACCTATCTAATTTGGAATCGCCATTTGTGTGATTCTGACATTTCAGCACTGGGGAGTCCTGATCACAGTTAGCTAGTAATATAACCCCAGCTTCTGGATCGTAGAACTCAGCCTGCACTAAGGCAGGCGACTTCAGTGGGTTGAGCTATCCAAGGGGCACTGTAAATGCCTTATTGTTGGATGCTTTAATGTTAATAACTGTTGTGTGTTCTCATTTAACTACATTCATTTGTAAAGTAAATATAAATGCAAAAGTCTGGAAATGTTAAATCGAGGATAACACAGTGGTTGGCATCGCAACGCTGGGACCCTGGGTTCCATGCTGTCTGTGTGGAGTTTATGTTCTCCCCACGTTTGTGTGGGTTTCCTCCAGGGACTCTGGTTTTCTCCCACTGTCCAAAAACATGCTGGGAGGTTAATGGGCTTCAGGGAAGGTTGGCCCTTGTGCGCGTGTGTGTTTGTGACCCAGAATGGGAAGAAGTGGTTAGATAACTGATGGATGGATTGATGGATGTTAAATCAAGACTGATTTGGGCTAACAGTTGTAATTATTTTTCCTTTCTTGTTTTAACAGAATGATTCCAAGTTCCTCAGTACCATTCATGAAGCCTATCTACAAGTTCTAGCAAAGGACCTAAACAACATTAAGCTATAGCCAGTGGGACTCCAAAATGTGGCGTGACTATGAACTCCTGGAACTGCAATCAGAAATATAACCTTATTTAAAATACTGAGGTACTCTTTAGTGTGTAGCAGTACTGAGATATATTTAAGAAACAACATCTATATTTAGCTTTCTATGACTATGGAACAAGACTGGCATATTCAACCAGAAGAACTGTAACTACATTTTGGTTTGTTACAAGTGGGGTTTCCTTAGAGAAAAAAAAATGGCTCTTGTGTTGAGTTACAACATATTGAAGTGTTATTTTCTGTTTTGTGTGATTCTGAAGTTGTCAGTCAGTTTATGAAATGGAAGCAATTAATTTTTAAGTACATTCTTTATCACACTGTTTTGAGGGATATTGGTATGTTACTTGTGCTTGAACTATAGCCCATTACTTTTTTGTGAGACATGGGAGACAATGCAGTTTGTGTGGTTGGTCATGCAGTAAATACCTACTGCAGTAAAGTGTTGATTTCCTAACATGGGGATAGTTTTGAATGAATGTCATATTCACCCTGGGGTTTCTTTACCAGTACATTTTCCATTGCAGCCTTATGAACTAAAAGACCCATTCCCAGTCACATCTTGTGAGCTGAACGCCAGGTGAAAGACACTAATCGGACATGTAAAATTTTCATATACTGCTGATTTTGTTTTTGCTATCCTTGCCGTCACCTCAACGGTTCCGTCAGCATCCATTTTCTAAAAATATCAAAACTGGCAAATACAGTAGTTTGGACATTTTCGTAGTCATTTTACCAGTGGATGGTAAAAGAGGAATGTGTATTTCAACAGAGATTTCGTTAGCAACAATAAAGGCTTAGTCCCCAGTGCTGATTATTAATCACATTATGAAACATTTTCTCGCATCAGTAGTTTGCTTACTCCCCATGCTAGAGCCAGGCAAGTTTATTTTTTAAATCCCTTTCGGTAATGGAAGCTTGATTAATTCATTTGATTCAGGCCAATAAATCAGCCTCTTTTGCTATGAGGGCTGAGTGCACAGATTGTTCTAAAAGACCTTGAGAGGCCACTTTCAAGCATGTGGAAATAACTGATAATGATTCCAATAAATGTCCAGCAGATGTGGGTGCATAAAAAATAGAAATTTCTTCATTACAATGACTGTGTCCAAGTAATTTCTGAAAATGTACTGCTTTCGTGCTAATGACTTTTGTTGCTGTTACAACTGGTATTGACAAAAGTATGTTCTAATCCCCCCTTGCCTTTCAAAGATACTGTGTGTATATGTACTATGACAAAACTAGTCAAGAAGCAAAGATTTTGCATTTGACTGTTTTGATGATTTTGATGAAAGTTGCTGAGAACCCAAACCACGTTTTTTCCAGTAGTCACAACATGAAGCCATTGCGATGATAAATAGTGCAGTGATAAATCTTTGCTTTTGGATGTAGAAACTTCATACCTTTCTTAATCTAGAAGAAACTCTGTTCCAAACGTCTGAGAAGGGCAGTTGAGATCATAAGTTCCTGAAACTGTCGTAAACCAGATTGTGAAGTTGAATGTATTCATGATTAGGGGTTTGATGTCTTTTTTCCACCCCTGCCCCCACATCTCCTAAATGATGCAGGGTATTAACATGATGCATTAATGTATGGTTTTCTTTTGAGCCTAGATCTAATCTTTTAGCCAATGAAGATGTTACAAATGAAGCAGATTTTTCACAGACATTAGCTTTAAGACTAAGAAGTAAATTACCTGCCAACATATTGTGAAGTATTTAGACCAGATCATTTTTAAGAGTTATACAGCATATTACATTTCTGGTCACTACATGCCTTTATGTGGGAGTAAAGGAAATGACAAGGCTGTTTAGTTTTACTTTATTTTTAAGTCTGTTTCTAAAAAGATGCAGTTTTCGGGTTCGAAGCATGTAGCTTTTAAATGCAGCTGTCCATATTTAAGTTTTTTAAGATTAAAATATTTTAGAGTCAATTTTACTGTCCTGATGTGAATCTCTTGTTTCCTTATCACTGCATTTAAGACCCAAGTATTTTGTTTTCTAGTACTGTAATCCTATAAAGAAATTTGGGATTATTTTTAAAGAAAGATGTTGTTAAGCCAAAAGCTGTCATTTTCAACCAGTATTGTTTTCCAGTTTGCCTTGACAGTGGTATGGTTAATAAAAATTCTGTACCTTTGGGGAGATGTCTGTAAGTTTCATTGTAAATTATGGTTATTTTGTTGTCACAATTTTGTACAGTTACAATTATATTTTTTTATCTTAAAAATAAAATTTGGTGTTTTTCAGCACCTCTTAAAATGTTTGCTTTTTTTATCATGCGTGTATACAGCGTGCTCCATTGATCATTTAAGCAGATTTCACGTTGAGTACAAGGCTGGACCACAGTCGCATTTCCTGGGAATTCCCTGTGTTGGATTAAATTTCCTTAAATTTATACCAGTCAAAGACATTCGCCCTAAATGTGGCCATTTAGATTGACATGAACTTCTTGTTTTATCTATTCAAAGGGTAGAAAGAAAATGTTTAATTGGTAGTGGTTACAGAAAGAATTTAATTCAAGCTTTTTTTAACCACTGTGGGAAGTGGGATGTATGGCACAGTCCAATACAACAAAGACAAATATTACCAACAAAGAAGATAGTGCAGCTGTGTTTCGGGAGATAAGCGAATTAATTTGCAGTGTTTGAGAGTGAGATTGTATTGGGGGTTAAATCAGTGTTTTACACATTACATGTAATGAAAACTTTGTAGATGTCATTGTACTGGCTAAGGGCTTATTGCTATTTGTTGGCACTTTCAGCTGTGGGTTTTCAACTTGTGAAATAGTGCGTCCCTGTCTTTACAGTCTAGTTTATACTAGGAACAAGTTCAAATTTGCCAAAGTTGAAAAAAGTTTTGACAATGAAGCCGCCTTCGGATATCACCTCATCTTCCTCTTTTGTAGTTCCTTCGTAGTTTGCCATAAATATGATTTACATATCTAAACAATGTTTGGCAGATGGATGTGATTTTAATTTTTAACCACATTGAATACACAGCGACCTTTGGAAAGAGTTTCACAAAATCGCATTCCTGCCGGTTAAGTTCACAAGTGGTACTCATGGATGTCCACTAGGTGGCAGTGCAGTCAGTTATGTGGTTCTTTCTCTTCGAGTTCTTATTATTGCACTACAGATCTCTAACGTGTTTTACAGTAATGTAAAACAGTTTAATATAAATATAGAAATATAAAGCCCATTGTTATAAAGTATATTACATGTTCAATATGACGTATAATACAAAGTCCAAATGCCCTTCCCAGAGTTGTATTTACATTGCATTGTCTGGTAAAAAAAAGTATTGTAAAGTAACTATTATAGGAGTAAACCAGGATTTAACCAAGTAGTGTCGTTGTGTAGTAAATTTTACATCTAAACATTATATTCACATTTAGTTTCAGAAAACCGATTTATTCATGTTTCTCATATTTGAGGCAAACGTACTTGATTGCTTTTTGTATGTCCAACAGGATGGAAGTATAAATCAGACTGCAGCCTGTTTCGCATCATTTCCCTCCTGCTGAAGAATGGCCATCCAGTATTCTAGATAAAGAAATGTGGCTTCTGCAAACAAACAGATGCATAATTCAGGTTGTATACAGAATACTGTGATTTTCCAGTGCCAATCTCCCATATGGAAAAAAAAAACACTGCCTTAATTTTAGCATAATGTCAGTAACCTTTGACCACAATAATTACCACTTTTTTTTGTCTTTCAGTGTCCGATTCTGTACAGAGTCAGTTCTGACTGACCCTGCAGGTGGTATATACGTGGGTGGTTCATCATGAAAGAGACTCGGGTACTTACTCTGTTTTAGCTCAAACAGTGTTGGATTAAAGTTTGCTAATCTTTTCCCGCTAAATCCTATTTCCAGAACAGGGCCAGGAGTGCTTTGAGGATTACAATCAAGGCAATTTACTGGCATGGGAAAAGAGTGCGTTAAGATGAGCAAACTAAAAATAAAAATGTATCCAGCTCTTAAGCGCGTGCTGGGAATATTGTATAAAATCGTTTCCTGGTTTCAGTAAAGCATTCCTGAAGAGCTTTGAGTCTCACCGGTGGTTCTGGAAAAAAAACAGGGCTTCTATACAATGTATGTGCAAGTTAACTGCTCTCTGAAACCTTAGATTTTTGCGTACTTCTGAGAGACAGCACTCAGCAAAGCCCATTGTGAAGTGTTTCCTTTTCAGTCATTACACCCATTTCGTGTTTCTCGCTCGGGCATAAATTATGCAAACTAACAGCTACGAATTGGCTATATTTCTCTGCTCTCCTCCCCACTGATAGCTGGTGTGTGGTGAGCGTTCTGGCGCACTATGGCTGCCGTCGCATCATCCAGGTGGGGCTGCACATTGGTGGTGGTGGAGGGGATCCCCATTACCTGTGAAGCGCTTTGAGTGGAGTGTCCAGAAAAGCGCTATATAAGTGTGAGCAATTATTTAATTATTATTATTATTGTACACCGACCTGGAAAGGCCTTTAGTTCTGATGTCATTTCCAAAATGGAAACAACAGTGCCGCCTACAGTCACACCGAGGGAACGACGTCCCGGGCAGCATGGTCACGGCTTAGCTGACGCCCGTTTCACACACTTGAAGCGTCTCCGAGTAAACATGCATTTTTGCTTTCCAAACTGTCTCATTCTTTTTTTTTTATAATGGGTATATCGCTGGGTAATCTAATTTAAAATGAAATGGGCTTTATCAGCTGCCCAGCACTCATTCCTTGTTTGTCGTTTCGAGACCTAAATTCATACATGTCAAATCGAATTTAGCAGTGTCAGTTACATGATTATAAAAGAAAAAAAAGTAAACAATTCAGCATTTTGAAAACTGAAATTCCCAGGTTAGGTCATTTTCAGTGAACTTGAATGTGACTGAGGTCTATATAGCCTTTGGATTTTAGCCACCGAGACTTGCTGACTCGTTTTGCTGGTAGCCTAACCAATACCTCAGACAAAACTTTCAAGAAGAGATTTGACTAGGAAAGTGGCTCAACCCGATAACATCCTACATCTTAATGTGAAATTGTGCTCCCGGGAAGAAAACTGATTAATCAGTCGTGAATAACCTGGTCTATAGCTTTTTGTTCTGACATTCAGCTAAGGAATTTAACAACTGAGGATATATCAGTAAAGCAATTGGTGGCGAATTACGGTATCCTACTCCCCTGTAATTCTGCATTTTCTTACCCTCTTTACCTATAGTATACTGTATGTAACTTCGAACCTGCTGAAGCGTTATTCAGTCTCTCAATGTGAGGCGAGACATCAAAAAGGCGAAATGGTCTACAACAGATTTTTTTTCAGCTCTTTGTAGAGTTATAAGATTCAAACATTATACAGACTTTTCCTTTGCTAAATTAAAAAAAAATTATGAACTAATAAAGTATAAACTTTATAAAAAAATATTTTTGATGCCTTAACCACATGAATATCAGCCTGAAAGTTTCAAAGAGCGGTTCGCCGTCGGCCACATTAACCCCTCACAGTAAAACACCGTAAATGAAATGGGCGAGGTATGGAAAGCAATAATTTCAGATTAGGGTAGAATTGCGAAGAAGTTCTTTCCTTTCTAATTCGTGTTCTTGGGGGGTTTAACCTCGCAAATCTTGTCATCTGTACATTGGAAATCGAGCAACAACAACAAAAAAAAGCCCTTTTAAAACAGGGTCTGTTGACTGGGAAAGACAGTGCCCCCAGATGTTATGCCTAGATTATACAGTCCGTCAGCTCCTCCCCTGTCCGCCAGTGTATTAGTAGGGCATTGCTGTGCGCTGCCTGTGCTCACTGCAGTCAGAGAGGGTGTGTTGGTTGCCTCTATTTTGGAAACTCCATTGCCCTACAGTACATAACACCCGCCTGCGCTCATTCTCGACCTCTCTCAGACACAAACCGTGGCTTCTTATTACCACTGAGTTTCTGCGTCAAAGCGATTTCCCGGTTGCTCTGTGATTCTGTCTCCAGTTTCCTCAGCTGTAGCGCCTCTGACAGCGTCTCTTCATGGAGGATTATCATAAACCCGACCAGCAGACCCTGCAGACTCTGAGGAACATCGCCAACCGGCTGAGGATCAACTCCATCAAGGCGACCACTGCAGCTGGCAGCGGGTAAGATGTCAAAACCAGGTGCATTCTCTAATCAGGAATACTCTTATTTTTATTAGCAAACCCGTCCCTGTACAGTACATCAGCGGCCGGTGCGACCTCACGTCGCTGTTTTATTAATGCAATCCTAGAAGACATGTTTGTTTTTTAAAGAGAGGGCCTTATGTTTCCACAGTCGGTATGTTACAGTAACCAGTTTATTGTACAATTGAAGCACACGCGTATGTTAAAATATCCACCAGATTTTGTTTTTTACAAAAACGAAAGCGGGTTTTATAGCCCACTGTAAACATCCTCGTATTTATGCTAAAGGTTTATGTGCAGAATAAAATTACTCAACTAATGCGGTAAATAGGCCCAGCATTTTTGTTTCTGTAGAATTCAATTGCCTGACTAATCTGGAGTCAAAGGGTGTACAGTAAGACATCTTCATGCATTTTCTTTACGTATCAGGTGTACTGTAGTGTATTCATTTGTGACTGCAGTAGGTTACAAAGTGACCGTTGAAGTTGTGCGTTAGCGCCCGTGTTTCCAGCGGTTTGATCAGCGCAGCTGACCTGGACTTGTTCCAGTCTCGGCGTTGGAGCAGACTGTCCCATGTTTAATTTGTATCAGAATCTGATGGAGTGCCATAATGAGCAACCAATCGCTTTCGGAGTTTTTGTTTACGAGGGCGTTAGTGAAAATGTCACGCCCTCTATACTGTACGTCTGTAGAGTAGACATGTAAAATCACGTTGTAATGAACAGCCAAAAATGGGAAACATTTTTATTGTATGTCACTATGAGCTTTGTAATAACCCTTTTTTTTTACAGATGTGATGATGGATTGATTGCATAAATAGCAGATTGATTAAATGTAATCCAAAATTACAGTACATTTACACGTCAAACAATCTAGTACAAGTAGTGGTACCATTAGTACTGTAGTTAACTGTGTAGACATAAATATGAATACTTATGTATCAAAAGCTGGGGAAATTAATTTTATTTAACTTTTCAAATTTAACACAAAGTAAGATTACGTTAAATAGTAAAATGACTGAATGAATATGTCTTAACACATACAGTATTGCATAGCACCTCCTATTGTCTATTGGAAAAGTTCTTCAATGCGCAAAAAATCTATTTTCTTGCATAGTTTATTAATTATTATAATTAGTGTAGTTTTAACAGTATTTTCCCCTGAGTTTAAAATCATTCAAGACTCTAGATTGCAGTGCCAATAATTATTTTGAATAATTTCTTCTGAACTTTTGAATAATAATTTCCTTGGTAACTTGAAAAAATAATGCCTTTATTGTTCTTAGCTGAACAGTACTGTATATGTTTTTTTTTAAACCAGACATTTAACATGGACAATGTTAAAACGTTAGTGGAGCCAATTTCCAATAAATTGTTTGTAAATGTTTCAGTTTTAAATATGAAGTGCTAGGATAAAGTGTTGTCGCTGTAATAAAATGTCAGAATGACTAGGTTAATTTGAAGCGCTGTCGGATTTGGTCTTTTGTTTTAAAAAGCATTTACCATTCTTTGAAGTTTTAAAAATGTCCGTTAATGGAAGATCCAAAAAAGTATTCGTAATAATTCAGATCCTTGCAATAGGAAGTAAAGCTCGGCACAGAGAATTCCTTTGTGACATTCTTCAGAATTCTTTTGAAAATTAAATTCATTTTTGTGATGTTTTTCTCAGGGTTTTTCCTGCAGGTAAGTAGGTATTTTATCCTGAAAAGTTTTGAGTGTGGATTGAGTTCTCCAATGAAAAAGAAAATTAAGGACAAAGATTTTCAATTGATATTAGGCAGATGTATCTTAGATTTGGAGAAGTATTATTGCAAAATACTTTATTCAGAGTATTTAAAATGTAATTTTACTAATTTTCACCATGCTGTTAATGACATCAACATGGTTCCTGTTGCAGGTTTATATTAAAATATTTCCAGAAGGTTCTACAAGTTCCTGGAAACATGGTGAAGTATTCATCTTTTGACACAGCCTGCAATGTAACAAAACATTTAAAGTAGCATGAAACGTTTGGAGGAAATGTTTGACCATTAACCTGCTAATGAATGGTGTGAAGGTTGTACTAATTTAGATGTCTTTTCCACTTTACCCAAAGAAATATTTAACACGCATGAAGATTGGATGTTCTTCAGGAGAGAAAGGTGTTTGGTGGTTTTGCACTGTCTCACCACAAACTGATTTGAAGATGAAGAAAAACGTTAGTTGCAATATGACACTTCTTGCAGCAGACACTGTACATGCAGAAGAGGATAAGTCTGCAATTTATTTTTAGTCATACCTGCCTTTCATTTCTCAGTGTTCTCTGTGGCCTCTAGTAGGATTCAGACAAAGTCATACAATATACAGTACCTTAACACCACAGGGATCATTTACCTCATTGAAAGAGAATTACTGGTAAGAAAACTGGGGATTTATAGTACATCAGATGCATTTAATTAACTGAGTGTTTCATAAGAATGTTTACTGCAAAGGCTAGGATATGTACAGTGAAATGAAAGACAAACAGCATAAAGGTTACATAAAGATGGACTCAATCAATCTGCAGATGTTTTTAAATTTCCTTTTAGAAGATTACAGGGGGACATCGAGTCCATATGGGATGTATACTTCAGTGGGGTGCTGGCCATTCTGGACAATATAGTCATATGTAGCATCATTGTATTGGCGGAGCAGGTTTTTTTAGGACAGTCATAGGCTTGGTTGTAGTAAAATGATGAGATACAGAAGTTATCAATAAAGTTCACAGGAACTTTGTTGCGAAGATCAGCACATTCCCAAAGGATCTCGGAACTACAGTAAGTCAGGGAGTGGAGAAGGAAATCTCAGAGCCAAGCCAAGTAAATTTCTCAAACACGTAATAGCCAGAATGCTTCTAAAAGATTCAGGATTAAAATAGTTCCACCAAGAAGGGAGAAATTGTAAATAAATTGCATTGTAAATAAATTAAGATGAAATAAAGCTCCTTGAATTATTTAGAATTGAGAGGGTATTGAAGAGTGTTATCAATGAGGATGAATAATAATATCAGCTCCTTGAGAATAAAAAGATACTTGACTTTTGCTTGTTCTTAGTTGGAACTACAGTACATGAATTGAAATTTCGTAAAACAGCCATCCACACTTAGTTCGCACTGAAATAGTCCCAGCTGGCACGTGTGAACTGAACAGTAATGGGTTTTGTACTTACTGTAGGAAGGACTTATATTCAAATAATTTGCACACTTTGGTTTAGATGGTTTCCTTGAAGAAGACAGGAAGACCAAAACAACAAAAAAAATCCAATTCTAATCTACTGGAAGTATTGCAGTCTTTGTTTTATGTACTGTATGTGGAATCTGTCTTCAGAAACCTTTGCATTGTTTTTATTGTAGAGCATACTGGAAATATGCCAAAGTCCTATCACCATTAATAACTGAAGAGGTTTCTTTTTTCTTCTTAATGCCTGAACTTACTAGAGAGCTCAGTCGCTTCTAATCCGGTTGCTGTTATGTTTGGCTTTCAGCCATCCTTCATCATGTTGCAGCGCGGCCGAGATCATGTCCGTGCTCTTTTTCCACACAATGAAGTACAAGCCCGAAGACCCAAGGAATCCCAACAATGACCGCTTTGTGCTTTCCAAGGTGAGGTAGCTGTAAAACTGTAACTGTAAAACACTAGGCCTTAAAGAGATGGTTCCTTGTCTTTTACATCCTGGGAACTCCCTTGTCAGAAAGTCTTCTTCTACAAGGATACCCTCCTCTGTTGTAATTTATATATCTATTAATCAATTGTAATTATAAATCAGCTGCGATATTGTTTATAACATAATTGTAGTTGTCTGTAAGTGTGAGGATCTATTATACGCTGTATTGTGATAGTAGCCCATTCTATACTACAGCGTAGTCATAAGTTAACTAATGATAGAAGTCTAATTTACTGTATTGCTTTTCTAATTCAATAGTAATGGAGTGGTAATTCAGTAGTAATAGAGTAGTAATAGATTAATAGTAAACTGTTGTATACCAGAATGCATTGTAGTAACTAAATAATGACCTTAGTCTATCCTTCACAAAGTCTTGGAGCTGTAGGACCATTTTAGCACATTTCATTCAGCACAGAACTGCTCCAATTATGTTTACCTGAAAACCCAAATACAACTATATAACTTGAATCTCATAGTAAAATATACCCCTAGGGAGAGTTATGTGTTGAATTTGGTGCAGTGGGTATTGGGGCACTATTATTAGGTAAGAGGGATGTCTGTGAGGATTAGCTGTCTCAAGCAGTTAGATCTGGTCATGTACAGTATGTGATTGTGGTCTTGTGGTTACACTAACATAGCACTTTAGAGTTGACAGAATGGCTCTCTTGAAGTAATCTTATTTTGAGAAAGGCTCTTTGTTGGTATTACTGTAAAGGATCTTACCTCAGACATTGATTGGTTTTATCCCTAAAATAAGATTAAAAATTGTACATTACTTGCAGTAAATCTAAGAAATAAATTGTTACTTATGAAGACAGAATTACCTTTTCCATTACATCTTACCATGAACGTAAACACTTCAGTTTATTTGTGTATAAAATATATTATATGTGTCCTAATATGTAACAGCTTTTTTATTAATGTAATAAAGAATTTCTCATCTTTGGAGCATTTTTGTCTGAACACACAATGCAGATAAGATTTCACTTAATACACATGAAAGATCAAAAGAAATCATCTCAGTTATTAGCATGAAATCTAAATGTCATCAGCACAGCAGTGAAACCCAAGTCCATATGGGGTGAAAATATCTGACCAAGACACGGCATCTCAGTGCTAAATAGCTGAGGTCCCAGCACAGAACCCTGTGGAACACCCTGAGTAACTGGTGCAGCATAGGTTTTAAACAGCCTTCATTTCTGAATTTGCTCCTGGTACAGTAGTCAAAAATGGGCAAAGCTAATGAGATATTATAAACTTGGCTTTAGTTTTCGACTTTCAGCAGCTTTCCAGCTCCTACCTTAGTATCTTGATATATCTGTCGTTTCTTTGTAACAGACGGGTTTTGTTGGCAGAACACGTGTGCATTGCGGTTTAGAACCGGTGTGGTGGTGAATTTTGTAGGGTCACGCAGCTCCAGTGCTGTATGCAGTGTGGGCTGAGGCAGGCTACCTCAAGGAAAGCGAGCTGCTGAACCTGCGGAAAATCGACTCCGTTCTGGAAGGACACCCTGTTCCGGTAAGTGTCTGACAAGAGCACTGAGAATCGGATGACATTAGCAATCCACTCGCAGGCCTTGCGGCTTTGGGTTTAAATATGATTCAGTCCCCTTTGATGATTGAATGGACAGTGCAGGATGCCAAAAGAAACTCATTCTACTGTATTTCCTACAGTATAATGAACTTTGTTGCTTTTGGGTAGACAGGAGCTGTACTTTACGCATTCAGGAGCTGTAAGAATAAGCACATGAGCTAAGGTGATGTTGGCTCTCAGAAAGCCTAAAGACAGCTATGCCATCTGTAATCACAGTACAGGAAAAAGTGCTCTTCTGCAATAAAAATAATGAATGGGTCGTTGTTTCCCTTCATGAAAAATAGCAAAAATTACAAAATAATATTTTTGATTATAAAAAGGGCAGAAGGCCACTAAAGGGAAACAGACTTATACTATTTTACCACCAGTATTACGTTATGTGCGCCATTCAGTTTGTTTTCCTTATTTCCTGTTCTGTCCGGTTCGAATAGATGATAAATGAATTAAGGAAAAGGGATTAGGTTTTAAATGCGCTTGTCATTTCAGAAGCAGCAGTTTGTGGATGTAGCTACAGGATCCTTAGGGCAGGGGCTGGGAGCAGCCTGTGGCATGGCCTACACTGGCAAATACTTTGATAAGGCAAGGTAAGAACACGCTCCCTCCTTTATGACCCATTGCAAAATAAACCCTGATGAACCTTTGCAAAAGGCAGTTGTGCACGAAGGTTAGGGGTATCTTTGCATTCCAGAGCTGCACATATGGACTAGTATGAAAACAGTAAGTGGGTGTGACATTTGACATTTTGCTTTAACAGATAAATAGATTCACATTGACAGTAATCACTGATCTTTCCAGCGAGGGCTGGAAGGAAGCCAGATTTATGCTAAGTGCAATTGGATTTCTCCTCTTTGTCCCCTCTGGGACAGCGATCAAGTTCCTTTCTGACAAGAAAGGTGAGAATTTTATAAAGGTATTTTGGAAGGCAAGACAGAAATACTGTATTAAGAAATGAAAGCTGAAGAAGAGAGGGAGGATTTGCTAACATAAAAGACTTAAATCAGTTTTCAAGATCTTCAGAAGGGTTTTTGTATGATTGGATTAATTTTATGACAAATTCAAAACTTTAGGATGAGTTATTATGTTTGGGCGGTAGAGTTTCTAATTCAGCTGGTCACTGAATTCTCATGCACCAGTAAACCTTTTCTGGAACAACCATTATCCCTGTTGTGTGTTATTCCATCCATGTAATTGAAAAGAATGAAGACATCACATTTTCTGAATTTTGTTTAATAATGAACTACAATCTCATGGTGCTGTAAACCAATTATTTTTATTTTTTAAAAATTTGTTATTGATTCTGTTACTCCAGAAGATGAACTTCGCTAGTGGGGTTTAATTATAGTTAAGTAAAATCAGAAGGTAACACGGTGCCCGAGTCTTTAAGATGCACCTATTGCAACAGCTAAGGTAATTAATCATTTCTTTAATGACAGAGAGGCTGATTTTGTGACCTTTGCTAAACAAGCTGTCCTTTATAGATTGATTTTAGTTTGAAGATGATGACTCTTAGCTTAGCTCAAGAAAGATGTTTGATTTTAGTACATAAAAAAATGGATGTGGGCATCCTGCCCTTAACTAATTGGATTCCCTCAGCCCACTAGTGTAAGCAGAATGCGCATATGAACCTTCTTTTTGCAAGAGCAGAGCTCTGGAAGTGAGCTTAGGCAGCAGCACTGGCCAGCTGACTTCTTGCTCAGCTAAAGACAGCCTGTTCCATTGTGAGACTGTTCTAGCAGTGGAGCTGTAAGCTAACCTTATCGTGACACACCGAAACCTTGTCAGCACTAATAAGTCAAAGACCGATGAGGATCAAACGAGTTAAGGTGATGTTGATCCTCCAAAGACCCAAACACAGCTGAAGAGTTCTGGAGCTCACTGAACTGTGACATTGTTCGGTTAACCGTTCTGTCCTCGGTGCGGTCCACCTGTCTTTCTTTTTCCCTGCCTTCACACGTTCAAATATTCAAACCTGATGTGGTGAAAAACATTTAATTAACAGATTTTTGACACACCCAAATAAAATCTGATATACAGTATGTCTTTTGATCATTCCATATTGGGCTTTAACAGTTTTACCCATATCAGTTCTACGTCTATCGTGAAGCAAATCTAAGTAGGAACACCTAAATGTATTGCATTGTTTAACTAAATAATATGATTTTACAATTATATTATAATATTTATAATATACAGGTAATTGTATCATTAAGAATGGATTTTAGCTGCAGGTCTAGGCATGATGTTGTTGAAGGATATTCCTATAAAGGTAGTTGAAGCTTTGTCCAAAGTAGCCTGCCTAGTCTCTTAATGCCCTGAAGGCTTGCTAAACAATAAATCCACCAGTGGTATCTGAGTATTTAGCTGTAAGCCAATATAATCCAGGCTGAGATTCTTTCCTTCTGTCCCTTATAAAGGCTTCTGCTTTGGTATTGGTGATTCTTTGATCTTTTAGGATATGCGGGCTAACTACTGACCTCATAACCCATTGCGTGATAATAATGACTTTAGCCATGAACACATGGTATGCTGAAACATGGTTATTGAAAAAACAAGTGTATGGTACACATTAAAAACAATGAGCACTGTGAAATTGCTGAAATTGCAAATTCGAAATTCTTTTCTCAGATAGATCTCCACTAAAAACAGATCAATGGATGGACTTTCCTTTGGGGACATAAACTCTAATAAAAGAGAAGAGAATGCATTTACAAGGCCTTGAGGGTGGTCTTTTTAGGACAACACAGCAACACACAGATGTTAAGTATAATAAAAGCCTGTAATGTTAGCTGAAATTTTGTGTAGGAAAATTTTAAAAAGTGCAATGAGTAAACTGTTTATGAGATATAGATATTCCAACAGTCAGTAGCTGACCAGTGATCGAGGTTTTAAAGTTGTACATCAGAACTGAATCTACACCACCACTCTGTAAGTGAAAAGGTGTCCTATTGTATAATGTCAAAAATGTATTTGTGCAGAATGGGCTAGTGTTCATCTTACACAACAAAAGAAATCCATCTTTGGGACAGGGCCGAATTGATCACAGCACTGGTTTTAAAAGCGTGTGTACAGTGTCTTGCGAAAGTATTCGGCCCCCTTGAACTTTTCAACCTTTTGCCACATTTCAGGCTTCAAACATAAAGATATAAATTTTTTATTTTATGTGAAGAATCACCAACAAGTGGGACACAATTGTGAAGTGGAACGAAATCTATTGGATTTTTGAAACTTTTTTAACTAATAAAAAAATGAAAAGTGGGGCGTGCAAAATTATTCGGCCCCCTTGCGTTAATACTTTGTAGAGCCACCTTTTGCTGCGATTACAGCTGCAAGTCGCTTGGGGTATGTCTCTATCAGTTTTGCACATCGAGAGACTGAAATTCTTGCCCATTCTTCCTTGCAAAACAGCTCGAGCTCAGTGAGGTTGGATGGAGAGCGTTTGTGAACAGCAGTTTTCAGCTCTTTCCACAGATTCTCGATTGGATTCAGGTCTGGACTTTGACTTGGCCATTCAAACACCTGGATACGTTTATTTGTGAACCATTCCTTTGTAGATTTTGCTGTATGTTTGGGATCATTGTCTTGTTGGAAGATAAATATCCGTCCCAGTTTCAGGTCTTTTGCAGACTCCAACAGGTTTTCATCCAGAATGGTCCTGTATTTGGCTGCATCCATCTTCCCCTCAATTTTAACCATCTTCCCTGTCCCTGCTGAAGAAAAGCAGGCCCAAACCATGATGCTGCCACCACCATGTTTGACAGTGGGGATGGTGTGTTGAGGGTGATGAGCTGTGTTGCTTTTACGCCAAACATATCGTTTTGCATTGTGGCCAAAAAGTTCGATTTTGGTTTCATCTGACCAGAGCACCTTCTTCCACATGTTTGGGGTGTCTCCCAGGTGGCTTGTGGCAAACTTTAGACGAGACTTTTTATGGATATCTTTGAGAAATGGCTTTCTTCTTGCCACTCTTCCATAAAGGCCAGATTTGTGCAGTGTAAGACTGATTGTTGTCCTATGGACAGACTCTCCCACCTCAGCTGTAGTTCTCTGCAGTTCATCCAGAGTGATCATGGGCCTCTTGGCTGCATCTCTGATCAGTCTTCTCCTTGTCTGAGCTGAAAGTTTAGAGGGACGGCCAGGTCTTGGTAGATTTGCAGTGGTCTGATACTCCTTCCATTTCAAGATGATCGCTTGCACAGTGCTCCTTGGGATGTTTGAAGCTTGGGAAATCTTTTTATATCCAAATCCGGCTTTAAACTTCTCCACAACAGTATTACGGACCTGCCTGGTGTGTTCCTTGGTCTTCATGATGCTCTCTGCACTTTCAACAGAACCTTGAGACTATCACAGAGCAGGTGCATTTATACAGAGACTTGATTACACACAGGTGGATTCTATTTATCACCATCAGTCATTTAGGACAACATTGGATCATTCAGAGATCCTCGCTGAACTTCTGGAGTGAGTTTGCTGCACTGAAAGTAAAGGGGCCGAATAATTTTGCACGCCCCACTTTTCATTTTTTTATTAGTTAAAAAAGTTTCAAAAATCCAATAGATTTCGTTCCACTTCACAATTGTGTCCCACTTGTTGGTGATTCTTCACATAAAATAAAAAATTTATATCTTTATGTTTGAAGCCTGAAATGTGGCAAAAGGTTGAAAAGTTCAAGGGGGCCGAATACTTTCGCAAGGCACTGTATATTGAAAGATATGTTAGCGTTACTCCTCTGCTTCAGTTTTACCCTGTCAAAACAGGCCATTGTGCTGACAGCTAGCTTATGTGGGTGTGTCACTTCATCTGTGATTAACCAAAAGTAAAGATGGGAAAGAGAATTAGACGAGGTGCCCCAGGACTAGCTGTGGAATTCTTTTCTCCCCTCGGAGCTGGAATGCATGTAGTAATGCACGTTGTCTTGGTCAGTCTTCTCGCTTTAATGAAGATGTGTCCACTTGACTAGAAAGCTGTCAGGGTCCATTATCTTTGACTTGGCGTGATCAAATGGTAGCCTGTGAGACTCTTCAGTCAAGCAGTCAGTAAAATCAACTTACCGCCTGTGCACAGCAGATTTTGTTTTTGCTTCAGGCTGAGGAAGGGAGGATAAGGCTGGGCCAAGTGAAAAACTATTTTTCATTATATTTATTGAAGGACTCTACGATTTTGTATGACTCACCTCTATCCGTATCTGCATGACTGCCATTCTGCCTCTGGACCGAATCTAACAGATCTTCTCCTGCAGCAGACACACAGTTTCCGATCAAATCTGGATTCAGCTAGAGGCTAGCTCAGAATACTCGTCGGAAAATGCTTTAGTGAATTTCATTTTTTTGAATCTTCTACGTTTACCTTCAGTCCTGAAGTGTAAGACTTGGGCACATCAGCATGCATTAAGGCACAATTCTTTCTACCTTCACCAGCTGTGATGCTGTGCCCTGGGCAAAACTGGATACCAGACATTTATCGGGGGGATATGACAGCGTTCCTTCAAAGGAATAAGCGGCCTGTGTCTCTTGCAGACGACGATGGTCATTTTTCCTCTCTCCCGTCTTCTCGCCTTCCCAGTTACCGTGTGTACTGCCTGCTGGGCGACGGGGAGCTCTCGGAGGGAGCTGTGTGGGAGGCCATGGCCTTCGCCTCATTCTACCAGCTTGATAACCTGGTGGCCATTCTGGATATCAACCGTCTGGGCCAGAGCGACCCCACCCCTCTGCAGCACCAGGTGGAAAAATACCAAAGACGCTGCGAAGCTTTTGGGTGGGTTTGCAAGGCTGAGATCCGCTCATGATGGCTGCTCAGGGAGTTGCTAATCACCTTCATGGATCTGTCTACTTCTGTCCTGTGTGCAAAGACCAGATTATTCATGTACACCTTCAGTGTAAGTGAGACACATCTACACATATTGAGACACAATTATCCATTCCCTCATAGATACCTAAATAGAAAGCTATTAGACAACTGACTAGGCAGGATAAACTGTGTTCACATCCAAAAACTGAAAAATGCACATTGTAGTCTAGTAAGTGTTTTACAGGTAACACATAAGCGTATATATTTATAAACTATTGGAAACTTCTTTAGTTTGGTTCATAAGTATGCAGGTCATCGTGGAGCACAAGAGTAAAGTTCTTTTAATCCGAGATTATGTCAAACTATTTATAAATGCACTTGTTATTTAAACAAAATGTTGTTCTGCGGTCTACCCAAAAACAAACATTCCAGAAGACATGATGTGGGAATAGACATGTGATGGCTGTGGTTTGGCGGGTGATAGAGAATAAAACTCTAAAAAAATGCAGACCAAAATAAGACACAACGTACCTCCATTCATTTCATTCACGCATGACTATTTTATGCAGCATTTGGCAGAATATCTGCTTTTCCCTGTCTAGGTCTTCAGTGGACTTCCCATTTGTAAACACTCGCTTCAGCAGGAATTCGGGAGATTTAGCAACACTCCGGGAATATTTGCAGCACAGTGCAGATCTCTGTTAATTCTGTTGGTTTTTCCAGCTGGAATGCCATTGTGGTGGATGGGCACAGTGTGGAGGAGCTCTGCAAAGTGTTCTGCCAAGCCAAGCATCAGCCCACTGCCATTATTGCAAAAACGATCAAAGGGAAAGGAATCCCAGGTACAGTATTCATGACTGGTTCATGAATGAGAGCACATCTACAAGTTCATCGCCTTATTATAGAGCAGCCCAATTCCACATTATAGCTCCCTGGTGTACTTCTTGTTTTAGCAGGGGATACTGCTTGACAGGGACTGCTCCAGTTTTACTGATTAACATTCAGTTTAGTGGTAATTAGATTCCTCTTAGTATGTAAGGACTCTTACCAAAATGTAGACAAATGTTGTGATGATGAAGTGGAGAAACAGGCATCTCATTTTGAACATTTTGCTTTAGCATTTTTCATGAAGCCCATGCTCCCAGCATGCTGAGATGAACCTCCTTTTTGCTAGAGCAGAGCTCTGGAAGTGAGCTTAGGCAGCAGCACTGGCCAGCTGACTTCTTGCTCAGCTAAAGACAGCCTGTTCCACTGTGAGACTGTTCTAGCAGTGGAGCTGTACGCTAGCCTTATCGTGACACACAGAAACCTTGTCAGCACTAATAAGTCAAAGACCGATGAGGATTAAACGAGTTAAGGTGATGTTGATCCTCCAAAAACCGAAAGACAGCTGAAGAATTCTGGAGCTCACTGAACTGTGACATTGCTCAGTTAACTGTTCTGTCCTCAGTACGGTCCGCCTGTCTTTCTTTTTCCCTGCCTTCACACATTAAAATATTCAAACCTGATGTGGTGAAAAACATTTAATGAACAGATTTTTAATACACCCAAATAATGTCATATAATTATAATTTTTCACACATGAAGCCCGTTCGACCCACGCAGATATTTTACTGTCTTGAGGGGGAAATGCTTGACTGCTGCTGGTGAGCCAGGAGAACCTGTGCTGGATGAACTCTGTCTTGCGTTGTCTCTTCAGCAGGGGGCCTGAGAGACTCATTCGTTCTGTGTCCTGTATTGTCGCTCCAGTGGCAGAAGACAAGCTGGGCTGGCACGGCAAGCCTTTGCCCAAGGACGTGGCTGACGCCGTGCTGAAGGAGCTGCACAGCCGAATCCTCAACAATAACAAGAGGCTGTGCCCAGCGCTGCCCATCGACGACGCCCCGTCTGTCAACATCAGGAACATCAGGATGCCCAGCCCTCCGAGCTACAAGCCTGGAGAGAAGGTACTACACCCTTCCAAACTCCTTCCAGAATGGTGCAGCAGCGTAGAGCGCTGACGGGGAGTCTGGCCTTGGAACTGGAGGTTGTGGGTTCAAATTCCAGGTGATTGTGGCTCTACCTTTGAGCAAGGCACCTCACCTACATCATTCCAGTACAAAACCCAGCTGTTTAAATGGGTATAAACGTAAGTCGCTTTGGATAAAAGTGTTGGTCGAATAAAATTCTTAATAAAATGTAACTGAAGTTTAAACTTTGACCGTAATGCACACGAAGCAGGCTCCACAACCGAAACGTTGTGTTCCTTTTCTTCTCTTTTCAGCATGGAATAAACCTCTACTTGTTCCTTTGCAGTCTGCGCATGCTGACGCAGCTACCTAATGTACATACAGGAGTATTGCAGAATGGAAGCTTAAGAAATCTTCCTGGTGGCCTAGATGAATAGCCACTGCTTACTCCATGATCTGCAAAGCATCTCTCCTATTCTTTGTCATCCTCACAGATTGCCACGCGGAAAGCGTATGGAGTTGCCTTGGCGAAGCTCGGCCGGTCCAGCGATCGAGTGATCGCTCTAGATGGGGACACCAAGAACTCCACCTTTTCAGAAATCTTCAAGAACGAGCACCCCAGCCGCTACATTGAGTGTTACATCGCAGAGCAGAACATGGTAGGCTTCCGTTTTTGTTATTGTTGTGTGGTGAGTAAGCATGGGAATTCTGTATTTATGGAAAAGATGTATTTTAGAGCCCTTGATTCTACAAAGCACACAGTATTCTGAAAGGATTTCTTAGAAACTATATTAGCAGTAATAAACTTTTCTAGACCTGGCTTAGGAAGGCATAAAATGAGCTGAGATTAGTGTGCCAATACTGTTCTTAAAATACTAAAATGTAACATGCATTTAACATACACCGTATTAGTTTCCTCTTCACATTTCTGTGTAGTTCAACATGTTTAGAAAGTGCAATGAAGTTTGGTTGTACTGTATTTCCATTATAATCTTTTCCATCTGTCGGCCTATGTGTCATTTACTGTTCAGATTATTTACTGTACATTTAGAGAAATATGGGTCACACTTTCCAGTCTACTCTGTTAATCGTTGCAATTCTTGAAACGTTAATGCAGGAAATGCATTGGTATCCCTGCACTTTTGTGAAGACACATACACAACAAACTTATTTGAAATTATTATAGTTAAATACTATATTTCTCTGGCTGACATCAAAGGACAATGTAGGTCTAGAAGGATCAAGAACAATAACATGGGTTGTTCTCTTAATATTATTTAATATTCTCTTCTGAAGAACTGTATTCGCTATATATCATTTCTCTTGGTTTTCTGTTGTCTTGGTCACCAATCATTCACCATCTTTTTTGTTTTAGCTGCAGCTCAGTGAGGAGTCATTTTCCAGTTTAACACAAATAGTTTATCAGCATTTAAATATGAGTGAAATATGTTTTTTTCATTATAATATGTACGACTAATTGGTCTGTTCACTTAGCTGCATTACAAAACATGGGTAAAGACGCTTTATTGTTGTATATTTGAGACGTACACCAGTGCAATAAAGTTCTGCTTACTTGGTTGGTATTTTTTACCGTAGACCTGAATTAAGGTTGCCTAAGAGTCAACATTTCCTCAAAGCTGGGACTGTAGTTGCTCCCAGCTGCTGTATTCCACATGTTCTCATCCTGGAGGAAATAATGCAGATTGGGGGATTTTTAAAAACTGCAATAACAGGAACTGAATAAATCTGGTCTTCATTGAAAATGGGAGGGGGTGCAGTTGGTATTGAAGGGAGAAAAAAGAAATTTGGACAGGACTTTAAAGCGTAAAAGAGGAAGAATGCCGGACTGCAAAGAAAAAAGCTGTTCTAAATAGTCCACCCGACCGAGCTGGTGTCTCTTTGTTTCTGATCCCCCTGCCTTCTGTTCTGAGATTTCCTCCCTGGGCTGCGCAGGAGGCTGACTCACTTGTCCCTCTGCCACCCCAGGTTGGCGTCGCGGTTGGCTGTGCTGCCCGGGACAGGACTGTGGCCTTCGCAAGCACCTTTGCCACCTTCTTCACTCGCGCCTACGACCAAATCCGCATGGCGGCTATATCCGAGAGCAACATCAACCTGGTCGGCTCCCACTGCGGCATCTCCATCGGTCAGTGCCTGCCTGCTGTCGGGTTCCCCTCCTGAAGCAGGGCAGTTCCTATTGACTATTTTGCAGTTGACATAAACGGTTTTGCTCACAAAGCAGGGTCCTCAACGATTCGGTTTTCCTTTTCATGATAAAAATCGTAAGTCATACATGCTTGGGAGGTTATGGACCTTAAAGTACTAAATATACTGACGTATGGGGTTCAGTTCATTTGAGGAATTTGATTTTATCTTTTCGTTGAAAACGTTTGTACGTGACTGGGGCTAAGCGACAAATGAAAATGGATTGATGTTTGTTTGCCTTTTTATTAAAGCAGGTTAGTTTGTTTTGTGCTGGTAGCCTGTGCTTCTCAAAGGCTAAGAGCCAAAAAGCTGCACAGCCAATCCTTCAGTAGTAACAAGAGGCTGTAGCAGCGCTGCCCATTGACGATGCCCCATCTGTCTCTGTCATGAGTGTTAGCATGTCCAGGCCTCCCAGCCTGGAGAGAAAGCTTTGAGAGCTCAGTTTCAAGCAGGAAAAAAATGTCCTAGAATGACTTTGCTGACGTTTACGTTACGCAACTGTTTTTTAAGTTATCTATTTGCTGTTGTCCTTGTTTTTCTCCTAATTCTTTCATTTCTTATGGTTTGTTTCCCCACTTATTTCCTTGCGATGCCCCTGTTAGAATTCAACCCCCCCCCTCTCGCTTTTCCCGTCTCATCGAAGTTCTCTTGTGGCGGCGGGGTTTCGTTTTCCGTTAAACAGGTACACTGCACGCCATGCTGCCTGCCTGTCTCCCTGCCTGCCTACCTGCCTGCTAGTTCTCTTGGTTTCGAAAGGCCTCTGCGCCGCGGCCTTTGACCTCTGTGCGCTCCCTCTTCCAGGTGAGGACGGGCCCTCGCAGATGGGATTGGAAGACCTGGCTATGTTCAGAGCCATTCCCACGGCAACCGTTTTCTACCCATGTGACGGCGTGTCCACCGAAAAAGCAGTGGAACTGGCGGCGAACACGAAGGTAACCCTTCTTTATACAGTAGTTTGTTACCGATCCATTTTCTGACCGCTTCCTCCAGTTCAGGGTCGTTCAGGGGGGAAGCTGGAGGCTATCCTGGCAAGCAACAGCCTGGATGGGACGCCAGTCCATTGCAGTATTTTTGTTATTAGAAATTTGGCCAAAACAATTTACATAGGGCCGCTAGCTGAGAGGAGTACTTTGCTCAAGGTTACCTGTGATTTGCGCTGCCTTCCATTTTTCATTAAAAAAAAGCTGCCTTGCCTGTACGTCTCTAGTTTGACCCTGGATCACGTCTCTAGTCAGGATTCTCGAGGCGGTGGTGCACAGTAGGCAGTGTGCCATCGGTGTAGAGTTTAGGGGCACTGGTTGGCATCTGGGCTTTGGGCAAATCGGCGATCGCGCACTTTCATTTCTTGAACTGTGTTTTGGTTTGTTACAGGGCATCTGCTTTATAAGAACTAGTCGTCCAGAAAATACCGTCATTTATAACAACAATGAGGACTTTCGTGTTGGACAGGCTAAGGTATGTGTGCGTCATTTTAAACATAACGGGGATTTGTTTTTAAATCCCATTAGATTTCATTTTGTACAACATTTAACAAAAACCCTGTGTCCTTGAGAAACAGTAAAACAGACCCTGAATTAATGTACGGGTAGGTTAGACAGCACATTTCCATTGACCTATTTTTTTACATTGCATTTGGTAACTGTGAGACGGTCAGGGTAGAGCCAACGTTTCAGACATCTTGTTCTCCCCCCAGGTTGTGTATCAAAGCAAGGATGACCATGTCACTGTGATCGGAGCTGGAGTGACTCTACACGAGGCGCTGTCTGCAGCCGAGCAGCTCAAGAAAGGTAAGCAGTGCAGAGCTGTGAATCAGCACACGCGTGACACTGCACAGGCAACGGAGCAGCACTCTCAGTGTCTGATACCGCTGTTTCATACTGCATGTTTCCCCATTTTCCTCTCCACATTATCTAGTTTCCAGAATGATATCCACTCAATAAAAAATTAAATACATATATGGCAACTGTTTATCATGCCTGAAGAGTTGGGATTTAAGAGACTATAGATTAATGTGGTATGCAAGAATTACTTAGAGGAGGCAGGTTGAAGTCACTCTTAAAAACCCATTGTGAATGTTGTACAATGGTGAGCACTTCTGTGGCATACGTTCCCTATCTTTATTCTCAGCATTCTTTATCCGGTGTTTTAGTCCTATCTAAGCACTGAATTAAATAATTGAACCTTTAAAAGACCAAACTATAGGTGTAATTTGAATTCTTGAATTGTGTTCGGTTTATAAACTATAGGAGGTTGCCTTTTGCCTGTTGTGTCTCATGAGTAGCTTTTCCAAATCTTTGAGTAGAAAAAAAAAACTTGCAAAAGGCTCTAACCAAGCAACCTTTTTTGGTTTCAAGTAGGGATTTGTTGAAGTTAAAGGTTCAGCTGTATTGAAAACCAGCAGGCATGGCAGTCCCTAGGACTGGGCATGCTGTCCACCATAAAACTTCCTTCTGTGTGCCCAAGGATTGCTCCTTGATTTACCTGTGGGCTATGATCTGAAGTCGAAACAATGATGCTCACTTTCATTTAAAACGTTACTACCCTGTGTTTTTAGGATTTGATAGATCTTTGGCACATTTCCTTTTAACACTCAAAATAACCACAAAACCGCAGAGCAAACGTTGCATGTTAACTTAAACCAAGCCACACTGCCACTAAGTGAGCGACTCATAGTACGCAGTAGCCTTGACACTCATTTCTCTCATCACTAGAGAGCGAGCCTCAGTTTGTTTTTCACATAGTCACTATTCTGCCATGTGGAATTCTTAGGATTTCTTATGGGATCCGGTTTTATATGTACAGTTTGTTTCTTTTTCCTTTGTCCCTGGATATTTTAACAACAGAATCTTAGCCAAGTGTTCAAAGTCAGGGTTTAAAATGGCAACAACGCTAAATTGCCCCTGTGAAGTCAAAGTCAAGGTTAAATACTCTTCAATGTCTTTTAATGAGCTAATTGGCATACATTCTGGTCATCTGTTATAATTAGACCATTCTCCTTCTACTTATCCTAAAACTCGACTTGCAAACTTGTCCTTTGCTGAAGGTCACAGTGTGCCTTTGGAATTTCTGTTTTAATTGGTATCATACCAATGCCCAGACACGCTGTATTTCAGCATTATTCTGGATGTGTACTGGCACATTCACAGCTGCATAGCCACAGCCTTTGTTTCCTGTTTAAAATACAGTTCTTGTCCTGCAGAGAGGATCAACATCAGAGTGATCGATCCTTTTACTATTAAACCTTTGGATGCAAAAACCATTCTTGAACACGGAAAGGCCACTAGGGGTCGTATTCTCACTGTGGAAGACCATTACTATGAAGGTAAGACTGAACAAATAGGAGCCCACAAAGAGAATGGTTGAAATTGCTGAAATGCCATAAAACAGTTGTTCATCAATACATTTCTGAGATAATAGGGAAGTTCCTGTGATCTATGAAACTAAACAAGAGCCTTGTATTTAAAATGGAATTTGTTTAGAGTACATTGAATTAAGTTGTGTTTTATTACATTTGTGATACATTCTTCTTTGTTTCCTAAATAAGAAGGCTGTAGTTTTTTTTTTTGCATAAACAGAACACAGCAACTAAACATAGCCATTTGCTTTGCTTATAAATATTTGTAACTTCCACAAATGCAACAAATTGGTGGGATTATGTTTACAATCAGACTTCCTGGTCTGATTGAAATAAAAACAGCTGAACATTCTGTAGAGTTCTTGGAGATTGTAAACTATGAATCTTGAATGTCTGTATATTTCTGTGCACGTTAGTACAGTGCTGTGATATTTTTCTGAATACAGCTGCACGTTAAGCAATAGTTACTATCTGCCATCAAGATTTTTCATTGTTATTGTGGCCTCTGGGCTTCCTATGACCTAGATAAAAGAGCAGGAACTTGCTGTGTTGGACATTGCTTATTTGACTGCTGATGTTGAGCCAAGCTCACAGCTGTCCAAGAACAACAAAGAGACCCAAAGATCAACCTACTGTAGATGCCAGCACTCAGAAATAGAGGAAAAAGTTTGTGTTGCATGCAGCATTACCAATGTGGTTTATATGGATCCCAGCTTGCCTGAATTGATACTCTTATCCAGTGATCTGCAGGTTAAGGCAAAACTGACTTTCCAAATCTAATCAGTAAGGGACTTAAATTCAGATACCTGTGCTGTGGTGGCCTGCGGGCAGCTACCTAGCGCAGTAAGACAGGGATGACCCCAGATCAAATCTCTCCTGCACTCAGTGGCCGAGACTTGTTACATGGTAAAAGGATCTGGCTAGTGTCTCAGATGAACAGGAACTTGTCGTGCAGTTTAAGAAGCTGAAGTGAAAATGAACTGAACAGCGATCAGACAAGCTGTATTGAGCCTGCTTCTAAAAATGGTTCCTTTTTTTTGGGGGGGGGGGTTTGTGGGGTTGGTGTAATTGATCTTCCCAGGTGGCATCGGAGAAGCAGTGGCTGCTGCTGTGGCAGGAGAGCCAGGGGTCGCGGTGCACCGCCTGGCTGTGTCCCACGTCCCGCGGAGCGGCAAGCCAGCGGAGCTGCTCAAGATATTCGGCATCGACAAGGATGCCATCGTACAGGCGGTCAAGAAAATGCTAAGCGGCTCCACCAATGCAAAGTAGCTGTGCAGAGGCCCGTCGGCACCGTGTCTCCCCGTAAAGCACTTGAAGACCGACACACTGAGAGTTTCTCTAAATAAACTGGCCACTGAAATCTGGCAAATCTGGGCTGCTTGTGATTATCTTCCCCCCCCCCCCCTTCCCCATCGAGCAATACAGTTTGTCCGCACCCCGTGAAGATGAAAACAAAACCTGTCCCTTTTTCACAAATCAGACACCCACCTGGCACCCTAGTCGAGTGGCCGTACACTAAGGTGTCTAACTAATTTATCTGGCTGACGCCTTTATCCCAGGTGACTTTTGTGCCCATATACACAGCTGGATGCTTTACCAGAACTGTTCAGGTGAGGTGCTCTGCTCAAGTGTGTGACGGCCGTGTCTCGCCTGAGATTGGAACCACAACCTTCCAGTCGCAAGTCTAGGACCGTAAATTTGTAAAAGTGATTTAGAAATACTACATATACTGTACTTACTGTACCAACAGTGCTTGGCATGAACCCACTAATTCAGGTGCTGCCGTATTTGGCAGGATTTGAACCTGTGCAGCTGTGCAGGGAGGTTTCCAGTCAATGGCCAGTCCATTATTTCACAACTTAAGCGCATCTTCAAGGTCATCGCTAGCAATAAAGTTAAATATATGTAATATAAAGCAATGGACCTTTAAAGGAAAATGCCAATTAAAGCTTGCGTCATAAATGAAATGATATGTGATGTTACACGTTGTGTTGTAATGTTTAAATGCGAATATGCCTCAGTTTAATTAGTCCTCTTGTTTTGAGTCACGTTTTAATACTCTTAGAAGGTGTGCAAGTGTGCTTTTCACATCCACTCCCCTGTAAAGCAAATGGGAGCTTTCAGCGTGTTTTATGTCCTATGTCCTCTATGGGCATTTGCTCTGTGCGGTGCTTGAGATGTACAGTAGCCGTTAAAGCCAAATGATGAACAATTGTAGATTTTTAAGAGCCGAAACACCGCTAGTCAGCGCTAGAGGGCCTCGATGAGCCAGGATTTCGGCTCGACTCTCGCCTCTTTGACAATGAAGATCATTGCCGGTAGCTGCTCCCACTCAGACGAGCAGCGATATAAGACACCCATGCGGGTTTCTCTTTGTTCGTTCCAGACTCTCGTTTACGGTTCTCCAGTCAAGGTGCGAGGTTTTGATTTTTTCCCCCTCCCTATACCCAATTAAACATCGGATTATATCCGCCCCTCAAGCCTCACAAGCCCGCATTGGAGAAAAAAAATATTTTCCTCACAGCCGCCTGACAGCGGTACTCGATCCCTGTCGGAAAGGCGCTGACTCGAACCCGCAGCTCCTCCCGAAACCCAAGACTGTTGCAGGCGGGCTTGCAGTTAAAAATAGCTGCCAGTTTGAACTATGAAAAGAGATCTTCAGGGCAGGGTTTGCAAAAGAGGCTGTAGGCAAAAATGAATAAAACTATATAGACGGATTAATGTATAAATCGAGTTTTATTGCACTTAAATTTTAGCCTGTACGGTCCTTCATTAAATGTTTTAATTTAATGCTTGTAAATGGTTTAATTCTGTGTAAAGTAGCGTCGTGTTCAGATCTTGAAGAATCTGAAAAAAAAAGCAGAACAATGGAAAGGATTGACGATGAGCTCTCATGGTGTGATTTAGAGATACACTACGAACAATATCACAAAAGCAGGAGGTTCAGTCATACCAGCACCGAGAATCCTTTCTTGTTTCATGGAATGTTTCTAAGACGTGCATATTTCTTGTTAGGTGTCATTCTACAATAACAACTTACTGGATCTTTATATTTCATATATAACATCTTAATTTTTTTAACGAGAACTCATACCTTTTACCATTGAGAATGTCTTGACTGTCTCTGTTCCCTGTGAAAAAAGAGAGGGTTTTTTGGCAACCAAAAAGTACACCAAGCGTTCGGCATGATGTAAGACGAGTGTCTTACCACAGAGATTTGTATTTCCTTATGGCACCTCTCACAGCAAATGTGGTGATACCCCACCCATATGACAGTGTGTAAACTGCACATAAAAAGCCACCATTACTCAAAATGAATCTGGAACAGTGCCATTCTAAAAACGTCCTTTTTCCACTGGTAAACCAGTAAACCTATTTTTCAGAAAGCAGAATTATCATTACGATTTATGTTGGCTAGTTTAGACATGGGTTTGTGAATAGCAGCAGAAAATATGGATGTCCTGCTGTCCTTCAGTTGTTAAAACCATGCACAAGTAATGCTTTCTGGCCCAAGTTTCATTTATATTATGTTACAGTATATTGATAATTCCTTGAATTTATTTAGCTGTTTTCATCCTGAAGGCTCCCAAAGTATTTAAGTGTTTTAGAAGGGTCCAACACTCACTTGGACAGTGCTCAGCAGTCATTCTGTGCCCATCCTTTTAATATTTTCCTCCACCTCCTTCTTGAAAGCAAGATTTAATTCTGCTTCTTTAAAAGCACACATTGAAATAGAGAAAATCACCTACCATAATCAATGTCACTCCAAATAAATGCCACAGCAAGTGCAACACAGAAGCCCAAGTATGAGTCTGCAAAGCAAAGGCACAGAAACGTCATTTGCAAAACTAAGATGCATATGGGACAAAAACATATAATAATTCAGAAACAAGACATTTCCTCTCACCTCTTCCATCATACGGTTTTCCTTTGCATTTTTTAGTGTGGGCTGGCAAATCTACAACACCAAAAAAGAACTGAATTTACAAGCTCCTTTTTGTGGTAACCTACCTATAGTTCTTAAGGTGCATATGAAAAACTTCAGGAAAATCTGACTTTCTGCAACAAACACCACTGAACTAAATAATCATTTTTAGTAAAATATTTATATAACCCTCTACACACAATTAGTATATTTATACAATGCAGCTAAACACAACCCCAAGTAAAAGGGCTGACTCCTATAGTCAATTAACTAACTTACTGTAAGAGCATTTGAAGTACTTCCTGATATTTTATCTTTGTAACATGCAAGGGTTCACCCCATATGCCCGTTGTGAATTCCAGACCTGGTACTTGATTCTGTGTTGTGTGGGTTTTTACCCAAGGGCAAGCAGTCAGTGAGTATTGGCTCTGTAGCTTTGCGATTACTGGGTGAGGTGAGGTTTCTCTCACTTATACAAGTGAGGCTTCTCTGCTTGAAAATGAAGGCAAACGCAAAACTAACTGATGTTTCTAGGGGAGGGCAGTGATATAGTGATGTGAACAAAAATCCACTTACCAAAGAACACACCGACAATTTCAAAAACAACTGTGAAAAACACAGCCATCCCCAAAGGTGCAGTGATCGCTGTGAAAGATGAACAAGATGTTGCCAATTCTTAGAATAAGGCACACTTTGTATACAGCAGTTAGAAAATAAAGGGTTCACAACTAGAATAATTCTACATGTAATACCAAGATCCCTAGATTCAGAAGTAATTCATTTAAATGCTACGTTATAAACAGTAAATAATTTATAGTGCAGAAACACTTCACCCGATTATAGAACAACACTGTGCAGCAAGACTACTTACAATAAAAAGGCCTGTAGAATATTAGTGCAACTCCCAGGCCGAAGCATATTGCAAAGAAATGATAGAACTTATCTGGAAGACAAAAGATAAAAGAATAAACTGTGGGTGTTTTGCAAAGCAAGTGCAGAAAGTAAAACTTAATTCTGTGAGAATATTTTAATAGGAGAATCATAATGGTGTAGCAGTATGTGTTCCATTAGCAAATTAACTGTTATTGGAATTGTCTCTAGGAAGTTTACCAGTCTTGAGCACTTAAATGTATTTTTTGAAATTAAAAAATACTGTTGTATTAGTTATGAAAAATCCACTTACAATGGTTATATAATCTGATGATGTCCTTTGTCATCAGACCCTAGAGAAAATATTTTCAGTTTACATCAGTGCCAATGTCCTTATTATTTCTGGCAACTGCTCGAATGATCTTACAGCCACTGTACTGTACTGAATGTCCCTTTGGGCTACTTGTCACTAAAAGCCATTTGGATAATCAAAATGTTTTGATCATTCCTGTATTACCTGTTTAAATGAAAACAGCAATATGGGCTGTTCAGTTTTTCGGTGTTTAAAAACGTCATACACAAGAACTTCTTTTTGTCCTTGACTCTCTAATTAACATCTTGGAAACACGACTGAAGAGTGGAAAAAGGTAAGTAGTAGTAATTTATGTCAGTTGTGAATAACTAAACTTGATCAAAAACCCACTTTTAACAGTTAAATTGTGTCTGATTAATATGCTATCTGACAACCATTCCTAAGCGACAAAAAAATAAAAGGCTTGGGATGTTAACATACGTTAAATTCAATTATAAAAAATTGTCTTACCTTATTCATGTTTTTGCAATACAAAACTCTTCAGCAGATAAAATGAAAATGAAACTACAGTGCTTTTATGACACTTCTTTGCTTGAGATCAAGCAAGTTATTTGTCCTTTATATCCGACTGAACTAATCATGCAGGAAAGTCCCTCAAATATAAAAAGTTTCACTTTTGCTAATATGTTGTGAATGGTTAAAAACACAACATGTTGGTTGCAAAACAAAATTAATTTTGATCAAATTAATTTTGGAGTTTGA
The DNA here is from genome assembly GCF_059453375.1 of Lepisosteus platostomus. Taxonomy (NCBI): domain Eukaryota; kingdom Metazoa; phylum Chordata; class Actinopteri; order Semionotiformes; family Lepisosteidae; genus Lepisosteus; species Lepisosteus platostomus. The sequence continues at coordinate 64,881,235 of NC_142616.1, read as the reverse complement.
GAAAAACATGGCTTTTGCTATGCCTATTTGCTGTTTCTGATCGATCCTGTAGAAATGACACAGGACTTGTAGATTTAATATTAAGAAACCAATTATTTGTTTGATTTTGTGTTTGATTTATTTGTGTTGAAACCTAGCTCCTTTTCCATGAAAGTTTACCTGAAAAGCAGACTTTTGTTGTTTTTTTTGCAGAAAAGCAAATATCACATTGTGCAATCTCAACACAGGGTGAGATTTTGTAATCATATTTTGTATTTGTTCAATCTATAATCCTATATAAAATATATTAAGATGAAAAAACTCATATTCACATATATTATATTATATATTATATTTTATATATATTAAGTTATTCTACTCCAACATTTGGGATTTTCTTTTACTTATTTTGCATTATGAAATACAATAGTGAATAGTCAATATGAAACAGTTCAAATGAATCCTCTCATTAAGTCAATTGAGAGTTCAATTGTGTAACAGACCTGAGCTGGAATGAAGATCAGCAGGTATTCAGCTTGATATGGATAAGTAAGGAATTTCTCTGTGACTTCAAAAACCAGTAATGCAGTACATCCAAGTAATATATTTGGGATTTTATATTAATTATTATCTAATACAAAGAGACAAAGGACACTTCACTTCTCAGGAAGCCTTCATAATTGAACAGATGTGGATGCATGCATTTGTATGTTTTTACTGTAACCTGTCTTTGTCACTGCTCTACGTCATTGAAGGCTAACCCCACCCATTTGCCTTCAAAACATCGTACGTGTACAAAAAGGTGCCATGCGGACCCCATATGATAGCACTCCTAGTGGAACACGACATCGTTGAGTGTCGCCATGTGGATATTCACAAAGGAATTCATTCAACCACAGATTATACATCACACAACAGCAAAAGAACCTTTGAGGAAAACTCACAGCTTAACACGTAAACATGGTAGTCTTTTGCTCATGGGCGCAGGTGATGGGAGTCTAAAGTGGACAGCTCTTCAAAAGGGTCTCAACCCCCCACTACCACACACACTGAATGACCTCAGTCCTGTATTTGCTAAGGGAGGCTGTGCTGAACTCCTTTTTAGCCTCTGGCCCCCATATCTCTAGCCCACCATGTGCTGCTTTTATAACGTTTATATCGCATCTATGGAATCTGAATTGTAACCCATCCTGTCGTTTGAAGTGGATGATACACATTTTAGGGACGGCTGTTATCAGATAGTATGTGCAATGATTGATTTTCGAAAGAGAACAAAAACAGAATTTGTTCATGGCTGAGCATCGTTGTTCACCTCTCAGCTCCTCAATTGCATCAGTTTCCTAATAGAAATCAAGCTCATATTCTGCTGCTATTTGTTTAGCTACTGTACATAATTTCCTTGTCTTAATGTGCTGGCTGAGGAAGATTACATTGACACAATACACTTTACTTGGGCACGGCAAGCCCAGACAAGTCTTAGGTGTCACTCTTGGGCAATAAAAGATCATTATTTTATGAATGGTATAATTGATCAGTTTCACCCTGGATATAAGACTGTTGCCTGACATGTATCACCACGTTTAAAAGAAATCTGCGCATTAAGAACTGCGCAAGCCTTGTGAATTTAAAGTCAGTTGAAGAATTAATGTCACTTGTCATAATCCAGGACTTGGAAAATGACTGTACATTAGAAATAAAGGGTCAGTGAATCCAACCACGACAACTGATCTTTGATCACAAGTTTTCATCCTTGGCTGTACAACAATATTAGTGTTACGATATTATAGCCTGTCAAAAGGGTTTACTGTAGCATCTTAAAAAAGTCAACTATATTTCAGCATCTCAGTTACAAATCTCATTTGTTTTCTGTTGACAGCTGACAATTTTGGCCCACATTCAAATTAAGGCACCCTACTTCAATAGGGGAAAACGACTGCTCGGATACTGCCTGAAAACAGATGGCACTCTCAGAGGACTGAAACATACCATGTGTTTGCTGCTTATTATGTGCTGCAGAATGTTTGGATAGAATTGACTTTTTCAATTTGAATATGCCTGCTGAAGTATTCCATTTCTCTTAAGCAGCCTTTGTAACCAAGCAATCATTGTAACCAAACAAAAGTCAGTATCAGTTTTTTGAGGAAAAGAACATTGAGAACTAGTAAATCTTTCCAGAGGCAGAGGTGGGCAACACAAATCTAACAATCGTCTGTGTTTCTGTTTCCACAGCTACAGGGAGGAAGCTCATATACTGTAGACCTTGCAATTTGAAGGTGAGGGATGAGAGCAGCACTGTAATCGATTATCTGTTCCTTCACAGGTCTCTAAATCTACCAGGGGTGTTTTTTATTTAACCCTCACAAGCCTGCACTCTGATTCAGTGACTTTTCTTAAGCATTCAACACTGCCTTCAATAAATGTCATTGTCAGGCTTTATATAGTATCATTTGCTCTGACAAGTAAGTGTGCCTAAGGAGGTGAAGGAGAAACCTGCTTGGATTTGCAACCTCAATGGGAAACAAATAATTATCTATCTGGACTATGGACGCCCTCTGGAGGTTGTTTTTTGCAAGTACCCCATATGTGGCTGGGCTTGTTTGAACTTGGCTTGAAGCCTGCTGATGGGTTTTGCTTTTTTTTTTTGGGCTTGTCTTCCTGCTCATAGCCCCTTGCTGTGGAACCCATTTGGTCACCAATGGAAAACTTTAGCATTGTGTCTGGATTTCGGCTAGAAGATAAGAAGACTGTTTAAAACCAATGTAATTTGTGTACAGACATGAAATAAATACACACAGAGAAGACATACACGTACATACTACATCCATGTGTCATCAGAAATGTGTTTGCCCTGGTGAGAGATGCAGTAACCCAGAGTATACTGTATACCGCACCAAAAGAACATAAGAAGAACTTCGGAAATGTTTTCAATGGAGAGGAGGCTAAGCAGCCCGCATAACCCATTTTGTGGTTAGTAGCTAACTGATGCAAGGATCTCATTCAGCTGTTCCTTCAAAGAAGCCGGAGTTTCAGCTTCAGCAACATGCCTGAGCAGATTGTTCTGTGCTCCCACAGCTGTTTTCAGATTTTAATGCGAGGTATGCATTAAATCCTGTATGCACACACACGCAGTTTAGAAAATGAAACTGCGAATTTTTCAAGGTTTAGATTATGACGCTAACCTCATAACCTTATAATTAATTGCCCAATTCCAGGGTTTAGATTATGACCCTAATAATCTATGGGCAAAGAAAAAAGTTCAAAATTTTTTTAAATAATAAAAATTCTTTACCAGTACTGTAAGAAAATTTCTAGTTTGCCTAGAACAACAGCCATGAACAACTGAAAAATTGTTCATTTTAACACATCTGTTTTTTAGCCTTCCATCTTAATTTGCTTTACATATAAAATGTCTTACATGCAGTTCAGTATTTTTACAACTGAATACATGAAAAGTTCCTTATTCTTTTTAATTTATTTAACAACAAGTTTGCAGACATTTTTACTCTACGACATGTACAGTAGTATTTTCCCAACAGATCTCACCCTTCCCTATCAATGCTACTGTATGAATTTCAATTATTATGCTTACTCCCTTTTTTCTACTTAAAACAAAAAAGTCTCCCAAAAAACACGTCTGTGTAGGAATTAATACTGTTTCTTGTAGTTAATGTTGTGTCTGCATGCAGTAATGCTGATCTGGGCATTCTGATCATCTCCACTGTTTAGTTTGGGCTTGACTGACGGAAGTATGATTCCTGGAAGAGTTCCTTGCTAATCTTTCTTGAACTATTTTTAATTTGGAAATGAGTTTCTCTCTCTCATTCCTTCCAAAGACAAACACCATCTTGGCTGGTATCAACTCTGAAGAGTGATTCATCTGCAGTATACTGCAAGGTTCCTGCTGAGTGAGTTCATTTCAAAGGAGAGTTATATGAGGAAACAGGGAAAGGGGGGATGTATAAATCTATACCATTACAATGGTATTTGCTTAGGACTATGCTGGCTTTGTATGTGATATAAAATTACTGCCCTGAGTAGATTAAGGATTTGTCTCAAGTTGCTTCTGGCACAATGCTGGAGTATGAACCCTGTATTTAGTTTTTCTTTTCAGAATTTAGTGAGAATAAGGTGTAAACTTTTTCATAGGTAAAATAGTATTTGCAGAGCTATTCTTCTTGCCCCACAAGATTCTTGGGTTCAATTCTGGACTTTTCTGGGTAAGGTTTGCATCTTTCCCTGTGTTGACGTTGAAGTTTTCGCCACATGCTTCCTGGCATTTTCCACACACAGTAGTCCAGGTGGGGAGCTGCGTCAGCATGCGCAGGCTGCAAAGGAACAAGTAAGAGGTTTATTCCCTGCTGAAAAGAGAAGACAGAAAACACAACTATTTGGGAGTGGAGCCTTCCTGGGGTGTCACACGTTGTGAAATGAAACGTTGTGCTATTTTGCATAGACATGCTGGCTAGGTTACCTGGCATTTCTACATCCTCCCCGTGTGTGCATGTGGATCCCTGGAACTGGAACGTCTCCATGCGCTTCTGAGATAGACTGTGGCTCACAGCATCCCTCCATAGGATAAAGGGACTATGGGTAGCGGATGGATGGATGGATACATGACCAGTCAAGAGCTGATGAGTTACTCTTGCACAACCTACACATTATTGCTCTGCCACAGGTTTCAAGTAGCATGAACCCTTTACATGTGCTGTAGATAAGGTGATCAAATGCATGCTCTTCACATTCCTACCCATCATACATACACACTGTACAGAAAGGATGCTTCCCATGATCTCCCTCAAAACTGACCTTTCTCGGCAAAATCAGAGCAAACGTATTTATGAGGATCTTCTGAGAGAAGTTGAAGGTCAGAAGAGACACAGCGTGGCATTCATTTTCCCATAGATTTTCTTCATAATTAGAATAAAAGAAAAAGAGTTAATAGAAAAATGAGTTAATAGAATATAAAATAATAGCTTTGAGCAGAATTCCATTAGTTTAAATAGAAATTCCCCCTGGATGTTATCTCATTAATTCTACAATGTCTGAGTGGAATCTTTTGGAGGTCTTTCAGTGCCATTAACAGTCTTATGGCCAATATATTAAATAGATACAGGTCTTACAGCCAATATATTAAACCACTGCATCTGAAGAAGAATTAAGTAAAAAAAAACTCAGTTCATTTTCAGATCACATGTTGGCATTGGGGCTGGATTCTCATTAAACGTACGGAAATAATCAACAGATAATAAGACATTAGACTTTCTGTCTGGAGGAAGTTTCCACAGCAACCAGACGTTGAGCCTGCTAACATAGTAACTATCTCTAGGTCTATTTTGTGATGAAGTAGGTGGAGTGCAAATTACTACTATATTGAAATTCTTATTTTACCAGGAGCAATACCTGTCTTCTCTAACCTTCCGGACAGTGTGTTTTTATGATCATGAAGGTGGAGTTAAAGTTTTGTGGCTTTTATTTCAAAACTAAATAAAAATATGTTTTGATTTTAGTATCTAAATCAAATTTAAAATCAAATTAGATTTTAGTAATAGCCAATAAAGCAAATTGGATTCAAATTTTCAAACGATAATGGTTTTCGCAGGACATCAGTGCTGTTTTTTTAATAATGTAGTAATATATTTAGTTTTATTAGTGACTTTTTTGACAATCTACTAACATACATCTATTTTCCCTGTGTTAACTACATATAAGAATATAACCAGTTTATTTGTGTACGTTATGTAGATCTTTTGGGAATAAAGATTGCTTGTATGTAATTAACATTGTATCTGAATAGAGGCATTGTATCGCTTCTATGTAACATATTTAAATAGTCAACTAATGGCCTTTTGTGAATAATAATAATAATAATAATAATAATAATAGTAATAATAATAATAATAATAATAATAATAATAATAATAAGTTTTTTAGCAAAATTAAACAATTGTTTCTGGATACATATCAGAAATATGTTCATTTACAACTTGATTTTCACTTTTTTAGTAGTTGTATCTTTTTCCCCTGCCATTTGTTCTGTCCTATTAATTATTACAGATGTTCTGAAACAGTGCTGAAATGTTTTGACAGAATGTTATTGTTTGTCTAAGCTGGGTGTAGATATTTAATAACATTGTAGAGGACAACTACAATGTCTGTTGTATTAGATTTGAGAATAAAAACACTGACTGGAATTTCTCACACATAGAAACAAATATCCACCACGAAAGTTAGGAAAGATAAGACTAAATCAAAATTAATTCATCTAATTTATCTTAATAATAGAGGTGTTTTTTTGTTTATCCTACATTTTACAGAACACAGTAATATTCTTTGCTTTTCCATGTAACGTGGGAGGAATATTAAACACACTTTTCCTTTGCATTGTTTATTTTTCAAAAAATGAGCTAAATGTTCTGAAACCGTCTATAGAAATGGGAATCCAGTAAATGAAAAAGTCTCTCTATATCAGTGTAGGGAAAGGTCTGAGGGGTTATTTGCTCCCTACAGCTAAACTGTCTTCTGAAGTCTTAAATCCTCTATGTAAAATACAGTTTACAACAGACTACAAACAGTATAAACTGGGGTAACTTGCCTTATGACTTTCTTCTCAAAAGACACCATTGTAAACAGGCAAAGACATACAGGGTTTAAATAAAAAGTACAAAACTGAATGTTATTCTGTTCAGAATCTGTGTGCAGTGCCATTTGGGTCAGCCTGCTGATCCAAAAGAGGGTCAGAAGGAGAAGCAGAAGAAGAAAAAGGAATTACTTTGTTACAAAAATGATTAAAACTGTCTGCTGCTCGTTCAGAGCAGGCATCTGCACGACAAGGAGTTTTATCGGGCTTAGCTGTTACAGAAGTGGCATTTTTAATTTTTAATGCGCTGCATGAAAAACAAAACCTTCAATCACAGAGAATTATATTCTTGGCAATTAAGGAATGGCAACCCGCAGTGAATCAGGGAAATTGCAAACGCCTCATTAAAACTGGCGCAGACCCACCAAATTCTTCAGAGCGTCAGTAGTTACGGAGTTTAAAACGAAAGTCCGAGAGAAGGTCAAACCCTAATCTCTCCCACCTTCACCTACCTACATATAAATGTTACGCTTCACTGCTGACTTGCTCACAATATTCATTTTTGCTTCGCTCTCTCCACCCTGTCTTTGCCCTTGCAGAAGGATCACCCCACATTTGGACAAGAGCTTCTGACAGCCACAGTCTCATGGGGGGGCTGACATTATCCATTACCAGGCACACTACCCCAGGGTTAGACCAAATGATGGAGAAGCGTGTTGGAGCACAGAATGTAACTGGATGTAACAGCTTCTTCATGGTCCACACTGTATATTCCAGCCATATCAAGGGATGTGAGCAAATCCCACTGAGGACTCATAAGCCCAGTGCTGTCAGACTCACAGCCGCTGTCTTCCTGTTTCGTTCAGAAGAGCCTGGTTTGCAGACATGAGAGCTTAAAAATGTGCACGATCTGAATTCAAATGGTTGTAATTCGTTTTCAAGCCGGACTTTATTAATAACTGAGATAAATTACTTAAGCTGTTGCTAAAAGATGGAAAGTTAAAATCTCAAATTCCCAACACCTAGGTACATAAAACAGTTTTCACACCACACTCTGTAGGACTTTCACATTTTCTTCATTTATTTCAGATTCTCTGGCATTACATGCAGTATGCCAGGAAGAACTACAGTGCATAGAAGAGATCTTCATCAGTAGATGTCTTTCACTGATGGATGAGTTTGCTTTTCCCTACATAGTCCCAGTCTTTATTTTTTTGTCAGTGAAAGGGTCAAACTGCTAAAGCTATTGACTTGACTTGACAACGTATTAAGGATTTAGTGCATCGTTAATTAAATAAGAACAATGTCTTTCTTTGACATTTACCCAAATGAACAACTGGGACATTTGGGACACCAAACATCATGAAGGCTTGGGCTAAACTGTGGTTTGTGTTTTATTTTAATGTGGTTGGAACCCCCACAACAAGCAAGCAATAATACATATACTTTGTTGTTCATAACTCATACGCTATGTAGTGTAGTAATTGGTGCATACAGTGATAAACGAGGCATTTAGTTGAGGAAAAAATGTAAAAATGCAAGTACAGCAGTCATTAAAATGCTGTAGTATGCTTTTCTTACCTGCCACTTAAGCAGGTAAAGGCACTGATCTATAGAAGCTTCACTCACACTGAGGTGTGGTTGTGACCGTTTGCATGCCATATGCTGCCCAGTGTACAGCACGTCCTCTGTCAGGACATTTTTCCTCTGGCAGACGGCAGCAGACTTGATTTTCTGTCAGCATATACTGCTCTCGGCGTTTCACAATACCATATCTACTTATTTACAATTTATATGTATTATATCCACCTGAAACAGCTAATGAGCACTTCCAAAATCTATACTTTAAATATTGAGCAGTCATTCAGAAAACTGCTGTCTGCCAACACCCACACATGGGAGAAAATAATTAAAATGGGAGAAAAATAATTAAAACGTGAATTGGCTGAACTCTCTCACTGAGGCAAAGAGCTCTGGGCACCATCTGTAGAATCTTATGCAGAGTATGTTACAATTTTCCACTCTGCATTATCAATTTTACCCATCCATGTACATCTTTTCTCTTGGTCCCACACAATGCCTTCCAGATCACACGCTATGTACCACTCCATATCAGCCCTGCTTGGATATGTTTAGTCTGTTATACATTCATGATGTTTGTTTAGATAAATCTTAAAATGTAAATTGCTGTGAGCCCTCAAGCTGGGGTTTATGAACTTAATTGGGAAGCAGGGAGGGTTAAAAGAATGCATAATTACAATACAGCTACAGCGCAGTTTGTCCTTGATTTATGATTTGCATATTCTTGATTTATGCTAATTATCAGACCTACACTTTTCAGCAGTTTTTTCATTGATTGCGTTGCAAATATCCCCCATAGTCTTACCCATTCGATCGTTGAAAACATTAACGTGTGTCTTTCTCATTTTACTAATCATTTTACATACTAATACGGTATGTGTATGATTCTAAATATTTACTTCATAATATATGTGTTTCTAAATGGTTTTCACAATATCGTCATACAATCATGTGAGGGTGGCGATGTGTGGGGGTGGCTCTGGTTGAAATATCTGATGAACAGCTAGGTATTTTGGCAAAGAAAGGACTGCAGCTGCTGCTCAGAATACAGACTTCTGGAGAACCACAGTTGCATGTCTTGGATATTTCTGTAGTAGCAAATTTTGGCATGTCATGACATCTGACTGGGAAGAACCCGAATAATGAAGCAAAGCTGACAGACTGCAAAGCGAGACTCAGAAAACGCAGCTGTCAGAAATACAAGAATGGCAATCTTCAGCAAACACAGACATCAACTTACAAAAAGCAAATACATCTGTGACTACTGTGGGAAAAGGGAAACAATTACTGTACAGGATATCTCATGATATATGCCATGTATATGAATGTACAATATGAGGCTGCTATATCTTTCATAGCCATAACAGTAGTTATATCAGAATGATGAGAGATCAGAAACCATGATCAGAAAACATGTTTCTGTTACAGGAAGGCAGTGTCTTGCAGTGGAGTGTTTAGATTTAATCAGAGTATTCTTGCTTCTTCTACAGTGGGTGGATCTATTTAATTTTGGTTAAGGAAATGTAATCATCGACTTGTTTGAATCAGACTTTTACCCCGCACTGGCAGAATATTTCCTTTTGCTTTTTAAACATAACAAAAGACCTTTAGTTTTCAAAGTCGATGTACTGTATCAGTCTAAGGTTTGTGTTCTCACCTAATTACAAAAGAAAAAGAATATTCTCCTTTTTCGCTTTCACTCGGCCTGATGCTATATTTTCTGAAGAGCGGTATCCAAATTTGTAGTTTCTTATCCTGCTAGTGACGAGCAAGGTCAGATCCCAATTTATTTAACCAAATAATTTACAATGATGGGACTCAAATTGGAATGTACCAATTTTCCTCTGAGGGCATTTAATGGAGCAAACTGAGAGAGGTAACTTGCTTAGAGGCACTATGTAAGTTGTTCAGCCAAATGACATTGTACAACATCCTGGAGTTGCAAGAATGGGAATCTAGCAGAATAAAATGTTGGTGGACCACTAGGTGGTGCTCTTTCCTCTCTAGACCAGAATTTCCAAATGAGAGCCCACAGTATGGTGACCAGGAACTTGTCTCTGCCTGAAGACCAGTGACCCCTGCTGGTCCCCCAAGTAAACAGTAAAAAAAAGGCTGGGCAGGCATAGAGAGGGGGTTGGGGGTGGGTCTGGGACGCCAGAACCACTGTGGAGACTTCTGGAGATGTTGTGGGCTCATAGACAATGCACTGATGATGGAAGGTGCCCACTGAAACCCCAAAGACATGTCGCCCCCAGCCCCCGCCTCAAGACTCACGATTAAGGCAAGAAACAGTGGTGCACTCCCCATCTCTAAGGGATTGTACCATCAATTCCCACGTGTCAGAACTGCAGTAACAAGTGTCATCCTGCTGCTGAGATGTAAGACGGTAGTCTTAGATACGTGGTCATTAAGGATCACTGTGCGCTGTTTGTAAGAGTACGGGTGTTGTTCACCTTGGGATTCAAGTTAAATCGCGCTCAGGGCTTTTACAAGTAACTTCTCACTTCTTCAACTGATCTGCGGTATAGTGGCCGATAATGGCATCCAGGTGCCAAAGTGAGTCCCCTCTTATGTGTAAAGTGCTTTGGGATCCTTTGGGATGAAAACACGACATACAATGCAATGAATTATTATGATAATACTACACCACATCACAGTTAATGACGTTCTGCTGGCAGTGCAAAATTTAAATCCTTGTAGTAGTGGAAACGTGAAAGATAATTCTTTAAACTCTGTGGTTTCGAAGTCAAACGTGTACAAGATCTTGAACGCAAACCTTCGTCAGATACATTACGAAGTACTGATTTACCCTCGTTGACATAATCTACTTTTGGTCTGCTTTCGTAATACGCAAGGTACAGTATAGGTTAAATACAATACATTTGATATATTTATAATGAAGAACTCAATAAGACAAATCGGTATTCGTTACGTTCATTTACAAAACTGTAACCGATAATAAAATCGTTTCCTTGTCATTGAACACACGCTCGAATGCAATCAGGTTTAACGACTTAATACTACCGAAGGACTCTAAATACCAATTCCCAAATGCAGTTTTCCACGCACCGTAGCTCATCTCTGACCGGGCCTGCCTGTAAATGCAGACAGCGGTATAAAATATCCGTTTTTTTTAACCTGAAGGTGGCGCTACCGCTCACTCTTCGGGCTTCTGCCGCCCTCCACATATTCCATATAGTAGTCAAAGCGAGCGTTACAGCTTCTGGCAGCGAGTGAGCTGTCCACATGTACAAACTAGCAATGGATCATGGGAGTTGGAGTTCTTTTGACCCGTCGCGCTGTAGTTACAGCCGACAAGAGCACTGCATCTCCCGGTATGCGCCAACGCTCCCTTGGAGCGCATCCCAGGGGATGACTTCACGACAGTCCGCAGCCCCCCCCTCCCGTCAGTATTAACTGAGCAGGAGGAGAAGCTCAGGGCACCAGAAGCCGCAACCATGAACTAGATTTAAAAGAGACCAGTATAACGGTCTGGGGGGAAGAAAAAAAAAGGGCTGGTTTTCGCGTATGAAACAAAAAAAGCGGAAGGGCTGAAATACAGCAACTGCTAGGGAAGGAGAGCAAACATGCAGTTCAAACGCAGAAGACTTTAAAACCCCCTTTTTTTAAAATCAGAAGGGGCGTTTGCGGTCGTTCCAGAGGCGAGGGATCCGGTTCAAGCTTCTCTGCTCACTGCTTTTAGATCCCCACCCCGCTTGCGTGTGCCGCCGGCCAGCCGAGATCAAGATGTCCGTGGACGAGTATCCCGGGTCGGTGGTGGTGCCGGACGCCGGACCGCAGTGGCTCCGGGCGGAGGTGGAGCGGCTGTCCCGGGAGCTGAGCGAGACGACCCGGGAGAAGATCCAGGCTGCCGAGTACGGGCTGGCGGTGCTGGAGGAGAAGCAGCAGCTGAAGCAGCAGTATGACGACCTGGAAGCCGAGTACGAGACCGTCCGGCAGGAGCTGGACCAGCTCAAAGAGGTACGGGATACATTGTAATAAAAAAAAAAGAAACAAACAGAAATGTTTGCCCGCAACGTTGTTGCGCAGGCGGTGAAACATTTCTCGGCAAGTCGCTGATTCAGCTTGGTCTTCAGCTGTCAAAAGGAATATCGGTTAAGACAGGGGGTTGTTGGTTTTTTTTAAAAAAACGTTTTCTTGGGAAAGATACGCACTACATCCGTCGGGAGAGGGATTATGTCCTCAGCTGTCCCCGTTTCCGTTAAAACAAGATCGTCTTTTCAGGGTTAAAAACGTTGGCATCTCCAACGCTGTAGCCCTAGATATCGGTGTTGCTGGTGTGGCACTTGACGATCACCAGATTCAGTTTGTCGCATTCAGTCTCCACCCCACCTCCGGGGTTATGTTGTCTTTTATATGCAACTATATATAGGGTGTCCGAATTCAGTTTGGCAGTTTAAGTTTTCTTTATAACGTCAAAAGAGATGCAGAAGCATTTTGTAGCATAAACTTTCAACGAAAAACTAGGCGTATCCATTTGCAAGAGGAGTTCGCGTTCTCGTTTGAATGGTATCTTTACAACTACAGCTCTTCAGAAACGTTTGAACGAAGAAACAGAAGTCGGGATTCGTTCATTTAGATTTTTTGTTATGTTTTTAAACGGGTTCAACCGGATTTTTGTTCCGTTTTTGAACCTTTATTGCAGTTTTTGTTTCCCCTCGATTAGATCTATCGCCCTCTACAGGGCGGCCGGCTGATTATGGAAGGGAAGACGAATTTGGCTTGGATAACGTTGAGATAACCTCGCATTTTAGTCAGCTATTAAATCTGGTAGATTTTCATGTTTTGATTTTACACACACATGTATATATATATAACCTAAATGCCTCCTCTAGAATGTCATATATGAATATAGACTAATATATAGTAAGTGAAAGCTATTGAAGTTGCCCTTTTTAATTTTAATGTACCTGCTAGTTACATTAAAATGTATATAGGGTGTTTATCTTGAGATTGGGCGCTGCACAAACTGAAGCGCCTTATTGTTAGACGGTTAAGCCAGTCTGAGACCAGTCGACCAGTGAGTTTAAAGTGCGTCGAGGAATGGACGGACAAGTTTTGACCGTGGTGGAATGTGAGGAATGCTGGTGGGTTCCCTGGTGGAGGGGGAACCCTGAAGGATCAAGTTATTTTCGCGCCAGAATGAGTGTCTGCAGCCTCAACAGGCGGTAAACTGGTGATGTCGATTATATAAGATTAGCAGGTTCAGACAAACGTTTAAGATTCGTCTGAGGATGCCAGTCTGCAAAAGGAAGTGCTTTGGCAAGCCTTTATGTACAGTTTATGCCTTTTATTTCTTCCTAAAATGTAGAGTGCTCTGCGTCACTGTTCTGATTTTCATTAGTTTGAAAGTCAAATATGGAGCTCGTTGGTGGTTTTCACTGCAGTGTGAGAAACAGAACGCCTCTATAGTGCTAGAGTGCCTCAAGAACAAAAGATTTATAGGGCAAGAAATAGCAGAGTATTTTACTTTGGTAGGGCATTTTGTTTTACTGTTATTTTTCAGTATAAATATTATACTTTCAAGACAAAAACTACATTAGGAGTATTTATACATGTGGAGATCTGCATTTAGTGGGAAACTATAACCATGATGAATATGTATATATTCAGTACATAATCCATACCCAATATCTGCAATGATACCCAGTATATGTCAATTTATCTAAGGTTTTTTTTAGATATTGTTATTAGCTCTGTGTTGTAGTGCTCAGCTTTTTTTAGTTTTTTTTTTAAGCAAAAAATTATTAGTGTATGATATTTAGAAAGTGAAGGAACGGTTATCGTTTTTTTACAATAATTCGAGGATTCAATAAATGTGGGGAAAAACATTTTCTGTAATTGCCAAGCAAACACAGAAGACACTGCATCTCAGTGTTGGGTCTTGTTTATTTCTCCGCGGGTGTGCGTATTTGAGTAGTCTTGTCTCTTTTTTTCTTTGTTCAAACAAATTGTAGGAACTCGGAACAGGAACCACAAAGCCCTTTCATTGTTTCTCAGTGTATTCCAGCAGTACAGTCGGGGTGTATGCACTCTTCTCCGATGCAGGGGAGAATGGAGCTCTCTTTGTGCAGACAGCAGAAAGCCCCTAGGTGCACAGTCTGAGGGATGGTCTGGTGAGGAACCAGCACTGAGCTGCAGGCAGTGACTTCAGCGTTTCCACCTCTCGCTGGGCAGCCGGTCTGTGACTGAAAGGGGCCGTGAGGCTGCCTGTACAGTGATTCATTTCCCATGCATTCCTCTGGCTCTCCCACAACACTTAGGGAGAGCAAGCTGTTGTTTGGCCTGTCTCAACGGGTAACCAAGACAACACAAATGAGTGTTTTACAGGAAAATTATGGCCTGAAACCCTCTTTCCACCACAGTCTGATTATCCGAAGTCTTTTTCGGCTTTTTAAAGTCGGTTCGCAATTCCAGATGCAGGCTGGTGAATGTGGCTGTTATGAAGAAAATGTAATAGGCTTAACTCTTTGGGAAGCAGAAATGAGTTGAATTAACTGTTCGCGAGATAATTTTCTGTGGTCTGTTTTGGAAAGTGTATGCTTCGCTAAAACAGCCTGCTCGACATACAGTACAGTAGTTCTCTGGCTTAAATGGCCCTGTGATTTGTGTGTCCCATCTTCACTGGAGTCAACCAAAATAGCCAGGCTAATTAGTTAATGAGCTGAGCAGGCTAAGCATCGTATCACGATGCTTGATCTTCCTCTGTGTGCTGGAATTAAACCTACGACTTTAATGAAGGGTTTCATAGTTTGCTCAGCCCTGATGGCTGGTTTCACGTAGAAGTAATGAGCAAATACCAACTGTAATAGTTTAAAAAGCTGTTAATATTATGCTCACATTACCTTTCCAGATGGAGATCTTCCCCGGATAACACTTTTCCTGTTTAGAGGTCAGTTGCTTTCGACTTGGGCTTTGACGTAATCTGACATTACTAAAGCCATATCTTCTGTGCTATGCAATCTACCTATTTTTGCCTGATGACCTCAAATTGCGTTGCCATCTTTTAAAGCAAAAGCAGCAGAAAATAAAAAAAAGAACAAGAAAAGCTCTTTTTCTTAAAGAACATTGTTAAAAAGCCTATTGTGGAAGGACAGGAATTTCCAAAGTAGCTGAATTACTACTTATTCAGCAGAATTTCAAAACAACCCAGTTATTCCTTATTTGGCCAGATACAGGCTGTTATTTTCAGATGCTTCAGTAAGTGTCTTGAATATTAACCAGCCCTTCACAGGGTTCAGCCTGTGTCGTGTAATTAATAAAGAGGCGTGGTGACAGAAGTAACACATCGAAGAGAGATTTTACCTTTATTATTAGCATCACGAGAATCCAGTCAAGCCCAGTTCTACAGCCTGCCCCTCCCTGTAGGCTGGAATGGGCAGGCAGCTGTTGATTGTGCCCAAGCTCTGTGAAGATCTCAGCCAGCATCAGTCTGCTGTGAGGTGAGCCCAGGCTGGGACAGCAGGGCATTCGGAAGGACGAATGGGAGTCTCTAAAAATAGCACCGTGTTCTGCCTTCCTCTGTACAGCAACTCATTCGCTGGCGCTGTGGTGGAAACGCAGGAGAACGATGAGCTTTTCTGCCTCAGACGATTTTGCCTCTTTGTATTCCACTGGGTCTGTTTTGCAGCATTTCATCCAGTCTGCCTCTATATTTTCTAGGGGTACATCTTTAACATAACAGATTTTTTTTTTCCATCGCAGACCCTTCATGTAACAAATGTGATTATGGTACTGATTGGTTGTTGGATATCTCTGACGATAAAAGACTTTCGTATGAATATAGCAGATTTATTGCCGAGAGTATACGCAAAGTCTAAGAATTGACGTTGACCTAGTGCTGGCCATCAAATAAAAAACAAATAGCTGTTACCTTCTTTAAGGTTTTGACTGGAAAAATTGCCCAGGGCTTGTTGATTAAAAGGGATTTACCAGAGTGCAGAATGACTGCAGCAGAGTGATTTAATCCCTGATAGAGCACCTTCCTATGGGCCTCATTAGGGATTAAGGCAACAGTGATACTGCAGTGTGTTCATGTTAAAAGAAACCTGTTCTGCACTTAATCTTCTGTATCTCTTTCAATGTCGTTAGGTATTGTATTGCAACACAGTTTTGTTTTCCGTTTAGGATCAACATTCCGTGCATAAAAATTCTGTTTCTTTTGGAAGTAACAATTGTTATTTATTATATTAGGAAATGTATGCTGCTTAGTCATTCCGTAGATATGTTTTTCATGCACACCCAAATGCTGTCTGATAAAGAATTTGATTACTTAACACTTCTGCAAACAGCCCAGAATCCTTAAGAACCACAGTACTAGATTTTCAATTCTGTTTACTGTTTAGAGAAGTTGTATTTTTTTGTCCAGCTGGGTAAATGAGACAAGAAAATTATTCAAATTGTAATAATAATAATGATAAAATGACTTATTTGGAAAAATATTTGAGAAAAGACGACTTTTGCAATTACATGCAATTATATTACATTCGAATTTGACCTCTGAACTGAAGTCTTTATTGACACCAGTAAAGTTTCTTCAGGAACTAAACTCCTTCTTCCACTCAGTCAGCACGTAGTTGGCAAAGGCATTTTTGAGTAAGTTTGCTGTGCTTTTAAAGGTCAGATGTTCTCTTTCTTCTTAACTCTGTGGAGAAGGAGGTTAGAGAACATGAGGAGCTGTAATGAAACCCGAGGCACTTTGTTTCCACGTTTTGTCATGGCATTTTAAAAAGATATCCAACGGGGGAAAATAAAACTGTAAGGAATCTGCGCAGTTCTCATCCGCTAATTTGATAGTTTAAAGTTAGCTTGCTGGGGGCATTGCTGTCACCTAGCAACAGCTCTGTATTTGTTAGTGCTTTGCAATGTGGTTTGTATTACAGGTCATCAAAACTCCCATCTCTTTAAATTAAGCTTTTGCATGTGACTGGCAATTACATCTGGTATTTTTACTTAGAGGATTTGTTTTTTAGTGTTTTTATTTTTAGTCCCAAAACCCCTTAGTTTAATTCAAAATAATGCCAAATAGTGTCACGCATGTACTGTACTGCATGTAACTCACAGAGGCAGGGCGAGTTCCTCTCAAGCTCATGAAAGTCTTGTGTTTTTAATGAGCAAGACTAAGAACTTAAGCAAATCAGAAAGATTCAAAACGTGAGAAGGTCGTTCGGCCTGTCTAGCCCATTTGGTAGTTGGCAGTTAATTGTTCCAAGAATCCAGCCTTTTTTTTTTTAAAGAAACCAGGGTGTTGTCTTCAACAGCATGGTAACCTGAACTGCAGTGGCAGAACACTGCTGTCGGCTTGAATTTTGAGCGGCGATTGGCCATCTTATTTCCATCTGAAGTAGGGTTGGAACTCTGAACCTTTGCTGGTTTGCCTAGTTTCCTGTTTGTGTCATCTTGCGTTAGGTGCTTTTGAACCTGTTATTGTCTACTGCTGTAGCTTTTGTTCGGCACTGCTTAATGGGCCAACCTTTCTGATCATTGTATGTCTTGGAATAAATGCTGAAAAGCTCTATGGGTAAGTATCAGAACAGTAATATTTAAATAATAGTAATAGATCATTTGGTAGTACAATGTTATGCCCAGATGTTGGTTCTTTAGAATACAGATTACATACAGATGTATGTCCCTCTCATTTGTAAAAATGCTTGTGTTCAGTTGCAACATCTTTTCATAAAATCAATCATGTGCATTCCTGTATTTTAATGCTGCTCTATTTTGAGTAACCCATCGATTTTTAACATACAGTACTACAAAAAATACTGCAATTAAGTAAAACCTGTTGTTTCTGCTGTGACACACTGTTATACATTTCCCGTCAGCTGGTGTGGTTTTCACTTTTGGGCTGCCATAGGCCTTGTTTAATCATCTCTGTGCATGCCATTCCTGGGCTGTGACCTTTTCTCGTTTCACTTTTAACTTTTGCCCTTGTTCTTGAGGAGCAGGTGGCCCACCCTTCATATATTCCACGTTTAGCTTGAGTTTGTGAAGTGTTGATACATTATTATCAGCGCTGCTCTCCCTGTCCTGCTCACGATTAATTCCTCCATCTGCTGTGGCATTAGTTTCAGGTCACTGAGTGTTTTGCTTTGTGGTGTCTCCTCCGAACAGACTGCTGCTCCACAGTGAGTTCCCAGTCTGAGCCTCTGCCAGTGACCTTCACTGATTAAGGGCGTGTTGTCTTCAATTTTTTTTGCAGGCGCCCGATCAATGCACTGCTCTTAGGCGACTGAGATGTGCAGAGAAACAGTTGTCTCTAAAAGCGTGGGTCAACATTCCTGGAAAGATTATCCCTGCAAATTATACTCATACCACTCCATCAAAGTGTTTGTATTTGTCTTGTTGATTGCCATTCATGCTGGAGCAATTAATCCATAACTGGATATTAAAAAGTCCCAGCATGAAAAACAGGAACTTAATTTCCTGCAGAAATTGATTGGGTTAGTAATTAATCTTATTTCGGTGAGAAATTAAGAACAGTTGTGATGAAAGGATGTTTTTTTATCTCTGAATTTGCATGCAAAAAATAAAAGAGCCCATTGAAACTGATCAATGACTGATCAATAGTTTTGTTATTGACTTATTGTTTAATGTTTTAAGCAGAATGGAAAATCATTTAAATTATTATAAAAATAATTATAGGAGTTCCATTGTTTATTTACACCATGTAAATTTAAAGAACATTATATAGTTTTGTAAACTCTGGACAATTTTGCATATCATTCATTACCAAATCCGAATGTATTTGTTTACATGTATGAAATGTATGGGACATTTGAGTGTCATAGCTGTAGCGTGGTTACTCATTAAAGTCTTTTGTAATGTTCTTTTTATCGGTTACAACGCAGTGTGCTCAGTCCGGGTTCGAAACAATCCATTCACAAAATCAGAACGAAACCAAACCCGGAATGATCACTTTAATGCATCTGAATTTTGAATTGTATTTTTCCTGCTAATAGAAACCCCATGCTTAAACGTGCTCCCTTTTACTTGCATTTATGGCCTTTGCGGGTCTTCTGGGAATGTCAGGAAGAGGATAGGAGACCATAAAGATGTCAAGGCCCTTTAGATTAGTTTGGGAAAAGAAAACAAGGCCATACCGTGCCTTAACGTTAGGGACTAAACTCCGTGTACGCACTCTCATGAGTTAGTGGACTGTTTCGCCAAGCAAACACCCTGCCTTCTTCTCCCCTTCCCAATCCTGTTAACATTACAAAGAGCTGATGTTGCTCAGACCTCTGGCATTGTCGAGGGTGTCAGAGAACACAGCGAAGGCATTCATCCCTTCCTTTTCTTGCTTAAATGCCCGTGAGAGCAGCTGGGGGATTGTGTGCTGGAATTTCATGAACAACCAGCAGCGCATTTCAGCATGCCGTGTAAACCTCAGTCAATGGGGGCTTATTTGCCTTTCGCTTGTTTTGTCATCTTGGAAGTTAACAAATCTTGGGTTTGTGAATATTGCATGAAGGCATCGCAAAGCAGGAATCGGTTCTGTTGTTTACCCTTTGTTTTCTTGAAATACCTATTCTTATTAAGACATATGCGTGTGATCAGTCTGTTAACCAATACTGCATTCCTCTCCAAATACAGAGTTTAATTTTGATTGTTAGTTTGCAAAGCCATTAGTTTGAAAAGCATGTACTTCTTGTGTGAATGCAGAAACAATCCCAGGAAAACTAAAGGAATGGGTTCCCAAGCTTTCATACCAAAGCTCCATTTTTAAACAAGCTTGGGCTGCCCCTCCTCTAGACTAAAACTAACTCTTAACACAAGTGGATTTCTTTTAGACACCCCTGCCAGTCTTTCCCATAACAAGCTTTACAAAAGCCTTGTAACTTACATCGGAATGTATTCCGTTAAACAAACATTCTCTGTACTTCCAAAAGCCTAGAAAGAAAAGCAAGGACAAATAATGAACGTAAATGCAGATGACAGGGCTTCAAAATTGTTCTACAAATGCCGTGTAATAAAAAATCTTAGATGTCTCCCTTTAGAAAATCATTCTGGACAAAGCCTGCTGAACGAGCACCTGTTGCGCTGAAGTTTTTGTTCACGTGCTTGGATGCATGCAGACTGGGGCTGAGAAGACTTGAAATAATTCAGACTGCTTTAACAGTGCTCAGCTAGGTGCAGGATAGAATCTCCCTTCCTCAGATGCTCTCTGTTTGTCAACACAGTGGGCAGGAACATCAAGATGAATTTTGATATGGGGTTTTCCCTTTGAATCCGTGCGTACAACATGATGGCGGTGAGAATTTGCATTGATTACGTGACCAGGTCATTTAATGCTTTCACTGCTCGCCACTGGCCCTGTTCTGGCCGCTAAACCTGCTGATTTGCATGCTGATGAATGCGGGGTTTTGTGTTTTGGCTCAGGAAAGTGTTAGCCGTGCAAAGAGACAGCAGCTGCTTGCTGATGAGGCCTGAAATTAAAGACCTGCATCTTATCCTTTCTCACCCAAGGAGGGCCGTCTGCGTGTTTGTATGCCGAGGCCCTTATCTGCTAGCCTATTGGGAGCCTGGGAGTCTTGTGAACCAGTTGTCCTGTCCTGCACCCCACTTCTCCACTGCCTCTTCTCTGGCATTCCCCCTATTTTGCATCGTGTTTCTTTTCAGCCTTTTCATTTGTGACCATCCATGCACTGCAATTAAGGGGTAATCTTTTCTAAATGGCACTAAATAAAGTCCTAAATCCCCTCCCTTATGGTTACTAAGAGGATGAATCCCTGTCTCTCTAAAAACGGCTTAGGAGTTGGGAAAGGGTCCAGTGCACGGTGCATTCGAGCTGTTTGAGCGAACTGTGGGAATCCGTTGCAAAAATCCACACCAGGACTAGCACCCCTCTGATTCGCCACTGTAAGGAAGGCCCAGCCTCTAGACCTTGGTGAAAGAATAAAACCAATGCATGTCGGAGTGTAGGAATTTACATCTGCAACCAGCCGGCTTTTATTGCCATCAATCAGGCCATGTGTCCTGGACTGCTTTAGTTTTCTGAAATTGAGAGAAACCCTAGGGAATGGAGAAGCAGAAAACTTCTGAAAGTATATAAATATACCCATTGCCTACTGTTCTGCGCTATCTGAATGAGGAAGCGGTTCCCTTCGGCCTCTGACGTCTGCTGAATGCTGTTTGTTTTAGTGAGGATGACACTTTTATGGTCTTTGTTGCTGTAAGTATCTTGTGGCAATTTGGTTGAGGGATAAAAATGCTTTGCAGAAGTTCATGTGAGAGCTGTTAGTCATTTTGGGCTTTTACATGTGTGGAATTTATTAAAAAAAAGGGCATTAAGGGATTTGGAAGAAGCAGATCCAAAGTCCTAACTGATGTGTCCTGTTGGTGATATCTTGCTTCAGAGCAGACATTACTGCAGGGAGCTGGTAGTCTTGGGCATGTTTCATATAAAATTCATGAGACTCTACTGCTCGGCCGGCTTTTTAAAGTTATTTCTGACCTACATCCGCGATCATCCACCGAGTGCATTTTAAATATCCCCTTATGTGTGTAAAAAGCACGCTGCTGTTCTGCCGAATGGGTTGTCCTGGGCACTGTGTAATGGCTGGTGAAAATGATTAATTCTGAGCTTCCATCTGCTCCCATTGATATGGTAGAGTGATGGATTACAGTACAGCCAAATTAGCTCTATTTACTTTGCAAAGGACTACATTAGGCAATGGATGAAAGTAATTTGATTTGTATCTCCCAGTGGAAATCAGTTGAATTCAAGCCAGGGTAATGATTCAGGGGAGGCTCCAAATTGTGAGATAGGAGGTCTGCTAGGACTGGCAATACAGAAATACTTGACCTGATGTCATAGAAGAGGCCACATTGGGCTTGCCATGCTCAGAAGACACTCTGCAGATTGAATACCCCTTTATTGAATTGTTGAAGGAGAACATTATTCAAATCTCAGCTCAGCTTTTCAGTGATTTCAAGCCAGATCTCTGGACCTGGAAAAAATCAGTAAGAGCTCAAACATACAGATAAAGGACAGTGTCACTCTGCAGCATAGAGTACATGTCCCTGATTAGTTGATATTAAGTTGACATCCCTCAATAAGAGGTTTTGGCAAGAATCTACTCTGAACAAACTGCAGTATGTCCAAAATACAGCAGCCAGAATCCTGACCAGGTCTAGTGCAAGTGTTCACATTACTCCTATCCTGGAGTCCTCGCACTGGCTTCCGGTCAAATTCCGCGTAGACTTTAAAATCCTCATGCTCACCTATAAGGCTTTACATGGCTTGGCACCTCAATACCTGTCAGAACTTTTATCGCCCTACTCCCCACCTCACAACCTCCACTCTTCAAATTCTGCCTCCTTATTGTCCCCCAAGCCCGTCTACATTGTATGGGCGACAGGGCCTTCTCCTACTATGCCCCCAAGCTCTAGAACTCTTTGCCCAAGGATATCAGAGAGTCACCTTCTCTAAACTCCTTCAAATCCAGACTCAAAACCTTCTTCTTCAGAAAAGCCTTTACTTAACTGGTTCCATTCTTCACCCCTCTGCTCTTCTTAGTACCACCTTCCACGGTCTCCTCTATTGTTATTGTTGTAATTGTAATTGTGTCTTATCTTGTGAAATCTCCTTATTTATTGTTATTGTCACCCTGTAAAGCGCTTTGAGAAGCCACCTTTAAAGGCGCTATATAAAATAAAGTTTATTATTATTATTATTATTTTTATTATAGTATAAAAACTGATATACTTAGGCCATGATATGTCTTCAGTTTAAACCTTATATTTAACAAATGCTTAAAAAATATAGATGCTTGTTTTTGCCTGCTTTATGGATTTGCCTGTCCATTTGTCCTGCCGTTGGAGGTGACAGGTGGACTGTGACACTGCTGAAACCCTGAGCTCACAGTCCTTGCATCGTCACAGATCAGACAGACAAAAGAGGCAGAAAAAGAAAATGGCCTCCTCCCGACTAAATCTGGAAGATGAGCTCATTGTGGACAGGCCGGCAAGCTTCCCCCGTCCTGTGCTCGAAGTAGACTGTTGCACAGCTCAGTCGTCCTCTCTGGTTGCACACTGGGGCTCTGCTTCTTGTGGTCAAATCCAGTGCTGAATACTGAGGGGCGTTTCTGGAAGCTGGTTCTGGAATGTGTAAGTGCAGGATACCGATCTGCTATTTCAAAGGCCAGCTCTTGCCCATCATCTTTTTAGTTGGCCGACGCTTTTATCCAAAGCGACTTGTGTTTGCACCCTTATATGCAGCAGAGGATTTTACTGTCACAATCCAGGTGAAGTGATTTGCGACGGCAGTTTCTCACGAGGGATTTGAACCCAAGGCCTTCCAGTTATGAGTCCAAACCCCTGATCGCTTCTCCAAGCTGCTGCTCGGTTCTTTTTTATTCCTGTCTCGTCTTTGTCAATGAGGCGTTTTTCCATTTGCAGAAACAAACTGTTGATTGTTCTGAAAGGCACTTCTTCCCTTTCCTTCTTGTGGTTTATTACATGCTGCTTGGGACTGCTGCTGTTTCAATCCATTCTCCGGGGAATAAAGAACAAAATTAGTATTGAGGCAATAAATTATACACTGGTGAACTTTGCCACCCTCAGTCTGGGAATCGTCATCTGGGTTATTAATACAGGAAGTGAAGTCAGTATTGTGTGTGCCGTTCTCCTCATAATAAGGTTTATTCATACTCTAGATTGCTGTGCCTTCAAATCTTTTTTTCTTTTTATGCCCCTTTTGTCTACTGAATGTTTCTTATTGCCTGGGAAACAGCATTTTTTGAGGTAGAATAATTAATCTCCACTTAACCATAACTACAGATCCTGGTGGTTAACAATTAGGCTGTGCAAAATCTTCTTGAGACATATTAAAGCACACCATACAGTATGTATTGATATGCGTTTTAATTGTTCTTATATAGTTTATAACAAATATTTTGAAAACAGGTGATGAAATAAATATCTCTGGCTCCATTCTTCAGTCTTTTCCAGGAAGGCTTTGCTGTTTTTAGTCCTCTGCTCCAGAATAAAAAAATAAAACATACCAGGAAACTGGGATGCCTATTATAAAACCCTGTCCTACTAACTGAGGTTTCTCGTGACTCAACCTTAATTTCAGCCTTCCTCATCTCATGGTCTAAATTGAGATCCTTAAATTCTCTCTACAGGGAGGCTGTAGAGAGGCTCCCAGCCATCCCGATGAACATGTGAAAAGTAGAATGACATCATTGATCCAGGGAGAAAAAACAATTCTGTCAGAGTGAAAAAAAAAACAGCGAGGCCATGTGACTCCTCTACTTCCCACTTCCTCAGCTGAATTGTAGTCTGGGCTTTTGAAATGTTTGACATGCTGGCCCCCAGTTTCCTGTTTACTACAGCTAGCTGCTGTGTATTTATAGGAGAAGGAAGCTGAAATTCTATCCCGAAAGGAAGGCCTTGGAATGGAGATTGATGGGTGCTGAATTGCTGGAACTTAATAATGAGGCAGCATCTTGTGGAGACCGTTTCACTATCTGAACTGTACAGCTCCTATCGAGCAGACGTTAGATCTGCATTTTTTATAGAAACCTCTTTCCGCGATGTAAGAACCGGACAATTAACAGCTAGATCTGTTGGCGGTTAGCTTTGTAAGTGTCGCTATTAAGTCCTATGTCAAGGGGGATAAAAAATATAATTAATAAATGCTGCTGTTGTCTGATCAATCGGTTACAAAAATGATGTTCTTTCTTTGAACAGTTATCTTCAGCTGCTTTTGGAAGTTGAGGGTGCTTCGGAGAAATGGGTCTGAACAAACAAAATTGTCTAACTTAATAAGCGGATAGGCTAAACTGCAGATCTTGAGTTATCTAGAATTTTGTGTATAATAACCCATAAATATACAGTAAGTAATACTTTGCTTAATCCTGTGCTAACGTATCTATGAAAGGCACTCTTGTTGTGCTTTAAAATAGTGTCATTGTTTATACACTAGTCATCTTTTTTTATACTGCAGTAGGGAGCTTGGTTGCACACACACCTCTTGAATTCAAAGAATGAGGTGTCTCTGTGAATAAAAGCAGGTGCTGTGTCCTGTCAGCTGCTGGAAGACCGGTTGAAGCGTCATTGAACAATGAGGAAAAACGTGAGAAAACTGTGGCCTGACTTAGCTCTTTTTTTTTAATTGGTATTACTGAGTAAAGGAAACACATGGATGTCATTTAAACAACTATTAATAATCTGATACAAAAGGGCACCCATCTGTTTTTTTATTTGGGGTTCTGTGTCAAGACAAGTCTCAGGAATATGTTTGCTATTATCCAAGTGTTACTGACTCAGCCATTACAATTACATGACCAAATGCTGCCTTTTCCTGTTAAGACTAGTTCCGGTGTACATTGGTGCTCCGTATGTGGCACATTCCTAGCTGTAAGGAGAACATTCTGCTTTACTTCTCTCTCTTGGCCAGATCTTTTTCATCAGAGTGCAGGAATTCTGCATAGAGAGGTAAAGGACTCTGCAAGAAAGAGCATCGAATTTAAAAAGAAAGCAGTGTAAACAGCTTGGGTCTCTGGGCTGACTCATGAGTGAATCAGGCCTCTGAAACTCAAAGGGACGTGAGTGGAAATCACCATGACCTTACTCGTTGAACTGCCATGTCCTTGGACTGATAACCTTCATCTGGTACAGCAGTAGTAATTGCCATTAAGGAAACCCATTCCTGGTTTTCAATCTTCATATGGGCCACCGACTATACCGAAACAAACTCTTCAGTATTCAGAAACAGTACGGACTGCAGTGATTATCGGGGCATTGAAATGGGGAAAGCTAATTAATGCTGAATTTGTTTTGACACTTTCAAATACGTTATCGAATACTCATGGTATACGATACAGTTTGGAAGGTCTCTCACTAGAAGTGTGTCCGTGGGGGTTTTGTACTAGTGACTCTCACCCGGGTTCTTTGGGGAGCGTTTTTGGATAGTTCATGCTCTTTCATACTGATCACATCACACACAAGTTGGCAGGGCTTTTCTTTGCATCTTCAGGAGACCCCCTATAAAATGTTAGACTCGGGGGTGGAGAGCCTGCATCTACAGGGGAAAAGGGGGAGTCATGTAGCTTACAAAAATAAATGAAGATGTTTATGAGCAGATGGCAGATGCCTGCTGCATTTTTCACAGCCTCCAAGAAGAAGAAAGACCTCAACCCATTCTTTACCAATGGAAGGTGGGGGCAAGTCATTATGAGTAATTACAGCTCCCCTTCCTTTCATATTGAGAGAAAGAAAAGATTGAGTAATTGTAGAGTAGTGATAAGGATAATTAATTTTCCTTTTGAATCTGAAAAGGCTGACTGATGTACACTTTTTTGCCCCCAACTGAGAAGTCATTTTGCATTTTTTTTTATAAAAATGGAACAATCTGGGAAATTAAGTCTTTTCATTAGCCTTTCTTGGCCATGCCTGGCTGTACAGTGGGAATTGCGTTATGTCCTCTGTTGAATGACTGCAGCTCCCAAACATGGGGGATTGAGCCCTGTTAGATTAATTGTATCCTGCAAATTCCTGCACAGTTTTCTCCTTTTACTTATTTCCTTTTAAAATAAAAAAAAAGTGTCCAGTGACAGCTATACAAAGATTCTTTGACACAGCATGCTGTGTTCGCCAAGCTGCCCAATGTTGTTTCTATGAATGGGTGGAGAGAGGCATGGCAGAAAACTTTGGAATGCTGGAGTTTTGTGTCTCACAGTTCCAGTGCTGACTGTGTAGTAATCCACAAAAAAGTCCCGTTTTTCCTTCAGCTAGAGAGAAGGAGTATCCTTCCTTGCACACACACAACCACTAGAGCTAGCCCGAAAAGAAAAGCAGGGTATTAAACAGTTTACTATTATTTCAGACTTGGGATGCATTAAGGTATTGGAGTGAATCTTTGAATGAACACATCCTGGTGTTCCCTTACTACTGGAGGTTGGTGTTTGCCCTTGATGTTTGATATACAGTAGGCCAGCGGGTGGAATTCATCACGGGCAGATTGGGACAGATGGAAAAACAACAACAACAAGTGTGGCTCTGAATCTCAGCCAGGCTCTCAGGGGTGACAAGAAAGGAGTTTCTAGTCTGTGCTTTTCACTCATTCTGAAATTATCTGCCACAAACGGGATTGAGTTTCTCTTTTGCCAAGTGAAGTGTGAGTAAGATGTGTACATGCATCATATAAGGGTAACAACAAACCTTTAGGGGAGGGAAATAATTTCTGGACATACAGTACTTTAATTTCACTGCTTTAGCTAAGAAAAAATGTTTTTGTTATAATGCTGTAGTAATGAGAAACAAAAGTTTGTTGAAATATCTTTTTGAGGATAGTACAGATGTTGAAATTGTTTTCCATTATTGTGCATTAAGGAGTCTACTCTGTGAGTATATCACAGTGCGTAGCTTGATTTACATGTTCCTAGCTACACATTCTCCTACATACACTCTGTCCCATTGCTCTGGCATTTCTCTAGCTTTGTGGGTGGTCCTCCTTTCCGCATGCTAATTAAAGTTTAAATATAGCGGATTCATAGACTTTCTTCTGGCCAAGCAAAGAAGCACAAACCACTTTAGAACGTCTCGTAAATCACAACCCAGAGGACACTAGTGGAAACTAAGTGAAAAAGGACATTTACTGAGATTAGGAAGCACTTCCTTACCCAGTGGGTGGTGGGAGTCTGGTACAAGCTCTACCACCATGGTGTCAAAGCTGGTACTGTCTCCTCTCTCAGGAAAATGCTGGGTGAGCTCTGCAGCTTTTTTAGCTACTAAAACACAAACATGGCTGATGGGCCAAATGGCTTGCTCTTGCTTGCAAACTTTGTTCTTTGGATGAGCAGGGCTGGGCCTGGTCAGCAATGAAATGGTGGCCAGGGACTTTGGTATCAACTCCAGCTCTTGGCTAGATTTTACTTAGTGTTTTATTGTCTAGTTTCCCTAAAGTTTCCACTTAGCTCAGCTGGTTGATTCTTTCTTCTCCATCTGATCTGCAGTGTAGGAGGACTGTTGCTATATATCTCCTGGGTGGAGGCTGTGCTTCAGTGGTAGATGAACTGATCCCCCTCCTATATACTGTATATGAAGTCCTTTGGGACAATTTTGGATGAAAGAGATGTGTACAGTATATTCAATTATTATTATTAATTAGTATATCATTGAGATACATGTTCAATAATAAGTGTATGGGTTAATATGGGTAACAGTGTGGGGTTTAAGTAAAGCTTTATCATTATTTAATTTGTTAAATTCCAGAACAATATGTGTACAGAGCAATGGTATTTATTTCTTTATAGATGTGTGAACTAAGATGCTGATATGAAAAAAATATTTGAAGACCACACAAAAAAGATTATGATAATTTGTAAAATCCACTGATATTGCAGTCCTTAAAATACACAATTATATTGTGATATGGTTGCAACACTCTCAGTAATGCTTCACAGTTGCTTTAGTATTAATCACAAAATCATTTTAGGTAAATTCCAGTTTTATCATGAGACCATGTTTAGGTTTGGAAGCGAACAAATACTGGGAGGGGGAAAAGTAAAACCCATTTCTTCATTGCAAAACACTGAACTGAACAAATACTAGCCAAAAAGGCACTGTGGGGACGTTTTATCAGAAAAGAACAAAAATTACTGTTATATAGCAGTGCGCCAGATTAAAATCTCCAGCCATCTGGGTGTTCTGTCAGGAACATCTTGTACTGTTATGTGCATTGGAAGCATATAGTATATATATATACAGGAACAAGTAAAAAAGGTCAGACATTTTTGCATTCATGCTGCCATAGACCAAAAGTAAGACCTTCTGTAACACGTTTGAGATGTATTAGCATTTCACACACACAACAAAAATTGCTTTGCGTGCTAAATCAAGTCAGAATAGATCTTAACACATACCATCTCTCCTATATACAGTAAAATGAAGTGTACATAGGTTTGTAGGCCTCTCTGGTTCATATGTCTCAATTTTTAATTCTCTCTCATCGATGCTATGCTATGGAACCACTAGAGCAGGTCACAGTGTAACACAGTGGAGCACAGCTCTTTACTGTCTGAGCATAATTCAATTATACCACTGCTCTTTTTGGTTTTCCTGACAGACCATTGTCCAATAGTTCTGAACAATATGAATGTGCTAAATTGTAATCTCAACTGGCAAAGAAGAGGTCCCTTTGCGCTGGGGCAAGCCTGTTCAGTATGAGTACCACGAGCTATACAACAGCTAACAGGCTGTGCCTTTTGGCTGCTTAATGGGCCTGGCTCATCTGTCTAGGAATTTCAGCCAGTTTTCAGCTAAAATGAAAGAAGCCAGTCCTTTGTCCGTTATTTAAAAACAGCACACTTACTGCCGTGTTTCGTCAGCAGATCATTGCACAAAAAGAAAGTAAAATTACGACAAGCTTCCCTGTAGAGCCTGAGGTCTCACTAGCCATTGTGCTTTAGAAAGGGAAAAGCCAACAGCCTTTTGTAAAGGTGGCACACATACTTTAAGACCAAGGGCTCTGGTGTCAGATTTCCATCTTTTACTTTTGAGATCATTTAAGTTATTAATATATCGACAGGGTGAGAGGAATATGAGTTTGCCTTTATAGCTCGTCCCTTACAGTTGCTGGTCTAGCCTCTGTAATCCACCACACTGAGGTATTAGTATCAGTTGCTGAGGCACAAGAGTTAAGCCAGGGCTTTGTTACCTTGAAGGGTCAGGGGCTGGCGAAGGCCGTTACTGCTGGAAGTCGCCACCCCCCCCCCCGGAACAGCCGTCTCGCCTGATTGATTTAAGATGTCTGTTAGAAGACTCATTGCCCCTAGCTGGGAGCTCACTGCATTAGGGCTTCCATTAAAAAAGAAATTGCTCTCTGGCATTTATTAAAGCATTCCCCATGGTTCCTTGAAATTGACCACAACCTAGCGAGTAGAGAATCTATCCTATCTGCTTCACCCGGTCCAGCCTCTTTTGGTTTGTAAATGGAACGATGTTCCCCCCTCCCACATTTGGAACTGTTTGTGAATTCCTGTGTACATTTCAAGAACAATCCGTTACGTTCATGAGTAGTTCACGAAGCTGGCGTAAAATGAGAATACCCTTCATCTTTTTACCTCATCAATAACATTTACATTTTTCATTCTTCTTGTGTTGTGTGATAAGCAAAGAGGAAAACTGCAAAAAAAAAAAAACAACCCAAATGTATAGCCTTCGAGAAGGTGACTCTGTCTGGAGAAGTCAGAAGGTTTTATTGCTCTAGATGCCTTTTTTCCTTCTTTTGATCTCATTCTTCCTTCTCATGTTCATATGTTTTATTTTACATAAAACAGCGCTGCCTCTGAAAGTTTGAGTCAGTGCAGAACTACACATTCATTGCCTCTCAGCCATTTTAACTACAGATTTTTTCCACATCCAAGGACAACATTTTATAATAATACTGCCTTTTTTCACATGGTGTTTTAAAATCAATTTGTGGCATATTCATTTGATTTAATCTTGTTTTGCTGGAAAGTACATCTGCAAAACAGTAACAGATGTCTGTGTTGTATAGAGCATAAGTGGGACAGATTCTCTTACTGGGCTCTATCAAATTACCCAGATTGAGGGAGACATTTTATAAACAAAAAAAATCAGCTTAATTTAACATAGCTTAGCTTGATTCCTTTGTAAATATGTCATGATGTATTTTAGTTTGTTTTCCATTTTTGCATGAGATAAACCCGAGTATTTTCACAGTCATCACAACTTAAACTTGCTAGCTGGAACAAGGCCTGCAATTTTCAGAGATCTTCCATTTGTACAGCAAGGCAATGCTTTCATACATAAGTCAAAAATTCTGATTGTTAAACCATTTTAGGAGAAACATGAGAGGGAGAGAGAGTCTTTGCGTTTTTAATGCTTTGAAACTAGCAAAACAGCTGAGATAATGCATGGGTGTCTCTTCCTAAAGTGCACTAAAATGCTCAAATGTTTTTGCCCACTCCTGACCTGAAGTAGAAACTACACTAAATATTTCCCCCTGTTGTATTGCTTAACACACGAATATGAAACAGAATATTGGCAGGAAAGTAAAGGGTTGGCTTTCTTCCTCTGAAATTCAATAGGCTTCTGAGCCCCATTGTGCTTAACGGTACTTCTTTATTCAACAGTAGCTCCAGAAATGTTAATTATCTCTAAGGTACATTGGCTATTTCTTGTCTATTGCTTGGGAATTCTACTTTCCTATTTCCCTTACTGCGACCATCTCCAGATGCGAGATGTGTCTTTTTAAGCCCAAAGTCAAAGACGTTTTAGGCTGTGCTGTCACTTGAACGGCAGTACTTTTTAGATGGAAATTGTTTTTCTTCATTGCTAGTTCGGGCCTGTAATGCTTGTCAGAAGAAGATGTTTCAGTACAGATTCAGATTCAGAGACCTTTCTTGCAGCAAAGCAATGAGTAAACCCCTTCACAATAATATTTTCTGTGTGGGAGGTATAGATCCCCCTCCCATCCAGATTACATTCCTACTCTGTCATCTTAATTTAGAGTAACAAAGCATGCTGGAGTCATTAAGGAAGGGAACAACTTGAACGTTGTGAATCATGACAGCCCCTGGAGCCGTTTCTGTGGAGTGCTGGAAGAACTGAACCAGGCTTGACTGATCACTTCATCCGGGCTGGAAATGCATCATCACCGTCACTTTCCAAGATGAGTGTGAAGGAAACACTTTTTGCACCATACTGCTTGCCTTCAAAAGTAGGTTAAAGTCATTCTCATTCCTGTAGAGTTCGCTTATGGCTCATGGTTGCTAGTGCACATGTGGATATTGAACCTGAGCTTTACAGGATGAAGGACGTCCTTGACTAAGTGGGAATGTTGCCTTACAGGGTCGGTGTGAGAGGAATGTCGGATTCAATCACAGTTATGCTTCTCAAGGTCCTGTGAATAATGGATGGCGGCCTGACCCATATACTATTGCACTGATGATACATGGTAGTTGCAGTAGTCGTAAGCAAGTCTTCTAAAGTCTTCTGGACTTGAATGTTAACCATATTACAATTTCATATTTCTGAATGTAGCAATAAGGACAATTTGTATACAGTAGCTGTACGGTCCTTTACAGCAAAGCAGTGAATCTACTGGAGAAACGCCCTCTGGGATCTTATTGTGTACGCAGAGCTAAGAAAGACAGTGTGATTATGGTTTTGACCCTTTACAATGCTGGCCAGAGATAATTAGGCTGAAGTCTTGAACCACTGCTTAATCCCATGTGGGCAGAAAGAGGCAGATTATCTGACTGGGCATTGAACAGGATTTTTGCATTTGCAATAACATTCTGGTACTCCACAGTTTCTTTTTTTCTAGTACAACAGCCTACAGCACATATGCGAATGAATTCTGTGTCTCCCTCCAGATGGTAATAAAGTATTTATTTAATCCAGTATGCTAAAATGCTGTAATTTGTGTGTACTTTGTGATCTGCCTCGGGCTGAAACCTGCACTGTATAAATAGAATAGAAGATTAAAAAGACTGGTTTAAATCTAATAGAAAGAATCTAGATCTTCTCTGCCTCTCACAAGCCTACAAGACAGCACAGTAAGCTGTCGCATGTGCATGGTCTTCTACAGCGTAGAAAGAGATTTGGCTGAATGTAGTGCAGTCTCAGGAACTTAATGGTTATTAGCAGCACAGTATTTTATCTCCAGAGCTCTTCTGCACACAGATAGCTTGTGTCCTATTTTTTAAATCTACACTCATCCTGAACTAGCAAACCAAAAGGTTACTTTCAATGACACGATAAGCGTAGAGAGACAGGATTCCCCATTCCCCCCAGCCTCCCAGATACTTAAACTCTTAAGACGGTTTCCAAGAATGGAGAGAACGATTCCTTGGATCTAGAATCTGCAGTTAATGAGAAACTGCTGTGTTGAGCTGAAACGGATTTGACAAACATGTGGACCACATTACCGGTTCATTGTAGAAAGTTTTTCAGCTCTAGTCTTCAGTTTTAAAAGTACGCACGCCACCTTGTTTTACAGGATAAATTCAGAGTTTAGTTGGGTAATATCTCTTCTATATGTAGATGTTCATGTGGGTGATCTTTTTCTTTAAAATGAAAAAAGCAGTGCTTCTAAGCCTTCCAATTAAATGCTTTTTGTGTTATTGGATACTGGCCATGATGGTAGAGTGTGAGGTAGACAGGGGGAACCGAAACAAATAAGAAAGCATTTACAACTCAGCAAGCATCTTTGGAATTCTTCCTTTCACTGTGAACCAACCTGCTCAGTGTTTGGAAATGTAATTGTCTGGTTCAGGTTGAGGTTGTGAACTTTTTTTCCCCCAAAACCATAGTACCTCTTATTGTTACAGCCTCTGTTATCTAGGTTGTTGTGGTTTGAAATTCATGAAATGGAGAGAAAACCTGGCTAGAGGTTTGTTTGTATAGTATGGCATGAGAGAGGTAGGTATTCTTTGCACGCCACAGCCTTGTTTGTTTTACTATATGTGGATCCCATAAATCTGTAATCATTAACTTGCTTTGGCATCTAACGAATTCACACATCTGTCAGGAATGCCAGTGAAGTACTGTAAGTGGAGGCGGGCTAGAGGGAAGTGTTAATGAATATTTTGTCACTTATCAACACCCTCTGACTAGTCTGGTACTGTACAAGTTTAGTACAAATGAATTAATGCAGTTTCATAATCCTCAGAACAAGGATGATCTAAATACAGTATATATATATACTGTATGTACCAATATTTAATTGAAAAAATGGTATTGTAAAAGGGCTTTTGGCATATTTGCATTCAACAGGATTATTTAATTTTTGTCTTGTCTGCAACTGCCTGTTGTGGCTGAAAGTAGCGCCTTACTGCAATCATGGCCCGGTAAATCATCATTCTGTTCGATGCGCTTTGATGGAAACAGGTTTGAGGTATTGATCTACACGTAAAAAGCATTTTCATTATTGGATGGCGAACTCAGCTGGGTCCTGAGCAAAGTGAATGTTTGGCAGTCTTAGCACTTGTAAGTAAACCAGGAGAGAAGAAAACAGTGAGATGAAGGTCAAGGAAAATGTGGGGGAGTCTGGGGTTCTGCTGGCCTGCTGTAATTGCAGAAGCTTGCTGTCAGTGACAGAGAGAGCGACTCTGCATGTCACCAGCCATGTGTGAATATCAGTTTTTCACACTATTCACTCCAGTACATGCCAGCTGGGGGAGGGCTTTCAACAACCTATAATTAACGTTTTTTTAATTGCATTCCGTTTCAAATCCTGTCATTTATTATGAAAAGGAAGATGGACACCGGTTGGTTTGGGGCAGAATCAACAGAGAAATTCAAAAATGTTTAGGTTAGGCAAAATCCAAGGAAAATCTGTGAAGAAAATGTACGGGAGCCAGAGTCAAAAAGAGACCAAGGGGAAAACAGAATTGGAATGGGAGTTGACCGAAGAGAGATGCTTAGATGTCTTTTTACCAAAAAGCATTTATTAAATCTTCAATGGCTGAAGGACCCTTAAAAAACACTACACAAAGCAGGTTTCACAAACAGCCAATCCAGCTAATATTATTTCCATGGGAATTCCTCTTCCCAGTTAACTCCTACAATTGACAGTGGTTAATAGCACAAATCGTTGGCTGATCGCAAAAAGCCATTTGTATCTACTGACAGACCCTCTTAAAATAATCCGAAGAACACTTTTTTTATTTAATAGGATGAGGGTGATTTTCAACATTTTGTTCAGAGGAAAATGTCAAATTATGAACTCATACTACCTTAACATAAGCCAAAAATGTGCCTTCCACGTTCTCTCCTTTGTGTCTTTTTTGATTGCAGTATTTTTATGTGGGCAGCAGAGGATTGAAGGAATTTAGGGCTCCTGGTTAAAGAAGGTCAAGGATTTAGAAGCAGCACCAAATCCCACCGTTGGTCCAGATGGGCAACTTTAAAGTAATTTTGCTCAAGAGATTCAGTGAAAGATTCTGCTTCTGAAAGTATAGCATTATTAGAATGCAGACTATAAAATTGTGTACACTGCTGTCAGGAGTGGAAAAAGGAGAGTTGATGAAGACTTTTGTCTTGATCTTCAGCTGTAATGAGTTTCATGACGGCAAGAGATGTTCTTTTCAGGTATCTTGCCCATTCACTTTGGTGTGCTGGTGTATTGTACCTTTCTAACAAGAGCCAATTTGATCCATACATTATCATGTGCTAGTAGGGTTCTGCTTAGATGCGTAAGTGTATTTCTTTACACTCAGCTTTAGAGCAGTGAATACTTTCCCACCCCTAAGCATGTTGTGTCTTTGCCATACAAGGATTTCCAACATTGCTTACATTTTTAAGGCTCAATGGGATTGTCACACCACCC
This sequence comes from Lepisosteus platostomus, assembly GCF_059453375.1. Lineage (NCBI taxonomy): Eukaryota > Metazoa > Chordata > Actinopteri > Semionotiformes > Lepisosteidae > Lepisosteus > Lepisosteus platostomus. Next base: position 64,845,770 of record NC_142616.1, on the reverse strand, counting down.
GGAGATAAGCCATGGATTGTATACCTCGAGACCCGTCACATACTCAGTAGTGTATATTTAAACACAGTAATGAGTTGATGTTGTGTAACATTCCTCCCCCTGGTCCAGTCTGTTGGTGTCATTGCATACCAATTATATCTTAGTTGTAAGTTCAGTTAGTGTATATAACTATATATAGTGGTTGCCGTAACAGTTCTTAAGGTTCTGAGATGTTCCTTAATGTTAAAACGAATGCATGCAAATTAACATTAGCTTCTCTACTTGAGCTCTCGATAGACATTTTATTACTCATCCTGTCATGTTTCATTTAGCCCACATGTGAATGCAAACTGATTTTCATTCAGGTTTAACGGCTACAGCTGCCCTCCTTTCTCAAAGATTTGCCCAGGAGACTGAAACCTTCTCCATTAACCTGGCAACGCTGCTAAGAAATGGCTCGCGGTGCTCTCGAGACGGTTTCTGTTGTTCCAGGCCAGGCACAAAAGCCCTCTTCTGGCTCCCGAGGTTTGGAAGAACCAGCACTGACAGACAGAAGTGATGGTGTAAGCCTTTAGATTTTCATTTTAAGACTGGATTCTCAGAATTTTAGTCCCACCCCGACAGAAAAATGTGCTTTTCTTTATCTGACAGATTTGACAGGCTACAAAGACTCTATATTAGAAAAGCTCTAAATTATTCATGCACTTACCCCGTATTTTGACTCTTAACTGAGGGGTAACACGCTTGTGATCAAATTAATACATTTGTTTCCTTTCACACCAAGCTCCTCAAATTGCCTACATCTAGCAGCTACCCACCTGAACTACATCTGTTAGTAACTGGTAATTCGTCTTACCAGATATTTTTTGGCTGGGTCAGTGTTTCTGAGAAAGTACAGTGTGAAATTGTCGTCACAGACTGAGGTGGTTTGCCACTGGCTTGATGCTGGTTTTTGAATATTAATTGACACTGGAATTGTCCCTGGCAGTGATACAATGCTCACTTCACTTCAGATGTAACAGTTTGTTTGGGACTGATAAGTAATGTTAAAGATGTGTCTTACAGGGTTTGTAAAAAAAAGCGAAACAATTAACAATTAAGCATGTTTAGGCGTATTGAACATGACCACTGAAGAAATAATTGGTATCTCTGTTGTGCTGCCAATCCTAAAGTTAATGTCTCGTGGTGATCTCATTCATGCCGTCATACAGAACTGCCAGATTGGAGGACATTTACAAGCTGGAGCTTGAAAGCACACAGTTCTCTTCTGCTCTGTCGTTAAATGTTGCAGGTGATTAAGCTGATGCACTCGTTCATGCAGTTATTAAAAGTTGAGTCTGGTCAGTTCTCACAGAATAGACCTGGTGTTATAGAATAGACACAGAATAGACAGGGTGTTAATGTCTGCCCATCCCCAGGTGACCACACCACTAGCCTGAACTGGTTTTCACATTTTAGCTGCTGCTCTTCAAAGAGCAGGCGATTTCTTCATTAAAAAAAACTTACTCATGAACTTTGTTTTTTTTTCTTCACATATCTTATCTCGGATCCCCGTGCTTCTGCAAAGTTGCTGCTGGGACTAAGTTTAGTTTCTGTCTTGATGTGAATTCACCTGTCTTTCATATGTGAGTAATACAGTGCTCTCGGTAGACACAGGAGACATTGTTGAGTGCCAGATACCGAACAGTTAATTAGCCACTGGAGATCTGGTGGAGAACTCCCCCAGATTCATCTTGGCTGGTTTTGTTTCCCCAAGTTGATGAAGTGCGCCGCCTTGTTTTAAAAAGAGACGGAGGTGGTAGGCGAGGTTTTTGTTCCAGCCTTTCAAAACTTGAAACGGGTGCTTTCCCTGCCTGCTCCTGTGTAAAATTCCCAGTCTCCGCGCGTGTCCCCCAGTGCTTGTTTTTCACTGCTAGCTAACGATCAGTCACGGTTGTGTATCCAGAGATTTAAGACCTGTAGCTTTAAAAAGAATCAGCTGCTGTCAGCACAAGCTGATGTGCATTTTCTCTTCTTCCACACTTCCGTACTTAACACCTTGCATGATATTCCAGAGTAATATTTTAATTTAAAACGGTGTCAATAAAAGTTTTATAATACCGTGTCTGTATATGGCAGTTTTATCACTTATTGACTTAATGAAGTGCTTTTAAATAGGGATTAGAATATGGGATATATAATGGTTCGTTTCTGGCCTACAGCTTCGCTGCAGTTCAAGTGTTCATTGGCCATGGGCCTTGACTTAAAATCCACTTGTTCAGGGACATTCCACAATCTTATAGCCTTTGCTGGAATGGATATCTGGCTGAGGTGGCTTGGATCATTTGAAGAGTGGATAAGAAAACCTGAGTGTTACTGCAGTAGTTCAAATGAAATAGATTGAACGTTTCATACAAGTTGACAACGTGATGTTTCATTCTGCTTTATGCCAAAGACAGACTTGCATGTCTGTGTGTTGTTGGTCGTGCCCTGGAATGTATTGACATTTAAATCCTCAGGAAGGCTGTATCAAAGGGGTTTTGTTCTGGAGGGCTAAAATGTTGAATTCTTGAATCGTGTGACCTCCGTGCCCTTGCAGTTGTGCCTTGGCGAATTACAAAGTGTATTTATGTCAGATCACTCCTGTGAACTTTTCTTTAGTCGCTTCTGTGGCTGAGGTTTGCCATTTTTGAAACATGCAGTTTTCTGCTTGTTTGAAAATTAAGTACGAAAGAAGAGCTCATGCTCTCTTATTTGATGTGCTTATAATTAAATGTAACGGTTCTTATTTGCTCCAAAAATGACTCTCAGTGCTGTGTGGAATAATTTGAATCGCCTTGTGTGGCACAAGGTTTTGTAATGATTTCAGAAGGCCAAAAACTGGTCTTACATATTTAGAGTAAATTTCATTATTCAGATTCATTACTGTGTTGGGGCTACAGAATTTGATCTCTGTGGGGATTATCATGATAGGTTATCCACGTTTGAAAACTAAGAAAAGATTAGAAATCGTCTCATCTGTCAGAGGTTTTAAATGTGGGATCAAGCCCGTATTAAATCAGGCAATTTTTATAAGACATCGCATTTCAGTGCAAAGATATATGAGATTAGAAACTGAGCTATGGAAATGAAAGCGAAATGGATGTAAAATATTTTTTTCAGACGGAGATTTTCATATTCTAATTCACTATTTTTCAGCCCTGAATCTCCTTTGTTGTGAAGTTCAATGTTAAATTATATAGCCAAGAGCCCAGCTCTTCTTTCAAAATCGATATGATATGAATATAAAAATAATTTAATAATTGTCACTGCCCATTCGAACACATAAAGCAGAAAAGACTTGCCAGGCCCAATCCATGGATTTAAATTTATCGTAACACTGTAGCAGAGCATGCAGAGAATAAAAAAAGAGATGCATGTAGGGGAAGTTTTACTTTTATCTTTTTCTTTTTGTGTCATATTTCGTTCCCATTTCTTTAGTCAGTTGGCATTTCAGCTGTCTTTTTGAATGGGAGCTGTAAAATGATGTTCTCCCATCTGAGCCCCTAATAGCAAAATGGATTCTTTTCTTAAATCATTGTTTTGCCCTTTTTTTTTTGTTTGTAAAACAAGTTTCTGTTGAACAGTGTAATGTTAAACCAGAGATGGAAAAAAATCTGAATCAAGCACAAGAACAGGACACCCCCAGCTTGCTTTTCAGTGAGATTATTTTGTTTCCCATTTCCCTTTTATGTTTTTACTAGGTGTCAAGCTTTTTTAAGGGTTATTTTTCCTTCATGGAAAAGAGATTGAAATTCACATCATGGAGTCTTTGCACAGATGGCTTTGTATTTTGTTTTCCAGAGATGGGTCTGTATTTTTAATTTCCCAGGGGCGTTTCTGACATTAGCACTGCCTCCTGTCCAGATAACTGATGTTTGCTCTTGACCTGGCTGAGCTTGACTGAATCCGAAATGGGCCTTAACTGTTTTGGGGGGGTTCTGTATCCTCAACAATGCTCATGGCAGCCATCTCTTTCCAGGAAAGATTTTATTTCTGCAATGATGTGAACAGACACTGTTTAAAGAATGATGCAATTGATTTTTGGCACCGCTGTCTTAGATGTCTGAAGCCTTTTCAGCACCATAGGAGCTCCAGAAAAAAAGAAAAACCTGAGCCATTTTTTTACTTATGCCATTTCCATTTCCTAGCTTTCATTCAGGATTTTGAAGTTAGTGGAGTTCATTTTAGAAACATTTTGTCCATTTGTGAGGGGAAAATATGGTTTAGGGAATCGAGCTGGCCCATCATCACCAAAAATAATCCAGTGTAATGTAGCAAATAACATTGTAGGTTTAATAGGATGTACAGTGTTAATTAGTTTAAAGTAAATAAGAGGTAATGTCAGTGGATGACATGTTGGCACAGTGGGTGGCATTGCTGCCTTGCAGTGCAGGGGTCCTGGATTCAGTTCCTGGGGTGCTGTCTGCATAGAATGTGTATGTTCTCCCCGTGTGTGCATGGGTTTCCTTTGGGTGCTCCAGTTTCTTCCCATAGTCCAGAGTCATACTGGTGGGTTAATTGGCTTTTGAGAAAACTGGCCCTGGTGCGAGTGTGTGCGTTTGTGTCTGTGTGTGCTCTGCAGTGGACTGGCATCAATTCCAGGTTGTACCCTGCATCCCACCCGTTACTTTCCTGGATAGGTCATGGTTGTCTGGTGGCAACATCATTTCCTTCGCAGATTGTCTGTTTGTTTCAGGAATTACAGCCCAGATTTGAAGCCACGGCTTGATTTTTTTGGAGCGTCCTGTTATTGTGCACAATAAGGACTAGTTTTGGCCGTGACGCTGAAGTTGTTGTGTTCTGTTGCTCGTTTCTTCAGGCCTTTGGACAAGCACATTCCAACCACAAGAAGGTAGCAGCGGACGGGGAGAGTCGGGAGGAGTCCCTGATCCAGGAGTCGGCCTCGAAGGAAGCCTATTACGAACAGAGGGTCCTGGAGCTGCAGACGGAGCTCAAACAGATGAGGAACGTCTTGGCCAATGCGCAGTCCGAGAACGACCGGCTTGCCTCGGTTGCACAAGAGATGCGAGAGGTACGGTGGGATAGCTGGGCTTCAAGCATTAGAACAAGCACCTGGTCCGTGTGCAGTGATGATCTTACTATAGATGCATCTTTTTAAGCTTCTTGTAATATCCCTGAAGTTGACTTATTAAAACTATGGATGTGCCCTGCCAAGTTGGTGCATTCAGTAAAGAATCCCGTGTGGAGGAGGATGGATTTATCACCTGCGCTACCCTAGACCAGCTGAACGCTATATGACACCAGTATTCGTTTATGGGATGCTTAGCTTGAAAGCAAACGTGGCATGTGCTGCCCTTGAATTCCCCCAAGCTCGTCTGAGATCGCCGGTGAACGAGGAAGCTGTCATGAAGTGAAAGCGAAGCTGCTCTCTGAGAGGTCTGTCGTCCGTGTCTAATAATGACAGCCAGAAAATGGAAGTGAAAGAGTGCACCAAGATGAAAGCCATTAGCAACGTGAGCCTTTCATGTACTCGAATTCTGGGCACTTTGTACATATCCATCAGATTTGTTTTCTTCATTAAATAGAACCCTTAGATTGGTCTTTAAGACTTAAGCACTAAAGCTCCTGTAGAATCTTAGGATTCCAATAGATTTCTAGGGCATCAGTGATTTATAATTATCCTTATGCATTCCCCTTAAATCTCTGGATGTTGGAAGATTGGTTTTAGGAATTATATGTGGACTAGGTCTTCCAGCTGTACAGTATTTATAACATATGCTTTGCATGAAAGCAAATCACAGCATTTAAGAAAATGGGCTGTTTTTTTTTTCCTATCAGGCCAGTATGGTGGTCAAACAGGTGTTCAAACTGTTGTTGGTCAGCTGTTATAAAACAACTGCAGAAAATTGTAAGACAATTGGCAGTTTTCTTTGGTTCGGATGATTTAGTTTGACAATTTCAGTATATTTTCAGTATTCTTACATCTGTAATATGTTTTCCCACCCAGGTAATATCTTTAAAAAGAGTTCCCTCACCAAAGCAAATGTATTTTGTCTTGTATTTCTGCTGAGATCATAATTAGCAGCAGGTTGTGCAGGACATATTAAGTAGAAATGACTTCATGCTATAAAAAGCACCAGAAGTCACCTTTTCTTGTTGGGTAAAAATCAGTTTCAGTTCATTCTCATCCCTGCATATTACATTGATATATTACACTTTCCCAGAGAGGTGCTAATTGAGGGCACAGAGCCGTCTGCGTCTGCTGAGGTTGAGAGTTTTTCACGTTGCTGCAGAATTACCAGTTGATTTTGTCGCAGCAATGCAGCATTTTAAAAAAAAAATTCTTAGGATAAAGGATAAAGCACATTTCACATGTCCAGTCAATTACAGAGGTCCTGGAACACAGGGTGGACCAGCTAAGGGCACATTTGTAATTTGTAAGGAGCTCAGGTTACTGAAAGCGTCAATATGTGAACTCGGTGAGACATTAATCTAGCGTTACTCAGACTGTCAGACATGCCAGAATGTTCCCATTCTTGTTCCTGTGCCAGACTTGAATTAGATTTGGATTGTGCTCAGACCTGCTTTAGTTTATGAAAAGCTAGAGGTATAATCAGTATTCAGTGCGATTAAAATCAAGTTTCTGCCTCAATAATATGAGGGGTTTATGCTATAAAAGATTTTAAGTAACCTCAATACCAGAAATAACAACCTTTCAGTTCTGCTTTACAGATCGTATGTTCTCTATAAACACATTGTTTTCCTAGAACAAGCTTATTAGCAAGGATAGTTTGAAATTTATTAGAAAAATCTCAAATCTTAAGGACATGTGGATGCGTTTTATACTCTTTAAAAGGAGGTGCTATACTCAGGTTTCAGCTTGAGTGAAGGGCATATATATAAAGAAATCATGAGACTTTTTAACCCAGTGTCAGCTGCTGTCACCTCTGGGTGAGGATTTTTTTATCTCGGATAAGGGGATTCCCAGTCAGACCATCGGAATAAAATAATTTAGCCTCTTGATTGAGCAGAGGGAGGGGATCAATCCTGTAAATCCTCCCTTTGAAGTCTTTGGTTTAATTGTTGGAAAAGTGCCCTCCTTGAGGAGGGGAGGAGAAGTCAGTGTGCATTAAATACCCCAGCTCTGGTCTGAACCCTCCCGATCTCTGAGCGTCTGCACAGTGTCTGGGCTGCTCCAGCTGACAGCGAGTTATTAACTCTCCTGTCTCCAGCCTGATTTCCTTGATTTGGGGGAGGGGAGCTGGCTGGTCTTTCTTTGTCCACACACACACACACACACACACACACACACACACACACCTCCATCTGTTAAGACACAACCTAAGCAGGCATATGCGCACGCGCACACACACACACCCGAAGAAGATATTTCATCTCCCTCCATTTCGTTTGATCAGCCCTCTGGATCACAGCTGGCCTCATGGGGAAGAAGCACTGCAGGCTCTTTAATCCTGCAGAGCCTCGGTCCGAGGCCAGAGGCCAGGCCCGCCTGGCGCAGAGCTGCTCCCTCCCTGCCCCTCCCTGCGCTGTGTTTTAACATGGGGAAGAGCAGCCTGCGGCACTTTCCCTTTAAGAGAATATGCTGCACGTTTAATTACTGCAAAACACATCCGTCTCCGCCAGGTTTTGTGCTCCGCAATTTTATTTGTGTGTGCGTGAGAGAGAAAGATGAAATATATTGTTTTTAACATTCTGAGAAGGAAAATGTGAGGAAGTATGCTTCAGCACATGTTTGGGTGCTTTTCTACGTATATGGTAAAATGTAGGTTAGTCCTGTCTTCAACAAGACCCAGTGGTATTTGGAAAAAACCTTATTTCCTGTTTTAGCTGACATCTGAAAATGTAGGAATGAAAAGCTGGGACTTTTTGGCTTGTGGCTTTTGCTATTATGTGACCTTATTCCTCTTTCGTGTCCTTAAAAAAATAATTTTCTTTCTAAAATTTAATACATACAATTTCTGACATTCTGTGGAGGGAAAATAAGCTCAAAGCTGCCAAATCCTGTGTAAAATGGATTTTGTGGGGGCCAGCTGTCCTTGCTCAGTATTTTTCCGACGTTTTGCATGCAAAATGCTTAAAAAATAAACTTGTTTTTTTAATGTTCAGCTGACCTTTTTATTGCTTTTTCCTAGCGTTTCCTAGTTTTGGAAAATCTGTTTCTGCTCATGTAGTGGTGCACACAATTATTCCGAAATTTTGAAATAACAATTGAAAGGTCTTACTGAAACTGGTAAACAGTCATCCGAACCATGAAGCAGCCCTTCTTTGTAATTCGTAAGTGCCTGCGCAGTGGCTCCGTATTGATTCAACGGTGGCGTTATGAAAGAATCTGGACTTAAAATGGAATGAAGAGCTCTGACTGGATTCACCTGTCTCAGATTAGACAGCGCCACTGCAGTCCAACTATCCATCTTCAGAAAGCTGCTCTTTCTGGGGAGGGCTGTCGCAGGCCCGACCCCACACTCACACCTTGGCTGGGGCACCAGTCCATTGCAAGACCCCAAAGAAGGGGGGGGGGAGGGTTTAGAGAAACCCACTAACGTGTCTTTGGGAGGTGGAAGGAAATAGGATCACCTGGCAAAAATCTATACCGATGTGTGGAGAACGTGGAGACTCTGCACAGACGGATGCCTCGGGCCCCCGGGGCTGTGAGTCTGCAGCCCTGCCACGCCACTGAGCCACCCCACTGCAGTTCAGTGCTTGGTATTCAGGCCACAGTGCAGTGCAAAGCACAGCCCGCAGCCGCTTTTCACAGTGATCATCTGCGCACACTGTACTGAATAAGAGCTTGTCACATTTCAGCTGACTGAAATCAGGCTCTGATTGAAACTGAATGCATTTTTAGATTGTGGCAGATGATGCTATGCAAATGTAAAAGAAGCTAGACAAAAGCTCCCTGCAATTTTAGGGAAGGGGAGTGTTACAGCATCCCCACATAAATCAATCAAATACAACTTCCTTCCTTCCTCCAGTTTTTCCAATTTCACTGGATGCCATCTCATTAAACATCAAGTGAACAAAAACAATTCTTAACATAGTTGAACCGAATACAGATCAACAAGGTATCGTTAGTTTGTTTTGGCTTTGAGATAAAATTGCAGGTGCTTGAGGTCATCAAGTCATTGACATTTTTATTTAGATATTAATCTTTGCAGATGATTTTTATCTGTAAAATACTAGCTGAGTGGAAACAGAATAATATACTGTATGAACACAAGGTAGATGAAGCTGCAGAAGGTGCTGTTGACTTTGCTGCAGATATTTCCCATTCATATTGAAGACCTGAGTAAGTAACAACCAGGGTAATTCATGGAACACGTGGGTATTTTACTGAATAAAGAAATAATGCAAGTGGCACAGGAGAGTTTAAAACAAGAGATCTCTTACATCCATCCTTAAACAGCTTCCACGAGTTACTTGAAAACTGCATATTTCAAGAGTAAAAAGGGGTCTTCACTGTGTTTCACAAGAGATATCATGCCTGTGCTGGCGTTACGCTAAGAAGAAAGCCATGTGTAATTTATCTAATTCACATATTTCTGCGTTGCCAAGAACCTCTTTAATGAAACTGAAACAAATTGGCTCAATGAAATAATGAAATGGGCTAGTCTAGTGCCTTAATACACTGCCACATGCATTTGGCACGGGTGGGATTTAAACCCTCAGACTTAATGGGTGCAAATTGGATCTTTGATTTGCCACGTTTGACAGTACTATTCCAGAGTGGACTGTAGTGATGTGCGTTGCTGGGGGGGGTACTTAAGGATCCTATTGTGCGTCCTCTGATGGATGAGGTGGTGGGTCATGACGGGGGGGCTTCTGGAGGTCTATTCTGCAAAAGGCAGTGCTGCGCCCAGGAAACTGCCCATACTCTACAGTGGCTGTTTATCTCGGAGCAGTGCCTGTCCCTTCACTGCGCCGCACTGGGGAGAATTATCAGGGCCAGAGAGGATTTACGTGGCTAATGAATCGCTTCCAGCTCTGCCTTGGAAAGGATTTCTGGGTAAGCGAGCCCAGCTGTAGGCTGCCTTTGTTCGTGTACAGGAAGTGCTGTTGTGATGGTGATACCGAGAGACAGGCACACCGCTGGGATTTGTCTAGACAGGTTGCAGTCAGTTAGAAAAGGAGAGGACAAGGGGTGAAATTATTTACGGAAGCTGCCGTATTAGGCTAAGCTTTCAGGGTTTTAGTTTTATCGTAGCTGTTTGTTTGTGACTTGCACAACAACTGGTTGACGTCTTGAGTTAGAATGCCCAAGAATGCAACTGTTTTACTGGCCAGCTCAGGCGTAGGGGACGAAGTGCAGGGTTTGGAGCTGACGGCTGAGAGCTGGCTCTCACTTTACAAATCTGTGTGTGTGTGGTTTTCAGGGAGTGAAATGTGCTGGAATTAAAAAAAAATATTTGTGTTGCATTATTGTTATTTGAAATATGCAATTCCCTGAACTCTTTTCTCTGTTTAATCTCTATAACAAAACTAGAAGACTGGAGGTGTAATTTCCCTTATTGCGCGATTAACGTGATGAATTTAAAATACAGGTTTTCCAACGTATTTATTTCTTGAGTCATATATTACTATTAATAATAATATATCTAAGCCCTTTTTAAGAAATGCAGAGTACTATACAATAACATACATGTCAAGACTAAATCTAAATTATATATTAAAGGATTTAATTAATAGCTCTTTAATCAAATTTTATAAATGATGGCAGAGTCATAGTGAATTCCACTGACATGTCCTATTGTGTGGAACCTGAGGAAGAATTAGGTGTGCCACACTTCCAGCACTTAAGACCTGGTGGGTTCAACTGCTTCACTATATTAACTTAATTAGAATAGTGTATTTACAGGCGTTCCCTGATGGCAAGATATGGCAACAACTGCGGTTAAACCTGCTCTCCCTGTGCTCATTTTCTAGTTGGGATCAAAGTGTAAGCGAAAGGATTAGTTAGTTTAATTCCCCGCTGATCAGTGTGTTTCATGCCCGAGCCTGCTATCTGCCTCCACCCATCCTGATGATGCGTTTAGTGTGATCTAAATCTTATCCGGGTGTACAGACACCTGAAAGGCAAGGTCAGTGAGGAGACCATGACTTGTGAAGCGCTGTGATCTGTGGAGATTCGGTTATGTATTCTCATGGGTTGACACTGTGCAGAGCACGATTGCTGGACTCCTTCAACAAACACAAGGTTCTGCCACTCTGGCCAAGTACGACCAGGTCTCTCATAAATACAGCCATTTTTCTTCATTTTTCATTTCGTTTCATTTTCATTTTTCATGGTTGTTATTGTTGTTATTTAATCAGTTTGGCTGATTTACAGATTCAGTTAAAAAAAAAACGAATTTAATGGAAGACACTTCTCATTTACATCCATTGGCTAATGGCACAGGGAGACCCTTGAAGACTTTGTTTCTAATGCCATCGATTGCAGTAATAGTTGATAACATGCTCTGCTCATGCCAGTTCAGACCAGAGTGGTATCCTGCCATCACCGCAGACCAAGAGCCACAATGCCTTTCTTTGTTGGTATAGGCAATAATTAGGAGTAGTTGTCCTAATTAATTAAAGATCACGAAGAAATTAATATCACAAAGAACAATTAGGCAAATGCATGAAGCACGTAGCTCTTAGCCAGTGTTCTCTTGTAAAGATTAGCACACTTTAGTACCTGGAAGAGGACCTATTTTAATACAGGGAATTTCAGAGTAACAGCCTTTAATCTTGTGAGTATTTGTGGGCTGCAATATATTTTGTACTGAATAGACTGTTCTTGTATTAAAATTTCTGCTTTTTTGATTTATTGTTATCAGTTTAAAATATTTAATAATTTTACTTATGGGCATGATAGATAAATTATGCTCAAGTTACACCTGGTGCTGCAGGGACTCACAAATTCACCATTTAGTATAAGCTCAGAATATCCAGTCCCCCCATTTTAATTTTTTTAGTCATCATCTTAACATCTGACCCAGAAAAGTCTTAGTATTGAATTGGGATTTATAAATTATTAGTTGTTTTCTCTTTGCAAGTACCACACCTAAGGAAGAAATGTGCACAAGCACAGCAGAATTAAATATTTATCATCTTCGGTTCAGAAATTAGTTCTCTCAGTGACTTCAGCTTCAGAAGAATTTTCGTTATACCAGAAATGAAAAAAGCACTGCATTTTGTGACATCAATACACTGCTTTAATTTCTATTAACTGTTTTTGAATTTAGAGACAATGGTTTTTGTGTGTCTGACCTTTTGATTTTCAGTGAAGTACCACTTGGAATAACACCGTGCTAAAGATCTACCATTTTATTCTGTTTAAAAGAAACCTTGTGTTGTAATGGTGCATCAGTGTGCTCTACAGACGTCATTCCATATTGTTGCAGACATGGTCAGTGAATATGCCTAATGTCTTGACATTTATACAAATATGTACAGTATGCAATCATGCACATATGTGAAAACACCTGGAGCCCTGATGCCTGGCATGATCCATCTTCCAGCCATCAATGTCCATTTGTCAGTCTTATTTGTTGTGTTTCAGCCAAGCCAACCATTGAGTCTCAGGTTCCAGCGCATTTTTTTCCAAATTGTATTCACTCCACGGGTAAATGCCTGATGTCTGTATCTACAGGAGGTATTTTGTAAAACTTAACAGCAAGAGCATTTTTGATCTGGTATCCACTCAACCCATTTTCTTCCAGGAGCTGGTCTAACATCGTTTTTTCTTGTGGCTTGATCACAGAGTGCTCGTGTTGCCTCTTGAGAGGCTGAGTGCGTGGGAGGCAAGACAATTTGTGCCGACGAGACTGGGTGCCAGGGTGACTGGGACTTTCCAAATAAAGGCACTCACTCTGTTTTGATGGGTGACTTTAATTATTATTCTTTGCCAGTAAACCTCATCACACCCAGCCAGCTGCTGAGCTGCACTGACAATGACTGAGCCCACCCTGCCTGGAGGGTGGAGAAAAACAAGCTGAAAATGATCAGGAAACGGTTTCATTTGGCTTTGCTGCGGTGCTTCTCCACCCTCTGGAGAAGCAAGAGGTGTGCGAGAACAGGGATTAGATGCAAAGCAGTTGGCACAGACTTGAGTGTTACCTTAAGAAAATAACATAACTGGGAGAGTTATTCAGGACAGTTGGGTTTGTGGGAAAAAAATGGTTAGGATAATAAACAAATGGGTGTAACTAAGATCTGTAAGAATTTACCATGAGAAAAGCCAGTACCTAGTGATTCTTTTCAATACAGTTTTTCCACCATCGTTCTACAGAAAAGAGACTTCTGATTTTTCCTTTTCAGACAACAGTTCTGTCTTCTGCACCTCTACAAAACTGAGGTTCCTTTTAGCAGTTGTTCCACAAGAGCTGCAGGAATAAATTAAACATCAGTTAGGCGTGACAAAGTTCTTCATGCTTCTTTGGATATGACAGTGGAGGGGTTATTTTAGACCACGTTCATATCTGCTGATGCAAGCCTTGTTTTAACTAAAGTACAAATGACCTCAAGGCCTTTAGAATAGGTTTTTATTGTTGTGAAAGCAGTCATAAGTATTTCTCATGGCAGTCACTAAGAGATCCTGGGCTCTTTATTGTGAACATGGGGAATTGGTTTGTTTCCGCAAGCCTTGTAATTGGACGTTAGTGAATAGCATTTTACTTCCAGTCTCATAGGGGGGAATGCAAATACAGACTAATCTATTTTGACTAATCAGCCTCCATGCCCTGTGATTGAATTTGATTTCTCTTTTCTCCCTGTTCCCCGAAGCAATCATTTAGTCACATGCCTTTAAGTAGATCAATATTGAGTATCTGCACTTATTTATCTTTCTGATTAATTTGTCTGTTTTGCATCTGGTGTTGCCTTATAATTTAAGTTTGCATTCAATTACAGAAATCACAGTGGGGCTGGTTGATGGCATGAGTTGAAACTGTTTTATGTCATGCACTTAAAATTTAAATGATATGATTTTGCCAAAACCAACAGCCGGCTATTGGCTATTCAATGAAAATTGTTTTTTGAAAAATAGGAGTTTGAAAATGGTATTCATAGAAAACACATGATCTTGTATTTTCCTCCTGCACTGTAACGGAACAATGTAGTCATCTAATGGCATGTGGAGCTGTCCCAGTTTGAGCGTGATGCTTAATAACAATTTGCAGCTATTCTTTCTGTGTATTATCAGCCTGAGAGAAATATGTTGGGCCCAATTTCAGTTAAAGGTTAGACTGCTACTTGTCATTTTTAATTTTTTACCCCCCTTGTTTTTTCAAAAATCCTTGTGCATCTTTGCATCTGTGTTCCTGGCTATGAAATAGACTAAATATTTTTGTTGTAATAGTTATAATTTAAATATGGCTGGCAGGCACTTTCACCCACAGTAACTGTAGTAACTCTCATTCCACAATGGAATTATACTACAAAAGTAATATAATTGTAAAAACACAAAAAGGCTACATTCTGCCATACAGTGCAGTATTTAAACGTGCAGTGGTTTAACAAAAATTGCATCAGAGTATCCCATAAAAGCTGTTCAGTAAGGCAAACATACAGTTTAGTAAAAGATAGAGCAGCTACACTACATGGTTTATAGTGAAATGCATATGGATGGCATGTGATAGAACAAGGAGCTGGGGAAAAGCCTGTCATCCAGTATTTTGTTGTGGTTGGTATTGAGTAATACCACGTTTAATGCTTTAAGGGTTTTTGCTTATTGTCAAATGTGGATCATTGCTTTAGAGTACAATAGGAATTATTGTAGTTTCTAGTCATATGATGTACATGAACTACTAAGATAAATGACATTTATTTTATATTTGCCAATTTGAAAGCCTTCAGAATGGCCATAACTAGATGAAGGGGAAGAGAAACTAATAAAGTGACCTGCTGTGGTTTTGTTTTTTATCTTGTCACATGGAGCTTAATGTCATGGTAACATTAAGAGGAAATTGATCTCCGGCTTCCCTGTTGCATTGAAAGGAAATTTATAAGGAAAGAACCAGACTACAGAATTAGGCTAGGACTCTGTCTGATCAATAACTGCATTTATCAGGATCGATTTCATTTTTGCTTAAGTAGAGCTTTGAAAGTATCTGATCTTTGCCAAGTACATAGGTTAGCAAGTTAAGACCTCATTTGCTTTCAAGCCTTGTCTTTGGAAGTGAAAGCAAATACATTGTCACCAAAGACAGTTGTATTGTTTTAACAGGAATCATAAAGCTTTGAGCACCTAATTCATTTTTTATATTGGTCTTAAGTTTACCTGCAGTCGGGGGAGTTTAAGTCATTTTTCAGTCGTTTTTGCTTATTTCTTGTCTGTTCATTTTGCTACAATGCACTTTAACCTGTGGTATTGATGACCAGTAATGGGCTCTTGACAGGACTGAACACAGTGAATATCAATGATATGTTCCCCTGTTTCCTTTGAAGAGGTCTGGGGTATCAGATATGCAGGGGCACTTATAGTATTGCACTGTAGTTGAGCAGTATCTCAGCTATATACTGAAATAAATAATAGTGTAACAATAAAAAGATTATTAAAAGCTGCCACACACCTTCATCACAAAAATCTGTGATGACAGAGAATTCTTACCAAAATAAAACGTGCAGCCATTCCAGCCAGCCTAGCCTAATGCAATCTTCCTGTTTTTGTTACTGCAGCAGTTTAATGTTTTTCAAACATTCAACTTTAACAGTGTTTGTACAGTAGTCAGTCATCTTTATTTGGCCTTGTAATGGTTTTTAGTGATATGAAGATTTGCACAGATGTTGGTGTCATATCAAGTCCCAACACCAGTTCCCAAATAGTAAAGATGTATTGAGGTTGTCAAGGAATTATGTTACAAAAGGCAAGCCTACACATGCAAACCTGAATGCTAAAAATCCCATTCTCACCTGCATGAAGGTAGACTTATCCCTAAAAGGCTTAAACCACAATGTTGCAGTGTGGTGGAAAAGTAAGTCCCCCCTCCTTACGATTTTATGATTTTATCACCAAACCCTAACAGTAGATAAAACTAAACTCGTTTTCCAAATAATACACAAACATACTTTGCTATTTAAAAAATCATCCTGCATTCAGTATGTTGGTACTGTAAATATGTTAAACCATAAAATCCTAAGGCAGTGTTTTTCAGCCCACTGTATATGATATTCACATCATGCACAGCATTTTCGGGCTTGTTCTGAATGCAGCATGCGTGCAGTGACCTTCCAGTCTAAGTCATTTATAGTATGGTTAATGGTGGCCAGCAGCACTGGGTTGCTGATTAAGACTGTAAATACCTCAGGCTGTTCATAAATTATACATCTAGTTACATAGATAAAACCTAACTTTTGACAGAGGTCTTTAGGTACTGGTAAATCAAATGTCAATAAAATATTAGAACTGTACCTGCTGTTTCCCTAGAGAATGCACTCCTAACTCTGCTGCAGTCACTGGAATGGCAGGCGTCTAGGGCTCAGGATGTTTTCCACTCAGTGAGAGGTGGCTGAATAAATATTTTTTTATGTTTTCTACTCAGTTGAAATGTCCTGTCCCTGTGGACAGTAATGTTTCTGAGAAGAAAATCTGTACAGATGTTTTAGTGGGGAATTTAATTCCAGCCTTAACTTGACATTTATTTTGTGATGTGAAATACAACTGTGATTTTCAAGCCTGTAAAAAAAATATTTTTATGCAGCTGATAGTTTTGACCAGCCTTGATTCCGACATATACCAGCATGACTGATGATGTCTTATTGTTCTTCTTCATTTATTTTAAGCCCAGTCAGTCCATGCAGGCAGACTACTACAAAACTAAAAATCACTGCAGCTTTGCCATTTTGTTTCGTAATAGAGCTGATTAGAATTTGAAAAGTGAAACATATTAAAAGTTTTGTCGAGTGAAGTTCATTGTAGTCCAATATTTCATTTGTGTAGGTGCTTTCACTCACACCATCAGTGAATTAGATTTTTTTCTGTTGTTTAGACATGCTTTCATCTTATATGTAAAATTATTTTTATTTTTATACCTCTTGTAAGGATTCCAATACGCTGTCATCTTTATGTTCTTTATGATAGTTACCTCTCGTTTATATAATGGTGTTTTGAAGGTGCACAAAATACAGCAGTCTTTGAAAATAACATAAAATATTCCTGACTTGTAAAAAGGTGGGTAGTCATTGCTTTCATTTTGTGATAAGGAAGACTAAAAGCAGGCTGGTGTGAAGTTAACTGAAATTTTCTGTTTACTGATTGCTTCTCTGATTTCCATGTAATGCACCGGACTGTTAGTCTGCATGGATTTCATTGTGGTGAATCACAACTCTGCTGTTACCAACTGGCAACTGTAAAAGTGCTGTTTGCTGTAATTATGGTCAAGGCAGATAGGTCTCAGACCTTTTTATGAACTGTAAAAAAATCATTCTACCACTGAAAGCACCCTTTTACGTTTTTGGTGAAAAATGTCAGCCTTAAAGTTTTAGCTAGTCATTTGTAAAACAACACATAGAAAATTCCTTTCTAATTCAGTCATAATAATTACTGAAGATGATATCCATGGTTAAAAATATTTGGCTTAGGCCTCTGGACAGTTTTAATCAAACTGCTGTAAATGCAAAAGACAATCAGGACTTTGTTGATGATTTTACAAAGAAAACCCTCTTATAATTTCTGATTATAATCCTCAGTAGTCTTGATGTCTGGATTAGCAAAATCTTTAAATTAATTCAGTCACTGTGGCAGTATCGTATTTTGGAGTTATTCTGTACACTGTGGAAGGTTGAGTGACTTTGGGATCACATTTAAATCCTCGCTCATTTCAGTTATGTTGCTGAGGAGATAAAGACATCTTTTCCTTGGTATCTGTTCTGGAAACCACGTTGTGTTGTTAGCTGGGTAAAGAATTTTGTAGTGAAAAAGCAGTAGAGATTGAAATGGATATATAATTTGCAGCTCAGTTTACAAAGCCAGACTGCGTTCTGAGTTCTAATCATCCCTTTGGATGCCTGTATCCGGATTCTCTGGGAAGGAGTAAAATAAGGGGTTTGTCCTCTTGCTGCTGGAAATGTCCAGACCAAGGGAGGAAGGTCACTGGGGTATTCCTAATTGATAATTCTATCCATCCTTGATTTTGTGTTACAAATAGGAAAGGGGATTTGAACATGAGCCTTCTGTATCCCTTTAGTTTTGTGCTGTTTATTGCTCAAGAAATCAATACATCAAACCAAAGTTAAAAGTACTGTAAATCATGGCATTACAGTTATGTGTAAGGTCTGTTCAATCAATATCTGATGTATTTATTTAACTCTTTTTTTTGAAATACCTACAGAGATTTTGGTTTCCAGCTTTTTAACAGTTGCTTGGAAGTTAAATTCATGTCTGTATGAGGCTTTTAATTGCAGTATGATGAATGAGCTCTGATTGATTTTTACATTATTTCTAAACACACAGGCAGCATGATCATTCTAATAGATGTAGAGAGTCAATTCCTGTTTATTTCTCTTTCATTTCTTCGTTTCATTCAAATGATTTGCATTCAAGCCCATTCTCAGAGAGACTAACCTATTATAATAGGATTTGTTTCTTCGTTCTAACCTTATTAGCATTGAGTTAACAGCTGGTGACCTCGGCAAAGAATTGGTCATAGCAATTGGCTTTTTATTTGTAATGCCAACACCAAAGACACTTCATCAAGTTGCTAGCAATGTCTTATACTTTGTCTTTTACCAACGGAACTGCTGATGTGCCTTCATCTTTGTATGAGCACAAAAGAGGCCACTTATACAGACCTGCTGGGTCACTGGTAGCTCCGTGTGAACAAACTCAGGTTTTCTGAGCTAAAGACATTTTAAAGTGAGTTTACTTTCCCAAAGCTTTTCTTGGCAGTCTTTTTGAATGAGGGAAAATATGGCGAGTCTTCAGCAACAAATTCCTTTCATTCCCTCTAATTGCATTTCTTGACCCTGGCTGGGTGAAAGGACGACGGTCCTTGTGTGGTTTTTAATTGAAATTGATCGTCCAGCCGTTGTCTTGCGAACTCCCTTTGGTTTGTTAGAAAGCAAACTGTACAATCGGTAATCCACATCGCCTTTGCTGCCACCAGTGCCCTGAGTTGTATTGTCCAAATGTCAGCAAGAGATTCAACCACTTATGAGATGATGTAATCAGTCCACTGTGGTGGGTTGATGCTCAGTTGGTACACCTTCAGCTCCTGATGAGTTTTCAAGACAGTCAGGTTGCCACCAGAGTGATTGGAGATAATGGTTTTCTTATCTTTGGAGGTCTAGACATGTGGCATTGTTGTTTACGTGGCAGCTTGTCTTTAACATTATTGGATTAGGTGTCCCACAGAAATGAATCCTCTGTCCCCATACAGACAACAGCCTCTGGCATTACATCGCTGGCAGCATTCTGCCTGCTGACCTTTCACCTTGACTTCTTTCTTACATATTGTCTACTGTCCTTGCACACGTTCACTGCAGACTCCTGGAGGTGTGCCCCTTGCAGTCCGGCTCTTGATTGTCGACTGCTGTTGTCAGGTGAAATGATTTGCTTGCCGTCTTCGACTCGTTGTGTTGGAAGTGGAGGTATTCGGCCTCTTCTTTTCTGGCACTCGGCGGAGGGAGAGGCAGACAGCCTCACTTACCTGTCTTTACTCTCTCTTGCTTTGACGGAAATGAAGGTGGAGTTGGATGAGTACCAGATCAGAATCGCCCCTAAGCCCTCCACACAGCCCCCTACCCACTGACAGTCCTAAATTATTAATTTGCTGTCATCAAAGACTGATGTTGCCATCCCTGCAGAGTGGATAATTGATGTCAAATCTGTGCCATCTGCTCTGCACTTTAACTAATAATTAATAACAGCCGATTTTACAATCGGCTGCCATGGAGATTTAATTCTGAAAAGTCAATATTGGGTTGTTCATTTCGAGTTGTGCATCAGAGTGATTGTACTTATCTAATTAACGTGAAGATAATATCTCGGTAATGCTTTGTAAATGGAGAAGCCCATCAGGTGATAATTGCTGATATGAGGAATGGGGACTAATAGTCCAGCATGCCGAATTTGTTAAAGAACCCAGCAAAATATACCGTTTCTTATGTTTCAATAAGAAACATACTCAGCATTTCAATAAGAAAGATTGTTTCAACAATAGTTTTATTTAGATGATTATTTTTTTGCAATGAAGTGGGCGGCTTATGCATGGGTTTATTTATCAAGTGAGAAGTGTGTGGATTAAGTTCCTGTAATTCTGACTCATAAATCTGGCCCATCTGCTCTCGATTTGTGTTTCTTTGGCGTTTTGTGCATCAGCGGTGGAAGTTGTGTGCCAAATGCTCCAGCCAATATTCCCTTTTGAGTCGCAGCGTATCGGCGAGGCCTTGTTGGGGGCCTGCTGACCGCAATCTGTTCCTGTCTGTGTTGCAGAACACCCAGGTGGTGGAGCTGCAGAGGAACCGTCTGCGCGATGACATCAAGGAGTACAAGTTCAGGGAGGCCCGACTGCTGCAGGACTACACCGAGCTGGAGGAGGAGAACATCTCCTTGCAGAAACAGGTCTCCGTCCTCAAACAGAACCAGGTGGGTGGCATTAGCAAGGTGGAGACCGTTCTTAGGTGTCATGGCCCCCTTGCCCGAGAAGAACGTTCGGCGAGCTGCAGGGGAACCTGAATATTCAGTTCCTGGGAGGGTGGTCAGTGAGTGAAGATGTGATGGCAAACGGGAATTGGAATTCACGCAATCACGTCTCTGTTTTTCTGAAAGTGTGTGTTAAAAAAAAAACTGCATTTGTAAACCAGTGAGCCTTCATGCACTACATGAGCTCAATAATAAACACTTTTTCTTTTGTAATGGACTGTATTATTAGAATGCATTCAAATTACTACAGGCAAGCAATTAAAAGGTTGTGTGCATGAAAAGACTTCTGTTATTACACCTTACATTCTAATTGAGCAATAAAGGTTTGAGAGAAAGCAGGAACTGGCTACACTCTGCCCAGTGTTCCTGTGCTTGTCAGCTTGATGACCTTCCTGCACAGCCTTTATGAGACTGAGAATTACAATATGTATACATTTAAACTTGCTATAAATATTTTTTTTAAAGCAGCAGTTGCATGCTTTGCCTAAAAGTATGGAGTGGAACTTCAGCTCTCATAGATCTCACATTTGTCTCTGTTGGTACATTTAATACATCTGTAAACTGTCAGTTACAGGACTTTGTAGCCTTATATACCCAGTGCCTTACAATTTCCACTCTGTAGGCACTATATTTACAGTATGTCGTATTAGAGTAGGTAGGCAGTTCATAAACAAGCCACAAAAGTCCATTGGTCAAGAGCTTACCTTAGCCTTGTTGTTAAGCAGACTTCTCCTCCTTCCCAGTGATGGGACACCAGTCCTATCCCCAGCTATCTCTGTTCCTTATTCATATTGCTGGGTGGACAGGGGTAAAGTACCTCACTCAAGGTACAACAGTAACATTAGTACAAGCTGATTTTTTTTATGTTCATTTTATGTGGTGTCTGCAAGAAAATCTCTAAATTTAGTTTGGTTATATTCGGTAATTTTCTTCTTAGCCTCATATATTTAGTTGAAAAAACAGAACTGCTACCTATACACTCTTAACCAATGTAGGATCTTGCTGAGTAGGAGGTTATGTATAAGGGCATCACACTGGACAAGGGGACACGAATATGAATTAACTTTTACTATTGCAAAATCCTCTTCTGAATTATTGAAATTGCCCGTTTTCTGCTTAGCATCAGTGTGTGTGAATTAAAATACTCCAAATTTCAAATATGTGATAACTCCAGCTAGAGTGGAGAGTGGAGTAAAAACTTAACAGAGTGGGTAAGAGATGAATCTCTCCATAAATCACATGACAGTTTATCTGGGGACCCTTTCTTTTCAGCAGTGTGAGAGCATGATTTTATTGGGGATATTTGTTTCATTTTCTGCATTCCTTCCCTGCATCCAGGTTGAATTCGAAGGCCTGAAACATGAGATCCGCCGCCTGGAAGAGGATACGGAGTTCCTGAACAGCCAGCTGGAGGACGCCATTCGACTGAAGGAGATCGCCGAGCGGCAGCTGGCCGAGGCGCTGGAGACCATCAAAACCGAACGTGAGCAGAAGAACAACCTCCGTAAGGAGCTGTCCCACTACATGAACATCAGCGACTCCATGTACAACAGTCCCCTCAGCATCTCTCTGGACGGCCTCAAGTTCAGCGACGACACGGTGGAGCCCAACAACGACGACGCGCTCAATGGCTACGACCACACCTCCTTCAGCAAGATCGCCAATGGCGAGAACAACAAGGCGTCCACTCCCAAGAAACACGAGCTGTTCCCCCCTGCCCCCAGCCTGGTTAATGACCTCCTGAGCGAGCTCAACATCTCTGAAATCCAGAAGCTTAAACAGCAGCTCATGCAGGTAGGGAATTCAGGCCGGTTTCATCATGCCTTTTTCTTAAACATCAGAGGATCTCTTAAGTTATTCAATGGCAAATCAAATGCAAAATCCCTCCCAGAACTCTCTCAGGGTTTCAGATCCAGGTCAGCAAGTGTGCAGCCTGAACTCAGAACTTGTCTTTGCACTTGGATTTGTTTCATTTCCATTCTGACTTATGTTTGATATACACAACTGGTGTTGATATCACAGAGTTTAGTACCAGTAGGTATAATACATGCCAATTCTTTTTTAATTAGTCAAAGATAATGCATTTGTCCTTACAGTACCATTCTTACCTCTAAACCACTAGGTCACAGAAATAAATCCTGTTAAGGAGAACTCGAGCTAATCCATGCAGAAACACCCCCTTCATGGTGTGCAGGGCTCTGATGTGCCATCTGTCAGAAAATCATGATCCGTTCTGCTTTCCTAGATGTGAGGGATCCTTGTGAAGAGAGTGTGCTCATGGCTCTTGACACAATAGGAAAATCACTGGTGTCCCCAGTAGTGTAATATCTGATTTTACCATAACATTGTCTTTGGCAGCTGCAATCAAAACAACCTCATATTCCTATGTAAATGGGAAACACAAGTGCCAGTTTTTAGAGAAAACAATGATCCATATCACCTGTACATATAAAGTGTAATACAAAGCTTTAAAAGGGTTTTTTTTTCTACAGTGGGGCTGGAAACTGGAGATTATCCCTGCTTTGTATTTGAAAGACAACAGCAGGTTAGGGTAGAAAAAAAAATAAAGCTAAAATTGGAAATTGGGGAAATGCTCTTCGAATGAATATAGCTGAGCAATGTGCTAATAGTACTCTGGAGTGTTAAACCCTCTGCTCTTTTTGTGGACGTAGCTAAAGAAATGCATATGAGCCACTTAAGGTGGGGAAAAAAGGCTGCAGTGTTCTTTACTGTGCACTGCAGTATAAAGCTTTTCCGTTTGACAGCTGAATAGATTAACGAACCGTGTGAACTGCTTCGCTGCGCCACAAGCAACCCCCATTGGAAAACAAAAAATGTAATGCAATCTTCTTCATAATTATTTGACAGCTCTGATGTTCTATTAAATACTCATTGATCCCAAAGCTGTCATCCATTCAAATGTTCATTGCCGAATTCCCTTTCTGTTTCAATCAGGTTTATCTCGGTTATTAGTTGGTGAGGTCCTAGCAACATACTGTACTGTATCTGCTTATCAAAAATAGAAAAGTATATGTGATGTTTAGAATAGAAATAAAACCTCTCTAATTTCATAAAATATCTCCAATTGGTACTTCTTAGACTATCACTCCCCCTCAGTAATAAGTTTATAATAAAGCTAAGAATAAGTTAATGATAACATTGAACAGTAACCGTATAAAAATGCAATGAGAGAACTGAATGTGAAAATAGTGTATCAACAGAAATAAACATATCCTAGGAGGGGTCCCTCAAGATGGAAATAATGTTCCTCTTGTTAATTCCAGTTCCTTGATTGAGCAGTTTGATGGTCTCTTGCCCTAAAAGACACTTTTTATTATTTATAGCATATATATTGATTTTACATTTGTATTTGATTGGCAGTTTATTTTAGCAGCACTGTTCAAGGTGATCATTGATTTTCCACTGAATGAAATACAACACTTTTGTCTGCATTGCAGGTACATTTAGAAGAATTGTTATTGTGGACCAATATCATTACTAAATGATAAGTATAAAACGTATTATAGAGTACTTAGAGCTGCTCAAATTGTTAACTACCACAACTACAATACAAGGAGGACTGTTATTAAAAATTGCCCGGTGGGAAATTTCTAGGAGCACTGTGATGTGGTAGAGGATCATTGATAAAATTTCTGTCAGATGACATTTCAATAGCTAACATTAGCTAATTTCCTGAATTCATACGCTTTCACAAAATGTTCTGATTCATTTTCCAATGCTCCCTAATGGAGCTTTCTTTCTTTCTGTGCTTCTTCTGTACTACTTTCTTAGAAGTGCTTTCACATAAAATAGTGATGGTTCTGAAGAACAATTATGCAGTTTCCTCTGGCATTGTGATTGATTTAAATTAAATTGTTTGTATGCATTCATTCAAACATAATATACGTTTCCCAGTTTTTACTGTGCAGTGTAATTTCAGCTATGGTACACAGCTGTGAGGTGACACATCAGCACTACAGAGAATTACATCCCTGCTCATGGCAGAAAAGGCCATTAAAATGTTAGGCAGCAGTATTGATTTGGCATCAGGCTGTGTGCCTGCACAGGAATTAAAAGAGCTACATGTTTGACTACCAAATACTTCTGATATTTAGGGACGATTACTAGTATTTCTGTAGTACACAGCAATATTATCTTATTGTGTATCTAAATCAGTTTTTAAAATTGCATTATATTGCTAACATTTAAGAGAGAAAGCAGAAAAGTTGGAATACAGAAACATCAGATATTAGTGCTCTGTTCGTTATCTGGATCCAGGTAGTCTCAGCAGACAAAACAATACCACTATCAGTTTTTGAAATCTTGTTGCTTCCATCGCTGGCAGCACAGGTCCAAAACAAATATTCCTCAGGGTGCAAATGTGCTCTCTACATGTCTTATTCAGTTTTTTTTTAATTCAAACTTATGTTTTATCCACTCAGCTGCTACATCAAGGTATTACAATCAGAAAACAAGTGCTTTCTCTTAAGTGTATGTCATCTTCCCATTTAGATCAACAGGACTGATCTTTAATGTTGCACTACTACTTGCAAAAGATTCTGCCTTTTGCAGCATTTGCTTGGAATGTCTTATGTAGCTCTCACCTGAGTACTTTGTTCTACTGTAGATACTGTGGAGTGCGAGATAGTCAGACTCCCATCTCTGTGCAATGGCCATGCTTAATTCCTGTTTTCTTGCAGGTGGAAAGGGAAAAGGTGAATCTTCTGTCCACACTTCAGGATTCACAGAAGCAGCTGGAGCATGCCAGAGGCGCTCTGTCGGAGCAGCATGAGAAAGTGAGCCGGCTCACGGAGAACCTCAATGCCATGAAAAAGCTGCAGGCAAGCAAGGAGCGCCAGTCAGCCCTGGACAATGAGAAGGAGAGGGATAGCCACGAGGACGGGGACTACTATGAGGTGGACATCAATGGACCGGAGATCCTGGAGTGCAAGTACAAGGTGGCCATGGCTGAGATTGGGGATCTTAAAGAGGAACTAAAGACAGTCAAGGCTAAGTATGAAGATTGTGAGTCCAAGTACGAGGAGGAGAAGAGCCGGCTGGAGACAGAGGTACAGTTGCTGACGGAGAAGCTGACCAGCCTGGAGAAGACCAACCGGACGGACCGCGACCAGATGGTACGGTTGGAGAAGGAGCTAAAGAAGGTCAGCGATGTTGCCGGAGAGACACAGGGCAGCCTCAGCGTGGCGCAGGATGAGCTGGTTACCTTCAGTGAGGAGCTGGCCAACCTCTATAACCACGTCTGCATGTGCAACAATGAGACACCCAACAGGGTCATGCTGGACTATTACAAGGAAGGCAAGGGGGGGCGCACCAGTCCGGAGGGCAAGGGTCGCCGTTCACCCATCTTGCTCACGAAAGGCCTTTTCCCCGAGTCGGCAAAGAACGAAAACATCGACAGCATCCCATCCCCGGTGTCTTCCCTTCCATCCCCGGTCTCAGATCCGCGTAAGGAGCCCATGAACATCTACAACCTGGTTGCCATCATCCGGGACCAGATCAAACACTTGCAGACAGCAGTGGATCGGACCACAGAGCTCTCCAGGCAGAGGATGGCTACACTGGAGCTGGGGCAAGTGGTGGACAAAGACAAGGAAGCCTGTATGGAGGAAATCCTGAAGCTCAAGTCTTTGTTGAGCACCAAACGAGAACAAATAGCAACACTGAGAACAGTTCTCAAGGCGAACAAGCAGGTCAGTCACAGTTCACTCATTCGTGTGTGTTTAGTTTTGAATTGGTCAGCATCATAGAAGTTCAAAAATAGACCCAACAACAGCGGTTACTTTGGGTGATCTTAAAACCTGAACACCTGAAGTGCCTCTTTTTTCTGTTTCACAGAAATGTCCATTCTTTGTATCTGTAAGCATGATACCGTTTGTTGCAGAGAGGCAGCATTGTCAATTATTAGGGTGGATGAAAGGTGAAAAGGTGTAAAAAAACGTTAAAGATAAAAAGCTTAGAACAGCCACCATGGACGTAGTCAATGTGGTCATGGATTACATTCATATTACATGTGATTTATCATTTTGTATTTTGAAACTCCTAATAAATAAGTAAGCAAGCAGTGATTTGGATTTTGCTCAAGCGAATAACTTCTGCTAGTTCTGGAGTGATGACTAGTTTTTTTTTTACGTTTGACTTTTTTATGAAAGGAACGGTTTTCTTCCCTTTTCTTGCCCTCCAGACAGCAGAGGTGGCTCTGGCCAACCTGAAGAGTAAGTATGAGAACGAGAAGGCCATGGTCACCGAGACCATGATGAAGTTACGCAACGAGCTGAAGGCTCTCAAAGAGGACGCTGCTACTTTCTCGTCTCTCAGGGCGATGTTTGCCACAAGGTAAGGGCTGGGTATCTGTCTGGGGTGAAAGTCATGTTGTGAGATTCTTACTAAGCCAACAGTGCAGTGGGATATTAAGGCCCAACCCACTCTGTGCCTTATTATTTCAGCAAAGAGAGATTGAAATTGAAGTGAGCTCTTCCATGATTACATTAGGAAAAACGACCATACAATCCGTGGTTTCTCCGCATCTCAACATCTGATGAGCTTAGTTCACTGCTCGAGAGATAATCTCCCCAATTTCTGCAAGAAGGAGAGATATGGTTTGAGCCTGTCTAATCTCTAGAAAATAAAGATTATTACATAACTAGAAAGTGCCCTCCATTACTTTATTAAACCTCCAGAAGTGGCTGCGTTTAATTTTGCATAAATTTAAAGACCTATAAAACAGTGCCAGATTATTAGTGTTTTGGAATATCTTTTTTTTTTCCTTGCTACCTGTTGAAATGTTTGCCGGTTTCAGGCCCAGGAATTGTTCTGTGTCCAATGGCAGTTCTCAGCATGTCTTTTCTGCTTCAATACTTTCTTTGCTTGAATTAACATTTGCAGCGTATGCAGAGAATTGCATGTGATAGTTACTGTACTACAGTTATATGCTCTTCTTCTTTCGTATTGTTGTATTGTTTAATACACCGGCCACGGTTTGCAACTATTGCTTTTTGCATTAAAATATTAAATATAATTGGCAAAAAATATCTGCAGTAGGAAAAAGCTATAGTACAGTAAAAAGAACAAAAGTCTTTTTGTGGAGAAGAAACTTTACTTACTAGTTGTTTTCAAAGGTTCAAGCGAAGGCGGAGACAGTTTGAAGAACAGTTGATCATTCTGATTTTCTTCTGAGTTTTATTTTCTTTAAAATGGTAAATCAATAGAACTCAAAACTAAATCATGTAAAAGTGGATGGAAGGAATTGTTAAAAATCTGATTCCTGTAGCCCTCTGAAATTGTCTATTTTATTATCACCTTTATCATCAAAAGACATAATAACCACAAAGTATTTCGATATCGGCTATTTTTTTCTAAATGTACAGAAATAAGCAAAATCCGATATAGAGCACCTACAAAAATATTGGGGCTGAAAAGCAAAAATAAGACTAGTAAGTAACATTACACAGTAGTTTAATATTTAAAATAATATTTTGACTTTGCTGTCCCAATACTTTGAAGGACTTTGGATATGGTAATCCCAACTCCATGACAGCGTTTTTCAAGTCTTGCAGTGAAGCTAATTAATGGATCTGTCTAAGCAATTCAGTGCAGCAGGGCAGGTTCTGTCTGGGGCGCAGTCTGCTTAGTTTCACTGTGTGTCTGTGACATCTGGCAGAGAGTGACGCCTACTGAGTCTGGACACAATGTGATACTACCTGGATGTCCTGAGCGAAGAGCCATACCTAGCTGGGACTGGTGTCCCACCCTCGTCGTTGACCGTGATTTTCTGGTCTTATTTGCCCACAGGTGATACTAACCAGGGGAGTGTTTTAAAAATGCAAAATCTCTTCCTTGTCTTAAATCCATACAGGATTCCTCAGTCTGCAACACTTAGTTTTAGTGCAAACATTGCATATCTTTAATTGATCAGGAGGAAGACATTCGAGAGCTGCTTTGAAAATGACACGACTTTCTTCATTACAGTGCAGAACTACTGTCTAACGTGATGGTACTATTTTCAGATCCACCATCTCGATTACATGGAGTGCTTTGTTTGCAGAATGATAGGAGGACTTTGGAGACATTTAAAAATAGATTGTGGCATACACTTATCTAATGCCAGTGTATCTGAACTTGGAGATTTTTTTCCTTATATTTTGTACTTTTGCAATTCTAATTAAAGCCTGAAGCTCTTTATTCATGTAGTCCGACAGCTGGCAGTACAAGGTGTCTCTAAATTAGGATGGCTGTAATTACTGGATTATAAAATAAAATATTTGATGGCATGAAAGCACAGTATTACACCACCCAAGCTATATTTTATTACACGCCAACATGTAAAGGCAAGGCTGCTCCCATGAACAGGCCATGCCCTGTAATTATTCGCTGCATTCTGCAAATCCAATTCAAACATTTATTTTTGGTGAATGTGCAGTATGAATTAGTAGCAAAAAAGGCAACAATTTCTCCTGGCATACTGTACTTACAGGCTGTTATAAGCTGTATTTATATCCTGTATTTTGTATTTATTTTAAATCTTTATATTTTGTTGTAACGAACATTCCTTCCTCCAAAGATGAAACGTGTATGCTGAATCCTTAAATGCGTGTCCACAGGATTCTGACAGGACTCTGTGACCTTTCAGACTGCTTTTAGCAAGGGAAACCTAGGGATTTCTTCTTTTCAGCATCTTATAATTTCTCAAGCAGGAAATGGAGAAAAACACCAGGCACACCCATTAATCTTTTTTTTCCCGGGAGTGGAATATTCCTTAGTTTACATTTTTCTCAAAGCTCTGATACCCCAGGGTATATTCTTGCTATTTTAGGGACATTTCCCAGGAATGTAATGTAGTTAAGAGTAGACAGAACATAAATTAAGCACATGTCTCTTTGTTTGAGATGAGGGGCTAATCAAGAATGAAAGTATCAGAATTTCAATGCCATGTTTAATATAACAAGTGTGCAGAAGTTTAATGATAAAATGAAGTAACTACTGAGTTATTGCTCATGTATAATGAAAGCAATATATTTTACAGCCAGGGGTATTGTTATTTTCTGTATACTGTATTTGTGTACATAAATAATGGCAAACTCATTCTTTTCTTTGAACAATGCTTGAATTATTATGATATCATTGTCTCAATGTAGCAGTGGGACAGCAGTCACCCCCTATTTAAAAAACTTACTTTTTCCTGTTCTCCGTCCTGGGTCTGAAACAGTCAGTTTAAGGACTTTTCACATTCTCGCATACATGAGGCAAAAGAAGTGAGACTTTGCTCTATTAATTACTAAACCATCTGATTGTGTGGTCTCAATGGAGGCTTTCTTTGCCTTGTTCAAATTCACTTTGAATTAGCACATTTCATCCACTCTCCTAAGGGGATGTGCTTTGTGTGTGGGCTTTGCTGCTCCCAATGGATAGGCGCAGATTCATACGCACCTACAAAGATAACCAAGATATGAGGGAGTAACAAATAGCGACATGTTTTTGAATATCGGCAGAATCCGGTATAAGCTTTAAAAATTGCCAGCACCAATGAAGCAAATTTCCTGACCTTTAATATAGCCACAAATAGCATGCTGAGAAAATGGTTCATGTACAATTCCAAGAACATATAAACGTTGTAGTGAAAGTGTAATTGTCCTTAATACCATGCTGCAGAGTTCTGGGACTTGTCGATACTTGTACATGCAGCTCAGGACATAACTGACATAGTATATATCTTTCTCTACAAGGCAAAGGACTGGGAAGGACTGCAGAGGCTGATTTAGCTGGGATTCAAGTGCATGTGTCTGTAGGAGAAGGTTTTCATGGTTCCAAATAATACTGTCTCAAAATGGCCACATGCCTTTTTAATAAGGGTAGTCATATAAACGTAGATTTTTAAATGCAAATATTTTTTATGTGGCTGTTCGTCTCTCCTGGCTATAATTATATCCCAGTACAAACAGAAGCCATTTTTTCCTCATTTGTCCTCATACTTCCAGTTTAGTGTATTAATCCTGTGCCTCATTAATTCCTAGACATTGAAATTAGGTTATTAAATTTGCACAAGACATGAGACAGACCAGAGGCCATCTTAATTAGCCATTTAATTAATACACTGGCCTATATATGTTGTTGATTAAAGAAAAACACGAACTGATTTTATTCAGATTTTATTCCTGCTTTGTTTGGCTGAATTGGGCTATATGTATGACACATTGTCTTGTCCTAATGACCGTTTCTTTGTCAACTCAAGTAAATTCTTCACTCACTTTTGCTGCAGCTGTATCTTAATGAAGAAAAGCTGTAGGTTAATAATGTAATAAAGAGTGTAGTTTACGTGTTCTGTGTGTGTTTACTATGTTGGAAGGAGAAAATGTCGTTTTGGTGTATTGAAATAAAATGCGATGCATGTGTATTGCTATCCACTGTTTCAGGTAGTACTACTGATCGCTGTATTTTCTGAAAGAAAAGAAAGTTAATGGCAAATAGATTAAGGTCTTACGGTTTCACATCCAGTAGCTATTTGTTTGCTTTGGCAGCTTTCTTATTAAAAAAAAAACTTATAATTAGAGGGTTAGCTGAAGCAGAAAATGAGTTAGCCAAACTCTTTTGAAGTTGCCTGTCAGAAGGATACCATCGATTCTAGCACTTCGCAGTGTCTTAGCATCAGGGGCTGAGTGGCCAAAACCATCTTATGAAGGCAAGTGCAGATGGTTTTGTTGCGACATACGGGGCTTGTAATTGTTCTCCTGGATTCCTGTGTAGCAATTCAGTGACTGTGGTGTTTGGGGGCCCTCTGGCTTGGCGTTCACTTGTACGTCTCGTGCTCCTCTCTGGGCTGGAGTAGCTCCCTAGCTAGATCATGTAGATTTCATCAGGACTGTAGCTTATCTCAATTGAATGTATTTATGTTGCTTTAATTACCTAGGAGGGCAAAATTGTAATGCACACCAGGAGTCCCTAGAAAATAACCTTTTATTAAGCATGTGGAATTATAGAATTGTAAAGGAAACCCTGGTCGTCCTGCAATAAGAACAGGATCTTTTGCTTTAACACTGGTCTACTTAATTTGTGTATTTGTAATGTGTTTGCGTATTTTTTGATGGTCATTACTAATTTTAAGCAATACGTTGGAGGTAAAAATATTTGTTGTATTTATCAGTGTATTACCCAAGTTCATGGAGAAGTTTAAGAGAAATATGCCATCTGATGTATGCACTGTATGATTTTTAAGAATCAAGTGATACTCCACCTTCACTGAGATGATATGTCATGTATTTTCTCACACTTTGAATATTATTCTGACGTTGCGTGAGGGGTGAAAGACGTCTACAACATGCTCAATACAGCAATTGTTTCCTTGAAATGGTCGTGCCTCCTGAACAAAAGGCCTCAGCCTCCACTTTCCTTGTGTCTCAGTAGCCCCAGTTTGTCATGGGAAAAGGAGTCTCATTGAAATCTCTAGGCCATTGAAAAGAGCAAGTTTTTTTTTTCCCGGGAAAATCTCCGACCTTTTCCTTGACATCCACCCATCTTGAAACAAGTCTTGATTCAGGGAGTACATCACACAAAGGTATCTGTGAAATGGGGTGTTACTAATCCCCTTTGTGTATTAATTTCTCTTTGTGTTCTTCCTCATCTGCCCTGTTTGTTGAATTTACTTATGCAAAGGAGCTCTCCAGGCACGTATCCCCATGTCTATAGAGCTTCTGTTCTGTTTTGGAGTTTGAAAAGGAGAGGTTTCATGAAAAATGTCATGTCCTCACAGCAGGCGTTACTCCTCTGGACCTCCACCAGTCAGCGATGTGAGGTTGTGATTGCCAGCAAGGTCTCAGGATTACAGAAGCTTCTAGAGGGTGACCACCACACAAGTTGTCAATAGAGCGGGTCTAGCTGTCCCTAAGCAGGAATTGGATTTTATTTTATTCATCTTTCAATTCAGATTTAAAATCGACAATTCCACAAGTTGAGTTTTTAAAGCCCTAGTGGGATATTCCCTCAAATCCTCCTTCCCTTAAAGGAGAAGGCAGTTTGTGGGTTAACCAAAATGACTAACATCAAAATGTGTATCTGTTTCCCAAAGATAAAAAAGTGGAACAAGTTGCTCTTCGGGGAAAATGATGGCATTTAAATCAACGTAAATAACACTGAAATGACTTCCACTTAATCATGTTATGATGAAAGCAAATCTTAAATCGTTTGTCTTTGATGACTGAAGTTGATTTAATAAAAAAGAAGACCGCAGGATGCTTACCACATCTCAGATTCCCTGATGAAATTCCTCTTAATTTTGGTCTAGTGTCCAAACTATAACTGTAAAGGATTAAGATGAATTTGGCTTCTGATGATTAGCTGCAGCTTTTTCTACAGCAAGACTAGAAGGGTGAGCATGTGAAAAAAGTATTCATATAACCATTAAATGCATAGAATACTAAATTCATGAATTGTTCAAAAAGGGGTATATCGGATAATTATTCAGGATTATAGTCATTCTCCTACAGAATTTGGGTATAATCTACATGTTTATGGTTTTAGAAATTACAAGGCTATGATAATGATTTCTTCCTCTTCCTTGGGCAGCAGAGATCATGTGGATTGCATCAGCATAGTAGGTTTATATAGAAGTTTCTAAGCACTCGCTAATCAGAAATGCAGCTGTGCAAAGAGAGCTAAAGCAACCGAAGTCCATGACTGAAGCCTTGTTTTTTAAAGAATGTGGCACTCATGTGGCAAACACAATTGCAGCTTTCCCACAGAGCAGAGCATAAGAGAACCTGGACACGACTCCCCTCTAATTGCCTTTCCCAGATCTGTGGTGAATTGCGCTGAATCACAGTGCAGTTAACTGAGATCATCAAGCTCCTTAAATCTGAATCCTAAGCCCGACTTGAGTGTTGGCTTTTATGGAAGGTAAAAAGACAGTGTATTAACCCCCCCACTGTGTGACCTTGATGCCACCCAGGATGATAGTTGTTATCTGCCCCTCAGCAGAAAGGAAATATTAATTTTTCTCAGTCGCTGGCATGCCTCTTGAGGAGAACTACGCACCTCAGACAAAACAAAATACCCACCAAAACTGCCAACGGAACTGCGGTTTGCAGAGCCCGCGAAGCCACACCTGCTGTCTTGCTCCGCAGGGGAAGGGGTGCATGAGTTCTTTGTTCCCCACAGACTGCAGTGACAGCTGGAGCCACACCACACCTTCTTGCAAAGCCAGGTTCGGTTACACATTAAGATGTGTATCTTAGCGGAACCCTCTAACGGTGTGAATGTGACTGTATTTTAGATAAAGCTCACTGAAGCCCAGGAGCAAACCTCTTGAAACACTGTGCTCTTGGTTCTTTGGAATATTGTTGCTGGGATTATGTTCTTCCGGTCCCTTCTCCTAGATTCATAATTTCAATTTTTTTTTTTTAAATGCCTGTAGCCTAGTTGTGTACGTTTTGAATTATTTCAGGTTGGCCCATGTTTTATCTTGGAATTAATTTTGCTCTGGAATCGTTCATGCTTGTACTTGCTGCATCCCCCATTCTGTTGACAGAAAAGGATTCCTTGATTTTCATTTCTACATTTGAAATAAAAACAAGCTTTCATGAAGAATTGGCATTTACTGTAGGTTTAAGGACAGGTTTAAGCGTGCTTTCATCCTATGTAGGTATACTGTAAAATACATGATATTGATTCCTTTGCTGTATAAAAATTGAATATCTTATTATTAAAGTGTCCTTTAACATCTCTGGTTACCAGCATAGTAACAACTGTTGAATTCATTAGTATTACAATAAGTAAAGCTGAGTCATCAATCCAGCTGGCTATTCAAGTGGTCCTGCTGTATGTTGTTAGCATTTTGAATCCCAGGACTTGATATTTGTGTTCAAAGTATGACTTTGAGTTCCTTAAATTTAATAATAACCTCTTTGTGCTTTTGCTTCAAATAAGCCTTGTCATCTATGCAGTTGTTTGAATTCATATAACAAATGTGCCGTTCAGTAGGCGCAGAGAGCATGTGTGCGTCTGTGAAGGGGGGATTTATGCTGGAGACGTATGATGTAATAACCGAAGAATTTTGTTCATAAAATGCAAGGCGACTTTCAAGCGCACCCTCTTCCAAGATTCAAGTGCACCCTCTAGTGGTACTTTGATCCTTTTTTTTTTAATCTTGAATGACTGGATAAGCCTGGTCACAACTGAGGGCTTCTTCTGAGTTTTAACATGTGTGCCTCGTGCTGAAATATTGCCTTATCTGTGCTTATATATTTGTTCCAAAGGCATAATCCATCCATCCACTTTATCCAATACATGGTTGTGGGGGCGCCGGAGCCTATCCCAGCAAGCAACGGGCACAAGGCAGGGTACACCCTGGACGGGACGCCAGTCCATCGCAGGGCACACACGGACACAAACATACACTCACACCAGGGCCAATTTTCCCTGAAGCCCATTAACCTGTCCTGCCTGTCGGACCGTGGGATGAAACCGGGGCACCTGGAGGAAATACTGACTCCACGCAGACAGCATCTCAGGTCCAGAATTGAACCCAGGGCCCCAGACCTCCGAGGCAGCAATGTTGACCACCAATACTGACATGTATTACAGGATTCCCTACAATGCTGCATCTCTTGAGCATCCTTTCCTGTTACAGCGTCTTCTCCTGTCACCTGGTCTAGAGCGAGATGACTGCAGGAGAACCTCAAATAATAAGGAGATACGCTAAAATATTGTTTCGTTCAATACTTTGTGTGATGTGACCTCCTCCTTTCACCCCTGCTGGCTGTGTAATGTGGCGGGATAAGCCTAACCTGTGCGGGGGCGCTTTCTCTCTCCCTCTCTCCCTCTCTCCCTCTCTCTCCACCCCCCCACCTCCCGGGGCAGGTGCGACGAGTACGTGACCCAGCTGGACGAGATGCAGAGGCAGCTGGCGGCGGCGGAGGACGAGAAGAAGACGCTGAACTCGCTGCTGCGCATGGCCATCCAGCAGAAGCTGGCCCTCACGCAGCGGCTGGAGGACCTGGAGTTCGACCACGAGCAGTCCCGGCGGGGGGGCCGCGGGAAGGCCGCCGCCGCCCGCGGCAAGGCGGCCCCGGCCGACCCCCACGTAAGTCACGCGCACTCCTGCGCCGTGCGGCCCGACAGCTCCGTCCTCGGTAACGCCGTCTTTTGCAGCGAGAAGTACAAAATCTACTGCGACTAGAGGGCGCGGCCTCCGGGGCGCCCCCCCCCCTCCCCCCCAGCCTGTCCGGGTGCCACCGCTGGCCGTCGCACCCAGGCGCAAAAGCCCCGTTTGCTTAGCGGTCAAACTGCACCCCTGTGTTGGGTTTGCAGTTTAAGCCGCGCTGTGTGCGCTGATGGTGTTAAGTGTACGGGAATGCAGTGACCTTGTTAGTAGCGATGTACGGCATGATGACGACGATAGCTCCTTCCAAGTAAATCGTTTTGCGTTGGCTTTCGATGTTGAGGGGTTTATGATAACGTTTGTGAAGGTAGTAGCTTTACGCGTAATGTAACCTGCATTTCTGTGGCTGGTAGTTTGGGGCTGTTAACGCTGGTGTTAGTAACCTTTCTGCTGAGATGTCCTTCCCCGAACCCCCCCCTCCAAGCCTGTGGCGAACACTGCTGGTCACAGTCTGTGCTACACAAATGTGATCTCTTCTCCTGGGCTGTAACAAAGCGGAAATATACACACTCTACGCACATGGAATCGGTCTCCATTGACTTACTATTGGGGAAAGTCTGATTTTCAGAACCCTGGACCTGTCAGATTCCTTTATCACTTTTAGATGGGAAGCACAGTGCCGTCTGTCTCAAGTTCAGGTTGATTTAATAATAGAAGACACCTTGTAATGCTTACGAGAACTTACATTTCTCGGATGAAATTGCTCTTCATCTTAGCTTGGCTTCCGAACTATAACTGAAGAACTAAGAATAATTTGACTTCCCGTGAAAAAGTATGTTTGTTTCTCTTAGTTGTTTCTACTGCAGCAGTAGAATGGTAGGCATCTAATATTATATGAACTGTTAATAGGAATAATCTTAACACGAGTCCTAAATTCATGAATTGTCTGAAAGGAGCATATAAAACTAAGATGTTTTGGTATATCTACATATTAATAGTTGAAGGCTATGATGTTAAGATAGTGTGAGATTTAGTGTCCTCCCCAAACTGATCAAAGCTGAAAAATATTTTATCCTGAATTTGAAGGAGCACAGTAAGTTTTCGGATTGTTACAGCCCATCTTTCTCCAGACTCAGCAGGCCTGGAGGGCTCTAGTTATTGGTGTTCGCTAACAATATTGCACATGTTTACATTAGAGAAATATGCAAATTAATCCTGTCTTGTTGGAGAAAGCTTAAAGGCTAGTGACCGATTTTTTTAAAAACTGAAAGCTCTTAAAAGCTGGAAGAGAACTGATTTAAAAAAAATGTGTAGTGTTCTGTGACAACATGTTAATGAGATCAATTGGTTGAAAATTCCAAAGACCTTTCCAGTTTGACAGCTTATTAATCATGATGAATGGTAAAATGAGAAATCTAATTCTGGACAGTATGTCTCTATCTGTACCTCTACTGTACTGATACACTACAGCATTTTTGAGAGTCGCAATGCAATGCTTTTCAGTATTAATGTCACTAGTGCTGCTTGGCTAAAATATTAACATTTCTGTACAAGGTATAGTTCTTGTGTTATACACACAAAAGCTGATATCACAGGGCTCTACATTATAAAGACAGAAGCTTTCAAGGCTAGTTTTACAAAAAGCATTTTGTAAGCTTCTGCACAAAAGGTAGGGCTTTGCCCCTGACTCGGTCTGTGATGTGGCATTTTTTGGGACAGCCAGTCAGGAAAAATCGAACAAAAATCAAGCTTAATCAAAATTAAGTGCACTTCCAATTTGGTGCCTAAATATTCTGAAATAATCATATAAACGTAATTGATATGAAATCCACAAACTGTGAGCAAATAAGATGTAGATTTGATAGCAATTTTTTATGGAAATCTGTATTCTGCAAGAGCACAAAAGGGCACATTAGTATGATTTTTACTTTCAAAAAATGCTGACTCATGGAAGTGCCTGTAAAACCAATCATGTTGCATCTTTGTAAAGCCCTGTATCCTTTTTCTGTGTGATAAGGATAAGTCTCTCATCCTCTTTCCTTTCTCTCCCTTTTGCTTCCAAAACAAGCTGCGTGAGCATTTTTTCCTTTTGTCTAATGACAGCTTCGAAGCTCTTTAAGCCATTTCTAATGCTGTCTGTTGCTTCATTTGACTACCATTTCTTTTAGATTGTCAGCAGCTTGCTTCCTTTACAACGCCTCCCTTCCTATAAGTAGAATGGAAATACCCTGTTATTACCATCAGGTAATACTCTAGAAGTGTGTGTGAGCTCTCTCCCAGTTGAGTTCGCTGAGTAGCTGGATTTCACTTTTGGCCCTTGCGAAATCCACTCAAGCCCAGCCGTACAAGTGAAACATTCTTTAAAAGATTTTCCAAAGTATTATGATGACGAATTTGCCTCTAAATTTCATTCTTCTTCACTGCAGCGTCATCGGTGTGTAAAGGCGGAAACTGTTCTGACTTTTGTTAGTGATAAAAGTTTTAATCTGCAAGCTAGTTAAAAAGGACACAGGCATATTTGTTTGTTAATTCACATGGTCTTTATAAACTGGATGGTTAGCTTTATATTACTAAAAAGCAGGGTTTAAGGGTAAAATCAAAATGTTTTTTTTTAATGTACATAATGTATTGTTTTGCAATCATGGTCAGGTTTAATTCTTCCAGCTTCTTCTGAAAAAAAAGGAGGTAGCTGAAATGTGTAGTCACAAAGAGACTGGAAGAAAAAACAGCTTCAGTATTCCTACTGCTTTCCTTGTATGCTGCATTACTCTCAATGGCCTTTACCCTCTTGTTATTGCATTGTGAGGAAATGACAAATGCCTGTCGCTACGCCTCACAGAAGAAGAAGGAACCAGGCGTTTGAAATTCTGTGGTTCTAATCACTTTTGCTCCATCTAGAAGCAGCTTTGTAATTTGCTTCCACTGTGTCAGGAAGCTGTAAATAAAAAGGATACTATTGGCTTCCCTGAAGTGATGCTTTTACAGAATAAACTGTCGCTCATAATAAAAGGCAAAAAATAATATTTGGGAATTCTTGAGCAAATGCTTACATGGTGGTGTTCAAATGATTTGAGAAACGTACAGCTTTGTTTTTTTAAATGTCTAGTGTTACCTGCGTATGCCATGCAGTAGGCACCGATTCAAACTAGAGAGAGTGAAGGAGTCTGAACAACCTCATTACCAGTTGGTTCAGATTCTGGTTATAAGTGGGGCTTGAGATCCCTTTTTAAAATGGGCTTGTCATTTTCAGTGGAATACGTAGATTCGTACAAATTTTCAGCTCGTGATACCGAGAGGGAGAAATATGATTTTAAAAATCTTTGTCTAGTTTGAGCTCGATGTCTATGAGCAGGACACAGCATGCAGACTTATGAAAACCACTGCCTACCTCTGCTTGCAGGTTCCTTATTTTGGCTTATTTTCTTATTTTCACTTTTGTTTCCTCATTATAATTGCAGCCTGCATGCAAATATTGACCTGCATGGCGTTGGAGTGACTGTCCACTCTAATGTTCTCAAGCTCTGATGCGCTATTCTCTTATGCATGTACAGCATACTGTAGGTGTCAGGTACTTGTGAGCTATTTGCTTCCTGCAACAAGCTATCCACTGACTGGTAATCTTCATTCGTAACAAAATCTTTAAGGCTTTTGCACTTTTTTTTTAAAAAAAAAAGGCCTTTAAAATGATGGCTGCTCTGGGCTGTGTAAAACTAACAGGTTTTGCCCTTCTTATTTTTGACTAACCTGGCTTTGGAACCCCGGTGTGTGTGTGTGGTTTTTTTTTTGTAAGCAGTTTTCAATTTTTTTATCTCAATTTGACGTTTATTTGACTAATTTTGATGTTTTGTTGTTTTTTTTTTCTTAATTTTTCCAGTGATTGAGTAGATCCTGGACACGGAGTTGCCAACAAAGGGGGCAGCTGTACTGCTGACTTTTGTGTCTTAGACCGACCCATAACTAGTCTGTTGTCACGTCCGCTAGCGCTAAAGGAAACCACTTGGAACTTAATTTTTAAACTATAATCGGAGACTTTCCTGCAATAGTACATGTTCACTATGGCATGGAATTATGGACAAGGCGTGGTTTTACCAAACAGTTGCTGCTGCAGGAAGATGAGGCTCACAAGTATTGCAGAAAAATAGACCTTCCTTCAAAAACCATGACGTAGATTGGCTGCAAAATCAGAGCGAAGGGGTTGTTTCTCAGCAAGACGTATTGCAATTATTCAGTGTTTTTGTTCAAACATTGTTTATACCTGTGCACTTTTAATATACTGGTATTTCACTTTGGATTTTTTGTTGTACGAGGTCTTTAGGAAAGGTATGTAGTGCTATGGTTTGTGAGTATTTTTATATTAATATTACTAGATTTTTTTTTTCCATTGGTTTATTTTGAGTTGCCCTCTTTATATGCATGTTTAGGAGTAATTTTCTCTCACTTCAGTCGTATCACAAACCAGAGCTCTATCTTGACCTATGGTGAATTAATTGACTCGTACTTAGTAATTAATAAGCTTTGTTGTTTTTGTGTTTATTGTTGTTATTATTTACTGATGTTATACTGCCATGTTCTAAACAAAATCCAGGGTGAGCAAATTCTGGGGTTTTTCATATTATTATTCTTAGGAATAGTTCAAAGTAACAAGGAGAAACTTGATGTTCTGGTTCAAACCGTAACAGGAGCTTGAAAACCATGAATAATAAAGTGATTAGTATTACCTTCTCCATTCCAGAATTTCTGGATTAAGATTCAGGCGGGATCACAGATGAACAGAATTTTTTACAAGTATTCCAAATGAATTCCAAATTGGAATTGTTTCATTCTCTCTTTGTTTATTGTACCATATCTGGGTACATTTTAGGTGTGCTTAAAAAATAAAAGAAGGAAATCCTAGAAGACCTTGTGATTCGGGTGTGATATTTCAGCGCCTTGTTTTTTTTTTTTTTCATTCTTACCAGTAGTGCCTTTCATAATTTTAAGGGAGAATCCTAGTTTTATTTTTAAATGAATAGTAACAAATCATAGATACAAAAGACAGAAATTAAGGAGCAATAAGAGCAAAGCGTGTTCCCCATCTTGCATGGGTATACACATAGTCTTTAAATTAGGGTCATAGAAATTGTATTGAATTCTGTTGGTCAGTGATCCCATTAACATGCAGAATTGCAAATTCAGGGGTATCGTGAAATGTTTTTTATTGAACTTTGGGAACCAAATGTAATCACTTTGGCCTCCTATCGAACAAAAAAAAATATTTAGTCACATTTGAGGGTGCAGGATAGAGTACTCTTTCAAATATTAACGTATCTATAGCTTTGTATGGTGAAGGTCACGTGCTATTATTGGTGTTGTTGGCAAATGTGGAAGATGAAAGCATTTGTTTTTTTTTTCCTTTTTTTAAAAAAAGTTATTGGTTTTTACATCCTATATAACTGTTGTGA
Organism: Lepisosteus platostomus; assembly: GCF_059453375.1. Classification (NCBI taxonomy): domain Eukaryota; kingdom Metazoa; phylum Chordata; class Actinopteri; order Semionotiformes; family Lepisosteidae; genus Lepisosteus; species Lepisosteus platostomus. Next base: position 64,804,624 of record NC_142616.1, on the reverse strand, counting down.
TTTCAGTAAACAGAAAACAATGTTTGCATCAACAAGCATATTGTGGCTTTTGTATTGGCTCAGTTTGTTGAGGCACTAAAAATATCAAGTCATGGATATGGTCTGAAAGGTTATTTTTAAATTAAGTGCAATTTTAATGCTGTTTTAAGCAGGGAAAAGTTTTCTGTTTGCTGGAAACAATAGCATTGAGATAACTAGCTGTGCAGACTTTATATTGACATAATCTGTTACAGTATTGATCCATATGGGAATTTGATACATTTATATAATAATTACTTCATCTGTATGTTGGTATTTATTTGAAATGATGTCATGCAGTACTGTATTACTTTAATGTGTTACCATTAGTGGCAAATTGATCTCAAGTTAATGTCATGTGCATGTTCTCCAGCCATGCAACCTTTACACAGATCTGAAAACAAAGACGCAATTGTAGCGATGAGGAGAAAATGATTCCAATGATGTAAAACTGTGTTTAAAAAATGAAAAAGTAACATTAGGTATTATTGTATTACTTCCAGACTAATCCAAAGTAATGTTATTTTATGTCCTCTAGTGAGACTGTGTCTGTGTAAAGGTAGTCATACTGGCTAAATCAATAAATGTGGCTATAAAGTCCTTGTGTCTCTTTGTTTTTTCTTAGATCTAGAAGTAAAACAGACTGTCCACACGGAACGGTATGAACAATTTTAGTTTGCTGTTACAGAATTCTTGAGGTGTTGATGGTTCACTCCAAGAATAATAATGCCTAATGTACAACAAGGAAAGATTAAGCAATTGACTTCTCATTTTCAAAGAAGCCTCATCTACATTAGTTGTTTGTTTTGTTTTTTCTTCATGAAACAAAAGCAGTTAATATGACCCCTTAAATGTTTCCTTGTTCTCAGACTTTTCTTGACTTCCATATTTATCAGCACTTTCCATATTACCAGACAAATGGAAGAGAAAGGAATTGTGAGCTCAACAGCCCTCGTAAAACTGCAGGTGTCTGAAAATCAGAATCTAGGCACCCTGTCTCAAAAACACCCACAGTCGCTTCATTTGATTCTTCAATGATGTTTGTTTTTTCAGCAGCTTGTGCAGGAAGAGTTTCCACTGCCATCTGTTTCTCAGTTTCACTGGGCTTTGTTTTCCATATTTTTACACAATGAACAAAGCTAGGAACTCTGATGAACACACTTAACACTCCATTTCCATACAGTGTCATGGGCATCTTCTCACATGTGTTTCTACTAACTGTACATCTCAGAACGCCCACAGACAGCGTCAGCTGGGCTCAGATGACCTTTCCACCCAGAAACTTCCTGCCTAATCCTGCAAGACTTGAGTTGCAGTAAATTTCGTAACTTCTGGTCTTCTGTCTCAGAATATTGAATCTCTACACAGTATCAGGGCAATGTGGCCAGCTCTTCCATTTCGGAATTGTGTAGTAGCGAAATGGGTGAATGGAAAATTATTTTAGGCACAACCCTAAGCCTAAGATCATGCACCCTCAAATCAATATGCTCAAGAATAGTAAGGGTTTGCCTTTTTGATGCTTGGATGAGTTAGCAGTCACTTGGGTGAAGATTTATGATGAAATGACTTTGAAAGCTGTAAAATAAATTTGTAATTTACTTGTAGTTACTGTATTTAACCACAAGTTTGCAAAAAATAATTCCTTACAGTCATATAGCGCTTTTCTGGACACTCCACTCAAACTGCTTTATAGGTAATGAGGACTTACCTCCTCTACCACCAGTGTGTAGCCCCACCTGGATGATGCGACAGCAGCCATCGTTCACCAGAATGCTCACCACACACTATTAGCTATTAGGAGGGAGTAGAGCTGAGTGATGAAGCCAGTTCAGAGATGGGGATTATTAGGAGGCCATGATAAGTAAAGATCAGGGGGAAATTTGGCCAGGATGCTGGGGTAACAATTTCAAGAAATGCTCTGGGATTTTTAATAACCACAGCGTCAGGACCTCATCCGATGGACGGCGCCTTTTTACAGTATAGTGTCCCCGTCACTATACTGTGTAAGGACCCTCAGAGACCGCAAAGTGAGCACCCCCCTACTGGCCCCTCTAACCCCTCTTCCAGCAGCAACCTTAGTCTTTCCCAGGAGGTCTCCCATCCAGGTACTGACCAGGCTCACACCTGCTGAACTTCACATGGTTGCTAGTTCTGAGTTGCAGGGTGATATGGGTGTTGGCACAGCAACCAAAATTGCAGTAGGTTAGAATATATTATCATTTTTGTGGTTGAACTGCTTTCTAGATCAGTCGAAGTAATGATTATCTGGGTGTACTGTGTGTGGAGTGGTTCCCCAATTCAGATCCTCAGTCCCCAGGTGTGATGTTTCTTTTTGTCACAGCTGCAATCTTGGTTATTTCATCGATATGAGCATGTAACTAATGTATCAGATTTTTTTTTTTTTGGGGGGGGGGGTTGTTTTCAGTTCTGGAGCAGCCAGCAGCGGTTTTAATGAACCTAAAAAACGTCAAAATATGATTTTCTGAAGCGGACAACTATTAAATTCAAATGATTAGTTCAGCTAAGCAAGTACACGTGGATTACTGCAGTCAGCCAGACCCGGGGAATACAGGTTTATGAGCTCAGATACATCAACTCAAGTAGAGAAGGGACACGTTCCATATGTAACTACAACACACACACACACCGTCAAACCGGTCGTCTTTTAGTTAGAGGGAACATTTCCAGGACTCCCAGTCGGTAAACATTCGCCACCGCTGAGATGTGCTAAAACCCTGCGCCATAAGCAGCGACTCTGGTGCTCATTCTGCCTCGCCTCCACACGCACGGCCGCCGCATTCTTTTTAACTTTCTCAGATGAAGTTTGGGTCTGTTTCTAATCCGTTTTAGAACTGAGTGGGGGTAAATTACAGCACATTCAGGCTATTTGGATGAGGTCACCAAGCATGCCGGCGGTTTGGCTGGGATTCAGCACTAGGTTCCCTGACATGGCTGCCCGGCTCACTTGAGTGAAGCTAGAACTTATGAAATTAGGCTCACAATTTGGGCTTTACTGATGGCAAAGTTGTGCGTGGGGGGGGAGTTACAAAGATACTAATTTCATCTTTTACTTAAGATAAAGAACCTATCGATTAAGTCTTCACCTCTGACCATTTTATCATATTGTATTTTAAAGATCTGAACATTTCTATACGCTTAAAAGGCCGATTTCCGTTCAATGGTACACCTCCAATATTGCATTCTAGCAGACCGCAACCAAAAGGAAGTTTTCTTTGCTGCATTTCAACGTTTCTTGAATCTGCGCTATTCTCTACACCCACCAGATGGCGCTACAAACCACGAATGTTTAAATGTGCTTTTAAGCACAAACGTTTTCAAGCATGAACCGGAATTATAGAGGAAGGGGGAATGTGAAGGGAATGACTTTAACTTACTCCTTTGGAACATCTAGGAATACCTGCTTGGTTTGATTGAAATGACGTAGTTTTATTTCATTCTCACCCATTGAAATTAAATTCTAAATGACTGAATCCGATGCGAAGAGAAATTCTGTTCTTGAAAAGCCTTTGATTTTGATGGGCATGTTGTGCTTCTAGGGTTAATTAATTATTAATTATTTATTCCCTACCATATGTCATTTACACCTTCTTCCGTCTCTGTCCTTGCTGTCCCATAGCGCAGCCCAGAACTACAGTAACGCAGGTTTAGAGACCTTGCGGGCTAGAAGCGTGTATGAAGTTCACACAGCAGTGTGATCGCGGAGGAACACAATTGCTGCATTCACATCGCCTTGCTTTCGAATCCTCGTTTATTACACGGCTCGACACGGTTGACGTCATTAACTTAAGAGGCTGTCGTAGACAGGAGATGCTTGTTTCTTGCAAACAAACATACAGACTTCGCCCTGCAAAACATTAGATCTTTGTGCCGCGAGGTCCCCTCTAGTGCCGTCTTACTTGTGGAGCACAAAGACACCATTTACTTTCAATACATCTTGTCATATGATGATGGGGGGGTTAGACCACATGAGCGACCCTCAGGATATTGCATCAGGCGCTTGAGAAAAGTCAGTGTTCGTATCTTTCTGAGCCACAGACTTGTGCATTTTCTTAATGTACAGAAAAAGACGAAATATGTGTTAATCCAGAGCTCTTATAGATGATGATATGAACTCAGAGGAGGACAACCAGTGCAAGGCTTTTGAAAATTTAAGACAAATTTCCCCCTTTAAGCTCGTAACTCCATGAAAAGATGAATGAATGAGTTTGCCAACTCTCTGCAACTGGCAAGACGAGCCAAGCTTTTAGGTGGAACGGGTTACAAGGTCTAATTGTTGCAGGGAATTTAGAAAAAAGGGTAAAACTCCAATGATAATAGGCAAAACCTGAGATATGTTATGCAACATGAATGTATGACATGACATTTAAAAATGCAATTGCAAATGCAAAATGCAAATGCAAAAATGCAATCTGCGCTGTCAGATGTTTTCACTGAGATGTTCACTGTTTGTAAAGCAATACCGAGTCTTATGCTTAAAACTACGTTGAGAGGAGAGATGTAACACTAAAAGTGATCAAAAATGGCAGTTAACCCCTTGAGAATATTTTTGTCCAATTATGGTCAACATATCACGTATTACGTGCGCAATCGCCTGTGCTCTCACCGACAAGGAAACCGCTTTCAAGTACTGAAAATGCTGAGCATGTTTTTTTTTAAACCTGGTTCACTGTCATGCCTTAGTCTCTCGTGGCCTTCTACGTGACGAGAGGCGACGCCGTGATAATAAGAGGCCGTGCACTCGCTGATAAGCATCAATCAGCTAATTAGAGAGTGTAAAGACTTCAGTAATTCACCTCGTGTGCGCTCGACATTGACGAGCTGCGAAGTGAAGGCTTGAGACAGGGATGGACCCTTTTATCTTCCACAGAAGTGGCCGGCACACGCTTGGTCAGCTACCTCGGGGGAAAAAACCAACAACAACTGATGAGGTGCTGAAGAGTGCTTGCGTGTTCCGTACAATAGCAGCAAGAAATCGATGGGTCCCGTTTCATCCTCTCTTGTGCTCTATAGAAATGTCCTCACTCAAAGTAAATATCTGACGCCTGTTCTCAGTAAACGCCGCTGGTGTTCTGAAGCCCGTGTTCCAGCAGCACCAAGGACGTCTGAAGGTAGCTGTCAATCTTTTCTCTGCCTTTCAGCTACATTCGCTCTCCCAGCACTTTCTTGCCGACTAGGAGCTTGGATGCACCTTCAAAAGAACAGACTAGGGGCGTTTATAACATCAGCCACATTCCCTGCACAGCCTTTCCTTTAGGAAAGAATACAAACATGATACTGGCATTTTTAGTTGATTAAATATTTGCTGTAGATGAAAAAAAAACCCACATCTTCACCCAATTTAAGAAAGACTCTTAATCAGGCAGCTGTCTGAGTATAATATGACCACTACAGGTGATATTTTTGTATTTCTTCTAAGTTTAAAATTAAAAATAAGCCTTAATTTGGGAAAGGTTTGGATTTTACAATGTTTTATGTGTAATGCTGGTGTTTCTGTCCTTCTATGGAATTATAAATAGCCTTAACTCTTAATGGCAGAGGTGTTGAGAAACTAATTTTATTACATAATGATTAATAATGTTATATTCATAATTGATAGCTTGTAAATACAATAAACATCACATTCATTCAACTCCTCCTTCTTTGAAACGTTTCTTCAGTAAGTGTCCAAATGTTTTTTTAGTACCAGGGTTATTTTTGTTTAGTCTTTCTAATTATTACCATAATTAGGTTATAGATTCCTGTTGACTTTTAGTGAGCTCCCCAAATTCTCATTTCCTCCTAGAGTGTTTTTGACTTGACTATAGTTCCAGTCAAATGGTAAGTGTTTACTAGCATCATCTCAGCAGAATGGAAGACACAGACACGTTTTTAAGGTACAGTAAAATTATAGAATTTTGTTTTCCACATAAGCCCATTAGAAATAAGTTAAACTATGTATTAAAAAGTAAGTACTGAGGATTCACAGTTTATCTTAAAATATAAGTTAGGTTGTTAGACACGAGCTACAAAATGTGGATAGTGAAGGGGTAGGATTCACCTTAATTTTCTACTTATCTTCGTAACATTTTCATCTTTACACTTGGCTTATCTTTTTGCAAATTACAAGAAAATCTTTATATTCATGTTACTGGTTTTAACATATACTGTTTCAACTTAACTTGATGTAATACAATTTTCAGCAAAGCATTCATTGCTTTTATAAAGAAAAGCTTTATTGGCAGTTATCAAAATATAAAAATGACATTTCCAACATATATATTAATACTGTATATGCAGTGTCTTAAAAGGTCTGCTTTAATATTTTAATGAGAGTGAAGGAAAATCTCACTAAACATTTATTTATCTTTGACATGCAAATATACTGTTTATGTACACCATAAACCCATTTTCCTTACTGACTTGTCTGAGCCCCCTGAAAGACTACTGATACTGCACATCATTTTCATGTGGCTTTAAAAGGGACTTTGAAGCAAGATGCAGAAATGTAACCTGATACATTTGTAATATTTCCACACAGGTCATTCATCATGAGTTCCGCCTTGTGTTCTTGAAAAGCTGATCCTAAGTGATTAACTGATTGTATTAGCAACAGAAACATCCTTGATATCATAGAGAGCAATTTATATGAAAAACCTTGCACCTTTCTTTAAAGAAAGGAGTAGTTGAAGTGTCTCAGTCTCACCCATAACAAAAACATAAAAACATAAACATAAGGAAGACTCATTTACAGGGTTGTTCTCACTTGATAAAAAGGATGGTGCATAATGGTTTTGAACAATGTGATTCCCTACAGCTCATGGGGTTATTGGTAAAACTTCCTCTTTTTCTGTAAACTTTATTGTCTAAATTTATTAGTTTAGACTGATATGATCGGTTCCCTCTGGCATAAATTGAAATCATGTAAGCAGCTGTCTTCTCCCTGTTTCAGGCTGCTTCAATGCGGTATACTTTACAATTAGATCCATAAAAGACAAAATCCGGCTATCTTTAAAGAAATGCCAGACACGACAATGGTATTTTTGTTTTGCAGTATTTCCTCCTGCCACAGCAGTGATGCTTGTCAGTGAAATTTTGAAAAGCGTGTTCAAAATCCATTTAATGCAGCTCTACTCTATACGTACTGGCTGACAGTGGTCTTCTGCAGAGGGAAGGAAATGCCATTTTAATCCATCTTTGTATGATCAAAGCAATTTTGATTTAACTCCAGGATTTAGAAATGACAGATAGCACACAAGTTACTTTCCCCTTGTGTCAAAGTATTAGCCGGAATCCTGTAATTTGAATGGCTATTAAATCTACTTTAATATTTTGAATATTAAATATCTTATACATATTTTTCATATAGAGTTTTTACACCAGGAGAATGACTGTTTTGTGCATTCTGTGCTCATAGGGCTGAGTTAATAAAGCCTAAATGCAGTAGATTATGAGAGAGGACTTTATTCTTTTTCCATCACAGACTTGTCCTTTTGGAAACTTCAGATTCTTTATCAAAACCTGGTTAAAACTATTTGTATGATATGGTAATCTACCCCAGTACCACAAAACAGTATGTTCTGCACAACTGATCCATCATGCCCAATGTAGGAGGAAAAGCCTAGCATGTGATGTGTCCCATGATTCTTGGGGACTGTAAAGTAATAGCAGACCAGGCATTTCTTAGTGTTACCCTCTAATTCATCACTAAACGTGACAGCAGGCCTGGTTAATATCTCAGTTTCGATCATTTTTTGGTTGGGTTATTGATCCAATTTCTCTCAATTATCTGATGGATAATACTAGTATATGTACACATAGGATATCTGTTTTGGGAAAATATTAATTAAGCAGAGAAGTTCTGAGAAACGTTTCCAATTCTCCCGTTCAATGTAAACGCAACATTATTAACTAGAAACTTTGTTAGGAAAGAAACGAGAAGTGTTCGCTGCTTCAGAACATCCTAAACGATGTTAAAAGGAACAGTGTCCTGTAATATTCTGAATACGACGCTTTTTTTTAACCATGGCCGCAAAGCATGCATACTGATATGATGAAAACCACATAAACGTTCCCCTTGACCATCTCTGGGTACTTTCCAATTTTATTCCTGCCCATAATATTTTCCTCCCCCACACTTTCACTAAATTAATCACAGTTGTCTGTGTGTACTCGTGGGCATACAGTATATATTCAAAATTTCGGAGCTACCGTAGATATTGGAAGGTATATTGTATCAGCTTCAATATGTACGCATTAAAACCATGCAAAAATAAAGAGATTATTTTATTTTTACACGAAAGGGTCCCTGCTTGGTATGTTAACCTTGTTTTAAAATAAAAGCAACAACAAACAAACAAAAAAATGAGAACTATAGATGCTGGAAATTACACGCAGTCGACGGGAGCGCGCTTGGGATCCGTGCGCGCTCACATTTTCCTCCAGCGCGCTGTATTGAGCAGAACAGCCCAATACGGAGGAAGACGGGGCAGGCAGGGTAAGTACTGTGGATGGGTTCAAGAGCAAATGAAAGAAGGACGGGTATAGAAGGCTCCCACTAAGAGGAAATCAGGTTTAATTCTTCAAAACACGCTGTTCTTCTTTAATTCCGCAGCCCGAGAATGAAGTTGGCAAGAGGCAGGGGGAAAGTGCACTTTGAAGTCGGGATACTCCTTCATTTGAGTTAGTGCTTGGAAGCAGTGAGCGCTCTGCTCTGCTCTTGCTGTACACTGCAGTCACAGCAGGCAGAGTCAGAGTCCTGCAAATAAAAGGTTTCAGGACAGCCCGACAGGGAAAATAAAAACACGGTCGCCAGAATGCAGGGAGTATCAGCAACTGGTAAGTAAATAAAAGGTATTTCCATACTTACCTGTTTGTGAATGATCTGGTGGTGATATGAGGTTGGGGGGGGTTGTTTATTTTTCTTTTTATAGCTATTATTTACGTACGTGAGAAAGTTGTCCTTGTCGCACCATTTAAATATTAATAAGACATGCACGTTTATTAATATTAAGTAAATAATTTATCACCAATCACTTTACTAACTGCTGTATTTGAACTCTGAGATGGCTTTTTTTGTTGTGCAGATCACACCAAAGCCCAGAGATCCTCATTATTCCAGGTTTATATGTCACTGAGCTGTTCAGTTTCCACCGTGTTCTTTGATTTTGGTGTTGCTTTTATTTTAAGCTCGAAAGGTCAATTGATCTTTGTATCTTAGGATAGTGGAAGATTTCCGGTTTGACAAAAAATGAGAAGCACAGCTTTAAAAATGTAAGATAATCACAGGTTCAGGTCGTGTGTCACAGAACTAAGGCAGCAAGCATATTGCTTTCTTTGAAAAACGTTTGTAATCACAACACCAGTAAAAAAAAAGAACCACCATCGATTGCAGTTATCCAAAACTTGCGTCACGTACTGTATCTGATTATTCATCTGTATGATTTTCCCCATATCAGTGCAAAATTGACTTTTATAAAACTCAAAGTGTAAAAGTCTACACTTCTGCCGTTCGGGAGACAGTTGTGAGAATATAACTATTATTACTGGTTTTAAAACGCCTAGTAAAATTGTTTAAAAATACGCTATTTGCTATAAATTAAAACCCTAGTGTACTGTATCTTAACTCCGATATTTACCTACACTACGCCTATATTATTCATTTTTAAGAGCGTTGTAATTTCTGTCTTAACTGGATTAATATCTGGTTTACGGTATGTGTGGGATAATGCTGTTTTCGCTGTTTGCTTTTTCCTGATGCTTCCTTCATGTTCATTTCAAGAGATTCGCCGTGAAACTAATTGCTGTTTGGACCAGAACCCCTTTAACACACTTCATGCGAAGACAGGGCCTGCAGGATTGGCCTTGTTGTAGGCTGTTACTCTTGATGTGTCCACGGTTCCGTTCTGCCCCTAACTTTTTTTTCCATGCTGTTGAGCACAGCGCTATTTGTCTTGGGGTGAATTATAGCGAGGAGTGTTGATCAAACTCCTGGCTTAATCCGCTGTTTTAACCTCCCTGTGCAGCGGACTGCTTATTCTGACTGGACAGCTGTGCTGCTGTCAAATGAAATAAGCGGGGTTTTCGCGTTCCCCCGGCCATACGAACACCAATTAAAAAGCCAGACGGCGAAAGTTCAAGACAGGTTTCAGATGAGTTTGTGCAGCCCTCTTGGTGAAGAAATGAAATAAAAACAATCACAAAAGCAGAAGTAAAAAGTTGCGTTTATTTAGTGGAAGCTCAGTGTAGGTTTGTTTAGTTATCACCTGCAAACTCCACACTACCGGTTTTGGTCAACATATTTAGCGAAGGTCGGTTTTGTCTTGATTTTTTTTTTTGGAGGAAAATCAAGCAATTACAAGTCTTACGCGTCTTTACGTCAGATGGCGTTTTTTTTCTGTTAGTTTTGCTGTAAACTGCAAAACCCTTTGCTTTACCTTGAAAAGGTTGGAGGTTACAAGCCTCAACTGAAACGCTGAAGAAAGACATTTGTGTGTTTTGTTACCTTCTTAACCACATTTTGTCACCTTAGCTTTATTCTTTCACTTTCCTTTAGATCGTCAAGACATATCCATAGGATGTGATGTGTGCATTTTTTTCTATGCTTTCTGGCCATACTGCAGCGGTACCAGTTTATAGTTTATATTCCTAGAGGTCCTACCATTCTCAGCTTTTTGCTCCAGCCAAGCTCTCAATTATTTAGTCTGGTCACCTAATAAACTAGATGACCTTAGCCATAGATCTTACAGTTTCAATACTCAAGCTATCAATTGTTAAAAAAAAGGCAAAATGTTAAGTAAACATCATTGAGAACATCTTTATCCAGTACAGCATGGCAGGCAGTGCCAGGCAGGGTATACCCTGGGTGGGATGCCAGACACACAGACACAGCCACACTGACACACCGCCAGTTTTCCCAGAAGCCAATTACCAGAGCAGGCAGTGAAAACCCACACAGACTCGGGGAGAACTTACAAACAACACACAGATAGCACCTCAGGAACTGAACCCAGGACCTATGTGCTGCAAGGCTAACTGTGCTGACTACTCTACCACTGTGCTGCCCTGATTAAAAACATAATCGAATTAATTAACTATGGCATTTGAAACTACAACAGTTAGATGCTATTGTCCTTCAGGAATAGAGCATAGACAAAAGTGGACACTTAAAAGACTGTATTAAACAGATTCAACAGTATCCTGTACACTTACCATAACTTAGCCAGATTTTTTTTTCTTATGTGAAGTAAGAAAACCAGTTGTAGGTTTCCAGCAGGCATTGGGGAGAATTGTTTCTGTTATTTATTATTAACAGAATTACTTAGTGCTGCCTGTGTTTAACATTACTTTATAAACATTTCCCTTCTACTTAAATAAACACCGGATTCAGTGAGGAACCTTTCGCAGACTCTGCTAAACGAGAGTGAAACTGTTCTGTTGGCCACTGAGTACACCCTCTTGGTAACAGCAGGCAAAAATTTCCAAACCAAAAGCTCGGTACGTTGACTAGCAACACTGCTGGAGAAGGTGCCGTTCTCTGGATGAGACGAGATGTTACTGGAAATCAGGGTCCTGGCTGTTTAGTCATTAAAGATCCAAGATCCAAAACCCGTGACACCATTCATAAGAATAGGGCTGTTAACCACAGTATTTTGGCCAAATTCCTCTCTGGGCTCTAAAGTATGGGCTCCTCATAGTTTCCCTTTAAGTCTACTGGTCTTTGAATTGAATTGAACTGACCTTAAAGTCAATTTCTTTCTGTTGTGTAGTGGGTCTGCTGGTGTACAATGGCTGCCATGGATCATAGAGGTGGGTGTAGTGGGGTCCCCTGTACAGTATGTGCAGTGCTTTGGGATCCTTTGGGGGGTGAAAAGCACTATTCAAACGCAGGCAATTATCATTTTTAAAGTAAATGCTTACCATAGGAGTCCCATTGCCTGCATTATATTGCTTTGCTAGCTGCCTTTACACTTGAGTGACTTTTTAGCCCTTTAAGAAATAGCTCTAAAATGCTAGGCAAAAGATTAGATTAGGGCAACCGAGCATCATTGTGATGGAAGTAACTTACATGATGCCTAGTTTTACATAATTGACATGCTTTTGGAAGATAGCCTACAGGCAAAAAAGCCATGACTGCAAGTACGTTTCTGTCTGCAGTCCTCTGCCAAAGTTGAAAAATCAAATGTGCTCATGCAGTCACTGAGAATTTTACTAAATGTCTTTAACTGACACTGAAAATCAGAAACCTCTGCCCTGAGACAGCACAGACAGGACAGCTGTAGGGAAGCAGTGCTTATTCAACTACACAGCTACTGCAGGCAGTTTTTTTGCTTCTGATTTTTTTTCTTGCTTTTTTAAGTGGCCACAAACGTCTTGTTTGAACTTTGTCTGCGCTTGTATAACAGTATTTCTAACATGTGTATTGCGGGTGCATTGCCAAAAGATCAGTGTCTTTAATCATAAATCACTTGTGTGACCTTATGTGTGTTTTTTAAAATGGTGGTCCTTCTCCGATAAAGGAAACCAGGCTTGGTCTTCTAGACTGTTTCAAACACAACGTACATGGCTGTTTTTTATCAGCTGTCAAATACAGTGAAATACAGATTTCATCCCATCACAACTGATTTTAACAATTCAGCATGAAGCAGGTTTGATTATGTCTTCTGTCTCCTGTATAACACAGAATGGAATCTCAAAGAATTGCTGGGACCACAGAGAAGGTAATGTGTATGACAAGCCAGAATATGATTTTACCTGGGATGTCCTACTGAAATGTCTAAACTCAATTCCGATTAATTAAACAATTTGGTGGTGAGATGACAATTCTCTCTCAATGGATGTGGGTACTGACTGTTTCATTTGTTTTCAACATTTGTCAGTAGCTGTGCTAGCTGTGCTTTATTTAATGATTTGGGGTCCAATGATGAAGATCTGTAATTCCTGCACAGTACATTTACCATTTAACTGCAGTATCTCCATTTAAAAGCTTTCAGGTTACATTCCTGTCCTGTCTTAACACCACTTGGCTAAAAAGCAGGGAGATACATAGTAGGTAATGATTTGCTAACCAGCAGTGATTATTGTGTTCAGTGTAACATGAGACTAGCAATATAATAAAGATAAAAAAAGAACAAAAAGCCTTTCATTATCAGGTTCTTTGAAGATGTCTTGGAGGATTCAGCAAAAGAATACTTATACAGTTCATGTTTACAATCACACCTGATCTTGTCTACCATAGGAAAATCTACAATTACAGTTTTCCTGCTGAGGGTGGATTACACAAGTAAGTCAAGTTTAACAGCACACAACAAACAGAGAACAATAACATGGATTACAAAACATTGAAGATTTGCAAAAGAGACATGCTTTTTAGAACAGCAATGAGGGATGTCTGTAGCCAGGAGTTTTAAGTACTGTACTTTCATTATGAAAAGGAACTGGTAAGACAGCGCATGTTTGTTGCTGTTTTTATCCTGTTAGCGTTCTGTTTGTGGTGTTCCTGCTGGACACAGAATTGTGGGAAACCCAGCCCGGAATGTTCAGTTTCAATTGGAGACATTTACGCTTGAGGTCTCTCGTTCGGCCTCTCTTTCCCAGAGACTCCCTCCTGCTCTTGCTCCCTTCCAGCTGGGGCTGGCGTGGCAGTGGACAGAAATGACCTCCTCTTGCTTTACGTTATTTGTTACAGCTGAGCTGAGCGGCTGAGCTGGGGCTTTCATGCCAGGAATCCCACCTCAGACAAGCAGAGACTGACTTGGAGGAGCATTACACGACAGCGCAGACAGCTTTGATTAGCTGGGCAATTAGAGAGTCACCTGAGGAGAGCTGACTCAACATCACCTTCCTCTCGATATGGTGGTTTGTCTGCTGCTTGCTGACGCTTGACTGATCTGACATTCGTGCCGCCTAGTGCTCTCAATGCCTGGGCTACATAATGTGAGGAACACTATTCTACATATTCGGTAACTGGAGATTAAAATACAGCACTGTAGCTGTTTCTCCTTTATTTGGAAAAAAATAAAGGAAAGATCTTCAGCCAATAAATACATCTGTACTTGGCCTTGACTCTAGTTAAGGATAAGGCTTTCCCCCTGTGATGTGCAACACAGTCTGATGTTAGAGGTCAGGTCTGCTCAGCTGTGCTGTTTTGTTCAGTCTTAGGCCCTGTTTTTTCACTGAATACTCTGGTCACAGCTGAGGTACAGTGGCTTTGTCCCAGTACAGTATTAGGTTTGGCTTTCCTTGTCTTTTGTGTAGATGCGTTGGAGCCCAGACTGGTTTGCGTTTGAACAATCCAATGATATTCTGCTGTAAGACAAGAAAAATACTCTTAAACCAAAGAGAATTGTTGTTGTTGTTGTAGTTGTCATGTCTTTAAAACAGCTGATGTTTTGTTGTTGTTGGCAGTGCTCAAACAGCCTATGCCTTCCTATGAATGCTTCCTCATAGCACAATAGAAATCTGGGAAACGCTGTTTGGTTGCCATTATAAACATGCTAACAATAGCTTTCACTGGTGCGCACCCCCCATGTGTCTCTTGACCTGCAATGTCCAGCTGTTTATTCACCAGCATTTCAGGTCATGGCGAAACAACCGTTAAGTAAAAAGTGTGTTGACAAATTTAACATTGCAGTGAATCTGCATGTTATTGGATTTCCACAATGGAGTTTAAATGTCTGTTACAGGAAGAGAAGGGAGTAAAGTGCTCTCTTCTACAGCCTGAATGTGCTGTACTGTATGTGGGTTGGATTTTCCCTAATCATGCCCTAAAGGTGGATGTCCAATAAAATGAATCTATAATGTAATCTACAGAACCTGTCCTTAGCACTGTGATTAGTTGACTTCCCCCAGTGCTGTGGATATGAATTACTGCAGGACTTTGCTGTTCAGAATCACCAGCAGTGAAGCAACCAGATACATTCCTGCACTGACAGAGTAAAAGAACTACATCTTATTAGACAGAAAAGAGTCCAAGGGAATCTAATTCAAGTATTCTAAATGTTCAAAGGCACTGACAAAGTTAATCCAGTGGACTGCTTCAATCAACACGAAATAGAGGACACGGAAACTACAGAGAATTAATTTAAAACGGAGAACTGCAGGCACTTCTTTACACGATGGGTTGTGTTGAACAAGTTACCCAGCCATGTTGTTTGCGCTGAAGCCCTGACTTATTGCAACAACTGTCTCGGTTCAGCAGATCACTTAGCTACTAGCACCCAGACAAGCTAGATGGGTTGTAAGGCTTATCTCATTTGTAACCTTTCCCAAGTCTCACCAAGTGCAGAAAATAGGCTGTTCAGTTATTGGCGTGTTCAATGCAAAGTTACCACTAGGTGGAGCTCTAATTCAAAGAGAAACCAGCGGTGTAGTTTTCTTCTAATTTTGAAGCCTGACAGCACTTAATAAGGGAAATATGCATGAATAAATCCGCCTAATTAAGTACAAATAGAAATAAAACACTTATTTCTGTGATGAGGATTGTGGAATGATTATTCTGGATTATTTTATGCTAAAATTCTAGTGATCTGAAGCTTTTAAGCACCCATTTTACATTATTGATGTCAGTTACTAACTGCTTCTCTGATATTATATAGAAGACAACATGCTCTGTCTTAAATGGAATGCCGATCGTGTTGGAAGTTAGTTATCAAACCATGTTGGCCTTTTCTAAGGTTAGGGCCTTTTGTTGGAAAATGAATAAATAAAATAAAGTACAGTAGACTTTAAGTGATTCTTGTTTTAATCATATATTATTCATATGCTGATATAAGTCTCACTGTTCAAAAACATGGAAATTATAATCATTATAATCAGTCAGGACTGATCACAGACAACATCTATCCTAGCCTCAGTGCAGATTTGGTCTTAACTAGAGCAATATTCACTAGGTGGTTAAAATTGAGTTCCCATGTACCCTTGCCCCAAGTGCTATATGACTGAGATTGATTTCAGAACAATTTTATTGCACCAGTGGTGTAAAAGAAGGTTCTGTTGAGATAAGAGGATTCAAAGGTCAGTATTTACCATCTTTTGGCTTAGTAAAGAGATCAATGTGCACAAAGTTACTGCCTAGAAAAGGCAGCCCACATTAAAATGTTGCCATCAGTGTGCAGTTTATTTTTTGAAATAATTAAAAGGGTTAGGGAGTTACCCACTGTTAAGGTAGGCATAAAAAGTACCTAATAAATGAAAATGTTTGCGTTACCATAGCACTCAGGGCATGTTCTGTGTACGTTCAAATACTGTCAAACGTCAGGCTTCGTTTTCAAAAATGGGAGGCTTTTTGGAAAGGTTTGACATTTTGACTGTCCGTTTTAGTTTGAAAATTTGAATAAAAGAACTTGGCTGTAATGTGCTGTAGAAAATTGCTTAAAAAACGTTTATCGATTTTATAAAACTCGGCTCTCTGTTCTGAAAACGTCCTTCAAGGGGCTTTCTGTTTGTACAGTTTACGTATATAACACTGTGGGCTTCACAACCCAGCTTAATCATATTTCCAGCCATCCATTTACAGTAGCTGCTTTATCCTCAGAGAGTCACGGTAACCTGGAGTCTAACCTGGCAGGCACAGGGTGTTGAGACAGGACTGCACCGTGGACAGGGCTCATGTTCACACATTCACACACACATATGGGGGCAATTTAGAGATGCCAATTAATCTGGAAAGTAAGGTGGGAGGAACCTGAAGCACCTGTGAAAAACCCACATAAGCACGGTAACGTGCAGACTCCACACAGAAGGGACCCCAGGCCAGACTCAAACTCAGGGTTAAGAGCTGTGTGGCAGCAGTGCTAACTCCCATGCCCCCAGTCATACTTCACTTTGTTTTAATTGCATCTTGAAAAACATTGCATTGTTTTTCATAGTTTCTCTGCTGGTGTTTTTTAAAGATAGTAATACTCTTATGCAATGATTAATTAAGATAGCAAAAAGCTGTCGGAACAAAAAGAAATAAAGCAGAAAAATCCCTTGACAGTTGCTCTCTTCTGGCGTGTGTGCTGAAATCCCAGTGCCCGTTACAGGGCTGCTAGATCTCTCTGTGGAGCCAGGTGGGTATAATTATGCCAAGTTTACATGCTCATGGAATTTCCTTGTGGGATTCTGAATAATTGAAAGGGCTGTCATTACAGTGCTGCCTCATTCATTTATTTCATTAGACCTGGGTTATCACAACTGCGGATTTGGCTGCTGACAACTAATATCAACAAGCAGTTTCATGTCCTGACAGTCAAACCCAGAACCCATTTCTCACCTCTGTCTCAATTTCCTCCTTTGATGTTGACAGCATTTGCAGTACAATGAAGAATAAGAAAAATGCTCCTTCGTTAAATTCATTAACATTTTGTAACGCGATATTTGAATTGTTTCTTGCCCACATGGGGAGAGGAAATGGTAAAAGGATCAGACAATCCATTTCCAGTTCTGAGGAGGAATGGTGCACCAGGAAGACCGTTTTGACTTCTTCTTCAAATTGGTCAAATCACTAACACCGTTTAGCTTTAAGTGTGACAGTGGTGTGGTGTTAATACTAGGGAAAGCAAAGACTGGAATGATGAACTGTGTAGTTCTCACTCAAGTTCTTACTCCAGTGCATATTACATATGCAATACAGCAAGGCAATGGATTATACGTGTAGTATGAATGACAGAGTGTCACTGGACCAAGGAAATGCTGAACTGCAACCCTCAAAGAGACTGGGAGAGTTTTATGAGAAGTTGAAGTTGGAAGAAAAAGTCTTGGGGAGGTCTTTATACCGATCAACAAAGGCTGAAAGTCATACACTGTATAATTTCTGTCATCCTGCAAGGAAATAATAAGGAGTTATTTCAAATGACATTAAAACTGCATTGTTTGTTTTAAATATATTGTTTCAAATCCAGTCGAAATAATGATTAATAATGTACTGCGGTGTAATGTAGCATCGCACCCTCCAAAGCAAAATGATAATATACCATCTACCTCGTGTGGTAAGTAGTAGCTAATTAAGGTAAGGATCTCAATCAACAAGTTCTTGAAATAAACCAGGGTTTTGACTTCATCAACATTACTGGTTAGCTTGTTCCTTACTCCAACAACCCTTCATGTCAAGACTAAAATTTGCAGATTTTAATTATTCTGTTTCCACTTGTGCCCTCCGGTTGCAATTACTCCACATGTTTAAAGACATACTGTATGGAGGGATAGATACTGTATATATACATTGAATCACAGTTGATTTCATACTCTCACCTCAACATCTGCAACATTATTTGAATGCAGGAGGTCATCTTATGCAATTTTTCATGGTCAGCCAATTGTGATCTTTCACTCGAGTGCTCAAGCAGCACGTTTCACATCGGCAACTTCATGTTTTTTGCCACGCCATATGTTCCGCAGCACGGATTTGACCGCTGTTTGGTCAAATCCATGCTTGTTCCTTTTCCAGACAATTTGCAACACTTGGTCTCTGAAGTGTGCTGGGCTGAAGATGTTGTGTGAAACTAGAAATCGGTAGGTTTTCATGGGGTTAATTATGCAAACAGCAAAATGGGAGAAAGAAAGACTGCAGGGTTTTTTGAGGTCATTATAATTAATTAAAGCTGACAGCTCAAGTAACGAAGTGGAAAGAGCTTCCTCTATTAGTTTCTTCCCAAGCCTTTGTAGGCCTGATATTGTTCATCACATGTAATGTATTATCAGGTCTTTTCAACTGTCAAAACTAACAAATGGGATGTTTATTTTGGGGGGCTGTTCTTACTTGTTTACAAGACCTCCTCTCTGTTAGATCTAACTCTCACAGTCTTTGGTAGCTCTCTTCATATTTTCCCTTGATTCGTCTTGTGTTGCCGTTGGAGATCAGCTCATTTCAGCAATTTGTGGCCAGCGGATCCTCACCAAACTTTATTCAGTTTGGAATCTAACCAAAAAACTATTTTAAAGAGCATTTTCTTATCTGTTAACTAGGTTGATCTTTAATAATTGAAGAACAATGTTGTAATATCTTTTATACGCTTGTATTAGAACTAGAATACTATAATATACTGTGTTTTAAACCATTAGTAACATATAATAGTAAAGTGTATAATAATATATTTTGTAATATGTAATTTACATTATTTCTTCACATGAAAAATATCAACATAGTATACTTTAATGCTTGATAATGTAATGATTCATTTAAAGTTTACGTTAGGTAGGAGAACCATGGTTATTCTTTACCCCCTGAATGAATGATGGAAATCCTTCTTTTAAGATCCTTCTATCCTGTAGCCAGTGTTTGTAGGTGTAAGGCGGTTGTGATTAAGGCTCCTGACTTGTCACTTGAAGGCTGTGGGTTTAAATCCCGGCTGCACATTGTTGCTATACCCCTTTGAACAATATTTTTCACTCTGCTTGCTTCAGTAAATGTCCTTTTGTAGAAAAACATACAAAAATAAATGGTTTTTGTTAAAAGCGTTAGTGAAATTGTCTAATAACAATGAAACCAAAGACAAGTACTATAAAGTGATAGCATGTTATCATTAAGTCTTTTTTAAAGTACATTTTCTGTAAGTAGGGCAGCTGTATGATGTTCCAGATGCAAAGACTTGGAAGATAAGCTGTAAGTTAATTTTAAAATAATCTTGAAAAATTCATAGAACCACATCACTATTTAAACACATTCATGTCAATGTGCTGCTGTTATGCATAGTTTATCAATGTTTAACAGTTCAACATTTAACACTTAAAAGAAAAAGAATGGCTCAAACATAAGAGAGTTGGTTTCACGAGACTTGCACTTTGCTATTGCTTAAGCGACTTCTTTCTGTATTTGTACTGTACGCTGGCAGGAACAAATGTATGTGATTGCATCGGGTGTTATTTATAACGTGCTGACTTTGATGTTAAGGAGGCAAAAAGGCAAATATTTAAGACAACTTGTAATTTTTATTAAATGTATCAGGTTTCTGTGACTGCTTTCAGATCGTATTCAGACAATCAAAATGAAAAGGATAATTTCAATTGAACAACCTCATCAATGGGTATATCATTACCTGAGCCTTGTGCATTTACCAGAATTATCTATATACTCAGTACATTCCTCTTGCATGTACTGTATAATCCCTAAGAAGTATTTATTTTGATGTTGATGTGCGCTGTCCAAGAAAGATGGTTTTCCTTTAAATACATATATGTGTGCACACATGTTGCATAGCCTGTCTTTCCTTCAGTTACGGATTGGTGGAGAATACAATTGTGTGCACACGGGCATCGGGAGTGTCTCAGCTGGAGGTAGGAAAGCCCCTGGCACCTGATCTGAGAGAGGTGCAGTAATATTTCAGTCACTGTTGACTCTCCTGTAAGCTCCGCTGCGGAGATTTTCAAGTGTCAAAAGGCACATAGTTCCTGCAGGTCCTCAATGTCCCTGTGCATCACAGTGGGGTGTAGCCGTAAAGTCAAGTCATAAGGCATTGGCAAATTGTGCAGACATAAAGTAAAAAATATACACTTATTCCCTGTGTTACCCACTGCATATACGGTGCCACCCAAAATATCTGACGCTTTATCCAGGACTGTTTCCGCAACCCCATACCCTTTAACAGTTACTCGGCACATTTCTTATTCATGCGGTAATGGGCGAAGGAATCGCATCCCTCTTCTGCTATTTCCACATGGCAGGCTGACAAGCTCCCACTGCCAGTCCAGCATGGTGGGTTAGATCATCCAGCTGGCTGCTGGCGCCTCATTGAACACAAGTGAGACCTGCAGAAGAGAAGCCCTGCCTGGTCTCTCTCCGTCAATTAACTGGGAGATCCCAGGAGAAGTGTGAGCTGAGAGCATCCAAATAGAAACTAAGGCAGATCATTCTGTCAGTGCTGTTGGTGTTGGTTGATTCATATTCTTTCTCGAAAAATATGATTTTGATTTCTAAAAACAAAAAAGCTTTCACAGTGGATAAAACAATGCAGTAATGCTGCAGACCTCGCTTTTACACAGCAGATGCTTTTTACCACCAAAGGGGCCTGTCAGGCTTTAAAGCTTTATTGAAACACAGGCTTTGTGTTTGAAAATCTGTGCTCATATAGTAGTTGTACTTATTTTGAGTACGCTTGGCTGAAATATTGGCCTTTGTTTGGAATTCTGAGCACTAATGGATCTGCACACAGAGTTAAATGAGTGTCTCTTACAATTGCCCTGCAACAAAGGTATGTTAAACTAATATAGAAAATTGCTGCATTCGAACACCTGGATATAATGTAGTGTAAGTGGAGTATCTGACTCTAAAACACCTAACATTTTTTATTTTTAAAAAAATTCTAATATGTTCCACTGTTGACATCAGTTTTATTCATCCTTTTTTGTAAAAATATCTTTACATGCCCATAATGTATTAGGTCTAACACAAGCCTGCTGTATGCAATTGTGTTATTATGAATTATAATATTTGGATTTCTTGTACTTATGATCCCATATTGCTTGTTTCTGTTTAAGATAGTGTAAAGAAGAGTGGCACAGTGGAACTGTGGTTAGCGTGGCTGGGCTCTGGGTTCAATTCCTGGGGTGCTACCCTAGAGGGGTTTGTACAGTATGTTCTCCCCTTGTTCAAGCGGGTTTCCTCTAGGTCCTCAGGCTCCCTCTCACAGTTCAAAGACACACTAGTAGGTTCATTAGCTTCAGGGAAGATGTGAGTGTGTGCATGTTTATGCCTGTGTGTGTCCCGTGATGGACTTGTGTCCCACCCAGGGTGTGCCCTGCCTTGCGCCTGTCGCTTGCTGGGAGAGTCTCTGTTTCCCCAGGACCCTGTATTGGATCAGGTGATTAGAAAACGGATGGACGGATGTTGTAAAAGAGAAGGCAATAAGAGAGGGCACTTTGCTAAATAATAACCCAGAATCAGGTGAATAGTAGTAGGAGGTCTTTGGAACTCATGGGTTTCCCATGGACCAGCGAATTGTGCAGGTGACTGATCAAGTCGAACGGGCTGAAACCCTGTGCTGAATGGATAGGTGCTGCACTCAGAACATCAAAACGTCCCAAATAATGAACCTTGATCTTGGACTGTTTTTATACCAGAAAAGGGTTCCAGGATATTTGACACACATCACTGGTTTCCTTTTGAATTCAATCCAGAAGGGCGATAGCTCTTTTTCTTTAGGCGTTTTTAATAAATACCAAACACTCTCTTATTTACCATTGCATTGAGAGTATTATAATACGGGACTTATTTATTAAAAAACAACAACTTTAGCTTATTTATGAGGGACTTATTTATAAAACGTTAGTTTTAAAGTTGAACATATATCCTGTCTTTACCTTATAACGTTTTTCAGTTTATGTTTGGTTTAATATGAAATGATTATCTGGACCTTGACGAATGAGAAAGGCTTCACAGTCTTCCTAGATTTCCTAAATTGCAGTGTCTCACGGGCTTTTGACTTCATGCATAGGATTGTTCAGACTTGCCTGAAGCGACTGAATGTGTCGATTGTAGTCTTTGACCTTACAGAAACAAGCTATGACGGGGTGTTTTGAACGGTTTGGTTATTTGAATATCTAAGAGCTGGTCAGTGTGCTCGGGGCCCTTGGATTGGTTGTTATGACAACGGCGTGGTGTCCACAGCCTAGCAGACATCCGTGGGTCACATGATGCTCACCCTGGACAAACAGATGTGTCTGTAGCCGTAATTCCCCTTTTTTTCTGTACCAAACCTGAGAAAACATTGGTGTTTTATGTGATTTAATTGATGTAACAGGTTTACTTACAGTATATACTCACTCAACTTTTTTGCACTATTAGTATTTGACAGATTATTGCTTGTTTTGTAATCAGAAATTTTACAGATTATGTAGTGATTATAGCTAAAAGCCTAATATTCATATATTAATAATCATTAGAATTGTAATTATATACAGTGAGACATTGCATTTCTTTTAATAGTTCTTATTATTTTAATAGTTCACTATTATTAATAATAATAATAATAATAGTGATAATAATAATAGTGATTGCTTCTGTTACATTTCTGGGACCTAGAGTTATAAAATGAACATTTGCAAGGTGGCAGACAGCTGAGAGAATTCCTGAAAAAAGGTAAAGTCTTGGCAGCTCATCCTGATTTCCATAGTGTTGAGCAGACATGAGGCATCTGACACCCCAGCTGGTTGGGATGCTGCCTCAGCGCTGGGATTACTGGGTGGAATGCGATGCGGGGATTATTGGCTGGGTGGACTGGAGCAACTGAACATACTGTTGTGCAGCTGAACATGCTGGGTCTGTGCAGGTGCTGGAAACTCTCATATACCAGTGGCCACTGCAGAATCTTACAGTGAACTGGACAGTGATCGGGAAAAGCTTTTGAATCCTCTGGCCTCTCTACAACTGAATCAGACAGATCCTAAAACAGACATTCTTAAGAAAACCAATTTAAAAAGAAACCATAAATTTTCGATTTGGCAATTTAACAAAAAACATAACTAGAGCTCGGACAATGAGAGCAGCGTGCACAGGACTGTGAGTCTTGAGCTTCCAGCAAACCTGAAACCCTGAGTCATTCTGCAAACGCCGTGTGACCTTGGCATTTTTGTGGATAGTTATTTCAGAAGCCGGCAGATTATAATGTACTGTAACTTTACTCAGCGCAATGTTAATTGAAATACTCATGCCTTACTTTTCAATTGTCTGACATCCTTCACGTGCGGTTTCACATGGACTGTAGCCGGAACTGTAATCTCAGCCAACAAATGTCCTGATTGCGCGGGGCTAGAGGAGTTTGTGAAAAGTAGGACAAACACCAGGGCAACAGTCCCTAAGCGTGACTCATGTGACTCAGTCTCCAGAAATAAAAGTCCCTCGTGTTGGTAGTTCTATACTGTTCCTTGCAACCACTTTTAACATTCTGTCCTGACTTGGTAGTGTGAAATGGTGCTTGTTAGCATGCGAGAACACATTTCAGAGGAAATGTGCACATTGTTGTATTGTTCTTGCACTGGTATACACGTAACAGTGTATCTACTGATTACACTTAACTCAATCAAAGCTTCAAATGAAATTATAGGAATTGTGGGTTCCGGGTCAACATACAGTAAAAGTGGATCTCTGGAAATGATGGATTCTTATCCACAAGTTAGTGAATATAACAATGTTTTGAGTTGTGAACAATTTGCTTTAAATCATTTATTTTTTTATTTTGTACTCCCTCGTAGTCCAGTAGTTAGGGCTTGGCACCCTCAGTGTTGTGGCCCAAGTTTGTTTCCTGGTTAGGGCAAGGGTTTAGGTGTATTTTACTAGCAGTTGGGCTGAAATGCTTCTCCTTTGCACCATCCTTGTCGTCTCACTATCGTCTATTAATGCCACTGAGGTTAGGTGGGATCCATTCTGTCAGGATATCCTTGATTTGCTTGTGAGACACTGCTGTTGTCACAGACTGTTAGAGTTGAGACACTCTCTGGGACTGCTGTTTTGGTGTAGCAGGCCTCTCTGCTCTTGGCATAGGTTTTGCTGCCCCTGAAGACAAACAGATCGGCTCTGTTCTACCACTGAATAAGGTATTGGAAGCAAGTGAGTTTGGGTATGGAAAAAAGCCGAGGGACAAAAAAAATAGCTTGTGTTTTCCCCGGCAGAATAAATATCTCTTGGGCACATTCTCAAATGCCACGATTTGAAAGAGCAGTGTTTTACAGTGGCAGCGCAGGGCTTCTGAAAAAGATTGCTCCGCATGCGAAAAGGCAGAGTTCCTAAATAAGTCAAGGGTTTTTCCTGCTAAATGTCAAAAGCACTCGATCACAACCATGGGCATTCCAGATCAGTGGAAGAAAGACAAAGCAAAATAAAACAAGTGCTTTGCAAGCATCTTTCAGAGAATGTTCCAGTCTAACATGCAATTATTCAAATTATGTCTGTCTCCTTTCTTACCCAACAAGTTAACATTTTGTTTCACTGAGATGATGATGATACAATTTATTACTGTACTCTGCTGCCTGCCAAGATGTCTGTATTGTCCACTATATAGCACTAACCCGCTATATTAAAATGATGCACTTAAAGCTGCAGTCCAAGCCAAAACCATAGAAATCCTTACTGTTCTGTGCATAACCTTGGTGAGATGTCACTTTGTCACCAGCTGAATTCACACAGTGTTGATATACACTACACAGCCTGTGCATGTGAAGAATAAGGGTTATTTATAAATGACAATTTTGAAACTCAGTCACAGGCCTACCTGCGTTCTGACATGAAGCCTTAATAATATTTATACCTAAGCACCCCCTATACTCAAAAGAAGAGAAGCTTGTGGTTTTGTAATGCATGTTTGTTTCCAATTATTATTTTTAGTGAAGCTCTGCAACAGTGTCGTTATGCAAATGAACTCTTTTCAGGTCAGAGTCTCACACAGCCGACTGTGAGGAGGCCCCTGTTCTTCACACAATTCAAACATCTTCACGGATGTCCGAGGAAGAAAGCACAGAACGAGGAATGGAGGAAAATAATTTTATGTGCATATAAAGAACGACGTAAACAGCCTGAGCAGCGTCTAGGCATCTTCTTTAATTTCACAGTCTGGGAGGTGGCAGAGAAATTAACGCCCGCTAGGATTGTGTTTGAAAGGAGAAAAAAAAAATGAAATAAAAGCTCCATTTCTAAAGCTCTTCTCCGTTTCTCGATTTACCAGAGCTGGTCAGCAGTCTCTCTCCTTCTCTGTCTCTCTCTCCACTCCCTCTGTTCACTCTCTCCCCCACCGTCATTTGTTTCTATGACAACCATTCTAAGGCATTATGCAGGCTGAAAACTACTTTTTCCTCTTTCATCGTGGTGCCTGGCCATTGTTAAGAGGCTCTGTGTGTGCCTGCAGCATTGAATGAAACCTGAATTAAAAAAAAAAAAAAAAAGACCGCAGAACACGTTTTGGTTGGACAATTTGTGTCATTTAGGGGGAGGCCTTAAAACAGCAGATACCAAGAAAACCTTGAGAGATTCACTGCAACTACTGAAAGCTTCATGTGAAAACCATGCCTTCCTTTTTGCTTGCTTGATTCTTGTTTCCCTTCTGCAGTTTTATCTTATTTTTCACGTTCCGTTTTTTTCTTTGTCTGTGGAATGGAGTATTCGTGGTTTCTGGGATTGTCATGTATTTTTCTCCTGCTGGAATGAAAGGGAGAGTGATTTAAAGCAAGCAGCTTTGGAAACACACCAGGCAGATGGTTGCTCTGGCTTAGCTGGTGAGTTGCTGGTAAGCTTTCACACTGCGATCTGTTGCAAATATGTGTCTTTCTGGGATTCTCTGTTTTGCCTGAATTCATTTCTAAGATGGTGCCCGTGATAGCAAGCACATTTTGTGGCATGGTTCTGCTGCAATTATGTTTGGTAAAACTGCCGCCTTTTTTCAGTGTTACATTACGTCTTTTATTTAAATAACTAAAATACGTGTAGCTTTTGCTTGCTTTTTTTGGGCATGGGTATTAATTAAATTGAGTTAAAACACTGCAACCTGCCTGCCAGCTTCTACTTCTACTGTTTTAGCTTCATGTCCGCAGCATTAAAATACCAAGTGCAGAAACTGACTTTCACCTTGAGCAAAGATAAGTTTGAATTTTTTCTAGCAAGACGTTTTTGTGCAGTAAAGTCTCGTCACAGTTCTCAAGGTTAAAGACTTGCAGCGCAATTGTGATTTATGCTAAAATGTTAGAAATGCTCTTATGCTTTTAAACTTCCCCTCAGGTTTTGCAGGTTTATTTAGAAACATAAGGTACTTATTTATGAATTTATGCAGCTATGGAACACACAAACTTAGTCTTTAAAAATTCTGTTTGAAACCCATGTGCTGTTTGTTCAAGTGCACACAGCATATTTAAGGAAAACATACTAATGTATTTACATCTTAAGAAAGCAAATGTCACTGCTCTAATGGGTCAGATATGTTATTTCACGTAGATGAAGACACCTGGGGTGAAATGCAGAACCAATGACAGATGATGCTAAAGGAAGTATTTAGTTTGTGTACTGGTGATTTTCACAGCCTTGTGAAAGGTTAATAGACACCACCTCACAGATGTTGACAGTGTACATAAAAAAGCAAGCATTTCATGTGAACCTCTTTTTATTTCACAGCGGGTTTGGTACGTAGTGGGGTCATCATGTTTCCATGGCAACCGGCACCAGCTGCAAGAGTCTCTTACACGATGCTTTACATTCATGCTCTGAAAGTCTAATAAGTGACCTTTTAACCCCAGATCAATCAAAGTAGAGCTTATCATGCTTCAGAGCTGTGATGTACTATATAGCTCTGAATTTCTCACGGGATCTCTGAGGAAGGTTTGTAGGCTCTGTCTGTGTCAAGCCCTGGGATCACTTCGCCAGTAATTTTATTAAGCGTCTAAAATACATTAAGACCTATTTTATACAGTTTTATTGCCCTTTTAGTTTTATTTTCCCATCATTTACCATAATTTTCTTCTCAGCTCTCTAGTTTTTGTTATTTATAGAAGTCTAAGACATACAGCATAAGGCATAATCTGTAGCAGTATTGCTGTGTAAGATTCATAAAATGCTTTAATTGTTCTTACTTAGACTAGGATATACTTTAGATTAGAGCCAGATTCACAGTATTCAATTCGATAAAAACCCTAGGATGACCAGCTCACCTGCAGTACTGTGATCATGTGAACACACAGGATTTCCGTATTAGGACAGAAAGATTGACAAAAATATTTTCTGCATTGAGTATGACCTTGAACAGAATCGCTTGTATAATGTAACAGCTCCATCGAGAATAGCAGTGCTAGCATCTATAGCTTTATAACAGCCTTAACTGTCTGCTCATTTTGTTCTTTATTGAAAACCAGGGAGTGCTAATTGTTTTATGGAGCAGTATGACCATGATGATTATAAAGATGGCATTCATGTTTCTTCCAGCTCCAAAACAGTTTTTGGGGGCAGCATTGTCATGCTAATAAGTATTATACTGCCCTCAGTGAACTTTGTGTGGAATAAGTAGGTTACTATTTTCAAAGTTTGTAGTTTGATTTCACTGCTTTGGAATCTGTGCATTAGAAGATGTTCTTTGTTCTTGTTATGTTGTTAAAACCCCACTGATAATAATTTAACCATAATTTACACGCAATCGCCAAGACGCCAGGAGCTTTCTCAGTCAGAAAGCATCAAGGGCAAATTCCAAAGCTTGCTCATGGAGGAGTATTAGAAACAAAGAGTTAATAGAATAAGTAGTCAACTCCTAGAGATATAAAAATATCACTAGTGATTTGGTTTTTAAAACCGGATTCACTGCCAAAGTCGGATTGCATATAATGTGTTAGCACTTACATATTTCTGTTCAATTGGTTCAGTAAGCAGTGACAACACCGCGACAGTCATTTGGTAGTATCTGTATATTTGGTTGCATTTGTAAGAGGGATACATTTAGAATTGCCAGTAATGTTTCTTACACCCAGTTTGGAATAGCGTGCTGTGTGTTCCCTGTTGTCTTGGCTCACAGTTACACACCCTGCCACGGCACAGGGGAGAGAACAGGAAGTGCAGGGAGACCCCCTCCAGCCCGCCCACCTTCGAAGGGCTCGTCTTTGAGCACGTCACGGGCGGGACAGTCCCGTACCGGAGGTTCAGCTCCAACTGGAGAGGCGGCCTTCCTGCCGGAGCCCAGGAGGCTGCACGGTTCGCCAGTCCCGCCTCACCCTCTGCCGAAGTCGGCCAGCTGTGCGGTGCCGCTGTAAGAACCCCAGTCACAGTCGGATAGTGACGTGACCCGGGCTTAAACACCTGACCACAGAGTGCAGGTGCCAGTCAGCTGAGCAGCTTCTCGGCTGGAGCCGCGCAAGAGGCCCCAGATGTTTGTTTAAAAGGGAGTTTAACACCACACACAGTGGCACTATACTGTATGTAAAAGACTAAAGACATGTTCCAGTGGGATTTCACTGCTAATTTCCTGAAGCTTTAGATGTACGAGTCAGGATGTTTTACATAGTTGCCCCAGGGGTGCTATCTTTTTCTTTCATGTAGCCATCTCTGATACATGTGAGGTGTGAAATTATTTCTCTAGGTCCATACAGTGTGTTTTTTTTATGCCTTAGTAAGTCCTTTTGTGTGAAATGCCCATAGGCACAGCTTTGGCAAAATATTCAAATAGGCAAAGACATTTAAAATGTTTTCGTGAAAGTATCAAGGACGGACTTGCCTTTGCACATAACTTATGTATGTATTCCACAAGATACAAAGAGCCAAGAAAAAGCCGAGATCAAAAAGCATTATGCAGGAATTCATCTCTAGTAAATGATTAAGGTTCTGTAGGAAAAACATCATTATGAGGTTAATAGATGTTCCTGTGAAATTGTAAATGTATCTTTAAAGCAAAAATACTAGTGGTTTATGTATAATTAAGTCTACTTTGCAAATTACATAGAGGGGTTTTACAGAGGCAAGCCACTCTGCAGTGCAGCTTAGTGGAAGCGGAGGGCTGTTCAATATTTCAGACCCTTTACGGTGACTATTTCTTCTCTGCTTCTCATGCAGAGTGAGGAGAGCAGCAGTGCTAGTTTGTCAGTGTTTGACATCCTTTCAGGCAATGAATTATTGAGCTGGAGGCGAGCAGCAGCACCTGAGTGTATAGACCAACCCAAGGTGACATCACAGGTATGAGGTGATAAAAGGAGAAAACAAGCCTTTGAAATGAGAGATGTGGACTGGAGGGGGAGATGTAAAAGAATAGTTTATGTAAGTTTTGGTAAATTTAAGGAGGTTGTACTGCAGCACTGGATAAATCTGAGAAGCTGAAGTCATTAGTTAAGGGCAATCTGGGAGGTTTGTAAACTACCATTATCTTGAATTGAAGTGAATAATGAACAGAAACCTAAAGTGAAGATGTTGCATAGTCATATTTTTGGTATTTTAGCTAAGGGAGTCTGAACTGATAAGAATATTACTCAGTTACTTTATAATAGGTTCAGAATCTAATCACAAGCATTTTTAATTGTTTCTTTACACTGCTAACTACCTAAGGAAAGTCAGGTTTCCACTATATATTGCAACAGTGAAATCAAAAAGTTTATATTGGAAATATCCATCTTAAAGGGGAACTGCAGTCCCAGTTTCTCAGACCAGTTTTTTAAATCTCGGTAATGAAATAAATTAATTGACACTATTGCAAAGTTTTACAAATTCCAAGTTAAGCACAACATGGTGAACTTTGTGAAAGTAGTGTCTAGTCGCTATGTTGTTGCAGACCTGTGGTCTCACCACAGGTGAGAATGAGAGTTCCCGAGAATTGCGATGTGAAGTGGCCCTTCCTGCTCACTAGTCACTGTAATCACTCATATTATGCAATGTAGGAACGAATAAGTGAAGGTTGTGCAGCAGACAATTCACAGCAGAAATATTCCAGCGTGATCTGCATGCAGAGTTAACAAGTAGTATTTGTTGGCAAAATAATCCTGAAGTCGAGAGCAATATCTGTATTGGGTTAAAATAGATGTATTCACAAGCCTGCTCGTTTACAGTCTAATAAGGCCTCTTCACATTACCAGAAGTTTGGTTGCTTTGTTCTGAATTGGCGAATATGGTGCGGCACACACATGGTAATTTTGTCTATTTTTTAATGTAAATTGGCGGTTTCACACTTTACTGTGTACATTTTACTTTCACTATGGTTTGAAATGCCCTACTCAATGCCGATTCTTTTTAAACCCAAAACATAAAAATAGTGTTTCATTTCCCCTTTAATAGGTTGTGCATAATATCTCAATTTTTGTGGTCGTTTATTCTGTTTCCCTTGTTTTATTATAATACGTTAAAAGAAAACATTTGTTTTTTCAAAAGAATAAACCAGCGTTGTGTAGTGGATAATTTGTTTGCTGTGTCAATTGGACATTAACGAGAATGTGGCCTTTTGTTTCCAGTGTTGGCAAAATTGTCCAATTATCAAAGCTTGGGGGGAGCAGAAATTCACTTAGCTATCATCTCTGTTTCCATCTGTAAGAGGGGAATTAGATTCAGATTACCCACGTCTCCTTGTATCATGTCTGGATCTGAACTGTCACCAGGATGTGATTTTATTGTAATTACTAAGCTGTCCTCTTTTCACAGGCTTGCATTTAAAGTGTGAAACTTTAAAGAACAAGTATGTGTTTTTCTCTCTAAAGTGGTCAAATTTGACATGCAGAACATTGCTGGAATCGTGTATATTTATAAGCAACACATGCTCTGAGCTGAGCCCAAGAATTAAATAGTCCTACTACATTTTTCCTATTAAGGAACAAATCTAATTTTGCTGACTTCTGTCTGTACACAATGGGGAAAATAAAAAAAAACACCATCATGACTGTCACTTTAAAAATTAATCACCGCCGACATTTTGTAATCTTATGACATTAAATAAAAACCTAATGCACAGTGACTTTTATTTCTGTCACTTAAATTAGTGTGTGCATCAATAACTCCACTAATGATAAAAAAGAAGCTTCCACAGCAAAATTTAACTGTTTATTTATTGAGGTTGCCTCTACTTAATTAACAGAAGGTTATATCCACTCCTGAAACATTTCTAGCTCTTAACTAGAATTCAGAGACCATGACTCTACAATAATTGACTATTTTAAAGTGATAAATTATTTTTTAAGGATTAAAGATTGAATTAAAGATGACTATTACAAGTGTTTACTATTGGATCATGAGACAGTAATACATTCCCAACAGCTGCTGCTGCTAAAGCTACTAAGATGTTGATTGATGTCTAATCTATTATTTAGAATATGGTTTGAATAATTCAAAGCGTTTTGGAATTTTTCTTAATGAAAAAAATATATAAAATGCTACAATAATAGAGCTTGCAGGTTGTTACAGGTTTGAAAATATAAAAACGAATGCAATAATAACTAATATGGTGTAACTCATTCTTAGTATTATTAGTTATTACATTAAAAAGATAGCTTTGTTCTCCTGCTGTTTTTGAAAATGGTTTGATATTTTTATCTCGGTGTCAGGGCCCAGCCAGGTGTGTCAGTGTGTCATGTTAGTTTTGTCGTAATTGATTCTTTTTTTGGCTAGTTCGTTGTGTGATTTATTAACAACAAACTGGGAGGACTGCAGTGGTGCTGTCTCCTCCCTGGTTTTGACTGCTGTGGAAAGTGAAATCTCCGAGGACTGATAAAGTTGTTGTTGGAGCACTGAAACCCTCCCTACACATCCTGACTCTTCCCCAGTAGTCTCTGTTGCCAGGGGACTGCGATAATTCACTGCTGGTGAGCACACGTCTCTGATAGCACCGGCTTCTGAGGACAGCGATGACTAAAAGCCCAGAAAAACAGTACATTTCGAAGTGATACATTCAGATTAATGAAAAAAAATAAACCTACAGTATGATTCGGAACAAAGTTATAAAAATCATTAGTGATAGTACCGTATTTTAAAAAACATGAAAGACAGAAAAACAGCCCTATTGACCGAACCTTGAATGTAGGCAGTGCTACGGTTTAGGTATTATTTATAAGAAATCTTTGTGTTCCTCTTTGATCCAAGTCTCTCCACCAAACCTTGACTGAGAATTGAAAGGTATCAGTTGTGCCCTGGAAAGAGCAGAGATCATATTTAAAAGCGTGGAGCAGGAGCCTTGTGTACCTCTTTCCAGCTCTGAACCAAACATTAGATGTATATATTTTTATATTTATAATGTGCAGTACAACTTTTTGTGTAAAGTTATGTTTTTGGTATATTCTGTACTGTGAGCAGTTTTTTTTTAGTGCACTTCTCACTGACTGTACTGACGGTATTGCACGTATTGTATTGTTGTATCATTTCGCTACACTGTGCTGTGGTGTCTGTGTTAAGCTGCTGCAATTTCCCTCACGGGATCAATAAAGTATCTGTCTATATTCAAACAAGCTCACATTTCACCTTGAAATTCTAATCAAAAAGTAATTCCAGTATTTATCATTAAATTTGTCATCTGCGCGTCAGTTCAAATTACAGTTCTACTCATTTCGCTCCTTGTATAAATTTCTTCAGCCCAACACAGCTCGCTGTCTGTAAAGAGTGACGGGTTTCGCTTCTGCTTCCGGCACCAAACTTGTTTATGGGTGGGTGAATTTCCCTTTTCGACCTGCTGGACGGAAGAATTCATTCTGAGTAAGGACATTTCTGAGCAAGTTGCTCAGTCGGAGCAGCCGCAAGCTTCCAACAGGGAACTGAACTTTCACTGAACTCTAAAAAAGTAGCTGCTCAGAGATTAAGGGTAACATGGATGTGCAGCACCCTAAGCAGTGTCCTGCCATAAGCTGTTGCTAGAGGTCTCCTCCTTGGGCAGGTGTTCCAACACTTTTCTTGAAGATGAGTCCTTTTTGTTCAGCCTTGGCACTGCCATAGGTACTGTAGAACTGTATTTGCTCATTGAGGCAAACGACTCATTTTTATAGTTTGAGAATTTTTTCTGTTAGTTTGGATGAAAGCAATCCTCAAGGCTTAGATATGTACCCCCCTGCCATGTGCAAGGTACATTTGCGAGAGGGGATTATTGTCATGCTTATGCTTGTGGTAAGACTGGCAGTATGTGATTTAACAGTGCGTTCGTCCACCTGGGAAAATCACAAGTGGATATAAAGAGGCATCGCCAATTTGCAAAACCCTCTGGTTGAAGTCTATCTATGGTTTCCTGTCAACACTCTCAAAATTTCCAAACTTCATATCTACCTTGTTATTTTTGGTTGAGACTACAGTATGTAAGACTTCACATTTTTGCCAGGCAAAACAGCTTTTCTTCTGAATATGTAATTACGTATAATTCAGTCTTTTGATTTTCGATTTAAAGCTTTCGACCTGGAAAATATTTGTGTATCGGTGACATGTGTTTTTCTAAATCGGATTTGTTTTCAAGGCTCGTACTCTTGGACGTGGAATCTTCCTCTGACGCTTCAGTAGTTAGCTCGTCATTCCAGAAGGCTGAGATTCCCTGCTTTATCCAGCAGTCAGAATGTGACCTGGATCAATCCTTCTCTTTAGATTAAATAACTGAGACTAATAAATTAATGCAGTGGCAAGTCCTCGGGGTCACGATGGATTCTCCTCTGAATCTTTCAAGAAATATTCTTTACAGTTATCACCCCTCTCGTGGACAGTTTTTTAGGAATCTTTTTTTTTTTACATTGTAAGATTTTGTGTATTGGTCCTTATCCATTTCTGGACCTCTGACTTGTCACACATGACCCAAGTGATCCTTCATCCCTTATTGTATTGGTTGGCATAATTGTTGGCAGTATTTCACTGAGAAATGTGGAATCCCAGTTCCTTGGCATTTACTGTAGCTTCCCTGCTGGCTAGATGCCTTGGTCTCTTATATGCCTTGCACAAGAAATGTCTTGAAAAATGAGAAATTAAAATAACACAAATAAGGAACACCTTCCAATGTTACACTCATATATACAGTATATGTAATACAAGATGGCAATTTTCCTGTGTATTCCACTTTGGTAGTGATCCAGGACATTTTGTAAGCTCTAAGTTATTAATTCAAGCTTTATTATCCTCTTGTCACAGCCCTATAAAAAAAAAAACAAGAAATGCAGACATTACCAACAGAGAAGACCATACAACAGTGTTATTATATTGTACTGCAGAAGGTTTCATTCAAAAACTTCCCTTGATCCACACATTCCATCACAATTATTTTCTTTTTATTTGATTTTTTTTCTGTTAATGTGTGCGTAGTAAGTGGCCCCCATCCCCAATATCCTGTTTCCTTACATTGTGAATTGATTTATTTCTGATCAATGTCGT
Source organism: Lepisosteus platostomus (assembly GCF_059453375.1). Taxonomy (NCBI): domain Eukaryota; kingdom Metazoa; phylum Chordata; class Actinopteri; order Semionotiformes; family Lepisosteidae; genus Lepisosteus; species Lepisosteus platostomus. Next base: position 64,769,877 of record NC_142616.1, on the reverse strand, counting down.
TTGTAAGACTCAATAAAAACGATCAGTTCTTGCAGTCCGTTTTTGAATTCCCATTGCTCAAGTTTGCAGATGAACAAAGTGTTAAATGGAAACGGTGACATTAGTGTTAGTGTTCGTCATCTGATGTTCAGTTTAGCTAAAAAAACAGAAATAAACTGAAAATGATGTAACTAAAAAAAGACTTATAACTGAAGCATCCTGACAGTATTTTCCCTTCATGTTATTTGTACTGTACAAGCGATTTCTTACTCTTGTTACTTTAATTCTTAAAAAATCCAGTTTATATGGGATAGCTGCGGGCTTGTGTGTGTGATATTATATACTATATACAGTATGTTTTTCGACTTACAGTATCAATTAAGTTTAGCATTCAGCAAAGGCTGAATTTGAACTGAATCTGTGACAAAGCAGAAATATTTCATGAAAAGCCCTCCAGCTATTGAAATCCAAACAGCGTGAGGTTTCTTTGTATTCCATCGAGCTTATCCAATCATAGGAAATTATTGCTCTGCTTAAACATCTTAAAAGTGTCAATCTCAAATTGTTCTCTCAGAGCAAATGTTGGGTTTTTTACATCTCCACTCCCTCCCAAGATTTTAATTAGCTAAGAACAGAACCACAGTATTATTTTTTATCTGCCACAGTGCATATTTTAAAGATTTGAAAGAACTTGAAGTAATTAGAATGTAAGACAAATGAGTGACGTGCACAAATTGCATGTTGGTATTCTTTGCAAGCTACACTAGGTTCTGGCACTGAAAAGAATTGTTGCAAGTTTTTCCAAGTCATTTAACATTTGCTAAAGAATTACAATTATCTTTTAAGCGATCTGTCTTTGTATGCAGAATTGCATGTTGAGGTGATTACCCATTTCCCTTTCTTTTTTTGGGAAGGTTATTTCTCTGTTCGTTGGCAGTTCAATTTAACTGAATGTACAGTATATCTTTAAAATGGAACAGGGTCATGTTTTGCCTGAGTACACAGATGTATTGTTCCTTACTTCTATAGTGGATTATCTGAGAAAAAAAAATGTATTAAAACATTGTCTCCTAGTGTTTTGGCTAGTCCAGCTCATTTAAATAAGACCATTTTTTTTGGTTGTGTAGGCAGTGTCATTGCAGAAGCTGTGAAGAGGTGAAAAGGGTGCAATTAAGTCTTAACCAGCTGGATTTATTTCTCTAGGAAGTGACTAATAATAGTGTCGAGCTGTTCGGCGTCAGGCAGTTCCTATGACTTTGGAATAAGAAGTAGAACTCAGGAGTCTTACAGCTACTTTACTCTGCGGCCTTTAAGAAGCATCAAAGATTTCCTGGAATGGTACCAGTCCGTACAAGGTTTAGGTCTGGGAAAAATATGATAAAATGTACAGTAAACAAATCACTTTGTTATTTTTACATCTTCATGTGGTTGTGATAAAGAATGTGTTTTACTGCTGGCAATTTTAGATAGGAAAACCGAAGACATTTATGTATGGGTTGCATTTTTATCACTTGCATGTTTGCGTAAGAGAAAATGACAGGCTCTCAGTCAGTATAGTATCTATAATAAAGTCTTAGCTGTTTCCTTCAGGCTGAGTATGAAGTAAATCCTAACTGAATAAATATGTCTGACTGGCAGGGCTGTTTTTGCTTAAGTGTGGCAGAACCAGACAAACTGTTATTAACTTTATTCATCCCACATTTCATGTAATGTTACTTTGCAGCGTGTGTGATTTTTTTACTACAGTAATGCTGTCCTGGTGTCATTTAGTCTTGCTTCTTTAATCTTGCTTCACATTACACTTCAAAAGATATGGCTGCCCTATCCGTCAAGCCAATAATCTTGTTGAGCAAATAAAAGATTCCCACTTGACATCCAAATGGAGGCATTTAATTGATGTGTACGCTGACCTAATTCAGAAAAAGAATATTAAATGTGGTGATTTCTACATGAAAGGTTGACGGCAAAGGGCTTTACCTCAAAGACACTTAAAAGACTTGTCCTGGCAGAAAGCTTTGAGCCGCAGTCTCTGATCTGCATTTCTCAGGCAGCAGTTTTTTTAACCACTTTTAATATGAACATATAGCAAATTAAATCAATTAAACTGGTGTTTATGAATAATCAGAAATAAGTACAAATCAGATTTATTTTATTATGAATGCAATAAAGTATTGCATTACTGTGGTATCTGTATTTAGGTGGCATATGGATTATGTTCAATTTTATTAATTTAATCCCGAAGCCTACTGTATGTGCATATATTTAGGTTTAAAATATAATTTTTAGGACAATTTGTTTCAATACCATGCATTGATGGAATATGTTTAGGCATCCTCAATCCTAAAGTAATCAGTTAGTATAGGTTTTACATACACCTTATGTAAATATTTAAAAACTAGAACATAGCAGAGTCTGAGAGATCATCACAGAAACCTTTAGATATTCAATATAAATCTAAATTAGTTCCCACTGACAAATCAGATGACACATGATGTATTTCACAGTGTTCTTTATATCCTTCTTCTTACATTACTAACATTCATGTTTGTTACTGTATGTCATGCAACATGTACTGTATATATAATTGCAATAGATATAAGCTACAGTGTGGGACTTGCACTTTAGTTTCAGATAGCTATAGCAGTGTAAGTGTATTTATAGTTTATGGCCTGTTATTGATCCTGAAATTTGGAGTTCAAGCTCCACAGTCTTCGTCTTCCACACACCTGAAGAAGACTCTGCAGTCATTGATCATGTCATTATCCACTGCTTCTTATTTTTGTTAGTTTATACCATAATCCACCAGCAATCTGATAACGCCGGCTGTTTAGCACACCGCCTGTCATAATCTATCCCCTGAATAATACAGTTTTAAAGGTTCTGAGTCATCATAGAGTTCACAATGTGGGTTTGTATTTAGTGTGTTCTATTGTTTCTCACAAATATATTGCATGTGAATTTATGCCAAAATAGCACTGTGGTAGGATAAGTGATATTGAGTCCAGTTCTGAGGCACAAGCAGTTGTTCACTTTTAAATGAAGGTGACATGCAAACTTTTTGAGATTGACTTGACATTGTAATGAAATGCCTTCTATAGAAAATCACAATCAATGGCAAGAAAGCAAAAAAAAGCATTCTCACAATTATTGTTTGTAGAACAAACCAATTAAGGACACAGGCTAGTAAAAGCCACACTGAAAAGTGCGAGTCTAATATTGACTTAATTTAATTTGTCGTACAAGATGGAGGGAACAAATTCAATTAAACTGTTCTGCATAATTAAAAATTCTAAAATGTGTTCAATCCCTGCTGAAATGTATTTAACCTAATCTGCCGTGTTATTGTCTTTGACAGATTTTCATTTTACTTATTGATAAACACTTCAAAGGCGTTTGCTGATGAATGGCCTGTTATTTGTTGTTTTGACTTGTTCGTCTTCCTTCCTTGACATACTCTGATTATCGCTATGTGACAGAAGGTGGATAGCTGTGAACGGAGAAAACCTTTCTTGGAGTCAGAGTCAGAAACATGACGTGCAGAAAAGAAACTGCTTTTGTAATGTTGTGGTTAAACCCAGTCAAGACTAATGAAAAAACAAGCATGTGGAATTACAGTTTTCTCTTCATCAGTGCTCTGAAACATTCAAATGATCTGAAGATGACAGAGCTTCTGCTCTGGGTTGGGGGGCTCACTGTGCTGAAGCTGGAAAGGCCATTACAGGCTTTTTAAACAGTGGGCTTTCACCTTGTTGGTGTCTGGGGCTGTAGAATGCCTTTGGGAGACATAACGACCTTGGTTGCCAAGAAACATCTTCATTATTGGACATAGAAGACAGAAGTACTTCTAGATGACAAGCCTTTCCCATTTCTCTAATGATGCCTTGCAGCTTCACCCTTGATTAAAATAAAAAATGATCCTTTTCGAGGGTATTGCCTTACAGGAGGAGAGATACACTTTTAGAATTTTAGATATATTCCAAATGAGCGGTTGTGCACTGTCAGATACAAGAAAGGAAGGTACTGTAAGTTCTGTATGTTGCACTAAGTATGAATGCTTACTTAAATGAGGACAGGCAACATAAAGTATTGTGACAGCACTGGAACGCTGATTTAATGAGCAATTGCTCAACGTCCCACCCCGCTGAGAATTAGTGGATGTTTTCTAATGAACAATGCTGAATTTTTAGTCTTTGGTGTATATATAATAGAGACATATCAAGGTCAGAAAATATGGTGCAATTAGAATGCTGCTTTATTAAAAAACAGGCCTTCTGGCACTGCTGAGGAGTACAAATGTCTGTCAAGCAGTATTCATTCCAGTAGCAGATAGCAGGTCTGAGTCTCGGCTTGGTAAAGGGTCTCTTCAGTATATTTTCACCTTGATCTATATTTTTCTATCTTGACCTTTATATCGTCTTGTCAGAGCCTGAAACTGGTGAAGGTTTATTGAGTACCGTAAGGTCAAGAAGATCATTGCACTCGTGGTTTATTTTCGCTGAAATCTCAGATATGTATAATGTAGTAAGAAGAAGGGTAGAGTATTTAATCACTGGCTAGAGAAATCAATTAACATAATCTTTGTGAAGCAAAAAGACATTGACTAGCTGGGTTTTCCAGACTTAATAAAAATGTTATAGTCGGTAACATACAAAAAGTTATCCGAAGTATGGGAACCTTAACCCCTTTATAATGTTTTCACAGAGAGACAGAAATGTTCTGCTTCACGTTTCAAATGAAATGGATTACAGAAGGTACAGCCAGTGTATTTTTGGTATAGAAATTAAATTAGTGACTTTCATTAATGTGACTTTTTAATGACATTCACCCCCAAATCTGATGAAAAATCAAATAGCTGTAACTCTACCAATGTATTATATGTTCTGACTTTGGTGTGCTGGAAGGGTTCAGTTATGTACAGGATCTTGCTTTTTTAAGGCAAGATTTGTTCTCGGATGGCAGGAACCTAGCCTTATGGGCGTCACTTGAAGAGCACCCGATCCGTCTCTGCCCCCTCCAGTAAGTGTAGTAAATGAGGTTGACCCTGTGTGGGCTTGCTGTTGGAGTCGGAGTCTGTTCAAGCACCAGTTCTGCTTTAGGGTCAAAATGTTCTTTCTGAATTATTCACTGTGTCTGAAGCAAAAGAGCATTGCTTGCTTTAATTGCCTTGTGTCTAACGTCACCATATGTTTAATATCAAGAAGGTAATCTTACTGCCCTATGTAATCATGACTGCAGAGACATTAACAGTTGCAGGAATTTAGCTCCTTTGAAAGGCATAAACACTTGTTTTTCTATTGACTGAAACTATGGAAAATTAGAATATTGGGACTAAGCTGTTTAGTTTTTGGTAACATGTAGATGTAAATAGATGTAAGCTATTTTCTACCTTAAAACACAATAACTAACACACCTGAGTGCCCATTCTGAATTCTGTCCTCAGATGTCTACAGTATGAGCAGACTATGAGCAGTGATTTTTTAAATTTAGATTTTAAGGATTGCAGACAATATTTCACTGCATTTCAGTAGACCAATATCTTGTCAGGAGGGATAAAACAAGTTGTACATTTTCAGAATAATCTATCACCCGGAGATTACTGAAACACTACGGAGCTGCTAATAAGTGTAGAGAAATTTATGCCGCCAAAGAATGAAGAGTGTCCGCGTGTACTTCTTCCAAGTGCACCTTACTAAAACTAAATCACTGACTCCACTTAAGGGGGCATTTATTGGGAATAATGCCTTCAGTGGGAAATGTATGAGCCATCCTGTCGCAGAAGTGGTCTCGTAGAAATGCATTAAACAATTTGGAAGTCTATTTTGAAAGAGGCAAAGTAATAGAATAGAAGAGTATTTAAAGGCTTTGTTGTCTTAATAGTCTCTTTGGAAGAGAAACCTGATCCTGTACTCTGTATAACCCCATTCAGTGCAGCACTTCCGGAGCAGCACTAATTATTATGGATGATAACGTGATAGCAGATGATTCCTGGTCTGAATGAACAAATGAAGGCACTGCCTCTCCAGCCTGTATAGTGCAAGTGACAAGCCTTTTGAATTGTGCTTCCTCAAGAGTGTGCTTTTGTCAAGTGTATAATTTGCTGATTTTGACAGAGTGTAGTAAATGTGGCATACTTTCCATATTCATTCCATGTTTCTGCTGCACACTCTAAATATGTTCTTTTTGAGTCAGACAGAGGACATCTCAGGAGAATCCAGATCATTTTGTAAAGCAGAAGCCTGAGGTTTAGCTTGCAAGAAAAATGTCATTTTGTTGACTTTTTGTTTTTTGGCAGCGTAGCCCTGCTACTGCTGCTGAGTGTTTTGTTGACTTTTTGGGTTTGGCAGGTCTGAGGAGTGTGCCTGAGTTAATGGGGTTGATACCAAAACCAATACAGAATTGACAGGGACGAGGGCGCTTGATAATTTGGAAAGAACTGCAGGGTGTTTACCTTGTTACACCGGTGCTGACTCATTTTGGAAACGCCTGCAGGACCTGTATGAATAGATCGACCAGCCCATGCCTGTGTACGTTCGAATCAGTCACAGCATTTCACTCAAAGTGGTATCAGCGTTGTGAAGCCTACTGTAGACGTACAGTTTGCTTAATGTTGAACTTACGCACGGTACATTTGCTTGCCACATTTGTCAAGGATGTACAGTAGCGTGCTCGTAAATGAACTGACTTTGCTTTTCCATGGTTTCTAACAGTTTGTATCAAATTGTACTCTCCATCATTTCCCTTTCTTTTACCTTGATTCATACTGTAGATTTTATTGTATGATAAATCCATTTTACAAAGAAAGAGGTCTGTTACACCCTTTTGTCTTTCTAAACCTAAAATTTGTTTCATTTTTTTTTGGGAAGAACTGACAAGAAGTTTCACACCAGGGTTACTCTAATGTTGTACTGTACATACTTTATACACATTCCTCTGTGTCCCTCTGCTTGTCTCACAGATCACTGTATTAATTAATGTTCTGATAATAGGGAGCCTATCGGAAACACAGTCAAGTGCTGAATGGGATTTTTGATAGCCTTTTACTGCACAAAGGTATTCACAGTTCCCATTACAGTGATGTCTGTTGACTCCAGAAGTTCAGGACCGGGTTTGCAGAGCAGGTTTGGCAAGTATGGAGGTGATTATTTTGCTTCCTTGGCAACTGTGGTTATGGAAGTGTGTGCAATGCAGGTGGCGAATAAGGAAAAGGAAAGGGCCATAGTCCCAGCAGGGTGTTGTAGATGGTAGAATGGAGCTTTGACGTGTCATTTTGGGACATCACAAGGCAGGAGGGATGGATCTCTTCACACTCTAGACACTTTAATACAAACTGGGCAACGTGCTGCAAGGTGTAAGTGACATTCTTCTGTGCTTCTTGAAGTTGATTTGTGTAATCACGCGTTATCAAAATAGGGTGGATTCGCCTTTTGGTTGTCAGAATACTCCGTCTCCCTACTGGAAAATAATAATATCTTAACTACCACATTTATTGAGAACTGTGTGTATGGAGCTTGAGTACCGTGAGAAAAAGAGATGTTTGAAACCAAAACATAGAAGTGAAGTTGTAATGGTGCAAGCAGAAACATTCAATGATTATGTATTGCGTGTTCTTTAAATATTCAGTTGGGTTATTACTTTTCTGTATATCAAGATCTAATCTTGGAAAAGAACATTTATTCAGGTGTTATGCAAAACTAATATTGTATTTGATCAAACGTATGTTTATTTTTAAACTTCAGTATTCCCTAATAAGAACTGAATTAATTGTTTGACAACATACTGTAGGCTCAAAGGAGGAGCAATGTACTGTAAGTGTGCAGGTTGGAAAGGAACAAGTAGAGGTTAATTCCACACTGAGAAGCAGAGAAAAAGAAGATTTGTGAAACGTTGTTCTTTCTACTTTTCATTAATTTTCATTTCTCATGAACATTCTGTTGTTAACCTGTGCATGTTTATGCCATGCATGATTCTCAAAAAACATTGCAGCAGATATGCCAGAATCTATGTGCTAAAAATATAAGGAATACAGTTGTATGCAGGTTTATGGTTTTTCCAATGCAGCTGAAATGATAAGCATTACTTATTATTTATTAACAAGTATGGGATTGCCAATCTATTTCATTGAAAGAAAAAAATAATAACTGTCTGTGAGATATTTAAGCAAACTTGGCAAGTGGGTATTTATCAGTGGAGCTCATTAATTTTGCCTAAAGAACCTGCATGAATGTTTTCTTTTTCTGTAAAGCTTAGACAAATCCTTTATAAATAACAATGGAGACTTTTAGTTTTAGATTATATGGTTTTATTGGGCTGAGCAGGCATCAATTGAAAAACCTTGCAGTTAAGTTGTGTACTGTAAGTGTTAACGAATACAATCCCTGTTTACTACATTTTTTTGAAGGCTAGATTTCACTTTCAATTTAGCTGTAGAAGTCCTTGAAATGATTGAATACAGACTGCATTGAGTGATTTTGTTTTCTTATTTGGTATACTAAAACTTCTTTCTCATGTCTTTAATTAAATGATTTGCTTTTCGTTTTAATACTGTTTTCCTGCAGTGGTGTTGATTCTCAAAAAGGAAGTATTATCCTGCAGTGCTACTGATTAGCAGAAAATATTTATAATGGACTTGAACATTTGAATAACCGTTGGTGAAACAATATACATTTGCACAGAGCTGGGTTAAGGTATAAGGCTCTCGTGAAAACTTTACTCCACTTATTTCCCTATTCAGTGTTTGTGATCTGTATTTGCATACAGCTGTGTGTTCCCTGCGTTTCTCCATGGCAGCTTATTCTGAAATATTTCTTAATATTTCTTAATGCAGAAATGATAACCTTGGATTTTAAAGTGCCGATAGATAGGAATCTATAGATATATTAAATAACCTTGTACTTATCATGATTCCCGTACAATTTGATCTGATTCTGAGTTTTCCCCAAAAATACACCCTGGATAGGGTTCTTAAATGGTTTATTAATTCAACCTTTTCTGCATTTACGGATCACATAACTGCAGTAAATATGTCTCACACAAGGGGTGTGCCAGATGGAAATTGTTGCTGTAAAACAGAACACAGTGGCGCATGCACCACAAATGAAAAATACAAAAAGAGCTACAAAAGATCCTTTAAAAATGTGACATACTTACTACTTGATTTATCCAAACCTCAGAGCATTTGTCTGACCTATTTTCTTGTAACACAGCCATGTTTACATCACATACGGTTCAAATGCATTACTCCTTCAGTGTTCTGCACTTTTCCTTTATGTGATTATTTAAGAGGCCATTCGTTTACAAGCAGGTTAACCAGTTCATTTTAATGACCTAAGTGTGTTATAATGTGTTAGAATATGATACAGTCTGAATTTTCCAATAAAATGTTTAAAATTACTTACTGTCTTCTCTTTCACATCTTACTGTAGATATCAAACTTCTGTTTAGTGCCAAAGTAAAACTGAATCACATAATTTGTCCTATCTGACAGTACAATTGTGTCTAGAAAAAGCTTTAAATGCATAGAGCTCAGGGAAGCTTTTAAAAAATCATTACTGCAGGCAACTCCTTCAGTGTTGGCTACACTATCGATCGCATTCATGTTTCCTTGCTCTTATCTGGAAAACGACTGCAGCATTTTTAGAAACTAGTGTATTTGTAAAGATTACTCGCTCAGTCTTTTAAGAAACTACTGATGCTGATAATATTGTGCTTGACATTATGCCAAAATCTCTGGGGTTTATGGTGTGTAAAAGTTTTTTTTTCCACTCCACAAGCAGGCATTAACTACATTTTCTTAATTATTTAATGTCTCTTAATGTTAATATTCAGATATATCCATATAGCTCATTATTGTAATGTAATTATTCTTTTAACTCTGCAATGGTGAAAAATGTTTTAAAATAGTTTGTATCAATGGCTTTTTGTTTTCTACTAATTTACTTAAGTTTTGCTCTTCACTTCAGTGTCAGGACTTTGTGCTGCACAGTCAGTCTTGTGTGTGTCAGCTGCAATACAGTATGTGTTTGATGCTTTCCAAGTTAGCAAGAATATCACAAAAACTGCTACGTTGTGAGGAGAGTTTTTGCCAAAATCTGATTCCTACAATGCATAAGCATGCAAAAATACTAAAAACAGCATTGCAGACCTAGTAAAAATCAATTACAATTCTCAGAAATATACTTTGAGATCTAATACAATATGATGATAGAAGAAAGCTTTTTATTATTAATTTTTTTCAGAGTTTCAGTATGACTTGGCTAGAGAAAATATTAACATCAGCTCTCTTAAATTCTCATGAATAATTGCAGAACTGTCAAAAGACATTGCAAAAAAGAGAGTGCTCTTCTGAATAGCCTCCCTACATAAGCAATTCAAATGAGGTGAATATGTTATATGGATGGTAACCATACCTTTGACGTTCTTCAAATAAGTATAATATAACTTTCAAAATCATTGTCTTTTTCATGCATACAGAAACTGTGCCTAGAATGAACTAGTAATAGACTGTTTGTATTTCCAGGTTGCTCTCCTGCAGCACTGCAGATTAAATGTGGCTCTGCTGACTCACGTTCACTGTTGGAGGTTAAAGGGGCCTTGTATCCGCCCCCTGCCAGGCCATGTGTGCAGAAATCAGGGAAGGACCTCATCTCCAGCACTGCTGCAGCCAAGAACCCGCCTGCACAAAAACCCCAAGGTACGGCTCGTTTTCAAACACTTCCCCCCTCTTGTGTCCCACTAAACTCAAACCTACTTGGAAAATCATGTTCCGTTGCCCACATTCCTGGTGTGCCTACACAACCATTGCCTTTGCGGACTCCTTCATAAATGGGGTGTTGTGAGTTCTGAACCATTTTGGGTCTCGAATGGAAAGTCAGCTTCTTTATTGCCGGTAGAAGGGTGGCAAACTATTTTAGTCAACCGTTCAATTCTTATTGGAAACGTCATCTAACACCAGTCTTGTGTAAATGATGTTTGTCATGTGTCTGGCTTTTTGCCACGCATATTGCCAGAATGAATAAAGGAAAACTAGTAGTGCATGTCCTACTGAGGGGGAAGAAGTCTGTGTGTGCAAAGCAGAATATAATTAGAGTCTCCCTGTCTGCTCCAACATGATCCTCACATCACCATGGAAACGACAATGTATGAAGCCATCCTCCAGGGTGACTGTGGAAGTCATTAAGAACTCAGTTTGCTTCCTGTTAAGCAAAAACTACAGCGTCTCTGCGTGCTTAAAACCTGCTTTTCAAGCATATGTTCTTAAAAAAACAAATGTAACATTAAACAAAAGCATATTTTATTTTATTTCATTCATGCTTTGACTGATCCGGACATTGTTTTTGAATAGGGCTACATAGTGCATAGTGTTGGTTAATGCTGGAATTGTGTGAAAATTATTTTAAGATCCCCTAACCACCTGTCAACTTTTCTGAATGTGTGGGTTGGTAAACACTCAGTATTTTCACATCATCTAAACAAAGTTCTCTTCCCTGTGTGGACTTCCGCAAAATTGTAAATACGTTGTCATGGGTACTGCTTACGTAGATGTTTTTAATTTTTTTTTGGGGGGTGGCACAGTGTATATTTCCAAATAATCGCATAGAATATAAATATATATATAAGATTTTAGATAGAGGAAAAGAATCATTGACCAATTAGCTGGACGAGTTTCTAAAACCCATAGCATGAACCTGAGTAAATTATAACTCTACTATATATAATTTTTTTTTTTTCAGTAGAACAGCCAAAGAGGAAGGAAATGGCAGAAAGAACCACAGTGAAAGCTTTATTGTCATTTATGTGAGCTAGTTCCTGAAAACGATCTTTTTTTAAAATATTTTCTCTTCCGAACTGTTTCACAGGTGCAAGGAATTTCCTTGTCCCTCTTTTCTCAGCTTCTCGTACCACGGCGCGTTTCGGGGTTAAGACTTTTTGGCCGCAGAGACAAATAATGCAATGCCATGACTTCTTGCGATGCGTCTCTTGCGTGTGTGTATCTGTGTCTGTGTGTGCGCGCAAACCACATTGACTTACAGCACACATTGCAGCATCCTGTTTAGGAACAAGGAAGAAGCAGTCTGCATTTGGTGTTCGCAGGTCATAATTTTCTACAGCTGCACATTTTTCTGTATTTTGTTTGAAATTCTCTGTATTTAATACATCTCTGTTGGAATAGTGCTGTTCTGAGGATCTGGAAAGATGGAATCTTCGTCCCTGGGTGGCGAGTGAAGCATTGGGACATCTTGACTTCGGCGGTAAAGGATGCTGTGCAATATTTTGTCTTTCTAGTGCCTCCTAAGCCCGTTCACCTGCAGAGTTTTGGTCAGGAAAGAAGACCCAAGTTCATCCCACCACCTCCATCCAGACCCCTGCCCTCCAAACCTCTGCCGAAGCCAAGCAAGAGCCCTGTCTCTGCAGGGAAGGAGGAAAACAAACCAGTAAAGAGTGTTTGCTTACTCATTGAGAAGTTTGAAAACTCCAGGTAATGCCGTTTGCTTTGTTTAAAAACACGGTTCTTTTACAAAAGCTAATTTAAAGAATGTTCTTAATTACCTCTGTGTTTAGATGAGAATTAGGTGCTTTTCTTTTGTATTTGATTAATTTTAGATTGTTGCCATTAATCTAGAGCTAACCATTTGTTTCCTCTTTCAAATTACAAATGTTAATTCTGAATAGTTGCTCTAATGATTTCCAGAGGGGCCTTTGACGTTTTTTGATGCAGAACAGTCTTTCATCTTTATTTGACTGAAGTGTTTCTGAAAATATAAAGGGGTCAGTTAAGCTGGAGACAAAAATAGATATTAATATCAAAACTAAAGTTGTTTTCTCTTAAATAGACTTTTGAGAACATTTAAAATTCTGAGAGAGAATTTATAGAGCAGATTTTCTACAGGAGAAAAATGCTTTGTGTTGGTTTTTTGTTTGTGCTCGTGGAAGTTAAATGAAATTGTGTGGTAAATACACACGCTTTCCCTCTCATTGTTATCTACAAACACAGAAGGTAATGTTAAAAATGGACAATACTTTTCAATAATAAAAATGGAGAAGGTGCTTTAGTGAAATTATGCACACCTGTAGAGGCGTGAGAATCTCATCATTGGGAACAGACAATATAAGGGACTGTTCAGCTAGTGTAAATAATTACTGTATAGTCTAAAACTTAAAAACTCAGTACACTGAAACAGATATTGCTTTTTTTCCTGCCCAAGTAGGTAAGCCTAAATATCAAAACCACTGACAGCATTTTTTTTTTGCTTGCTTCTAACAAACGGGTCAAATGGCCTACTTTCATTTACCACATTTTCCCAACCTTTTGTTTGGTTATTTTGTTCTTTAAAGATCAGTATATACTTTGCTATTGAGTAGGATCTATTTTCGTTTCAGAATTCCTATTTTTGGAATTAATAGGAGAACCCAACTACATCTCTCTTTTAACATGGATACTCCCCAGGAGTCAACGGACCAGCTGGGTACAGAATCTGATCGACAGGGGTCTGGTAACTGTTCCACGGCAGATAAACTTGCACTTAACGTTTCGGAAACAAAGTCCGATGTCGCTGAGCTCTCGAGTTTCAGCGAGCTGCAGATCGGCGATTTAGGCACGTGCGAATTAAAAACCGACGGGGACTGTTCCTCCGCTGGCCGGACTGAGGACTCACGTGCGTGTGACAATCGAGACTCTGCCTTGGAGCACAACGGAAATGGCAAAATTCCCAACAGGGACAGCGGCATCGACAGCCCCTCCTGTAACGTGGAAGGAGAGGGGTTTCCGAACGAGGAGGCCATCGATGAGGAGATGAGCGAGAGTCTCGCGGAGCATGAAACGGAGGCCGAGATGGAGAGCGGGGCGAAGGAGAGCTGTGCTTCGTCCGTGGACAACCACAAGAGAGACTCCACTCAGGACGAGGAGGACAGCGACATGGACGAGGGCAGTAGTGAGGAACACGAAACAGCAGAAGTGCCAAAAACAGAGCAGCCAGACACATCTAAGGTAAGACTTGCTGAGAACGTGGGTGGCAGGTGCCAGCCTTTCAAAATAAGGATGTTGGTTATGGATGTTTTATTCATATTTCACACTTTTTTAATCCAGGGCTAATTAATAAGTTCTAGAGTAACTTTACAAAGTAGCTTTTTGAAGTCTGGAACAAGCTACCAAGTTGAAACCTACTGTATATCCTGGCTTCTTTCCAAAAACAGCTGGTTGAGATCCTGGTGTCAATCATCTACTAACTAGCAAAGGTGTGATGGGCCAAATGGTCTCCTCTGGTTTTGTAACCTTTCTTAAGTATCTTGAAGTCTTAATAAAGCACTACACATATTAATGTATAGTATTGTTGGATGATCGTCATGTACATATCAGCTTATGTCCCATCCAATTTGTTTATTTATTTGGTTTTATGCAAAGATAACTCTTAGGATTCAAAAGAATGGAGTATTCTCTGGAATGTAGAATGCAGATACAGTGTTTTGGTGTTTGGTACATTGTACCACCCTGCACAGAGATCAGCTCGAACACTTCAGCTGTGCCCAGGATACCCTGCACATCACTGTGCAGGCACTCTTAGTCCCAAATTGATGTGGCTTTTACAGCTCATTGTTCACCTAACACTTGCTGTGAACCTGGTGCTGTGGAATTCGTAAGCAATAAATGAGCAACAACAGGCCTGATTTCCATCAACAAGCTTTAGAGTTCTTTCCAACGTACGGTGGTATATAAAAAAGACTATTAAATGAGGCTTCATGCATTGTTCAAATTTGTCAGTCGCTGACAATCTGAAATTCCCAGGGCCCCCAATGCAAATTGTTGACTTCAGAATAGTCTTTGTATTAAAGAAACACTCCTCCTGAAGAGCTGTGTCACGTGAATAAGTAGATGTGATGTGGTTATGGTTGAAGACTCTTGCAGTGAACCATGAGGAATTGGATCATGTTGAAAATGTGACAGATTTCAATATCCCTTTGTGTAATCACCATTTATCTACAATGCCCGAGTCTGCTGTACAGGTTGTTAGAAGTCTGAGTATATTTGGCATATAAGCTTTGTAGGGATGGGATATGTTCTGAGCATGCATTGTCTATAGGTTTGATTTGGAATAAAAAAAGGCTTTCAAATGTATTTACATAGGATTTATTTAAAGCAAGTCATGCTTTTGGACTAACTGAAATGTTCTTTCCACCTCTAGCAAAGCAACAAAAAAAAATGTGGTTCCTCATTCTTATTTACAATTGATGTTCAGGATGGTTTTGTCCTTTTAATTTATCTTTCTGCCAAATAGCCCAGGTTGGACAGAATCATATTCCCAAGTGCACTTTGTTTGTATTGCAAGATTGTAGATTTAATTAAGAGTGCTATGTGGAATGACCAGAAACAGACTTTGAGCATTCATTAACACTTGGCAGAGATTGCCAGAGTAATTTTGCTCAGTGTAGGAAAGCAGTACATTGTCAATGCAAAACATGACAATAAAAAAATAAGTGTTACCAATGATCTTTATCTCTATACTTTATAAGCCGCTGTTAGAAGGATTTTTGTCTCCGTTATTGAATGTTTTTTTAGTTGTGAATGGTTTGTGAATTTAAATGAGGATTTATCGTTGTGTTTAACAATGGCCTCAACATAAGAGCACACCCAAGGTCCAGTGAAAGGTGATTTATTTTGCACCCACCTCATCCTTGCAGTCTGTGTTTGTATCTGTTATGCTGTGTGTTGAAAATCTGGTTTTCCTTCTAATCTGCCTCTTCTGGATCTCACAGCAAGAACAGGGCGGTGGGGGTTATAGAGTGTGATCCTTGCCCCCAATGCCTGTTAGTCCATTCAAGTACATTTGTAAGCATGATGTGATGTCAGATGATTATTTTTTCTAGTTGGCATCTCAGACAGGATGTGGTTCGGACTCCGTGCCTCATAACATTACAAAGAAGAAGTTATCGTGTTTGCTTCTGTCTATGCTTCTGTCACAGGGTTAGGTATTATCAGGAAGCCAGTCCTCAGCTTTCACCCTCGCAAAGTTTAATCTGAAAGAGGGCTTCATCTTGCATTTCCTCCCATTTCCTCCTTGGCTGACGTATTTGGCCTCTTGTCTGCCTTTGTGGCCTGGCATAGTTAAACAGGTCATGCCTTTCTGACAGCTGTTTCAGTTTCTTTCGCTAATAAAAAAATCCGTTAGTTCTACCATAATCTGCAAAATAAAAGGGATTGTTAACAGTTCAGTAAAACAATCAATTGCTTCAGATCTATTCATTGAATATCAAGTGGGTATTGAGTAATAGCTGTCTACAGCCCCAGAGTCTGTCTGTTCCACACAATTATGATTTAAAGTATAAACCTGTAGGATTTTCATTTTAATTGACCAATGAGGTATACATATTGGGGATGACTTCTTTAATTAACATGTTCTGAGCTTACGTTTGTTTAATTTATATCAACTATCCAGCATCATTTTGATATCTATGAATGTATGTGATATATTTCAAGAAAATGTGTACAGTACATACACAAACGTATATGTTTGGTTTACTGTATTGGCCTAAGACACCATCTTGGCAATTTGTCATACTACATAGAGGATTTATCTGTTTTAACTCGCTTGTGGATAACTGAACCAATACATTCAGAATGAAACACTCAGTGTAAAGCCATGTCTGTCAGAAACATTATCAATTTGGTCTTTAGGGTTTTTTGGGGAAAAAAAGATATACAGCAGCTAGATTTACGTTTTCCATGAAAACATTGAAAATGTTCACAGTCTTCGAGGTTGAAAAGTAAGATCACCTTTTATTGATTGTTAATTTTATTCCTTTACAAGCTGGTAGAGAAAGCTTATGTAGCACGTGGCCTATAGTTAGAGACCTACGATCTGTAGACAGATTGATAAAAGAACAAAAAATTCCAGAGCATTAAGGAAGCTTAAAAAAAACACATTGTGTTATGTGCTATAGTAAAGACCTGCTTTTTCAGATTTCTCTGACCTAGAAGAAGTCGTCATCAGTGTGATATCTCAACATGTCCCTCAAGATATTAGCTCAGCGACTTGATGATAATGTGCAGCCTGAAACTCTCATCAGTGTTCCTCAATCTGTTGGACGACAGAATGAACATGCATTTGTTTCTCAATCGTTTTCTTTCATTTTCTAGTGCACAGAGCCACAAAAGTTGCTGAACATTGCAAGAGAACTCCTACAGACGGAGGAAGCATATGTGAAGAGGCTCCATTTACTGGACCAGGTATCTCAATTACTGTTGGAGCCCTCAACTTCCAAAGGCTGAGTGACAAAACACCCAGTGAAATTAACTTGGGAAGACACAGTAATGAACACACTGATGTTATTCATCTGTTCTGAGAATTACTGGGCAGAGTGTCCCAAACACCCTGTTGAAATGGTGCTGTGGAAGATTATCTGCTTTGATATTATTTTATTATATCAATAAGCACAGAGATAGGTTTGATTGGGAATTTTGCAACTTCTGGTGAAAGCGATAACAACTTTAATGTGGTCACCGGACAGAGCTGAATTATAGAGCTTCTCAGGAAAAAAAAACAACACCAAAGATAAAAAATAACCAAGAGAGAGGCTCATGTTGTGTTAAGTTGTTGTGTTGTGCTGTGTTCTGTTTGTCTGTGCTGGAGATTCCTATGTTCTGATAATCTCCCACTATTTAATTTTCTGTGATTTTAGGTATTTTGCACTAAATTAACAGAAGCTGGAATTCCTCCAGAGGTGATCACTGGAATCTTCTCCAATATATCGTCAATTTTTTGCTTTCATAAGCAGTTTCTCCTCCCTGAGCTGAAGACCCGAATCACCGAGGAATGGTGAGTAAGGGCGCTGCAGTTCAGGGGTGCATGTCTGTGTAAAAACCAAACCTCTCAGCTCTGCTACTGTATCTACACAATAAACAGACTCTTAGGGGTGAGGATATCCAGAGCACGTGGCCCAGCCACACTGTTGAAACTGATATCTTGGCTTCCCTCAAGAAAAAGCCGGATCAGATTAATTAGCTACCATTAAACAAATGAGTTAGATGGGCAAAATGGCCTCCTAAGGTTTGTAATCGTTCTTGCTTATGTTCTTGTGTTGAACAATGCTCTTTCTACCAGAAATGTTATGTTGGCCAGCAGTATTACCAGCATCGCTGAACCCATCTGCTGGTGTAAGGGTCAAAGTGCACAGTGTCTGTGCGCAGATTTGTAATGCACTGCTTTAACTATCCACGAGTCTAAGAGTTATCTGTAAGACAACATGGTTATCTTGCAGTATTTTTTGAACAGTTAAAAATATAAAAATGATGTGTTTTTATATGCAGGTAATTAAAAACAAAAGCTAACCTAAACAAACTAAGAAAAATAAGATGCTATCACTAAGCTAGTGAACCTACTCTGTTAGGCAGATTTGGTTACTTCCAGATGACCCAGAATGGCACTTGTTTGTGAAGGCACTCCCCTATCATCGTCTTTGTTTGGCTGAAATCGAGTTCCTATAGCGTCTTAGATGCAGACAACTCAAGAGACAGGACACAGCCCCTGTTTGGAGTGATAGCTGTGCTATCAGTGACCTTGATTACCATGTATTATACAGTTTGGAATCTGAGCTTCAATGTTTTATTCACAAGGCAGTTAACATCTCGATGTGTTACTAGTGACCTCTATAAGTGTCTTAGCAAACCACCCCCGAATCCGTTTTAACTGAAGGGTTTAAAATGAGCTAATGAGCTGTAAGAGATTTATGATTAAAGAATCATTAATTCTTATAATGTTTTGACAATGATTACGTGATTAATGTCCTTGACATTATCCTCTTTTTTCTGTGGAAAATGTATATAAAAGACTCTTTTCTCCTGAGAGAAACATCTTGAGTGTGCGTTTGAGCTGATAACACACAGTTTAATTCAATTAAATACCTGTAAAATAGATGGCTGCAATGTGTGAAATTCATTAGTTTTAATTCTGTTGGATATCCCCACCAGTTACATGTGGCAACAATTTCTCTTTTTTTTAAATAAGGAATAATTAAGAAATTGTATCCATAGCTGGTCTGAATAGGGATTTTTTCAGTGTTGTATTGTATTGTACCGATGAAATAACATATCTTTGAAATTCAAATTGTGGTAAAACTGGGTTTGAAAAAAGGATGTTTACATTGGCAGCAAAAATGAAATTTAACTACTTGGAATTAATACGACAGTGAAACATCGTAAGGCTGTTTTTAGTTAGAAAGGATTTTTTTATAGGAGAGCGGGTTACAGGTCGAGAGTTATTGCTGCATTTCGCTGCCCTTCTTTTTCCAAAGGAATTCCAACCCTCGGATCGGAGACATCCTTCAGAAACTAGCTCCGTTCCTGAAGATGTATGGAGAGTATGTGAAGAATTTTGATCGCGCGATGGATCTTGTAAACACCTGGACACAGCGTTCCTCTCAGTTCAAGGGTGTCATTCAGCACATACAGGTAAGTGTCAGTTCTGTGTGTTTTTGTGTTACCCTTGTGGGTGAGTCACCTACTGTATCTTCTATCTCGCTGTAGTCTGATCACACCATCTCAGTCCTTTGGTTTGTGAAGTCACACCCCTTGTTAAGTCAGGGGTATACAATCTTTTTTCCGTCACTGTTCGCTAGTCTTCTGGCTTTCCAGTGGTAACTTTTCTAAAACAAATGGGTATATTCCTTGTCAGTTCACTAAAGGGTTTTAATTCCAGTGGGTTGTGAAAAAGCGCACAATAGTCCCTGCATCCTTTTCGCATTAATTCAGCAATACAGACGCAAATAATGTTTTCTGCCATAGTTTTTTTCAGTGTTTTCAAAATATCTTGCGGCTGCCAGCTTTCCTGATTAGCAGCTTATTTAGCATTAGCTTCATTATTTTAATAAACAGTGGGGCCTGTGAAATTATGCAGTACTTGTACACTCGCTATGATCTTGCGCAAAAATGTGAATCAAAACGCTCCTGCTTCATTTGCACCTGGTAAGCCTGCTCAAAGCCAGTGCTCATTACTGACTCACTGCTTTCGCAAGTTGGCAGCTCTGGTGTGGAGATTCATTTTGTTTTCTTTTTATTACACTGGATTCACACATTCTTCCCTTATATACCCACTCAATTTGAAATTGCAAACAGTTGAATACTGACTCCTGTGCTGTCTGGGAAGAATGAAGACCACCTATGAGAGCCATTGACCCTTTGACATACTGCAAACTCCGCATCGCCTTATAGACGAGCCCTTTTCAGCTGTTGGAGCAAGGTGTCTTCAATGCATGCCTGCTGACATCTGGCAGGTCACTGAAGTCACTTTGCTATTTTGCTGAAAGATAAGAGGGTCCTGTCCAATTTCTACCTACCCTGCCCCGCTAGCTCGTACACAGTCTCACGATCTTTTCCTGGAAATGACTTTGATATATTTGAAAGAGCCATTCCAAAATCTGAAAAACATTTCCTGTAGGTTCCCCAGTCACGTCACTCTAACATAAGTGTAAGGCTGGGGGTGGCAAATTTTATAATAATAAATGACTACACCCTCTTTTCTAAGAAGTTACGTGTTGGTGTGAGATGCTCTTGCCCACCTTATATGTGTACAGTAGAAAAATATGTATACATCATCAGTGTAATGGGGAGTTAAGCCTATTTGATTAAAGATCAGGTACTCCCAGAAGATGACTCACAAGACACATGGTGACATTTGAATTTTTCTGTATCTAGGGTAGAGCTTGCAGTCCTCCGTGGTGCTGTCAGGGGTGGGGTATCCAGGCTGTCCTATGAGGGGGGCCCACGAGCTCTGATGGCTATCTCTCTTGCTCACTCGTAGAAACAGGAAGTGTGTGGGAACCTGACACTGCAGCATCACATGTTGGAGCCTGTGCAGAGAATCCCACGGTACGAGCTGCTGCTCAAGGACTACCTGAAGAAGCTGCCCGAGGATGCACTGGACAGGAAAGACGCAGAGAGTGAGCACCGCCCCTTTTTTCGTTTCGTCTCTTTTTCCCCATCACCTGCGGACGAGGCCCCGCGCTCATCCGTACTGCCGTTCGGTGAAACCGTTCCTGACGGCGATCTCTGGATTTGGCCCTCATTTAGTGTCTTTTTACGATGTCTCTGTTGAATTTGATGTGGCAATAGACCCATAATAGTCATTAAAGCCCAATAACTTCAACAAGGTGAGCCAAACTATGAAGAAATAAAATATATGACAGTTTACTTTCTGAATGGCTATGACAGAGAAGCATAATTAGGAACATTGAAACTAAATTATAAGGCTTTTTCTTTTAAAAGCTGTTTGCCGGTTTCTGTGTTCCACTTACCTGTTACATGGTTCTGCAAACTGCTCGTGTTGCACTTCCCCAAAATGTGTGCAGTAAGAGTGCAGCTCAGTGTGGGTTGTTTCAGCTTAAACCCAAGCTTATCCCTGAAATCAACAGATACATACAGCATGTACTCACACCATATGCTGAAACAATTTAGATTGCATTGTAACGCAATGCACGGCATTTCTGCCTCATCAGTAGTAGTAACATTTTCAAGTGAAATGCTGCGTTCTCACAAGTTTTGTCTTTTGTTTGCCAGGCTAATTCACAAAATTATCAATGACACAGCTCTCAGTTCTGATATTCACAACTACACTCTGTATTGTTGAATGAAGAACAAAACATACAGTATATATAACTATTTATATATACAGTATATAAATATATAACAAAACATGATTCTTACTGAACTACTGTAATTAAATGGTGAGCATACAAGGAATACATGATCTGTAATTTATCTTTGTCAATTTTCAGAATGTAGTTTTGGTTTCACTAGCTGAAGGATGCTAATTTCATTTTTACTGCAAGTGAAGATACAAAATGTGTGTCTTTTAACAAAAGATAATAAAATAGTAATCTCTCTGTATTGGTTTGGTATGAGATACAGCATGACTGGTCTAGAACTACAAGCAGCAATTTTTGTTTAGCGTATACTTTTAATTCTGTGTAGATTTCCGGTCTTGCTGTGAATATAGAACCAAACCTCAGATTCAGCAGCTAGCTCACTGTCTTGGAGGTTGAAAATAACCTAGCATATTTTAATATTTTAAGCTTTGTCTGTGGTGGCCTCTTATAAACGACTTGAAACTCAACAACAACAGTTTCACTTTAAATTTACATTGAAATTGTCCTCTCAGACATTGCAATCATTTCTATAGTGATGTCTTGGGACAAATCAGTCATGTTTTTTCAAAACCTTTTCTACTAGTCTTGTGGAAAAGTGTGTGGTGCTTAATGGCAAGCTGATGGTGAAACTGTTGCAAACTGTAGACATTATTGTTCTTCATCGTTCTCAGACAATATTGGGAAAAGTCCTTAGCTTCAAAGCCCCATAGAGTCTCTTTCATCTAACCACATATTTGATTTCCTACAACTCAGAGGTTGTTTGATTTTTTTTCCCCCGAATCTTCTCTAATGGGTACATATTCTGACAATTTGCAGAATCACTGGAGCTTATCTCTACAGCAGCCAACCATTCAAATGCAGCTATCAGAAAAATGGTAAGTGAGCATTTGTTCAGTGAACATTCATTGCAGTGCCTCTTTCGTGACTCTTTTCTTGAGAGGTTTTTTGTTAATGTCCTAAAAGATTCTAAAAGCAGGACTAAACTCAGCATGGCCTTCCTTCTTACTTTACTTTCAGCTTGTTCCATTGCTGCATTTTGTGAGATGAACATATGGGATAATGCAGATTTCCTCAGTACAATAGGGGTTTATTGCTATTCTACCTTTACTATTGTCATCACTAATTCATATAAACAGAGCAGCCAGATCACATCAACTGCTTTCAAACAGTATGAAGGCCCGAGTTCCTCTTCACACTGTAACTGCACAGAAGTCTCATTGCAGGAAGTGCCATTTCCTGTTTGAGACAATGCAAAATGGGATGCCAGTCTCAACTTGCAGGACCTAGTTTACTCTCAAATGAGTTAATCTGCCACAGCAGACTATTTCAGAAATGCGTCTCTCTAATATTTTGAAAGCCTTGAACTATTTTTAAAATGTTAATCCAGACATCCCCCTCTTTGTAGTTTGAAATCATGATTCCTGCTCATATTTTATCCACTAGCTTTGTTTTGTTCTGTATGTACATTTTCTGTACATTTCTCTCCCTGTTAAACTGCATTCTGTCTTAATGAGGTATTCTGTGGGCAAGGAGCAAGACTCTTACAGTACATTTCTTGTCAAAAGCATCTGGTACTTGTTCAGTATTAGGTAATATACTGTAATAATGTAACTCAACAAACTTTGAAATGATCTACATTTGTTGTTTTTGATTTATTGGATTTTGCACACCACATTGTATGTGAGCGGTTTACTAGCTGTGAAATAATGCTTTTTTACCACTACTTGTAGGTTGTTCTAGAATAGACCGGTAAAATTTGTTAAGGTGCTTGAATTGCACTGCAAAATAATTGAATTTGAAAACAGTTCTGGGAAAGGGCCCACAGATGGTGCTACCAGAACATGTTTGGGCCTCTTGGAAACACCATCAAGGTGGGATAAATATTAACTTATAATCAATAATGAACACTGGAGCATCTTGAGTGAGATATCAGTGAAATAATTCAACTTACATGGTTGAATTTCAAATAAAGATTTTTCAGTTGTGATTTAATATACAGTATGGAACCTAATAGTGAATAAAGAAGATGTCATTCTGGGTGTAATTCATGTGTGGTCAGGAAAAGATGCACAAGCTTCTGGAAGTCTACGAGAGACTTGGAGGTGAGGAAGATATCGTTAATCCTGCCAATGAGCTTATCAAAGAAGGTCATATCAAGAAAATGTCTGCCAAGAATGGAACTGCTCAGGACAGATATTTATATGTGGTAAGTCTTTTTTTCAGATAAGTAGTTTATCTGTACCACAATAGTGATTTTTTTTAAAGTACAGCACTGTAAAACAAATAGACAGCAGTTTTAAGGAAACACACTTCCATAGAAATTCTTATGTTTGTTGAACACTTTTTAAATAACCAAGAAATCTCCTTGAAAGGAGACTGTTTTGTTACAGACTTGCAGTACTCTGCATCTTCTCAAGCAATTAATTGAATATTGTTGCTGCAGTATATGAATTTCCTTGAGTAAGTAATTTGCTTGGGAAAAAGAAAGGTTAGAAATTGAGGAGAAAATACAAACACTTATAGTATAATAATATTCTACTAGACTTAATTTTTCTGTAGATTGTTCTGTGTTTTTTGACTGAACAGGGCTTATAGCTAGCTTTGCACATTGCAACTTTTTTTCAGAAAAGGGGCTTTGGACTTTGTTTTTATAACACAGAGGTGTTTTGTGATAAACAGCTCTGTTCCACCAGACTAAGACTGACAGTCTGTCTTGTGGGTGGCATGCAAATCTGTGGTAAATTTCAGGCCCTGACGGTTTTTAAGAAAGGAACTGCCCTTACCTGTTCCTGCTAAAGACATCCTTTTAAAGTTTCTTTTAATCTGCATGCCTGTCTTTTCTTTGATTAAAGTAGGTCTATAGCAACACCCACTGTAATAGTTTTTATTTGCGCACTGTAGTTGGAATGTGGCGAAAAATAATAGTTTGTCTTGCCTTCTTATTCATAATTATTTTTTATAATGCTGTGCTATGATGGTATTTTTTCCAAAAGTCTTAGTTTTCACGTCTCTAAATCTAAATTCACAACAGGGAACATTCCAGTGTTTAATTCTATCCTTCACAAAACCAGGCTGGAAGTTACTGATTCTAATTTGGTTTTGGTTTTGCTGCATGTTTTGCGATTTTTTTTTTTTTAAATGTGGCATTGACTAACATAACTTTTGTGTTCTTCTTGTAGTTTAACAATATGGTGCTGTACTGTGTGCCAAAACTCCGGCTTATGGGTCAAAAATTCAGCGTTAGAGAAAGGATTGACATTGCTGGCATGGAGGTTTGTTCTTTTGCTTGCTCGGTCGTTTGAGTCCAAGTTTTTAAAAGCTGTTTGTCAACTGCAAATCTGACGAGATTTCCCTCCATTTATTTCTCTTTAATATGTAGGTGCAAGAAAAGGTGAAGCACAATTTGCCTCATACATTTGCAATAGTTGGGAAACAGAGATCACTGGAATTGCAGGCAAGGTAAGATTGGCTACTATTATTCATTTCAAATGCTATAAAAAACATGTCGGAGGCTGTGAGCTTTGTAGGCAAGTGACACTTTGAAATATCATTATGCAAAGTAAGCTTGCATGATGTGTCACTCGAACCAACATGCTGGGTGTGAGACTGAGAGATTAGATCATTGCTTGTTTTCCACTGAAACAACAGATCGTTTTGCATTTAAAGGGGCCTCCTTGGGCTGTAAAGCTTGGAGTGCCCGCCTCAAGCAAAACCAAGACTCAAAAACCGGATTGTTTGTAGGATTTGGGAGCGTGAGAAAAGGGTGGGGTGAGATGGAGCCAAAGAGTTGTAGAAACCTGTCACCTGAAACAAATAGTATCGATTTTCCTCCTTAGTTACAGTTTCAGTTTGTGAGGGTGCATACTGTATTTACCGTACTGGGTATATTTTCAAATCTGTATGATGGAAATAGAACTGAGATCCATTTCACTTTATGTCTGCGACTCAGAAGCAGTTCTGAAGTTTTTCTGTTGAAATCCTAAGCTCTCACAGTGCCCCGGAGTCTTTGAATATCACATACTGTAGTTGAATGCAGTGTCCTTAACTTGAACAGAATCATCTTCTGGTAAAGAATCATGTGGTTCAATGGGGGTTGAATTTGGGTCCAAATCTATTAATTATTTCAGAAGTTAACACCAGTCTGGACAAATTATAGATCTGAGCAGAGTGGATTTATGCCTTACTGCTTATTTTTTCAATATGACTGAAGGTTTTTTTATTTATTTTATTGAAGTCAGAAAGAGGCAGCATATTGACGCAGTGGTTAGCATTGCTGTCTCGCAGTGCCGGGGCCCTGGGTGCAATCCCTGTGGTGCTACCTGTGTGGGGCTCGTACTGTATGTTCCCTCCGGGTGTGTCTGCCCTGTGATGGACTGGTGTCCTGTCCAGGCTCCGGCTCCCCTTTGACTCTGGATTGGAAGAGGCAGTTAGAAAAGCAATGGATGGGTGGAAGTTGGGAAGAAAAGGGTCAATGAAATTTGCCATACAGTGACTTTCAGAGTGGTCCAAAGAAGGTGGAGATTTTTCTAAGATTTCAGATCAGAGGATTTTGGTAGAATTGCTGTGGAACTACAGATGGGATTTTAAGAAAAAATATCAAATGGAGGAGAGTTCCAAAATTTTGGTATTTATGTATGTTCTTGTTTCCTTTTTTTATCTACCAGGACTGAGGAAGAAAAGAAAGATTGGATTCAGGTAAATAATCTTGTATCAGTTATTGTTGATAATTAAGATACGCAGGCAGATATTTTAAGATTTCCTGATATAGGACTGCATGAGATAGCAGGTTAATACTCAGTACAAGTTTAGAGTAGCTATTCTCAATTTGCTCAAATTGAGAAAACAGCCCCGTCTGCTCCTGTTCAGTGTGTGCTTGTGAAGGGATAACTTACTAGGTCAGACTTTGACATTTCAATACATTCGAAAGGTATAGTAAGTTCACTGTACCTATTTAATATCATATTTACTGTTCAGTTTTCTTTTTAATTGTGTACATTATGAAGGTAATTTCTGGAACTTCTAGTTTTGAATAGCTTCTTACAAAATCACAGTCTGTGAGTACTCATTGTACCAGGCACTTAGACCTGTCTGTTCAGTTAGTGGTCCAGACAATTTAATAGCACAAACTGGCATTTCAGCAGAGATTCTGAAACACTGTGAAGTAGAAGAATCTTCCTTGCAAACACTTGTAAACTGTGTTAATATCAAAATAAGGCAGCAAGCGATTTGTGGTCCAAGGCATCAATAGCAAATACAGTCAAACCGGTAAAAATACTGTATTTTTTTTATTCTTGTACAGAAGTGTTCTGGGGAAGTGAAAGTTTTCCCTTTCTAGTGCTGTTTCCTCTTGTTAGCCAAGGCCACTGAGCTTGCAACCATTCGTGATCAGCAGAGTAATGCTTCTTACTGGCAACCTGTAATTTGGGATTATTCTGTCAGGAAACACTGGACAATAAAATCGTAAGGCTGACCCCAAAGGAATATAATGGGAGTCCTTGTTGCAAAAATGCTTATTTCACGTAAAAGCTTTTCATCCTTTTCAGGTTATTATGGCCACCATAGAAAAGCACAAGCAGAACAGTGAGACGTTCAATAAAGCGTTCAACAGCTCCTTCTCCAGAGACGAAGAGCATCCTCCTGAATCCCCTGTGAGTGTCCGGAGGTTAAGTGCTTTTTTTCCCTGGGTGTTGACTTCTGGATGACAAGAGCCACTTGCTATAGAAGCTTCTTGACATATTGCGGGGGAAATGGCGCTGTAGCTCTTTTGACTGCTTTCGTCTCTCTGGGCGTTTTGCAGTCTTTTAGGATGTGACAGAACAGTACATGACAATGGATTTAACGCTGCAAGTATTAGAGAGATATTAAAAACGCAACAAATGCTATTGGTTCAGATACTCATTTACTGTTCTTTTAATGCCTTAGGATAGTAAGGGCTTATGAAGTAGTACAAGTGCCAACCCCACGTTTTGATTTTTAGTCTGAGTTTCAGTCGTAAGAAAACCGAATTTGATTTCTCCCTCAAGTTGAGGGGCAGTGAGCAGATGTGGGCAGTCCTGCGCAGATACAATTGTATGCTTTCATAACTCACATATAAATATCGATTTTTTTTTCTAGAATTGAGTCCAGTTTCTTCATTCCTAGTAAACTACTTCTGTTTGTTGTGCTATCACCTTATGGTACTAAACCCCAGAAGACTGTCCAAATTCAAAACCATCAACCAAACGTTGGCATATTGTGCTACAGTTTGGTTTTGTGAATGGAAACCCTCATTGTTACAGAATTAAAAAAACTTTTTTGCAGTTTCCCTGAAGATGTCAGAACTAAATATGGAGTTTTCAGGGTAGTTTATTCAATAAGTGTACATATCTCACATACTGTATCTATTTCTGACCTACTTAACCAGAACGATGTGGCTGAATGCCCTTGTGTTTTCCTGGGTAATGTCTGCCACCTAGTGATCAGAAATGTCTAGTGTAAGCCCTCTCATTGCAGCATGAAGCTGTAAAGACATTCATGAGATAGACGTTTTGTATATTAAAAAAAACTAAATTAAATTAAACTAATTTAAATTCATCATTAAAAAACTGTCACATGATTTTTGGAACTACTAGAATTTGTTGAGTTTGTAGTGCCTCTCTTTATATACTAGAGATGTTTCCATTAACAAATAGGTGTTCTGTGTTTTGCAGAGTGTCTGTAGTAATATCAGTATGGATTCCTTTGATGGAAGCAGCTCACCAGTAGGGGTAAGAACCTAATGTTTTATTCTTTTATATTGTATGTTATTATAAAGCTGTGATCAGTAAAGAAAGTAAAGCCACGCGATGTCCTTCGTGTCTTTAACGCCAATGGAAGCACACTGTACCAACCATGCTGGAATGTGCCTATTCAATTAGTTTTGACTATCCCATGAAATCCTTAACAATAAACATGAAGCAGGTTTGTTTTTGCCCACTCTTATCTTGGGAGAAGTTGCTTGATTGTACTCTGATTTTTCCATTTTTGTTGTCACAAGGTAAAAAAAAATACTAGAAGGAATGCCTTCCAGTATGTGCTTATTAACCTCTACATCCCAGCTGTTGTGGGTCTGGTGGGGCAGCACTGCAGCAGAACTGCACACCCCTGCTTTCTGGGCTAGTGAGCAAGTAAAGGTTGATATCGCACTGAGAAGTGGGGAAAAGAGAAACACAATTGTTTGATTCTTGAGCCATCATTGCATTGAAATGTTACCCAAGCTGTTTCTGGAAACGTGGAGAAATACCTTCAGCCAGAGCTGGTATAATAATATTTTTCACCTCTTACCTTCTCCTGTGCACGTGTGGTAAACTTGACGCCCATCAGATTTAGCTGAAAAACCACACGCCGATACCCCTGAGAAAAACGGGTTTAGGAGACGTTGGAGATGTTGGTCAGTGAAGACACGATGTGCAGCTCAGTGTCCCCTCCAGCTTCACGGATTGTCTTCTCACTCTCATCAAGCCCAGAACGCAGCAGGGAGGGGGAGCTGAACAGCTGAGGTGTGGCTGCTTTAACAAAGTAGCAGGTTGGTTACAGATGAGGAAACTGTCATCGCATGTTTTGTGAGAAACCACAGGCTAGGCTGCTCGTGGTTGGGAAGGCCCCCTAAATGTTGTTGTTTTGGTTTGTTTTTTTGTCTTGCAGATGGATTTGTGCAAGAAAAATTCCAAATCAAAGAAGGAAAAGGAGAAGCAGACTTGTAAAGGTTGCAACGAGAGCTTTCATTCCATAACTAAAAGGCGTCACCACTGCAAGGCCTGTGGAGCAGTGAGTAACAGGGAGAAAGTGTTGTCAGGAAGACAGGGGGTTCCTTATGCTTCCTTTACACAGCTGGAAAAAATGTACTGACACCAGCCTTAAGCTAAGTGTCATCGTCCGATTCCTTTTTTTCCCACTGCATTTATTTTTCCAGTGTAGTGTCAGTTGATACTTTTTGTTGTTCTATGTAACCATTTCATACATTAATTACACTGGATCTTCTCACATGTAGCCCATCCTGCTGCTGAAAATGGCCAAAGGACTAGAGTGCTCTCTGGACTACTCTGTCAACAGTGTCTTCTGTTATTCAATACTATTATTCTATTATTGACGTCATTTAACGGCCAGTTCAAAATCAAATTAGTAACAGCAAATTCCTAGTTTCCGTGTTGAACTGAAAGAAGGAAATTGTACTGAAATTGTGTGATTAGGGAGCTAACCTCATGTACATATGCTTTTCGTTTCATTTATCCATTACCAGCACTTAGAGGCTGAAAACAAAGGTTTGATAAATTCTCCCGATCGGGTCTGAACTCAAATACGGAATGCTTGGGTTTCGAGAGAGTTTTAAAATACGGGCACTTTCTCCGGCAGGCAATCTGTGGGAAATGCTCTGAAACAAAGATATCGGAGAACAAACCCAGCCGCGTGTGTAAAGAGTGCTTCGCAGGCCAGGGGAGTTCTGGACCGGAGACCGCGGGAGACCAGAGGAAGAAGACCGCGGTCGAGGTGAGACTGATCACTGTGCGAGAGCTGAACCTGTTCAAATCGCTTCCCGAGCCATGCTGAGCTGCCGGGAAGATTCAGGGGAAAGTCTGCGCCTTGATGTGAGCTTGTCTTGAGTTCAGCTTAAATCACTGACAAACTAAACCTGGCACAACACTGTAAGACCTTACAGCCTTCAGCTAGTGGATTAGAAGGCATCTTCTTCCACTGGGCGAAGGACTGACCTTCCCTTTAGGAGCAGGAGCAAAGCAAAGCCGGTTCTGGTCAGAAACGGGATGCAGAAACTCTAAGGTTGCTGCTGTAGATGTTGTCGGTAGACCAGTAGGTGGCACTCTTCCCAATGGATTGTAACCCAATATGTCTACTAGGGATAATGTGATGCAGGAAGTGCTGTACGTCTAAAGAGACTTTAAACTGACTATTTGGTTTTTGAAGATTCTGTGGAACTGTCCATCAGAGCAATGATGTTAACCCCAGCGTCCTGGTTACATTCTACTAGGGACCTGCAAAATCCAGCCTTGCTTTACTTTCCACTTAATTCAGCGGCTGAAGGTTCTTCTCTTCTCCGCCTCCAACATGTGCTGTGTTGTGAGGCTGCTGGCACGTAATGACAGTTGCCCATCACCCAGGTGGGGGGCTGCTCTTCAGTGCTGAAGGAAGCGAGTCCCCTGTTAATACACGTACTGTAAAGCACTCGGGAATCCTTGGGGGAAAAGCGCGAGTTCCGCTCCTTCTGTTTGTCGGTGCTTTTGCGGATTTTGTTCTGAGCATCAGTCAGATCCTCCCGCCTGTTTCTGTGGTAATGGGGTCAGCAGGAATTTCTGGAGATCCTTCACTGCCAGCTTTATGGATGATTTCTATTAGTCGAGGGGGAGCCAGAAAAGGCACAAACCCATTCATTTCCAGACGTGAGCCGCAGAGCAGCTAAACGCAGAGAAGTGATTAAAGATTCAAGCTACCAATCAACCCAGTACCCCCTGCCATAGTGCAGCAGACACTAAATCATTCCATAATCACCATGTTTTTTTTTTAAAAGCAAAAGCATTGTCTTAAATAAGCATTCGGGGTGGCAAGTTTTCGCCTTCCCATATACATCAATATCACGGCAAAATTATTTTAGTGTCGTTACTAGTTTTTGTATTTTAGCTCTAGATGCTTAGCACCACCTTGAACATGACTTAACCATCAAATGACCACCACATAATGTTAAAATTATTATTTTGAGTAATACGATGCAAAATCGCAAGCATTAATTGTAAGGTTTAACACATACACCAAAGGTAAGGATTGCAGTGTAAAATAGGTCAATTCGCTTTCTATCGTGGACTTTTTATAAAGCTAAATCTTACAAAGACGGCTCGCGTTTTAGTGTCCGCACAATACAGAATAAAAAAATCAATCAATGCCTGATAAATCAGAGTACAATTCAGATTACAAATGGAAAAGCCGATATGGCTAAGCAAACTCAGAGTTTAACCTTCGCAGTGATTAATTATTGTTTAGGCAATGTACCTGCTAATGGCAAGCATGAGTAAGTATCTGACAGTTATTGATAGTAATGGAAGGGATAAGTGTGGAGAACAGTGCCACAGTAAATTGAACTACACTTTGAGCATATGTTTCCTTGATCTGGGAGCTGCTCTTTAACCTTCTAATCCTGAATAGATCGAAAAAGTGTACTATACGGTTTGAAAACAGTGTTTATTTAGCTCAACCAATTCTAAGTTTTTCAGGTGGCGAAGCTAATCTTAAACACAGACCCGTGAAAAATGGTGAGCTCTCGATGTGTATCAAAAAGGAAAGCAGTTTTACAGCAGTCCCTGTTCTTGTATTATCGTCTCAAAAATGCGACCACACGTTTCTCCCAATACAGAAGATCTTCGAACTCAATAAGCCAAATTATTTTAATTATCGATAACAATTAAATAATAATGATGACGTTATGATAAAAGGTCCTGAAAAAAAGCTTTACAATGAATTATAAAGAGATAAAAAAATGGACATTAAAAAAATTAGGATTCATAAAACCAGGAGAGAAAAAAAATGTGTGAAAGCCAGGTAGCATAAAATATGATTCTGCTGTGTCTTTTTTTTTTCACGATGTAGAAGAAATTTTTAGAAACCCCCTGCTTTATGTTACACGAGGGAATCATTATGCTCCCTTCAAATGTCCTTGGATGTCATTACGACTAGGATGACAGCAGGTTATGGGTAGCCTGAGGAACACCAGGGGACCTGTCCTGCTACATGCAGTCTTTTTCTGGAGGAAATAACCTCCGCATCATGATCTCAAGGTTCGCTGTCGTTGGTTTAGTGCTGCAGAGGGCTGATATGTTAATATTAATCACTATGACTTATTCTACTGGAATAGCCATGCATAATCTGGCAATAATATTCTCTGCTTTAAAGATGATTATTAGCTTCTTGGTAAAGACAAGCTGGAAGGCAGAAAGTTCTTCAGTATTATGTCATTATCTACACTACTCTCTGTCACTTTGAATGACAAGTTTGTTTAATATCCAACATCTGTAATGCTAATGCACGTTCATTTTACACACTAAATTCAAGAGTTCACATACCGCACAGCGCAGGATACAGCATGCTGTGCATACAAATGTCTTAACTCATTGAGCTTCAGTGTGCTGCTCAATATTTTGGCTCACTATGCACTTGCTTAGTGCAGATGGGAAATATACACACATTAAATATTTATTAATGTAAAAATAACTGTTCAATTACATGCAATTAATATCTAAAATCTAAATAGGTCACTGTATATAGCTCCCTGAAGATATATAGTGAAAATATTTCTACATATGTGATTCCCGATGTAACCATTCTGTACTGAAGCTGCTCTACTTAGTTTTAATTGTTTTTATTTCATTTAAGGTTTAACTTAAGTCTAAACATTGTACTGTGATCCAGCAGTGCTAATGGATATCTTACACTGTATCACAGAACTATAGCTCTAAATGCAGTTATTGTAGTTGATATTCATGGATCTAAAGAAAGGTCTTAAGAACAAAGAAAACATTTTCTCTAATTCTTTGATCTTAGACAAAGTTTTTTTTAATTTCTGAGGTGTATATTGTAATCGTCTATATCTTAATATCCTTGCAGCAGTAAAATATTTTAAATATTATATTACAGCAGCCCTTAAAATGAAGAAGTGCTCAGGTGTTAACGTAGTAAAGCAGAATTGTCTGAAAGGAAGTACTGTATATGACCGATCAGAACAGGCGGAAAACGAGCATGTCCTAACGATCCTATCATGGTTATAAAAATAGTTCAGTGTTCCTTCTACTTTCCTGCTTATATTTTATGAGAGGAAGTGTAGTGCCCAGAAGTGACCACAAGAGGATACTATTTAAACTTAGAAGTGGTTTTGGCTTTAAATTTTTGTTACCAACCTGCTCCAAACCAACAGATTTTACTGTAGGTAACCACGAAATCAATTTTAAAAGATTGGTGTAATTTAACTGTCAACAGTTAAACAACAGTTTTCGAAATAATAAATTTAGAGACAAAAATCACAAATAATCTTAAACCCTCAAGGACCACAATTCAGTTAACAGAACACATTATTTGCTTAATTAATCAATAATGTCCGAGTGTTTCCTAACCTTTGAAAAGGAGGTCACATTTACGGTGACCTGTAAGACTGACTGAATTGATGCTCTCCAGGATCAGGAGATCTGGTTTTTGCTCCAGAAGAGTTCTTAATCACAAGCTTTGTTGATTTAGGTAATCTGATGCCTATTTTTGTATTTGTTTTTCAGTCCTTAGAAAATTAATGGGATTTGTAACTGCTATCATTCCCCTACTAATTAGGATTTTTAGCCCTGCCCTCATTTAGGTGTGTTAGCTGAAAGTGACAAATTGGGCTTCTTGAGAAAAGCAGAAGGAAACACACTCATTGTTGGAGTGATACAGTATACAGTATTAATGATCTTCCTGTTAATCAAAACTGGTCACCTGTTAAAGGCTTTTAACTCAGAAGAAGACATTTTAGTGAAGACATTTTTTACTACGAAACTGAGGTCAGAGTGCATAAGGGTTTGCATGCTGGTGTGGTAGAAATACTGCACACTCATCGAGGATGTTTTTTAAGAATAAGGGCTGTGCAAAACAGAATCCGAACGAGCAAACAGATCAGTTACAGGCACCGATCATTAAGGGCTCAGTTGAACAAGGACCAGGGCTGAGAATCTTTGCTCTAGAGCACTACTAGGTGGTTTTGTACTAACGTAGAAATAATGACATTTAAAAATAAGATAAAAATGTAACTGCTTCCCATTTAAGGAAAAAATAACCTCTGTGCCTTTTCACTGTCCCTCTCTCTGACAGAAACAGAATTCACTAGCAGCAGAAAACAGTCTATTCTGCAGTCATCTGCATTTTCTAGAGAAGGGGAAGACCTGGAATAAAGTCTGGGTTACCATTACCAAAAATGAGCCACTGGTATTATACCTGCAAATGAGCGATCAGGTAAGATTGATCACGTAAGTGCTATTCAGCCAGCAGCTGAAGAGAATTAGGTCAGAGGATTTAGCCTCTCTGGTACTGACCTGATGTTGTGAGTCTGGCACGAGCCCTTGCAGATTATATCCAGTCTAATGTGTTAGGGCTTAGACATTTTTTAGCACTGGCGAGTTTCCAACATATTGCCAAGCTCAAGGGGTGTGAAAGCTTGATTGGCTTCTTCGACAGGGGGTTTTAAAATTTATAACTTTTTTGTGCACCATCCCATTGCTTCTAAAAATCCCAAATCATTTTGTATTCCAAAACAAGAGATGGGGATAAATAGAAATCAGATGAAGCGGTCTGCTCTTCCAAATCTGAAGAAAAGCCGTGTGGTAATAACATGCAGCCTGAAGGGAGGAATTACTTCAGTAAAGGAGCGTAGTGCATGATATTACACGATGCAGGAGTTTGCAAGGTAATTTAGAATACCCAGCAGGTGAAAAAGACTTATATTGCCTGCGGCTCATCAGATGTTATTTCTTAATGGATACTGGCCCATATTCAATATTGCTAGGTTAGATGGATTTGATATCTAATCTAAGAACATTTTTGCATTTTGCCTTCTAGGGTGTATAGCTTTAAAAAACAATGTGTCCTTCTTTGTGTCATTTGTTATTTTGTATAATTAACGTTTGTGCCTCTCTTTAATTTAACCATCATTATGAGAGTGTCATATTGCTAGCATAGCACTTCACAGTTCCTCCAGTGCAGGGAGTAAAAGCGGATACATCTGAAACTACTTGAAGGGTGAACTAAACTTCAATTAAAAATTGATAAAGGCTCGGAAAGTGGATCACGCTACACAAGAGCCAGCGTGATCCCACAGCTGTGTTCCCATAACATACCTGACCCAACTCCACTCGCCAAATCTAGGGTCTGATATGAGCTGTACTCTCTGGCTTCAATTTTAAAAAGCCAGGAGGTGGCTGAGATTGTGGTTAATTGCTTTTTGAATAAAACATTTGCTGGAAGAAAGGTTTCTGTGACTTTGGTATTGAGTCCCAAATAAATATTAAACCCAAGTGGAGCGGAACAAGTTTAGAAAGGAGGACGTTGCTGTTGGACTTTGTTGTGACAGCTCAAGCCTCTTATTAACGTGTCTGTTGCTGTTTCCTCAGGAAAGTCGCTCACCACGTGCCATCCCTTTGCCAGGCTATGAAATCTGCTTGCCACAGGACAAGCAGGAAATGAAACATGTCATCAAACTCAGCCAGTCCCAACAGACCATACTGTTCAGTGCAGAGGACGAGGAGCTTCAAATGAAATGGATGGACATCCTTTCAAAAGCAGCCAAAGGGGAGATTACTGAAAGCACAGAACAGCAAAGCTAAACTGAGGAGCAGCCACTTGTTCATGGCCAGTGAGCTCTCCAGGGGCGTCTTGTGGTGTAAAGCATGCCCATTACTTGAATTCACTTTACCACGGCACTTTTTTGTTTCATTTTTAAAGGATGTCTGATTCTCCCTTGTATGCATCCATAGCCACATTTTTATTTTTGTTCCGGTCTTTCTGAACGAGAGAACAGTGAGAGAAAGAACGAAAACAAGATGGCCGTTTTGTATTGTAGCATACAATATCATGGTAAAAGAACGTGTTCAATGAGGGTATTTTTTTAATGTGTACATTGTGTATACACGGTGAAGCATTAATTATATCTGTGATTTGCTCGTACATATTCAGTATTGTTCGTAACTGTAAAGCCTTCCAGTATCTGCAGTGGTCATTTCGTGCAGGATGTACAGTAAAGTATTTCATTAGTTGACCTTATGCTCCATTCATTCTAACTTAAGAGGTGTGAAAGCTTGTGGCTGGCCACTGTCTCCTTTCCTTTTTCTGTCCTCTCACTGTATGATGTTCCTTGTGAATTTTAAGAGATGTAATTAATTTCCCTTAACTACTGCTAATTGGGGTATGTCTGCTGTTTTGTGATTAAAATCCATACCAACATGGAGTACTGCAAGTAAAAATAAACCTGCCAATTCCTAGGGAGACAATAGTGAGAACCTTCCCTGTGCATGTACAGTAGATTCACATATTTATGTACTGTGTTTAGAAATTGACTCTCATCATCATAAAGTATGTTTTCATGTAAGTTGACGGATACAGTATTACATGGCTAAGTGGGACCATTTACACAGAACAGCAATCAAATATATAATTAATAAAAATGCATATGGTTCACTAATGGCAATATTTGCAGTCTGATTCATTTAGTGTTTTAACTGGTGGTGTTATTTGGGCTCGCTGTCCTATAACCAGAAACTAATAACTGAGGGAGTTCGCAAACCCTGAATTCATTCTTGTTCTGTAATTGCTCTCATTTAAATATCGTTGTTTTTTTTTATCCCAAAGAGCCCCTAAAGCACCTGACCTTCTGGAGGGGAACCAGTACATCTATGACTAAAGTCAGATTTCTTGCTCCTGGGAAATGCAGGAACGCCATTCTGCACCAGCACCCCACTACCATGCACATCAGATGGAGTGAGAAACTGCTTTACCATTGAATAAGGGGGGAAGTGTATGGAGGCCAGCTTGGGCAGGCCTAGAGTGGAATTTAGCCAAAAGCGAAAACCCTTGTTAGTGCCTCTGCTTGTAAAGGGAGTGATAATGGGATCTTAATGACAAAGTAGCCATGACCTGGGTTTAATGCACCTTCTAGAGCATTGTCACCTATCACCATAATGGGGCATTGGATTGGAAGGAAAAGTGCCACCTACTGGTCTACCACCATCAGTAACCTAGCTTTCCTTAGAGGTCTCCTATCCCAACACTTGATCTTAAATTGATAGGACTTCTGTGCTCTATTTAATTGTGGTTTTCTAACATAGACATTCTAACATGTCAGTCACTCCTTCTTATTATCATTATTAGTGTCCAGATCTTAAAACATATAGACAATGGAATAGGTTAGGCTCAAAAAACATTATCTTAACACAATGACCAACATATAGTATTGCTATTTGCTATGTCCATTAGAAGCAAGGTGGTGGTTTCAGCAATGGTGAAAAGTCCAATGCAGATACTATATGCAGGATGGAAATCATGGCCGTCTGGGTTCCCACTGTTGTGGAAAACATTAACCCTTATATTGTAAAATGTAGTGTAAGAAAAACGTCTGCAAAATGTCTTTCTGTAATTACTTATGATGGGAATTACATGTAGCTGATATGGGGACACTTAAGCAACCTAGTTATTATGGAAATTATCTCATTATAATTTGAAATGCATTATCCACCAGGCCTTTGTGATGATTTAATGGGAAATTTCAGCCGCCATCATACTGACATCAAAATGTTAATGTTCAGTTGCAAATGCTTCTGATTTTCCACTTTTGATTAAAACCCAAATGCAAGATAAATGACTCTCAGTCCAAATGAGGACATTCCAATTAGGAGAGCAAGACACCATCTTCCTCTCAGAAAGCAACCTCAGAAATTGTTTTGGAAAAGAATCAGATGACAAGGTGAATAGACTGTTAAGATGTTGCTACTTGGACAAAATGTTAACAATTGCTTATACACCTCATTGAGAACATGGGGAAGATATTAAAGTTTGGTGTACTCCTTAATATTGCACCTGGCAAAATTCCACATCTGCCACCACTTGGACAAATAAGGAAAGTGACCAGACGGAATTATCATGGTCAAGAAGGAGGAGAAAGAGAAAGTTTCAGATCACTGCAAATCTAAATGCATGTCTCCAGCTTACTGTGGGGGAAAAAAAAGATTAACATGAGGCTGTTTTTACAAAATCACTCCAAAAATAAAACATAGGAGAAGAGCAACGAGGAGAAGGGAGTATGGTTCAAACACAAGCCGACAAAAACAACACGCAGTTCTGTCCTCAGATCCAAACTCAAGTGCTTAACACCCTGGAAACAAAGCACTCACACAGCGCTTCATTCAAAATGACTCTCCTTCTTTTTCTCAGCCAAGAGGCTCAATGCACCCAATTGCCCACTTTTAAATCCTGATGTCCACCCATTCAGTTACCCACTGACCAATGACACAAGACGAGACAATAACTAGACTCTTAAGTGTTTGTGGCTCTGTAAAATGGATGCAGAAGTGACCCACACAATAGAGAGTTTGCACAGAACAGTAACAGACCAGTAACAGTCTTGGCCAGTAAGTAATAAGTAATCCTTGATGCAGAACTCCAGAATCATATGAGTATAGTTATTGTGTTTTTGTGCATTGACACTTTGTGCTGTGTTTGTTAAATATAAAGTGACTTTACATTAACTGTGATACTGTGATTTTAAAGCTGTGATACTAGCGGTGGCTCTGTGGCTAAGGATCTGCGCCTGTGACCGGAAGGTTGCCAGTTCAAATCCCGCGGCCGGCAGAGGAATCCTACTCCGTTGGGCCCCTGAGCAAGGCCCTTAACCCCAACTGCTCCAGGGGCGCCGTACAATGGCAGACCCTGCGCTCTGACCCCAAGCTTCTCTCCCTGTCTCTGTGTGTCTCCCTGGAGAAAAGCTGGGGTATGCGAAAAGACACATTCCTAATGCAAGAAATTGTATAGGGCTAATAAAGAAACATTAGTATTATTCTCCTCGTGCCCTGTTGGGTTAATAGGGTAGTATTGTAATAGAAATTGCACCCTGAAGTGTGTATATACCTAAAGAAATGACAGCATTTTTATCCCTTTTTGCTTATAAAAGGCTTTTTAGCACCATTGTCATTTCAACACATCTCCGTTTTGTGGAGTTCTCTGTTTTAACAAAACAATTAGAGGCCGAGACTATTTTGATTTACTTGTGTTTTGTAACCACTGCTGTGTTTATGCATTCATTTTATCTAGCAATATTAAAACTCTGTTATTCAGAGATCTTCCAGAATAGCTTTTAGCTAAACTCACAGTGGGATGTTATCTCCTCTCTGATTTCCTAGCTCTTAATTTCTTTTTTCCAGGAAATCAGTAGGAATATTTAACTTTCCTGTTGGGGTCCACATCCATCTCAAAATGTTTATGCCTATTTTGCATAAAACCAACCTAACCCAAGAAGACACTAATACACAGAATCATTTTTAATGAGACATCTATATTAAATTGTTATGGAACACATAATTCTAAGCAATGTGTTACAAGCAAGCTGTTTTATTAAGGCTGGAACATTTCTGGCTTCTTTTTTTCTAGATTGAATTTATTTTGCACCTATAAAAAATAACTGTATTTATTATCCAGACAGCTGTGTATATTCTTAACATGCACATTTGCGTGCAGTAGAGATCATCACTGCAGACATGCTGTAGTCTGGATAAGTTCAATGATCAATTAGACCTAACTGGATCCACTAAGGTGCTCTATCAAAACACTTAAATTTGATCTTCAAAAACAACATTTGCATCCCTTATACAGTAGGTAGAAACCCTAGTTCTCATTCATTGATTTCAGTTTGCTGTTCTGACGTAAATTTATTAAGGAGGTTTATGCAATTTTTATATCTACTGTATGTTCCCTGACCTCTTAAGAGACCCAATAGCCATAAATGTTCTGCATTTTCCACCCTTACAAAAAAGATACATGATATATAAAGTGCTTAAGTCATTTACAATTACGTAAATCTTTTAAACTCATAGTAATGTCATTAGTCACACAAATCCACTGCCCTCTACAGTTCCTTGCTTCACAGAGCCCCAGTGATAATTTTTTGGGGCTGCCCAGGCTACAGTACATAATTAAGCCAATGAGACACTACAACATCTCTTGAAAATCATTATGAACACCTGGAAGGTGGGAAAATCATTTTTATGATGTTGTGGGGTGTTGTCCACAACACAGATTTCACAAAAGAAAAAGAAAATGGTTTCCCTTGAGTCTTTCACTAAGGTAGTGTCGCCATAATTTTCTCCACACCAACGAGTGTGGCTTGCTTCTCAAAACAAATGCTTAATCTCAGTGCAAAAAATGTTTTTTTTTAAGGAAGGCTGTATTTTATCTTTTGCAGTCAAAACACGAGGCATTGCAATTGTTTTTTTCAGCAGTAGGGAATGAGGCAAATGTTGAATTATAGTAGGATGTTTTTGAACAGTGGAGAGAAAAGTTTTTTTTTTTTCTGTGATTGCTTGCTTGTGTTGTATTTGTTGATTTGTGATTTTTTTTAGTCTTTTTGTTTTAGAATGTTGTGGTCAACACTTGAACAGGAAAAGGAGGTCAAAATTAGAAGCTAAAATGGAATACATTTAGAATGCAAAATAGGAAACTCTACTTTATTTGCAGTTATTTTATTTGCACAAAGTTGGGGGTGTCCAACACTGGCTGTCCAAGCAGGTGATGGAAGCCCACTGGCTGGGCTCTTTCAGAGAGAGACCGGACAAAATTTTAAAATCTAAGCCTATAAACTACCATTCAGAGTTTATCTGATGTTGTTCACAGCCCTGGCTGTTTAATATTCATCTTAATTTCTGTTTTAAAAGATTTGATGGTGCCTACAGTATGAGGACAAAAATAAATTACTTGTTGAAGTTTCATTATTTTTTAATATTTATTTGTTCAGCAGATGGCCTTATCTGGAGTGGCTCCATTAAGTGCCAAGAAGAAAAGAGAAAAACCAATATGATTACAAGTAAGAGAAAGTACAATATCACGACGATAAAGAAAAGTGCCATTCTGGAAGAATAGAAAGTGCAGCACAGGTGTAAACACAAGAAATAGAGTAAATGAATTAGAAAGTATCATATCTGCAGGCATATACATTATAGGAATATCAACCATCAGGTAATATGCAGAGGAACAAGTAATAGGTTTATTCCATGCTGAAAAAAGAGAAAACAACGTTTCGGCCGTGGAGACCTCTTCAGGTTTGTCATAAGGTAATATGTGTTCTATGTTAAAAGATAAAGAGCAAAATATGAATAACACTACTTAGCTGAGGCACATGCAGTGCAATAACAAATGGGATCTCATAACGAGAGTTCAGGAGGGGTGGCAACAGCCAGCTGTGGGTAATTTGTAATCAGTCCTGATGTCATTTCCTCACCTAAAACACTATACATACTGTTTGTGATCCCCTTTTCTCCCTCGTCTTTTTTCATCCCATCTCCACCTCTGCAGCTGTATGGGGGTCCCAGCCACTTCGTCCTCTGGCCAGGAGGTAAGCCTTCAGCTGGGCAAGTTGAGCCCAAATCGTTTTGTGATTGAAACACTCCAGAAACCTTCCAGTACACTTAATTCCTGGGTGTTTTTACTCCCTGGGTGGGGTTTTGGGCAGTGTTATGTGTTTGGTGAAGTGGGGGAGGGGGCTATAGATGTACTGGGAGGGGAGGTAGGGTTGTGATAACAGCAGAGGGACTGACAGGCAGTGGAGAAACTGAAGTTAAAGAGCAGCATGTGAAAAGACGAGAAAGAGAAGAGTCGATCAGCCCCTTTGGCCTCCTTACACAAG
The DNA here is from genome assembly GCF_059453375.1 of Lepisosteus platostomus. Classification (NCBI taxonomy): domain Eukaryota; kingdom Metazoa; phylum Chordata; class Actinopteri; order Semionotiformes; family Lepisosteidae; genus Lepisosteus; species Lepisosteus platostomus. The sequence goes on along the minus strand of NC_142616.1, from coordinate 64,727,852 downwards.
GCAGCCAAACTAATGAGGCTGAAACACTTATTTCCTTTTTAGTTTCACAGCCCCAGACACCAGTGTCCCCTTCTCTGCATTCTGTTTGCACCTTAGTCATTTAACTGCCCTTCAGTGCCCTTAGTTTACCTTCATTACTCCCTTCAGAATCCTAGAAAATCCTGTGTGCTTTTTAAGCTTTTCTAAGGTTTTCAGAATGCAGCGGAGAAAAGCAGATTTAATGCAGATGTTCTGAAAATCAACTGATTTGCTGTGTAATCTGACCAGCTTGAAATAAATACCACTCAATAGCACTTGCCTCAGATTTATATAGGAACTTTCCCCAGGGGGAGCCATGATAAAATTGAGATTGAACTTTAGAGCTTTTAGACTATGCAGTTCGCAGCCATATTTCCTTGACATGCATATTTCTGTGAGGAGGTTGTTTTTTGTTTTTCAGTCATTTAAAAAAGAAATCCATCTTATAAAGGTGCAAATAACATTGTTGCATTACGATACTACCAACTTAATTGTTAACTGCTGGTAGCTCTTGTAAAAAACAGTGTTTATGATGCAATGTAAATGAGAACTGATCCTACAAGACGATGTATTTTTTAAAATTTATTTTATCCAACATTACTAAGAATATGCTACTGCAAAGGTCAGGTATTGAACTATAGGATCATAGTAAAATATTTTTTTGTTGATCGTTACGATTCAAGGGCTCCTTGTTCTTTATGTTTCGGTTCCTATAACAGTTCTAGTTTTATTAAAGCAAAAGTAGAACTGAAGAAATGTGAAATTCCTTTCGGGAGCCATTCATTTGGCATTAAAAAACAATAATTTTCTCAAAGTCAAACAGATATGCCAAGATTGTTAGTGGCAAAAGCATTTCTGGCTATGCATGAATCTGAAAAAAACAATTTCAGGACAGTTAGTGGTTCCTAACAACACCCTACCTTTACTTTTACTTTCTGGAGTAAAGGAAGGAAAGGGTATATTTCTAGGGATCGGGCTACATCTGGAGAAATCTTGCTTCATTATTAGTTTGTCATTTTGGTAAGAACGTTCTGCTGTGCTACAAACCGCACTCAGGCACTTCCTCGAAATGACGGCTCTGCTGAGGAGGTGCCACAGATGCTGTAAGAGCACAGATAAGCAAATGTGGTTTAGTAAACGCCCTTGAGCCCAGAGGAGGTGCTTCCTGAAGCTGAAGCTGTCGAGCTTTCATATGCCCGAAGGTTCAGCTACCAGATAATGGTGGCTGAAGAATGGAAAAATAATTCCCAGTGGCAATGTGTAAGCCTGTGTGAAACCTTGCTCACAAAATTGTATATCAGTTCAGTCTGTATGACCAATACAAGTGAACTGTTTGGAAGCAAACAATGAGGTACAGACTAGACCCTGACATCCCGTAGAGAGCAAGATAGAAAAGCGATTTTAGGCTGATTGCACATTTAATATGTTGAATTCCTTTTCTTTAGACATTTTCACCCATCATATTATATACAAAACCTTAAGGGGCAATTTTTGGCTAAATGGAAGAAACACATTTTCTCCGGGTTTTAGCACAATAAACATTATTAAATGGAAAACAATGTCTTCCTATTAAAATAAAGCTGTATATAGCTTAAATACGCATATGCAAACTTTGGTAAGAAAATGTATCTTTTGCTGAGCACACAATAACGTCTACATTTAAATGGATCTTACAGTTTCTGCTTTGCACACACCACGTTGTTAGACTTGCACCATTAAGTGCTTTAGAAAGCTAAAGTTAAGTGTTAAAAAAATCTGTTTTCTTTAAAAGACAGTATGTTCAATTATTCCATCTAAGTCTTTTTCGACAGTCTCTAATCCATCTGCAAAGCCTGGACACTCCTGTAATTTGCCAACAAATAGCTATTTCAGATTGGGTCTTACTATTATTAAAGGGCTTTTGCTGACAGCCTGTAAAAAAATCACTTGTCTTAATCAACCATGTGAAATAATGCATTACAAAACCCTTTCCAGTTTGGTCCAGTGGAGAGCAGTCATTAGTCATTAAGTCTTGCAACAGTCCTGATATTTTGCAAGTAATATGGTTTATGATTCTGGCTCATCTGGAACATGACTGGAGCATGTCATAATAAAAATCATGAAAGCTAAAGCTAATTATTGGATTTTTATCAGATTTTTAAATTAATACGAGACAAAGTATTCTTTACAAAAGAACTTGTTACTGTTTAGCTGAAAGAATGAGGCTGAGACTTTTATAGTACCTACAGTTTTTTTTTCCAAGAGCACTCTATTAAACATGACAGGACCAAGCACAATTTCATGGGTCATTAACAACTTCCAAAACAGATACTTGCTTGGTCTGAATATATTTCATTTGGCAACTACCTCCCATCAATTCCACCAGCAGATCATTTACAAGATTATAGAATGGGCTTTTAGAAATCATTTTGCTCAACTTGGCAGAAAAAAAAAGTACTGTGCTGGAAAATTGCAAGAGATTAACAAACGACAGCCCACAAACATTTCTTCACAGCCACATGCTGAGGATTCAGTCAGTTAAACTCCTAAACCAATGCACAGAAACAAATGTGTCTTTTCTGGATGCATCAGAGTATTTTCTTGCAGGAAATGCAAAGGAAAGCTGTACTTAAAAATAATAAGAGGGGATGCATGGTACACAAATTAGCAGAAAAACACAGTTTGGCATCAGAAAAACATTTTGCTCATAGTTCATTAAATGAATTAATTAGATGTAAAGGGGATTAAAGAAACTAAATGATCAGAAACATTGCTAATGCCATTTTTAACCCCAGCGAGTCACTGTTTTGAGAAGCAAATATATCTAAAGTAAAAGTGGGAGAACTTGGTTTATAGCAAACAAAGCCTTTCTGTCTGTGCATGTGAGAGTATAATGTAACAACCAACTACAAGAGCAAAGAGTTCTCTTCTAGCCAGGAGTGTGACTCCACATTTATTAAACGAACATTCAGATTGCTTTATTTTAGACAGAATATTTTGATTTAATAGTAACTGATGAATCAAAAACATACCAGGACCAAAACAAGAAAAGGATGTCTTCTAATTCTACTGTGTGCACAATTCTATGTGATGTCTCATTCAGAAGTGAGTGACATACTCTCTTGTCCAGTTAACACTACAAACCAGGACGAAGTCTGGCCTGATGACGCTTAAGAGATCCTTGTCTTTACCATGCACATGGAATTATGGCTTTGCTTCTGCATTTATAGAAAAGATCTGTACAAAAAAAAATGTGGTCTTATGCATTCATAGAAAATAAATCATGATTTTGTGGACGGCGGTGAGTTAGTCATTAGTCATTTGGCAAAAGCCAAATGAGATGTTACTAACTAAAAATAACAATTATTATATACTCATACCATTCAGATTCACTTTGAACTCACAGTTAAATTATTCTAGTACAATAGGTGTACTGATTGTTTACTACTGACAAGAGCTGCCTGGCAGATAGGGATGTAAATCTTATCTGAAAATGGACACACAGTCAAACATAATCCCACTCTCTCCGGACAACATGACGCAGGAGAGTACTTAAACTCCATACAGCTGTTCATACAGCTGGGTGGGCTGGAGCAGCCGGGGTGAAGTACCTGTCTCAAGGCACAACAGCAGAGCCTTGAGGGGGGACCTGAGCTCACAGACCACCAGCTAAGCTTCCAGAGCTAGTCCTGAGACTTACCCACTGTGCTACACAAAACATCTCCCCTCTGAGGAGAGAAAGCAAAAATAATTAAATCATCAATTCAATGTTCATTGAATGAAGAAATCATTAATTGTTTAAATGTTGCTCAATCTGAACTTCTGTATAGAGAAAGAATACAGGTAAATACACACCAAATGGGCTTCTATGATATAGATTTTTTTTAAGCTTTGAAAGTATTAGTTATTGAGTTCTAACTAGATCACTTAAATTGTTATTCTAATGTGGAAAATTCTGTTTAATTGTAATCGGGCATTTATAGGGAAAGGATTGCCCATTAACGGTGTGTGGGTGGTAATATATAGTCACATGGTTATGTACTTATAAACGAAATATATACAGTACAGATATGGTGGAATAGCTGTGTAATAGGAAAAGGTGGGTGTTCAGTCTCACCTCCTCGTACAGAAATAGAGAGATTCCCCTTCCACACACTGCCTCTCATCTTCCAGACACTTGCAGTCGGGTCACCATGGTAACTGTGCAGCCGCTAGCTGGGTGTCTGCCAGCTCTCAGTGGGACTACCTGCTTTATGGAGCCATGTGCCCATCCCCAGCAATCGGAAGTTTTCCACCAGGTGCTCATTGATACTTCAATTCTAAATTTCAAGCATTTCTCCAAAGCAAAGCAGAGCACTTGGTCAGACAGACTAGTGTAGTACAAGTCCAGGCGGGGAGCTGCATCAGCATGCGTAGGCTGCAAAGGAACAAGTAATAGGTTTATTCCCTGCTGAAAAAAAAGAAGAAAGAGAACACAACGTTTTGGCAGTGGAGCCTTCTTCAGGTGTGAAGAAGGCTTCACGGCCAAAACGTTGTGTTCTCTTTCTTCTTTTTTTCAGCATGGAATAAACCTATTACTTGTTCCTAGTGTAGTACAAGTAGAGAGTAGGCTTTAATGCATACCTTACTGTTCACCTGCGTCAAAGTTTCACTGCAGAGATAACAATACTTGATTCCTAAAATGAATAGCTTGCACTTTTAGCTCACTGATACATTTTCAAGTACGTTCATAGCTAAGTGTGGTTTCTAGGTTTGTATGTAGGCTTCCAATCAGAATTTCATGAAAGGTTCACACAAGCACACAAACTTGACTTTTAATCCCCCCTCCTCCACCAAATCAATGATAAAAAGCTACTTAAAGCATTACAAAACCATGCTTTAAAATCCAGCAGTGAATACATTTGAAAAATGACTCAGTGAATGACTTAATAAAATCCTTTGTTTGCATCAAGTTGACCACTGGTTAAATTTTTTTTTTTATGAAAAGACTTGGTTATTTTTAGTATTAATCTGCTCCTATTGGATTCATTGCATGTCTTCTTTGAGATAATATAAAAAAGGAAATTAGTCAAGTATTTTGTTTTTCCAGAACTGCCTTTAATCTGTGAATTAATCGGTCGGATATATAAACGGGATTAAACCAATCTGCATTGCTTTCTTGTTTCTTGAACGAGTAGTCTTCAGCAAGCTGAAAAAAAGCATTTCATTCAGTATTTATACATAATACAGTAAGGAAATTGAAATTGTCATGATTCAGAGCATTGAGAATATTGAATTCTAAAAGGCTTTAAAATATTTACATCATCTTCATGCATCCTGAATGTTTTCAGGCCAAGGTAAAAGGCTTTGGAGAACGCTAATAAGTCAAAACAGCATATTCCCTCTATAGACCTTTAGATATCCCCCTGGTGTGTCAGTTACTGACCTATTTTCTTGAAAACTCGTGGGAGGCATAAAAGCTTTAAAAGGGACTTTATAACATTTAAGAATGCAAAAATTCCATCCCACAGCAAGAGCTGTAATATAAATAATAATAATAATAATAATAATAATAATAATAATAATAATAATAATAATAATAATAATAATCTTTTGTATAAAATATTATATAACAATAAAACCCAATGATGGTCTGAAATATAATAATCATCTTTTAAGCACATGCTGTGCTTGATGTGGGCAAAAATGTGTGATAATCTGAGAATTGTTAACAAAAGCTCTGTGCATTTCTGTCTCTACATGAAATCTCTGCAAATCTTTAGCTCAAGGTGTAGCGAAAGTGTTTAATGTGTTAAGTTGAGCTTTAGACTCCCAGAGGAAAAGACCTAGAGTTTCACTTTTTAATTGAACACCAGCTTTTCAGGTATTTTTAATTCAACACTAACAAGCCTGATAAATTGGACCTGCTCATCCACATTCCCAGCTATTCTCTGATAGCAGATGCTGTTTCTTCATGTAATAATCAAATGTTCATGCGTCACATCCACTGTTATATGTTTATCTCGTGGCTTAGTTTTAGCCTCTGGGAGCAGTCAATAACTCTGTGGGGGTTACTTTAAAAGCCTAGCATGTGGTTTTTAAGCAAATTACAGTCTTTTATCCCTTTCAAACAGAAAATAGATATCTTCTTTGATTCTCCATTTAAATTTCAGTCAAATGTTTGTGCACAAGAACACAATTCACCGTGTTTTAAAATAGAGCTTTATTCATCATTGGTCTACCATGCTTCAGAGATGCCCGTGTTCCTATGTATCAAACTGGCACAGCTGTCCACTTCTGGGATAAATTGAATGCACTCAGAAGCCCCTGATTATGTTCTGTTTACTGCAGTTTCTCTGTGTTCTGTGCTGTGTGTGTCATTTTGTAGACAAACTAATCCTTTCCCAGGTAATGCTGTGGGTATTATCCTTAGGTTCTGGTGACACCGCCATTCAAACCTTAACTGCTATTGATTGGTATTCAAGTGGTGTCCATTTATTTAGTCATTTCAGTAGCATGAGAGGAGACGATGCCCTCTTTGTGTTGAATTGGCCATTTCAATGATTTCTGTGGGCATACCCGTCTAGCCTCCAGAATCTTTTTCAGGAGTGCACATGGAGATCTGATGACTGCTTGAGCTTCCTAGATGGTAAATGCGGAACTCTGCATCAGGTCTGATTAACATAGTAACCCATTGCCCATGAAGCAAAATCATTCCAGAGGCATGCAAAAACATTGTAAGAAATTTTGAATTTCAATTCTGTATTTCCTTCATATTGGTCAGTACATCCTGGCACAAAATTACTTCATTCTTAACTCTTTATTACATAGTAATTACACATCTCTTTTAAGTACGCAATGCCACAATCCCCCTTTTCATATCTGTGCTATGAACATTAAGCGTTTGGCTCATTTCTTCAGTCTTTATCTACTTTTCCACCAAAAAAAACTCAGTAAATGTTCACTTCAACAAGAAAAACAATTAAGGGGAACAGTTTTATGCAACAAGTCGAATCTATTATTACCCTCATGAATTGCAGAGATACCACTCACAAAAAGTGAAATTTGGGCAAGATTAATAACAGCGTGCAGATACTCATGGCAAAATGCCAGCTGCTAATGACAATTGGAACTGAACAGGCAGGATCGAAATTCTGAAATGAATGATGTCGTGTACTATAGGACGCAGAATACATAATATTAGTAATGGGATTAGTACGAAGGAAAGTTGAGAATGTCAACTTAAGTTATTGAGCTATAAACATTTTCAGCATTTTTGTAGCATTACAAAATTAAGAGTTTTCTAGTCAGAATGTAAATAAATAAACACCTAGGACACAGCGGTTTAAGATCCCCAAAAACGGCTTTAACAGATACTTATTTGTGCTGTTTCTTAAACTAAAGGCCAAGGCATTTTGTCTCCATTTTTGTTTAATAAATTCTTAAAACTGCAACAATATTGAATCCAGATCAAGTTAAAGTACCGTTTCCTGCAAAACAGAGGAACGAGACAAGCCGGCAGTGCAAAGATGTAAAATATGATACATTGAATTCAAGATTTGTGTTCAAAGCTTCCACATCTCTCAGGAGGAAGACTTTTACTGAATCCCAGAGACATTTCACAAAGTTAGGTTTTTCAAATACTATTAGGAAAGAAGGAAATGGCTCTCAAAGCTTTTTGTACCATTATCATCTCTAAAAGATTAACAACATCCCTTTATGTCATGTGAATGCTGGCTGAAACATACTAGAAGTTTGGCAAAATGCTATTTTACTTACTGATCTAATAACATTTTGGAAATCAGGGGCTTTGGTGCATTGACCTATCTGATTTTTGTTTTCTCTTTGTGTTCCAAAATGTATTGTTAAACTCATGCAAATTCTCATTGACCACAGCACAGCAGCGATCGGCCACACAAAATCCTCATCCGGGTTTTAGTGCTCATTGGAGAGACTGGGGGTTGCTTGTGGTGACATTAACCTCCAGGACAATCCCAGCAGCTCTCCTGGAGTGAGAATCAAGTTTCTAGGCTCTAGGTCAGATAACCAGGACAAAGTTGGTGCAGCCCTTTTCACGTTATAAAAACACCTTTGTGTAGCCAATCACTTGAACTGGAGTGACCACTTATAACGTTGTGTAATAACCATTTGTTTTGTAAACATCGATGTTTTTCAATTAGTTTTCTGAATGTCATGATAAGCCGTTAACTTAGTTCACATCAATTTGTGGAAGCCTTGAGGGTAAAAATGTAGTACACCTCCTGTTCTGATTAACTTTGGTCTGATCTATGTCCCCACTTAACAGGTGTCCCTTATCACACAAGTGACAGAATTAAATCTAAGCTCTTTAGCAATTCTCAGAGGACTACAGTACGTTGCATTATGGTTTATAGGATCAAAGGATATGTGCTGTCTGTGGACCATCTTATATTAATAAAATAATCTACGACTGCCTGAACATTTTATTTTAATATGTCAGCAAGGAAGCAATAGTCAGCACATACAATGCTTACAATATTTCTGCTGGGGCATTTTAGCACACTAATTATAGCAAGTGTAAAGTAAAACAAATACAGATTTTTGTGGAAATGCTGATGTCATGTCTGGAGTTTAAGCGGTTTGTGCGTGAACAGTATATATTCTCTTCCTTTTATTGAGAAATTATTTTTGTGCTTTCCTGTAGTCTTTTTTTCTGGTTTTACAGCACTGGCTTTTACATCAGTCAGATTTTTAAGTGAATTTGTATCAGAAATCAATGGGACTCCATAGCTACAGGATGATGCTGTGAGCCCAAACTGTGATGATGGAAAACATGCTAACATGCTAAAGGAATTTTAGTGTTGCCACTAGCAACTATCTCAAAATAGGATCTTACGGTGTTGAAGTCGAGCCTAATCTTTGCTGTTGTAACTTCATAATATTCCATGTGCCTGGAACTAGGAGCATCTCGAGTGCTAAGTCATTTAAAGTAAGATTCGAGGTGTAATCCTTCCTCTTGATAAATTGGTGCTCATAGCCATAGCTTCTGCATTCCACAAAAAGCATGGATTCTTCTTTTGACAGGTGTTGTTGCAAACTGTCTCTTTCCCCCTGAGGGTACGCCATCTGGAGTACCTTCATGCTCCAAAGGAGTACACAAGGCACATTGAGTTTCCCTTCTGCAATAATAGTACTTTTCTGGATTGGAATAGATTAATTTAAATATATTTGTAGGGATCCACTTCACCCACAGTGCATGCACACTCTTTTTTTTCAAAAAGAGTAACATTTCGATTTTTTTTTTTTGTCTGTTTAGCATCCTGATGTGCAGCAGCTGTCTGGAACTTTTAATTCTGAGTTTTGCCATTTCTCACAGAGAAACAAGGCCAGTAATTGAAGCCATACCTTACCTTAATACGTGGCTGCATTTCAGCTCTTCTTCCTTGTTTCCAAACAATACATACTGTACAACTACAAATAAGAATGGAAGCCTTGCGTTTGTCTTATATGTATTTGAATGCATACGAAATGCATTTTAGTGGAAAACTGAAGATATGAGCTTTTTTGTTTGTTGATTCACAAGTCACCCTGAAGTCAATCTTACATGGTTCAAGTACAGATTTCTGGTGGGGCCAGCATGGTGGTGCTGTGGTTACCATTGCTATCTTGCAGCACTTGGGCCTCGGGTTCACTTAGTGGGGTGCTACCTGCATCTGTGTGGAGTTTGTATGTTCTCCCCATGTCTGTGTGGGTTTCCTCCGGGCACTCCGGTTTCCACCCACAGTCCAAAGACATACTGGTAGGATCTGGCTTCCATAAAAATCGGTGCTGGTGTGAGTGTGTGTGTGTGTGTATGTGTGTGCCTTACAATGGACTGGTGTCCCATCCAGGGTGTGTCCTGCCTTGAGCCTGTTGCTTACTGACTTAGGCCTCGGCTTCCCGTGCAACGCTGTACTTGAGCAAGCGGACTACAAACTCATGGATGCCTGGATTTTCTGTGTGCCATGCTTTTAAAAAAAAAGTTTCACAGGGTTATCCCAAAACTTGCTGCTAAATTTCTAAATGTGCAACAGAAAGAATGCCAAGGAACTCCAAGGGTTATCCGGCCAGATGGCTTCGTGAATTGTAGACTCATGGAATCTCGCAGCCTTGTGAATGTAGTGTCCAGGTAGAGGCCTAAGCCAGTTCTGCTTCTGGGGAATGCTGAATGTTCCCTCGCCTCCTTCATTGCCACGCCAGCAACAATGCATCGGTCTCTGATTTACAGGATGCTGTCCTGTATATCACCAGCTCCTCGAGCCATTTAATTTTCTGCAATGCCTTCAGAGGCAATCCATCCTGTGGTTTACATGGAGATGCTGAACCCTGGCCACACAGCACTATTTTCACCCTCCTCTTCAGGTTACCACGTGAGAGACCTGGCGCTGTGACAGGGCTGTGTCTTGAGTTATCTGCCAAGCTCTTTGTGGTAGTGTTTGTGTCACCTTGAGCCCTCAGCAGAGGAGGCAGCATCCGGTATTTGTGTACAAAACCTAGCAGGCCTAACTCATTTATTTTCTTTCATTTGAAAAGTCAAAGAAAAAAAAAAAGAACGGCAAAAGAATGCAGATGATAACTTAGAATCTTCTGTGATTTTTTACATTTAAGAACTATAGATGTCTATGTACAGCATCAAATATTTTTTCTATATGATTTTAGATGTGGTTCACTGTAGTTGTCTAAATGTGTAAATAGAAAATATGTGAATTTTGCTACAAACTTTATACTGTATGTCTGCCAGTGTAAAACATATCCTTATTGTTCAAAGAAATCATTAAACTAGAATGCATATTGTCAGCTTTAAAGGGAAGACTGCAATATTATATATAAAAGTAAAAATAATCATATTTTTTTAAAAACTTAAATATTCATTAAAAACATCTGCTCTCATGTCTCTGAAGTAATGCATCTTGCTCCACTTCAGATTATTTTGCTTTACTTATTTTTCCTATCTGTTAACAAGATACAATTAAAATGAAAATAGCCCTTATGTTCACTTCACTGCAGAAAAAACAAAAACAAAGCCATGTGTTAGATTTTAAAAACGCAAGCATCATTTATGGCTATTCCACAAGCCTTTCTAGATGGCTGTGTATAAATAGATACCATGTGATGGAATGAGCATTTCTTACTTGAAAGGTTTAGTCAAAGGCAGGAATAAACCATTAGATGAACTGAAATAAACCACATGCACTTCCCAGAGTATTGATCCAGAAAACAGCACTGATAATTCAAAGAGCAATGAAAAACCATAGGGAGTGAGGGAGCAAGAGTAGAAAATCACATAACAATAATCCCTAGAAACACTATCATTTCTTCAATTAATCCTAGAGCCCTTTGGGATTTGTTATACACAAATACTTAGCCATGCCTAGTACTGCTATACACCGCTATATAAACCAAATCGTTAAAGCTACTAATTTTCAAGCTCTCTTTGAAACCACATACACACATAAGTCAACCCACTAACCTCTCCAAACAGGTCATGCAAACATTAACATCGATTGAAGGTGCTAACATAAAACATTAACACCTAATTGTTAATGCCCCAACTTACTTATGGTCTTTACAGAAAGATTTCAATTTTATCAACCAAACAATTCTGCTTTAATGAACTTTAGACCTTTGGAGTTCAGAAAGTAATACATCTCAGAAAACAAACAATGGGAATTTTAATTCCAATTTAAAAAAGAATATTGTGTCTAGCAAAGCAGGGAAGGATCTCTGGCACTGAAATGTTCTGTGTATGAAAGACTACGGCTTCTTATCTAAACTGACATGTGCTCATGTGCTTTTTCTGGGACCGCCTTCAACATTTTTGTGTGTTTCGAACACTCTGCTGTACTCAAACAAAGTTCATTAAATCAGGAAGAGAAAGAAAAGGAGCTGACATTTTGCAAATCTCTGTGATGCTCTGAACATAGGACATAAGGTTGCAAAAGTGATTTCAATGGTGGCACAAAATGTATACAAAATAAACCATTCTACACTTTTAATTAAATTATACTATACAAACCAACTGGACATAAATATAAGTATGATGATAAGAGGGGTATGCACCAAAACTCCTTGTTTTCATTAAACTAATAGTTTGTTTCTAATGGTGCAAATGCCAATGCCATTGTCCAGTTTGATGATGGATGCCCTGGGCTGTCACCTTTAGATAAGGCTTGAAATATGGTTGCATGTGTTTGGTTTTGCTCAGAATATAAATAACATTTGTTATAATCCAAGTGGCTCCTATGAATGAAGCATGGCAGAGTTAACTACTCAAGAAGCACTATGTATCCACTGCTCAGATCATTATATTATGCTAAGATCTGCCAGCAAACTTTAAAGGCTGGTGGTATTATACTGTACTGTGCACGTTGTTCACACAGAGCCTGAAAATTGGGGTCTACAGCCCAGTCATTTTGCACAGTGAATCATATCCGCCATTATCGCTATGAAAGTGTGCCATTAGTAAAGCCTGTACAGACAATCTGATAGAAGGAATAAAAATACTACAATATGAACTGAGAATTCAAAGACTAGGCTTTACTAGATACAAGGCTGCATCTTACATTTCTGGTCGACTCATTGGCCATGTATGTTTGTGTAATTTATTGGAATAATTTAGTTTTATTACCTGTCCCAGACATTGTGTGTTGAATAGGATTAGATGGAGATGGGACTCTAAATCTTCTGTCCAGCCACTGACTTCAGATAAGCTTCCTGCCGGTTTATTACAGAGAGTCCAGCTTACAACCTCTATTGAGTTCAGTTCATTGACATCCCTGGTAAGCCTCAGGCTATGGCAAATGTTCTCCACTACTGAAGACCATGAACCTGAACGTTATATCAATCTGAGCACAAACGTTCAACCCCAGATCCTCTTTTGCAAATGAAAACAAATATTTCTTCATGAATGAACATGTTTCAGTGCCTTGTTTTCCCTTGGCATTCAAACAGGCAGTAATATTACAGCCTAAATATGTCACTGCTGGCCTGATGGATGCAGCTTTCATCTCCTTCATTGTATTCTCTAAATGTTAACATTTGGCAACAGATTTTGGTTTTGAGTTAATGTGAATGTCTGAATGAACTGTATCACTATATGCTTGTGCAGACAGCCTGAAGAAAAGAAAAGAAAGAGAAAAGCTCCTAGGACAGAAAAGAGGGGGCACCGTTTTACAGCGTTGTGGGTGTTTGTTACGAAGTGCCCAGCCACACTGTTTCAACACTTCAGGATCCTTCAGGAAGCAGTTGGTTGCTTTTGAGACTGATTATGTGGTAGTTATCAAACAGCCTATTTTTGTGTTCTCATTTTCCCTAAATGAAATGCAATACTGCAGAATACAGCCTTGAATAAATAAATCCCAATTCATCATCAGGCCGTTCTCAATGTTATCAGTAAAATTTCCGACAAAGCTGTTTTCCATATAAACACTGCCTCGCGTTTTATTGTGCCAGAATGCAAAATTATTCTGCCGGATGTTTGCGGAATCACTTCAGAATTTCTTCAGAACTATTAGTGTACCTTTGTCTAAAGCTTTGCAAATTCATTCCATGTGGTCGAGTTATCAAGCACAAGGTCTTCGGTAAAAGGAAGCCCCTGTCAATAAACCAACACTTTCACTTATACTTTACATGTGAAGACATAAAATGGGGTTTCCAGTTGAGCACTGTAAAAATCATAACACATACAGTACTTGCATTATTTTAAGTTTTTCTGTCTGTAATCTAGTTTGATTTGAAACGCTAATAAATGAATGTTAATTATTCTTAAAATTAGTTTAATTATGTAATATACATAGACTGTGTCTAACATAGATGCCTATAATGGTTATTTTATTCATTGAGCTCTTAACAGATGTGTCAGTTTTAAACTAGTGCTTCCTAATATTATTTCATCTTTGAGACTAAACGGTCTTTACACTCTTGTTGTGTAGTTTTTTTAGCGCAAAGCCTGTAGAAAACTCAGGTTCTTCTCAAATAGTATCTAGTGGTATTCAGTAAAATTCCATAAAAATGGAAAGGAAATGATGTAGCAACCACTTCCATGTGGCAGTTTGGACGAGTTTGCACTTGTTTCGTTTTTAATCTGACAGAAAAGACTTCAAACATTTCGTTCCTCTCCTGTTCCGTCACTAAAGAGAGAGGATGGAAGAGAGCAGCAACACCGGAGCAATGGATTCTCTTTTCTCTTGATCTAGAGGAAGGCTTGGAGCAGGAACATGCAGCAGGTTTGTCTGCCTTATAAATAATGTAAGAAAGACATTTTTTATTCCTTTGACCTGTTCTCTGGGAACAGAGTCTTATGAAATTTGTGTGAAGGGACTCAACCTTTCTTAGTTTTCAGCTCCTGCTGAATATTGAGTTGAACACAATCTTTGCATTTTCAAAAAATAAAAGATAACCTACTGTACCATTTCTGATAGCTGTATTTTATATTTTGCATATAAACTAACCTTGTGTTTTTAGTTATATATCCTACATACTGTACATAAACATTTACTGTATAGCATCATCCAGGTGGGGCTGCACATTGGTGGTGGTGGAGGGGATTCCCCATTACCTGTAAAGCGCTTTGAGTGGAGTGTCCAGAAAAAGCGCTATATAAGTGTAAGCAATTATTATTATTATTATTATTATTATTATTATTATTATTATTATTATTATTATTATTATAATATTAATAAGAACAATTCATACTGAAACCTTCAAAAGTCACATTTTCATATACAGTATGTCATAGTTTGAAATATATCATTTTAAATTACCCTTATTAAGATTAAATAACAGTGATGTACTGTAAGTTTGCAATAATTAGCCCATTAGTATGGCGTTATGAATTTGCATGTCATTTTAAACAAGGATACACAGAAGGGAGGAACAGTGGTTATATTTTCAGTTTCAGACAATTACTGTATGTTGATGTGTATCAGCTTATTGGTCTGCTCAACTAATGCGAATGTCATATAATCATATCATTCTATTAAAGTAAAGAATAAACACCGAACAATTCCTTAGAATGAAAATTCTCATGTAATGCCTCATTTCAATGCAAGAACACTATCAATACAAGAGAAAAGCTTTGATATTTCTCATGAAAAAGGTCAGTTGTGGGTCTACACATGTAAACATATTGTTAATATTGTTACAAAATACAAAGCATATCTACTTCTCAAATCAAATTTCAGCCATAAAGATGAAACCCAACAGTTTATGCATGATTCTTACACGAAATATGTTTTTGTCTTATGACTGCTCCAGTTCCTATTCCGTTTATAGTTGGCAAAAGCTGCTCATCAAAGAAATGTATACTGTATAAAAGAGGTCGTAATTGTGAAGTAATATCTTTGTTCCCACTGTATAATTTAGTGGCTTCTCTACAGCTGGTTGACTTACAGTGCAGATACAATAAAATCTTGACAGCTCACGGGGGACACGATTGATTTGTGGGATCAGCACTGAAATCTACAGTTTTATTGCAGCGGTTGAAATCTCCAGTCTTCTGTAGTTAACATCTCGGTGTTCAGGCCTAAAGCTGAAAGTAGCCAAAATTTTAACTTCAACATCAGCGCATTTTCCTTGCACGTACTTTACTAAATACAGGAAAATGTTTCTTAATTCACGTATTTCCCCCTCAATATGGTAACTGCTTTTTATAATAATCCAAACACTTTGAAAGACTTGACATTCTGTCACACGGCTGAGCGAAAAACTGTTGGATTTCGTTTGGGTTAAGTCGGACAAAGCGTCTGTAAGGTGTCGAATAGTCCATTTTGAGTGAATCTGCCTGCCCTAAATCATTAACGTGGGAATTATTTTAATAAAATACCTTTGTAAGCGACGTCTATCGTTTTTTAAACACAGTAGGGCAGCAGTGTGGAGTACGGTGATCAGAGTATTGGAATGGTAGTTGGAAAGGTGTAGGTTTAAAATATCCCAGGTGTGGCACTGCTGATATACTATCCCCTTGGGCAAGGTACTGTACAGTACTTCACTGGACGTGCTCCGGTAAAAAGCCCTGCTGTGTGAATATACATCGCTTTGGATTAAAAACGCATCATCTCAATACAACTGGAATTATATAACTCATCTTCAGTAACTCCAGAAACAGAACATATTCTTTGTTCGGCAGTGAAAGAGAGAACGTGTTTACAGGAGGACAAAAACTGCAAGAGGTGGAGCAGGAATTTAATGTCAAGAAGAGATATACTGTTCCCTCCCTCGCCCACCCTCTCCCCGCAGAGCAGAACTAGTGCATATATGCTTGAAACTAACTAGAGGAAGTACTGTACCAGGCAGTAGTTGTTTGTCTCGCTTCGGAAGTGTCAGTAATGGGGGAGAAAAGAATCAAATGACTAGGAGCACATGGACTGACGGTCACAGTTTGATGAACAGCTTAAACGCAGAAGAGGATCATCTGGGACATGATGCCCCTTTCTGCATCGTTAATATATTGCCATTCAGAAAGAGGCTTGAGGGATAATTAAACCCCGTACACACGGCAGGGCAAGGGAAACCATAGCAGTCTGTCAAACTACAACGTGAAAAGAAACACCTGGATCTACGTTTTCTACGCAAGTGTTTTATGCCTTTATTTTTGATTTGTGGCTGGGGTTTTTTTTTCTATTCCTATTTCAAGAGAAAAATCAGGAACCCGATTTTTCGGACCGGATATGTCAACAGTAACTGCTTCGGTCTTTGATATTTCAAGGACGATTTTAGCTCCTGAAGAAGATGGCAATCGTGTCCGCAATCACACAGGTAAGCAATCGGCTGATGTCAGTGTTTCAAGTTACAGTTTGTGCTGAGATAGTGGTGATTTCTAATACCTGTTATATCTCGCCATCACCAAAGCAAAGGAGCTGTTGTATCTTTCACCTCCAGTTAAAAAGACTTAAGCGATGCGCGGCCAGGATGAAATCGATAACAAGATGCATGCTATCATACTGTACATCATGAACATGTTTATGATAAATTTGGATTTTAAACCTGTCCTTTATGCTTCAAGCGCCTTTTCAGCCTCTTTTTTTTTGTAGAATTTAATAGCAAACAACAATTAGTAAACTACATAGCTCCATAATGAGCAATAAATTGAAGTAATTAACTTTACAATGAAGCGCAGGTGCTGGACAGTCATAAATCAACCGTAATCCTGATGTCTGGATCGGCCGGAGGGCGGCTTGCATTTTTAATGTAGGTTATTTGAAATGTAGGAATGGGGTATTTTAGTCTCATTGAACTACGGTCAAGCATCGAAATAATGTCCGTCTGATTTACTGGGCAAAATGTATTTACATTCTCTATAATTAAGTTCATTCTGAACTTTATTTTTATATTAAAAATACGCCACAATTGTAATCGTTATTTATTCCAGCACAATGTAGTCAAAGTCTTTTCCCCTTAATGTCTACCTGTTAAATTTTTCAAAGGCAATTTAAACGGGAAGCATCGCAGAGCTTTTTAGATAAAACTTAGCGTGTTAAGGGCTTTTTTAACAACAGTCTAAGTACCGTAACTTTATATCAGGATCAGCAGTCAGTACTTAATACAATATACAAATATTTCAATATAGTTCTGCAGTATTGACGATACCCTGTAGCATTCCACTGCACTGTCTGAAGGAGTACTGCGGTACTTTTAATTAGACTACTAGTTAATTCACCATATTTCTTAACCAGCAGTTGTTAGGATCAATGATTCTAGCTGAATAGGGAAATTATTTCAAGTTTAAAAACATCATTCCGCTTAATAAATAAGTGAATAACCCTGGTTTTGATACAGGAAGCGCATACTATAGTTGCATTTGAAGCACACATGCATATTGAATACATAAATATATACTTTAGATACTGTACATACAGTACTTGATACTGTATATTCCACGTATGTATACGGTTAATGTCCGTTTGAGAGCATCTTGAAGTTCTTTAAGTGAAAGTTATAGCGTGCTATGTAGTGCTCGACTATAATGTCAACGTTTTTGTTGTTTACTGCCATCAATTGACTCGGGAAATAAATGCAAATAATGTCTCGGTAATGCTTTTGAAACATAGTTCATGACTTGCTATGCAAAACCTTAATTACTTGCAATGGACTCGTGTCTATTAACATTTATTTTTGATTTCACTGGTCTGAATAACAAAAACAGGGGAGTCATTTGAATTCACAAGTCCTGTCCCCACCTAAGCATACCGAGAACACAAGAGGTGTACTAATTACAGCAGGCAATGTGTAGAGAAGGAGATGCTTATCAGCACAGAGAAGCTCTTGATTGTCGTATACATTCGCGAAATTTAAATGTACACTTGACAAAAATGTTCATAACTTTATTGTGGTATTTTTTCTGTAATGTATATTGTATTACTGTAACATATATATATATATGATTTTGGGTAGGATGTAAGTTAAATCTCTTTTTACATATACTGTAACAAGGTGTTTCATTTGTCAAAATGAGATGTTAACGTTATATCAACGCAAAATATGCCAAATACAGTGAGTCCATGCTGTTTTGTTTGTGTAACAGCAAAGGATGTGACCTCTTGTGGCTTTTATGGGAAACTGCGTTTGTCGTGTTAGGAGTCACAAAAACTGTTTGGTGGCCTGATTTGGACTTCATGAAACAAGTAAATACTATAAGAATCATAATGAATCATTGACTTAATGCTCCATTAGTGCTGAGTTGTGCGAGTAAAAATGTAACAGTTTGAGACCTGTGTTTTTTTTTCAAGGCACGGACAGCTGTTAAACAGTGACAAACTTTCTAAACCTCAGCTACGCAAGCAATTCTTTCACTTTTAATAATAAATTACCGCCGTACACTTTTCTGTACACTTTTCTGGTGGCAAGTATTGAGATCATAAATGAAGCTGGAGCAACTGGAGGAAACCCACACGAACTGGAGGGAGAACATACAAACTCCACACAGACAGAAGCCCAGGAATTGAACCCGGGGCCCCAGCAGTGCCGTGCTGCCCCCACTGCATGACAAGATGAAGACATTCTTTGACGTATCTGCTAATATTGGCCCCGCTTTCTTTTCTTTTTTTTTTGTTTGTACCAGGGCAGTGCAACCCCATGCCTTTGCCATCGCTGGGCACCCTGAAGCTGATCCAGGGTGATGGCACCAGCGTTGGCACAGTGATCTCCTTCCAGTGTCCCAGCAAGCACCGGCTCATAGGAGAGGGAGTCGTCTCGTGTATCTGGAGGAGCAACGGCACAGAGTGGACAGCAGTGGCCCCCACCTGTAAACGTAAGGAAAGGTCAAACAGGAGCCCTGTGAAGCTCGTTTCAGCCCCATTTCTCTTTGCGTATACGCGTGAAGAAGTATGTTACCCACCGTTTAAGCTGAATCGGCCTTGCAGGTCACATTAAATGGAACGTTGAGCCAGTAAAGACAGGATGTTTGTGCACATGAACCAGTTGTTTGGCGTCTACCATCGTAGTCTTCACTCCCGTGCTCGCAAGCCACAGGCAAAAGGTTCTAGCTTGTTCACAGCAGGAACAGATTGTGACGCCTGAGCGATTTCTCCTGACACTTATTCTGATCTTTCGGGTTTAAATGCTGCTCAGCATTTCCTGACAGGCACTGCAACTTTTGAGGTGCTTTTTTTATGTTAAAAGCCAATCATGAATGCACAGGAAGGCGTTGGGTTTGCAGTCTGTTATGTAAGACCCCTTATTCTGAATGCTGAAAACGTCCAGGCAACCAAGTGAAGTTTCAGCAGGAAACCTGTCTAAGCGGATACTTCTCTGTGATTTTTAAGCAAAACTCAATCTGGCCGATTGCATTTAACAATACAGCATTAAGGATCTTATTTTCTCATCTGCACACAGAGATGGATAAAGAGTTCATATTTTGTATTTGCAGTTTCACAATCTGAAATATTCTGCCTCTGCAGGTCTCTGTCAATATCATGGGTCATGGAGTGTGTGCAATGTGTACTGAGTAGCTTTATTGTTTCTTGTTGTCTTCCATTGACTCAGAAGGCAGAAGCTTTTCAATACTTTCGTTTGAGGGCTTTTAATTTAGAGTCTTTTAGACAATTTCAATGACATCTTGACAAGCTGAAAGCAACGGAATGTTTCCTATAATATTCTGTTTTGACAGACTGTCAGCTCTGTTTAATTCATCTAAAGAATCCTTTTTAAACATATAATAAAAGTAATAGTTTGTATTTTGACATTTGTATAAAATATTACTACCTCAGAACAGATGAATCTGAGTAATGCTGCTATTTTCACCACAAACATAGACACATATTGAAAGGTTTTATGTCAGTCTCCAGATTTTTGTCAAATATAAAAATCATAACCACTTATAAATGCTGACCCTCAGATATCTGTATACTTGTGAATTCTACTTAACACCAATCTTGATAAAGTGGACCACTTTTTGTCAGATTGTAGATTTGTAATACTTGTTATATTTGTTATAAGAATGTTATACGGTAATTGTGGTGATGCAGATGTAGTCAGAACTACATCTGTGTTACCATTAAAAGTATTCCTTGACTTGCAAAACAAATTCAAAAACTGTTTTTATTTAAAATTTGAAAAATCACCCACACTGCTCAGGAGCGTGTGATTATTGATCAAAAAAGGCCAGTCCAGTTGATCTGGGGTAAAAGGGCAATTCACCTTAATGATCTGACTGTTCTTAAATTACTGAGAAGATTTGACATTGGTCCCATCAGTATTTTGTTTATCTTCTAAGATCCAGGCAAATATTTACTCTAGAAATCTGCCCTTGTATAATGGCAGGGCATCTATTTAATAATAACTAGCAATAGCTGTACTTCAGTTAAGAGGTTTTCATAGTGATAAAGGTCACTGCCCCTCAAGGTCACTGTGCCTCTCACAGAACTAGATCTTGGATTGTACAAATAACATTCAAATAAATCTAAATGATCTGGGAAAAGAAGAAGACAGATGTTTTTGAGTTTTGGATCATCTGGCAGGAGCACACGTTTAGTCGAATAGTTGGAGGAGAGAGTATTTTTCACATTGCCTTTACCAAATACATAAGAAAATAAATAGCTCTTTGCAGACTTTGACTTTTGAAGATTTCACATTCCTTTGAAAATAATGTGACAAAACAGAAATGTGAAAAAAAGAACATTGGCTGTTGAATCAATCAAATGGTATTCACTTCATTCATGAATAATGTATGAGTCACTTTGGAGGTTATTGGAAAAAAAAAGTCAAGCTTATTTCCCAACCTTTGTTTAATCAATATTCTAAATTTTAGCATTGCACGCAAGGTTTTAATAGTATGTAGAGACAAACTGTGAAGTTAACATATTTGTTAAGAAGTCCCCCTAAATTATAACCCTAGTCTCTGTTTCGATTGCTGTACAAAATAAAAGTAAGCAGAGAAAGAGGAACAATGCGTTTCCGGAATGGTAGACACCAAAGAGTTTCCAAGTTGTATCATGCAGGTGCAGAGTCACAGTCAAATGCAAACTGAAATATGTTGCATGCAGTAGCCAATGTCAGCTGAACAAAGATGGCACAGATCTGGAGCATCTGTACTTTCTGGCTAATGATTAATGATAGACCATCCCAACTTGCTACAGTACAGTATATGGTTAGAACTTCTACCACTCCAGTGTTTTTGTGAAGCCATTTATATTTTTTTATGGTTTTTGTGGTTCTCTGCTCTCAATTCTGCATAACTGTGCCGACCACCTACTCCATTATAAAAAAGCTGGTGAAGATTTATGTGTGGGTGAAGGCAGTTATCACACCACAAACAAAGGTCTAAGCAGTTAGCAGGCTAGCTAAACTATACTGTACTTCACCATCCTTCTGTACTTTCTGTGCTATACAGCTTTGAACATTAGATTATAATTTGAGCAAAAGAATAAGAAAACGTTTTGGAGGAGATGTACATATGTGCAAATCCTCTTGTAGTAAATGGATGCTATTTCTTTTTTTTATTTTTGAGTCTTCTCTGTATGTATCAATATTTTGTGAAAATTCAGTCTGGTGGCTACAGTCTTTTGGATTTTGTTTTTGGAGTTGCTGGTATTATTACAGTATATAATCTACGTAACGAAAACTATCACCCTGTCTTTTCCCCATTACTTTTGAGGGAATAATATAATAGTGACATGGTTTTGTTGCTTTTTTAAAAGCTTTGTCTAGGTATGAAGATTTTGGATTTAAAGTGGCCGTGATTGCATCCATTGTAAGCTGTGCTGTCATCCTTCTAATGTCTATGGCCTTTCTGACCTGCTGCCTGCTTAAATGCTTGAAGAAAAGTGAACAAAGAAGACAGGAAAGGTGAGGCATTCTCGACTTCGGCTTTGTTTTCTTCATAGAAATTCTGAAGAACTGTCTGTTTGCCGAGGGCCTGCTTCAGCAGTGTGTTCAGTAATACTGTATATCCTTGTGAGAGCTCTATTACAGTATAAGGTCCCTATGTACAGTATGCTCTTCCAGTGGAGCTACTGTGACTGGAGCTGATTCTCATACATTGCTGGGTGCCAGAAAATAATATTATTTCTTCTCCATCGGAACAATATATAATTAATATAAACCATACAAATAAGGAGTATATAGTTCAAGTCTTCCTCCTCAGATCCTCTCCATTTTCTCTTGCTGTCATTAGCTGTCATTGTCGTGTAGCCCTTATTTAATCTTGACGTTAATTGAATTCTGCTCCTCAAGCCCAGGTTTGTACCTGTACATATTTTACAGACGCAAAGCTGTCAGTGCTGCCAGGCCCCTATTCTTCTAGACAGGCCCTGCTAGGACAATATGCTTTTCAATGTGCCATGGTGCAGCGGAACCAGGGGCAGCAGGAAATAAAATACTGTGTTTGCAGGGACATGCAGTCACGGTGCTCGATGAATTGCGAAGACGTGGAAGACACACAGTCCTACCATTACCGGCACAAGGGAAGAAACAACAACAACAACAAAGCCGGGGCAAAGACTGTAAGGGCCGACTTTAGAGACACAGGATATGACAACCAGGGTTTCTGCAGGTGAGGTTTCCGAGGAAGTGAAACAGACTTTCACCCACCCTTAAGTTCCTTAATGACACAAACAACTCTTGCTGATGGAAATCTGAAGTTGTGTCAAGTACTGTGGGTCTGGAAATGTTTTGAAGTTGCATCTAACGCAGACATCATTCTCTTTTTTTGTTATTGTCTGCAATGAATACAGTCATGGTTTATCACTAACTTGATGTGCAATAATTGGTTCATGTTGCTCATGCTCAAGGGCTGCACTGCGCACAGGTTGTATTGGGTACTTTACTGTTAAGTCAGTACTGACCCAAATTCCACTGCCTGTTGTTCTCCTTCTCTCATCACAGGAACCTTATTATTCATCATGAGATCAGGAAATGCACATTCACTGACTAGAATACTCCGCAGTTGCTGTTTACATTGTTAATATGCATGATGTATTTCATTACTGAGAGGTAGAGCCTATTTCAAACCTGGGCATAAAAAAAAGATTTTTATCTTTCAGAACAAAAACACTATTTGGTAAACCCACACACACACTCTCTCTCTCTTATCTTAATGAAGGGATGACAAAAATAGTTGCTCTTGTGAGCTGCAGAAAAAGGTTAGACGAGATGCAGTCCTTGCTGAAAATTAATGAGCTCGAAGGGAAAAACCAGCACCCTTCGCTAGTAATGAGCATACAAGCCCAAGTGGTACATAAAAAACACAACAGCACAACACAGCTACAATGAGTGGTCATCGATCTCTTTGTTCTGCTTCGCTGAAAGCTTGAAAACGTGCTATGAAAAAGTTTTTTAATACACAGTTGCTTAGAATAGTTGGTGTTTCTGTCTAATCTGCACTGTTCTTGTCCAGATTATTTATTCTCAGCTTCATAAACTCCAAGAGAACTGATGATTAATAACATAACATTCTCTGATTTCTGTTTTCTTGTCACATAATAAATATTATCCTTAATGAAACAAATTGTCATATAATAGATATAGCATAACTGAAACCATTGGAAAGTATTAAGTCATATATACAGTATATTAGAATTAGTTGATACGCTCATTAGCCTGCCGTGTCTGTATGTAGTAGAATGAATGGCAAGCAGTTGGTTCAGCACTACTAACAACACTCATTGTGCTGTTTTTTGTAGGTGTCATGAATGCCCACGTGAAGTCAGTGTTCCTGTCCCTTATAGAGGACATGAGGTACCTGTCATTTGTAAGGCAAAGAAAACTTGGATTCCAGGCATGTGCAATCCACCAGAATGTGACTTTGCAGCGATCAGTAGGAGGTCAGGCGAAGAACTCTATGGGACTTGCTGGCATCCACTTCACAACAAGGAGCACCACGTGCAAGTCATGTCTGTGTGAAGCTGATCGCACACTATTTATGAGACCAAATTAGCCACACAAGTGCCTTAAACTGGATTTAACTTGACTCCAAGAATTACAGAGAAGAACAATTTGCACTTTTAATGGGAGGTCATGCCTAGTTGATAGAGGTCTCTTTTTCAAAATCTTTTCATTGTTAAGTTTCCTTTGAGAACTCGGCTAACTACCGCACAACGATTGTCCTTGTGTGTGAGGAGCGTGGACATTGTCAAGTGTTGAAATGGATTGGTGGTCTTTTTAGGGTTTTTAAAGGTTTTTTAGGGAAGAAGGTGCACAGAAAATAAAATCAAGTATAAGTGAGACTGTGAGCTAAAACTGTTTTGTGTTGAAGGTTCATCCCACTATCAACACCAAATGGAAGTGAAAGTCAAACTAGTTATTGCTGTTTGGTTATTTTGTCATTGGGTATGCTGGTTGGACAAAATGAATTATAAAGTAATTTGTAACTATAAAATATATCTAATGACACTGGATATGTAAAGGTTTCCACAGAAAATATACAAAAATAAGTCCTCTGACTAAGCAAAAATATTCATGCAGGCGGGTTTAACTGCAATAACCACAGTGGAGGAGAGTCATTTCTTCAATATTTACTGGATAACATTACCAAATTTAAAACTCTGTAACTGTAACTTAAGAGAATTACAATTTCAGAATTAACCTTGTTTGAACTTCTTGGATACCAGAGATTGGACTATCTTTAAAACAAGTGTAAGATGTATCATCAGTGGTGCTGTACAACTGGAAAAGGGAACGTGTGCAGACTATTGGCTGTATGACCCAGTTAAAAACACAAGAAATGCTGACTTTCCAAATTTTGAGTTTGGATTGTTTTCTGTATTTACCGGTTTCTGATCTCCTGCTGTTATATTACACTATCACTCACCTAGACAACCATATTGCTCTCTGTGGTGTCTGTAATAGGGAGTCACAGAGTGTGGTCTGTTCTCGGTATAAAATTGTATATCAATAACTGCATTAAGCCTTTCATTGCCGTACCCTGAAGTCCTTGATTTACAATTGATCCTGGATGAATCAGTCTGATTAAAATCTAAAAAGCAGACAGCAGAATCATAATATTTACAATATGCCTCGGAGCTTGAAGGCTCCCTTTTTAATTTCTGTTATAATCTCTTTCAGGCTGAAAAACATTTTGAGGTAGAAGTGTGCTTTTCACCATTATTTAGATTGCTTTTCAGACCTGTTCGTTCATAGCCCTCCTTGTTTCTATGGCATATTTTCTTTGTGGCAGCTACATCCATAGAAGAACAAAAATACACTTTATTCATGTCTTTACCTTTCTTCTCATGCAATAAATTGTGGTACTGAAACAGATGTCTTATTTTGTTATCCTACTAGGGTTTAGCTGTATATGCACTCGTAAGAGATTGGATGTTTTCAATGAAGGAACACACACTACCCTCTACATTGACAGCAGTTATAGCACTTTTAGCTCGATTTTCTTGTCAGAACTCAGAAGTTAAGCTAAACTGGTCCTAGTCCATACTGGGCTGGAAGACCTCCAAGGGAAATGAGGCCTGCTGCTGTAAAAGATATACAGCGCATGAGCAGGAGGCGCTCTTCACTCTGTGCCACAAGGTGGTGCTGTCATTTGGACAATTCAATTCAAAACATACATCCCCAAGGCTCAACTGAAGCAGCACGCAGCACAACATGCAACACATCAAAGAAAAGCAGTAAAAACCATTTCACACTATTTCTATTAAAAAAAACAACAGCAAAAGGTCCATAAAATGTTTATGAGAATGTACTGTAACAAAGTGCACGTGCATTTACAGAGGGGACTCTGTCCAAGAGAGATCATATTGCTAAAACTTTCTTTGCACTCATTATTTGGCAAGCTTCACAACCACTAGAACAGAGCTAAATTTACTCCCATTGCGCTGTGGACAGAGACAATGTCTTCCTGCAGGCAAAAGGTCAGAAGACTGATGAAGGATATGAGATGGGTTTTCTATGATGGCACAGGCCTTCCTCAGCATCAGATGGGCATTAAGCTGTGCCAGGAGTCTTAAAGGCTCACCAATGACTTTGGAATTAAGGTTCATGATCCGACAGATAAAAAGAAAAAGTTGAAGTAGGAGATTAGCCAGGTTTTGGTCACTTTTTCACTGGCATTATTTGGAAGTGCCGGGCTGCGATTCCCAGTGAGCTAGCTCCATTCCAACCCAAACCACCACAATCTGACATGCTGCCTGTAACGAATCCAGGTGTTGAGGTATGAGGATCCTATACAGACAAAGGAGAATGTACAGTGGATACTGAAACAGGTGTCCAATCCAAAACGCGAGGCGAGTTCGTAGTCGGAAGCAAAAGGTAGTTCAAAAGCTGAAAGAAGCATCACAAGAGGGTTCCTAACAAAAGGCGAGGTAGGCGCTCTGTAGGAGAGGGAATCAATACCGAGCAGCGAGAAGCGAGTTAGGATGGTTTAAAAAGCGCTGCGTGCCGCACGGTAGAGTGGGTGTTGATGGATTAACACGTGCGGCGGCGCTTGTTATTATTAACCCGCTGCTGGCACTGGTTAGCTCTTCTGTGGGTTGATCTCTGCTGGCTGGCGGTCGTGACACTGCCTTACTGTAAGTGGTGACGTCTACAGCAAAGTCTGCTGGATGTCACCCGGCAGACTTTGCTGCACTTCGGTAATGAATGAAGAGAGCTTCCCTGAATCCAAAGCACTAGCCACTGAGATGAAAAAATACTGTGCAAATTCAATTCATTGTGATTATTTTTATGTACCAACTCCCATCACTCTTGCTCTGCTATGAGAGCCTGCTTTCCTAAAATGCAATTATTCCGTCTTTATGTTGGGGGCGCGGTTTGCTCTAGGCTTTTCAGAAAACATTTCAAAAATGCAACGAGTCATAGGATGATCCCCTTTTGTACAGGCTCTCCGGCTGTTAAACCTATTTTAAAGCAAAGACTGTGTAACGAACCTTATATTGTGTGGCTCTAATCCAGGAAGTGGATGATGGGGTGGCTCAGGAGACATTGACATTTACAGAGGACAAAGATTCAAAAAAAGGTACTTTTACAGCTGTCACTTAAATGTAGGCAGTGTCGGAGCACAAAGACAGTATTTTAGTTTGTAAAGGGAAATTTCCTTATGTTATATGTCGCCCATGAATGGGGAAGAGCATATCATGCCATGTTCAGAAAGCTCACGGATAACAGGGAAAAACCCGTAGGAAAGCAGAGAATCCAGCAAAAACCCACGGAGAGAACATGTAAACACACGAACAGAATCAAACCCAGAAATCTAGAGCTACCCAACTACAGAACTGGCAGCCACGGTCTGTACTGCCCTCAGAAGCAGGAAATGAAAGAAACTTTCATGTAGAATGACGCACTATTTTATTGGAACTTCTCGAAGTCTAGAATTAGGATCTACAGCTACAGGGTTTCGCGTCAGATAACTTTCTTTCAGTAAAGGAATAATAAAAAATAAGTCAAGTCGGAAATTTGGTCCTACCAAAAACGTTCCTAAACAGAGAAGTTGCCTTACATGTCCTTTCTCGTTTTCTGCTGAATGTTCTGGAAGAATCCATGAATGTAAATGAAACACACAGTACCAGCAAACATTTGTGGACCTTCCGCTGGATACAGCCTCTCTCACCTCACCTCTCACCTATGATCTGAACCTCACAGTGCCTTCTTCCTTTCTTTCTTACCAAAAACCCAAACACACATTGAAAATCTACCTCTACCACACATGTCAAAAGCTCACTCCCCATCATTTCTATCCCTTTATTTTATTCTGTTGATGCATATTTTTGCCCATAACCTGTTACCTTTTTGTTGTTTTGCACATTGCCTGTTGTTGTTTTTTGCACATCGTCTGTTCTTGTTTTTTTTGCCTGTTGTCTCTGTCTTTCTTTTGCTACACAATTGTATTGTTGTTGTTGTTTTTTTTCTCTTTGTACTACTTATGTCCGAGAGCTAGCTAAATAGCATTTCGTTATACCATATACCATGTATATGAGTGTAATGACAATGAACTTGAACTTGAAAGAGCAGGCATGGTTGGTTAGATCCCTTCTTATATACTCCAGCCATCCCATGTACCAAGAAGGCGTGCAATGTCATGGCACGTCAAGCAATAAGCGCAAGGCAGGGTACGCCCTGGACAGGACGCCAGTCCACCTCAGGGCCAGTGCAGGCCAATCACACATGGGGACAATTTGGAGGCCACGGTGAAAACCGAGGGCGAAGATTTGGCCCGGACACCGAGATAACTCCCTAGTCCCTAAATGCCCAGGGATCTTTGATGACCACCGAGAGTCAGGACCTTGGTTTAACGTCTCGTCCAAAAGACGGTTCCCCCTTACAGTATAGTGTCCCCGCCACTATACCGGGCCATTAGGACCCATTCAGACTGTAGCACCCCCACTGGTCCCACTAACACCTCTTCCAGCAGCAACCATAGCTTCCCAGGAGGTCTCCCATCCAGGGACTGACCAGGCTCAACCCTGCTTAGCTTCAGTGGGTAGCCAGCTGAGAGCTGCAGGGTGATACGGCTGCCGGCTGGCGTGCAATGTATTGGCCAATAAATTCTGTGTAGCAAGGGTACCATCTCCTGGACAAAGAAAGTAAATACAGCAGGGTTCTCTGGGGATATGCAGACTTCATTGCTCACAACAATCATTATTATTTACGTGCATTCTCACAAAGGAGAGTCAATACTAAGAGCGACGAATAATGTTTTTTTTTATTCATTCTTGGTCTTCAAGTATTTTTGAAAAGTACAAATAATTTTGAACGCATTCTTTGAAGCAGGTTCAAGTATGTATGAATCATGCTGTTTGGTTATATCAAAGCAAGAGCGCTCGGATAATCGATTAATCACTGTAAACTAGCGGCTAGTTTGGAAGCTCTTAGCCCGCTCTTCGGGCATGACAGACTGCTAGCATAGTCAGCATGTCTGTTAGAAAAATGCCGACTGAGATTGTATTTTTTTAAACACTGCAACACTTTCCTTACAAATTAAGCATACAGCCTTTGTTCCAACCTCTGTGAAAAAGTATTTTGCAGTTCATTCTTTGTTGAAGGCTGCATTCACGGTCGACTTTCCGCTTTTTCACGCCGCTCATTCCCTCCTCCCAGCACGATGGACCCCCTCTTAACCGGTGAATCAAAATGGTATTGCGTTCGTGCGCCGTCTAACGGCAGGAATATTGAAATGCAAGAAAAAATAGCACCAAACAAGGTGGGATATGGCGAATATTGACAAATTTATTTTTGACCTCAAGGGCCGGTTAAAACTGTAAAAACCGTACTATAATAGTTTGCCCCACCCTGGTTTACTACAAGGATCTCTTGCATTCCACCTTAACGATTTTGACACTTCTGAAATACAGTCCACCTTAAGAGATTCTTGTCGCGCCTGTGACGTACGAGGGCATTAACCCCACGTCGCCGTGCTGGGTTTCCCGGTCTACCATGATGGGAGGGACAGAATTGAGGAAGTTGTTGAGGGGAACTTGTCAGAAAGACAGAAGTTGCAGGAGTTTTCCACTATGTCAGGTTAGTAAAAAAAAGATGGAACTATTTTGACTCATCTGGACTAGTTTGTGGGGGTGTTTCACGTACAGTACAGTTTCCACCTGGTGCCGCTGTACAGCTTGTAGCTGGGTTAAGCGTTACGACCTGCTGGGGGCTGTTGTTTGACCTTACTCCCCGAGCTGCAATAAGGTGTGTGATTACTGTAACGACCATGAATACAATTTGACTCTGTTCAAACTCAGTTTTCTTCTTATTGAGGTTTCGTTGCTGTGCAGAACAGCACCAGATTTGGCAACCTCGGCGTTGAACGAACTTTCAGCAACTTGCAGAGTCTTTCAAAGTCATTGTAAATTATTATTTGACAAGTGTTTTGCACATAATATTACTCTTGAAATGCATGTTTTTTTTTTCATTTCGGTTTTGCTCTATATTTATTTTCCTAAATGGAGGTACTCGTTAAGCTTTAAAGCAGTGCATATGCTTTGTCTGTTTTATGTACTGTAGTTACTGCGATGAGTCATAAAGGCGTTTTCCAGGGTGGAGACATGTAGACACTTGGCAGTAATAAAAAAGCTCGTATTGCACGCAGATGCACAGACAAGAGTTTGGCTTTATTGTATTGTACAATTATCATCTTTAAATGCAAGAGGGAAACAGCCCTGAAAATGTGTTTGTGTTCATGTTAACCATATCGTTACATGCTGGGTTCTACTATAAATATAATTCTAGATAAAAAATGCTCTGAACCGCAAATGTGTACATATAGTTTACAAAAAAAACAGCAAATGAAGCATTAGTAGTAATTAGGGATATTGTTTCCTGCTTTTGGACGGGACTTGGGACAGTTTCGATCCACAGTTCTGCTCTGTTTCAATGCCCGTAACTATCACGAAAGACTAGTAAACTATAAATTAATAAGCATTTAACAGAAGGAGCGGAAGAACATCACTCGAATATACATTACAGTAAGTGTGGACTTTGCTGTATCACGAATCACAGACAGTTACCATGATCAGCTGCTTCAGGACACACCTTATCTGAGAGGAGACAGAAGACTGGACACGGAGCTTCTCGATAGACTTGTTCTGCAGCTCAACAGAATTTACCCACAAATTCTGACTGACAAGGAAGCGCAGAAAGTAAGTGTATTTTGCTATGAAGCGACTTACTGTAACAGCGACAACGTTTTTTTAGGACATATAGCTATACCGCAGCTCACTCTTCCCCAAGATGCTTTTTATATACACACTGCAAATTCGACCTTAGTGCATTTCTGAGTCAGTCTTGCAATATTAATATGCGTCTATATTTATGCATCAGCTACTGTATGTCTTGTTTTATGTTTTGAACTACCCTCACGATGAACGGATAGAGCAAAAGCCAGTAAAAATGGTATAAAAAGAAATCATATTGAACCATTTCAATCAGCCCTTTACATTGACTTACTAATGCGTATGTAGTCGACAAGTAAGCATTAAATAAATATCTTATTTCTTATAAATATCTTGTGTATAAACCCTGTGATGCTGGTACCAGAGATCTACATAAACCAAAGAAATTCTTTTGGTTGGACCTATGGGTACAGGAGGTCACTAGAAGAGATTCACACGTCCATTTGATTAACAGTGAGCCTGAGCCTTGATTTAGAGTCATCACTGAAAACATAACGCTTTCTTAGCTTTTGTTTTAATCCTGAATACCTTCTCTTGTATGTCCTTAAAATAATAACTTAATCCTCAGTATTGTAAAAAATGTGTCAATTTCATCGTCTTGACATAGCTAAAAGCCTTAGGGACGACTATTGTTGGACAGGGTAGCATTTGTCATTCCCTTCAGTAGAAGAGTGACCTTTGTTTGCTCTCTAGTTCAGAAACTTGAAAGTCCCCACTGGCATCCGACTGGCTGAGCTCCTGACTCACTTGCAGAAGAAGGGAGAGGAAGCTTGTCACGAGTTCTACAGAGCTCTGCAGATCCACGCTGAGGACATCTACGTCAGCCTGCCAAGCAGAATGAGCAAGAGAGGTGAGTTTCTCTAGCCATCATCAAAGCTTCTGTCCTGTCGTTCTCTGGAAGCAATCAGGACAGATGTCGAAACGCTTGCCTGGTTCAGTTTTCCTGGGTCTGTTCTCCTGTCCTATTAAAGAATCTGGGTTTTTTGATTTCTCAAACCAGATCAGTTTCATTCATCTTTCATCCAGACTTTCATATCAGCCAGCTTCATTTGTGGAATTCATGAGTAATAGCTCATGAATTGTTTTTAACGTCATATTTCTATGCATGGTTAGATAACGTATCACATGGAGTT
Organism: Lepisosteus platostomus; assembly: GCF_059453375.1. Classification (NCBI taxonomy): domain Eukaryota; kingdom Metazoa; phylum Chordata; class Actinopteri; order Semionotiformes; family Lepisosteidae; genus Lepisosteus; species Lepisosteus platostomus. The sequence continues at coordinate 64,695,676 of NC_142616.1, read as the reverse complement.
ATTGATTTTTAAAACATATTCTTGTGAAATGTAGTGTACAGAAAAACAGTAGGGTTTAATTCCTTGTTCACCCACATAAAATAACTACCACTCTGTGGCAACAGTGTATTTCTCTACCAAACCTTTTAATTTAATTTTCTGCACCTCTAATTACAGCATGTTTCTTACCAAATGATGTAAAATAGTACTGTAATCAAGGATTTGAAAAGAAATGATACATTAACAGTTGATGTGTTACTATTTAGCTGTGTGTTTTGTGCAGTGGAAATAACTGTTTACTTCTGTTCCCAGAAACAGCAGAGCCTAAAGGAACTAACAATCACCCAGACCTCAGAGAGAAATTTGTTCTTAATGACAGGGGTAAATCAAACCATATAATACTAATAATCCTAAATTTTATAAGTGCTTGCATTCTTAAATTTCTTGAACAGTGGCTCTCCAAGGAAGTCTGCCTTTTTTAATTTATTCTTTTGTATTTTGTTTCTTTAGATTCAATGAAATACTAATTGATAGAGCATAACAGCAGGTTAAACAGTAACTCTGGCAACATGTTTAAGGGTGAGAGAGATACTGAGAGTAACCCTTAAATGCCATTAACTGGTGTCTTAACACATTAGCATTCTCTAACATTTTAGAGTAGAGTATTAACATTTTTTCTGTTTGCTGTATGTGTTGTACAGTCCAGGATACATGAGACATAGGAAAGAGCCTCTTTTACTGAAGTATGTCACAAAAACAGTATGTTGGTTCAGTATACTGTATTACGTCATGTTGCATGTGGCTGCTGAAATAAATTTATAGTAATCTTGTCATAAGGAAAATTGTATTTTAGAAAAAAAAGTAATATGTTTAGAATATTGGATGGAAAAACCTTTATTGTTGAGGGCTGTGTCTACCGATACAAAATGATTTTAACAGGTAGATCCTATAACCTGTTTAAGATCTTCTTTCAGTCTTTGTCATCTGACAGAAATCAGCAGAATAGTCTTTAACTGACTCACACAGACATTAACATTTTAAACCGGGATTGAATTCAGCGTGTAGTGCCCCTGTGCTGAGTGGAAGTTTGATTAATGTATATCTTCTCAGATCGGTCCAGAGCCTGTAGCCCTGGAATATAGTTTTCAAAGGCACATGCATCTATAGATTAATTATGACACTGTGATTAATTGACTTCACGTTACAATATGTCTACAGTGTAGAGCACACAAATGAGGTAAAACATCACTTATAAGATGTTTATGAAGCTACCTGGCTTATTTAAACAACAGTAATGGTGAAAGCTGTATGCACTGGAGCAGTATAACATTTGGTAAACCCACATAAATCAGATCATGAAAGATCTCCTTCTGCTCATAACAGAATAAATCAGTGGGGTCCTATATGAGCTTAGTGTGACCTTTCACGTCTGTGCCTGTGCTACGAAGCTGTTTGTTCAAGAGGTCACTGTGACTTCACATTTCAAATGGTCCCCTTTGTTAATGTGCTGGACCAAATGTTATTTTGCTCCGTGGTGCGTAGATTTCATTCAGGATATACTGATAGTTGTTCAAACAGCCCAGTTAACTTGATAAGTATCCTGTACTTCCTGGCAAAAAGGCACACGAAGGAACCACTTCTGTATGCGATTTGGGTGTAAAGTCTGTTGTTGTGTTTAGCATGTAAAGGTCAATTAAATTAACATCATTATACACCCCCATAGTATCCATGTTGCTCATGCTAGGCCTGTCATCAGCTCTTGTTTTACTAACTAGTTTAATATGTAATAGACCAGGACAGTCAAACTGTGTTTGCCTTGCAGGTCCACTGTTCTTTATCAGTTGTTTCAGTGTTGCTGTTGGTGCAGCATTTCTCTACTATTATGGTGCAGGTGAGTCACTCTGAAATGTTCAAGCAGTTCCAACATGTGGAGCAATAGGTGCCTTATGATTAAATAATAATAAGTTAAACAATGTAATTTTTTTAGTTATAGAGTATGCATGGAAATATAACTTTTATAAAAGTTTCTAGACTTGGGAAGTATAGATGGGAATCCTTCCTTTGTTTTTCATTGTTTCATTTTTGCGTGAAAGATGGGTAAAAAAACATTTCGTGCCATCTTTCTCTGTGATGTGTTTGTGTTAGATGCATGGGTAGCTGTTTGCTCAGCGCAATGATCTTTTCTTTTCCAGAGAGTAAAGTTCTTGGAGATGCCAAAAAGATTTTGGGATTTACTGCCCTAGGACTGGGCAGACGAGCTAAAGAAGTATTAGTATCTTACGCCAAGGACAGCAGCTCACGCCAGTAACACTCGCAGTGCTCATGTGCTTGATATCAATCAGTGGAAGCTGTAGTGTTGCTCTCATTGAGTCTGCCATTCTCAGGCCAACACTAAAGAAAATACGTTTTCTTTATTGAACAAGATGCAGTAGGACTCTAGTTGCTGTTTTTATGCATGTATATAATATATAATGTATATATTTATTTTACTGGTGCATTTTAATCCCAGGAGCCTTTTATAATACATTTGCTATAATACAATTGCTATAATATTTAAAGTTGGACATTGTTTTATGCAGGCTTAACGTTTCTATACTCTTCATAAGAGTATGCAGAGTGTGTCTCTTTTATATTTTTATCACCTGATCATCAAGATCTGCATTTTCTGAACTGTTCTGCAGGAGCAGAATTTTCTACTTTAGAATGGAACAAGGTTTAGTTTACTTAGTGTGTACAATTTGCACGCGATTTGAAACACATTTCTTTTCTAATTCTATAAGAACAAGCAATTCATTTTAGTAAATGGTTGAACAATCTTTGTTCCTGTTCCACAGCTTTGTAAAGACTGTATATTCCTATCAAGAAAATGACTTCAGACATGTTACTCAGGGCATGCACAAGGTACATGTTTGTTAGTAACTTCTCTGGAAGTTTTAGAAGGAAGTGAAAGGGTGTTTTAAGTGCATTTCAGTTGATTACTCCTTATGTACATTTTTCCATATGCCATGCCTGGAATATCTAGTTAAAAAATGGTTGAGTTTATCTACAAGTTAATGCATGCTCAGTCTGTAACTCTTATTTTTTTAATAAGAAAAGCACAAAATGTAATTATCAGTTCCAAATTTTTGCAACATCTTCCGGGTGCAGTGATGTTGGTTACATACGAAGCTAATTTTTTGTAGCATTTGAAAGTATGTCCAAATGTTATTTGAAGGGATTCTGATTTCTTCTATCTCATTGCTTTTGGATTTTATGAATCAGGAGAAACGTGTCTCTAATTAAGCATTTATGCCAGCAGTATCTTATAGTCCTTGTTGAATTACACAGTGAAGACTTTAAACCAATGATTTCCAAGTCCTGATAAGATTTGGCATACGCTCTGAGGAATGAATGTAGTACCTTGCCATACCAAAGACAAGAGGCAGAGTTTGGTGCTATTAATAGTATGCTTTCAGATGCTGTCCTATTGGCAGGGTAGCCTGAAGAGGCAGGTGTGTGGACTGTCACAGCTAAATGCCAGACCCTTCTTATGTGCCTTGATTCCTCAGTGCCATGCTTTAAAATGCCTTTCCTTTACTGGATCAAATTCTTATATTTAAAATATAAGCAGAGGAAAATTTTGTGAATCCTGTCCTTGGTGAACTTTTTAAAAATAAAAAAAAATTAAGACAACCTTGTTTCGTGGTATTGCATTAAACCTGTGTCTTTAAGTTATTCAAGTTAAATTATTTGAAGATTTTATAACAGAGTTGCCCTAAGCATTTATTAGGTTAAGCTAGAGTTTTAAGCTCTGTTAATAATTACTTGTGATCATCAATCATTGTGATCTTATTAGTGCTTATATGGAAAGAATGTTTAAGTGCTGAGTATTATGTTTTTGAACAGACCATGTCAGAGAAATATTGGTTTACATCTGCCAGTGCAGCTTTATTGTACAATGGCTGTATATTACAGCTGAAATTAACTTCAAAGTCAAAATCTTTCATATTAAATTAGAAACAATGCAATTAAATACATTATCTTTGAGGGATGCAAGTCTCAATACTTTGTTCTGTTCTTATTATGCCTTCTTCTGTACTGCTCAAAATCTGTTTTATTTAAAACACTCCATTTTATTTTACATCACAGTACATTTGTACTTTCACTGCAGTAAAACATTTCTACCCATAGTATTGATAATACCTAATTCTGGGGGTGATGCAGCTTACCACAAACAAGACATTATTTAAATTGAGGGAGAGTTCCTGTTTAGTTTTTTTAGAAGAGATTAGAGCTGAGGAAAAATATTTTAGCTAGTGTTTTAATCATTTCATATAAGCATCTCAGCAATTCAGATTGCTTGATGTACTTATATTAAGTCTGATCATATCCACATTGTGCTGTACCCCTGGTGGTATAAAATGATGTTTAAATCCTAGGGAATAGTGACAAGAGTGGATCTGATAATGCGGAGAGATTTGCAAGAATCACTGTAGCCAAATGCTTCAATGTTGGCTGACAGCTCGTGGGACGATGTTAAAGTCATTTTAACTCTTTCAAAAGATTTAGTATTGAAAGCAGAAAGATTAATTTGTTTGAAAGATTCCAAAGCACAGTTTTACCCATCCTCTAATTAGCAGTTCGTTGGAAACCAATGAATCCTTGTCTTTTCTTTACCATTTTAGGAAGGTAAAGGTGTGTGAGAGGGGAACAAGGTGACTTGACAGAAAACAACCGCTATCACACAGTTTTAATTCATTATTAACTGCTTACACTTAAATAGGACTTTTCTGGACACTCCAGTCCAAGCTCCCCTCCACCACCACCAATGTGCAGCATCCACCTGGATGATGTGACAGCAGCCAGAGTGCGCCAGAGTACTCCCCACACATCTTGTGCTCTTTTGAGTCTTGCTTTCTGTCCTGTGCCTCCAGGGTAGGAAATAGGCTCTAGCTTTATACAGCCCACGCCAAGATACAGGAGTCTTACTGATGATGCATGATAATATAGTATACAGTATATTAGTGGATAAATATGTAATAATATGCTTTATTGTATAGAGCACCTTTCATAAAACAGGATCCCTGTACAATAAAAAGATAATAGCTCTAGGAATGCAAGTCTGACCATATCAGTTTTAAGGCAACAGACAAGACACTCAATTTTATTGTGCACCTGGGTTGTGGAACGAAAATGTCACCGTGCAGCTTAGGTCCATATCGGGAGGAAACTCAGTCCTCTCCAGTTTACAGTAGTGCTGAGGGGACAAGACCAAGAACAGAGTCCAGGGAAAGCCACGTAAGTGTGAGTTATTAGGTGGCCGGGACCTTTAAAGCCAAGAGCAACATCTTTATGTCCCTGGTAAATTCACCAGGAAGCCAGTGCAGTGAAGCATGTTTGCTGGAACGAGATCAAGTCCGAACTCTGCCTGCCACATTTTCAACATGCTTTTATAAGGTGTTATAATTCAACCTAGCAAACAGGGTTTTCCAGAAGTCTATGCTTGAGTACTAAGACCACAGAATTCAGGTAAGGGTTTCATAAAAGCTATCTAAACAGAAAATGAAATCCCAAAAGTCTACCGTAATTAGTCATTCACTTTTCTAGAGACAGTGACACTGGTGCCTCTGCACCAGGTTAGTAAATATGATGCAGGTTCACATGGGATCCGTTAAGGAATTTCCTTTAACTTCGTTATTGTAACCAACAGCATAGACATTGTTTCTCAATTTATTTAGATTCAACAAATTACTTTTTACATTAAGGCATATTTGGAAAAAAGCAAGTCACTGATACAAAATACATAAAACAGTATGTTATCAGTGTTTCTCACCCAGTGGTCCACACTGAACAAACCAATATCATTAGAAACTGATGGAAATTATATTCAGACCGTCACGATTAAGAGCTCTTGAAAATGCCATTTGAAATCATTATAATATCACATCACATCATTTTAATAGGAATGTATTTGTTCTACAATAAATGACAGCAAATTTGCTTAAAGGTAGAAAACTGTTTTTTTTGTCGTTTCTATTTACTATCCACACCTAATGACTTTCAAAATAAATATATATATAATTAATAAAACAATCTACATTTGTTAATGGATAGCTAAATGATGCATACATGTTTCAAATATGTACTGTACATATAATGCATATATATATATCTTTACCCTATTAATTTCTTAACTGCTAATTAAGAGTTAAAAAGCATTTTTATTTTATCACACTCTTCTATACAGCATTAAAATCTATCAGAGAAACTGGAAAAAATGTAAAGAATCTAAAAGATTTTGTTTTTAGTGAAGTTGAAGACTTTCTAAAAACATAGATTTGTCATTTTTAAAACTACAGATTATTTGACATCATTAAAGTAGTTTAATATGATGTGGAAAAATCAAATGATTAATATTGGTAATCGATTTGTATGAGTTCATACCGATATACATTTAATTTTGTAGTTATTTAAAATGAAGGCAGACAGTTGAAGAACTATATGGTAACGCTAGAGGGAGCCCTTTAGTCAAAGAGACTGATCTGTTAAAAATTCAAGTCAAAACTGTGCTGGAGCTATTATATTAATCTAACCTTAAATTGTAACCTCTTAGTTGAATATATATTGCAATGGGCCTAATTTAAGTGAGTGTCAAAATTTTACCAGTACATTGCTTATACAGTATGTACTGTACGTACAAACTGGAACAGAATTAATTCATACATGGAAAGTCCCTTGGATGTCAAAAGACCATCCAATTATATAAATCTATAATTCCCAAATCCACTATGAACATGCATTCACAGACCCTTTGTCTCAGGAATTCTACAGCACTTCAGATTCCAAATCAGTTTACATTTGTTCTTTGAACTCCAGTATTCACCCACTAAACTCTATATCAATCTGTGCTGATTTAGAACATCAAATCTGGACACATTTTGAGACTGTAGGCTTCAACTGCTTGTGATTTACAAAAAGGACCACTGAAGACTTAATTTATTCCAATTTGTGTTGCATAGTTCAGATTGCAGCATTTCAATGTTTAAAAAAACGATACTGAAAAATATAACTTCTTCATATTCTAAGAATATCATACAGATGAGGCATTAAATCCTATTTTAATGAAATAATAGTCAAAGCAGTATCATTACTAAAATGACCTTGAAGAAACAAGGTTTTAAAAATGATTTAAATATTTTTACAGACAAAAATGAGATCAAGACGAACATAACTATCCATTGTCAAACTGTTGTCTCTCTGTTGCCTTTGATTCACAGATGGTTTTATGATCACTATTGTTGTATATTTTTCATAAAAACACTCATGACAAAGATTTCCTACACATTTTAAAAGGAAAGTTTGAACCTTCTACATCCTGTGTACATATCCTTTAAAATATACTTCTGTTGATTTTCAGAAGCATAATCAGCTGTCCTTAAAAACAGAAAAAGACAAACAAAAGTTCTGCAGTTTGCTCAGCTTGTGTCTCAGATAAGGACCGGTGACCTCAGCGTTCATGAATATCATCTGAAATGGTGAATTCCACTCCTTCTGGCCTCTGCCAACAACTGGGAAATACTGTACTACTGAAAGGAAAGAGATGCACTGATAAAACAACAGAGGTTTTGTTCAGCTTGAATCACAACAGCCACACATTCAGAGAGATGCTATTTTTAAACGTGTTTCAAAAGACTAATTAATGAGGTTGCTAATAAAAGACCATATCCTTCATTAGTGGTCAGATCATCAATTGTTCTGTCCTTTGGGAGAACACAAATCCTTTTTTGCCTATGAATGCTGTTGAACAGTCATTTCTATGATTATCTGCAACTTCAAAGTATTGTAGCGTACAGCTTGCCATAGACATGTTCCATTGCTTTGCAAATTACATTTAAAATCCATACTGTATGTATACTCCATATGATTCTACATAATACATGTTGCCATTTGAAATATGCAAAGTAAATAAAACAGTTGTATGAAAGTTCTTGACAGGTTAGTTCTTGCTGAAATATCCTGATTGAGAGAACAGCATAATGATTAAGATATAATGAGAGCTGTAGCACAAAGGACTGTTTTATTTCTGATCCCTGTGGAGTTGAAGAGGCCTTGCAGCTGTGAGTCATGATGTTCAGCCACTAGAGTTTACATGCATATCTGGACAGCTTTTGAGACAGCAGGCTGTTCAGCTGCTCATGATTTCAAAAAAGACCACAGAAGACTCATATTAAGAAGGTTCTAGACTAACCCACAGTACAGTAAACCCTTAGTCTCGCAGACCTTTCTTTAACGGACTTTGGGTTTAAAGGAGAATTCTGTCTGTAAAATCAGAAATACTGGACTTGCCCCACAATAACGGACAAAGACTGGTGAAGTGCTAGCTAGCCTGGATAACAGACTTGGATTATTCTTAAAAATGAATGGCGAATGGCAAAATAGAAGAAATTAAAGTAGAAATGGGCTGTAGTTTTATATTTATAACATATACTATAATTTATAAATATAGTTATAAATTATAGTATATCACATTTCCCTACGGGATTAATAAAGTATTATCTATCTACTTATGACACCATCCATTACGCAAAAACAATTCCAGTACAGTAATGTACACGAAAGTAACACAAATATGTAATAAATCTCAGTCAGATGGAAAAATAAACAATAGCATATTTTGCACAGAATACCTTTAAATAGGTCTAAAAAGCATACATATCAAAGGCACCCTATAGGGGAAGGGCAATTGGTATAGAGATACAGTAGGGGAATTTCTTACAACGGGTGGTTTATGTGTTTTGGATATTTTAGCAAATTTAACAGTAAATTTATTACATGAAATAAAGAGCTGGAATATTTATAATAAAAAATACACTGGAACTATTTTCACTGACTGTGTTGATTGCAATAGGTAAAACAATAAATCAGGAGATTTATTTAGTAACAATTTAATCAGTAATTTAGGGGGGCTGTGAACACTACAGTATGCCTGTGTGCCTGTCTGAAGGCTGTTGGACATCACCAGGCTGAAAAAACTACATTCATGATTTAACGGACATTCAGCAAGAATGAATACCTCTTCCCACATACAGTGTTAGTCTGTTAAACTGAGAGTTTGCTGTACATTAATGCACAAAAATAATCTTAAGTTCAAATATGCAGTTATACACAAACTAGTACATTGATTAAGGACGATTCAACCTAATCCAGTTAAAACAGCATTACACATTCTGACGTTATCTCAGGTGATAGGTGTCCTTCTCTCTTACAAAAGTGACCTATTAAATATTGTAGCACGCCCACTCTTTGTTCGGGGTACTGAACCGATGGGGTGATTTGATGCCTAAGTCGGTGATGCTGAGTTGAAATACAGAGAAAGGACATCTCCACTGAAATGCTGTGATCTGTAAATTACTTTGTGTCTTGGGCCATAGGTTACTGGAGGAAAAACACAATAAGGCTCTTGGTAAACACTTCCACACAGTAAAAGTGCCACTTCTACACCTTTCTGAAATTACCTGGCCACTGGGTTTGCTTAGCTTTTAACGTTTGGTCTTTGAACCCCAAACGCCGTGATGAAGATGTTTACAACCACAATGATGAAGACCAGTCCGGTGGCAATGTTATTGAGATGGTTCAGCCTGACTTGCTTGTTTTCATCGTTCAGGTTGTACCGAACTGCAGAAAAGGGAGAAAAATAAAAGCATTTTAAAGTTTTTTTTTCCATCTGTATTCCTGAGCAGTTCTCCCGGGTTTCTCTCAGGGGGATGCTTAGGAAGACAACAGAACGCTGGGCATAATTTCTGAAGAAATGTATGTTATTTTGGTACATCCTTTTAAGAAGTGTTTCAAAATTTAACAAGGCAGTTTATACCTTTCAGTCTAGGCTCAGGCTGGCACACTAGGGCAGTGTTTGGCATTGCTGCCTTGCAGTGGGGTCAGTTCCTGGGGTGCTGTCTGTGTGGAGTTTGCATGTTCCCCCCATGTTTATGTGGGTTTCCTCCAGGTGCTCTGGTTATCTCCCACAGTCCAAGGACATGCTGGTAGGTTAACTGGCTTCTGGGAAAACTGGCCCTGGTGTGAGTGTATGCATCTTTGTGAATGTTTATGCCCTGCGATGGACTGGCGTCCTGTCCAGGATGTATCCTGCCTTGTGCCCGTTGCTTAGAGGGACAGACTCCAGCCCCCCTGCTGCCCTGTACTGGATAAAGTGGTTGAAAAATGGATGGATGGATTTTAGCAAAGGCTCAAGTCCTGGGCCCTGACGCATCGTATATGATAACTGTGCTGTTCGGCTGTAACCGATGTTTAAAAATAGTACGAATTAAAAGCAGCAGGTTCCTCATAACATTTCAAGGAGGCATCCTCTGATGGCCCCAGCCTGAAAGAAGGGACATAGTGTGCAGAGTAGCTGCTTGAGTGGTGCACAGCAACAGAGCGCAGACAGATGGGGAGGAATGTGACGCCATGGCCGATCCTGTAACATGCTCCATCAATAAAATACTGTACCACGTCCTGTCCTCGCTAAGGGTGGAGCACACTTCACACTGTAAATGCCAGGCAATTACAGCCTCAACTCAGATAACTCTTTTCTTCTACTAGGAGTTCAGGATTTGGTCAGGATATTAAATCAAGATTTAATACAGATTCATACAGAGGCATTCAGTACAATAATGAAGCCCTCATCATTCTGTTGCTGAAGTACAGTATGTTTTTTCCTACTATCCTGGACCCCCTGATAGGACGCCTTGCCAGAAATCGAGGCAGCTTATTTGTGGATTGCTAACTCTTCTTCCGTTCAGATAGTGTTTTCCTCTTGCATGCTGCTAAATTATACCCACGGGCACCTTCAGTGCCGCAAAGATGGAACAGTTACTTCAGAGTCAACCTGCAAAACTAAAATTTTCCTGCCGTTTTCACAGCGCATTGATCTGTTACTGGACACTTTCCAGAATCCATTACGAAATTTAAATGCACGGACTGCTCTGCAGGGATTCTCACTCACCTATGAAAATGAGGAGCACCCCCACAATGACCTGCAGCGTGAGGGATATGCTGATGAGGATGATGAGGGGGATGTAGAATTCGAAGGAGCTGCCCTGCTCGATCACGGCTTTCAGCTGGGAGGCGTTGGCCATCAGGAGAGCCACATCCAGCATGCTCTCTGCCGCGCTCTTCTTATTGGCGTAGTGATTAATGTTGATGGGCCCCGCACTGCGCAGAACACGGCCACTCCGCGACCCCTGACCCGAGAGAGAGAGAGAGAGAGAGAGAGAGAGAGAGAGAGAGAGAGAGAGAGAGAGACACACACACGTTAGCACCATAAGACTTGAACCTCAAACACATTTTCTTTTTAATTGCAAGATTGCTTTGCACACCGTGGATTTGAAGTCACACAAAACTAAGAAACTGCTATTTTTTTCTTGTTTTTTTGTCCCTTTAATTTGGTCACGCTAATTTTGCATACAATTAGCACAGCGTTATCTTGCTTTCACGAGAGATTTTCTACTGTTTTTATAAATATTTCATCATAAATCCCTGCGCTTTAGCTATGATGTGCTGTAGTGCACTTATAGTAGCTCTGTTTAACTACGGTATAGTAGTACTAAGTACTAAGTACTACGTACTGAAATATATAGTTTTATATGAGAGACCTCTGTACTGGGCAACAATAATGATGCTGACACAAAAGATAATCTAATACTTTTGCTAGTAATTTATTTTAGATGGTCTTTTTTTAGATGGTTTATTTATTTTGTGCAACCACAGATGTATTTTATGATGCAGTAGGACTGAATACATACATTAGCTGTATTTTTTTAACATATGGTTTCATATTACTTTCAATTGAAGATGTAATGGAAAGTGTAATGGGACTGTGGGTGCCGCTCTCATTACTGCTGGTTCTGGACTATTAATAAAGGCCTGTCATTGAAGAAAAGTACAACTGAGCAACTGGTTAATTCCTCTGAACTAGTGACCTGGAACATGACCAGTGTTTACTGCCTGTCAGTCTGGCCTGCAGTTAATGGGGTTACTGATGTAGGGTACTTGGAGAGTGGTCAAATTGCCCTATTCAAGCAAAGACTTGTTTACTAAAGACTGGAATTCAGAAACATTCCATTCAGCATTTCCACTGTATCTTCTTAAGGGGCAGTCTTGCTTTTTCTTACGAATGAGAGTTGCAAGACTATAGCTATTCCAAAGGGATCACATGTAAATGTCTGGGCTCAGATGTTTTTAGAATTGTATTTTTGAGCTGAGACATTTTCAATTGCCTGCATGCATACACACGGCACCTACTGTCAACCTTTCTCTTTCCCAGAGACTTAGAAAAGCTCCATTAAGCTCCATTTACCCTTTAGGTTAGTGACTTAGAAAAGCTCCATTAAGAAACCATACTTATAGCTTAGCCAGATCAAGTCAAAACCTTGACCTGCTTCAACAATCGCAAATTAAAACCCTGCTGCGCAGTGGGAGATTTCCTTCTGAGCAGAAGAACAAAGACTCTTACAATCTTCATAGCTGTCAAGTACTGGGGTTTGAATTGCAATAGAAATTGGGCAGGTTGAAGTATTCATTCTGATCTAGGCCTAAGTCAGTTTGAAAACATTCTAGCATTTTTTAGTTTGTCCACCTGCACTACCACTCTTAAAGATCACAAACAAGGGATCACAAAGGGTTAAGGGTTTTGTTCCACAGATCATTTGTGGAATTTAAAAAGTGGAAATCCCCCGATGTCAGTTGGTGACCTTTCTGTTGCTTAACTGACCAAAATAAGGTTACACATTACAACATTCTTATCGTCTGGATGTCCATCTACAGTACCTTTCCCTCTTAAGCCTTCAGATAATGAAGGTCAAAGCAATGCTACTCTTCTCAAACCAAATATTGCTTCCTAAAAGAACTGAGACCTAAACAGTCTTACCTTCAAAAATATGCCAGCAGTACAAAAGTGCTTTTGAAAACCTCTATAAGCACAGATTGCTTCACCCAGGGATTCACGTCTGATGGAGATGAATGTTGTATAAGTATACAGCTGTCATTAAATGTTTACATATTACAACAGACATTTATAATTAACACATTTCTTAATAAGAGACATTTTCAATTTTCTTTTAATTTCAGGAATTGTTTTGCTTGCAAAACTCCATGAATGTGAAAAGAAAAATATTTGTGATGTGATGCTATAAAAGTATTGTCTACAAAGGTGCTTTAAATATCAGTATGCTCATTTCTAATTTTTTTTTCCAGAAGTTATAAATTTCCACTGCATTATGTAAACGTCTGATGGTAAATATATATTCACTATTAAAATATTGTTTTAATTCATAAATATAAAGCTTGCTAAATCTACAAATATTAAGTATTAATCACAATTGGTAGACACACATTTTTTCATGTACCTATAAACTAGGCTTAGGGTAGGTTTTTAGCAAACTAATAAAAGAGTAACAAAGGATGGGGACTTCCGGTCAAAGGCAGATGTCATCTTGTGGGCTTGTCCTCTCGTTGAACCTGTACGCCTAGTCCAGTTACTCTTATACAGTAGGTCTCCCTCCAGTTAGTCACATGCTATTTAATAATAATAATAATAATAATAATAATAATAATAATTTCTTACATTTATATACAGCTTTTTCTGGACACTCCACTTAAAGCGCTTTACAGGTAATGGGGACTCCCGTCCACCACCACCAGTGTGCAGCCCCACCTGGATGATGCGACGGCAGCCATAGTGCGCCAGAACGCTCACCACACATCAGCGATCAGTGGGGAGGAGAGCAGAGTAATGAAACCAATTCATAGATGAGGATTATTAGGAGGCCATGACTGGTAAGGGCCAATGGAAAACTTGGCCAGGACGCTGGGGTTACACCCCTACTCTTTACGAGAAATGCCCTGGGATTTTTAATGACCACAGAGAGTCAGGACCTCGGTTTTACGTCTCATCCAAAGGACGGTGCCTGTTTGCAGTATAGTGTCCCCATCACTATGCTGGGGCATTAGGACCCACATGGACCGCAGGGTGAGCGCCCCCTGCTGGCCCCACTAACACCTCTTCCAGCAGCAGCCTTAGTTTTTCAACTATTAGGACTTAGTATATAATGCATCAAGTGAAGGGAACATGTCCGGGAGGGCTGGAAATATCCTGATTTTCACTCCCATTTGATCTAAATTACTTAATTGAACACATCACCTGTTTAATTGATCGGAGTTTAATTGTTCCAGGCCTTTAGAAATTAATGACTTAAAGGCTACCCATAAAACCTGCTGGACTGGGGCTCACCAGGATCAGCATCACTGATCCTGCAGACTGCTGGGCAAATCAGTAATCATTTTCCCTGATTAGAGATAGAGCGTACGCTGGATCTGAGGTTGTAAGGCAGATTGCTTTAGAAGACACGCGTTTCCAAGAAATATATATTTAAGTTTAACTCTTTAATTGACAATGCTAAAAAGGATCAGCTTTCTTACATTACTGAGTACCTTTCTTAACTCTACAAGGATTATATTAGCTGTGGAGCGGGTCGTGCTTTTTAGGAAGAAAAAGACCCTTCTTTCTTCTGAGTTAGAAAGTGTACGAAAAGCAAATTCTTAACTTTGGCGTCAGGTTGTGTATACAATGCGAACAATGATTGTGGTTTGTAATTTTAGAACTTCCACAGCAAATGACAGGTTTCAAAAGTAATACTCTGATTGTCAAAAGCTGATAAAGGTTAACTAAGACTGAAAACATTTCTAGATTATAATTTGCATATAATTATACTTTGTTTAAGATCATCTTTATTTAGGGACATGTACCTTTCCTTTTTATACTGTTAAAAACGGAATAAAAGCATAGCAACATGGAGATAAATAGTGTGGTAACACATAAGGAGCTCTGTTAAAACACAGCACAATAAGAAACTGCAGCGTGGAAAATGCAGTTACAACTTTGGAGGAAAGGGTAGTATATAGAGCAAACCATGGTAAATGTTCCTATAGGATGTTACAGCTGTCTGTGGAGAGTTTGTGAAAAAACAGTAACATTTCTGTGATGAATGAGTGTTCCATTAGCTTCCAGCGGAGACATCGTCTTCAAATACTTTAACAAACAACGATACATTTGGAAATGTACAGTATTTGGAAAATGTGGATCCATATACTTCTGAATTCTGTTCTTATGGACAGCACCACAACACATTCTAGTCTTTGAGTTAAAGGTCTCTCAGGGTTTTCATTCCAGCTCTGATCTTCATTACTAGCAGGTGATTTGACTTCTCTTTCAAACCTAACTGCTACTAACTGCACGCTAACTGAAAGGTTCTTGTAAGCCAAACTCCAGCCTTGACAGTTGCTCAATCTGCAATACACAGTATCTCTTGCTTTTCTGGGAGCACAGTTCCTACATTACACCTGTAGGTGGCAATGTACCTGAATGGCTGTGGGAACTAACCCACAGAGCAAAGTCCACTTGGATCAGCTATTTGTTTACACAGTCAAGGCAGGTCATTGCAATCAATCGTGCCAGCTCACAATTTCTTAAATTTGTACAGAAAAAGCAGTATAAAAGATCTAGCTATTTGGAAATGGAGAGAATTCTCAACATCTATCTTAAAATCCTGTGGCTCTTTATTCAAGGAAAGTACTGTGCTTTCCAGGTCTAGCACAGGATGTGTAGTTAACAAAGAACCGTTGTGCACAGCAGCACATTAATCTGCCAAAAATTAAAAACCACATTTACTCTGAGACAACTCGCACATAACATACCAAGAGACAGAAAATAAAATCACTTGATGTGAACATGTCAGACAAGCATGTCTGCCTACTGTATGTATATATCCCCACGAATGCAAGGCCAGTTACGCACTTTGAGATAGCAGAGAAATAAGTAAAATTCAAGCGCAGTATACTGTGATGAAAGACTTTCATGTAAATGACTGAAGATTAGGGACATATCTGAGGACACTAATCAACAGCATAAAGCTGACAGGGCTCTTAAGGAGATATAGTTTTTTATATAAATATTAAACACACTCACTTCTTCTTAGTAACTGGGTGGACAGGCAATACATTCATTTCATTCATTATGAATTGTGTCTACTGACTTCATTTGCATTTGTTAAAAAATGTTTTCATACTTTGGCAAGTGTTTTCATTAAGAATATTTACAAATTTAAGTTGAGCATAATTTTGCATCCCTAAAATGTAATCAATCCAATTGACTCTTGCTCTGCACATGATATTTATTATAGGAGTCTGTGTGCTTATTTGCAGCTGGGGAGCTGGGGATGCAGTGAATATGAATTATTCAATACTTCTATTTTGTTTGTGTCTTGCATTCATCAGATCATGAGGAAATGCTTATGTGAATGTTTTAATTGCATTGAAACTAAGTAATACACCCTTGCAAGTAAAATTGAAATGTAGCAAGAGAAAAAAGTGATTGAATAGCATGTGCCTAAACATACAGGTCACTTCTTGATGGGGACTTTTTCATCCTTTTATTTGTTAATATATTATTTTAATATTTTTAATATTTTTGCAAGACAATGCAATTAACAGCAGCATACGAAAACTAGAAAGCACCATAAGAAGATTGTCTGTAGAAGCAGTTCTTCAGTGTTTTTTTTTTCAGGATATGACAGATAATATATACTGTTTGATGACCTCAGTTCTTCCATTAAAAATATATTTTTGGCACTCAGTGTGTCCAGAAAAGTTCTATTCATCTATAGGACACAAAAATAGCAATTTTCTGCCAATTCTGACACATTAACAATCTAATTACTGACACCAGGATGAAAAGGAATGCTTTTGCTCAACGCTAAAAACAACCCAGTATTTTAAGTATTTATTCCCAACATATTTGGCCAGTTTCTGTGGGATGCTAAGCTTTACTTTAGCTATTTTACACTTAGTAGCTGTTGACAGGTTCTCCATAGTTACCCACAACTCCTCTTCCACTTTCTGCCAAATGACATACGGTATTTTAATAGCCTGTAGAATGCCAAGAATAAACTAATATTTCTAATTTTATATGAGGTTATGGGGCTTTAAATTGCCCATCTGTTTTTGCTGAATTTACTGCATGATATCTTTGGATAACATGCTATTTCTGACTCTTTTCTGAACACTAAAACACAAAAGCACCCTTGGGAATGTTTTTTTTTCCCCACCAGGTAACAGAAAATAGCAGGACTCAAAAGGTGACTTCAAACCCAGTGCATTTTTTTTCCCCAATGGAGATATTTAAGTTTTTGCTCCAAAACATCCTGTAAGAACCTCCAGTGTGTGTTGTTCTGCTGTCTCGAGGCTGTATTTTTATCTTAATGACACGTCTGCCTTGTGGAACTACACTTCTGACAAGGACTGCTCTGGGGTGGCTCCATGATACATCTCAGCTTCTCAGCCTCTGCATCTAGGCAGCTTCACTGTAAGCAACAATACCCCGCTGTTTTGAGAGCTTCTTATCTCTTCCTTTTCAACTATCCTTGGACAAAATGTGAGAAACACTTATTTTTAAACACAGCATGGAGTTTTCCCCTCTTTTAATTTCCTAATGGAAATTAAAACGATTTTGAAGCGGGAGTGCTCTGATCCTTTTACTCTGTTATCTTTTAAAGTACAGTCTTTATCCGGGCAAAGCTGTAATGTAGTCTAGAATTATGCCACGTATTGTTTTTTTTTATTCAGCAAATGGCAAATATGGAGCTTAGGAAACCATTTTATAGAAATCAATTGCGGGTTTAACTGGCAAAAAAATAACCAGAAGTTTCTTTTTCCAACTGAATAGTTTATTATCTTTATCTTTTAAGCACTTTGCCCGTGGCAGAGGCACAAAGGACCCCGCTGTATTTCATCAGCCTGAGACGCTTCAGGACCGTCAGGCTACTGGGGGCTTCCCTTGCCCAGTTCCCTTTGGTACTTAGCATATAAAGAGGTGTTGCAGGAATGTGGGCAGATGGGGTGACAGCACCCCACTTCCAACTCTGTCTTACCTCGGATCTCATCCCTCAGTTCCAAAGCCCTGGGACCTTGTAGCTGCGATCTGGGATTTTAATCTTCGGTTTTTAAACCTGACCTTGGTCCTGAGAAACAGACTTGACGGCATTCAAGTCAGCCCATTCCCTACAGCTGCCTCTCACTCAGAGTGTAAGCAGCGCATTTAAACAGATTCTTATCTGTACTGCTTCTAACGTATGTTTCAGAAAGATATCATTAACAAAAACACATAATGCTCCTTTAAGATCCAAGGTTAGGTCTGATTTTTTTTTGCATATTAGTTCAATCCTTGAATGTTATTTATTAATTCCTGGTCTTGAATCCTTTTTAAATGAAGGATTAAATCATTAAACCAGTGAAAACAATATTTTTCCTTTTTGTAGTCTATTACCATACTAAGAGACTGTGTATGTTCACAACGTCTGTTCAATCTGACAACCTTTTTAGGAAATACAAAACTATAACAGTAGAAAATGAAAATAAAACACTTGTCAGCTTTTTTGTGGCAAGTTTCTAATCAGTCATTATTTTTGTTAAACCCACCCTGTTACTTGATCTGAGTTTGTCACGTTGGTACAGTACTCTTTAAATTAATGCACCATAATGTGATTCAGAAATATCTAACATAATATACAACATTTTTGGGAATTCATAGCTTGTTATTTATGTAATTCATGCCATATGAAAATAGTAGGTTTTTATATCTCCTGGCTCATAGCCACAAACCCTGCCACCGCACACAGGGGAGAATGAGGAGTTAACAGCAGGTTCCTCTAACCCACCCACCTTTCTGCTGCTTGCCTTCAGCACATCACAGGTAGCGCTGCCCTGTACATGGTGGGTTAGTACCAAATAGTACCAAAACTTGTCCCTTGCCAACAAAACTACATGGCTACCAGTGCCTGGGATGCTGTATGAGTGGCCGAGGGAGCCCTGGTAGACTAATGTCACCATCTGTTATCCGCTTGGGGAGTCCCAGTTATAGTCGGCTAGTAACATGCTAGTTGGCTTGCAAGTTAGTAACATGCACAGTTGGCTAGTAACATGACCCAGGCTTGAATCCTCAGAAGTTTATTGTCCAACCTCCCCACGGGAAACCTCCTGTTCACTCAGGAGGCCCACTCTAGAGGTTTTGTGCTGTTTTCAGCTTGGAACAGCAGGAACAGTAGTTCCTGAACTACAAGGAAATGTACGCAACCCAAATCTCAATATGTGAATATGCAATTCCTGCTTTATTTGGTTCATTTTTTTGCTTACACTTTAGATGTGTAAATGTTTTTTTCATATCTATATGTATTCACGTTTCCATTTAATGGTGCTCCACTGCTTCTGTATTTTCATGTGAAAATGCAATTTGGCTTGCACTGAATTCTCCAGTGGTAGGAGGTCTGACCTTGTAGCATAGCAGGATTCCCTGTTGTCTGTGGAGTGAAGCCACTTGGCTCTGATGCTGGTACCTCCGCTGTGAGGCTGTGACTCTCACAATTAAAAACATTAATTTAGACATCAACTTCAATTTGTGTTACCAGAAAATAAATTAACTTGACATACAGTAAAAGACCTAGCAGAAGAATAAAAGGCGAATATATTCACTTACAGACTGCAGTGCACCACTAACGAAAAAGGCACGGATGTAGCTGTTCACTGCACACTGAAATCACGGAACACAAATACTGATGCTAGAATATAAGAGCAAGCTTTTCTAATGTGTTCGAAGACAGTTTTTAAACCTTTAAGAAAGTAAGAAAAAGAGAAGCCTGTTTTAAAATCAAAGGTGGGTTAACTATTGCCCAAGAGTAGTTGAAGCCTTGTTTCGAAGCTCTCAAAGCTGATATGGGGCTCCGCCCTTGACTTGGACTCAGCTGTGCAGCAGTGGTTTACAGTTTTGCACTCGCTACAGGCCAAGACATTGCAAAGAACGCTCAGTTGACTTTTATCCACTCTCCCTCCCCGCTGCTCCTGCCAACAAACTCATGTCAGCAACTTTCTGGTCAGTTTCCTCCACCGGATACTGGTCATATTCCCAGAAAAGCTCCTTTATGTTAAGATCGGTTTTGTTACATAGGCTAGCACAATGAGAGCTGATCGAATTCTGGAGAATTTTCCTGCCTCACTTGAGCAGATGACTTCCTTTTCTTCGGCAAAACAAACCTACCCAGCACATAATACACACATATATATATACTGTATATACAAGAGGGTGAGATGGAAGATTTTGGGGAAGGAAAACAACAATGGGCCCAAAGCACAGACACACACATACAAATAGCTCTAATATTGTGTCCCTTCCTAAGGCAGAAGCAGTTTAAGAGGGTCTGCAGGTAATTATTGACTTTCCAATGAGTGTGACATATTGCAAATTATTGACTTATTGAGCGTCAAGCATTTTGTTTTATCACAGAAGTCTGAACTGCATCAGACACACAGGCACAATCACTATATACAGTAAGTGTGTGGAAAAGCATGGCTCATTAAACAGCTACTCTTTCAAAAAAAGCATAAGAAATAGAACATATGAAAAATCTCGCATTGTGTGAAGTAACAAATATCACTGTTTTGTTGTGAACACAAGATTGTTGTCGCTTTTGCACTAGTTTATGTTAATTTCCTCCGCTTTATTACAGCTGAATCAAGAAGCAGTAGCAGGACACTAAACTGGAGGGTTTTATAAGAATTATTTTCCTTCACAACAGTTAGGCTAATCAGACTTAGATGAGGAGCTCTGTGGTGACATAATACTGTTTATAGCAAACCGAGACCAGTCCAGCAAGGACAGAAATCGGTTTGATGACATCAGGAGTATTGAGCAGGATTGTCACACTAAGCATCCTGTGGAGTCGATTTCTTCCTGTGCTGTTGGAACACCGCACATACAGTATCTCAATCAGTTCCAGGCTGTTGGAATGCCACCCCACCTCGCATGAATGAAATGAAATGTTGTTATTAAAGCCTTCGGGCCAGAGAAATAACTTTCACGGTCTGGCATGCAGGACCGAAAACATTCCCCAAGCCATCAGAAGAGAGATTTAGGTAGACTTTAGACAAAGCTGCCCGTGTCTGAGAGTGACATCTTTCATCTGCACCTCAGCAGGGGTTCTAATTATGCGAGGGTCAATAGATCCAATTCATGTCACATCACTTTGGAGTTGCTATGAATAATTTATTTTCCTTCGCGACTTGTTTTTCCCTTCAAGTGATTTATAAAGCAAACCAGGCCTAAAGCCGTGTTTTGTAAAGGTGGGTTCGGAAAATGTCTTTCACAAATGCAGCACGTTTTATTTACTTTTCATGAAACGCCTGCATACAAATGACCATTTAGGAATTCAAAGCCATCACTTGAAAGCAGGGGCTCCTAATTGTGGAGGCCAGGGTTGAAAATCTCTTTTACTTATCAGCAGCTAAAGGCTGTGGAGCAGTTTTAGTTAAACCATATTTGGGTCCATTTTACCCTGAGCTAAACTTACTGTAAGGACACATTGAAAGCCTTTGGATTTCAGGCACTGGATACCCCTTATTTTAACACAATAGATTTCAAAAGAACATAAGAAATGTGAGAAAGGATTTGACCCATCAGTTGTTTTTATCTAGTTGATCCATGGTCTCAGCTATTCCTTGATAGAAGAGTATCAGCATCAACACCATGGTAGGATATCCCATAACGCTTTGTGTAAAAAAAATGCCTCCTGTCCTCAGTTTTATATGCACGTCCATAAAGTTTTAACTTGTGTCTTCCGGTTCATGTTTTATTGTCGATTTCCCATGCCTTAATATTGTCATTGGCTTTGCGGATTTTGAATAGTCAGGTCTCCTCACAGTCTTTTTTTAAGACTTAAAAGGTTCAGTTCCTTTAGTCTGGCACGGTAGTATATTCAGTCCAAACCCAGGAATGTGATGCTCCTAGTCTGGGCTGAGTCTCGAGCAGCAATGTCTTTTTTGTATAACATGGTGACCAACATCATGCACACTTTTTTAAGTGAGCTTCTGTAGTACATTGGATTTACCATCATGGTCTTAGTATTGAGGAACCTGGCAATAAAAAAAATTAACATAATTTATCATTTTGCCCCCGTTACACCCACCCCAGGCAAATATACTGTATCTTGAGGATTCCAAGGTTTCTTTAATCAGCCACAGTGTGATTTAGTCCACTGTGCTCTGTTTCAGCCTACAGTTTTCTGATATCACAGTTCAGATTTGAACCAGTGACCTTGAGACTTGAGAATAAGACAAATCCTACACCAGGACTGGAGCCTTTTACTCAACTAACCAAAAATCACTATCTCTATCTCTAACCTTCACATTTCCTATGCTCTGGTCTCATACTGTTATGTACTTTAAAGTGCTTCATTTTAAATACCATTACATTTTTGGTTTCTTTATGCGGAAGAATACAAAATGAATTCCTGTCATTTTTTTTTAGTGACGTACTAGAGGACAGACAAATGAGATATTAATTATTCACGTCCAGTCAAACCAATAAGCTATTGCATGTTTTATTTTCTAGCAGTTTTCATCAAATGAAAGACCAACAAAAAGGTTTTGAATGACAGAACTGGAAAACAGAGCCCTGTATTACACAAACCCAGATGCCTACACTATGGGATTTTCATTATTTCACAGGACCCAAGGTCACATAGGAGTTTAAAAATTTTACAGCTCTAAACTACCCTTTTCCCTAGTAAAACTGACCTCAAAAGTGATTGCAGAAGTAAAAATGAACTCTTAGATTATGGGGAAAGGAGTTGTCACTTCTCCATTGCATTGCAAAATCAAATCTATTTTTCTCAGCTTCACAAATGCAGAGTAGCAGGTTTTCAGATGTTTGGGAAACAATAAGACAATACACGAAATCCATCAAAATTGCATAAATTACTGCTGCTTTATTTCACCAGATTTACATCGGTGTTATTATTTATTCAAATATGCAGAATATAAAGAACATAAAACGTTAAAAAACGTGGGGAGGACATGCAGTTCAGTTAGCCTAATCTGTAATTAGTAACTAATTGATACAAGCATCTAATCCAGACTTTACTTGAGGGAAGGCAGGGTGTCAACTTCAAATGTTAATTCAACTTCGACTAGTGTGTTCCTCACTCACACAACCTTTTGTGGGGTTTGAAGATACTATAGTAACATCTGCTACGATATTTCAAATTTCAAATTGACTCTGAAGTGTACTAATTGGTGTGGTTATTATTTTTGTGACATCCCATCTCGGCTGAAAAGGGTTGCCTTTTCTTTCTAAATCCTGAGTGAACCACTATAAGGGAGCACTTCTGAAAAAAGTTACAAGATATTTAAACTCTTGTAGCTAGTTTTGGGGGGGTACAGAGGAATTAGCTATTTCACAAGTGAAAACATCTCCGTTTCCACGACAGCAGAAAGATGTTGAAAGTATAAAGGTCAAAGGTAAGCAGATTTATATTTTCATTACAATACATAAAGCAAGTACATGCTACACAGTACATACAGTATCTCTACACATCTCTACATAGTACAGATCATCCAGGTACATTTCCAGGCATACAGGACTGTCCTACATTGACAGGTTGAAGGGACAGAATCCTTTTAATCGGGCGAAGAGAAGACTGCAAGGGGACTGCATTCAATAGCCTCACAGGTCCTCACTAAGCCCATCTAACAGACATCTACGGAATCTGCAGTGAAATACAAACAGGACGACACAAGGGGAAACTAAGGCGATTATGTCTGAGAACGTGAGGGAATTCTTCACGCAAAAGGAAGGCAGCAGAAGTCTACAAAAAAGCCGCTTCTAATTTGATACCCTAGTTTCCTTCAAGGAACCAAAAGGTCCAGATGGGCTAAAATTCTCCTCTTGTTCGGAACCTGTCTTATATTCTAGTTTAAATGACAGATTTTGACAGCACGATGGCACAGGGGTGAGCATTGTTGCCTCGCAGTGCTGGGGCCCTGGGTTCAATTCCAGACCCAGGGTGCTACGGTAGATGTGTGGAGTTCATATGTTCTCCCTGTGTTCATGTGGATTTCCTCCCACAGTCCAAAACCATTCTGGTAAAATTGGACCTGAGTGTGTGTGTATATCTGTGTCTGTGTGTCCAGTACTATAGACTGGAATCCCACCCAGGGTGTACCCTGCCTTGTGCCCATTGTTTACCAGGATAGTCTCCACCCCCCCACGCCCCTGAATTGAAAGAGGCTGTTAGAAAATGTAAAATATATCATCCATCCAACACAACTTCAGTGTTGTTTTTTGGTCTATCAAAATCGCCACAAAACAAATTCTTCAGCTATAGCTACCCCCACAGGATCTGTGGCACACGGTTCTTGCAGAAAACTCTCTAGTCACCACGAACGTCTCAGCTTTTCCCATATTAAACTTGCGAGCGTGTTTTCATTGCCTTTAGGCAGGCTCTTCCCAAAATGTAAAAATGACAGAATTTGACAGTAAAAGTTTCTAAAACCACTTCTGGCACGTAGGCGGTTTACAATTCCCTATTTGTTCTGGCTAGCCCTAATAACCTGGTTTAGTTTTTTTTTTTTATTCATTAAGTTAACTTGTCCATCATTTTCTTCTCCATAAACTTAAAATTGCTTTTTTTTTTAATTTACCGACAAAAGTTGGAGTCTGTCCTCATTCCAGCATTTCAATACCAAACGGAGCAGCTCAAGAAGAGGGGTTTTTAACTGGTCATGAGGAATCTCGGCAGGTTCTTTTATAAAAAGAGCCCTTAGCCTTTTAGTCTAGTTAAACTGTTATCTGCACTCATTGTACACACGCAAAATTATATAACATTGAGCGACTCAAAGCAATATTAGGCAAATTATATATACCCCGTAAAAAAATGAGTCTATTTCCAGAGTTAAACAACTATATGTGTAGAAACGAAGGAATAAATTACATATCTATACTTTTTTTAAAGACGGAATTACTGGAATTAGTTTTTCCACTAAAGCAACTGCATGCACTGCCCTGTACTGTACGAATTCTACTCTCTCTTTGGCTGTATATAATTTTATTTTAAAAATAATAATGGACGAAATGCACATACAGTCTACTCAAAGGTCTCATCGCGGTGTCTGTTAAATGTTTTATTTGACATCCTTGATTATTTTGGAATGTTATTTCCCTGAATTTCCAGAAACATTATCCTTCTTCATTTCGTTAGCTCTCCACGTTTTGCAACCACATGATCTCGTACAAACATAATTCCCCTTGCAAGCACGGTATTTCCAATTACGTTATCATCAGACAGTGGCCGGAGTGAGAGGGGGGGAGCTCACCATCACGACACCGGACAGTGTCCATAAACAGGTCACCGAGACAGCCGATAACCGAGACGAGATTCAAACACTAAAAACGAAAGTAACACAAATGCCTGTCGTCGACGTGTTGTGTTTCACATTATACATTAAAAATAATCCTTTGCGGTCAAAAGCACTAAGAATGGCAATAGTTATAACACTAGTGCACAAGTCTTCGGCCTTAAACTGAACACCGCCTACACACAGACACAAAAGGCTCAAGGCTGGCAAAATGACTATTTTTCCTGATCGCCCTTTGTTTTCTTGCACTTGATAATTTAACCATTTGCTCATCCTGTAACAACTGGTGTTACAGTTCGTCAGTCCGGCATTTGGAAACCCGGCATTTCCCATCCAAAAAAAAAAAAGAAGTGTTCATTCGCGGCCACTACGGTTTTGTTTACGGCTTACCGGTCCGGTGAGAAAGTCTCCGCTGGTTCCGTCGGGACGTCCGTTCATCTCCATGCTTTCATCCATCTTGTGTGCGGGCACAAGGAAACTGTTTCACATTCGCAGTCCACCGTAAAGGGCTGAAGTCGCCTTTCAACTTGCTCACCGCGGTGCGATAACGGGTACGAGGCGAAGTTCGCTGTCGCTTCCTCTACCAATGAGACGCAGACGCCAGGCAGGGAGCTGAATGCAAAAAAAAAAATAAGGCAACCGAAAGTAACTTCCCCTGTCAGCCTGTATCTTTTGTCGAAATACGAAATATTGCGTGTCACTGGCGATTCCTCTACAAGCGTGCTTACACGGGGCAGGATGGTGCAGGATGTTGGGTTATAACCGTGTAGCCAAGGTGACTGTCCTGTGATAATGCTATTATTACTAAACGTGGTCTTTTTTTTAATATATATATAAAAACCAAGGAAGAGCCTGAGCTAGCTGTTTTAAAAAATAACCCCACACCATAACTAATCCTGCACATTGGTGGTGGTGGAGGGGAGTCCCCATTACCTGTAAAGCGCTTTGAGTGGAGTGTCCAGAAAAGCGCTATGTAAGTGTAAGCAATTATTATTATTATTATTATTATTATTATTATTATTATTATTATTATTATTATTATTAATCATAATAATCAAAGTATTTAAAATGTATCAGGGAGGCGTGTGTAACTTGAAGTGTTACCACTTTAAAACATATTATATCGCATGGGCTTCATACATAAAATAAAATCTATATTTCTTTTTCCAAATAGGCAGTTTGTCTTCCCTACATGTTATTTCACGAGTATTCACCATCAAAATAAGATTATGGTGCAATTCCCACAACCTACAGGAAGGAAAGAGATACTTCTGTTTTCTAAATCTTGTGATGGGAAGCTTCCTCACAGATTATATCTGTTTTTTTGTATCAGAAAAATGTAAAAAGTGATTATGAAGAACGTGACTGGAAATTGTCGCATTCATTTTAGGGAACATTACAGATATAATGGTGTTGAACAGCACCTGGCTATTGTGAATACACTGTCATCACAGCATCGGTTTCTTATCAAGAACTGATGCTGTTCTGTAATTAAGTCTGTACACTAGACACTGTGCTAAGTATAGCAGGCGATGTCTGCAACAGGAGCAGCCAGCACCTCATCCAACCTCGGACCTGTTGGCTTCACTGTTCCTACGATTGCTCACCACGTAAAAATAATTGTCACACGTAAGTTATACACTGCGGCACGCCTGCTATATAAAGTTGGAGAAGAGGTGCCAACCGTGTCTTGAAGAGCTTGGAACTGGACATCCTTTGCCTGTAACACACCGGTATAAAGGGAATCTGAAAGTCAGTAAAAACGGTCCAGGTGTGATCTCATTGTGGCCTGCTGGACCTTGAAATGACCGGCAGCAGAAAAAATCCGTGAACTCCGAGGCTGGGCTGTTGTCTGACTTTGATTTTTTTTCCCGCCAAATAAAAAAAAATCAAAAAGACATGATGCGTTCCAGTTAATAATAATGTATGATGATGATGATGATGATTATTATTATTATAGATGCATGTACAAAGTGATACACGAGTCTTTCATTCAATAGAAGAATGAAAGACTCGTGTATAGAAGTGAATTGTGAGTCAGACCTTTTCCAGGAGTGCTCTTTGTGAAAAAAATAACTCTATTTCGACACTGCTCCGCCCTCCACTGTATCTGGCAGAACCACACGAAGCGCTTAAAAACAAGGTGTGTAGCGCCACCTATGTCCCCAGAGAAATACTACAACGGGTAGCGACAAGGCGTCCACACGGCCAAGAAGATGCCTTTCTGAAGCATATTAGTGCCACCCAGAGTGAAATATGAATCTTCTTTGTACTAAACTATGGAATAAATGCAGACATCTGGTATTACTAACCAATGCTAATCCGCCTTTTACAATGAATCGACATTTCCTGCTCTTGGATGCTCTTAAGTCAAAGAGTTATGTACAAAAAGGTTTGTAAGATTAAATTAGGTGCTCTTATTATTTTTATTGAAAGAGGCATACTTAGAAAAAAAAAACTGTCATTATATTTTTGTTGTCTGCACCCTCTAACCCTTATAGACCAAAATGAGAAAGCAAAATGTTCCTAAATGTTAAATGAAATTGCTCGAGTACAAACTACTAATATGTTTGGTGAGGCATTAGAGAGATTATATTCTACACCTATTGGTAAATAAAATCTTGTTTAATAAATGAAATAGCAGATAAAAGCAACATTATTCTTACTCTCATCTCAGCTACGCCTTGCTTGTATTAATAATAAAGACAACTTATTTTATTTTCACCCAGCCTTTTTTTCTGGGCCAGGGAAACTGGAAAGAAATTTTGCCCACTCCCCCTCCCCCGTTCTCTCTATATATTTAAAATACGGGAATTAACATCACTTAGAGCTGTCATAGAGAGCGACTAAAAAAAAAAAGACGCTTTCAACACACACGGCATAATCCTTTTAAGAAGACAAGCGGAAACCGATGTGAAAACCTAGAAACACGGGCAGAAAGAAATTCAGATTTTGGTGTTGAGAACTCTGTAGTGATGACCGTCACCCGCATTCTGCAAAAATGCCAGCCCAGGGACAGGACAGTTTGACCCACGCCAGGCTGAACTACGTGCTGTGTCGCTGGGTCTGAGAAAGGTTAATGGGCAAACCCCCCCCCCAAAATGAGTGCATTTGCCCCCCTCGATACACAATAAGGGAGAGAGGGAGCAGGCAGCCGGAGCTACCCCGTCGGGGTGTGGCGGCGAGATCAGCTGGGGGCGGGCCTGACGTGGACATGTGGGCGGGGCCGGCGCCGGGGCTCCACCCCCCTCCCTCGCGCCCGGGCCTCGGGGACTGACAGGAAGCGCCCGTCGCCATTGGGCGCACGGCGTTGCTAGGGGCGTGGAAGCGACGTGTAAAAATGGGAGCCGTAGCCGAGCGGTTTTCGTGGACTACCTTGAAAATGCCGGAGAAGGAGACAATGCTGGAAGGGTTTTTTATTTTAACGCGACGAGGACTCTAAACCAGGCTTTGGGAGGAGAAGGAGGAGGAGGAGGGGACACACAAAAAAGCGAAAGAGAGAAAGACAGACAGTGTCATGCCGTGTTCTGGGCTTGTTCTCACCCACGTTGCTCCTTTTGTCTTCTGGGATTTCGGGCGCTTTTTGCTGAGGCGAGAAGAGATTTAAATACGTTTTTAAAATTGCGTGTCGGCGGAAGACAGGAAGACCAGCAGCTGCGGCTGAAACAGGGCTCCCCGCTCTCGGTGAAAAGGCTTACTGGAGGATAAGAAAAACCGGCCGTGGCGCAGAAAATTTTTATTTTGTTTCTGTTTTTTTTTTCCTCCATGAGACGTTTTCTTTTTCTTTGGAGGAAGGGAAACCTATTATTATATGTTGGGTTTTTCCTCCCCCTGAGTATTTAGCCTTTGGTATTGGGGGGGGAAAAAAAGGATTTTTTTTCCTCATTTTTCCGAGCCCGGTATGCACGTTTGAAACTCACATTTCCTCGTCGTTGTTAAGGTCGTGCCTTTGTTTAGGTTCATCTCGCCTTCAGCCGAGAATCCGTCTTTTTTGCGAGCTAGCCAACTATATGCAGTCTCCCTTCCAGATTTCGTGCAGCCCGTCTGAGACAATCGCGGAGGCCACTTGAGCAATAATGAATAATACAAGCTTTTTTTTTTTCTTCCTCTTAGCGCATCCCAACTGTGCACTTTCAGCAGCGTAGATGCGAAGCCGCTGATAGGAAATTAAATTGGAGGTGGCCAAAATATCACAGGGGCCGAGGAATTGGGGGAGGAATTGCATGGTATGCTATGTCCAGGTCGTCGTTTATTAGGAAATAAATACAATTTTGCCTTGGCTCGAACTGGATGTATACGGAATTGCTATAGTGATACCCATGCTAGCGAACTGCGTCAGTGCAACCCTGTGCTGCAGGTACTGTATTGCCATTGGAGAGCGAACATGTTCAAGCCGTTCTGGGTACATCCGAGATAAATGCTGAAATTATTAGCAGAAATGGAAACCGGGGGCGAATCCAGTACAGATCCCCCGTTGGGACTTAAATTCCCATCTGTTCCCGGTTCCGAATGTGAACTTCACATGCATATTTATGAAACCAGCAGTGACAGTAATGTTAGTAACATGGACACTACTGCAGTGCCGAGAGGTGGAAGCGATCCCAGCGCCTACCCTCCGTCAAACTACCAGCGCAGCGCCCATCAGAGGTTCATCAGGCGAAGTTTGTGGTTCTCCGACTCCGACGAGCAGGCGTTTGACCCCCCGGAGGGCGAGAGCCGGTGCAAGGTCCTGAACATCAACTTGCGCACCATTGTGGGCCGGACGCTGGGCGCCCGGGGGGCCCTGCCGGAGGGCCCCAGCACCGAGGGCCAGGGCGCCCGCAAGGACAGCGCCACGGAGAGCGCCAGCGCGGACGAGGAGAGGGAGAAAGGCGAAGCCGGGCACAAGCGCGTCGCCCCGGCCCCGTGTGAGGACGCCAGGGGCCCGGGCAAGGCGGCCAGCGACGAGACCGAGGAGGAGGCCGAGATGAAAGCGGTCTCCACGTCCCCCGGGGGCCGCTTCCTCAAGTTTGACATCGAGCTGGGGAGGGGGTCTTTCAAGACGGTCTACAAGGGGCTGGACACGGACACCTGGGTGGAGGTGGCTTGGTGTGAACTTCAGGTAACAGTCTAGTTCTCCCTCGATGGGGAGTGTGGGGTTTGCGCATTTGGGTTTTTAGATTTCATGCCACTTGTGCCATTTCATGGCCGTGATGCGGTAAAACCGCGATTGATACGCTTCTAAAGTCATAAATGAGCAGCCCAGGAAATCAGGAGCTCCTCAGTTGTTGAAGCGGTCCGATTCGGGCATGCAGAGGTAAAATGCAGTATTGTAGCTGCTGCCCGTAGCATGGGCATTACGTTTAGCGTGTTGCTGTGGTTTTCAAAGGCAGAAGAGGGCTTTACAAATATGTTGAAGGCTATGCATATCCGGCGATGTCGGTGTCGGATTTCAAGTGTCAAGTTCGCATTTGTATTTCAGGAATGATCAACTGCAAGAAGTGAATGAATTTGACCTTTGGCATGTTCATGAATCTGTAAGGTGCTGAGCATTTGTAATGGTGTATGCGGATGGTCGAGTTCTCAGCTGTTCAAGTCTTTGAATCATATCTGCAATGTCATTTTAATAGTAATACTCTTGTTATGCGCCTATGACACATTTACACATATACATTTTGTTCATGGTTCTGTGAGGATGTCTTACAGATCCTAGTACAGAACATATCTAATTAATGTAACTTGCAACATTGTAGGGAAAAGAATACACCTGAAGGAAGTGCTATACTGCTGTAGCTAAATTTGCTGTTTAACCATCAAGCAGGTGGCAGCATCCCACCTAGGCTTTGAACACGCGACCCTCCGCTCTGGAGTTCAGAGTTGAGCTGATAGTTCTGTTAAGTACTTCATGGTACAGCTGGGTGCAGCTTTCCATGGCCTGCTTCTCCTTGTCTAACCTAAAACCTAATTCAGTGTGTTGGGATCCTGACTGTGCCCAATAAAACCATAAGCTGAGATACTTTGGTACTGTGCCTTGAATAAATCTTTGTGACATATAAAAAGATCAAACTTCAATGTTGCTTCGCTCTAAAGCCAATTGGGTTATTTACCCTTTTCGGCCCTTGAGTTTATCAGAGGAATGACTGGCTTTTTCACAGAAATTCTGTTCAGGTTAACTAAATCTTCATAACTACAGTTTGATTGGCAAATAATTGTCCATTGGCAACTTGCTGCAAGTCTGCAGCACCTAATCACTGGACTTAATATGCAAATAATGGGCATACATGTTGATATCTCACATTGGTACCTTTCATACTGACCCATTTTAATTCTTTCCCATTGCAAATCAGTTTTAGAACCCATGACCATTGTCCTCGATTTAATGATCATGTTGCATAAATGTCGCTGAAAGGGATTTTAAGACAATAGGTTGTGCTGCTGTGAACTAGGCAGTTGCTGTGGATTCATTTCAATAGCAATATTGAAAGGAAGGATTCAGAACTGTGTATACAGGGATCAATTAAAATATTTGTTCAGCTGGGCTACTGTTGTCTGATTGGGCATGGTATTTAATTTTGATTTTGGTTTAATGTTTTATTTAACCCGATAAGCAAACAGAGAACAAACTCTCATTCACAAGAATGGGCTAGAGGCAGTATCTATTTATACAGCATAGTTTTTACTGGAGCAATGTAAGTAAGATGCTGTACTGGAGGCTGGAACAGTAGCTTCCCATCTGGGATTTGAACCCACAGCTCTCCAATGTGGACTCCAGATCTGTAACCATTACTCCACACTGCTGTCACAGGGGGATATGTGTGAGACGTGGTGATCACCATTCTGTGTTATTGATGCCGGAGAGGACACTATTTTCTCAGAAAGGGGTTCACGGATAAAGAGAATGTGTGAGAAACCCTTGTATCCAACACTTGTGATTCTGAATTCTTTCCTGAAATGTTCACGAAGAGTGCTGTGTTATCAGCGATGTATAACAAAATACACTGTCATCCTTAAACTGAAACACTGTAGATTGCCTAAGAAGCATCAAGGTTTAGATCTGTGTTTCCACTGCTGAATAGATCCCTAAATTGTCAGTCTGTCCACCGTAATCTGTGATTCCACTTGACATAGTTTGCACACAGTAAGAAAGATTAAATGATTTAGGATTTTTTTTGGCCTTTTATACTGTTATATACTGTGTAGTATAGACAATTGTGTAGTACTGAGTGACTGTTTTGGTTTGTATTTTTTTAGTTAATCCAACTATTGTTTTTTAAAATGTAGAAAAGAGCAACTTTATTCTAATCCAATTCAATCTTTACTTGACTACTCAATGTTTTGAGAGATTCCTCTGTGAACCTGAATAAAAGCTTTTTACTTCAGCAGTTTCTCTGCTTAGGTTAAATCCATGACATTCTAAAATTGCACAATGTACATATTTTAATTTACATTTCATAAACATTTTGATGTGCAGATGAGAACATCTGTCACTTTAGACTGATTGGCTTTGGGGGAAAAAGCATATACGTCTGAAGAGGAGGAGTTGGTATTCATCAATGCTGGAAAGAAAGTGCCTTTTACAGTCTATAAACGTAGAATTCACTGAGTTTTTGAAATGTGCATGCTGTTCTGTCCACCACAAAGTATTTTATATTGCTCTGTGAGATACTAAAGTCACACATGCTGCAGTCTTTATAATGCTGTATCAGTTTTACCAACACAGTTTTTAATACAGGGTTTAGCGTTTCTGTTTCTCGCTTGAAGAAAGAAAACTTTTCTCCTTTTATTTTAATGAGGTAGTCTCATTGGTCCACTGTCACATGAGTCTTCAGCCTAGAAGTGCTAATCTGGCATTGCTTTTCAAAACCATTGCTTTTGTCTGTGCTCTAAAACAGATGGGATGTATCTGTGTTGGGCTATAGATCCTAATCCTGTAAAATTCCTGTAGAAGCCTTTTCCAACATCGTTACACTAGTATTACCCGAGGATGTTTAATGTTTGAAAAATTGTCCTTAGAATTTGTTGCAATCAATGTGGTTGTAACAGAACGCTAAGTAGTAGAACACAGGTTTTCTTGTAAATTTCCTTTCAGTGGTTCTGCTAATGTTGCTTAATGTATTTGAAGAAATCATGGGTACAAATCTATTGGTGACCATGTTACCATATTTGTTTTGATCCTGAATTAACATAAAAACAATTTAATGTAAAGATAGTGTTCTGGAAATAATGGAATTGTGGCTTTTAAAAGGCTTTCATCTTAAGAAGTATTAATTTCTACATTTTTTAATGGAGTATGGGACTCATTTTATTTTATTGGGGTTTCAAATGTCAAATTCTGTATCGTTGTGTATATAGTTGCAATGAACAGCATGCTGTTTTATCTTGCATAAAGAATTCTTCTCTGAAGATAATATCAGGTGTTCCATTACAGAACATGTGATGATAAAGTCCCAGTCTTACAACTGAGAACATTATCTTCATGCTTCCTAAAATGTTTTTCAGTACTTGTAAGCCACTAGTATGGTTGGTTTCAGTTAAGATACTTCTTTACAGTATCGGAGGAAAGAAAAAATCTGCCAGTCTACCTTTCATAAAAAAATACTAGGTTTACAGTAAAATTAGCATTTCAATAGGATCAGATTATTTCCTTTTGACATCACTAGCAAAATGCCATTTTTAAAGATACTTAAAAAAAGTCTTGTTTTATCAGGGTCTGAGGCATGATGCAGAATTTTGCAGGTAACAACTTCAAACACTGTTCAGGGCAGCAGAATCCTTTTGATAATATGTCGTCTAGACGTAGTGTATTCTAAATGAGGTATAGTTAGTGATCTGGTTGAATTTGAATGCTGTGTATGAAGCAGCAGGATTTATCAGCATTCCTTCCTTGCGGTTCATATCATTCAATGACTGTTTTACATCGGGTGGATTTGATGGACTATAGATACAGTACATGCACAAGCCCATCCTGTTTGGTTTTGTTTACATTTTCAATTGGTAATTTCCAAATACCTTGTGGAAACTGAGGTACATTTGTTTTTGTCATTGTTGTTCTGTCTTTGTGTGGAATGAACACAATTAAGAATCGGTGATTGTAGCATTGTATGTGATTTTTGGATATAAAAAGCAGTATGGAGTTTCTTCGATTACTTTAATATTTTGAGTCTAGCACTGGGAGGAAGTTGTTTTGAAATATTAAACAATGTGCTAAATTATATGTATGTTGCAATTGCCTTTTGGGCTGTATACAATAATTGATGTGTACAGAAATACGTTTGGTATGTAACTTAATGGAAAATTGGTGCTTATTAGATTTGTGGTGCTTTCTATACTACTAATTTACTTCTATCTTTTGTCACAGCAGGAAATATTTCATTCTGTTCACATGAACCCAAGTAAAAATTTATCAGCTCGACAGTACTTCATATAACTGATCAAAGCTGCCTGTAAAAGATTTAGTGCCATTGTATTTATTTATAGTCTGGTATCATGATCAAAAATACTTATGTTGTCATTTTTCAGTTAGGCAATGAATTTGTTTTAAGTCATAAAAATGTCTTCACCTACAGTGTTTTCTAGAAATTATATCCCTCAGTGATCTTAAACTGTACCATCCATATTTTGAATAGTTAAGATTTTATATACATTGAACAGCTCACAAAAGTGTGGCAGTTCTAAGATCCAAAGGCTATTTGTAAGTATACCACTAAAGAAAGACCACACTGATTCTAGAAATTGTTAATGTCTTTATTTTAAAGTCTGTAAATGTTACAGATAATGCCTTTGATTTACAACAGAGCCCTTTTAAAGTGTGTGGCTGTCCTGTTTGTAGAGTTTCATGGTTTCCTTTGTCCATAGTAAAAATAGCAAACTGATTTATGCCAACACTTTAGCGTGTTGTAAAAGAATAGCATTCTTGTCTGTGGCCTTTTTATACCATAAGCTCCTAATCAGAGAGTGCATTGACTGCCGGTTGCAGAAGTATGAAATGCCACCTTGTTGAGTTTTCACCGAGCTTCATCAGGCACTTGCAGTGTACTCAAATGAACTGTCCCTAACAGCAGTTCTTTCAAATGAACCACCGTTCAAAAGCGGTCAGCTGGAAGTAGAGATGTCCTTATAATGACACTTGTAAAGATGACTATTTTGCATATGTACTGGGCACCTCCTCTTTCTTATACTGGAAATCTTTACTGTAGATTAAATATTTCTTATGGTACCTTTATTATGAGATGGATGAAGTGCAGCAGTGTATCATAACTTTCTGGTGCTTACGCAGCAGTGCAGTGAGTGATGCATCCTCCACTTATTTACTTTGACATAGTTGCATATATAAACATTTTTATTGGTCAGTCATTTAAGCCATCCATTAAAGGAAAAAAAAAACTTCTTGCATGTAGTGTTATATGTGTAAAGGCAGTGTGGCACTCATACTTTTTGGTTAGCTTGTGGTAACGATTCAGACAGTGAGTCAGTCTTTGTATCACATATCTATCTGCAGAAGCATGTCATTTGTAATGGCAAAATTCCTCGGTGTAATGGTAGGTGTTGTATTTTAATATCCTGAATTTAATTATACATTCAAATCATGATGTATCCAATCCTGTAATTGTCATCATTCTTTCCCTTTGGCAGTGTTGCTTCTAAGTGCTTACCAGTGGGTCAAATTAAATTTTGACAATTTTGATTTAAAGTCAGAGCAATGAAAAGTAGGCTCAAATGATCCAAAGAAGACACTTTTAATATATGGTTTGGTGTGGAAGTGAATCCTTCATCACTGTCATAACCCAATTGCTCACCTGCTTGAAATGTGCTCTATACAATTTGTTTGATGCAAGACTGAACTTGCTTTAAAAAATACCCTTTTAAAAGGACCACAGATCAATTTTATACCTACTTTGAAATTAAACAGATCTTTTTTTTGTCAGATATACCTTCAGCACTGCTACTGTCCCGTCAAAAGTATTCTGTATGAATATTTGGGACCAACATGGTCAATTAAACCCTTAACTTGTGTGAAACCCATCTTTATTTAAAAGCTGATTCTATAGTAAATGTAGAGAATAGTGACTCATGCATGTACCTGAAAACCTGCTTACTCAAGACACAAAGGGGCCAGCACTGGAGGTCAGGAGGCCTTAGCTGCTGTATATTCCCTGTCTCAGCTCCCTGACAGAAATAAATGAATTGAAGACGGGTGTTCTGCATAGATACTGAAGGCTTGGAGATGTCTTCATAGTAAGGTTTTTTTTGTAGATGTGGGCAGCAGACTATGCAATCATAACAGAGCTGCAAAACCTAGAAATCAGCTAATGGTTTAAGACCATATCCTGCTAAGCAAAAGCCACACTACAGCTGTGAGCTGGGTGCAGCAGTGTTTTTTTTTTTCCTATTGTACCCATTACCAAAAGAGGGGAAGCTGAGTAGCCTATGTTTGCAGTTAATATAGGATTGATGTTTAGTAAATCATCCAGAGAACAAGCGTTTAGGCTAAATTATGATTCCTCCACCTGACCAATGAGTCATTTGCCACTCAAAATGATGGCTGCTTTGCTGCTTTTAATAAATGTCAGGTTAGCATGTGTAGGTAATGTGTATATATACAAACATCAGATAAATTGCCTAGAACGTCAGTAGATCTGAGTGTTTATTAATGTATTGTAGGTTTTCCCCTAACAACAGTGTCTAAATTAAAACTGTCATGCTGAGTTATTTTTTCCACCGCAAGTACAGTTTCTTTAGAGCTTCAGAACGTTCTCTGAAACTCCATTAGCCTCTCATTTAGATTGATCAGGTCTTTGGCATTCATTTAGACTGTGCATCTATGACTGGTTCATTCTAGACATCTTCCAGTGTAAATGTTCCTAATTTATCTTTCAGTGCTTTGAAGATTGGAAGTATGTTCTGCATAAACCTGAGAAATACGGTGTACACATTAGGTGAAGGACAACGTCACTGTCTCACAGAAGAGGACACGACAATTTATTGTGCCACTTTAGTGCAGGAATCCATTTGCAGTAGATGTGCATGCAAGTACAAAATTTATCATATGGTACTAAGTAACAATGACTTCATTTACTGGAAGCTCACAATACAGGAAGGGTCATTTTATTTCTACTCTTTTTCAACTTTGATTTCTTGAACATTGATTATACTTTTTAGCTTTTGAAACTGTAAACTCTGCAGTGACTAAATATCCCTGCGATGTTGCCTTGTTATGCAAAGTGCTTTTCAGAGCGGTTTGTGTCTGCACATGTATTTATATAGGAGTTGAAAACTGACCTGAAGTGTGTGCTTATCCTTTGAGCCCAAAAATATATGTAAGTAAAGTAATTGGCATATATACGTCCCCAGTTCTCAGAAGTTTGGCACCCACCTCCAAAAAAACTTGAATCAGACTTGATATGCCATTTTCGTTTGTAGTCCTATGTGGACTAAATAAATGCCTCATAAAAAAATCTGAATTATATATAAATCTTCTCACAGAAGAAGCAGTAAAGTTGTCTTTGCATTCATCTGTTCCCAGAAAGGCCCTTGCCCGCTTACATATTGTGCTCTGTGATCACAGGCTCAAGTTTTGGTTATGTTACTAGCCCAGTGTGGGGTGGGATTAGTTAGCAAGCAGGGCTCTCTTGGCTGCCCATGACACAGTGACCCCTGTGGCCTCCTTGGAGCTTGCAGTGCTGTGGATAGAAGTGAGATGCATCTGTCACTTAGCATTCATTGTCCAGTACAGGACTGTGTTGAATATGACATGTTGAAAGACAAGTGGCTCAAAGGTGTGCAAATCAGAGGAGTCTGCTTACACGTCCTCATTCCCCTGCCTGCAGTTGCTGGGATCATAGCTGTGAACCAGATGTGCAAAACGTGCCATTGGCTGTTCCAAATTAGTTGGGTAAAATGAAAAATTTATCAATTTTAAAATTAGAAAAAGAAGAAAATTGTTGTATATATTCATAACCATATTATATTGCATTGGATGTAAAGACTATTATGTATGCAAATCAAGACACTAAAATAGCATTTCATACCTGACGTTGCACATATAATTTAATGTCTGAGAAGTGGAAATTGTTGCTGTTCATTATACAATCCAGTACT
Organism: Lepisosteus platostomus; assembly: GCF_059453375.1. Lineage (NCBI taxonomy): Eukaryota > Metazoa > Chordata > Actinopteri > Semionotiformes > Lepisosteidae > Lepisosteus > Lepisosteus platostomus. The sequence continues at coordinate 64,657,348 of NC_142616.1, read as the reverse complement.
TTACAGCTGCGCATGGAATGTGTGAATGAATTCTTTGTACTGTCTGAAAATTGTCTATAAAATATTTAACAATATTTGGTAGGATTTTATAGAAGACTTGGCTGTGAACCATTAGCCATTAGTCGGGGAGAAGGCTTAGCGTGAGGTGAACGAAAAGCCTTTCTGAATGATAGCATTGTTGAAAAAATAAATTTGGTGAGAATGGGTTCAACGTCATGGAGTATTTTGAAGCCCATGTGCTCGCTTGCAGGGGGATATTTTTCAGCTCGGGAGATTTCAAGGGTCTACCTTTTCAGCTGATGAAGTGGATTATTTGGAATTAGTTTCAATAAAAGAGCTCCTTTCACTCCCACTCATGATTTACAGTGCTTGGTCTCCAGGGCATTAAATGTGCTGACTAGACCTTGTCCCAGTATTCCCATGTCTTGGGAACACTGTTTTGCTGCTGTATAAGATAAATCAAGGGTCAGTCTGGGATAAAAATGGACCAGCTCTGCAGGTTTGATTTTGGGTGTCTTGATTAGAGAGCCGTCACTGATGGAAGACCAATGTAAAGACACACTTAAAGGTACATTACAGCACAGAGAGGAGAGCTAAGTGCATTTTAACATGTTTCTTAGTATTGTGATACATCTTGCAGTCATGCAATACAAATTTCCTTTGGTTCAAATATACTTAATTCGTCATTTGAGCTTTAATGTGCATTGTTTTATAATAGTGTTTTACTGTGTATATTAATGAAGTTCTAAAAATATTAAACTGCTCTGCAATGCTGGCATTGTGTCTGATGTTTGAAAAGTACAGATCATCCAGAAAGTGGAAAGGAATAAAACTTTGCATCTGAAGGGCAGTGAAATGCAGTTACTGATAATATCTTAGTGAGGCAAAGGAGCCTCTGAGATATTGCTCTAGCGGTGATTGTGCAGCAAAAGATTAATTTTAACCTGAAAAGTAATACGTGATGCTGTGAAAACGGAATACACTGTGCCCCACGTGGCCATGCTAAAGGTTTTATTTTCTCATTCAGCTTGCATTACATAAACGCCAGAGGCATGTTTTATATTAGATTACATGCTGCTGAATGTTGATCTGTGTATGTGGTGGAAATCTGATCTGAATCCTGGGGTGGTGGAGATACAAATGTATGTAAGGCCTGCATGCTGAAGGCTGAAGTCGCTTCTCACTGAACCTAGATTTACTGATTACATTTTTTAAATTCTTTGGGTAAATTTCGGTACTTTTTCTTTCATTTCTTTTTTTTATATTTCAGTTAAGGAATACACTTGCTATTTTTAAAAAAAAATGTTCAGGCCAGTAAATCACTGAGAATTTGGAATGTACAGACTGAAGAGGCCTGACTGCATAAGTACTCGTCTTTTGAAAATAACTTATGAACTCATGAACGAATACAATTGAAGTGACATGTCTGTATGTTTTTGTACTATGTCGGCTGATAATAACATAAAGAAGGGAAAAGGTAAAGTCTCTTAGGACCATGTTTTTGTTTTCTAAAATAGTGCTACTGGTGTGTTTAGAAATTCTTCATTTCCCATTTAATAGGAAAGAAGCTTAGGGTCATAGATTCTAACTGGGCCCAGAACATTCCAGGTTGTCAGGAATTTGTTTTAAAACCATCGGTTGTCCTTGCAGAATTGCAGTAGGAGTGCGATAGAGATGTGCAAGAGGGTTAAATGCGGAGTCTTACCCTTCTGATTGATTAGACTTAAACCAGGGAGGTCCCGGGTTCAAGTGTGGTAATCGCCCCATTCTTAATTAAAGACTGTCCTTCCATGTTATGCTGTTATTTTATAGGTACTGTATAACTGGTGAGCTGTAATAGAAGCCTTTACTAAGTATCTTGACCTTCTAGGTGAGTATGATAACATGAACATGAAACAAGGCAGTAATTGTTACAGAGCACTTGAAAAAGGTGACTAATTAAAATAGGATGTGGTTTGTATTGTTAAGCCAAAACAGACTGAATAGTAGGGAGACTGGAATTGGGCAGAGGTTTCAGAAATGTTTCTAATTCTTTTTTCAAATGCCTTTTAATGTGGCACATGCTGCCCTATTAAAGTTCGCTGTCTACCTAAATCTACAGCGGCAGCAGTAATCTGTGCACTGTTCAGTATGGTATTATAAAACATATAGTGAACTGTCTGCTTTTTCACTGTATTCTTAGGGTATTGGTGATGTTCTAGTCTTGTTTTAATGTTTTATTGTACCTCCCAGTATGATTCGAAATTGCTAGAGGCATATCATGAATGTGCTTCCAAATTTAAGATTGTTTTTTTTATTATTTCTGTGTGATTTATAACTTCATGTTTAGCAATTTGTACTGTGTGAGTTTGTCGATCATCACCTATGACTGTATAACTCTGCTAGAGTGCCTTTACAGTTTCACAGTGCATGTATAGATTAAATGCATATACTGTAGAAAGAATGATGAAACATGAGAGCTTTAATACTTTGTAGAATACATTTTTTGCACATATGAAAGGACAGTGAAAACAACAATTTACTTGGCCTTTTTGTAGAGTGTATAATACTTATTCAGGTATAAGTATACCTGATATTTTGTGAAGAATGATTCTGTGTGTAAATATAGAATAATATTATATAATAGGAATAAGACTTAATATGAAATAAGATATTCTGGAATCATGGCTCATAAAATTGTGATACCACTTTATTCATGTTCATCAAATGATCTGGACATCAAATCTCTGAAATGTTTAGCATAAATCTAATATTTAGGTTTCAGTTTGTTCTGTTTACCGATTACATTTGGTCAAATATAGGCAATGGTGATTAAGGTTGTACGCAATTTAAGGGTGCTATAAGCTAATTTTTTCATCAAAATGTTTTTTTTGTACTGGTGAAATTTAATTATGTGTATATCAAATAGTTTAATATTCAGTATTTTTCTTTTGTTGGTAAATTAAAATGAAATGGGAAAACTCGCTTTCCTTTATTGCAGCCATTTGTATTTTTCAGCCTGAGATTGCAGCAGATTAGTGACTCTAGAGAGATGCTTTAATATTTCCATTTTGGTACATAGTGCATTCATAAATGTCCCAAACTGGGGAGCTATTAATCCGTTGTGGGAAACCTCAAAATTCTTATGGATATACAGTACTGTGCTTGCTATAGCAATGCATAAGTTATTTTCAGTTGACAGAAGGATGTTTTCACATTTTTTAGGCCTTTTTGTAGAACAAATCACCCTTTTAGTATGTGGCAGTTCAACATATCTTGCATAAGCATGTAGTACATTGGTTCTCATATTCTTGTCCTGTTTTTCAGCATTAATAAGTTAAAAATACACAGAGCGCTTGTTTTGAGTTTCTATGAGCATGCCTTTAGAAACAAGTTTCTTTTCATTTTAGTTCTTAAATAATTTTTATTAATATAATTCAAGTACGTGGCTGCGTCAGCATGCGCTGGTTGCAGAGGAACACGTAAAGGTTTATTCCATACTGAATATTCAGCATGGAGTATACCTTTACTTGTTTCCTTTTATTTATGTGGTATTCTTTGACTTCAGACTGTTTTTCTATGAAGACACACTAAATAATAACATGCGTGTCTAACTTCGTACTGCTGTATGTTACACATTGTTCACGGTTAAAATGACACGTCTGTTTTTAAGAAATGGTCATAACACCCATTCCCTTTTTGCTTTGGAAAAAACTCAAAATCATTAGTCACTTGCTGCCTCAACAGAATAGTGTTTGCAAATTTTTTTGGGTTTGTGCTGTGTAATGGAAATGTAATGTTTTGTTGTAAATTCTGCAGGTAATTTTGAGAACTGTTTAAAAAAAATCCCTTCTGACAAAAGGAGAGAGGACTATTTGTTAAAAGCCTGGAACAGCAAACCTGTCTCCCTGTCAGTTATCTTTGAGCTTCATTCAGCTGTCTACAAAGGCTTTTTAGTCTGTGCCTTAGGAAAGTCCATGACCAATGGACTAAAATGCAGTCCTAGGCGTTCTACGTAACAAAAAGCCTCAAATAGCTCTGGAAAGGCCTGAAAGCTTTGAGGTTGTTCAGCATGACACAGAATGTCTTTCGAGAGCTTTCTCTTTAGCATTACTTCTGGCCAGTCACAGACACTGTAGATGTCCTAGACCCTGAATTACACGGGTTTTAAGGTTTAATGTTTAAAATGTGTGCCAGCGCAGTGCAATGTGTCTTGAGGTTTAACAGAGAATTTGAGATTTAAGTGCATGTGTATACCACAGTATAGATTCTTTTACTTATCATATTAACCTTTGAGTCTCATAAGTACAATGCGCACATAGCCAGTGTGCCGTGATATTGCACAAGAGGAGAATATATTTCCCATGGAATTGCATGTCCCATTACAAATATGTCTTGTAGATGGGTCATTAAGACTTACTTATACTTTAATTTACCAATGCTCAGTAAAAAAATTCTTATACCATCTTCAGCATGAAATCGGCCATTGTTCAGCAACTTGAATACTGTAAAATGACATTTTTCTGGTGTGCTGCAAGTCATACAGGATCTGTAGAAAATTCAATGAAAAATAAGTATGCTTGTGGCATACAGCTTCTTGCTTTTATTATTAATTTCCCATCAAGAATGTTTACTGCTTGGATGTGGCGATTTAGCCCAAGTGTTTTTATAAGAGAGACTGTCTTGTTTTCCTTGTTATGGTTTTTTGTTTTCCTTTAAAACTTTAAAGAATAAAAGTATGGCTTGATTCATTGTTGCAGTGTCTAATGAGGTTTAGCTTGCAAGTGTGGCTTTGATGTTGCTGGTTTAGGTCATGTCCTCTTCTCTACCATTAAAAAGATGTAGAACTGGAGAGCACCAATGCATTTTTTCCAGTACAGTGCTGTTTTATTCTTAATATTGCATTTCTGTAAAATCACTTTTGTCTCTGGCAATAGAGCATTTTACATTTATGATAACCTTTATACCCTTTTTTGTTTTACAAAAACACATTCCTCTGAAACAAACCAGGCATATTTTAGAAATATCCTTGCATATTATTTTGTTAGTTGAGCCAATGCAAGAAGGAAATTGGCAAAAGAAAAAAAGAAGCAGAAATAAGAGATGGAAGTTTGCTTGCAGTTCAATCTGATCTTTTATGCAGATGACATTTATCAAAACTCAGCATCGAAAACCTACTGGGCATCTGTTAAGCCATCCTCACTGAGATCAGACAGCAAGCTTGTATGGTTAAAAATGGTAACATCTGGGAATCCTACTGAGCTGGAAGCAACAAACTGCTGCTATAGTCCATTTCTTGTGCATTTACTGTAAAAATACTAAATATGGTGTAGGACACTCCTGTACTTTAACTGTTGAGGTGGTAGATTTTGCTTTGATGAATATTGAATGCAGTGTTTTAGGATGTTTTTCAGGTTTTCCAAGAGGTTAATTGGTTTGACTGTATTCCGAATTGATGGTTGTTTTGATGAAAAGCCTGAAGAAACAACAGTGCAAAGTCCTGTTGAAATCCACTGGAGCCAAAGCTTGCTCTAATAGAGTTAGATATTTAACTGAAGTGGAGTTCATGGAGTGTAGCACTGATTATACATTGCATCTTGCTAATGTCACAATCCATTTTCTAAACTGGGTGTCTGATAAAAGGCCATAGTGTACAAAGAACTTGAGATTTTATCAACCTGTGCTTCTCAATAGGGATGTTCTTAAAGGTGCATTAGGGCACTAATATATGATGTATTTTACATGGGTTATATAGTTATCTGGCAAGAATGACCATATATAATGGGCACATTAAAGTAAAATGGTAAAGTACTAAATAAGAACATAAAGGGCTACTTAATATATAGGACTTAATAAAGTGAGTTCAAATTATGACTACAGCAGTGTTAGTATTTTTATGAGAATGGTTTACAATTGTTATAGAAACAACATTAATACATTTGCATGCATACATGCATAAATGCCAGTTCATTACATATTATGAGGCCTGTATTGTCATGACATTCTGATTGAATGTGTTGCTGTTGGGTGAAATTAATCCATGTTGGTACTGCTGATATCTTGTATTAACCATTTTACGTGACTGACAATGTAATAGTGAATTATCTTTACTGATCAGACGTTTACATAAAACAGCATTACTTTAAAGGACTGTTGGTCTTGCAAGTTATAATGCGTAACTATGGTCCTCTAGCTATTACCAGGAGCATTGAAAGATTTCCATAGGAAAACTATAAAGCATTGTATATGGATTTATTTCATGACTGCTTTTGTTAGATCTAAATATTAATAAAACTGATACTGTATCTCAGAAGGTTATATTCCCATTCTTCTGCCTTAATGCATTAGTTTAAGTAAAGCAGACCAGCTTCTTGTCTTCCAAGAGCTGATCCATACAGTTCAGTAGACTTGTGGAATACAGTACAGTATGCATAATAGATTCATGGTAGTGCTGCATTATTTATAAGGTGTGCTTCTGAGGAGTGCTGTAAAAGCTCCCTTAAAGACTACAGTATACTGTTAGCAGTTTTAATGAATGCTGCTCTTCAGAAAAGGCTCTTTTGCAGAGTTACTATATTTAGCCTAACATTAATTAAAAGCAATTTATTTCCGTGACAAGATTGTTTCATATTATTTACAATTTCTTTTTCATATCTACTTGAAGTGTGTGTTGGGTTTTTATACAGTGACGTCTGTGAGTTTAGAGATGACTGTAGCAGAGCATGTAAGGCAATAGAGATAATGGCTGTCCTGTAGTCAGCAAATTTCAACATTGATGCAATTACAGCAGGGTGACTGCAGTGATGTATTGACGGAGGTACCCCTTTACCACCTTTGGAACCCTGAACTGATTATGACTTTTTTTTTCCACCCACAGCAGCAAGTTTTGATGTAAACCATTTTTTGGTATCCCAGGGCTCAACAATGCCAAATCTGTATTTTAGCTTTAGTATTTCCTAGGCTAGTTTAGAACAGGGTCTCAGAGTCAAATCCTGGTGTCTTCTGATTTTTACTCCACATTGAGTAGTCAGTTATACAGTTACCCGGATTACTTTCATAGTTACACATGTGTAAGGTCTTTTACAACTGCTTACGCAAAATTTTAATTTAAAGAATGTTACCCATCAGTGACTTCAGAGTGTGTTTAGAAATCTTACAGTTATAAAGTTCAATACTTAGACCAACTATATTGCAGAGTTCAGATAGAACAAAAACTAAAAGACTCAATTAAGCATTCCAGGAACTGAGTTCAAGATCCCAGATTTATAATTTAAAAACAGCATACTAAACATAGTGCAGAGATTACATAGTCCATATTTTCAGGAATACCGTGCACGTATAGAAATGTGTTTGCTGAACATCTGTTTCCTGTTCTTCCTTGTTCTTACAGGATAGAAAACTCTCAAAGGTAGAGAGGCAGAGATTCAAAGAAGAGGCAGAAATGCTGAAGGGCTTGCAGCATCCCAACATTGTCCGGTTTTACGACTCCTGGGAATCTTCACTGAAAGGAAAAAAGTGCATAGTGTTGGTTACTGAACTGATGACATCAGGGACATTAAAAACGTGAGTACTGAAGGCCTGATATTCAGTTTGAAAGGAGAGCTGTCAGTGTTCGTCTTCATTTACTTTTCAACATGACTGATTTTCATGAACATGAATATCTCATTTTTTTTCTTTGTAGGTACTTGAAGAGGTTTAAAGTGATGAAACCCAAGGTTTTGCGAAGTTGGTGTCGGCAGATTTTAAAAGGCTTGCATTTTCTACATACCAGGACACCCCCCATCATTCACCGAGATTTAAAATGTGACAATATATTCATTACTGGACCCACTGGATCTGTAAAAATTGGTGATCTTGGGCTTGCTACGTTAAAAAGAGCTTCTTTTGCCAAAAGCGTCATAGGTAATTAATAAGCAGTTCTGTGCTGTCATCTTTATTGGTTGGATGTGATATTTATGTACAGACAAATGAGTTGAAAGTGTTGTTGAAGGTGATGATTATTAACATAAAACTGGCAGTGTCCTGTGTAGAGCCCTTAGAAAATGGACAGCTCCATCTGTGGTATTCACAATATCGGGTTTCATAATGTCCCATCACCACTTCTGTGCATCAATACAAGCACAAGGCTTTCATCCCGTTTTATTCTATTTCATTTTACATTACTTATTATGTCATTAACACAGCAATTAAGTTGCAAACCAGCCGTTTTTGCCAAACTGCCGAAATCTTCTAACAGTAATACCCGTGTTAACATTTCTGTAAGATAACCTTCTTTATTCCTTAAACATCAAATAAAATCTGCTCAACTTCAGTTTCTTCCAAACCTGGCTTAAAGTGCTTTTCAGTCTTTTTTGTAAGTCCTGGTACATATACAGGTGAAAACGTATACCTATAAGTTACCTTTAATTAAAAACACTATTGCAACTTGCTGATGTTAGCTTTGCAATGTTTAACTTTCAATTTCAAATGGGGATTTTAAGAAAAGAACTATACCAGGTTCAAAGTAATATTTGGAATGTTATGAAAGCATTCACCTCATATTTTGTCTTTATGAGGTCTCGGGGAGTCTTTTGACATTTTTTGTTCATTTGTAGGTACTCCTGAATTTATGGCCCCTGAAATGTATGAGGAACACTATGATGAATCAGTGGATGTGTATGCCTTTGGAATGTGCATGCTGGAAATGGCTACCTCAGAATACCCTTACTCAGAGTGTCAAAATGCTGCCCAGATTTACCGCAAAGTCACAAGTGTAAGTTAAAATAACCTTCTGGTATAGTAACACCATATTATGGCATATGTTATGCATTAAACTTAATACTAATGTGTATTTAGACATAGCCCTCCCATCTCCTTTTTTGGTAATATCTGTATACAGGTCTTCTAATGTTGTAGCAGAAAGATACAATATTGATGTTTTTGCCAAAGCCTGGATGCCAGTTTTCATGATCAGAGATTAGAAATGGTTTCCATATAAACCTATCCACAGCTTTTCTTTTTGTAGGGGGTGACATAGGTTTAATTTGTGAAATTTTCAATGGGCCTTGTTATACATCCATTTTTATTAGTGACATTTATGACAATTATGTCGGTTTCCTGTCCTGTAATGTCACTAATACAAACATGTTTTTGTATACACAGCTGCTTTTTGTTTTGATCAGTATAATCTGAAATCATGCCAGAAAACCATTACCATGGCTTAAAGAATGGTATATGCCAATTTTAGGGAAAAAAAAACTTACTGGCGTTAAAGACACATCCTGGATCACTTAATTTCCCTAGAATCTATAGTACAGTATAGAGTCCTGTGTGAGGGTTATGCAATTTGAATCTTCAGTCATTAGTTCATTCTGACCTGTTGGGCTGCTATTCTGTTTACTAGTGCAGTGGCTCTCCTGCTAGCAAAACTGCATCAAGAGTGGCTCCGTGTCACTGACTGACATGAATTCTCAAAGGCGTTGTCTTCTGGGACAGAGTGACCTTTTACGGTCTGTTTGTCCAAGCTCTGGAGTGGCAGGAAGAGGGAGCAAGGTCCCAGTGCTTTTGTGTTAGGCTGTATGTGTATTCAGGAAACGGAAAGCACATCCTCCGTTTTCATTGTCATACCTTGGCTACTGTAGTTTGTGTTTTCAACTGGTTTTGTTAAGAGCTCTGTGTACAGCTGTCCACATCCCATCAAAATTAGTTTGCAGTCAATATTTTCATATGTAACAGTTTCATGTTTATATGTAAGTCGCAGGTCAGTGCTTTGTTCTTGCACCACAGTAATCTACAGTACATGCACCACAACCCTAGTTCTTTTTCTTTAATTTTTCTGTAATTCGTTAACTTATTCTGGAAAACTACACACAACGTGCTAAAAAAGCACTTGGATTTGAAAGCTGTTTCAACACTTTGTCCCAAGAGAGAATTTAGTGTATTTCAGTGTAATGTAAAAAGTGCCTAGTCATTACTTAGTCAAACTGTTACAGATCATATCTATTCTAACAGTACTTGTGTACTTATTGAGGGTTTTGTGAAATTTGCCACCGTTCTTTTTTTTTTCTGCTGTTAGTGTGTTGTGTTCATAGGGACCCAGGGCAAAGAGATTTGAGGACTGATCTGAAATGAGCAGCACAAACAGGAGCACGCATTTTGTAACTAGTATATGTTTAACATGTGTTTTTAACAGCACCTGCCCCCTCTGAGGATTTCTGCCTAATTATGCCTCCTGATAGAAGAGAATTATTATTTGGAAAGGTTTACAGGGCCATGCAGAATCCTCTTTAAGATTTTGATATTTCCAATTAAGAGAGAAATTTAGAATTTAACTCTTGTCTGCTTTATGTGGATATCTTGCGTCTTTTCTGGAGAAGGAAAGGTCAGCTGAATGAGAATGAGAAAAAGACTTGCATTTAAATCGCAGATTTTAACATGTTGGGGCATTTTGAACAACCTTGAGAATATGCTTTTTCTTCTGAATGTTTACAAAAACTGATATATAGCCCATTCTTAATTATATTTTAAGTTATGATTTGCGTAGAATCAGTCATGCTCATTTGTTTGTTACCTGTGCTGTAAGGCTAGAATCTTCCATGAGGGTGAGAGAGTGAATCATCTGTTTTAAAAAAATCAGCATATCTCTTTGCTCTTCATGTATTGAATCTGAAAACTTGAACAGAAAATGTCAGGATTATTATTTTTCTAGTTAGTATACAATGGCAGAGATTGGTATTTTTCCAGTCAGTTTTATGACCCAGAAAAAAAAAACGTAATTTGACTAAAAAATAAAAATTAAAGCGCAATATATTTTTGATTGTAGAATGTCATGCTACACCTAAGTGATTCACTTTCTAGTATTATGCTCTTTTAAAGTTAATATATGACTGTATATTAAGATTCCACCTTTTAAATTTCTGTGAATTAAATCTAGGTCATAACTAAATATATTTAATCAAATGTCATGTTTAATATATGGATAAGTGTTCTATTTATAGTATTCAACAGAAAAACAGCTTTAACATGGAGGTATTTACCTTTATTTTGGCCTTCCATATCCTGTTAACGTCTTGGAATTGTCTGTTTCCCTAAAGGGTGTGAAACCAGCAAGCTACAACAAGGTTACAGATCCAGAAATCAAGGAAATTATCGGAGAATGTATCTGCCAAAAAAAGGAGGAAAGGTCAGTTCCAGACTTGACAAAGAACAAACACCTCTTTCATTTTCCATAATTCATTGCTATGCCTTTGACTGCAAGCTTGACAAAACCTTAGAAATCTGTATTCTCATCTTTAAAATTGTTTTAAACCTTGCAAATGTTAATTATAAGCATAAATTTGCTTCAATGTGTTAGATTGAAACCTTCATTTTATTACATTTATTCTCAGAACATTTTAAGACTTTAAATTAATAAAACAAAGACCAGCGTTTAAGGTTAATTAAAATTCATAAAAGAAAAGGCTTTGGCCAGCAGAAACCTGTAGCTTTTGTAACTGTGAAAGAATCAGTCTAGCACGTACAATTTGGAATTTGTGAATTATTTTTTTTTAAAAAACTGCGTGAAGAAAATCCATCCCTTATCACATACAGGGACCCACTGTCGAGGCCTCTTTTGCCAAACCTCTCGAATGTCCGCAGTGTGGAAATCTGCACTAGAAGCAACTTCTCTGCAATCATGTAACAAAATAGTCGGTTGTAGGTGAAGGGTGGATTTAGTTATCCGTTGCTTTCTCGTTGAAAAAAATGCCGAAAGAACTTCGACTCTAAACGGACGCCTGCTCATCTGTGAAGCATAGACCAGTTAAAGTGAAACAACAGATTTTGTAGGTTAATACTACAGCCTTTATTATTATTGTTAAAATGGCTCATTGTGAACTGACCCTTTAAACAGCCTGTACCGTGTGTCATATGAAGAGGACAGTGGCCTTTCTTTTTTTCCACACTGACCTCGGTAATACACCTGCAATTCTTTGTTTTTCAGGTATTCCATAAAGGATCTCCTTAATCATGCCTTCTTCGCTGAGGACACTGGGGTGAGGGTGGAACTTGCTGAGGAAGATGATGGCAAGAAGTCTTCGATTGCTTTGAAGCTGTGGGTCGAAGATCCGAAGAAGCTGAAAGGGAAATACAAAGACAATGGAGCCATTGAGTTTAGTTATGACTTGGAGAAGGAGGTCCCTGAGGATGTTGCTCAGGAAATGGTGAGCCAACTTAACCCAGCTTGTATCACTGTCAAATAAATAGGACTTTCCCTTCCCATAATACAGAATGGGAAAATACATATTAAAGTTGACTGTTGTAGTCTTTGTATTTAACATAGTTTAGGTGGTATTAATAATATAAACTAAATCCTTTATATCCCAGTTTCATTATTTTTTTAAAATTAATTTACAGCTCTCTGTAAAACATGCCAGAACAACTGGGATCTACTTTCTGATCTAAAAAGCAAGAATGCACTTCAGTCCAGATTTAGGTTTTTGTAGATTGTATTGCAGATTTCTGAATTCCATAAAGCATTTTCATGTTTTCTTTACAGGTTATAACGCATCCTAAATCAAAAGATAAAACTATTTTTGGAGTTCCGTAGCTTATTTTTCACTGGCTGTCAGATGCATCACTAGATGTTTTGATTATTAAGGGAGGTCAAGCAAAATAATGGTATATTGTATTATTAAGGTAAAAGAGAGATGGCATTTTTTTATCATAGTGCTAAAAGGGATAGTATTCTAGTGTACTCCTCTTTAAGTTAAGTTTTTTCAGTAATTGCATCTGAAATATATTGTCTTTTACATCTGAATTTGTGGGTAATGAAATGGAGATGGAAACTGCTCTTGGGCAAAATGCCACAAAGTCTTTCAACAGAAGGCAGAAGCTCTGTCAAGGTACCTCCCACATCCTTGGACAGACCCTTCATTCATGGGCCTCCAGCTTGAGTGCCGCAGTGCTGAACTGACTGTTTTATTTTTTCTTATTTCCTCTGGGAACTACTTTTACTTATCAGCTGTGATGTATTTGAACTTTAGCTTCTGAGGTATGCCAAGTGAGAATACACAAGACATCCTTCATCATGTACTCTACACTACTTGTGAGAACAATTTGCACAGGAAAATGAAGTATGCATTAAGTTGAAGTTAAATTAAGATGATCAGGTAACCAATACTAGATGGTGCTTCTTGCTTCTGCTTTAAGCCATTTTTATTTTATGCGCAATGCTTACTTAGACTATTCTAAAGTACATTGATTTGCCAGGAGTAGGTCCTTACAACAGTAGGATGTTAATAAAAAAGTGATGCCTACAGTATTGCACCAAAGTTTAAATTCCTCTGTAATCTGGTACTGTATAGCTTGACTTGAGACCTCTCAGAAGGAATATGCTGTTTATGTAGTTAGAAAATGGATTTAGGTAATTTACTTTTCCACTGTAATTTCACTTATATAAGGAGAGGGCTGGGAAAGTGTATTTAAAAAAAATATATATATAACTAAGTGTTTAATAAGGTTTGTGCTTGATCTTAAAGCACTTTAATTGCTACACATACAATTTAAATGTGTTTTCTTGTCTCTGCTTTCTAAGGATTTGATTTTGCTTTTTGTTACTTGTAGAATTTTTCTGCAGACTTTTTTTTTTTGCAGATTGACTAGGAAAACAAGGATGAAAACTTTTTCAATAGACACAAAGCCGATCTCGAACTGTAATTATTTCCATGAAGTAGGAAGGTCTGCAGATTTTTAACAGCAAAAGCATATATTCAGTACCATAGGCAAGGTGGAGATGGCCAAAGATTTTTTGCTGTGTCATTGTAGGATAGTTATCCTTATTCTCCTAATTAGGCTAGTCCCATGTGTGCCCTTAAAATTTGCTTTAGAAAGCTTGAAACGATGATTGAGTGCCCTTGTTTTTAATTTTCTATTTTATGTCTTTAGATACTTGATAGTCTGTTTACAAAACAGCATTTAACTAATAGACTCTTATTTTTATTACAGGTTGAAACGGGTTTCTTTCATGAAAGCGATGCTAAGATTGTTGGAAAGTCGATAAGGGACAGAGTGTCGCTGATCAAGTGGAAAAGGGAAAGGACTATCCCAGTGACGGAGAGTGAGGAGCAGAGCGACCGCGAGTGTGCAGAGAGCCAGAGGAGTCAGCTAGTGCAATCGCAGATCCCGGCCAGAGGGTTACCGTGTGCTGGCCAGCCCGTCCTCTTGGAACCAGAGGAACCCGAGTCCGACCAACACGCACGCCATTGCAACTTGCCTGCCAGCGCCACATCTGTAACATGTAAGAAAGTGCCGCTGAATAGCAATACGTCTGATGTCACAAAGGCATAAAAATAACTGCTCCAGGAGGGCCTAAGCGTCTTTAATTGGCCTCCATTAGGACACCACGTCTTCATCTTCAAATATGCCGGTTGCTTTCACCCTCTAAATATGGAACAAAGAAAAAAAAAAAGCATGTGGATGAAAGTGTCACCAGCCCCCTCTGCTACCAATGAAGGGATCGTGTTAGTAATGGATCATTTTTATGTGATGGTTAATGTCATTGGAATTGCTAAGCAAGGCAGGGTTTATAATGGTTCAGTCTTGGCTATAAATACTTTTAATAATGCTTGTTCTTGTAGTGAAAGTATACTATCTGGTTACTTTGAAATCTTTAGAAAAATATAAACATAAACGTTATTTCTTTATTTCTAAACATTTTTATTACATCTTTTACATAGATATTAGCTGTGCACATTTTATGTGCCTGCAAAATTTTAACTTGGAATAAATCCTTTGACACCAAACCCCTTTATCTGCCTTTTTAAAGTGTGCTGATCCTTTGAAGCCCAGTGAAAATAGCTATAGGTAATTATCATATGAGTCATAATTCTGTGACTTCATAGTCCTTTTCAAAGGTTGCTGAAGGATTTGATTCCTCAGGTTGAGCTTGCATCAGCACTGTATTTTTACCTCGCGGCCCACAAGCTGCACATAATGTATTCACGCAAGGCTTTATCACATCAGCCTAACATATCTCTGCCAGACGCTGTTTGCATGCTAATGCGTTTAAAAGCTGTGTGAGTCTCTAGTGGCTTGGCTTCCATGCAGTCTTTAGAGTAATACATTTCCCCGTTTGTCAAATGAGGCAAGTGTGAGGGGCTGTGGGAAGCACTGTTCCAGGTTCATGATTAAAGAAGCAGCACAAGGTTCCTTATGTGATGGGAGTATCAAGTTCAGTGCTTTGACAGAGACTTGGAAACATTCTCAGACTGAAAGATGTAATAACTTGACAATCCTGTTTGTGGATAGAGTTACATACTCCCTGAAATTGATGTAATATTGTATTCTGTTTAGTTTGCATTTTTTAATTATTCTATGATTTTTTTCAGGTATGACTGTATAGATCATGCTTGTCTGTAATGATTATGTACTTGTATTTGTACACGTTAAAAGGATTGAAACGTTTGAACTGGCCTTAAACAAATCTCAGGTTAATCCATGAAAAATCTTTCTAGGTATAATGCAGTTAACATGAAGAATATACTGTTATGCCTATTCTTTAATGTTCTTTTTTTTCTTCCTAACATTCACCTCCTGTGCTCCCAGCTGATGGCACCTTTGACAGTGGCCTGGGCTCCACAGTGTATTCTGACTCTCACAGCAGTCAGCAGAGCGTGATCTACCAGACTCTTCTTGACCCCATCTCCTCAGCTGGCCAGCAGGTCTGTAGCCCCCCGATTAATGATGTGTCGGCCCCTCCCCCTAGCCTGCACCAACACCAACACCAGCCGCAGCTGGGGCCCTGTCCCCAGCCTTCAGCAGTGAGTAAAGAACGGCACTTGAAGCAGTGCTTAAGACTGTCACAACACATTACACAGCCTAATGTCACACCCTGGCCACTTTCAGATCTTCCAGAAACCAAACAATAACATCTCCTGCTGCATACAGTAGTGTATGTGATGTGCTGTGACAAACATGGCCTTGTTAAAAAATGATTCTGAAAACAAAAAGTGTTATCTTCAACATGTTACTTTACACATCGGTCATTACAATTTGAGCTCTTTGGTGAGATTTATCATGGTTGCGCCAGGTTGTTTTTAAAAAAAAATTTGGTACTTTGTTTTAGTTAATTTCACTGCAAGCATTAATATTTATTTTTAAATGTAAAGGGTAAAGATGTTTGTCCTAACAGTAACTAAATTTGTTTTTCTTGTTCAATGCTGCTTGATACAGAAAAATTCTAGTGCCCCCACCATAATCACGGAGCCTGTTATGTCAGATGTTTCCTCCGATTGTTCTGACGACCAAGCGTCCTGTTCACATTGCCCAAACAGGCTAGGACTGAACCCGACACTTAGACGTGGAAGCACCTCTTTAATCGAAGCTCCCAAGAGCAGCTGCCTGCACCCCTTTTTAAGAGCGTCCGATGTGAAGTCTGAGCCTTGTGGTTGTCGGAAAGGGTTGCAGGTGCGGTCCACTCGGAAGGCATCTCAGAAGTGTGCATGTGAACTCTCGAACAAAAATCCTGCAGATGTGGCTGCTCCAAAAGATCACCTTTCTCTTTTCAGTCCGATTTTTGTGCAGCACCTTGCCTCAAAGTATGTGGATTTTCGCCGGCACAGTGATTCTGCTGTGGCATCTTCATCAGCAGCCTCCGTGCTTGCAGATTCCTTCGCAGCTTGTTCTACCCCAGCTGGGGGAAGTGGTTCCCGAAATAGAACTACTGGGGAAACAGTGGAGCAAAGGCGTTCAGAATTAGATCACTTCCAGTGTCCCATTCAGTTAAGGTCTAAACCTCCTTATTGTCAAGCCTGCTTGGCACACCTCCTGAAGTCTAGAACGGATTTCAAACATCCTGTACACACTCTGCTTCCACCTTGCTTCTGCAGTAAAATGACGGCGTGCTCAGGCACACAGCCCTGTCTGTCAGCCAGCAGCAGGAGCAACCCAGATGTTTCAGACCTTTCTTTGTTGCACGAATCTTTACATCACATAATTAACCGAAAGACTAGCTCCGCTTTTCTGAAAGCCCCCAAGCTTCCTGAATGGGGATCATATCGGCCTTCTGGTAGCCATGGAGAGGCTGTTGTGCATGCAGCTACAAAGCCGCAAGATAAAGGCATCTGTGGGAAAACCAGACTAAGTGAAAAGGCCAAACCAATGCCTCCAGCTGCCCAGAACAGCAGGGGCACCCAAGCCATTGAAAACAGACTCAGTATTATGGTAGGTCAGATAAAGAAGCTTGGTATGTGCTTAGCTCTCACCTGTTGTCCCAGTGGGCGAAGTGCCTGTAGAGTACTTACATATGGGCTAATTGCATTGAACTCCTTTTGCTCCTCCCCTGCTTTTGCCAAATGGCAACACAGTTTTTCATGAAAATGCCTTCCTTGTGTACAGTGACCCTTAAAAGAGATCCTTGTTTTTACGGACTGGAACTTCTCTTATATTTTTCCTGTTTCTTATTCCTTTAAATCTTGCAAACCTGCCCTTAACGTGTCTTGAGTGTCTCCTTGTCTTTCACAGTAATGGGAATGGCCTTTTTCCCCTAAACCCTTCCTTACACTGATCCTGACTTAAAAGAGGCAATTCAATATTACCAGCTGCCCCTCGAGACCCTTGGTGCATTACAGTATAATATTGAGTAATATATTTTTTCATAACACTTTCTACTGTTAAAAAATTAGAATTTTTTTGTATTGATTCTGTATTATTCCTGGTACCTGTTAATATTTAGATTAAACACACATTTAAATATTTTAGATACCAAATGACAGGTATATTTTATGTGCATTTACTTATTTCCTGAAATGTTTTATAAGGCATTTAAAAAAAAGTTAAGTTTCATTTCTCAAAATCCCTCACAAATCTTGTCAATTGACAGGGTTTTTTTTTTTTTTGCCTTTCTGTTAAGTTTAAGATTGAAAGCAATGTGCGAACTTGATCATCAGGTAATTCCAAGCAGATGTCTCTGGTACAGTTTTGTTTGTTCACCTGTAGTCTGAACTCCTCTAAAATCAGGAAGAAGCAGAATGAACATTCTTGTTCCACTATTATCTTTCAGCCTGGTCTATCTGTGGCTCAGAGCACAGCTGCTGTCCTCCCACAACAGGGTCACCAATCATACCAGCAGCCAACACAGACATTCGCAGTTGTCCAGTCAGCTGCAGGGCCCACTGTCCCACAGAGCCAAGCAGCCTCCACTCCTCAAGTCCAGCAGGTGAGGCAGTGCATAGCTTGCACTCAAACACAGATGGCAAACCTATCGATTACACAAATCTTCCCATTTGACAAACACATGATCCCACTTCCCATAATCTATCGACTTGTGTAATGAAAGAATTACAGTGTGTCCTCGTGCTATGTTGTCTGAGGGCATGGCATTAATCTTTGTGTCAGATGTTCACCGTATTGTTCAACTGTGAGTGGTATGGAAGTAGTCTCTGTGCACATTTGTGCTGACTTTTTGCTTTTTTTATTTTTAGTCTTCTTACCCTCTGTTTTCATTTCTCTTAGTTCCAAAGCTATTTCTACACCGCAACATTCCAGTCTCAGGTAGATTTTTGTTCCTCTGATTCAATTTAACCGTGTTGTTAAATAACTGGTTCTTTCAGTTACTAATATTTTGGTATTTGGTCATTTCAGACTGTTTCCTTAAAGCAACGCTTGTTATGAATTGGGTGAAGGGAGAATAACAGTGCGATCTGTGAAGAATCTGTAGAAAAAGAGTCTTGCATTAACTTGGCTTTTTGCCATTATAAATACACATTTATAATGTTCAAAAAAAATTCTTAAAGCATTTTGTTAGGAAGGATTTGGGGATATGAAATTAGCATTGCACATGACTCTAAAACCAGAGTGAGTATGTGGTACTTACTGTACATGTCCCCAGCATCCCCACCCAGCTTAATCATTTGACCTGTTACAAGCTCTGCTGATGAGGTGCGTCCCTCGCAGATGTCTTTGTAAGATTAAAGACGGGGAACATTGAGAGCCCTGGAAATGCTGATCCAAACGTGTTCTGCCATTTGTGGAAGATCAATCACAAGTCCGCTTGTGACTGTAATCTAAGCTCAGTTTCAACCACATTTACATTTTTGTTTTCCCCCCCGGGTGATTTTTTGGTGGCATCATAAGAGCGATTTCCATTAAAAAAAACGAACTTGAGAGGACATGTCAAGTGCAGGATATGATGCATAAAAGACTTCTGGTGGGAGGAAAACTCAGATGTATAAGCCAGCCTTTTAATTAGACACCCACGTGTGACCAGTGTCTTTCTTCTCCCCAGCCATTCACGCCGGCACAGGGTCCCGACATGCAGCCTGTGTGTCCCAGCCAGCCGGTCTTACAGCATGTCCACCAGTTCCAAGCACAGCAGTCCCAGGATCAGAGTCAACCGACCCACTCGCCGCCCCCACTCAAACCTCTACAGATCTCCACAGCACCGCTTCCCCAGTATGTTCATATCCCTCCCACGCAGGTAACTCTTCTCCCATCCTCTCACGCTCCGTGGTCCTCAGTTAAGTACTTTCTCGTAGCGGGGCTATACACTGAGTTTTTTTAGTCCTCGGGATTAGAGAACCTTAATGCTTTTAAGAGGCTCTGTCTTTGCTTTCTGAGCAAAATAATGAAAGTCGTGTTTATGGTTTTACAGCAGCTTTATTCTGGATGTGGGAGCTCATTTATTTAAGAATGCATTAGGCATTTAAGAAAATCTCCCTTTTAACTTGTGTGGAACCAGGCTTTGAAATGGATATTTACAACATTTTCTGCTTTCAAAAGTTTTGTGCCCTTCTTGTCTACATATTTCATCATCTCTTTACTCTTTTTTTTTTTTTGCCTTTTCCAGTTCCCTCAGCAGTTTCCTGTTATTCCAACAGCAACTCCTCTTGCTGGATGTGAATCTTTCCCTCCTCCTTCTCTTCCTTCTCACTCTGGCTTCCCCAGCACCAGCGCCCCCCCTGTGCCCACCTCTTACTTCTCTCCAGGACAAACAATAGCAGCCCCTTCAGCGAACGCCACTGTCTCCCTTCCTGCCACTCAGATAGCTCCCACCATGCAGCCTGGGATCCCAGCTCAGGCCCCCGGATCTGTCGCCTTGCAATGCCAAAGAGGGCCAGCTCCCATGCACTTGCTTGCCATGGCTGTCTCTGGCATTTCAGTTTTGCAAGCTCAGCAGCCGATAGCCCAGATCGCCCAGCAGCAGGTTTATCCTCCTGCTCTGCAGCAGATTGTTAACCCAGAAGTCCCTCCTGTGCAGGCTACTCATATAGCACAGAGTGTTTCTCAGCAGCTTCCTTTGAGCCAGCAGGTGCTTCAGCCCAGCTTAAACCCACTGCCTGAGCCTGCTCTACTTGTTTCTGAGCCTTCTGGCCAGGTAAATATAGAAGGGGTTGCTATGCAAATATTTTAAATATTTGAAGAATGGCAAATGAAGTCCATAATTTCATTTTCAAGACTCAACATGTTTTCTGATTTTCTGTATATACCATGTGCATGACACGGTCAGTGAAGAATAAATGTCTTTATTACCATTTTGAACAGACACAAAAAGAGAGCCAGCAGTGGATATTGGTAATTTAAGGACAAATCTTTAAAATCAATGTTGTCTATATTGTAAGCTGTTTCATGCATGGGGCATTTCTTCATTAAATTTAAGACTTGGAGTAATAACTATGTTCACTGAGGGAGTTTCCCAGCAGTGAAGTGCAGAACTTGTCATTTTGGTCTTTATCATTTTTAAAATCACATATTATACCCCATATTGCCTGTTTAGTCAAAGAAAGCATTTTCATATTTAACTTGCTTTTATAAAATTAATATGCCTTAAATTAATATATTGTTTTCCACAAATGCTATTTTTCTCAATCCCCCAATTACAACAACCTTTCACACTTGTGTGACGATTTATCAGAATATGTGTTAAGTTTTTTTTTTTCCTTCTCCATTTCAGATAAATATTGGACAAATCCCATCAAACTATCCCTTAGATTCCAGCTTACAGGTTGAAGCCCAAGTTCCAGCACCAGTCCAGTCTGCCCAGGCCCCTGTCCTGTCTCCACCTATGAAGATCTTGCTAGAAATGGGACCTACAACAGCTGGCCTAGAGCAAGCACTGCATCCCATTAGCACTCAGGCAGCAGATGCCTCTACAGTGTCCCAGCAAAGCAGAGACCGTGGACCTGTAGCAGATGTTTGTAAAGAGGTACAGGTGTTATCTGGTGTTTTATGGCCATGATTCTGCCATGCATTGCCTTTTTTAATTTATTTTTTCCCCAATCCTCTGCTTAGATGCTTTTCTTTTTAATTAAACACCTGAAAGTAAAATGTGTAACCTTAAACCATTTAGCAGATGATCAATACTGTGGGGGTTCGTAAAATAAAGTGAGTTTGCTACATTGCATTTTTTTCTCACCTTATCTAGTTTGGCAGGAATCTAAACCGTCTTTTTAGATGTATGGCCTAATTAAAAGGGATTTAGCAAACATATACAAAAGATACTGCTAACACATGAGTATGATTACCATAAGTTTGTGTTCACAAAGTTGAGTGTCTCTTATGTTGAAGTGTGCAGTGGAAATCATTACCCTATCATTAGCACAGCTACATGCGCCTGACTAATGAGCGCATGTAACTCGAGCGTAAGTCGTATGAGAGCATGTTCCATGCCACAAGGTGCACTTGAGGAAAATGGCTCCTAACTGTAAAGATGCTGTATGTTGACTCCACCTATTGTAAATTAGGCAGCAGAGATTGAAAACATTCAGAGACGTGTAAGATAGACAGATGTTCTTTGGAGAATATATAATATTCTAGAAAGTTTTTAAAAATATTATGTTGTTGGTATCACTGCCACCCAGACCTTTTTCTTTCTCTCTTTGGTAATGGTTCCCTTCCCTTGTGATAAGGAAACGGTACCATGTTCAGAGAAACCATTTGTGTTTCAGGGCAGTGTTGTATGTGAACTATCTCGGCATGCTGCTTTTTATTTTTCAGCATTTTAATATAGAAGTCTTTTATTGTGCGGTTTAGTACAATATGATGGTTGACGTATAGAGAAAGTTCTGTAAGTGGTGAATAATATAGAAAAAGACTATCCCGAGTCTTTAACTATTTACTATTTGTAATTTGTTTTATCTAAAGCTTGTCTACAAGCCATTTCTGTCATTTTTGGTCAATGCCCATTTTTTGTTTTGCAATATTTTCAGGAATCTACACCAGACAAACAGGTGCCTCTGCAGAGTTATTGCTATGATAGGTAGGTGCTGACAGGAGCTTTTAGTTTTCTACTTCTGATACTGTGATCAAGCTTTTACTTGCCTCTTAATTTTTTTTTTACTTGCAAAATATTGAATTCAAACTTCCTTTTTGAAGGAGTAGAGTTAACATATAACCTTTTTGCCATCAGTAACCAAAGTACATGTATTGTACTGACTCTGAAAGGTCAGCCATGGAGTATTTCAGAGATTGCGGATAACTGTTGGATTCAGCTCGAGTGAAATTTTCCAACTATCATTTTAAGAAGAAAAGGTTGTAAATATGCTTGTTGGCCCTTGTTCTGAGTAGTGTGAATTCGGACGCCACTTCGGGCAAAGAGATGAGCGATGGCTGTGAAGGAGCCCAGAGCAGCGGGAAGCAGGAAGGCAAGTCGAGGAAGCATCACAGGAGGTCGACACGAACACGCTCACGGCAGGAGAAGATGAGCAAGCCCAAACTGACCATTCTGAACGTGAGTGTTGCTTGTTCATTTCTGTTCCTGGGCCGTCTAGCTTTTGCTCCAGTTGAGTTTTACGTCACATGCTGACTTATATCTGCTCTCTATTGTGAGGCATTTTTTCCAATGAAAATGTGCTTTAGCCTCTTGCCAAGTTGGATGACAGTCGTAATTATTGTGAACCCTGTACTGATCAGCAAGAGTCGGGACTGCTCTTATTCAGGTGTGCGAGCTGAAGTATGACGTATTGGACTGAAACAGAAGGGAAAACAATGACTCCATGGGGGTGTCTAATACCTTGTCATTTCCACCTGTGTCTGTTCATCATCAAGTAATAAGCTATAAGTAAGGGCGCCAATCTTAGGTTAGCATTTTCATGAGAGACTGTACTGTATAAGTTTCCATGGCTGAAGTTACTGTAAATGCACTTCAAGTTGGATATTTTTCCATTATTTCCAAAACCATAGCAGTAGAGTGGCAGAAGATTCAAACAATCTTTAGGTCTGTCAGCATTTTAACGAAAAGAAGGAAAATGACCCATTCCACTTGAAGCAGTGATGCATAAATTTAGTAGATAAAAACAGAACAGTAATCTTAACTATGCATTGGGAATGAACAAGTGACTTTTGGGTGAATGTAGTCCATATCTTCAGGTAACAATAATAAACTCTTCTAAAGGCAGCTAGATTTCAGAAAAGCAGAATAATGTCAGGAACCTTAATCTTTCAGTATGTGACAGCTTTTTTAAAGAAATTATTTTTTGGAAGGTTTTTAGTCACATTTTGAGAGAACACAAAATGTGTATATCCAAAGAAAAGTAACTTTGAAGTAAATTCCAGCTCTTTAAAAAAAATAGCCTTATGTTAAAATGTATTCATTGACCTTTCCATTTCCCCTTCCTTTTTATTATTAATGAAACCAGTTATATTCATCTTCCAACAGGTCTGTAATACAGGAGATAAGATGGTTGAATGCCAGCTGGAGACGCACAATCACAAAATGGTGACGTTCAAGTTTGATTTAGATGGGGATGCTCCTGAGGAAATTGCAACCTACATGGTAGGTTTTACAGGTGCCAGAAAGCAGATTGATTTCTAATGTTCTCAGTTTTTTTTAAAAAAAATCATTCTAATGGTAATTTCCTTATTATTTTGAAATTGAGATTCTATTGTGTATAGGGTTTTCAATCTGTTACCAGATAGATAGGTTGTGATGTGGATGGATTTTAAAATTGGCATAAGGACCTCGCCTGAAACTGTGTATTTTGAAATCCAATTAAACTTTTTTTTAACCATGGTACAGTTGGAAAAAAATCTTAGGGCTTGCAGCCTTCTCCTGAGATGTTCCCATCTGGTGTTTTTACACATTGAAGTATGTGCTTTGCCTTTTCTCTTTTTAAAGGTGGAAAATGATTTCATCTTGCATGCGGAGAAGGAGATCTTCATTGAGCAGCTGAAAGATATCATTGATAAAGCAGAGGATATGCTGAGCGAAGATACAGAAGGAGAGCGAAGCTCTGACCAGGGAACAAGCCCCCAGCAGGGCCATGTATCAGGACTAGAGCTGGGAGAGGTGGGAAAAGAGTTCAATGTGTAGCCTTAAGGTCCAAAAACATGATGCATCTCCCTTGGTTGCTTTGATGACCCTTGTATGTATTTGTGGCAGAGATATCACTATATACTGCAGAGTTTTCAATGCAGCAATGGGGAGACTATGCTCAAAATGGAGTCCTTTCCTCCAAAGAACATTTTTATATGATCAGTCAAGAGGACCCCTTCTTTTCTTGGTTAACTTGGATGCTCTTTATTTCAGTTATGCTCAGTGCTTTGACAGTTTAATCTAAAGATCTTTTCTGTAATGTACTTTTCTCTGCTTGAGTTTTTTTTAATTACTGAAATGACAACCAATTTCTGTCATTTGATTAGAAATCTTATCTTTACAAACTAGGATCATTAGTGACGCATTTCTGGTTTTTTTAGAATGCAACAGCACAGCAGCCTCGTACCAACCAGCCAGTTTATCAGCAGAATGGTAACTACTGTATATTTACTTGCTCTTGGTTGCCTTTTTGTTGTGTGATGGTGCATACAACCCTTAATTCTAAAAGAAATTAGGAAAAGGCCACTGCAGTGAGATGTTAAGATCAAATTGATGAGTAATACGGCTTACTTGTTTTTCTGGACTGCCTGATCTTTTTCTAATCATGTTTATTCTTTATCATTTGATGCATCTTCATTGACTTTTCTCATCTTTAACAGTACTTCATACTGGCAAGAGGTGGTTTATTATTTGCCCAGTTGCTGAAACTCCCACAACTGAGGAAAAGGAGAAGTCGTCAGCAGTACTGACATCAGCAGCACAGCCTGCTGCTTCTCAAGGTAAAATTGCTGCCAGAGAATAAAGCCTACAAAAAGTGCTAGCTTTATTAAGAAGAGAAAACCCATTAGAACAGATTCTAGCCTTCAGCTTTTTAATGATAAATATGTTAAAGGGCTTTCATATTTGTTGAAGGTCATATGTATATGGGAAGAAAACATAGTTGTAAAGTTGTTTTGTAAGGCTTAATTTGGCCTGTAGGTCAGAGGAATTATGTGAGGGTGTGCATCTGTGTGGACAAATAGGACAGCGAAGAGGGCAGTTATGTAACGGCACCATCAGGCGAGTACTGTGCTTCTATGAAGGACGTGCATTGTGTGTTATTATAGATCACTCCTGCTTCTTTTGCACTTGCAGAAAGATGAGTTGGAATGTGATGCTCTCAGATATGCGGGATGTTCAGCAGAGTTTGCCAACAATTTTTTTTTTTCCTGCTTCTAGAGCCAGAAGCCCAGATCAATACCACAGCAGTGCCACTGTCCACAGTGGCAGCTCAGGGTTCCACTGAGGTCTGGGATGGTCACAACAGCACACCCCCACCTTTCACTACAGGCGCTGCAGATCGAGCAGTTCTTCCCTTGTCTGCTTCAGTAGTATCCAAAGGTACCCAAATTAATGACCTAAAGAGCGATGCAAGGGAGCTTGAAATTCAGCAGACGCAGCTGACTACTGCTGAGGGACTTCCACGTGAAATTCGGAGCTCCCTTTCAAATGATGAACCTTTCAGTGGTCAGCCCAGCACCATGTCACCCATTCATACAGTCCAGCAAGTGACTGAAATTGCATGTGCTGCCTCCGTTGTTGCAGATATCCCCTGTTGTCCCATCGTGCCACCTCTCTCTTTAGATATGACAGCTGTTCAAGCGGTGCCATCTCCGCCCCTGTCGGCAAGGGACACCAGCCATATTTCAGACCTTCCAACCAGCCAGGCTGAAAAACCCCAGCAGCCTGTGGTACTGCAGCAGCCTTTTGCAACCTCCATGCAGTCCTCAATGGCAAAATCGCCCTCTCAACCCCAGAGCCCAGCTCAAGCTCCCCAACATTATTTGCAGCAGCAAATCTCAACACCTGGCCCGTCATCCACCCAGCAAGCTTACCTGGTGGAATCCGATGGTGAAGGCCCTCGTCGAGTTGAATTTGTTGACAACACGATCAAGTCGCTAGATGAAAAGCTGCGCAATTTATTGTATCAAGAGTATGTCCCTATGTACCCGGCCAGTGGGACATCTGAAACTCCTGGATCTTGCACTGAGTATATTCACTCTCCGCCCATTATTGAAAACGCAGTGGTTGGAACTGAAACTTGCACGTCCAGCCTCATGGGGAATGGGGTCCCACCCAGTGAGCCTGTAAGCTGTGCTGTTCCCAGCCGAGTGTCTGCATGGTCTGGATTTGAGGATCAGACTGTAAGTCTCTCTTTTTAAATTGTGTTATAGCAGTAACAGGGCAGAATAGAAAATTGTGATGTGATATATTGCTTGTCAGGTGTGTCTCTCAAGTGCTGCCCATCTTCTTTTGATAGTTTTTCCATATCCATGTTTTGAAAGTCAGGTGCTGCGCTGGTTGTAAAATTAGGCATGTAAAAGTGCTTTTCACATTTAAACTGGTTTTGGTTTATTTGGTCTCCTCAGATCAATGTGTTGGCTGCAAAAATGTAAAACACCTTGCCATGACTTTATTAATATCACTTAATTTCATAAGTGAGCCTGGTCCTTGTGCTTTAGTGGTGGATGAAGTGAGTCCCTTCAACTTTGGTATCAAATAGTGCTATACAAATGCAAGCAGTCAGAATTATTTGATCATCTGACATGCACTTAGACAGTGAAACCCATCCAGGATTGGAATGTTCATCAGGTTAACTAAGGATCTACAATACTAACATTTGATCAGCCCATTCAATACTTTTTGCTTCAAGGTGTTTGTGCTCTGTCAGTGCTTTTAAAAGTAATGTATTTCACACCAACAGTTCTATTTTTGGCTGTATCGCAGATGTCCAGACAAAATCAAGCTTAGGTCATCTACCAAAACTGATCTCACCCTTGAACTAATGATGGAAACTTATTGATTGCACTAATTGCATTTAATTGTGCATCCAGCCAGTGAGTTGGAGGCAAGGTCTTTTATATCTCAATGTCATATTCCAATGTATTACTGTCCCAGGCACAAATTACTCAAACATGCATATGGAGAATGTATTTATTACAGCATGACTACTCTTTGGTTCCTAAATAAAAATGGTAAAAACCAAAAAGTAAATGTTAATTATTTACAGTACAGTGCAAATATACTTTGACTTTTCTTTCAGTTTTGTTATAAGTGAACACTGAAACTGCATTTAAATTTCCTTATCTGTACTGAGCTGTCTTATGTGACAGTTTTGACTGTAAAAAAGTAGTTTTGAAATATGACATATCTTATAATATGTTTCCCTCTCAAATTCTCAGGTATTAGAAAAAAATGAAATGAAATCTCCAGTAGAGAGCGAAGGTAGGTTGACCTTAGGAATTGCAAAATGTACAGTTAAACCCAATGTATTGTTTAAAAAACAAATGTGGTACATTTAAATTAATTGTAATATTGACCTGAAAACTCCCTTCAGATTTCAGCTCAGCTGTTTAAAGAAATAAGTCTCAATCACCTATTCAGGTGGCTTGAATTTTCATACGGTATATTTTTCTCTATTAAATAAATTTAATTTAGCACACTCTGATTTTATCTTCCATAACTCTAAGTAATAAACATGTGAACTACTTTGCAATTTTATTGGTGTTTTCATTTGCAGTGTATTAGACTAAAAAACCATGGCAGTCACAGATGGCACTGATGGAGCCTAATTGCCTCTCATGGGTCTCTGTGACATTATACAGCATTATCAGCAATGTATGGGTGTTCAGCATTGTCAATGGGCCATTTTAGATGTGCTCAAATGGATACATTGATTCCTAAGGACATGAAGGAAAACTGCAGTCAGGTTGTACATAACCAGATATTCACCTTAATTTGAGACCTTAAATTGACCTCACTACATAAGGTCTCCACTTGTGTGCTAGCATTCAGATATTGGTCTTGCTGAGTGCAGAGTTGGTCAAGTTATTCACGCAAAGGAAGAACTGTTCAGTATGAAAAGCAAATTGCACCAATGCAAATTGGAATTGGTTGGTGCTCATGCAGCACACAGTAAGTAGAGAAGTATAGAAATTAAATTACTACCCTACATTTTTTACAGGGATTCATCCATTAGTTAAAATTTCCCTTTTCTACACGTCACAGTTGATACAGAGGAACATACTGTAAGTTTTTTGTAACTTTGTACTTCTGTTTTTTAGAAAGTGGAATTAAGAAACAGACTGACTCTGCAGCTAACATACAATCTATTTCTGGAAACAGCCGATTCCAGGTAACAAGTTTATATGGAAATGCCTCTAGCGTTCTTCTGACAAATGCTAGAAAATTCCTGTGCTGAATGTTTTTGGTTGTACATGATTCCACTAGTACTGCACTGCAAGAGGGAAACTCATTTTCATGTATACAGTTTGAACTGCAATCTTTTTGGTATTTACCCTTTATTTGAGATATGAAAACACACAGAGCTAAAAACCTAGCATCTTTAACTAAAATAGGAAGGGAAGGTTTCCATGGGGCTTATATTGTCATACCCTGCCCCCTTTCCCCCTGAAGCACGGTGGCTGAAATTCTTTCGGTCAAATGTGGAATCCACTCAAAAGAGGTTTGTAATTAAAAGCTATAAGCCAGCATCACGTGGCACTGCATACCCACAGCCATCCTCGACATGTTAAACAAGGAAAAGCTGTTAGCCTGTGAGGCCCTGGATAAAATGAATAAGCACATTAACAAATCAGATATAAACACACCTCTGTTAAGGACAGCCTTAACAACCTTAATTCAACTTTGATAGTGTAATCTGAACTGCAGTAAAGCATTTTATGTCGATTTTCATTTCTAGCCATACTGACATCTGGGGCTTAACTTTTTTTGGTTTTGTTTTAAAACTATCCTGCTGCAGTTTGTGTAACTGTGCTTATGAACCCTTGTCCTGTAGGACCCCTCTGTCTTCTGGTTTTTGTCCCTGACATATTCTTGATTGCGGGCTAATAGATAACCAGAACCAGTGCGAGGAGTGTTTTTTTTTTTAGAATTTGCTTTAAACTCTCATAAAGTTGATTTTCAAGTCAGCCCTTACTGGTTTCTGAGCTGCAGAGCTCCCCTCATGCAGGTATGTTGTTGCCTGAAATGTAACCAAGCAAGTCTCTGCAGAGAAAACCCCATTATGGTAATGTTTGAAAACATGTCCATGTCTCCATTCATCATAAACTGATCACCTATTAATAGCAGTTTCATCAGAAATAAGGGTAAATAAGTTGAGGAGAAACTGCATAATTCTGTATATAGAGGTTGTTTGAAACATTATGCTTTTAGGGTATTTTTGTGCAGAATCTGGTAAACAAAGCGTAAACTAACTAGCTGATCTAGTAACAGTTGGTTAAAACTGATGAAAACCTGCACGCAAATGGGTTCTCTAGGACCAAGGGTAGAAACCACTTGTGTGTATTTAGTGTCTGCCAATGTTAGTCATACCAGTGGTGTTCCTAAAGCTGTTTTTTTTATTTTAAAGTATTTCTTTCTCTCTTAGATTATCCCTACTCCTCCAGACATTGTGAAAAAACTGGAACGAAACCGAAAGAGCAGAAGCACTTGTGTGTCCCCGATACCTCCAAGTGCCAAGGGTGCTGACAATTCCCAGGCGGCTGTGCTGGCAAATGGGGAGACTTATTCGCTTCTTGAAAAGGAAGATCTCGCAGAGCTGCGGTGCAGAGACAACCACATCAAGTCCGATGAGGTCTCCCCCGTGACGACCATTGGCAGGTTCTCTGTGGTTAGCACCAAGGATGAGGTCACTTTGAAGATGCGCAGCAATAGGTATTCAGCACCACCAGACTTTTACCAGGATGTGCCTCCTTCAAGCCCCAAGCTGAAGAAGTCCGTCCCACGAGCTCAGACCGCAGTCCCTGTTGATGTGACCATCCACAACCACCTTTCTTCAGACTCTGGAGAGGAGAGTACTCCATCTAAGATACCCACCACTCAGCCTGCAAGTCTAGGTGACAACTCTGGTGGTGACTTAATGAAGAAAGCTGTGGCTTTCCTGAGAAGAACTGGGAAAAGCAGTAGTATCCAGAGTTCTGACTCTCCAAGTAGACAGGGTACAAACGTCCCGACAATAAACATCTCATCCTTCCACTCCCACTCCTCCTACATTAGCAGTGATAATGACTCCGAATTTGAAGATGCTGATATAAAAAAGGAGCTGCAGAAGCTGAGAGACAAGTATGTTTAAGAGCAGCTATTTGTGGCTTATTTTTCAGTTGTAAATTGTTTTTTGCTTGGTGCACACGCATTTTTTTATATAATTTGAAGTAAAGGGTAAACAAGTTAGGGATACATCCAACTGAGATTTTCATCAGTTTGTTTATTTGTTGTGATTAGAAAAGCCTATTTTTACCATAAAAGGGGGATCCTGTATTTAAAATGCTTTAAAACACTTTTTACCAATTTTCACCAAGGAGCGTATTCAGATGGAATAATGTGATGCATTTTAAGTATATTTTGTGTGTCTCTCTAGGCACATGAAGGAGATCTCGGAACTGCAAGCTCTTCAGAGGGGGGAGATTGAGCTCCTTTATAAAAAGCTTGGAAAACCTTTGCCCCCAGCTGTGGGTTTCCTCCATGCTGCGCCACCTACTGGCCGAAGACGCAAAGCCAGCAAGAGCAAGCTGAAGGCTGGGAAACTGCTTAACCCACTGGTTCAACAGCTGAAAAGTGCTACGAATAACACGAGTGAGTATGAAACCAAAACATGTCGGATTTCTAGAACGATTGCGTTAAACATTCAGATTCATGTTACTTTCAATGAAAATAACAATCATTTGAATTATTGATTGATTATTGATTATTGAATAATTAAGTTTTTCTAAACCTTCCATTGAAAGCTTTTTTTGAACTAAATTAATGTGCATATGCAACTTCAATCTCAATATCAATGATTGCGGTCTTGTTTCTGTTACGGTGGAGAAGAATGCAAACCTTACACTATACAGTATGTATGCAGATATACGTATATGCAGTACTTTCAAGGATCAAAAGCACTCATCTTTCTTTTCTGAAGGTGAGCCTGCTATGAATCCGCCTGCCTCTTCGGCTAAAGAGTCCAGTCTGGCACACAGCACTGCCTTTTCCACGGCAAGCACTCTGCCTCCCTCAGCATCTGTTATTCCCGCAGCAGAACCTGTTCAGACACAGCAGCCCTGCTCAGTCAAGGGGTCGCTGTCCTCCGACAACATCTACTGTGGCTTCCTCAGTGAAGGGACAGGGCCGCACAGTGGCCTTGGTCAAGGTGATTGTCTCCCTGCACTTTAGAACAGAGCAGAATGGAATACAGTGAGCTGTTTTGTAATCCCTGTCCTGAAATCTGTGGTCCAATTACCTTTGGCTTTACAGATGTGTCACATGACACAAGAATCAAATAGATTTGACATTGAATATTTTTACTGTTGTCGCTGTAATCCTATTTTCAGTGGTGACATTACATTATATTACAGAATGAAAGGAACAAATGTTAAAAGTTCCTTCTTTTCTTTGTGGGCATTCAAGAGTAAATTCATAGGTAGGTTGCCCACAATGAAATACTGGGCCTGACATATTTTTGTTCAGTGTTTTTTTTAAAAGATGTGCAGTTGAGTTTATTCTAAATTAGTCTTTTTATAATTCATCCTCAAAGGTAACGTAAAAAAACTTCAGTTCTGTAGTGTATCCCTTTAGAGGGATAGATTCTGAGAAAAATGCATGCAGGATTTTAGATGAGTAAATGGAACAGCACATTGCAAGAAATGCTGCTCTAAAAGACAGTTGATCAGTTGTGTTTTGAAGCACTCCTGTGTTGTACGTTTTTGGCAGTTTGACATTGTTTATGTGAAAATACATAATGGTAATGAAACATGAAATTCTGTGAAATGTGCATTTAGAAAACATACCTTGAACAAATCAAATTGCAGCTTTTAAAGTGTAATATATATATATACACAGCACATTAGTTATGGGTATTTATAATGTGGCAAAAAATGTTAATGAAGAGCCTGTGTTCTGCAGAGTCAGGGGAAAATTGTATTTTATTGGTTTTTGGGTTTTGATGCTATCCGTCAGTATTAAAAGTAGAAAGGGATGTTACCCCAGTATCATACATGTTGCTCACTCATTCTAACATGTACAGTGTGCCCTTATGCATCCTTAATGCACCTTCCTGCATGCAATCAGCTACCTGACTGACATTTTCTTGGCTGTGTTAATAAAATTCTGTGGGTTATTAAAAGCCTAATAATGGTTTAGGGACTCTGATGAGAGCTGTTTTGTACTTCACAAGTGTTTTTGTTTTTTCTTCCCTCTATATTCATTTGCAGGCTGGACGGTTTACCACCAAACGTCTGAGAGAGTGACCTATAAATCTAGTAGCAAACCTCGTACCAGATTCCTCAGTGGACCTGTGTCTTTGTCCATCTGTTTGTATTTGTTCTTTTGTACTTTACCTCATTCCATTCCTTTTTCCTCTTCAGTTTTTTCCAGTTTTATATTTGGGCAGGCTGCCTGATTATTATTTTTTCCCCACAGCCAGCTTTTTGTTTTAACCTTCTCATTTTCTTATTTTGAAGCTCACTTATTCTTTCATTTGCCATACAAATGCTTTCGTGCACTGCTTTTGGCTCGCAACTGGATACCAAAAGCATATGTGGAAGAGCTCATCTTCTCTAAACAGGCGTTTGACATGGAATTTGATCCTGAGTGTACCAAAGCCTTTGTATTTTGTGTACTTTATGTTCGAGTAATACTTTGAGTTGCAATGTGGCAAATGTGCAGATCTGCAGCCCTTGTGTCAAAAAAGGGAAGAATCCAGGCCTTCCATTGAAGAATGGTCTCTTTCACACATGTTTGGACAATGAAGACATGCATGTAACAAGCTGATACAATACTAGGAGGTCACTGGGAATAACATCTCTATAAAAGGGCTGTATTTAAAATATTATTCTATTTAATTCTACTGTTTAATTTGTTGCCTTACTTGCATGATGAAAATGCTGATACAGAAGTGCTCCAGCTAGTATTTTTTTATTTCTTTATTATTTATGGCTTAATGGAGCATTTCCATAGAGTTTGTTTTACTTTTTAATCTTTTTTATGTGAGCTTTAAGGGATCCTGCCCCCTTCTTATGCCAAGGTGACCATTCTTTCTTTTAATATACAAATTCTGTGAAAAGTGATCTGGCTGGAGCACTAGTCAGTTTTTTTTGTTATCCAAAATGGCATCCTCAATAAACACATAGAACTTCATTGTTAGTATAATTAAGTAGATATGAGCACACTAGTATAGATCATGCTCTTGAAGGTCAATTGTATTGAAAATTGAGAATTGCATTTTGTTTTGGAAATTCTTAGGAATACTGTTCCTCTTTTGCTATACCTGACTATCTGTCAGTTTGCCTTTGTGTGCTTTGACTAAGCTCGCAGACCATTAATGATTTACAGGCAAACCCATTGTGAACATGTAAAGATATATTGGTCCGATAAGGTACCATAGTGGAGGTTTGTTCCCTTTGAGCTGCAGTTTTTTTTTGCTTGAATATTGATGATCATGATTTATTGAATTGAAGTTAGAATTTCATTATTTTACAAATCAGTCTGAATAATGCATTTGCTGCTTAATTAAAAACAAAGACCGATTATGGCACAATTCTTTTGGAAGCTTTTGTTATTCTGTGGTCAGTGGAAAAATGCTATTTGTGTCATCTGACAGTCTCCTTATTTTCTGGAATACTATATAAAGAGACACATTAATCCAAACACTAAAAATATATAGTTTTGTCAATGTTACAATTGTGTATAACACTGAAATTGTCAAATATTAGAAGTTATTGTTGAAATTGAAAGCATTACAGTAGTCTTGAAAGGGGTTTTCAGAAGGGGAGGAAGAAATTGCCAGTTTCCCTAGCTATTAAAGATACAGTACTTTCTACCCCATAGTTAACTGTTGTAGTTAGTTTCTTTCCTTTTTTGCATTTTAGAAATCTGTGGCTGTTTTTAGTGCACTTTTTTTCTTATGTAGACATTTAACACATTTTTAAATTAAATTGTTGTATTCTTTTATATTCTGTAATTTAACTGAAGTTTTTTTTTGAAAATGAGATTTTCATCCTTTTTTTTTTTGCCTGTGGACTTTCGGAGCAATATATCTTTATGGAGCTACAGCTTCGGAATGTGGATTTTCATGGTTTCAAAATTCCTACCACATATGAAGGGCACAGACCTCTCCTTTTGTTCTAGGATGTCTGTCAGAATTTTATTTTTGGAATGAATGCACAAGTAGCAGGTCCAGCTTTTGCCATCTAAATCACTGACTAAAACACCCTTTTCCCCCCTTTTCCTCTTTACACTTAATAATGGCTTTGTATTGCTTTGAAACAGCTTGTCCTCCAGATCTG
The DNA here is from genome assembly GCF_059453375.1 of Lepisosteus platostomus. Classification (NCBI taxonomy): domain Eukaryota; kingdom Metazoa; phylum Chordata; class Actinopteri; order Semionotiformes; family Lepisosteidae; genus Lepisosteus; species Lepisosteus platostomus. Next base: position 64,622,782 of record NC_142616.1, on the reverse strand, counting down.
TTGTGTTCAGTCTGTTAAGGCCTAACTGTCTTTGTCTTGTATTGTTTTACCTTGTAGGGTCTACCCTGAAACGACTATGTCTAGGCAAAGAGCGCAGTAGTAGTAACTATCCCATTTTCTTTCTTGGTCTTTTTCCACGTGGCATGAGCACACATTTTGCTTTGCACCAGAATCATGGCAGTTATTGAAGCAGTTCCTGTGAAATGTACTTGACCACAGGCTGCGTTTCATACGTGTCATAAGTGGGGGGTACTTTTTCGGTTTTGGTTTTAGTGCATGACCCGTTGACTGCTTTACAAGTAAACGTCCTGGAGTAGCGATGTTTGACTTTTTATTTTGTATCAGCATTAATTAGTTTGACATTTTATTGGTGTTAATCATTTCAATGAACCGGGGCTGGAATGGAAGACCACTTCGCTGCTGGTTTCTTTGTAGGAAAGTCTGAAACCAAAATGTTTTCCAAATGTGTTAAGTGAAGTGTTGGAGGTTCAAAAGAGTGTTTTAATTAATGAATAAATGAACTAGATATAATGCCTAAAATTTCTGTTGAATAATACTGGCGTTTTCTGTTGCCTTTATCATGTATAGCACTAGCATTACCTCTTTGATTGTTTTCTCAGCCTGTGTCATATAGTGTTGGCAGATCCACCAATTGATATACAGTATACGTATATTCTAAGGAGAATCTCTACCCCCACAGAGTCTTATTCTAGTCCAAATGTGGTTTAGCTTGACAGATTATTGCATTTAGCCCTTATTTACAATTTAAAAGAGCCTTGCCTACCAACTAGTGTTTTTCTTAGCATTGGGAGTTTAAAATCTCCAGAGGACCACGTCATGGTTTCAGGTTTTGTAAAGTTATTGAAGTTGAATTGCTCCTAGTAACGTTTCTGCGCCCTTGGTTCGGTTTTGGTTAACCTCCCTGTTAAGTGCGCTTTCAGACTTAGCTGTAGTTCTGTTGATCCAAGGGGTTAAACCAAGCAGCGAAGTGGTTCAGGGAGGTATAAGCGAAGTGCAGAATTCTAAGAGGCGCCTGTCTTCCAGGGTCGTCTAACGGCGGCAGCGCAGCTGCGGGGGCGCAGAATCCACAGCCGCAGGCCGTGCCAACAGCCCCTCCGCAGCAGCTCGCCGGCCTGGCGCAGGCTCAGGCCAACAACAGCAACAACAAGAAGGGCACTTTCACAGACGACCTGCACAAGCTTGTGGATGACTGGACCAAGGAGACCATCGCGGCTGCCCACGCAAAGCCCTCCCTCAACCAGATCAAGCAGAAGAGACAGTGGCACGACATGGATCCGAAACCCAAGCCAGCTATACTGAATGAGGTGAAGGGAGAAGAGAGGGCATTGTTAGCCGAGGTTTAGCAATAAACCTATGTAACATTAAAATTGACCAGCACCCCCTACTTAATGTAATTTCTGTATGAGTACGTTTTTTCAGGGATTGATAAGAGAATGTCATCGTGTTAATATTTTCTCTGCTGCTTAGTGGTATGTGTCTTTTAATTCACGGGAATCTATTTGGAAATCATACGAGTCATACATGTAGGTAGTTTGCAATGGAAATCCTTTGAAAAGTGATGTGCATGGCTGTAGAGTGTAATTTTATTGGGAAAATCGCAGGCTGCAGTAAAACTACATTCTTAACGATTTAATGGGTATAATATTTCATAACTGTTAAATATTTAAAATCCGTGTCCTTCTCTCCGACAGGTGAAATATCCAAGTGTACCTGGGACAATGAAGTACCAGATCCCCCTTTCGTGCCCCATGACGGCTGCCCTGGCACCTGGAATTCAACCAGCCTTGAATGGCAATACAATTGCAGGGATAAAGCCTAACTATTTAATGCCAGCCTGCCAGTTTGGAGGAGTGATGCCAGCATCCATGTATGGAATACAGTGGCCCGGGATAGCTGGGCCAGTGGGTCAAGTTGGAGTACTAGGTGCCCCAGGGGTGGTAGCATTTCCTTCCATTGGCAATTCTGGTTTGCAAGTCTTTCCTGTGCCACTACAAAACCCCATTTTGAGCCCGCCGAGCCCCAACATGAGGACTACTTAGCTTCACTTTCTGTCATGGTCCATTGTTTCAAAAGCTTTACTCCGGAGTGTACTTGCTTATAGATAACACTTGTGCTGTTGGATATGGTTCTGCTGGCAACTGATGTAGGGCTGATTGAGCACATAGCCATACATTGCATCATGCAATCACTGTGAAACATTTTCACAAAGATTAAACGGTAGTTTGTTTTGGGCAATTGTAGCTTCTCAACTATTATTAAGACACTTTATTAATTATATGCTTGTATGTTAAAACACTAGCAACTGGAAAAAAAAATGTATAGATGTTTTGAAGAACTTGAACTTATTCTTAAAGTTAATTACCCTGCAAGAGTATAGTGCCTTGAATCATGCTTTTCAGTTTCTGCTGGAAAGAGGTATGTAAATGTTTGAAAGATTTCTTTTTTAACTTTTTTTGGCATTCTTTAGAAATAATTGGTTGTTTACATTTAAATGCCCTCTCAACACTGCACTATAAATGCTGTAGATGTGTTTATTTCGATGTGGGGGAACAAACAACACTTTTTTTTTTAACATTTCAGTTGCTGTCTCCACCTGAAACAGCAGACTTGCCTTTTGATTTCCCCGCAGGGATATGTGGTTATAAGATTTCAGAACATACACTTTCACCTGCTAGGTTGGTGCAACATCCTGCATGTTGTACTTAACAAATGTACAGTCAGAAATGATTTGAAGATAGTTATAAATTCTAGCTTTTTTTTTATTAACAGTGTTCCTTATTCATGGGATCAAATTTTGCGGGCACAATTTAAAAGCTCAGTTCCAGATATCTGCAATGTTTTGAATGCTTTTTTTCTTTTTAATAAAAGTTATTTGCGCTTTTGTTGAATCTACTGAATGTTGCATTAATGTTCAGATATTATAGTGGCCTTTTGTTAAGCCTTAGTAAAAAAAAATGGATATCTGGAGCTTGTTTCCACTCTTTAAGTTTAGAATTTGAAAACTGAGCAGTTGCATAAAATAAATGCATTTACAGCTATTACTTTAGGGCACTACTTTTGTTTCTTCATCACTATTTATTATTTTGGGAGCAGTGCAATCACTAGTTTTTGAACACAGTAGTTAACTGTATAAGTTATTTAGCTTTGGTTATGTACATTAAATTTTTCAATGCTGCTAGTTTGACTTCCATTTGTGTAGTTCCTCAATTAGCGAAGAATGCAAGGTGAAGGACACATTGTCTGGCTGCAAACCCAATAACACATTTGCATGACTTCATGTACAAAAGGTCAGGAGGAAGCTAATTCAAAATACCAACTACTGGTATTGAACAAAAATTACACAATGTAACTTCATCAAAGCATTGGTAATATTTTTTTTGTAAATTTATAATGTGAAACAGTGTTATCACTATGTCAGAGCAAATGTGAATTGTGGTATTTTTCTGGGGCTCTTACCAATAAAGACAAAGCTTTTTTTTCCTCTTCTTTCCAATTGTCCTGAAACATTTTATTCATTTGTCCTCTTAATGTGAATCTTAGGAATGATTTTTTTTTCTCATTTTAAAACCTTGTACAGTACTACATCTTTCTGTTAATGTTCTTTAAAGTGATTAGCTGATGTAAATGAATCGGCTAATCGTTAAACACTCTTTTGAAATAGTTCTTGATGGAGTTGGAAACTGGAGGCAAAACCACTACCATTTTTTTTCTGCTGATATAAAAGCCGTTTCACTTTATAGACAAAATGGCACAAGATCGTTAATGAACTGTACATGTGAAATCGATATTTTTGCTTTTACGATTTGTGTATTGAATCGAAAAAATACTCTACAAAAATATTGGCACAGGTTTAAAAATAACACTGTAGAAAGTAAAATGTTTAGGCACACTTCTTATTCTTTCATGCAGTGATGATTTTATACCACGTGCTGAAAGGCAGTGATGTCTTGTTCTGCCAAGCTGTGAATTGTATAGTTCTACTGTAATTATAAGTGTTATCTATTTTTTTGTTCCTACCCTTTTAATATGTATTATTCCATCAATTCGGTTTGAATTGGATTTTTATAGAATATTATGCAGAATCTTCTGCCTTGGCAAATTTTCAGTAGTAAGAGATTTCTGTTCTCGTTTGGTTTCTTTATATTCATGTCAGTACGCTTCATGAGCAGACACAAGAACCTATTTTCAGAAACATCGATGCTTGCACTACAACTTGATGTCAGGTTTGCTATGGCCTGTTTAGTCCTCTTTCATGAACTGACCCCGTCAGTGGCACTAACTCACAAAGATTGTAAATGTTTAAAGAAAGAAATAAACATATTTTGTGCTTGACGAAGTTTGTCTTGTGTACCGTTTTTACCTTTTTATTTTTGCTTTGTTGTGGTTGATGGGGGAGATGCCGTGTTCTGCGTCCAGTCGAATGAGAGGAAAGTCACCTTTTCATTTTTACTTTATTATATATATATAGAATGTATTGAAAGAGGGCAAACCACTCTTTTGAATTTCAACAATGTCCCCACAGTAGCAGGAGGATCTTTTTCTTTGACCTCTTAGTATTGTGACTTAGTCAGCCATTGAATTAGGCTATATCACTACAATAGGATGCACTCAAGCAGAGAATCAAGTTTACCTTCTAGTACGTTTTATTCCATAAATTTGCTTTTGTTGCAACTCCAATAAGGAAAAGAAAAAATATTGGTGATGTTAATGATCATTATTTTCGTTAATATTTTATTTTATTAGGGGATTGCATAGTTTGTACTGCAGTGGGTTGTCTTTTTCAATTCACTTAAAGATAGTGCATATCAATGTGGTTTTCCTTTAAGCAATAAACATCTGACCAAACAGCAATAACAGAGGGAAATCGGACAAGACGGATTCCTTCTTATTGATTATTGAGTACTTTGATTGTATTCAAGGTAAGTTTAATTAGAACTTCTGCTTTATGCTAAACTTCCACTAGGTGGTACTGTATTATCCTGACTTGATTTTTTTTTTCTCCAGAGGTGAAAAAGACGCGGACAAAATTTCAAATTACATTTTTTCACAATGTCACGCTACTTACATTAGATAAGACTTTATTGATCCCAAAGTGAGATTGATTGTGTTATTCAATTCAATAATAGCACGTTGATACTAGTATTAGTTTAAACGTTAAATTAACTTGATACGTTGTGTTTGGATAGGTCTGGAGAGCCGTGTACAGCATCGGTGTCAAACGTAATGTATAAGAGACAGCGCTAGTAATTTTAAGGCACTTTCTCATACTGTGTTTTGAAACTACAGGTCTACAGTACCAGAATCTAGTCGATGGCGTATCGCAAGGATTAGGGAGTAGGTAATGAAAAACCTTGTTAAAGGACAGAATTGGATTCAGAGAAGATTAGCAATTAGACAATCTCGCCAAAGCCATACAAAATCTTCTAAAGTGACTTAACAGTATTCCAGTTCCCACAGACCTGTTTTGATCACCTTGCACGGGACTGGTGGTGAACAGCAGGATGACTACAAAAAGCGGGCTATTTTTTTTCCCCCAAAAAAAAACAAATCCAAAAAACTGAGCGTCCGAAAACGCGAAGGCGATTCCTTTTTTTTGTGTGCTTATGTCAGGGGGAAAAAAAAACACAATGTACAAAACACGAGCAGACGCGAAAGCCTTCCGGCATCTCCAAAGAAGTTTTATTTCCCTCGGCCTCTCCCCCCCCACCAAAAAAAAAAAAACAACAACCCAGAAACATTCATTATCTTTAGGACTCCGTGAAAAAAAAAAAACGATGGAGCAGCAGCAGCAAAGCATTTTACCCAGCTTTTTTTATTTTTTAAAATGGATTTTACCCAGCATCTTTTATTTTACCCAGAATGGAATATCACAATATTTATGCATTATATTACTTACCGCATCCTAGAATTATACAGCGTGTGTGTGTGTGTGCACATATAATGTGTATATGGACATATATATATACAGTATAATGAGACCATTCTTCGCCCGGCTGGCGACTCCAGGGCGCAGCACACGCGCTCGGCACATCTGGGCTCTGCGCTGCCCCGGCGCGCTGGCCCCGCCCCCTGCGCACGGTACGTGCCCTGCGTCACTGAGGCTCTTTCTCCCCGCACTCCAGACACATCCAGAGACATGGCTCCGTGAGACAGCACATGGCGGCCAGCGGCCATGAACCAAAAAAAATAACTCACCAAAAAAAAAAACCAACAAAATTTAACAAATGCATCTGTAACAACCCGATTTGATTTTTTTTTTTTGCTTTCCCCACACAGGATTCTTTTTTTTTTTCCTCCTCCTCTCTCCTCTCTCTTCCAAAAAAAAAACAACCACAGCGGCAACGTTTTAATCCGTTCAGGAATAACGAGGGAATTTGTTTACTCATTTAAATTCCCCCCCCCGTTTGGTGATTTTTTTTTCTCGGTTCTTTTTTTCTGACAAAAAGCAAAGAAACAAAACAAACAAAACAAACAAACCAACCAACGAACCGGAGGACAAAACATCCCCACCGCTTTTTTTTTTTCCTTCCAATTTTAAATCGATTTTGATTTTTTTTTTTCCTTTCCTCCCTACAGGCAGCCATTATGGGCGTGCAGGGTTTCCAAGAATATATCGAAAAGCACTGCCCGACCGCCGTGGTGCCGGTGGAGCTTCAGAAACTGGCTCGGGGTAGCCTGGTCGGCGGCGGCCGCCAGAGACCACCCCAGAGCCCCCTCCGGCTGCTGGTGGACGCCGAAAACTGCCTCCACCGACTTTACGGCGGCTTTTACACCGACTGGGTGAGCGGGGGGCAGTGGAATCACATGCTCGGCTACCTGGCCGCCCTGGCCAAGGCCTGCTTCAACGGCAACATCGAGCTGCTGGTGTGCTTCAATGGCGCCCTGGAGAAGGGCCGGCTTCACGAGTGGGTCAAGCGGCAGGTGAACGAGAGGCAGACGGCGCAGCAGATCGTCAGCCACGTCCAGAATAAGGGCACCCCGCCGCCCAAGGTCTGGTTCCTGCCGCCGGTGTGCATGGCCCACTGCATCCGGCTGGCACTGCTCCGGTTTCACATCGGGGTAAGTGGGGGGGGGGGTCCCCGGCGGCCCCGAGTTTTAACGCGTTACGGCGGCGAGGGGGGGTGGGGGGTGGAGGTGGAGGGTCGTTTAAGACGATCGTAGGGAAAAGAGTCGCCTGTCGGGCCTCCAAAGGCGAGGTCGGTGTATATATATATATTAAAAAAAAAAAGAATCCAAGGTGTCAGTCTGAAGTGTTCATCCGGACACGTATTTAAAAAAAAAAAACTCCCGATTCTGTTCTTGCCCCTGCCTGTGCATCTTATTAAAAGTACCCCCCTTCCTCCTCCTCCTCCTCCTCCTCCCCCCTTACCCACCCCGAGGGGCAATAAACAAGACATAGCAGCGTCTTACAGAGAAGTCAGGAAGACCAGATTGATCGCCCGACGGAAGGCAGGCAGAGGCCGGTCGCTGGTTGGGGTTTTTTTTTTTCTTCCGCTCTTCGCTTTTATTGCTGATCGATATGATGAGGAAGGTCGTTGGTGACCCGGCCACGTCTTGACCTCTTACCCCCCTCCTCCCCAAACCCCTGTATTGACAACATTGCGTGTGACGTTTTGGAGAAAGAGACATCTCTGAAAAGGGTGCGATGAAGGACACCAGCTGTTTTCGCCACCCTTGACGACGTGTCTTCAGTGGTCATCCACCGTTTTCAGTATCCGGAAAAGTATAAAGATCATGCACGCTGTCTAGCCTTTTCAATCCTCCTCAGATAGAGTGAGTCTTCATATTTATACAGTTTGCATATCAGCCTTCATTGCACACGAGCAAAGACTACCTTTAATAACTGAGGCATCCCAAACCACGACAGAGCTGTAGAAACACAACAGGGTGCAAAGTGAATTTCCTATAACGTGGAAGCCTTGTGTGTTTGTACTGTCAGAGATGAATGAACTTCTGCAGACTCGTGTATAGGTTCACTAAAACACTGTTTCGTGTCTACCTTGCTCACAAAGTTCAGGAAGAGCTCTTCACGGGAAGATGATAAAAACTAGTATTTAAATAACTACAAAATATTTCTCTGCTGTATGTTCCTGAACTGTAATATCTGTATGGCCTGACAGCGTTGTCGCTTGTAGCTTGCCTTTAAAAATAGCTCCCATCCATTTCTCTTGCTCTGAAAGTTGTAATTCAATTATGCCAGATTGGATGACATAGCTATCAGAATATTTTTGAGTTTTAAGCCCTTTTCCAGGGTTTTACTTTGACTAGTGCGTTTCTGCACACCTATTCTTCTCGAAACAGCCCCATTCCCTGAGCCAGTTGACGTGTTTGTACAGCAGATTTGTTTAGCATTACACCCAGGCAGAGTTTAAATCCCAGTGCTCTGAGCTAAATGTATATTTCAGAGATGGATGTGATAATCACGTTCAGAAGCTTGGCAAAGGGAAAGGGATCATTGTAGGTGCCGTTCATTCTTAGGAATAATTTATTGACCTGCTGTCAGCGTGCCAGTTACGTGTGCAGTCCAAAACATGCCGGTTTGAGAAGCTTTCAAGTCACCTTTTTATGATCGGGGAGGACTGCAGAAAAATCTGGTGTGATGCTGGAAGTCCCACCTTCTGCCTACTCCAATAGGCTGTTCATGGGATGCCTTGGGTATAGTTATGTTGGAAGCGTAGTCTGCCGATTGGCTCTGTGCTGTTTTTACACGTCACTTCTGCTGTTAAGTATAGCAGGCAGGCCTAGAATGGGCATGCAGGCCTCACTTCGGAATGGAGAAACTGTTACAGTTTCTGAAAAAACGATTCATGAATTGCCTGACCCACTTTGTGGCTGAACAATGCACGGCTTTTAAAAATAGATCGTCTAGGGTATTGTCATGGAAAGACTGTGGAGAAGCTACAGACCTTCTCCGATCAGCCGTTTGCTCTGATCATTATTCAGATTTGTTTTGATCAAGGGTCTGTGTAATTTTTCGCACACCGGAAGAAGGCTCCAGCCAAAACGTTTTTGCTTTTAAAAGCATGCCCACCGTCTGTTCATGTCTGCTTTTATTCTCTTAATGTACAAGTGTAAGTGTAGTGATCTACTGAAGGAGAAGTTGCAATACAAAAAATATTGGAAGTATTAATTCAGCCATGATCAGGTTTAAATTAAGTAGGTGAATATTTTCTAAAAACGTCCTGATCGCTGAATTTAACCCGATTTCCTTTATCTTGGATCATATTACAATCCACCTAGCATTTACATGACTGCAGTTCTCAAAACACAACTTGGTCTTTTCACTACATTTAAAGGATAACAGTTTTGGCTGTCTTTTTTTTTTTTCTTGTAGAATACCTGAGGTGGAGTTAAGTGTAACTGTAGCAACCTTTGCTTCTCCTGTTAGCCAGCTACCAAGAAACATATATGTGCTTAAGAGTTTTAACACCAGTATATATTAAGCTCCAATTACACCTAGGCAGGTCAATTCGGCCCTGCTAAACTCTCGGATTGCAAGCATGTAGAAGTCAGTCCAGGTGTTCTTAATGAATCCCCCCAATCTGTTATTTCAGTAATTTTTTTTAACAGTAGAGCTTGTTGTCTGGAGCTCGCAGCCTGGTGTGTCGTATTTGTTAGTCGTTTCACCTTGATTTCTCTCTTAATATTGCAGGTTGCCCAGAGTATTGAGGATCACCATCAGGAAGTGATTGCATTATGCCGGGAGAACGGATTCCATGGTTTGGTGGCGTACGACTCCGATTACGCATTGTGTAACATCCCCTACTACTTCAGTGCCCATGCCCTGAAACTGAGCAGGAATGGGAAGAGCCTCACCACCAGCCAGTATCTGATGCACGAAGTTGCCAAGCAGCTCGACCTGCATCCAAATCGCTTTGTAATCTTCGCCGCACTGTTAGGTGGGTGACTAATTCCTTCTTCGATATCGTTTTCCAGTGCAAGAAAGCATGCAATCGGCTAGAACATGGAGTTTTAGCTGGTTGCCGTTTTGATTAAGCCATGTATGAAGGCGTTTATTTGCGTATCTGGCCCATGTGCTAGTGCTAAGGAAAGACGAAGTTAATTTTGAGGCCTCTCCTTGTTACTTTCACACTAAATATGTTTGTTGGAAAATAGTTTGTTGGCCTAGCAGCCTCATTGTTCCGCCTGGTTTCCTTTTCTATGAATACCTTTAATATTCTGTAGCAGCATTCGAAACGCTTTATATTATGGAAGGAGACACCAAAAGGGCTCCAGATTCAGAATATTAGTTCCTCAATGTGTGACACTAATATCCCCTTGGTGTTGGTCTTTGATGTTGGCATGGCAAGGGGCACTTTTAAGCTGTTTTACTGAAGGATATTTGTACCCTAGTGGCATTGTTCTGTGCCCTCATTCAGTGTTTTGTGCCCATTTTCTTCTGTCTTATATTTGTTCTTGAATACTTTCCTTGCTTCAGAGAGAAAATCGGATCAGTTTTCTTCCACCAGGTGAAGCGTGTTGAGATCGGATGGTACATTACAGTGCTGATAGCAGTCAAACTAAGAACAAGAATTTTTTTAAGAAGCCATGAAACTAACAGCTCCATAGTCCTGAAGTTATTCAAGAATTAGTAAAAGGTTATAAATGTAGCACACACCAGAACATCCTAATATCTGTTCAACACTCCTCATGATTTTATTTTTGGTGCTTTTGAGCCTCACCAAAAACCTGTTTTTTACAGATATAATTAAAGATCCTCCATGTAGAAAGCTTTGGAGATTGATGATGTGATCACCTAACTGTCCAGCCTTTATCACATTTAAAAGTTAACAGATTTGGTTACTATCAAACAATGTAATTTATTTTTAGTGATATAACAGGTGTACTAAAGGCTTTAAAGATAAAAATATCTGAAAGACTTTGAAAGAGGACCCAATCTTGGTTAAATATCACACGGATTTTGTAACTTAAGGCTATTAAAGGCACAACTCTTGACTGGATTAGCAGGTTTTAACCTGATCTTTGTAACCTAAATTCATTTTATAGCCGAATCTGTTAGTAGAGAGGGAGAAAAAAAGTAGACTGCAGATTCAGTAATTAAAACATTATTTCTGGTTATTATGGGGATTTGTGGATTTTGCTGAAGCCTTTATGTGTGAGCCAGCAATTTCATATTTGAGTGGATGGTATGCAGTCTAGCTTATTGCCGGTTTAATATTTCTAGGATTTATTTTTCAAGTTTGAACTTCAATCGACATATTACTAAAGAACACCAGTCACTCTGGGTCTCAAAAAAAATTGCCATGATTTGTTTGCTCGGTGGTTCTCATGTTCATCTGGCTGTCTCAGACACTGGTGTGTGTAAATTGTATTTTGTTTAGCGCTAAACCCATTTTTCTACATTTGCATTTAACTTAAGAGTAAATAGAATACTCTTTCTTTGTCTTGGAATTAATTTTGTAGCAGAGTATTCAATAGAAAGGTTATTGGGAACAATTTTCATCACATAAATGTGAATCCTTATTTTTTTACCTCTTGGTTGAATTTGGCTCCACCTGTTATGACATTGCATATTGATTTTTCTTCTCCCATGAGATCTCCAACTGCTAACGTTAATCATAGCCCGAAAGGAAAGATCCACAGTGACCATAAGGGCTGTGATGGTATAAAATAACAGCACTGTTAGGATCATGACATTAATCCAGTCAAGCTTTATTATAGTAATTAAACAAAATCAGCCACAACTGCTAGAAAATCAGTTTTTTTGCATATTTGTTGTGTTTAAAAGCTAGAGAACAAAAAATACTTTTTTTTTACATTGTATAAGAAACTATTTTCTTTTCAGCCGAGCTCCATTGAGTGTTTATTTTGAAATTTCATCTTGTAAGAGCAATTCATTTTTTCAGTAGTCAGAAACGGAAGAGGAATACAAATGTGTGTAAACCTGTATTGGAAATCTGGTTTTAGTGTGTAACGTTGTATCAAAGGATTTAAGGCCAGGAATAGAGCCTTGTGTTGGCTTAAAGTTGTGATCTGTCACTTTTCAAATTGCATTAAGTGTCATCTTAAGGACGGGAATAGAAACAGGATTTTCATTTGTGTAGCAGTTCTGCATCTCAATTTAATTTTCAAAGCAATAAGTTAGGTTTGTGTAGCAAATTAACTATTGTCATTGAAGTCATTTGTATGATGAAAATTATCAGACATTTGAAGAGAAATTAAGTATTAAGCCATAGAAAAGTCTGGATGCATACTTTGGTTTGGTTAAAAATATTGAATCCAAAAAAGACTTGCTTGCTTTACATTAAGGTAAAATGATTTGTGAAATTGTGAGCTTGTAACAAATATTTGTAGCCTGTAATTCCAGTTGAATTTCAGGTTGTGGCAGTTTTACATTGTTGATATTGAACAGTGCTTAGCAATTACTCCTTTGGGCAAGCAGGCATTTGTAAGATTTAGCATTGTCTGCAGAACCTAACGACTTCCGAAACGGAGCCTTGCCAATATGGATTGGTATTACCAGCTGAATTCAAATATTGACGCTACACTCCTCAGATCGGTGTATTTTCTTCAGAATTCAGTGGTTTGAAGGAAGAAAATGGTATCCCTAAATTTAAAGGCCACACTCCTGCATCACTGCTTTGTGGTATCCCATCTTGAATGGCAATGTGATAATACTGTTTGTCTCCTTCCCTGAAGAATTACACTATCCAAGCACAGAAGACTTTTAGAAGCGGTATTCAAAATGCTTATCACATTTTTAGGTGTGCAAACCTGAATAAAAACATTAAAAGTTTGTACACTTTCCACTGATGGTTAAGGAAACTATCCCAAATTTATTATGTGAGGGTTGTTTCCATGCTTCAAAGTGTATATATATATAAAAAAGTTTTTCTTTCCTTCTCATCATGGAATTGAGCTTAACCTCTTCCTATGCATCTCGCTGATGCAGATGCCCACTCATAATGAAAAATGGAAAAGCAACAAATCGCTAACAATGATCAAAAGAAGCAACTTTCGCAATACGGCACCCAACAATTCATTGTAACAATTCAGGTAATAGTGAATCGGTGCAATTGAGCAAAAGTCAAAAGATCATGTTTCAAAGTTTTTTTTTTTCCCTGTTTGAATTGGTTTTTGTAACCAGAGTTGTGTTAATAAAGCAGTCTGGGACGTGGAAGACTGGCGGGCATGTTTCAGCGTGTTGCATTTGCAGTTGTGGTTTGTGTCATGGGTTCTTTATTGTGGCAAGCGCTGTAGATGTTTTAATGTGTACAGAGATATGGGGGAAGTAGGGTTTCAGGTAAATGTCAGATGTTCACAGCTTTCTCACAGCGGGTTGAGTGGATGTAGCGTTGTTCTTTTCCGTTTGTCTTCCACTTTAAAGACGTTCTAAACCGGTCTCGTTCATGGTAATGTGGCAGTGTTTGTCGACTCGTACGGAGCTCTGAAATAACCATTCACCTAAATGCTTATCTTTACACCCTGTACACATTTTGCCATGTTTCTAGAGGATGAATGGGAAAATGCCAAATCATGCCTTTATATTGTAACGCTTACGGCCGTAAGCGTTACAATATCATATTGAAAACTGAGCGTTTCTTTCTTTGCCTGTAGGTAATCACATTCTGCCTGATGAAGATTTAGCTGCCTTTCACTGGAGTTTACTTGGTCCTGAGCATCCTTTAGCATCATTAAAGGTAATGTAGTAGCTTGCAGACTGAAAATGCTGTAGAAAACACATTTTAATACGGTTGTGTTTTTTTCAAATTGTTTCCAACAGCTGAAATGACGTTTTTTGTCAGCTTAAGCCTTGCTAACAAGCAGGAGGTTAAACGAATGTTAAATTTCATTAACAGGTGCAGTTTTTCAGTAACTGCAGCCTAGGGGTTACAAACTAATTCAAGACCAAGCAGATTGCAGTGCTGTCTCACCTCGGTTCCTTCCTGACAAGACTTTCAGGGTGATCAAATATTCATACAGCAGCAGGCTGTGAGTCTATTAGCCTGCCGTTTTGAAACAGTCAGTCATTTAACTGTGAAGGATAGTTCTTGTAACACGAAGGTACATGCTGTGATTTGTGTCTCTATTAAAAAAGTTTTCAAAACCTGGATGGAGGGATTATCGAAGAAATATATGCATTTCGTGGAGCGTTGGTATATTTCTCCTTCTGAAATTAAAACTCGGTAGGTTTGCATTTTTTTGGAGTGTCAAGTTAGATTTGACCATTCCTTCCTGGTCAGGAGCTGATGGGAGGGTCTTTACAGTACATGAAACCTTTGTTTCTACTCAGTTCATTGTCTGATCGCAGTGGACATTGTTACCCTGCCAACCTGGAATAAAGAGAGACTTTATCATCACTGTGTGGAATGGTTGGAGACAATCTATCCTTTGTTGTAGCTAGGAAATGTAATATGGTCGAAAAAATGCAAAACGCTGAAGTAACGTCAGAAATGACTTCACCTGGAAATACATTGCAGCAGCCTGTTGCGCAACATTATTACTCGACAGATGGTTTTGTTTGTTGAGGAGCTGTGGTGGCTAGTGAGTCTGCATTTTTCTCTGTGTGGAGGGGCGGCATTTGTGGTTTGTGCCCTTGTGTAAGAGAGAGATTTATCCAGTATCCATTAGAAAATGGTGAAGTGCCCCCAGGGTGGTTAAACGAAGGGCAGCACGTTTTAGGCTAGGATTAGGAAAAGTCCTCCTTCCCATTGAAACGGTGACCTCCTGTGACTTCCTGGGCGTCGCACACATTGCATTTAATGGGAATTTCGAGCAGGTATTCTGGTATTGTATTTCTGTAATCGGGTCTTTGAATATTTAACCACTAATAAGAATAACATGCCTTAAGTGCATCAGCAGTAATTGATCTTCTAATAGTACATTTTATCAGAAATCAGAAAAGTAGTAGTTTTATTAATACATTTTTGGTGAAAACTGTACTTGAGCCTTCACAGCTATACTGCTCTAAAGCATTGATTTAATAATCCAGCTCCCTAATCCATTTTAAGAGCAAAGATACCTATGTTAAATAATTCCAGGAGATGAATCCCTCTTTATCTTGTCCAGTTTGGATTAAAATCCAAGGTTTGTGTGAAATCTTTATCTGTAGAAGCAGCTAGCTTCTCAAAGTGATATTCCTTGTTTGCTTTTTACCTCTTGTACTGTCCCACCTGAAAAGTTTCAGATGTAGTCTACTTCAGACTAGTTGTTTTGTGACAGGTAACTGTTTCTGCAGAGGCAGCACTGGTTATAGGGCTTGTTCACCTGCTCTGTTATTTTTCTTTGATGACTCCATCGTTTTTACAGCAGTGTTCAAATGCTTTGTCTGCTTTTTTCCCCCAGCGGGTTAAATCATATTCCTTTGTTACATCAACTGCCGTTGGAGTGCAACTCTGCACCTGGCTGTTCTAATTGTCCTAAATTTCAAGGAATGAACTATGTGAATTTAAAGTGTTGACCAAAATTTAGAACTATTAAATTCATGTTTCTAGAAAATAACTTTTGGCTTCTGCACTTTGTGACAGGTACGTGCACACCAGCTAGTCCTGCCTCCTTGTGATGTGGTTATTAAGGCAGTAGCCGATTATGTCCGCAACATTAATGATGTCAATGATTTGGAAGTCATCGCCAAAGACATCTTCAAACACTCGCAGGTAAGGCTTTTCGAAAAGGTGCAAAGGTTAACATTTTAGTCTGGGAAAGTTATCATGGGTCTTTCTCCTATACTAGTATTTTGAAGCTACTTGGTATGAGCCTTGTTAAGCCTTTTGTACTTTTTTTTTGTGCAGAACACATTTTATTTTTTACCTAGTGATATGTTAACAGCTCCAAGAAAACTTTTTTGGACTAAAACTTGTTCTTTAAGGCCCACCACGGGTTAAACACTTGTAATCTAGTATATAATGAACAGTCAGAAACAAGAGGATGCCATTAGACCCATTAAGCTTGTTTTGGTAGATAGCAGCTTATTGATCCATGTATCGCACCCTGGTTTCTTTCAGGCGATAGCTGGATATGAGCTTCAAACATGACTGGGTCTGTGTTTCCTTACCCCCCAGAAACCAAAGGCTTTGAAACACTCTTGTGTGGTTCAGTAAAATGTCACACAGGGCATTTCTGAAGCTATTCTGCCATTATCTGTGGCACTGTTCCCAAAACATGGGAATTTCAGTAATGCAGTCTTGGTCATGACAAATCTAAAATTAGAAGACCTTTATCTTCAACTTTGTAAATGACTTTCTCTTCTGTGTTTTCGTCCCTTTGTTTGCCACCGGTAGTATTGTTCTGAAATTAAGAAGTTGATGGAAATAGACCAAGCTGTAATTTTCTCAGTGATATGGCGATGTGTAACAAGGGGCATAAAGTAACTTCATTGCAGTGATATGATGCTTTAACTACTTTTCCATGATTCAGATGTTTTTACTCATTTTTTGGGGGGGATGAAGTTACTTGCTTTTGCCAAGTGGTTGGAGGTTTGTATTTTAACAGGCTTATTTTGTATTCCAGTCCAGAACTGATGACAAAGTTATCCGATTTAAGAAGGCGGTTGAGTACTACTCTGCCGCCAGCAAACCCCTACAGTTCTCTCCTTATTTAGGTAAGTTTGAAGCACGAGGTTGTTAACCGTACATAATGTTGGTGATTTAACACTATCCCTTCACCTGATATATGACTGGTTTAAAATACTCAAGGACAGCAACCAGGGCTGTGATTTGTTTTAAAGTTGTAGGTAATAAGAGCAGATGTATTCTAAGACATGGTTTGCTCCTTAGCTGTCGAGGCCACGGTTCTGATTTACTGCTTATCGTGGCAGAGCACGGCAGTAAGACCTGTTTCCCGCTATTCTCCTAATTATAACCTTAAATTTGCCTGCTGGTTACCTCTGTCTTAACAGGGCTTTCTGTAATCAGTCTTCGTAGCAGTTTTCCTGGTTTCCATGGCATCCCCAAGTGCTCGTTTGCTTTTTGTGTAAGAGTTAGAAGTGCCTGTTAAACAAGGAAGGCGATGAAAGCAGGGATCTCTCCGTTTCATCCTCTTTTCTTTTTTTTTATTCCGGCTGAAAATGAAAACCTTTCTGTACGTTTTGCGCATTTTTAAGATGAGCAAAGCGAGTTTTTAGCTTGTAGGACCCAGCCCCCCTTTCAGAGCGATGTGTGAAATGTTCTGAGTTGCCCCGAGACTTTCTGTGCAATTTGGAATGGCTGGTATGTGCTGTGCATACAAATAGGCTTCTTTAGAAAGGACTCTTACACAGCCTGCATGTTCCTCAGATTGAAGTTGAGAAAAACTCCCCAGTGTAATCATTACATCAACAGCAGAGTGCTTTTTCAAAAGAACTTCTTGTTAAGAAGGAAAAAAAAAATGGAACATTGGATAATGACTCTAGCTGGGTTTATAGGGAAGACCCAGTCCCCAAACCCCTACCTCCTGATTTTTATTTTAGACCAACTGCATGCTGCTTTTAAGTAATGTGTACTTGGCAACAAGAAGATTCTTAGTTTTCCTGATACTTAGTCCAACTATTTGAGGAAGAAAAGACTCCATTCTGAAACAGAACGTGGAATTTCAAATTATTTTAGAACTTAAATATTTGCTCTTAATTACAGTTTGGTATGTCATTTTTTTCCCCCCGTGTTAATTGATCAGGGAGTCTTTAATACAGGATCACATTCAGGACACCGGCAAAGATTCCAGCCTGTATGGTTCTGAGAGCATGGAGTGTTTAAAGCTGTGCTGGTGGGCGTTCCTCTTGAGTACGGAAAGAAAGCGCTCAGTTATTAAGTTTTCTGTTTTTCTGTACAGTCAGACCAAATCAGTTTGGAGTGCCTGCTGCCATGCCACCATATGTACCTCCTCAGATGTTTAACATTCCACAGACGGCTCTTCCTGCAAAGCCTGGAGTAAGTACTCGAGGTGCCTCGCCGCAGATACGGCAATAAATCTCTGGAACGTGACGAACAGTTACAATCTCGGGGGTGGATGCTTTGGGGGGCAGCCGAATTTGTTAAGTTGGAGGGAAGCCGTTATTCGGCGCGGATCAGAGAACTCATTTTATCATAAAAAAATCTTTAAATGCGACAACTTTCTGTGGTGGGTTGTGGGTATATTTAGAACTAGTGTTTCAGTGGTGTCTGGTCATAGCCCTGGAAAGCCACAGTCCAGCAGGTCTGTGTCCCGGTAGCTCACCCTTTATTCATCCATTTGTGAGGACTTGGATTATGTCATTGCTTTGGTGAGTTGGTCCAGTTGGGTCCATGTTTGTCCAGCTGATTTTTGAGAGCTGCAGGGCTGGTGTTTCCAATTCCAGTGATCTCAAAGCTGCTTTATTGAACAATTCACCTGTTCAAGTGCTCAGAATGTAAGTGTTTAGAAATGTATGTTTTTTAAACTTGTAAATGCGTGTAGCTCTCCAGGACCAAGGGTGGATACCCTTGATGTTGAAATCGGATTTTTTTCCCCCCCACTGACATTTAAAATAACATGCTTGTCGGAGTTTGTTCTGGCATTATAACCGAAAAAAACATCACTGTGTAATAAGTTTTGCAGTCAACATCACTTGTCGGTTCAAGGCTTCTGTGTCGAACTGTAGATGTCTGATAAACTGGTCTTTGCATTTACTGTAGTCCAGATTTTCCCCAACATTTTTCCAGTTTTGTCAAGTTTCGTTTTTATCCACTTGCCTCTCCTCGTACGTGGACATCAAAAACAGTGCGGTCAGCTTCCCTGTGCTCCTGATCTCGCAGGTCCAGCAGCTGCCGGGCCAGAATGCCTATCAGTCCTCGCTTGCAGAGCCTGGCCTCAACCTGGACTCTCCAATGGGGAAAGGTCTACCCGAGCAAAACAGCTTCAGCAACATTCCTCATGAAGGGAAACATACTCCGCTGTATGAGAGGTCTTCTCCCATCAACCCTGCCCAGGGCACCAGTCCGAACCACGTGGAGCCTGCCTGTTTTAACACCTCTTCCACGTCCTCCTCTTCTGAAAACGACGAAAACAGCGGCACCACTGCCAAGTAAGCGGATCGCCGTTTTTTTTGTTTAAATTCTTTGCTTGTGCGCACCGTTTTTAATGGCAGCTTCACAGCACTGCTGGAGTATTTCTCCTCCCCCTCTCTTATCCCGTGCCCTCCTGTATTATTTTGCAACAGGGCAGCCTGGTTGCAAAATAAAGTGATGAGAGAAAGCGGCAAGTGGGCGATGGATTCCATCTGAAAAGTGAAGACGCGCTGTCGCAAGTGCCATGCCACAGATTAGCTAACCAGGTTCATGGCTTCCTTCCTGGCACGATGCCAGAGCAAGCTAGTTTTCACTGGGCTTTGCCAGCTCTTTGTGTTTCTTGTCATTTTTTAGTTTCTCTGTTTTCGTGCTGACAAATTTCAAGGCTGTGTACATGCAGCAAAAAAACAAACAAACATCCTGTGACCTAATGCATTTCTGCCTTGGCAGAAAACATCCAGGATTCTTCAAGACAACTGAATGCATGTAGACCTGCCCTGTTTTACCCCTTACTTGATGTTGCAGAGCCCCAGTGTCTTGTTATGCTGTTGTTACAGTTAACACACCATCATTCATTCCCTAAACACTGGAAGCATTTATGGGCTGCCCTGAGATTTTTCTAAATCTGAAAACGTATAAGAATTTTATTGTGCACACGCTGTGGTGATTACAAAAGCTTCTGTGTTCGTTTCCATCAGTGTTCTGTGTTTTAAGAAGGTGGGGAAAAATCGTGTTTACAGAGTAATACATTGTCAATGAATTATAAATGACTTGTATTTTTTAGCCATATAAGTGACCATAAGGGAGGATGGGAAAAACAAGGAAGTCAGTCGGAAAGTATACCAGCGAGAGACCTGGGAGACCAAGCAAAGGTAATGTGTTTTTTTTTTTTAAAAAAGGAAGAGGTTGCAATTTTGCTGTCTTTAAAAAAAATTAGTTTCCACATGCTTTCCGTTTAACAAGGAATCTGTGCTATGTTTTTTCTTTTAAGGCCGAAGATTCGTCTGTGTCTTCTTCTGCAGGCCAGGGAGGCGAAGGCAAAGGAAGTCATGGTGGAAATTCCCAGATCCCCTCTCTCCTGTCAATGCCAACCAGGAACCACATGGACATTACCACCCCTCCTTTGCCAGTGGTGGCCCCAGAGGTCCTGCGTGTGGCTGAACACAGACACAGGAAGGGCCTGATGTACCCCTATATCTACCACGTCCTTACAAAGGTTGGGGAAGTTAACGCATCTTCCCGGAGAAGCACGTGCTCCATATTCTTTGGACTTAGCTCACTGTGAAGGGAAATGTATCAATAGATTGAGTTGCATGCTGAACAGATAAATTGAAGTGTTTCTTTGGGTTGACTTGAGCAATTAAGGAAGCTGAAAAGGCATCACGAAAAAAACATATCGAATTTTCCCACCCACCTGACCATATAGTTGTTTTCCTCCCCAAAAAAAGTATATGTAATTAAGAGCTTAAGCCACCATTTGAAGTGCAGTACTTCAGATCTGAGCACAGATATTTTTGTTGTTTACATTTTTTGCCCTGTTCTGGATTGCAGGGTGAGATAAAAATACCCATCACCATCGAGGACGAAGCCAATAAAGACCTGCCTTCGGCTGTTCAGCTGTACAGGCCTATCCGACAGTATGTTTACGGTGTTTTATTCAGCCTGGCTGAGGCCAAGAAGAAAGCTGAGAGACTTGCTCTGAGGCGGAACAGACTTCCGGAGTGTAAGTGGGCTTCCTCATGGAACAATAATCTAGGAGTGAACGTCTTGTAGCCCTAAAAACCAAGAGATTGCATGTGGGTGTAATCGGAAACAAGTTCAGTACCCTGCAAACCTTAGACCTTATTGCCACCGAGGGCAAATAACCAGGCGATCTACACGGGCTTTCCAGGAGCTGAGGGAGATCTGTGTGATATGCCTGGGTTTTCCTACGAAAACCAGTGTTATGGAGCTTCTGTCTGAGGCCAAAGAAACTGAACTTGGAAGACTTTCCAGCTCTTAGATTACACAGGTGCCAAGCTAAGTATGTGAACAAGGCATTGTGCATGCTATTATATTATTTAGCACAGGTGCATGCTTCATAAACTGGGCTTGAAATAGGATGGGAGAATGTGCTTGGTTTGTTCTTGGGAGTTACATATGCATGATTTGCTTTAATCATTCCCCAATCTTTGACATTAGATCCCGCAGTTATCATAAAGGAATGGGCTGCATACAAAGGCAAGTCTCCCCACACCCCAGAACTTGTGGAGGCTCTGCCTTTCCGGGAGTGGACCTGTCCCAACCTGAAGAAGCTGTGGCTGGGGAAGGCGGTGGAGGACAAAAACAGGAGGATGAGGGCTTTCCTGGCCTGCATGAGATCTGATACTCCAGCCATGTTGAACCCAGCCAATGTCCCCACTCCTCTCATGGTGCTGTGCTGCGTGTTGCGGTAAGCGATTTTGAGAAGTGTCTTTCTTCCCCCTTTTTTTGGCTGTAAAACGAGCCAAAGGCTTTCAGACAGGACTGTGCAGAAAGACTGGCGGAGATGAATATAATTGCATGTATATTTGTCTCCTGCTTTCAAAGCCCATTATGGGTTGCATCATGTGCCTTAACATCCCAGTTTTGTACTGTAAGTTTTTCTCTTGCACGTTTACAGTATTTTCTATTGGACAGGCTAGTGATAAACTGGAGTACACTTTTTAACACTCAAGGAAAGAGTAAATGCTCTCTTGGAGGGAATATAGGTTTATTCCTCAAAAATGTAAAAAAAAACAACTTTGTGTAATTTTGTAGGTGGTAATAAAATTAAATAAAGTTTTGTTTTAATACATTCTTAATTTTAAAATACTGCACATAAGAATACGTGATGAATGGAACAGATGGCAGGTGGTCGATATAGAAATACAATTATTTGAAATATTTTAGTCATTCATAAACCAGCAGCAAATATCTTACATAGTATTACTTGATTTGCCTTCAAAAAGCACCCTAAAAACTCTTAGCTATCAAAATAAAGTTCCAGTTCCCATATATGTTTTATTCCAGGTTTATGCTACAATGGCCAGGAGTACGAATTTTGCGTCGCAATGAACTTGACGCATTCTTAGCCCAAGCACTTTCTCCTAAACTATATGAACCTGACCAGCTGCAGGAACTTAAGGTGAGTTTGGATTATTTTTGATGCCTTAGCTGGTTAAAGAACTGTACTCTTCTCTTGAATTTTCTTCAGTCCCTACCTGGCAAGGTGAGGATTTTGTTAGGGAGGATGTAACCGAAGGGGTAAACTTGTATAGGAGCAGGTAGGGAGTGAATTCTTTGCTGACAAGTAAAAAAAAGAAACATATCTGGGGAGCCTTATTGAGGGTTTCTTCAGATCCACAGACCCAAAGAGGCTCCCCAACTGAAAGCTGTTTTTTTGTACACTTTTCAGATTGCAGCTCACTCCTGCTTGTTCCTTTTTATGTCCCCACTCAGTCCTCATTAAATCTGTATCTGCAGGTTACCTTAAATTACTGTAAATTTAAATGCTTATGTATTTGTTTTTACCTTGGCTAGAGGGAGGATATAATATCCCTTTTGTTTTGTGTAATTAAAATTCAGGTCTGACATCCAGGTGTCCTTGTCACTAATCGGTGTCCTTCCCCCTCCCAGATTGACAGCCTTGATCCTCGAGGTGTCCAGCTGGCCGCTCTGTTTATGAGCGGTGTAGATATGGCTCTTTTTGCCAACGACGTCTGTGGGCAGCCAGTCCCCTGGGAGCACTGCTGTCCCTGGATGTACTTTGACGGCAAACTTCTCCAAAGTAAACTCATCAGAGCCAACAGGGACAAAGCTCCGTTAATTGACCTCTGTGATGGTCAGGTACGTGATCCAGATCTTTTTGCCTGTAGAGAGTTCTTGCATCCCTTCATATAAGTTTCACAGTTACGTTACGCCGTATCATTGTCCTCATAAGGTAAAGTTGGTATCAAAAAATTAAAGTCTAGTTTAAGGTTGTGAAACGTTCACACACAAAGCATGCTGTAGAGGGTACCAGGTTGCATTTTGCAACCTTTTAGTGATAGGTTTTTGATGCGAGTGTCTTGTGCATTTGAGAGTTGCTGGTACAGCTTAACTTTGTCCGGAGTTTTGCTGATATCGTCTTCCTTACATGTCTTTTGGCACGTGAAATATTGGGAGATCCCTAAAGACAAAGATTTCTTCATGGCGTTTGTTTTGCAATCCGTTTCATTTTGTGCAAAGTGAGGCTTGAGCATTGAAAGGTTTGGCGTTCTGGTTGGGCACCCGAGTGCGGGCTGCGCTCTGATCCCCGGGTTAAGGTTTGGAACCTGTCACTGGCCGACTGTGGCCCGGATTCTCCCAGCAGTGGTGCACAGTTGGCCGAGTGTCCCTGTAGAGAGGGGTTGGGATTAGTCGCCGGGGCTCTCTCGGCTCCTGGCAACAGGCAGCTCGCTGTGGGGTCAGTGAGGGACAGGCCCCTCCTCTGTTCAGCGGTAAACGTGCTGTACGAGGCCGCGCCGCCTGTGATGGGTTTAAAACCGCGTAGCTGAAAGAGGAGCACGTTGGGGTCTCCCTGCAGTTCTGCATTCTCAGACATGCTATTCAGACATGCCGCACCATGAAAAGGGGAATTTGGCGATCACAAATCGAGTGAGTGTAGTAAAGGATTGGCCATTCTAGATTAAAAAAGCGATTTTCTTGATTTATTTGTTTTTAATCCTGTTTTACCAGCAGATGAAGAATGCCACATATTTTGTTACCTTTCAGATGTCAGGTTTTCTTTTGCTGGGCACAAGGAAATAGCTCAGTTTGTCCAGGACAGAGCAGGACATTTGAATGTGTTTTTAATAACATTCTCGTGTTTGCATCGGAACCTGTTTCATTTAGGCTCGGCGTCCACGGTTCCGATTTGTGCACATTAAATTATTGAGGTTCTGTAATGTCCTGAAAGGGGGGACACAGGAACATTTGCGTATTCATCCCGGAGACGCTTCAGAGCCTTGGGAGCTGTGCTCAGACTCTCGTTGTGTTTGACCAGGCCGAACAGGTTGCGAAGGTTGAGAAGATGCGCCAGAGTATCTTGGAAGGGCTGAATCTCTCCCGCCCGGCTCACCCTCTGCCGTTCCCGCCACACGGCATGCCGTTCTACCCCACTAACATCTACCCCCCGCCTCCGATGCCACCCCCTCAGGGCAGAGGAAGAGGATTGCCTGGTGAGTCCTTGCGTCTGTTATTCGTCTTCCGGAAATGGAACAGCTATCCGTACCGTTGCTTTGTCTTTCTTCCTAAAGGTATCTTTCTTTTTAATTGTATTTTTTTATATCGACTAGTTTCATGAATAAGATAAGACTTTATTGATCCCGAAGGGAAATGGAGGAGTTACGGCAGCCCAGCCCAAGAAAAGCAAGACGACCGCAGTCGTTTGTAAGGCCCAAGCGGCACCGTACGTCAACGCGGGGCTGGCATGCTGCTCTAGCACACCATGAGTTGGCCCTGACTGGAGGGGGTGGCGTGTCTCTTACCGGTGTAACTTCCAAGTTGCAGGAGTCGCCGTTTGCTGGCAAGCAAGCGCCCAGCCCCGGCCAGCCAGCGGTGCTCTGCCCACTGTGAACTTCTGCATGGGGGGGGGATCCTTGCTACAGTCAGCTAGTGGCAAGACCCAGGCCCATAGAACTCAACCCGCACCCTGAGCAAGTACCTTTACTGGTTGTGCCACGCTGGGGCCCAGGGACCCGGCAGGCCTGAATTGTGATCGAGCTGTTTTTTTTTTTCTTTGCGACTCTGCACCCTCAGGGCTCCAGGCGATCCCTTCCCAGGGTGGGAAGCTGGAGATTGCGGGCACCGTGGTCGGCCAGTGGGCGGGGAGCAGACGCGGCCGGGGCAGGGGTTCCTTTCCTCTCCAGGTGGTTTCAGTTGGTGGACCAGCCAGAGGGTAAGCACGCCGAAAAAACGCCCGCTCCCAAACCATCCCGCGTTTTAACTGCTGTGCTAACGGAGCCCAACCCTCTTCCCTTCCGAACGTAAAACGGAGCTCTCTCCGCCATGCCTTCCTTTTGCTTCTGTAGGGATATTTCCGTCAGTTGTCCCGTAGTTTGATGTGGCGCCTCTGCTTACTCGAGTTTTTTTAGTTATTCCTTGCGTCGATGAGGTGTGTCCTCATGGATGCGAATCCCGCGGTCTTTTTTCAAAGAACATATGATTTGCCTTCAGAGGTGATGGAACGATTGGTATGAAGTTAATATCGGAGGTTGTATCGATCTCGGTCTTCTTCCTTTTGTAAAGTTTAAAAGGAAAATGGGTGTTTAAAACCATGTTTCTTTACAACAATCTAAGGCCCACGTTATTTTAATTTGATCTCTATTCACCAGGCGCCCAAGGGGGGTCATTTCAACTCCAGTTATAAGGACCTTTGGGAGAGGAATCAAGTATCACAGCAGAGGTTCCAAGAGTCAGGGATCATACCAGGTAAGACGCCTGAGGTTGTGGGTAGGAATAGCATCGTTCGGTAAAACTGAGAATATCACTGAAAGGTGCTGTCACTTATCTGAAATTCACAAAGAGGGAAAGACGTTGAAACCCATATTCCCGGTATGTTTTCACAACATAGTCGCCTCTGGGGTTGTACTAGTTCACACACGCCTAAAACGAGCCGAAACACTTGACGCTTGTTCTTTTGTGTTAATCTGGCAGTTTCAGCGACGTACGGGTTTCTGACAGTTCACTGTTCCGTACAAACACACAGCACACAGAAATCTTTGATCTGTAAACACGTTGGACAGGGTAGTCTGCAACAGCACGTTTGCTGGACTAATGGTATTGCGTTGCCATGGTATTCTCCAGTAACCACGTGGAAACGGCTCTCTGACAGGATTTGTAAAGTTAGTTCAAAATGGCTCACTGATGTCAAAGTAAACAAAGCACATATAATACATACAAAACAAATGCTCTTGTTGTACAGAAATGATACAAGAGTAATGTTTAGATTAGTAATGGGCTGCCAAATGTGCCATATATGAGAGGAAACTTTTCAAGGAAACTGAAAGTAAAATTTCAAAACCTGACTGATATAAGGGAGCTTATTTGTGAAACAATCCTCTTTCTCCTGGAAGGGCTTATAAGCTTAAAAGCTCAGGGGGCTCTGAAATGGTAGAACTATTTCGCCGATCGAATTCGAATGGGCAGTGTGTCATGCCCCTGCAATGCGACTGGTTCGAGTCCAGGTCACCCGGCGCTGCCGGGTTTGGCTGCAGCCCCGGAGGAAGGGCTCCTGTGTGCCGGGGGGGGGGGGGGTGGGGGTGGGCAGCTCGAGAGTGCCCCCGTCTCCTGCCGCACATTCGCTCCTGCTGAGCCGCCGCGCCGCCGAAGCCGTAATGTGATCAGCCGAGGAAGACAGCAGGTGAAAAGGGGTTAGAAAGAGATCCCGGGGACGTCCTTTAGAAAGCTGCCGTGGAGCACCGAAAGGTAAAGTTTGAATTGAGGCTTCTGCAGCGAGGAGAAAAGGAAATTGGAAAACACTCAATCCTGAAGATTACACAGTGCAGCCTGCTGACAGAATTATTCAAATACATTCAGGGCGTTCTTGGCATCAGCGCGGTCGGGGATTGTGATTATTTTTCCTCTTCTTTTTTTTTTTTCTTCCCCCCCTCCCGGGCAATCTTTCGGTTTCAGCGGCGTCCTTTCTCTATATTTCTTCTTTTTTTCCCCCCCACCAGAGCAAACCTGCATATGCTGCTTCTGCAAACGAGGTGGTTAAAGAGAAAAAGAAGCCGAAGCCACAGGAATCGAAATCTCCCCCGCCGTCTTCAGACGGGTCCCTGGCTGAGAACGGAGTTGAGGGTAAACCAGCTTTCCCGCTGAATGGGAACAAAGGGGATGGCAGGGCTCCCAACCAGCCTGAAAGTGCCTTGAGCAGTGACTCTAAAATGTGCAATACGAATCCTCATTTAAATGCACTAAATGCAGACAGTGACTGCCACAGAGACGAAGCTCTGGGTGCCTCTGTCTTAAAAAAAGAAGAGTAAACCTATTTTTATAGAGAGGGTGAAGGATGATGGAAGGTTTAGGGTTAGGAATATCTGGGAAGAAGGAAAGCCTACAGTTGAAGTACATTTTTTCCTCTCCGTAAGAGAAAATGAGGACTTTTGAAATTCGGATCCCTCTTTGATGTCAGCAAGTCTATACAAGAATAATGTCTTGTTTTCTTTTTTTATTTTGGTTCAAAAGACTTTTAAA
This sequence comes from Lepisosteus platostomus, assembly GCF_059453375.1. Classification (NCBI taxonomy): domain Eukaryota; kingdom Metazoa; phylum Chordata; class Actinopteri; order Semionotiformes; family Lepisosteidae; genus Lepisosteus; species Lepisosteus platostomus. Next base: position 64,595,585 of record NC_142616.1, on the reverse strand, counting down.
CCAGTGACACGTACGATACTACCAATAAAGGAGTAGGACACTTCACTCCCACGTAAATGATCTTTACAAGTTTCAAACTGGTTACGCAGAATGTTATTTTCTGTTCTTGAAATACAAAAGCTGAGAAATGCTTTCATTTGGCAGTCTTTAAGTACTTATAGGTTGAGATACTCTTTCAGTACCTGGCACCATATATTAGCCATTGTAATTGATTTTGTGTTGTGTCACAGTAAATGCTTTTTTTGAGAATTTAAATCACAGATATGAAAAAAAGAAACACAACCACATTTCTCATATGATTCATCGCCGTTTGTGGTTTTATTGTGTTGAAATGTGCAGAATTTTTTCAAAATCAAATAACTGTAGAATAAATACAGCAGCTTAAGTTCTGATGATCTAAGTATACGTCATACTCTTAGCTATTTAAGTAACGTCAAGAAACAAGTTAAAATCACTGAAGATGCAAATGACCTTGCAAAGATAAAACGAGAAATTCCGGTACATTTTGTGTCATAAATTGCCATGCATCCGTGATCAATGAACAATGTGGTTTCTTGAATCAGATGTAGAACATTAGTACTACTGTTTCAGCTAAACTTTCTGCATGGTTCATAATTTTAAAAGGTGTGTAGTTATTATGCATGTTGTCCTTTTTCTTCCATCCTTACAATTACTGTGCCCATTTGCAAAATTTTAAAAGGCTAATAATCAGTAATAGTCCTATAAAAGGTGTTAACTGTTTAGTCAGTAACTGATTTGCTCTAACCTTAAATTTTTGTGATTATTGACCTCTGTTGCATTTAATCAAGAAAACTTACAAAAAAAATATCTAGCCACTTTAAATATTGTTAACCCTGGTGTATTCATTACTGTATACATTATTATTCTCTGTTGCTGTTTTATGCATTCATATTAGCAAAACATCTCTGAAAAAAAGAAAAACGTTAAAAAAAAGCTTGGATCTTAAATTACCCCCTTTTTGTAGCTGGAAATAAGTCAACAAGACGCTTGACCTTCCCATCAAGAGTTTAGCATAAGCAAGTAAACTTGTAATCATTTTGATGTTTACGTTAGTGTTTTCAAACTTACTGTACTTCTGAATCGGAATCATAACTTAAATCTTTTTTTCATCTAATTCTCCTGATGCTTTTCATCACACATTAGTGATCAGAAATACGGTGTAATCCCCAGTCCCCTGCCCGCAAGAGCTAAATAGGTTACCTTGATGTAAGTTGAAAGGAGTTTTACCTAACTCGTGAATTGTAAAAGAATGAACTACTGTTGGGTTTGACTGACTGTTGATGGATTGTGGTGTGGTGTATTTGAAGGCAATTGAATGCAACTTACAATGCTTAATAAAAGTCTTTATTCTTTTAGTATAAAACTGGATTCCCCTGTGTATTTTTGAAAGTGCATATTTTACATTTTTTCCTGCATGGTTTGTTACCGTCCTCAAGAGTTTTTTTAGTAGGCAATGGTACAAACACTGTACTTAAAAGAAGCTGGTAAATCTCAAATGCTGTCCAATGTAGCTGAATTAGACATACCAAGACGTATTTTGTTTTTAACAGCTAAGCTCTTCATTAAAATTCATGTCTGTTGTATTTAGGATCTGTTGCTATACGGGGCTTCCTTCTGTCCTTTTACTGTGCATCTGGGAAAGAGGAATATTTCTATAAAAAATAAATTTCTTACAAAGGATAATTTGCTGACAGATTGGTTTGCATTAATCATCTTTCCCCTATGTTCATATCTACTAGAATCTTGCATGCATTTTAATATTTGGAGGGGCATTTATATATTACAATTTAGTTTCAAACTAGGAGCGGTACAGTTGTTTAACCTTCAAAGGGGTGTCGCCTGTCAAAGGTTGTAGGAAAATAGTCCTGGCATTTTTTCCATGACCAAATTTTCCATTAAAAAAAAATGCTCCAAATCCATATATTTATCCATACACACAAATGTGCACTCCTGTCACAGTGGCAGAATAGCAGGGCAGGATGTTAAAGCTCAGATAAGGCTGCTGAAACCATTGATGGCCTAGAGAGGTGATACTCGATGACACAAAAAGTGATCACTTTTACAATGTCTTCCTCCTTCCTTCAGTTCTAATATACAGTGTGGAGCTTGATATGGAATCGGCCCGAAACAAACTGGGGTTTTTATAAAGCAAGAGCTGTGGAAAATAGATGTTTGAGGACAGTCCTTAAATGTCTTTGATGTATAATATGAGCAAAAGTTTAAAAGGGGTAACCCAAGATCAATCTTAATTATAGAACTACAGTATTCTAACCACAGTTGGCACACTTGTACCTGTAAGTTGTAAGTTACTGTATACAACACCAAGTTAGCCATCTGCAGCTTTCAGATGCTGATTTAAAAGGAGACAAATCCAAGAATTTGTATACTGTGCTTTCAATAGTTCAGTTCAGACAGTAGATCATTGTGTTGCAGCGTATTCTGTGTATCCATGCATATTCTGAAACCACTATGCAAGACTCGGGTAAATTTAATAGGTTATGTTTGCTTTTCAGAAGTTGATAAAAATTTTCTTGATTTTGACATGGGGGCGAACACGCTTGCTTCACAGCTCCGGATTCCTGGGCTGAGGTCTGGCTCTCTCTGTGGGGAGCACGAGCTGACTTTATTTAGGCCCTTCGGTTTGCCTCCACAGTCTAAAGAACTGGTATTCCTAGATCTCCCCAACCCCCATACCAAGCTTGAGTGCACTCTGTCCAGGGTGTACCTGTACCAGCCAGGTAAGACATTGGCTCACCGCAACCCTCTTTAAGGATAAAGGAATGAAAATGTCTAGATCAGTTTTGACATTCACTGGTCCAATTGGAAAAAGAACCATTGACCTTTAACCCCTCTTTACTAAAATGAGTGTTTCTATTACCGGCTGTAACCCTAGGTAATCAGAAATATTATACTGCAGGCGTGTATACGGTTTGCCTCCATGTACCAGATAGTTGAAGTTAACAGTAAGTTCTTTACTCACGATCACTAATTTTATTTGTAACTAGACATTATGAGCAAAAAAAGCAACTATCTTCGCAGCATTCTGATTCTGGATGAATAAAAGCCTTTGTTTAAACTGTTGTGAGTTTTTTTTCTTCCTTCTGTTATACTGCTCTCTACAGTTTCCAGTGAAGAAAGGCATGGGAAATCTGGAAAGACTCCTTGTGTTAAAACAGCGTTAGAAATACAAAGATTCGTTTTAGAAACATTTTCAGGTAACAGGATGGGGAACACTATACACCTCAATGCAGTTCTGGTTTTGTTATGAGCATTTAAAATTTTAAAGGCATATTCTGACGGGCAATCCTAGAAAAATATACCCAATGTTCCTGTTTGCGGTGTGAAAGATCAAAACTAAGATGAGCTTTCTCAGAGAAAGTTCCAACCAGCTTTCTCTGTCAAGCAGTCATTTCAATAGTTCAATAGAAGTAATACGTGTGCCTTTTAATCCGAGCTACAGGTGTACTTTTATTTTGCAATGAGAAGATAATTGTCATTTTTCTTTCAGGTGTAAGCTGTACTTAAGTTTGTTCATTGGTCATTCTTTTTTTTCTGAACGAGCAATGACGATGTCCATTCTGCTGAAGCTTTCGCAATTTGAAAGTTGTTAAACCGAGGGCACGTCATGTATTTTAAGTAACTCCTAGGTTCCCTGGTGGAAGAAGCTTGCATTCTTGAGCCGGGTTGACTGGTTATTGCTCTCTTTTTTTTCATGTATTCTGCTTTGCACGTTATGTACTCGGGTTGTTTGTAAGAAAGGGGATTTATCTGTTTACCTTGTTTTTATTTAACAGCAACCGAGTATGAACCTCCCAGACAAATCCTTCAACTGTTTTTTTTTTGTCATTTTGTGTTTTGTAATGGTGGGAGTGTTAGTGGCTGAAACATGTTGCACCTTTTAAAACGAGACTAGGGGTTATTGGGGTTATTGCAGATGTTTGACTCCTTTATAATGTAATCGTTGTTGCATTCATTTCTGTCACCTCGGGGTATTTGAGAAGCAGGTGATTTCTGAACGAAAAGGTTGGGGGAGGCTACAACAGAACCTTTTGTTTTTTTATATAACTTTTTAATAGTAATGTCACTTTTAACGTTGACTGGCTGGGGTTGACTCCACAGTAACCAGAGGTCTGTTTTTAAAAGGAGTAGTTTTTTTTTTCAGTACTTTGATTAATAAATATTCAATCTTCCGTTTTGTTTAAACCTTATCTCTTAACATCTGTCCACACTATTTTCCGCACTAAGTGGAAAACAAACAGTAGAACAAGAACAACTTTTCAGCGCACTTAGTATTAATTTATAAACAACTTTTCTCATTAACATATATTGTGTATTTAGAAAAATAATGTCACATAAATATCAACCTCCTGGAGAAAACAGCAATATTTTGTTTTCATTTAATATGAAGCGCCTTCAAGTTGGTTTTACTGTGATCACTACACGGCTAGAAATATTTTAAACTATTTTTGTGGTTCTGTAATTTCATAGTACACTGTAGGATTATACTCATATTCAGACAGGAAAAAAATCACAGAATTCAAAGGTGATATTTGACTTAGTTTAATATTTCGAGGAAAGTTAACACACGTGTACATATGTCTTAAAATATTTCGAGATAATTCAGGTATATTTAACCCCCACACTGTTACTCATTTGTAATTTAGAGATTTAGGATTTGTAGCGTAGGGCGCATCTGACGTGTGGCCACGGAATTCACTGTAAACGTCTCCGAGATGAACGCATGTACATGATTCGCGCTGTAATACTTTTTTCCTACCGACAGAATTAAAAGGCAAACAAAGCAGAAATATGCTGGCGGAGTATTCCGTAAAATACGATAGAGAATACCTTGGGATCAATTTGAATCATCTATTATTTCTGAGAATCATTCATCTGATTTGAAGATTATACCGTCTTACAAGCTGACGTAACAATATTACAATGAAAGGATACATTTTCTTACGGTTTATGAAAGTCTCAATACTGTACTGTCACCAGGGGGCATGCATACAGTAATACACTTCAGGAAACATTATTAGTTTAGCTTTTTTTTTTAGGAGTGCAATTCAAATGCAACCGGAATCGTTCGGGGGAGTTTTTGGGGTGTCGCTTCATGTCCATGTCTTCTGAACAGCACTGAAACGGCAAGCTATTTTGAGGGATTTCGGAGTGCAATTTGGTTGCAGCATATCTGCAGCCCTGCTCTCTCCAGCGTTGTTGTGAATTGATCTAACATGGCGACGGTACCAGTCTATTGCATCTGTAGATTACCTTACGACGTAACCCGATTTATGATCGAATGCGATGCCTGTAAGGACTGGTTTCACGGCAGGTAAAAACCTAGAACGCATTGATTTCCTTTTCCTTGTTTTGCACAGTCTTTCGAAATCTGTTTTTGTCTTTGCTGATGGTTGTGCATGAAATTTCTGCTGGCCAAAAGAGCGAGGCCGTTGAAGAAGAAGGCGGAGTTATATTTAGGTTGTGACATTTTTTTGTGAATAGCACAAAAACATTTTGACAACAGGGTAGTTTTTCAGCCACTATTTGCGTTCGTTATTGTATTTTTAGTTACTGTAATGTTTATGCATTTGAGATTTTCGTTTTGTCAGACCTCAAGCCCCTTCTTAACATTTATTCGTTGTCGTATTTGTAGGCTGTTAGTGTAGTGGGTAACGATAAGCACAGCCTTAATTTTGAGGGAGCTCATTATTTTTAAAACATAAAGTGTTATACGCAGTTATTTTCTGCATGCATTTACGTTTCTGTAAATAACACGCAGCAGTTGAGCTCGTTCTTGTTTGTCTTTGCCTTTGTTAGTGAAAGTAAGTGATTTTTCAGCTGTTAAAAAATAAGAGTGCTAGACGTCGCAGAAAACGCAGTTTCCGCCACATATAGGTTGTGAAAATTGAGAATCTGTCCTTTCGTTTCTGTACTTTTTCAAATGTGAACTGTACGATAACAATACATTGAAACGTATTTGTATTCTCAAATCTCGTGTCTATATTGCGTTTCGGATAGGAGACTTTAGTAATATTAAATTCGTTTGGATACAAGTCATAAAAGTGAAGGAAGCACTGTCTTATTCTGTTCCAGTTCACCGACTCCGTGATATTTACGCGCGTTTATGATTAACCCTTTGCTAATACGGCTCTACAGTAAGATTGTAGTTGGGCGGAAAAAAGATCGGTTTAGGTGTAAATTAATATTTATAGGAAGCGTTAATCGTGTTTTATTTTTTTCCGCTATTATTGATTGATCTTGTTTTTCTTAAATGCTGCAAACTCGGAACGCGTTCGGCATGATTATAACTGCGTGTCTCTGCGTTGTCTGTACACATCGTCGTCGTTGTTGTTGTTGTTGTATTTTTTTGGGGGGGGAAGATGTTAAAGAGTTTTCAGCACGCCGTTTCTGATTGTCCTTATCTAAAGAAAGTGCTGTTCATGTTGGCATTTCTGGACGATATCGGTATGATTTGTGGAGTAACTGTCCCGCGCCCCTTCCATTGTGTCGTGGCTGTCGACACAGTGACGCGGGGAGCTGTGAACGAAATCATTTCACAAAAAACTGTGCTGTCTGACCCGCACAAGGCGTGGGGTTGTGATGTTTTGTGATGGCAGTTTCTGGATTGATGTCTTATATAAGGGGAAATTCGTTTTCCAGTATCGAATGCCAAGAACTGTTCAGGCCTTGTTATATATATTCTTATTTTCTCATAAAAGGATACATTTGTGTAAAAGCTACATTCTTAATAAAGTGAATGCTTACAGTGATTCAGATAACTTACTCTGAACCGTAGTCGACTGCACTGGATTTTTAAAGCAGCTTAGAACAAACTTATTAAGTTACTTTCACGTTTTTTTGAGAACTTGATACAACTTTGGAAAATCGCTGTGAAGTGGTTTTGTTGCTTTGTTGCCTGGCGTGTGACATTTGAGCTAAACGGCGTCGTTGCGAAAAGCTCTGAGCAGCGGCATGTACCTGCTGCAAAAGAAAGTAAGGGCTTAGCCTGTTGTAAAAAGACAAAACTTGTATCCGTGATATTTTAAAAGAATTTCTTCATGCTGCTTCCACGGGAGTTTATGGGAGGGTTTTTGAAAGGAAATGGGCTGACAGCAAGCATCCTGGAAGTTGAATCGTCAAGCAAGTCAAAACGTCTGGGGTGGGGACAAGCACAGCTTTTAAAACTTAAAAAATCCGATTTGTACTCAACTGCCTGACCTGTAGTTATGGTACTGTAACTATGTGAAAACTCTGATCTAATTAACTTCCACTCAGCTCAAATACAGATAAGTGCCAAGCACTGCCTGCTACTCCAGGATGCTTAGCTGTGTGTAATTCATACTAGGAAGCATAGAAAACATGGCAGGGAGGGAGTTTTAGGTCTGTGTGCAGGTGTAAGGTTCGAGCCTTTATTTGTTCAGTGGTGGAAGATAGGAGCACCTCTTGCTGCTGCAGTGTTATTGCAGAAAGTCATAGACGGTCCAAAATAATTTTCTCTCTACCTTCTGTCGGGCCAGAAATGAAAAATCTGGTTGTGTGTTGTAGCTAGAGCCCTAACCCTTCCTCCACACTGCTGTCCTGATTCCCCTGTCTTCTGCTGATGCCAAGGGGCCTGGTGGGCACGTGACAAAGGGCATGTGTCTGCATTTTAACTCTGAATATTTTTTTTATAACAGCCAAAATCTATGTGACTGTTTAACTTACCAAGTGGCCGGAGCTGAGTATTTACTGATTGTAAATAGCAGAACCCTGATATAATCATTACAATCCATCTTTCAGGCTCCAGTATTGAGTGTGCATGGCAGATCACACTGACTGGACTTCCCTCTAGCCACAATTGTACCCAGAACCCAGTGGGAGAACATTCTCCATTATAATAAAATAACCCTTGCAGTCGAAAGAGACAGGCCCTGCACAGCCCTTCTAGCTGCAGGTGAAGCGAAATGGAGTATTTGACAGTTTGCCCTTCCAAAGGGTTTTGTGCTGAAAATTCCTTGTAAGTCTTTTGGTCGTCCGTAGCAAGAGTAGAAGAGGAGTTCAGAACACAACTTTTCTGGACCGCAATGCCTTTAATAGTTTCTACAGTGGGCTTTCCAAATTTCAGACGTTCCTGTGCTGCTGTTGTCAATGCCCTTATTTAGAGTGTGGGGGAATCCCTCCTTCAGCAGTTCTGTATCACAGCCTTCGCATATTCTCGCTGCTGCAATCACAGTGTGAGGTAGTGAGCTCGCTAGGGTGGGTGGGACTGTTATGGCTCGCAGTATTGTTCTTCTTGTACTAGCTTTGTCAGCCTGAGTTGGTGTTCCTTCCATTTGTCATTTGGATCGTTTTCCTCGCGCTCATTAGAGAGCACCTCCATGAGAGTGTCACTCTGTGCGGCCGGTTTTCCCTGTCCAATGAAGTCATGCCAGCAGCCCCGTCACGTCCGAGCTCAATGAGGTAAAGGTCAGATGAGATAGAAGGAAACTATCTGTTTTTTTCCCCCTTACAATTTTTCTGTTTTGAACGCAGGGCTTTAAAATATTCTTCTGGCATAAAATCCTATTCATACGTATCCAGTGGGAAAAAAAAGTGATGGGAAGTGCAGTTAAATTACAAAGAAAAGCAGCAGAATAGCAGATAGATTAGTCACATCTTGAAATATATGTCACTGCAGTGGCAGAATTGACAGAATAGCATAAAACAGGATAATTACAGGAATTGTGGTATTTGAATGTCATAACAAGGACAAACGGTGATACATTTCATTATTTATTCAACTCATGAGATACTGTTCAGGATAACCCGATCTTTGGCATGTTCTTTGAAGTCTGAAATGATCCAAAAGGGGAAATCCCTTCTTCGAAAACCGCACAGGTCAGGCATGCCAAATTCCTGGATTTCATACTTCCTCAGGTCCTGTGTATGGCTTTGCTACAACCAGCCATTTAATGAAACAACACAGCTGTTTATCAATTAACTAATTAATGAGCTGACTGAGTCAAACTCATCTAGACAGATGTTATATAGTAGTTAGTGTAGATGGTAGGTAGCTGCACTGCCTCTTGCATCCAAAGTACCCTTCTTGAATTGAAAAACAGAACTTCCTGTACATCATCTCCTTTATCTGCAAGCTGTAAATGCCTAATGCTTTATCTGTTCTTAATTGAGAATATCTGTGCTGTTAAACTTGTATCACGTATTTTAACAACCAGTAATTCTTGACGGCGATTTAATAAAACCAGAATAAAATCACGTCAGCTGGGGTTCTGACTTTTGCCTAATTAGGTGCTAGCCTGCAATGGGAAATTCATTTTCTTTGAAACCGAGGTGTCTAATTTGGCCCTATAGAATGATGTTTTCTATTTTAGATGTGATTCAGGACATTTGCTTAGGGTGTACCTCTGAAAACCAAAGTTCTTGTCTTTAATACTTTCTGTTTTACTGTGATTTAACCTGATACCCTTTTAAGCGTTTGCAGAATGAATAATAGTCGTAGAATGACGAGGCCTGAGGAGGAAGTTATAGATTTCCGAAAACAAGATTTGTTTTTTTCAGCCGTCTTTTGGATGTCAGCTGCACTCTGAGTCAGTTTTTAAACGACCTTTACTTTTCAATGTTGTTTCCACCATTCTACTTAAAGTTCAGTCCCGTGGTTGAAGTTGATGCAAGCAATTTTTCCTGATGCAGCACCAGAAGATGAGAAATTAAATATCTCACAATGTTTGAAAACATTCACCTAAATCTTTTACTTTAGTACATTACAGTGTTGTTTTTCTACCATTTTTTACATTCCCCTGCTTTGTCAACGTGACTCTACTTTGTGCTGTCTACTTTAAACTTCCAAATCTACTGTATGTCAGTTATACTGTCTGGTCAGATTGTGTTGCTTGGTTTTTGCCAGGAGAGTTCAAAGTGAATCTTGTTTAGGAGGAATGCTGTTAGTAACAGGACACGATATGCCATCAATAAAATCTATCAGTTATTAAAGGTTTTCTTCCTTTCCTCAGTGGTGTAGTGGTATCATGCAAGATTCCCATTCTTGTGACCCGGGTTCGATTCCCGGCTGGCGCAGAAGGGCGTTCCTGCTCCCTCTTCTTCTAGGGGCGGAGCGGTGGCTCTGAGGCTAAGGATCTGCGTCTGTGACTGGAAGGTTGCCGGTTCAAATTCCGCGGCCGGCAGAGGAATCCTACTCCGTTGGGCCCCTGAGCAAAGCCCTTAACCCCAACTGCTCCTGGGGCGCCGTACAATGGCAGACCCTGCGCTCTGACCCCAAGCTTCTCTCCCTGTCTGTGTGTCTGTGTCTCCTTGGAGAAAAGCTGGGGTATGCGAGAAGACGAATTCCTAATGCAAGAAATTGTATAGGGCTAATAAAGAAACATTATTATTATTATTGTTTTTCTTAATTGCAATGTGAAACCTGCGACCTCACCTTTGGTTTGCATAGGCAGTTTTTGGTGCACACCACTTCTGTAAATAAGTTGTTTTAGAACTAAACTTGTAAATCTAAATACCAGCAAAATGGAAAAATAAGAAGCATGGCTTTTCAGTCTGTCCTTTTGATGCTCATCCTACATGTTGATGTGTGATAGAGGAGTTTATCCTAACACGTGCCTGTTCTCATTTATGTCATCTCAGCCTGCAGGGATTGAAAATGGATTGAATTCAGCTCCCTTTTGGTTATTATTTAGGTTAGTTCCACCTTCTTTGTCTTGTTTGCCATTTTCGCTCAAGCGTGCATCTTGTTTTTGTTTAGCCTTATCACAACCACAGGTCTTGTTTGTTCATTCGTGCAAAACCATGCTGTATGGTCATAGTTTGTTTGTTCTCTAGTTTTACTAAATATACATTCTAGATAGTTGTTTTGCAAATCTGGAGGATCTGTGTGGCAAGCTGTGTGAGATTTGAAGACTCACGTGTGGACATGGTAAAATTATTTTGCATCTGTCAGGTTCCATCTCAACAGAGAAATGGTTTCTACTGAAGTTTAGATAATTGAAGGAAAGTGCTTGCATGAATAAGCACAATAAAAATATTGTTTATTGACCATTGTTAGTTTTATATCTAGTATTTATTTGAAGAAAAAGTGAGAAGTGAGAAAACAAAAGTAGTCATGGTTTTTGAGGGATGAAAAGTATTGAGATTTCTGTTCCGGGTGATATGTCAGTGATTTCATTTAACAACAGACCCGCTTGATCACAACTAAAGTGTTCATTTTCTTTAGAAATTGATGATATTGATTATGTATAAAAGCTGGATTTTGGGCTCTCCAGGAATGGAGTAGGACACCCCTGCCTCACACTATTCTGGCCTGGTCAGTGCCAGTATGGTCTGAGAGCTACCAATTTAATACTGCCATACGTGTTGAGATTGTAAACAATTATTTCCATTCTGCATTGCCATAGTGTTTGGAAACAATATGATACCCACAATTTCCTTACATTTCTTTCAGACCATTTAAAGTCTGATTGGAATTAATCATCAGTGAAGTCATTTGGAGACAGGTTTAGTTTTAAATTTAACCTTTAGGGGCACTTTAATAATAATAATTTCTTACACTTATATAGCGCTTTTCTGGACACTCCACTCAAAGCGCTTTACAGGTAATGGGGACTCCCCTCCACCACCACCAATGTGCAGCCCCACCCCTCATCAGCTCTCAGTGGGGAGGAGAGCAGAGTGGTGAAGCCAATTCATAGATGGGGATTATTAAGAAGCCAGGACTTCAGAGTAACACCCCTACTCTTTTTGAGAAACATCCTGGGGTTTTTAATGACCACAGAGAGTCAGGACCTCAGTTTTTCATCTCAGCCGAAGGACAGCACCTTTTTACAGTTTAGTGTCCCCGTCGCTATACTGGGGCATTAGGACCCACATGGACTGCAGGATGAGCACCCCCTGCTGGTCCCACTAACACCTCTTCCAGCAGCAACCTTAGTTTTTTCAAGGAAGTCTCACATCTGGGTACTGACCAGGCTCACACCTGCTTAGCTTCAGTGGGCTGCCAGTTGTGAGTTGCAGGGTGATATGGCTGCTGGCCACATCACTTTACACTTTAAGGGTGTCTAAGTTATTGTTCTTCTGTTTAATGACACTTTAGAATTTTTCAGGGACAATTGTGTACATTCCCATTACACCCACTTAAGATACTGCATTGCTGAACTACAGTTAAGAACATACTTGCTCAGAGACATTAGATTTATTATAATCTGAAGGCTAAGAGTGTACCTAATTCAAGACAACCAGATCTTTCAGGATGAAATATGACAAGCTGCGTGTCAGAATGCTTGCAGAAATTTGTGGGTATTTCTTTTGTGGAATACCGTGTTGCTGAAAATACAGCACCCCAATTGTCCTTGTGCTTCTATCTCTCATTTATCTCACAGTTTGTATTCCACACCGGTTTGCTTGGGGATTATATACCGGTGCAGAAAAAGAATGCAACACTCATGACTTATGTAATTTAAATTTTAAACATAAATATCAAACGAAACTAAATGGCAAAGAGTCTTGTCACGTGTTTTACGTAAAACGTGATATATTGTCCAAATAAAAACCTTGTGAAATGAATATTTCTCGTATGACCTTCCTGGGTATGAACAAGTCTGGCAGCAATGGTGTGGCACTCCAGTCAGCCTGCGCCCCTCATGCCAGTCTTCTTGTGCCATTCCACCCAGCTGGCGAAGCTTGGCCAGCTCCAGCTGGCTTGAACAATCCAGCGGGCTGCATGGCGTCCACACCTGCGTTTCAAAGGTGAATAAAACACTCCATCTCACATACCTGCTGGCCCGTAGAAGATGGGCAACTTCCTGTCCCCGAGTGTCCCCCGAGCACGCACATGGTGCGCTGCGCTGCAGTCATCCTGCTGTTGTGAGCGAGATTACATGCTGTGAAAATAACTACGTAGGCAGAGGGGAAGATCCTCCTGGGCTGGTGTGGTGACTCTCAGGATGTAGACAGGCCCTCAGAGAGCTAGTTTCTCTGCACTCGTCTGCTGATTGTTGCAGCAGAACATCTCACTCTGCAGGCAGAGTCTCTAGCAGAACAAAACCTTCTATCATGCCAGTAGCAACCAGGAGATTTTCACTACTGAAGCAGGTCCTGGTCCTGGTCATAGTTTTGCTGTTCTTGCATTAATTTAAATCATGACTTTCTGGACATTTTTGGCTGTTTATACAAATTCTTATTCCTCCCATTTTTGACCAAATTGTATGACTTGAGCTTAGATATTTGTTGTTCCAAGGAAAATAGTTCTCAAACAATCAAAAAATAGTTTGCTGACTTTTTGAAATGGAAATAACGTTACTTCTGTGCCCAATTAACTGCTGATGTCATCATCAGCCATTGCTATCAACCGGTGAGCTTGCAGCTTGTCCCAATTGTTGCCTTGTGAGCCCTAAATTAAGTTTATCACAGACAGGATTTTGTGAATGCATTGCAGATGGAATATTAAGCCTCTTTTATCTTAAAAGATTAAATATAAGCTGGCAATAGACCAACAGCTGTAGTCTTTCTATTGGTTTTAAGTCACCACAAGTTGAGAACTTCTCTCAGTAGACGTGAGTGTCTGTAGAGTAGAGTAGTAGAGTGATTGCCTTTGGTGCTTAAAAGCTGTAAATAAAAAGTTCTGTCCTTCTTTAAACCTTTAAAGTATTTTTGATCATTCCATGCAGGAACTGCAGAATGCTTTTGAAAGGCCCTTCCACCACTGGTGAGATTTATTAGAGACCTGTGCTGAATGGTGTTGACTTTGTAGGTAATGTTAGTAGAATCTTACCCTGTGCCTGAATGCTTACCAGAGGTTTTCTAGATTCCAGTTGTCCCTAAGCCCAGACTGCCTCTTGCTAACGTACATTTGGCAAATTGAGGGTCCTTGTTAGTTAAAGTCAGCAAAACTGCATTTTTCAGTTCAAAGAACAAGATAATGAAAGCAAATGGAGATCTTTATGATCAGGTCTTTCACGGTTTTGTAAGACTACATCTTTGCACCAGCAGGAGTAAAACAACAAGTGTTTCAAGTTTTACATTCTCCTAACTATGAATAAGGCTCTAAAAATAGCAATTGCTCAGCTAATGAGTTGTTTTTAGATACAATGCAAACTGGTGTCTCAGTGAGAATCTGAATTCTCAGAATTCAAGGAAAATACCATTTTATCAATCAAAAATGTTTAGTAAAGGCTATTTTAAATTGTGTGGCATTAGAATTCATTAACATTTTAAAATAAAAGTGGAGACTCCAGTTGTTTGCTTCATTGTATATAGACCTGATTAGCAATCACCAGTTGTGGTTACAACACCTGTACTCAAAGGGAGAAATAAGGAGCCTTTCAACTGACACGCTGTGAATTCCATAGTGCTTCACACAGAGTTAACCCTGATTGGAGGGGTGATGAGTCTGTCACTGACCTCACCGCAAACTTGCAGGCGCCCAACAAGTCACAGGAGGTGCTGTTTTGCTGGAAGCTGGGAAGACCATGACTGACCAATACCTAGCTTACCCCTTAGGGAATCCCAGTCATAGTTGGCAAGTGACATGACCCAGGACCGAAGCAGGAACTTCAGACAATGTAGGTCTCAGCCTCTGCTCTGAATGTGCCACGCTGGAGCTCTGGAGAAGCCCGGTATTGCATTGCCTTTGATCTGTCTTCTCAAGACAGATGGGGTGTGAGACAAGAACATCACACTAACATAATTGTTATTATTACTTTATTTAATGGAAGTCTTACCTAAGTGACTTGCATTCTGAATAACTAATGAACTGTGAAACAAATTACCAGTATGGAATTACTCCTGGACAAAAGGAGCGTATTACAATCATTTAACATTATAGACACCCAAGCTAGGTAAACAGTTATAGTGTTTAATGCCTTTAATACTTTTGCATTACATTAAGGAGTATGCTGAGACTTTTTTATTTCACTGAAGCAGATTTATCCAATGCTTGAGCATCACAATGGTCAAGGAAAAATGGGAAACGGGCACATATTCTTTTACATTTCAGCATTCATTTCTTTTAAAAGCTTTTTTTAAAGTGAAATGTGTCACAGCTATATAGGTAACACAATTTACTGAACACTTCAGGCAATGACTTGTACTTTCTATCTCATGACGTTAATCTCTTTGCTAAGTGATTTTGTGAAAATCTTTCTTTTTTAATGCACATGTATGTCAAAAGCTGTGTCCCTCATCTGGACAAGTGGATCTGACTTGAGAGACTTGAGAGCAATAAGCGTGGACCTACAGAAAGTCAGGAAGGCCATATTCTCTGTGTCCAGGGATGTTACTTTCATATTGAGCTTGAGTTGTGTGGATCTTTTGTATCTGGGAGATCCAAATCTCATTTGTATAAGATTGACTGAAACGTTGGACTGGCCTTCAGAAAACCAAGAATAAGTACTGTAGCTCTGACTGTAATGGGTGATGCAACAGGAAGAAAGACAGTCTTTTTGGAAATTTTTAAAAGTGTTTGAGTATACAAATGGTGCCAGATGAGATGAGGTTTTGGCAATATATTTAAGTGAGGCCTCTTTTTCTGCATGTACAATATACAGCAAAGGCATGTTTGAGCTTTTGGCTACCACTTACATTTTGTACCACCCACAGCCCAATTAGACTTAATTCAGGATATTTATTCACAGCACACAAAGGACAGTAAGACTGCCCTGGAGTGAACTTAGAATTTCCGGAAACACCCAGTTTCTGTATGTCTCTCTTTTGCGACTTACAATCTTTGCTCAGGAAAATGCTCTGAATCACAGAACATGGGTTTTGCTAGCAGGTTTACTTGTGGGTTCAAGAGTGAAGATAATCCAGCCAATTTTGATTTGAATCAGGACAGTTCACCATATTATTGGTTCTCTGTGTGTGAATAATGGGCCACTCTCAAAGACATCATATTGCAACATTCAACTGGTATGCAGAGATAAAGACAATAGAGAACACGGGTCTCCAATCAGATAACTGACAGAAAGGGCCACCTTCATAATATCCTCATACTACTGCTTTGATATACAGAGAGAGGCTCTGTGTGATCGTTTTTCAGAGCAAAAAAAACCAGGGGATGGGGGTTTTCAGTTTCACATTGCATGATTCTCTCTGCTACTTTATGTTTTTCAGTTTTCGAAAACAGTCATTTTTAAGCTTCTGTGGCCACTTACTTTTTGTGACATTTGTTCACATCAACGTGATGGGTTTGAGGGGCATTTAGAAAGTGTAGTTGGATTTGTTATCTTGCTGTTCCTTGAGGCTCATTGTTGTGGCTAGCCTGCGACGGGGGTTCCTGAATGAGAGAAAGTGTCTAACCCTGATACTTCCTGCGCAGAGCGTAGCTCGCGATGACAGGGGATGTTGCCGTGGCAGCATGCATCTTTGTGTGAAAGGCAGGTGGTGTCGAGAGCACCTGGCAGTCTGTCAATGAACCTGGTGCTGCGGTTGCATATTTTAACGAGGGACGATGGAGACACAATCAGATCAGAGGCTTTTACAGCTGTTTGAGGGACTTAATTTTAACTTTTTTTTTGCTGTTGTTATTGACATGTTTTCTATGTAAAGAATCAAAACTAAAAAACGACTAAACTATATTAGTTATGTAAAATACTCTTACCTTAGAATATTCCGTATCTTCTAACCTTAACCTCAATTGGAAAAGGTACTCAGCTGAGCACATGTTGAGTTCTATGATTGTGGGTATGAATATGGTCCATGTTACTAGCCAACTGTGACCAGGACTGCCCTTCAGCTCTCAGCCACCCCTGCGGTCTCCCGGGTGCTTGTAGTCATTCAGTTGTGATGGTGGGGGACCTGCCTCTTTTCCGACCAGCGCTGAAAGTCCAGTACAGGGCGGTGATTCTTGTGACGTATGGAGAGACAGGGGGCTTGTGTGGTGGGCAGGAGAAGGAGTTGGCCTGCGCTTCCTCTTCCTTCCCTGCGTGCGGTTACTGGGTCCGTAGCTCTGAGACGAATTGGGTGGGAATATTAAAAATAAGTGTTTTTTTTTTTCAAGAGTATACTTTACTGTCATACAGAATGCTACCCTGAAGTAACAGTGCTGAGAGGAAACTTCAGCAGGCTGCCCACAGGTGCTGGGTGTTCATCTTTTACATTTGCTGAGGATTCTGAAGAGAAAACTTTTTTTTTTTGAGTTACCATTCCAATCCATGTACCATGACGGTAGAGAGTTTCTTAAATCTTACATATGTCTATGTTGACCTTTTTCACAGCTGCGTTGATGTGGAAGAAGACGAAGCACCAGACATTGACATCTATCACTGTCCAAACTGTGAGAAAACCCATGGCAAATCCACTTGTAAGTAGAGTATCTGGCTCAAAATTTTTTAAATGTGGAATATGTTGAATGTTACTTAAGTAGGGTGTGCCGAACTGGTATTGTGATTTTGTTATATCTTTGCTGTCCCCATTTCACTTGATTGACATTCAGCTTAAAATAACAGGAGAGGAAGTAATCTTTCAGCCCCCCTGAACCACGAATATCACTAGTGGTTGGTTTCACCTCTGGTCAGTGACATTGGTCTCATGTTTCAGATTCCTGTTGGCATAGGAAATTAGCATCATTGTTCATTGTTTAACACTTCAGGTCTCACTTGGAGCTGAGAAGAAAACTGATCAGAACCTGCTCTTTCTGTGCATAATGTGGGTGTCTGAGATCGCAATATAACTTTACAGGAGTTTTGATTGCTCATGTAGATCTGGTGTTAAAGGAAACAAGTAAAAAAAATGTCAGGATGCCTCAGCATTGTAAAATGATATAAAATGGACAGTTATTAGCTATTGCAATGGAGTGCTGCAGCTTGTAAATTAAAATAAAAGCTTGTTGTGAACTGACGTGAGTCTCAAAATAACCCACTCCAATTTTAGCAGGAAACAAAAGACTCAAGCAGGCAGTTGACACTTAACTTAAGAAAACATGCCAGACAGGCATAGAGGCCTTGTTAAACTGGTTATTTAAGCGAGGGCTGGTTGGAAGATTTGTGTTTGTACAAGGAACAGCTGGAAAGGGAGGATGGAGGGAAGATGGGAAATGTTTTTTCAATCTCTAGGTGAAAAACTGTCCTTGTGGTCAAAGCAAAGTTTTGGGCTCTTATTCATTTCTTACCGATTGGTCAGCCTCAAGATATATTCATTAGCAACTGAGTTATGGCTTTAAAGAAATGTAAAAAATGCATGACTATTTGAAAGGGATTTCAAATAACAGTGACAGGTGTATCTCTAGCCTTCAGCTAGGTGTACTTCAGTAACAGAACTGTTCTGTTGTATACCTATAAAATGTATAATTATTAATATTATTATTATGTGTGTTGTCGCATGAGAGTTTTTCAGAATGTACATTTCTTAAAGGTAAGCTTTGCATCAGATGTTGTAAGAGTAATAGATCAGTTTGCTGTATTCATGTCTAAAATCATCAGATAATAGTAAAAGAAGCATTATCAATGATACAAATTCAACTAAACTGTTGTAAACAGCTTCTTTAAAAGCTGTGTGTACTTGCTTTTTAACATTTAGTTTAATAATACTGTATACCAATGTGTTTACCAAACCTGAGACCCATTCTTAGCGGAGGTGTCAACACTAGCTCTTCAGACTAATGGCCATTTAAGAGAAATCTTCATGCTTGATTAATAATCTGAGTTGGTCTTGGTGGTCATAGTTTTTCCTGAGTATAAAAATTGACAACAATAGGCGAGAATGTGATATTGTTCTGATGTTAATAAATTAAAGGTTGATTTCATTGTCAAATGTGGCATTTACACACATCAGTGGCATACCTGTTCATTCACACCACTGCTCTGGGGCTCACCATTTGGGGAAGATTTGCTACAGGTAAAAATTCGAAAACTGTCCTGTGAAGGATGAACTCCACCATTCAAAAAGTTAAGGAAAATGGGTTGGGAATAGATGTTTGTCGATAGGGCTTTATCAGAAGAGCTTTATTGTGTTCAGGTGGCTTGTGTTTTACCTTGTTTACCTTGAAGTTAAACACACCAAAAGCACTCGCTCATTAAGGACCCCTACTGACTGTCAAATTAAATTCCGTCGGCGTTACAGCACAAAACAGGGATTCTCAACCAATCTTATATACTGTACATAAGCCAACCAATGTAAAACACAGGCAAGATGACCTGTACTCTAATAATAATAATAATAATTGCTTACACTTATATAGCGCTTTTCTGGACACTCCACTCAAAGCGCTTTACAGGTAATGGGGACTCCCCTCCACCACCACCAATGTGCAGCATCCACCTGGATGATGCGACGGCAGCCATAGTGCGCCAGAACACTCACCACACATCAGCTATCAGTGGGGAGGAGAGCAGAGTAATGTAGCCAATTCATAGAGGGGGATTATTAGGAGGCCATGATGGGGTAAAGGCCAGGGGGGAAATTTGGCCAGGACACCGGGGTTACACCCCTACTCTTTTCGAGAAGCGCCCTGGGATTTTTAATGACCACAGAGAGTCAGGACCTCGGTTTTACGTCTCATCCGAAGGACGGCGCCTGTTTACAGTATAGTGTCCCCGTCACTATACTGGGGCATTAGGACCCACATGGACCGCAGGGTGAGCGCCCCCTGCTGGCCCCACTAACACCTCTTCCAGCAGCAACCTTAGTTTTTCCCAGGAGGTCTCCCATCCAGGTACTGACCAGGCTCACACCTGCTTAGCTTCAGTGGGTTGCCAGTTGTGAGTTGCAGGGTGATATGGCTGCTGACAACCATATCTAACATATGGTTAGATAAACTCTAACATAAACAAAAGGGAACTGCCCTGGTTCCTTTTGGTAATCATAAATATTTCTGTTCCAACAGAAAGCAGAGGTGTCGAATAGCATGAACAGTTTTTCAATTCCTGTCTGTTTTTTTGGTGTGACTCTATATTGCACTGGAGAGTCTAGAAGGCTGCCGGCACCATTATTGTGGACAGGACTTGTGAATATATTCCTGTCTAATTATATCACATGAAAATCAGCATCATGACAAAAGAGGCAGGTTTTCATACAGCTCTGTTGTATGCGGCAAACCTTCAATTTATTCTCAATGTACTAAATATAGTTTTAGATGTTTCTGTTACTCGGAAAAGTTTCATATCAAAGTATCTGGGGGGAGGACTGTATTGCAGTAATTATGGGAATATTGTTTGCTCAGTTCTTGTTTTGTGCAGCTTTGATTTAAATTGTAATGAATGTTGGTGAGGAATGATGGGAACCAGATTCCCCAAAGTCTGTGCTTGGTTAGGTGGTTAGTTTCACTGTGTGTAGGGGTGCTGACTTCCTCGGCCTGCGACTACATAGTCAGCACTCGGCTAAGGGTGTGTGCGGCCACATTATCTGATTGGATGTCATAATTGCTCCTGAAGTAGGATGGTTTGTTTAGCCTATTTCAGAATCATTGACTGACTTGACAGAGTCTAGAGCTGCATTGTCAATGTGGGTAATTAAGTTCACTGCTCTTCCACCAATATAGGGGAATTATTTCAATCCCAGAGGACACCGAGTCATTTAACAGAGTATTATTTATTCCAGTGAAAAAGAAAAGGAACTGGCACAAACATGACACGGGGCAAAGTACAGACGTCAAGCCAGTTCAGAATGGCAGTCAAGTGTTCATAAAGGAGCTTCGAAGTAGGACATTCCCAAGGTAAGAACAACATTTCCTTTAAAACCTTGTTTTAGCACTTTTAAACTGCTCTAAATTGATTTACTTACAGAGTGTATACTTTCTGATATCTTAATAATCTTTGGAATAGGGGCCTATTCATCTATTTTCAATGGACTCCATCATTGAATCCTAGAGATCTGGTCATGCACCTGTAGGCTTCTGCTATTATACCCATGTCAAAAACATCTGATCTGGAGACTAAAGTGCTTTATAACTGCTGTGCTGTTTTCATCGTGCCTTAATTTGCATAAATTATTTCGAGAGATGCCTGGAATTTGTAATGATCAGGACCTTTGTTTAACATCTCATCAGAAGAACGACACTTTTTTTACAGTGATAGTGTCCCCATCTCTATACTGGGGCATTAGGATCCACATAGACTGGAGGGTGAGCGCCCCCTACTTGTCCCACTAACACCTCTTCCAGCAGCAACCTTAGTTTTCCCAGGAGGTCTCCCATCCAGGTACTGGCCAGGCTCACACCAGCAGAGCTCACACCAGTAAAGACTTACTACTGTTACAAACATTGTTAAGGTTATGACATGCTGGTGGGTTCTGACTTTGAGTCACTTAATATTCTGCTCTTTCTGGACATAATATGCAGATTTCAATCATTTTAATCAGTCAAGGTATTTTACTGTATTGATTGTTTGTAGCTTTATTTAGAGATGATCTATACTGTAATTAGGCTTCTAATTTTTAAATACTGTTTCTTTTAAATTGTAATGTTGTCCCATTGTCTCAGGATTGTTTCTGTGCTGGGAGTTTTAATAATTTGTACATATTTTGCATGTTAGTCAGATTGTTTGCCACCTTGGTTTAGATTTCACTGTGCAGCAGCAACAACATCCCAAATTGATTGATTTAGTCATCAAACAGTTGTTTAGACTGGGGGTGGCATGGTGACGCAGGGGTTAGCATCGGCCTGCAGTACAGGGAGTCTGGGTTCAGTTCCCGGAGTGCTCCAGTACGTGCCTGGAGTTTGTATGTTCTCCCCATGCTCACGTGGGTTTCCACTGGGTGCACTGGTTTCCTCCCCAAGTCCAACGACATACTGGTAGGTTAACTGGCTTCTTGGAAAACTGCTCCTGGTGTGAGTGTGTGCTCTGCGATGGACTGGCTTCCTGTCCGGGGTGTGCCCTGCCTTTGCTGGCTGGGATAGGCTCCGGCTCCCCCACTGGATAAGGAGATTAGAAACTGGATGGATTTTTCTATTTGGAAATGTATGGATTTTATCGACTGGGCAAAAGGAAGTGATATCCAATTATCTCCTAGAGACTTGCAGGCTCAGAGCAGCTGTTCCTTCACACTGACTTACTGCCTGCTGTGCTAGTTTTGGATTATGTCACTTCCTTTGTTCAACATACCTAGCAATTAGCTTTTGCTTCAAATTGCTTTAATAACGGATGTCTAAATATGAATAACATGGTTCCCGTGTCTTGTAGCACAGATCTGAATGTTCAGAGTTCAAATGATGATGAGTTTTTATGAACTTATTTGAAAGATGTTTATGTTAAGAAAACAGCAGCAGAGATCTCACAGTTTTAGCTGATAGTGGCAGAAACCTTGGCAACTCCCTGGATAACACTGCAAAGGGATTTTCAGTGATAACCTCAGTAAGCAGACAAGATTATTAGAGTCTTTAACATTATAATGCCAGTTATAGGTTGTTTTACTTATGAAGTTATTAAACCTTAAATTCTTAAAATCAGTTAAATACAGTCTGAGCCCATATTTCAGTGACATTTATTTCAATTTTATTTATTATTAGTCTTAAGGCTTTTTTGATACATTTGGCTGCCTGTGGCGTTTCAGAGAACATGTCTGAAGGTTGACTGCAGAGTTACCTATACCTAGTATAATAGTATAACTTGGCTATTTGTGGTTTTAACTCCAGGGTCCAGGCTAAATTACACTCTGGGCATATACAGTATGGCCTCCCTAAAGTTCCCCCCAAAAATAATCTGTAAAAGCAATTATTACAGCTCCACCTGATCTGCTGGACAGAGGGAACGTCTGCCAATCGTCACCATATTAGAGCTGCACTTGAGTGTAGATAAGGCTGCTCTCTTCCACTACGAAAAAGTTTTTAGGAATCCTTTGTGTGAAATCAGTTTATTGATGCAAAGAATTATGATGATCATTAATGTAAATGTTGATAACTGGAAAATGTTTTTAAACAGTTTGATAGGTATTTTAACTAAAGAAAGTGTTAACCCAGGCTCCACAGTTCATAACAGTGTCAGTAGATGGTGCTCACACACCAGTTTAAGGAAAGAGAGGCACAGAAATTTCGTAACACCAAGCATAAGGCATGATGGAAACTACTAAGGCATTGTTTTTAATCGGTCTTTGGTATGAGCTAAAGTGTTCGGTAAATCATTATCTTGAATAAAAAAAACATCTCAGCTGAAAGCAGTAAGCCGTATTACACTCAATTTTATTTTTTTAAAAAAGCTGTTATTCCAAGGAGGAGGTTATTGTATACAAAAATATTCAGACAACATTTTTGTGACTTGACTTTTTTTTTTTGCTTCCAGACTATGACGTTTTCGTAGTGTACTCGGGGTGCATGTGAATTTTTTTTTTGTATTCACATTCATCTTTATTGTGGTCTCTTCGGTAGTTCTGATGATGTGCTCACGAAACTGAGTGGAAGTCAGTTGACAGTAGAATATCTGGAGGAGAACGGATTCACAGAACCTATACTGGTTCCAAAAAAAGACGGTCTTGGAATGTCTGTACCTCCACCGACGTTTTACGTCAGTGATGTAGAGAACTATGTTGGTATGTATCCTCCGTTGGTATAATATCAATACTTTACCTTATACAAAGGGTTTAATAAATAGTGCAATATTTACTGGTATATTCTGTAAAAAAACACAAAAGACAAACTGTTTAATTTCCTTGCCTTTTAACTTCATATTATAATAAATGTAATATAATAAACATTTATTTTAACACCTTTGAAAGCAATCATCTCACTGTGCTTTACAATATATGAAAAGCACACAAAAAACAAAAGCATGTCCACACATTGACATAGTATAATGCTCTTGTTAAATTCTAAGGGTTTCTAATGGAAGCAAACCATCCTGTACAGCACTGGGAAAATGCCTTTAATGGAAAGTTTTATATGCATTCTGTGTATAAAACAGCGCCATCTGTCTGTCAGTATTTTTTGGCTGTAAAAATAACGTTTCTTTAGCACAGCTCATACAGAACATGCATCAAAACACATTATCTTTGCATGGCTCAGTATTTAAAAATGTTTTCCCCTTGCTGTGCCACAAAACCATTGTCTCTAAATGTTTAAAGATATATTAACAAGACATGTTGTAAAAATAAATAAACTGTGCCTTTGAAAACTTATATTTTTAAATATTATAGAAAACGAAAACTTTAAACCCACTGAAGGAAAGTCAGTTTTTTTCTCTTTGACACATTTGAAAACAATTGATTGCTTTTAAATTGTGTGATTTAATTTTTTTTAGATTCCATTGTTAATGCGCTCGCATTAATTTGTAGTTCTAAGTTTAGCGTCACTTTTACTGCTGTCAAGGAGTTTTTGTAATCATAAATGAAATGTTAAAAGTTAAAATAAATGTTAAAAGGTGTGGAATAAATTAACAAAATTGTGTTTCACTTTCTGCTTCAGAAATAAAATGTCTGGTATTTTTAAAGCAATTTTTACTGTGGGGTATTCTGAAACCTTCTGACCTGAATTCCAGGACATGTCTTTGACTGATTTTACACTTCGTTTCCTAGGTCCAGAAAGAGCTGTAGATGTCATTGATGTTACCAAACAGACAGACAGCAAGATGAAGCTCAAGGAATTTGTTGATTACTACTACAGCACAAACAGGAAACGAGTATTAAACGTGATAAACCTGGAGTTTTCAGACACAAGGTGACCACCCACAAATGTTCAAAGAATTTTGCCTGACAAAAGATAAGGGGTTTCAAGAGCATACTTTTCAGATGAATTGTTGAAATCATTTTACTAGGATATAGCAGTTTTTATGAATCTATCAAACTTCTTGCTTTAAAAGCTCTAAGCCACGTTTAAGTTTTTGATTAGAAATATGAAATACCAGAATGACTGACTGTCCCCTTCATTTATTTTTGTTATCTATCAAGGATGTCCAGTATCGTGGAAAGTCCACAGATTGTCAGGAAACTGTCCTGGGTGGAAAATTACTGGCCAGATGATGCACTGTTGGGAAAACCCAAAGTGACAAAATACTGCTTGATCTGTGTGAAGGACAGCTACACAGACTTCCACATAGACTCAGGGGGATCTTCAGCTTGGTACCACGTACTCAAAGTAAGCAACTGAGCTTCCATTATTTGATATGTGGTTAGAATTGATACCCCCAGTTCCTGAGCACCATGGGTTCGTATATGACACACTGGAAGCTGTGTTTTTTTAATTTGGAATTGCTGGTTATTTATCATTATGTACAAACCCAAACTGGGATGGCCAGGTGACTAAGACCCAGCTTTATAGCAGTGAGTCCTGTATCCATACAGAGAGAGCATGAGGACATGTAGAATGTGTTCATCTGAAGCCCTGCACCTGTTAGATCTGTTCCTGTTACGACAGGCAGAAGCTGTGCCTCACGGGAGAGGAGTGGCACATTTCTCACTGTTGGCTGTACAAGCCTGCAGTGCCCAGCAGGTCCCAGGACAGACTGTTTTGCTGAAAGTCATGAGGGCAGAAAATGCCACTATTGCTGCCACTTGTGCTCCATCACCTTTGGAACTGAGCACAGCTGGCTAGTGACATAGGCTCAGGCTGGCGACATGTGGACTAGAGAGCTCGCCTTGCTCTCCGAATGAGCAGCAGTACTGGTGGAGCCACCTGGGACCCTACAGAACTGATCTGACTTCATCTTTCTTCATGATTCAATTTGACCTCCGTTAAGCGACAAGCTAAAATATGTGATTGGAAAAAAAAGGAAAGACTCGCGCAGAGACGTAACTTCTTTCACAGAACAAGACATGCCAGTTCACGTGCTGCTTGAGCTTTTCTCAAGGTTTTCAAAAGTGGGGTAGTTTTTAGTTTGCGTAAAAAAAACCCGAGCACGCATAAGGAAGCAGTTGTTCAAGAATGTTTGTGTATTTGAGACACAAACTGACAAATTATGTTACAGAAGTGAAATCAAAGGTTCATGGCGATTTCTTGATATTTGTATAACTCAGCTGTGATGGATATAAGATTGTTTGATTAATATAGATCACAACAGATCAAGGAAGGAACTGTTATTAGAAGACAAAGGTTACCTTACGTTAAGTTGATGATCCACTTTTTCTTTACATTAATAAGATGTATGCTGTCAAACAGGATCCATCATCATCATGCTTAAATGAACATTATGAAAGTTTCAGCATTTCCTAAAATGCATTACTGTGAGGTATTTCTTTAGGGCTTTTATGATTAATGAGATATTATGTGTTGGCCTCTGACCAAGTAATACTCTCACAAAAAGGCCTCCTGCTGTCTGACTTGGTCCAAATTAGGATTTTCTTACATCAGCCTCATGTCCTAAATCGTAAAACAGCACGTGCCAGTCATCCAAATCATGCTTTTGCTTGATGTGTTTAATGTGTTTTGGCATAATTTATGAACTCTCCAATTTGTCAGACAATAACATTAGTCTTGTTGATTCGTTTTCATTGTTTTATGTGCATGTGGTCCTGTGCAGGGGGAGAAAATATTCTTTCTGATCAAACCCACATCTGCCAACATGTCCTTGTACGAACATTGGCAGTCCTCTTCGAACCACAGTGAAATGTTTTTTGCCGATCAAGTAGACAAGTGTTACAAGTGCATACTCAAACAAGGTCAGACGCTATTTATTCCTTCAGGTAAGGCTTGTGATTTATTGGATTATTTATTTATATGAATGTGCCTTTTAGATAGTTTGTTCTAATTCTTCTTTTAAAAGTATCTTACCTCTGGGTGCAAAAGTGTTTAAAAATGCAAAACAGTATCAAATTTCTCTATCACTGCTCATAACACTAAATATATTTTAATGTTTGCTATTTAATGTTTTTTTTAGTATCTTTATGAATGAAAGGTCTCAAAAAACATGTTAATTGAGCTTTTGGTTGCAGTCTAACGTTTATTGAATAATGATAAAATGGGGTGTTCCAACATGTTTCTCTTATTGTTGGAAAAGATGTCAAGTTTCACTACTATTCAAATGAAAGTGGTGCCACATTTTCGGGACACACTGAGCCTAACAAGTTTGCTTATTGGAGGAACTTTTATAAATCACAAAAAATAGCTTAAATGAAGTTTCACTCCCCGTTAGGCAGGGTTATGCAAAATGATTTTGCAAAATGATATTCGTATAGAATTTCTTTTTAATAATTAAAAGTATATATTTTCATCAGACCCTCAAAGGCTGACTACTGTATATCATTCCATGTTAAAAGCTGATGAATAATAATGACTTCAGTTGATAAAAGTTCTGTAATAATTCTCTTTTGACTTTTTTTTATTCTTGTTTGTCCTTGTCAGGCTGGATTTCTGCTACATTGGCCCCAGTGGACTGCTTGGCCTTTTCTGGTCACTTTCTTCATAACCTGAGTATTGAAATGCAGATGAGGTCTGATATTTACGTTTCTACTCAGTGGTTTTAATATAAATCTCATTCAGATAATACAAAATACAGCACTGCGATTCTAGGTCTTGTAAACTTTAAATAGTATTTGGAGATTTCCAGTTTATTGTCAATGGTGGATTGTTGATTGGGCCAGTGAGTTATGTAATTCCAAAACGTGCATGAAGTCAGGGGTCTGAGAGAAGAAATCTAACTTAAACATTGCCCCTGCCTGCTATCCATACTTTGTTTCCTATCAGAACAGCTGTATTGGCAATATATGTGACTTACAACACAGTGATTTGGGAGGATATAAAACATGAATAATGTGTCCTGTTCCAAGTTTAAAAGCTTAACAGGGACCTTGCACAAACTCTATCAAACATCTGCTTACATATGAGAGAAAGTAGAAAATTAAGTCATTGGAAGTTCAGAGCCCTTTCATAAAATTCTGTGAAAATATTCAAATATACAGTGCTGATGGTTAAGTTTTTTAGGTTTATTTATTTACCCTGGGGTGCTGAAATATATGACGTCATTTTCACAATTCTTAATTTTCTGTTTCACATGTTCTCAATGTAATGAGAAAATCTTTTTATTCATTGGTGTGTTTGCTTTGAGTGACGACAGATGTAAACGATTGCCACACAGTGCTGTGCTCAGAAATAGCTGCTGTGATTTAATTTCTAGTCACAGTATCCCAATCACGTGTTTGTGGGATGATGAACCAAAGCAAAGCAAATGACCGCAGAGCCACATGATCAACCATTCACACACTATCGCCCAGTCTCAGGAGTGTATAAAAAACAACTTCCCCATTTCACGATTAAATTCATTTGGACATTTCTGTAAAGACACAAGAAATTGCATTTCTTGTAAATATTGCCTGCATTATCTAAAATGATTTATTTCTGTAGCTGTTAAAATCACTGATTGCCCATTTTTTTGTGTTGTTTCAATTAGTTGATGTCTGCAGCTCATTATTTTAAAGAGCAATTTGTTTTGCATCGCAGAGCTTATGAAGTGGAAAAACGACTAAAGATTGGCAGCCTGACCCCGTTTCCAAACTTTGAAACTGCGTGCTGGTATGTGGGCAGGCATCTGCTGGAGAGATTTAAAGGTAAATGTGAGACCAAGCATTGCTGGCTGTTACACTGAAAAGACCTGTTTTTAGAACCGTGACATGGACTGGCTTTTAGGAACAACAGGCGACAATGACATGGTGGTTCGTGGGTTCTGAGTTGAATATTAGAGTGTAGAGTTTGCATGTTCTTCCTGTGTCCTTGTGGGTTTCTTCCCAGCTTTCAAAGACACATGTCTCATCCAGAGTGGACAGCTCCTGGTTCTGGGATGGGCCACTGCCCTCACCAAGACTTTCTGATAATGCACATATGCAACAAATCATCCCCGAAGGTTCTTAATGACGGCAATTTCCTTTTAATTGACATGCTCATAATCTTTGCTGGACATGTTTCCAATAAACAAGAACTGGAAAGAAATATAGGATTTTCCTGCTCGGATGCATAACTGTAACTTCCTGATCATCGTTCCAGTCTGCCATTCCTGGCTTGAGCCTCCGGAATGGATGTAAAGCTGGCCTCTGATTTTCAAATATTATCACGGTCATTAAATTGTTGCATCACTAAATACACAGGTGATTAGCCTTAAAAGACTTAGCTGAAGCTAAAATCACTTGCTCCATTACAGATGGATATTAAGCCCTTTTTTAACCCTTGTCACTTGAAACAAGGTCATTGTTTCTGTTTAGTGTCGGCTAAGTATGCTTTTGGGATGTGTTTGATTTCATTAAATTACTTTGATTCTCGCACAGACAAAGCTAAAGGGATGTCCTTTTTTCCTCTTACATTTTAGAAGATACCTAAACTGACTTTTATCCTTTTTATTGACATCATTTTTCTATTATCTGTGCTTTCTTGAAAAACAAATACAGTATTGTTTGCAGTGTCCTTAAACCTCATCTTAATATACAGTATCTTAAAAATCTGCATCTCCGTTCAGTGTCTGCTGTAGTCTGACACATGGTTAGGGTATTTTCTGCTAGCCAAGCGGTCTGCAACCACAATCCTAGAAAGCCTTAAGTGGATCAATCAGTTGTCTAATTAGGAGGCCTTAATATGCCCTCCACATCTCTGCTCGCAACACTCTTCTGTGGTACTTGTCTCTGCTCTGATTAAAGTCTAGCTGGACCACAAGCAGGACCGACTGGGTTATGGATCTAAATCTGAAGTTTTTAATCTCTGCTTTAAGTTAGTCTTTCTCCAGGGTCTTAATTTTACTGCAGTGCAGAATATATCTATTGTAGGTACTACATGCTCACTTTGGTTTAATCATAATTAGGGCACACTATACAGTATATGGTGCATATGACTTCATTAACATTTGGTTTTCAGATTTGGCTTGTATGTGTATTCTTTGTGTCCCAGTTTAATCATACTCCTAAATGTTACAGAAATTTCCCCTCCATCACTCAAATTTATTTTGTATAAGATTTCAGTTTTTTTTATCCTTCACTGAAATACAGTAGGAGGTTTGCTTATTTCTCAACACTTTTTTTACTTATTCATCTTTACAGAAACTTTAGATATTTACTTCTGTTTGCATGAAGCTCTTTCCAATAGCAAAATACTCCCATTAGTTATCTAAGTGATATACTGCCTTGCTACGATCTTAATGAATTAACTTATAGGAACAATTATTTAAAAGTGCAGAAGACAATACAGTATGTTTGACTGTTTAGGGCTGAGTAAAAACATTCTTATTCCAACGAATTTAGGCTTCAGGCAAATAACTTCCAGCATTCATACATGCAAAAGCTGCCTCATAGTTCCCAGAGGATATATTTCATTGGCAAAGGTTAGGATTATGCTCTGATGTTTAATCGCTCAATAGTTTAACCCTCAGGTCTTTAAAAGATCACATGTCGTTTCATGACAAATTGAATCTAAAACCTTGAACTTTCTGGAACATATATAAATGATCACTGTGCTGTTTTTCAGGGTAGTTTGATCTTTGGAAGCATTAGGTGACGTGTTGAAATCTTTTCTGCAGGTTTACACAAAGGTGGAAAGCAGCCCGCTCCTTACTTAGTCCATGGTGCCAAAATCCTCAATGGAGCTTTTAGATCGTGGACAAGAAAACAGGTAAGTGATATTTTTGTAACTCGAAATTCCTCTTTCCATAGAAAGGACACGAATAAACAAAGTGAAACAGTCCTTCAGAGTAGCTTCTACTCTCTTGTACCTGACCTGCTTTCAGATTTGTACTCTTAAAAGTACAAGTAGAATGAGGTTATATCCTCAGATGAGGATAATTCCCCGGCCCCCCAAAGTATTTAATTAAGTAACTTTCTCTTTTTAAGTTTTTATAGCCATTAGTTTACATAGCCAAGATGCCCATTGTAATCTAACATGAAATAACTTGCAAGAATCAAGTGTTCAGGCTGTAAATCAGTGATGTACCTGGCATGCAGTGAGGTCATACATGACTTCTTTTGCTACTGTTAGATGACATCACCTGATGTCATTATTTTCATCTCTGGGCAAGTCATAGTAATGGTCATAGCTGTTGTGTTAAGAGATGAAAAAGTATCACACTTAAAAATTGTTGTGCTATTATCAATTGCCGAGCCTAAAATACTTACACAGTTTCCACTTTCTCAGTAATTAGCTGTCCTGTTCTCCTACCAGTTAACCTTTGCTTTTGTATTGTAATGTACATAACAACAGGCCCTTCTTGAACATGAGGATGAACTCCCGGAAAATATGAAGCCAGCACAACTCATAAAGGACCTTGCCAAAGAGATAAGAATTTCAGAGGTGGGATTTCATTTCATAGTCCACGGTTTCTCCTCCCAGTTCATGCTTCTGTTCAATCGGAGTGTCCAAAGCCCAGAGCTAAGACTGCCCTCATTCACAGAGCAGGTGTTTGGAAGTGGGCTGAATATTACCAAGTGTTTGATTCATTAAAAATAGACTTTGGCATGTCAAAGTCAACTTATACATTAATAAAAAAGCCTTCCAAACAGGGTTTGTAGTTTTTGATCCTAAAACAAGTGTGTTCTATTATTACAGTATGTTTAAGACGTGTGACCTGCATTAGAGAAGTATCTAAAATTGTAATAGAAAAAAAAGCATACCACTTTCCTAGTATTGTACTGAGGAGAATACAGTAAAGAATCTTGTTTCAGGTTTCTGCCTGATTACATTCTGTTTATTGTGGTTTTTGGCCTTTGCCTCGCCTGCCACATTTGATCTCTTCCAGTACTTGAATGCAGATCAAATACCTTCAATTTGTTAATACGAAGGTAGCGTGGAAAAATTGTAAGGCTGTTTACAGAGCTGGCGCTATCCAAATACCGCTAAAATATTTAGTTTATGACAAATGGAGAAATACTGCTTCATTAAAAAAAAAACACTGTCGCAGTTATTTTTCTTGGGTGAGAATCCGAACCCTGATGTCTGCAGTATCACTGTTGGGCTTCATTCTGTTTCCATGCTCTGATCACCTCAGAGATACCTTGAAAGTTCAGGGATATTCTGAAAAAATACAGACTTAAGATAAATTTGCAGAAATTTAAATAAAATACCATAACCATGTAAATAATTCAATCATTTGATCATATTCAGGCTTTATGAAGCCACAAGGAGGATCAAGAATAATGTAAATCTCTTTCCTTGACATCCGAGTCAAAGTCATGCTTCTTTAGGTCCTGTCAGTGCATTATAGTACACGTTTGAAGACATCTTTCACACAGCCTACAAGTCTTAAGCAGGCAGCCGGAATGTGTGGTGTGCCTTTGTGATAATTACATCACAAATACAGTCAGAAAGAGCATAAGCTACAGTATATCTGCACCTTGCTGTTGACTGGCCAATTCTTACAGCAGCAGGACTTATATTTTCTGTATCATACTAGGAAAGTGGAGTTCACCTTTAAAAGAAAGCACCATACTGTGTGCATCATTTGTCTTCCAAGGTGGTTTGCTGGACCACTCAACGTGGATCAACAAAACACCAAGAACAGAGCTAGCAGGCACAGCCCAGTGAGTTGACCACTCTTTTTACTGCATGTGTTGGGTGTGCCCTATCCTATAAATGCTGGTGTAGTCTGACACACCGGTTATACATATAGTGTGTAGTAATGTATATTTGCACACAAAGATTGGCTCCTTTGATTTACCAGTAACAAACCCAGGAATTAAGGACTGTGCAGGTATGTCATAATCATTTGTGCTTAAACAACCTAGAGGGGTTTTCGGAATGCTCTTGGTTGCCCTCTAATGTTTGATCAAAAGCATGATTACACTCCAATGGAGAACTGTGATCAAACAATTTCTTTCTGTGTCTTGTGCACCTCACATTTTCTGTATCCCCTTGCTGTATTTAATTACACGCACAGCCTGTGCTTAATCTATTGAGATGTGTGAACAAATCAAGGGCTGCCAATCCTTCAGTGTGCTACTGTTAGATTTAGTTAGCACTTATTGATCGGAGTATTAGTCTACTCTGGGCATTCAATCACTGGACACAGTTGTGTTTTGCTCTTGATCAGCGATCGTTGGATCTTGACAGCCGGTCGAACAGAAGGTACCTTTCTTGTCTTCCTGCTTTTTGGTAATTTACCAAGCGAAAATTTGTTTCTTGCAGAACGTGTCTAAAGCCATCAAGCTGGAACCGAGCACCAACATACCTGCAGAGGAGGCTCTTCCTGTGGAGCCAGAGGAGCCCGTTTCTCCTGTGCACATTCCCACTCCACCCAGGGAGAAACCCACCAGGAAAAAGGCCCCAAAAACCAACAAGACCCCCAGACCCCCAAAGACCCCCAAAGCGAAGGAAGGAGGAAAGAAGAGAGGGAAAAAATTGAAAGAGAGCCCGACCCCACCCACAGCGCCTAGCTTGGATGTCCTGGAGACACACACGAAGGAGACCTTAATGAAAGTGGAAACGCCAAAGAAAGGGAAGGTAGGTGTGACCTGCTGGTCTTTTTTATGTCTGTAAAGTAGCTCATTAGAACTACAGTTAGAAGGTATTCTAATTTATTTATTTTTTAAATGCAAACATTAAAATGCAGGCCATTTTTGGTACTCGCGCACATTTATTTCATGTCCTGTAAAAAAAACCTATATAAGACCTGCTGATCACAATGTCGAAAAGTACGTTCCAGTGCTTCTGGAATTGTAACATGTGGGGATGTTGTTGTTTCTCTTTACAAACAGGCCTCAAAGAATGTAATAGGCTTGCCTGAGAAAGACGTCTTAAATAAGCAAAACGATGTCGATAAGTTTGAAATCCGAGAACAAAACAAGAATAAAACGGAAGCAAAATGGAAGTACAAGGTAAAATAAATGATTGAGGAATATTCATCGGGATATCATATATAAGTAGCATGATATTAACTGTAGAGAATCGCATTTTACACATTATACAACATGTATTTTAAACATTGTACAAATTTGAAACATTGGAGAGTAACACTTAAAAAAAATTACGTCAGTGGGTTTACAATTTTCAGATTAGAGAAATCGGTGAATTCAATTTGTAGCTCTGTCATAAAATCCAAAGGAGTATTCTGCTCATAACTCCTCACATCTGCCAATATCTTGTTATGCTAGTGTTTACCTAATACTGTTATACTATTTTCTGTTAACTACACTCTACATAAGTATTTACATATGCCTCCTCATATAAAAAAGGTTGTTTTGTTATTATCACTGAATAATAACAAATGTGTAGGAGAGCATACTTCTGAAGAAACGGAAGACATTAGAAGGATTTAGTTTCATGGAAAATTATATGCCAAAGTGTTCTGGAATGTTTTTAGTTGCTCCAAGTATCCTTGTCCAAGGTTTTTTTACCAGAATCTCAAACGTTAGCAGATGGATGAGAAGCTCTGTCAAACATTCACAAAGGTCATCAGAGACAAGTTTTTTTTTTTTAAATTTACCTTTCATAGTGAATCACAGTATAAATGAGTAAAATATAACATGCAACATAAATTGCCCTCTCTCACACTGTAAGAAAAAACATTTTGCTGTTTCTTTTGTTACTTAAAATGCTAGCACAAAACCATGTGAAAGTGCTCACTTTTTGCACATAATTTAACTGCACTACAAAGGCGGCTGTGAATAGTAAGCATCAAATATCTATAGATTTTTTAAATTTGGAATTATAACAATTTTTTCAGTACCACTAAACATATAAACCAAATGCAATGGTTAACCATGGTTAAATACACTGAACGTAGTTTTACAGCAGGTTTTTTAGTGCACCTTGATTGGACTCGCTGTTATGAATTATTCTCTAAAAGTACATTTTCACATCTAAGAATTGTCTTGTATGCTGTTACCTTTTAAAATTTCCACCGTTAGTTATTTTGTGCACAATGTTCGCTCATAATTATCTTTGTTTCTTTTTCAAACAGAACAGCAAACCCGATTCTTTGTTGAAAATGGAAGAAGAACAAAAAATGGAAAAGACCCCACTATCAGGAAATAAAGACAATAAATTCGCCTTTTCATTTTCAAATAAAAAGCTAAGGTATATCTTTGAATTTTCTGTCAATTAAAATTCTGTTTGTGCATAATTTCCATTGATGTTTTTTTTAATACAAAAGATGTTTGGTATTGCTAACTTGAGATTTTAAGCAGGATCACATCTGCGAGAGATCATGTGTGTTGCTCTGACATTCTTTGTTGCCTGAAACATTTTCCATGAGTTATTTATAAAATGTACTTAAAATTTGTTATGTGACTTAGCCTTCTTAGGAGGCCAGATCAGTTAAGTGTTTATTTTAATGTGGTTTCCTTATAGCTCTAAAGGGCTCAAACCCCAGATGAATTCAAGTGTATTTGGATCATTGCAAAACTTCAAAGAGGATAAAGCCAAACCAGTCAGAGATGAGTATGAGTATGTCTCAGATGAAGGAGAACTGAAAATCGATGAGTTCCCAATCAGAAGAAAAAAGAATGTAGCTAAAAGAGACCTATCATGTGAGTTTCACCTTTATTTTCATCAATATGGATTTTGATATATTGAAATCATCCGGTACATATCATTAACAGTATATCCTACATATACATCCATATCCTCATTTATCCAATTTTTATCCTGTTTTTTGGAAATAATTGATTTTTTTTCTGCTGGAATAAGCTATTTTTGAATTCTCTACATTTGTGAATAATACCACATCTGTTAATGAACAGCATAGCTTACAATTGTTAACTTCTGTGTACTTTCCTCTGCAGTTATATCAAATGTCAAAGAACCCAGTCAACAGGCTAAAAAACCAAAGCTTCTACCTACAGTTCCCAAGGTATGTAAATCTTGTTTTTGGTTCTCGACCTCCGTTGTATCAAGTGGCAGAGTTCAAATGCAGGCTGCCAAGAGCTGTGCTTCAGTCCCATTGTGTCCCATACCAGTGTCTTTCAGAACCTCTTTGCTAAAGAACCCTAAGCCATTGTTTCTAATACTCATAACTAAACATTATCATTGCTAGGAAATATATTGCAAAGTTCTTTTAACTTTGAAAAACACTGATAGGCAGCAGAAAATGAAATACTGACAAGACTGGATTAACTCTACCATTAGGTTTTTAATAGGTTCCTTGTGCATGGTTTAAAAGCCACTTTTTTTAAGAGCCCGTCCCAGGGTTAAATTAGGCTGGATGTCCCACCCGCCTCCCTGATTATCAACCAAGTTCATTTATCCTAACCCTTCATTTTAAGCCAGCCCTGTGATAGATGGGGAGAATGTGCTCGTTCCCCCAGCCATCGACGGGCTTAAAACAACACACAATGTCGTTGGAGAAAAGAAGAAAAAAGACTCTTGAGTATCCAGCCAAAAGCTGCCACAAACTGATGAGGGAAATAGCTGCGGTAAAAACTCAGTTCCAGTGAGAAGCTGGTTTAACTTGAGTTCTTCAGATGGTCAGTGATTTTAGGTTACTGGCTGTAGAGAGTCTAAAAATCACTTCCTTCCTTTCAGTGTTACTCATTCTGTATATTGTATATTTTGGAATATTTCCCTGTTTCTTCTTCTGTTAGTAAAAATATTGCAAAGATGCCTCTTAACTGTGGTATGTTACATTTTTTTTCATTCAAGCATAGTCTATCAACAGTTTATTTAGTGGAAAGCCTCATATGATTTTAATTCGATGAATATTTATCTAACAGGAAATAAATAGTCCCCATGTTAAGGTTCCTGATTCAGTCTTTACAAGGTCATGCAGAGGACTCAGAAGAGGGGAAGAGCTTTGCTGGCTAGTTCACATTGAAGATTTTTGTGTTATTTTGTCAAATCCGAAACATATTAAAAACAATCCATACAACTACATTTTACTCATTATTTTTCATTTTGGTACTGCAGAGTGATGAATCATCAGATGAAGAATCCCTTCACATAGATACAGAAGTAAAGCCAGAAGTCAAATGTCGTAATTCAAAGGTCAAGAAGGAGAGCAGTAGTGCAGCAGGAATTTTGGACCTTTTGCAGGCTAGCAAGCAAGTGGGTGGAATTGACTACAGTGCCAACAGGTAGGGATGTCAGGCTGCTTTTGCTCAGTTGTGTGTGAATCTGAATCGGGAATTAAGTCCATTAAGACAAGCGGTCAGATTTGAAAGTGTGGCTTAGAACAAAAAAAAAGTCTGACCTGTTCAGAATAAGCTGAAATGCTGTAACGGTAGAGCTGGTTCATAAAAAGAACAGGAACAGTGTGTGATCTGAACTCAAAGTAACCTTTCATAAGATTGAATTGGGAGGTAGTAGGTAAGGAAGCTATTAATTGGACACGTCTAAACTAATGCTGCAACCAGATTTTTTTTTTTTTAGAATGTGAAATATTTAGCACGTGTATTGAAAATCAACCCCTGGAAAAAGTAGTAATTCTGTTAGCTGTTTACATGCAAAGCCAGTGTTTGTTTGATCCCCTTCTCCAGTTTATTTGTGAAAGTCATGGCCTGCTCCAGGCAGTTCCTCTGTTCATTTTGCCATTTGGTGTTTTGGTCAGTTTTTGATGGTCCATTTCCACTTCGTTGAAAGCTGCAAATGAGAGAAGAACAGAAGAAAAACAGCACTAAAATATGTTAATTTCTCAATGATTGTTTTTAGTACTTTCTAAACTGATAGATGACTGGATAATTGTGGATGTGGAAATGACCACACTCAATTATAACCACATTGAATAAGCTGTTTTCTCTTTGTTTCAGCTCACTGTGTAATGACTTAATAGGCAGTAATCCTGATTTTTGCGGTTACTCTTGCAAGTTTTCACAAGCTAGATGCAGTCTGTACAAGCTTGAAGTTATCGCATTGCAATGTTCAGTAATGGAAAAAGCTGGTCATACCTAAGAAATATGGTTTGGCTTTAGTTCCCCTTGCAAATGTAAGCTCTGGAAGGTGAGAAACATAATTGGCAAGCTATCTTATACACACGAAAAACAGCATTGTCATCTTCATTCATTTCAATCAAGAACAAATACAAAATTAATTAATACTTTTCCCATGGAGCCTTCCAATATCATTTTTTTTTTTGGACCATCAAACATTTTTTAGGACCGTTCCGGGAGCAGTCATCATCACGCTAAAAGACTGTGTCGGAAAAGTATTTCCCAAAAAATAAAAAAAAATTAATCAACTAAAACTTCAAACATTTTAGCTTCCATATTTTATCTTGGCAGTGGAGAGTAAGTTTAAGTTTTATTAGAAGCCTCCTCTCCCTAGTCTTATTGTTATAGACCAGGTGGTTTTTGCCCGCTATCATGGTGAATTTTGAACACCTACTGTACCAATAATCGCGCAGTTTCACCACCTGTGCAGCATTAGCTTGAAGTAATGTGTGTGTGTGTGTGTGTATTTTCTATTGACGTACTTACAGTCAGCCACCTGCATCCCCCAGCACACAGGAAGCCATTCAGGGCATGCTGTCAATGGCCAACCTCCAGTCTTCAGACTCCTGCCTACAATCTTCCTGGACCAACAACCAGTCCAAGAACAACTCCCACTCCGCGCAGTCCTCCAAGAAGACGGGCAACAAGCGTCCCACCAAGCGTCCGATGAAGAAGACCATGAAGAGCAGCAGTGTGGACAGTGTGGAAATGTTTGACGACGAGCAGGATAACCTTGGAGCATGCTTCAAGGACTCCGATTATGGTGAGCGGGACAGCTCTTCAGGCTTTTGGATTTCGGGTTCTGCTTCCCCTTAGGGTTTTTTTAATAGCACTTGCTGCAAAGCAAAGGTGCGTGCTGCCTGTTTCGAGTCGTGCAGAACTTCAATCCAAGCCCATGACTGACTGGCACACGGTCACACGGATCTTCGGTCACCATTTTGCTGCTTGTAGAGTCCATTTCATTTCCTGAAATTAACAAGAGCTTAACAACAATAATCTGTGCTGTTCTAAAACAGCTGTCCACAGGGCTCAGTGTTAATAATACTCCAAAACTGATTTGAAATGTACAGGTAGATGGTAATCACATTCTTTTTGAAGTGTTACTGGACAGAGAATGAGGCTTTTCACTCTGCCTACAGTATCATGTTCAGGGGTTTATCAAGTCAGTCAACTCCTGTGCAGATATGCTATATTTGATGTTGTGTCAGTTTTTCTGGTGGTTTTATTAGAAACAGTTGGCACTTAGTTTGTTTAACACGGGGTTACAACACTGTATGATGGATAGAACTGAAAGATTTTTTTAATCTTAGCAATTCCTCTTTGGGAACCAGATGAATATGTTTGTATTTACAAGCTGTAGGTTCTTTCCAAAGTCTTATGCAATTGACTTTAGTGTCTTTCCAAAAGGCCTCTTTCTGGTAGACTCCTGCAATCTTCTCTCAGCGAGTGAAGTCCAAAAATAGCAAAACTGACCCTCAGCTTGTTAATATTTCATTAATGCAAGTGCAGATTGTTGTTTCAAATGCTTTTTGATCTCAAGCACTAATTAGTCATTAACGTAAAGATCATTTCCATTTCAAATTCTCACCAAGAGAAATTGCACTAGCGTAAAGAACCCTTGATTTTTGTAAACAGATCATTTTTAATCTTGATAATTTAATTATAGGAAAATGTGTGCACGTAAATGGTTTTGTTCAAAAGCAGTCCAGTGAAGAAAGGCAGCACTGGACTGCTGAGCAGCTGTCTAGCAGATGCTGGGCTCAGTGGCTCAGAGTTGTGCTGTTGCTGTAAAAATATCTACTATTTTAATAAAAGGAAACCAAATACAAATTAAATGCATATTTTCTTTAAACACCAGGAAGCCTAAGGGTAATAATGTAGTCTAATAAAATGAAAACAGTGTGCCGGTATACTGTATATGGTACATTAAAACTAGATGAAATTATCATTATTATTATTATTATTATTATTATTATTATTATTATTATTATTATTATTGGTTGATCTGATAGTTTGGCATTTTGTGCCATACCATAACACATTCCAAGTTCCTGGAAACAAAGAAAATGGCAAATCCAGTCAGGTGTAGTAGAACAACACTACATTTCTCAATAAAGTAATATCCTTGACATTGTTAACATTTATTATACATTTTGAAATTACAGGAGATTGTTCAGTTTTATTTCAGTTGTACAAGTAATGCATTTTAGATCAAACATATCATGGGAATCTTCTTTAGATCTTAATCTGGAGTGAAACAAGACCAAAGGTATCTGTTATACAGTGTGGTAGATAAGATGTTATAATTATGCTGTTACAAAATGATATATATATTTAAGTGCAGAATAAATTAGCCTGTCTCCATAAATTGATGATCCAAAATTGTCAAGGGACGCAAGATAACTTAACGAAACATTTTCTCTCCATTCTAGTTTACCCGTCGCTGGAGTCCGATGAAGATAACCCCGTTTTTAAATCCAGATCGAAGAAAAGGAAAAGTTCCGATGACACTCCCTACAGCCCAACAGGTAGGCCGACGAGCCGAGCGACAGTCGACAGTTCAAACCTTGTCACGTTAACCCTAGCCAGTTTGCTCTTGGGTTAGATTCTTTGTTTTCCCATGTCTCTTTGGTTTTCACTGGAGGTTTATCGCCGAGTGGTTTTTAATTTAGTTTTTTTTTTGTTTTTGTTTTTGTTTTTTGGTCACCGCGCAGCGCGAGTTGGGCCTTCAGTGCCGAGGCAGGACAGGCCGGTTCGCGAGGGGACACGAGTGGCTTCCATAGAAACCGGGCTGGCGGCTGCAGCCGCCAAACTCTCCCAGCAAGTAAGCTCTGCAGCTGGCTCTCTGACGCCATCCCTCCGGCCAGCGCTTACCCCCGCCTCCCCTCCTCACATCACGTCCAGTGTCACTTTCCTTTTAAACGTACTTGCTTGTGGAGAGCTCTTCTGTCCTCGAGCACAGTGCTTGAACTAGTGGACAGAGAGGCCTTCCAGTCCAAACCAGCGTCTCGCTGAAACTCTTCAGGGTGGAAATTAATTTTACTTTATACTGTAGATATTTCAGATTTTTAATTAAGAAGCAGTCTTAGCACTTAACTGAATTAGTATATGTAAAAACACACACTACATGCTAGAGTAGGGAAGACGCATACTACATACTAGAGTGGTAAAAATACCTACACCTATCAACAAGCAAGACTCATACATCGGTTCCTGGTAATCAAAAATTATTGGCAACTCCTTATTTTAGAAAAACCCCTGCTGTATCATGACATGACCACCCTGACGTACTGTATGTGTAAGACCACAAATTGAACAAAGATGTCCCGTCTTCTCCCAATGTCTTACAGGAACAACAGAAGACCAAGAAGAAGAAGAGCACTAAAAAGAAGCCTTTATCAGATGATTCAAGTAAAATTTCTCAGGACAGCAGCTCACCGGAGCAGAAGTTGGACTC
Organism: Lepisosteus platostomus; assembly: GCF_059453375.1. Lineage (NCBI taxonomy): Eukaryota > Metazoa > Chordata > Actinopteri > Semionotiformes > Lepisosteidae > Lepisosteus > Lepisosteus platostomus. The sequence goes on along the minus strand of NC_142616.1, from coordinate 64,554,442 downwards.
CCACCCCAGCAGCCTGGCAGATCACGAGTACACAGCTGGGACAGCCAAGACTCCAGGAGGCCCCCAGCCAATGGCCCCAGGAGTATTCCTCACACAGAGGCGGCCCTCTACTTCATCTCAGAACAACGCCTCAGCCAAAGGTAACAGCGGCCAGGCTATTGTATATAGCGCCTTTAAGGAAAGCATCCTTCACAAAGGAGGGGTGTGTCATTTTGCATTATTTTATAATGCATTTCAAAGTAAACATCCTTCGCAAAACACTGCATATTAAAACAGTTAAAATGCTGTTGAAATAAGATATAGAAAAAATAAGACTTTAAATTGTACAAGAACTATACAAGCCCATTGCCTAGGGCCCAACCATAGTCTGATAATCAAACACCAATCAATACTGAACATAAAACGTTTTTTAATGGATAAGATTTATTGGTGTATGGGATGCTCTGTCAATAAGTACTTTTTTTTTACAGTTTGTACATTTATAAAGGAAATTACTCAAAAATATATATAACCAATACAACTTATCATATGTGCATATAAAGAAAACGTATTGCACAAAAATGACTCATTTTATTTTCAAAGTGGCGTTATTTTCAAAATATGCCATGAATTTTAGCTCTTTAGTTTCTTAGTAATAGTAACAGTGTGCCTGATGTCAGTTCATAAATTCAGCATTAACTGGACACAGCGATGACCTTGCTGTTATTATTTACAATTAAAAATGTTTGTTTGTTTTATTTACAGCCAAACGGCTAAAGAAAGGCATGGCTACTGCCAAACAGAGACTTGGAAAGATTTTAAAGATTCATCGGAATGGAAAACTTCTTCTGTAGCTTCTACAGCTCAAGGCTGGGACTAATTCATGGTATACCAGGCATATTGACCTAATCCTGACACCGTTCCTATTCACTGATTACAGACTTCAACAGCAACCTGAAACATATGAGGAATAGAACAGGTTTCATTTTTATTTTCAGTTTCTAAGAAAAATATAGATCAGATAGGTTTTTGCCTCTACATATACTTTATAACTTTCAGATATTAAAGTGTACAGGATATGTGCTATAAATATTTTTTAAGAAAACGATGTGCGTCTCATTTTACTGAACTTGTCAGTCTACCAAGGATTGCTATCCAGCATTGCAGATCATTCCAAGATCTAGAAAGTATCCCTTGCGTTCATATTGTCGCATGTTTGTTAAAAAAAAAATATTGGTGGTTTCTGGAATTCACACACTCTTGGCTTTTCATCCTCTTACAGTGTCTTAGAAAATATAGTTTGGTGTTGGGAATGGGGATGTTTAAATTGGTAATGAATGCCCCCCCCACACACACACAAGCAATTACTGCAGAATCATCCTCTCCTCCTACGTTATTCAACTTGAAAGCATTAAAACGATAATTATTTCTTTTTTACAAAGCACTGTCACTGAGAACATATTGTTATATATATTTAAGATGTACTTATGAGACTACAAATGCACTTATTTAGATGACTATAAAGCACTAAGGGGAGGAAATTGAGACGCTTTGGCAGTTTGTAAAAGAGAGAACTGTTCAGTTCACAAGTGTCAGTGTCAGTATAGGGTGGCCCTTTAGATAAGATTAGGATGAAATTATTCGTCATGATCATGATGACCATGGTACTCAGGCTAAAACAGCTCAGTAGAGGTTAAGAAACTTTCTGCACAGTAAAGGGTACCTCTTGAGTCATGGAGCCATTAATGATGAACAAGTAAAAATATATATATATAATTGGTAACCGAGAAGAAATAATACCATGGAGACCTTTGTAAAAAAACATGGTACAGTAGGCTTTTAATTAACACTCATGTCATTTCTAGAATTAATATGACTCATAAAGCCAAATATCTTTTGTTCTGTAAATATAATATTTTATATTAGCATATTTCAAATACAATCATGAAGAACCTGTAATTCTACAGTAAATATTGTTCGTAAAACTACATAGAGCCCCCAAAACATAGGATGTAGGTTCCAGTGTAGGTTTCCTTTAAAGGAAAATCACAGCAGTAGTTGTTGTGACTATTTAAAACGAGACTTGACAATTGGGCATCTTTATCATCTCTCTCGCAGAAGCAAAAAGAACAGGAAAAAGAAAAACATCAACAGTAACCTAACACAACCACTTATGAATTTGCACAAAAATAAAACTGACAGCAGGAAAAAAAAAGCCTACCCCAGTCTCACAGTTGTGTGGTTTAATTGATGTGCCATGAGCAGTTATTAAATAGCAATGTGGCGCTTGATAGAAATGTTAAAAAAGGACTGTGGTGTGATGCTTTAATACTAAAGCAAAGAAGTGAATTATGTTTTTAATAATGTACAATTTTAATAGATGTCAGCTGTGTCTGTATTTCATACTCATTTATAGTGTTGATGTTACACGTTTCCCTTGATGAGGGACTGTTACATGCTTTTTGATATCAGTATTACAGGTAAGTCACCCTTAGAATGGGTGTTAAGAAAGAGCAGATTTGCATATTTTTTATAAATGCTGACAGTATGAGAATTTCCAGAAAATATTTCTCACTATGAAAACACTAGATGCTTGTAAGTTTTTCACTGGGACATAGTTTTACTGACAAGCCTCATTCTGCAGCCTTTGGCTTTTAGTGCTAAACAGGGATACTTTCTAATTCAAAAGTTGTTTCTCAGGCAACACCAAAAGTATAGATTTAAATATGCATTTTTATTGCATTGCAGTATGTAGAATGTAGCTTGTAAATAGCTTTTTAAATTACTACTTTTTGTAACAAAAGTTTTCTTTTCTTATTGATACTTCATTCTACATTTTTACAAGTTTTTTGCTATTTAATAACAAAATCTATATATATAGTCTTTACTTTTTCAATTTGTTAGCTACACTTTAGGAATATTTTTTTTTTAGTTTTGTTTTTTAGATTGAGGTGTTGCCTGAAAAACAAAACATGAAACTTAGTATGGCCTTACACACAAAAAAAAACAAGTGTACATATTCACTGATGACAAGAGATGAAGCTTTTGAAGAAAAAAAATCTGTTTTTACAACCAGCTTCTTGTTCAAGTTCTCGTAACCTGATGGGATTCAAAATTATTTTACTAGCACCTTGTGAAGTGTTTTCTGTGTCCGTGATGTAATTTATTAATGTTTGTAGCTTTTTATATTTGTACATTTCTTAAGAGCTTTGTTTTTAAATATTTTATCAGCCTGTGAAAGTCTTCTTTTAGGAATCTGTAACATTAACTACAATAACGGAGGTCTGAGGCCTTGTTTATTTTTCTCAGGCACTCGGAAATTGGTTTTAGGACCGAAATACACTCTTCTTTATGTTATTTTTGTTTTGTTTTTAAGGCCCTGCCAGTTATTTTACAGGGCCACAGTTAGAAATGTTCACTTACGACATGTTATTATAATTATGATTATTGTTATTGTTATAATTATTGTTGTTATTATTATTAAGCAGCTATGTGGTATAACCCTGCCATCATGCCTTTTATTTCGGTAAAATGTACATTTCTAACAAGGTTTACTGCGGGTATCTATTGCAGTGTTTTAGTTACCAATGGAAATCTTGTATCAGCTCCTCAGAATTTAAATACACACAGATCAAATTTTAACAATTGAACTATTTCAGGTTTTTTGTACAAAATGTGTGTTGCTTTGTTGTGGTTTATTTTTATATGTTCAATTCATTAAATTTATCCGCTGTATTGTAGCAGTGTAAGATACTGTACCTAACTGTCTTCCCTCACTGTCAAAAAACAATATACCCCTGCCCAGTTAAAAGAAAATACTGTACACACCTCTTCTACTAGATCCTAGAGAAATGGAAACGCTCAGTGCAGAATAGTATGTGTATTATAACCCAGTCAGGAAATATATTTTACAGGTGGGAAAGACCTGTTTTTCAACATCAGCCCTTAGTTTCCCATACCAGGCCAGAGTCCCAAAAACATGTGAGAGCAGGAATATCGGCTTGAGATTAAGCCTGTGTGAAGAGAGCACCCCAGGACTGGGGCTTCAGTGATGACAGTAAGCTCCATGCAGGAACTGTGCAGAGACCAGCTAAGAGCATCTTGCGAACTGGTGATGGAAGCCAATGATTGTGCACAGGGGGCGCCGCTTAAGAGCAAAACCAGTCTTTGCCACCTGTGAAGCTTATTTCCATGGATAATTTGCTAATTCATTTCCCTAACTGACTTACACTTGGATTCCCAACACAGGCACAACAAACCATGTGACAATTCACACAGTGCTTTACAGCTATCTTTCAACTATGCAAGGACTACCAGGACTAGCTCAAAAGACAAACTGTACATAATTCACCCTCAGTTTCATGTTCACAGGGAGCTACATTTGGAGTACGGAGAGGCTACAGTTTTACAATTGCACTGTTTCAGGGCGAATTCAAATGTCTCTTGAAATGATAGCCTTTATGCTCTACTGAATTAACCTACTGTTAATGCAATATTAGCATAGTGTGATTGCTGGGGATATAATACAAATATAAATTAATCTTAAAAGAAAACGCATACAAGTAAATGTTTGTTGTAGTGCTATAAATCCTCTATGATTGTAGAACTGCAACCACGTTGTGCATCCTCATCTCCAAAGTCATTAAAGCCAGATATTAAGCACAAGTGGGATACATTCTTCCGAACCTTATCAATTATCAGATTTCATCTGATTTTTAAGATTGATTGCTTTACTGTCCTAGAGATGCTGTAATCACAAATTTTACTTTTTCTTGAAGTGGATGATTCCAAGAACAACCAGGAGAGTTCCCACGGTCATTCTAAATATAAAGTATAATAATAGTTAATGAATGGGGTATCAGATTTCTCGAATCGGTAAACTCTGGATATGGCACATTTCATAATAAAACTCCAAATAAACATAACTTAATTGATAAAAATGATTTTGCCATTAGCTCTCAGGAAAGAATGCCTGTTTGCGATATTTCTTTGAACATAAAAGTTTTTACACCTGGAATCCATAAGGAATACTGTGTTTTAGAAAAGCATATTTTAAGAGTTTGTTAGTTGTTTCCTTTTTATTTCAACATTTTGTAAATTCTTGAGGCATATGCCTGTTTTAAACAATGGCTCTATTCCTCGAAAAAGGTCACAACTATAAACGTCTCAAACTATATAGCATTTCATGTTTTCCTGTAATCACCCCAGATGGTACACTAGGGGAAAAAAAACAGCATCCAAACATTCAAATTGAAAAGTTTGCCACCTTCTGCGTTTTGTTACATCCTAAGTTAATGTCAGCAAGTAAAAACCAAAAGCTTACTGAGCCCAGTGGAACAGAAGTATCCAGTTTCTTTGTAGTCACCCTTTGGATAGACAACACTCTTCTTTTTGAAGAAAAATGCAGATTGCTTTTGAAATGATATTTTATTTGAAAAGGCATGACAAGGTTCTCAAAGTTATTTAACCACGAGTTGTAATGTAGAGCCCAGCTCAATTCCATCGTGTGAACAATAAACTCCTCAAGTGAGGAATAACTATACTATACTACAAGAGCATTAAAAACGCCACAAATACAGCTGCTTTTCAGTACGACTCAAGTCTACTTTTCGAACCACTAGGTGGAGCTCGAATCACAAAAAAGGTCCAACTCGTCTTGAGTCCCGCTGTTTCACACTATAATTTAAAAAAAAATCGGTCTTTTTAGAAACAGCGTAAAACTTTGACATTTTTTTTTCTAATCCTGGTCCTCTCATGCTATGAATTTGAACAAAAGCCACCAAACTATGGTGATTTTTAATATTTAAATACTGAACGTTCTTGACATGCTCTTCCGCAGCAGAGCAACCAAAAAAAAACCCCGCAAAATAATGAACCGGCAGTCTTCATTTCTCAACAAACACCGCTTTTATTTTATTCATATTGGATTTGATTTTTTTTTTCAGCTAAATGGGAGAGCCAAGCTTTAGTTTCATTTACAAAAAAAAAAGTCTTCGGTTTCATGCTAGTGTAATAAATTTGTCGCATGACAAAATTCTTCAGCAGCTACGAAACACGAAGGCTTTAGCTATCTGCATAACTTTCTCATAACTGGAGATTACCCTTGAAGGTCCATTTAACATTTAACAGAAACACACTTTCAAGGGATTCAGCTATTACCATGCTATTTATCAAGCAGTACAAATCACCACGTTTCATGAAACAGCACTTCTAAAATACACCGGCAAAGAATTTAATTTTGTTTTGTTTTTCATCCAATAAATTCTGAGTTAATGAGAAGGTCTGTTATTTCAGAACTGCTCCTTTAAAATATGGGGTTATTAAAATTAAAGTATTTGTTTGTTTTACTGTTTTTCCTAATTAAAGCGGCTTGGCTGAATGTGCTTCTTTTTTCATACGAGTGATGGCTGACTGCTGTTGCCCATCATGGATACAGAAGAATTCCTGGAAATGACTGGCATTCCTGGCCACCCTGGATGATAGGATACTAGCCTAAATGATGGATACCAGCATAGTGACATGCACTGCAGCTGGGTTACTGTGCAGCTGGCTATTAAAGAGCACATTAAAATGGGAAAGGTTAAAAAATAAAAGCCAGAAACGCGCATTACTGTTTCAAAGGCGTTTTTAATTCCGCGCATTTAAAACGAAGATCCCCATAACACTTCACTTTCGCGTAACGTTTTAGGAGAAAAAAAAACTCTTTTAAATTTGTTCTACCGATTTAAAATATACCAAGTGTTTGCTTAATTAATTTTCTCCCCCGTTTATTTGGACTTAATGGGAAAATGTATTGAACAATGTATTGATTACAAAGGAACTGAATAGTTTTTTTTTATTAGTAGCAATAGGGCTAACTGTAATCAGAATGACACGAGACACTTGTACATTTAGGATTAAGAGAGGTTATGACATTTAATTTTGACTTTAAGGCATTAAATGAGAGCTCCCTCATCTGCTTTAAGAACTGCAGGGAATTAATAGATGGAATGACAATGTAGATTACTAGTATTAGAATTTTTACAAATGTTTCATGTGTCCTTTTGGTGTAATGGCAGCATTTTATGGGTCATCTAGATGGAATAAAACATAGGTATTTCACCGTGCCTCCAACTTAATTTACCAATTTTGGTTTAGCTTGGTCTAACTGTAGTTAATTGACAATTTTTTCTTCCATGTTTATTAAACTCCCTTGTACTTCCTACCAAGTGGTAGTTAAAATAACCAGTGAATGAATTGTATCAGGACAGACTATGAAAAATGTTTTCAGCAGCTCATTGCATTATATAGTTCAGGTGGGGAGCTGCGTCAGCATGCGTAGGCTGCAAAGGAACAAGTAATAGGTTTATTCCATGCTGAAAAGAGAAGAAAGAAAACACGTTTCATTTTCTTTCTTCTCTTTTCAGCATGGAATAAACCTATTGTTCCACTGGATTATTTCTATGCATGCAAATGTCTTTAATAATACTGATCACTGAGGTCCTCTCGCTGAAAAGGAAACAGTTTTCATCCACATATATGTACAACTGCATTAATTGCTATTTCATAATTTATTTCCTTTAAGGACAAGCATGTATTTTGCTTATAATAGCAACTGGAAACACTCTGCTGTAAACCTCCAGATTTCCAAATACAGACTGCTTTAACTTCCATAAGAGAGTAATTATTGAAAGAATTCTATGCACTGAGGTGGTCAACTGTTATGTAAAAAAAGGATAAAAAAATAGCTTGATCTGGTTCTCCACCAATCGGCACCCCTCAGCCAGTGACATTTGGCACAGTCCCACATAAATCTCTCAGGCATCACATCCATCCCGAATCAATTAAGGTTCCAAAAAAAATGTTTGTTATTGTTTCAAACAATGGCACAGTGCCACTGTGACATAAAAATGATGTTATTTCCATTAACATCTGACTTGGATCTGCTACAGAAAGAAAATAGCAGAATTCACAACATAACAGTAAACATACTGTAGATCCTTCCAGTACTCATAATATTATTATGTCTTTCTGCTAAATCCTTTAGAAAGCATATTAATTATCTTTATTGTAAAGATCTGTCCAGTAAAATAAAGCACATGGTTATAACACAGCCAATATATCAGGCACAAGTTGCTCATAACTTCAAGTTGTTTGCTTTTGCCGAGCAGTATTTACCAAACATTGCTTTTGTAATAATTTATATCAATCAAGATCCTATTTAGATCTTGTATTTATTTAGCAGACATATAAAGTTTTTTTTATTGTCGTAAAGTGACTTGTAAACAGGTGAGACATTTATTTTTATTCTGGGGAGATGATGGGAGACATTTAATGTTTCCTGACCTCTTTGCACTGCATTCATGTCTTATTCAATGAAGAAGTTGACCATAACTTAAAATGTATTTTAAAAATGAAAATGCAACTTACTTATTACTTGTATATATGTAAAATACAACTTATTTAAAATAAATATGAGGTAAAAGTACAAGAAGGTAGATACTAGACAGTAAGGCTCAGTAGGGCGTTTGTTTGGCCAGCTGGGTCAGTGTTTCAGGTCTGCATGCCAGTCCTGTCAGATCTAGGCTTTTGGTCACCACAAGGTGAACACTGCACGCTTGTAACCTTTGAACCTTCTCTTGCTTTCAACATGGGGTATAGGACTATGAAATGAAAATATACTAACTAGGCTATATATACTTTAAAGTACAGTAGTTCAGGTGGGGAGCTGCGTCAGCATGCGTAAGCTGCAAAGGAACAAGGAATAGGTTTATTCCCTGCTGAAAAGAGAAGAAAGAAAACACAACGTTTCGGCCATCTTCAGGTATAAGGATTTGCTGTATTTTGTACATTACGAATACTAAGAGGACAAAATGTACTTCTCAACAATTTGCTTGAGATCTTTTAGTATCATACCAAAACATACCTGAATATTACATTTTTGTTCTCAAATTACACCAGAACACTGTCAAGTGTTACTTGTTTCACAGGTCAAAGTTAGCTATGCCCCACTGATGAGCCTTGTTGAAGTCTGCTGAGCTGCTTCTGTATCATTCATACATAACATACATTTATTATCAGAGGTAAAACAAAGCAATCTGAAATAAAAGACAATTATAGAATTATTGCCATGCGTTTTTGTTAGTTTACAGTGATTTGTGTTGGACTTTCAAAAGGTAACAGAGGAATTCTTGTGTGCTGAGTCTGGTCAGCAGATGGGGAAATAATGCAGATAAACCTTCCTTTGTGTAAATAGCTCTTCATTCTAACGTCACCTGGATGGGGTGCTTATATGCTTTATTTGTGCTGTGATTTTAAAAAAGGGCAAATTAAAGATTTTCCACACAGTAAAATTCCCATTAATAACATATATAACTATAACACTTATAGCTCTCAATTATGTTATCTTTCAAAGAAAAATGTTGTTCTTTTGTTGCTGTATTCTATCTTTCACTCATACAGTGAAGAGTATAAACTTAAGTGCAATACTTTATGGAGATATTCAGTACATAAGCATGCTTGAGTTCTGAGGGAGCAAAGCTGTTTAGTTCACTCTCAAGATTAAAAGTAATGATAAATATTTACACTTGTCTGTCAGGTTTAATCGTACTGAATCATACTATATGAAATGGAAGCTTATCATGGGATTGTAGAAAGACTATGGAGCAGGTCTTCTCTTTTAGCAGCACCACAAGCCACCAAATCCTTCTCTGCACTCATATGAAGCAATCTAACTGTGCCCTGTCCAATCTTACTGTCCAACATCAACAACCCAGCCCTACAGTATATCTCTCTTACTCCGCTTGGCTTGGCTTTGTGTAACCTGGTTTGCAGCTGGTGTCTTTATTATTCTTCAGTAGACAAACCTGCTGTCTTTATTATTCTTCAGTAGACAAACCTTAATGCATTATTTACTGACCACTTCAGAGCACTTTTCCTACAGGCACCTCATGCAGGCAGATGTAATGCCCTATCATTAATACCAAGACAAGGTTAAACTGAGAGAAACTGACCCACAAAGAAGACCGAGCACAACAACATCGGAGAGTTAACAGCAGAACTGAATAGGTTTTGAGTTAACAGTGCAAACTGAATGAGACTGGATTTTCAGATGGATTTTTTCCCCAGGACAGAAGGCTGTACTCATATCAGATTTACTACAGAATTAAATTTACACCTGCCTTTTGCAATTACATGAAGTTAAAGCAATTTGTCTTATTTCAGTTTCCTTTATTTGATTTTGTGACATTTGGACTCTTTTTACTCTTTTCCAAATCAAACAGTATGATAATGAAACATGGGGAATAATGATTTTATGGAAAGGGCCCAAAAGGCAGTAAAATATATTTTTCTCAGGGTGCATAAACTAACATTACCATATTATACATAGTATAACAGTGTCACATCTCTATACTACAGTGAACTTTCTTTGCAACCTAGCAATTGTTACTTTAATAAATGGTAAAGAAGTGTATTTTAACATGTCAAGTGACATCTACTATAGGACCACATCACGCCTAGTCCAGATTAAATGGTGGACTGAAAATGTAAGCCTGCTGGTTGACTCATACTGTAGATCCTTAAAAATCGCCCTCTTGCTTATTAACAGTTCCCTTGTGGTCAGATGAAACGTGCAGTAAGAAAGAAGTCTTAATTACAAAGGAATGTGAGTGTAAGCATTATCTTTGTGTGGCCTTTAAATGATGCAAGCTTTACTATAGCTTAAATATTTTTTTTCCAGTGTGTTGACCAAAGCTTTTATTCAAAAAAATTCTTTTGATTCTTGGCTGTCACTGCTGATAATGCTCGTTGATTCCATTGAAAGCAGATTGTCAAGGACAGAATGTTGCTGCCCATTCAAACTAAGCGTAAGCTATTATAGCCCCTAACAGTTTTTAGGAGAATTTGTTTCGCTCTCCATTCAGTGTCAGTACTGGTGATGAAAAGATTTCGGCAGATGCTTCTTTGCGAGCTGCTGTGGCTTCAGACCATCTGTGAGGATTAGCCAGTGGGAAAAACTGAAGGAACTTCTCGGCACACCAGCCTGGACGCGAAAGAAAACTGTGAGTTTGTTTCCTCTGTAACACAAATACAAGCAGATTGTTCCCTGCTGCCCTGTTACTTTAACCTTTGTCAGGACTGAAAAGTTGAAGTGGAAAACTCCACTTTAATCCTAATTTTCCCTGCATGTCCAGAAGTGACGTGTAGTGACAGCTCCAGGCCCTCCTACTGCGACAAATGGAACTTTCGGCAGAGATGCCAGCAAAATGCGGGAATTCAGCGTTTCGGTCCACCTTAAAAAAAAAACCATATCTGCTGGAGCACCTCAGCAGTAACTTAGATAAATTAAAAGCTTTTCTCTCAGAAACAATATGGCTTTTCAGTCTTTTTTCTTATCGACTCCAAAGCGCTAAAAACATTTACTCTTCACAAACGAATCTAGAACCATTGCACAGCTCCCACTTCTCTTAATGTTGAAGACAAACATGAACAACAGATCATGAATGTATTAGCTGCAGAACTGCAAGTTAAGAACGGTTTTCAGTCCACAAAACAAAACTGCCATTTTCTTGACAGAACATTTCTAGGAAAACCCAATTATAGCAGACAGCTACAGCTATAGCATTTGTTTGTAATGTCCTTAAGTACAGATGAGTGACCTTAAATGCTGCTAAATACTTGTTTGAAATAATTTTAACTAACAGAAGGCCTCGCTTTGAGGAGCATAAATTTATGAAAGGGCTGAAGTGGTATAATTATAAAGGAAACACTTGATTATAAGGAGGATTCGCGGATTGTTTTCTGCACTAGTTTGACAGATACAACGTCTCTTTCTACTTTACATAATGACCTTTGAACCTTCCAATTTATTGCTAAATATATTCGTGGTTGCCTGATTCAAATTAATGCTTTATTTAAAAAAAAAATCAAGCATAATTATACAAGTGTACATTGATTACAATATAAATAAAGCTGCCCAGCTACAGAGCAATACTGTTCCTTCTCCTCACTGTATATACAGCCTAATACTGAAACACTGGATTTATTGGTGTAGATGACAAAAAATCCATGTTTTAACTTTCTGTAGGTAGAAATGTTTGCAAGTCAAGATACTGTTAGGGAGTTCCTTAAAATAAGCGGTTTAGATTTAATGGGACCCATATGGTATATTTTAAAGAAGAAAAACTTGATTAAATAATTGTGCAATTAAAATTTAATGCATATCGTACATAAATTTACTTTCTTTTAAGTCTGATTGATTTACATCCCAGTTTCAGTAAGAAGCACAGTTTGGCAACTATAAACACATTAACGGAGTGATAAATCATTGTTAAACACTGCAGAAGTCATTTACATTAAGACCCACAAAAAAGTAACTGGGCAGGGCCGTTTAAATGAGAACTTCTGCAGTGTGTGTCATTGGGTTGTTTTTTGTTTTCATTATGCTTTTTACAATGAATAAAGAACATTTCGGCGACCATACTTATTTATTAACATATTTACTACTGAATTTTAGAGGGGAAGTAAGATACTGTATGTTGCTCCACTTTTCGAGGGGATTCTAATTTACCGTACAGTAGGTAGCGTTCAGGCCTCATCCTACAAATGGGAGCTTTGCAAGATTGGCTTTCCATCCAAGCACAGACACCATGCGTCTGAACCTGCGGATCCTCTCGCACTGAGCAGGATTACTACTGCGACAACACATCATGATTAGGGTAAAGCTAACCTGTCCCACTGCTTTATAAGCACACGGTTCACTGCCTGCATTTGTCCTTCCCATTTCCACATCACTCGCAGAGTCAGGAGCACCAAGGGCTGGTGGGTGGGCAAGCGTGATGTCACACAGAGGTCATGGAGCATCTATGGCAGGAAAAGGACAGGTGAAGGGAGCCCCTCCTCCACTGTTGTAGACCAATGGCTTGTGAGCAAGCCCCCATAGGGGAGATACAATGGGAGGGGGGGCATGTTAGTGCTTTCTTTCTGTATTGTGCATATATTGTGTTTATACAAAAATATATGTAACATCTTATAATATATTATAATTCAAATACTCCCTTTATTAATAGAGTGATGCACATTAGATCAAATAATACATTACAATTCAAGTATTGCCATTATAAATAAAGCGGCAACCTTACACTTATATTGCATAGGGTTGCTAACGATTCGATATTACAAATGACATTCATGTTTAAATCGGTAATTGGCTGCCTGACGCTAAATCAGTAGAGGATAGCCTCTACCCCGTATTTCGACACATCTACATATCATGATCGAAGGCCAGTTTTATTATTTCCTTATCTTCCAGCGATGCCACAGGTTCCATGCAGACAGGAAAGGGTACAAGGAATTCACGTGTGAGGCTGAAGAGAACACACAACAATCCTGGACCTGAACAAAACATGAAGGCAGGGTGTGTTTATTAAAGTCGATGGGAAGGGAAAACCAACGAGTCAGGTTTCAAGGAACCGTGCTGGAAAGGCTGGAGAATGCCGGTGCCCTACTCTGAGACATTAAGGAGAGGCCCCAGCAGCCGGAGAGGTCGGGCTAGGCAGATCCAGTAAGGACCCCAATCCTACGCCCCAAAGGGAGTCATGACCCAGGAACGGTGAGCAGAGAGGCAGGACTTGAGCATGGGCAGGCTAAGGTATGTGAGAACTCCCTGGAGCCCGATTTGTTTGGTGGATGACTTGTCCAGGGGAGGCAAGCGTGCAAGGAGATCGCGGAGACCGCTTTGGAGAACAGGTGGGCTGGGCCCTGAGGTGGCAACGTCTGGAAGGGAGCTGGCAGCATGTGCTGTTGGGGTGCAGTACCTAGCAACCTGCGTCTCCAGCTCTGACAGCCCGAGAAGAGTGGCCAAAGTCATCGGGGTGGAGCAACAACAGGACACGTAGCACCGAGTCTCAGCTGGAGGGTGGGGTTGAGCTTGAGCTTGGGGGTGACAAGAGCCACACGTTGAGCTCAGATCACAAACCTTGGGTGAAGGGGGGGTGCAAGGATGCAAAGTTTCACTACTGGTGCATGAGTGGTAAGCCAGGTACAGCACCCTGGCTGGAGAAGGCATGCAGGTCTTCAAGGCTGCTGAAGGAGAGCCAGGGAGTCCAGAGGGTTTGGAGGAAACTAAACGCGTGCAAGTGAACAAGTGAACAGACGGTCTCCTGCCTCCACCTGGTCTCCTGAAGGCTGACTGGCCCATCGGGGCTCACAGTGAACTTTGGACTTGGACAGAACTTTGTTTGTGGGCCCAGCAGGAACATTCTGGCTTCAAACAAGGGCTCTGACAGAAAGCCATTCGGGAATTAGGTCCACTGGTCTCCCCACTGAGAGACTCCCCACCCAGCAGCAGGAGAGAAGAAGGAAAGAAAGAAAAGACTAAGCTCCATGTCTGCGAGATGCTCTGGGGAGCAGGGCAGCTGGGGCTGATTGCATGTCAGGCAGGAGCTGTGTAACGGATATGGAGCCCAGAATACATAAAAACAGTCTTTGTCGTTTCACTGCTTTTTGCACATAGTTCACTGCCTGTGTTTGTTCTCCCTGTTTCCTCTCCTCTCGGTGTGTGTCTGAAGCAGTGCAGGGTGGGTGGGCGTGGCCACTCCACTCTGCTGTCAGCACACATGGAGTGTGATCATGCAGCTATGGAGTTGTGATCATGCAGCACATGAGTGGATGGGTCCCCAGTGGGCTGATGGGCCTTTAACAAATGGGTGATCTCTCACAGGAGAGAGAGGCTCTCTTCTCTGGTGTCGCCACTCCCATAGTGGAGATAAAAGGGATGGATGGCCTTCCTTGTTGCCGTAGGTGTGGAATGTGTGTAGGTGATCTTTCTGTGTATTGCACTACCCCCCTCATACATTGCCTGCTTGTGTTACACACCCTAAGTCTCCAATCTCCTACTGTCTGTGTCTTTATGCGCATTAGTCCTTAAGACCCACTGAAAAGGCAGATTTCATTACAATAGTAGAGGAAAGACTGCAACCAATCATCTGATTTCATTCATTACAGAAGGATAAGTAACAGCAGATATAGGAATTTGTTTTTCATTGGAATAATGAAATGCTAAAGCTATGCTGTGTGTCCATGTAGGAAGAAAACATGTGCAGCCATTAGCATAGTTTGGAGGTCCTTGTGGGAAGGCACTGCTTTAAAAAAGATCAAACAAAATTTAGCTTTCTAAAATATAACGAATGCCTATTGAATAAGAATCCTAATTAAAACGATGTTCAATTCAGAGTAGAATATACCAATTATAATTATTATTGTTAGTATTATTATTTGTGTATGGTATGGCATAACGCTTTGAGTGGAGACATTCCAGGAAATGATTCACTTCTCAAGTATGGAAACCTCATTTTCTTTTCTGTAATGCCAGATGAGAAAAGCAGAGAATGTCACATTATTTTAATTACAAGCAGTTTTACTCTGGTTGCCTGCATGCTCAGCAAATAAACCAGTGAGACTGTGAACTATCTGACACTGAACACTCCGGTTGCTAATAATAGATCTCGGAAGTGGAGCCTTTTGTATTTTATTTTGGACACTATTAACAGGTTCATCACTGTGGGGAATGTGCAGTAATAATTACCATTTAATTACAAGTGGAATAAAGTTGGTTTAAGTGTTCCCTAGATCTTACAGCACATTTAACTGTCTGACAGCCTGACTTCGAGGGGAGGATAATCACTTGTGCAGCCATGTTTTCAGAATTTCTGCAGATATTTTAGAAAAGCACAGAAAAGAAGGCAGGAAAGCATCCTAAAAAAGACAAGACACGTGTTCTACATAAATCAAATCAGTCTGTTTTAGTATAATAATTTTCGGACAAAATAAATAATATTATGATATAATCCAATATGGAATTAAAAATTAAATACGGATAGGTGTTTTGAATTTTACTTTAAATGATGTTACATTACCACAGATTGCTTTTAGAAATAGTTTTCAAGACTGCAGACAGTACGACCACCATACCTAAAATGTTCAATGTGAAGAGAACTCACACTTCTTCAAAAAATAAAAAAATCTGTCAACGTTTTAACAATGGCGAAACTGAGACTACTGAAATGCGATATTCAGTCTCTGTCTCTCTCTGTATCTGGTAGGGATTAGGCTGCTATCCATTGTTGCGCTTAGATTCAAACACTTGGAAAAACAGGACTCTTGACACGCAGAACTGTTGAAAAAGCTATCTGATTTTTTTAGTATATGTGCTTATATCCCTGAAATCACTATATCCTTTTAAACATGTTACACCATAATGTTTATTTAACTTGATCTTCCATGAATGCCTATTTTTCCCCAAGAATTTCTTAATGTTAGTTTTCTGAAAACATACACAGATTTTTTTCCTGATTTGTATGCTTTTGTAGGCTGTATATTGACCTTCCTTTTTTACACAGTTTACTTACAGAGTGCATGTCCCATAATTTCCTGTGTACTCTATAGTAATAAATTCAAATTGTTAAATAGGCCTGCTTCTGAACAAATATAAATGACATTGCAAAACTAAGCCTGTAACATTTTATTTTTGAGGAAAGAGAACATGAAATAATTTAGCAAGAACCAGCTGCCACTGCCTTTTTTTTACAATTTGCCGCTTAATACAAAACAGCCTTTAATCATTCAAGAATCTTTGAAGCTGTTGGAGAATGAATTTTGTTTAACATTACTGTTTTACTAGTCACTAAAATGAACAAAGTATTGGCTGTAGCAACACCTTTGTTGATTATAGTACTTATTAAAAGCATAAGTCTGTTTTTGTACCTTGGAGCATGAACAAATCTATGGGTCTATGTGTGCAGCTATCCAGTTGCAGATCACACTGTAAGTACGCAGGAAACTAGTAACAAAATGAGATCCGAGAAACCTTTGTATATACGTAATACTCTCAAATTTTCAAACAAAAAAAAAACGATTATGTGGCATGACTCTTTGAACATAAAGTCAGCAGTATTTTGGAAAGTTTATTTCAAAATTCAGGATCAATAATCCTCACTTAGAACTTTATTACAGACGTTTACTTTTTTAATTTATTAAAGTATCTCATTTGAGGGTTCCATTTCACTAAGCATTCTAGTAATCAACTTTAAAATCAATCACTTGGCTGTACTAATTAGCAACCAGTGACTCTTAAAGATACATCTGCCTATGATTGATTTTATTCATTCATTTTTAGCAAAACATTTGAGATGGCACCCAAGTGCAATAGCTCAAGAAACATGTTAATGTCTTTTTTGTAAATGAAAAGTTGCTTAGTTGTCAGGATCTAATGGCAAATGTCAAGTTCTCTTTTTCTGCACTTAGTGTGTTTTAAAAAAAGGATAATCCCAAAGAGATGTTATTTTTACTAAAGTATAACACACATAATGTGTGCAGTTATATCCCCTCTACCCTACTTTAACCAGACCCCAAATTTAAACAAAAACATGACAAGGAACGAAAATAGTACAGCTGCAGAGTTAAAAACAGTAGCCATGTGCTGATTGAGTTATTTCGTAAGTAGTTTCATGCCGCAGAAAAATCAAATATTCATGATCTTCTGCATAAATAACTTGGTGTAATAGTTATTTTTTATTGGCTTGCTCTACATATACTGAGAGTAAGCAACAGATGTAACATATTTTACATGTTACAAGGCACGCATACTGTATGAACACATCTGGCATATTAACATAGATATCACAAACAGGCCGTTTTCTGGATATGTGACTATAATTTCCTCAGGGAAACAGTAAAGCAATAACTTTAAAGTCATGGTTCAAGGTTTGCTAAATATAGCCAATCTGAATAAAGAAAAAGCAACATACTTGAAATAGTGGCAAAAATACTTATCAAGGCATGCTAAACTTCAAGTCTTGCAAAAAATATTTACTCACAAATTTAACGTTAGGCATTTAAAATAACAAAAACATTAAATTTCACAGTCCTCAATTGTTTAAACTTGAGACTGTGTTAAAAATGTGTTTTTGACAGCTTTATTATATTCAGCAATCACTTGGAAACACTAACCAAATGTACTACTTTAAAACATATTTAGATTTGTGGGGAAGTAGAAATGTTTTTAACCGATTAACTCTGCTGCTCTGCAGTTATCTTACTGCTTAGTGATCTTGACCATCTTTTTTCAGATGCTCTGTGACAACACAATAACGGGGAAAGAATATTCAAATTCACTTTGCTATAAACCCTTTTCAGTCTGCCATTTTGGAATATGCTCTCCTCAGTGTACAGTGCAAAAACGATCATTGTGAAAAGAAACTAACCTGTAGCTAATCAAAACTATGTTACTATCAGTCACTGGGATTTGCTCTTTTTCCAGATCTTGCATTGATTGAACCAAGCTCATTAGAATTAATCAGAATTTGATTTTCAATATGAAAACATAATTCCCAGGTGCGGCATCTTTATTTGTGCTATTTCAAGTTTTCTAAGTGTTTAAGGGTCTTAGCATACTGTGGCTTAGTTCATAATAAATGCATTGTTTAAATTCATTTATAAATTAGAAACAAAAGATTAAGTTTAACAACAGTGAAATAGCCACATCTATTAATGCAAGAAGTTCCCAATCACTCTCTGGAATTGCACACATGGAATTAATATTTTAGGATGAGCAAAGAATTCTGAAAAGAACAGTTAATTACCTTATATGAGTGCCTATACATCAATGCAGAATTTTCTGAATTACACCCATTAGTTTATCTAATGCTTAAACCAGATAGTAGAAAGCATTGAAAATGTCTTTTCAGTGTTGCTTTAATTGGGAAAAAAAACAATCCCTTAATACTAATTTAAAAAGGAAATGTAAAAAAAAACATATAGTAACTAACATTATCGGACTTAACAAACTATTTTTTTGTGGAACAAAATGGTTAGGATTTGGCCTAGTTAACCTAGTTTCAAACCCTAGCATTGTTCTTTTCATACTTGATAAACTGTGAGAATAAATTGTGTTCAGATGGGACTGGGAGTGACCCAAGTACAATTACTATGTTTGCATGCAGTAGTCAAGAAAGGAAATTGCTTTTGAAAGTGTTCTTTAAGGGAATGGTGTTTGTTGCAGTACATAAGCCTGAAGTTTACAGGGCATCTGAAGGAAATTCAAAGCTATGCTACGCATCAGCAAGTGTCTTAGATGACTACACAAAAGACACATTTGCAGCAAAACTAAACCAAATGGCTGGCTAATCCCCATGGTAACAAGGCTTCTGTGACGGCTCAAATCCCTGCTAGATGTAAGTGGAGATAAAAACAAGATGGCACTAAAAAAGTGAAGTCTGCTAAAAAAAAAAAGTCTAATTTCTAACAATTATAAACAAAAACGTTAATATTGTGATAAAGCCATCTGTTTTTTTAAACTACAATTTGGCTTTTTAAAAAAGAACATAGGCAGGTTCTTGTTTTTTAAGTAATGTGCTCATTTTCTCTGCACAGAAACAGGTATATTTATTTTGAGAGGTGGTATTCTGCTTTTTCTCTGTTTTAAGATTACCCTGAAAGATTACCTTTCTCCTGGGTGTGTAATAGATACCATCTAAATCATTAGAGCTTATTCATTGCCATATGCCACCTCTCAGTTCAATTTCATACGACCCAGGGGTCAACTGGCTGAAAGCTCCTTGACCCAGAGCACTTCCTCTGAATATTAACAGGGTAGTTATGTAGTCAAAAGTCCTGATATAGAACATGTATTCATTTAGATAATAGCCAATCAGCCCAAACACTGAAGTGTGCAATGATCTTTAAAAGATGGTGGGGCTTTTTATGTGGCCTGCTGAGAGTGTAATGACAGTGTATAGGAAACACATGCTTTCCTGACAGAAATTATGTGGTCACATGCTTGCTAGATTTAATGCTTTCCTAAACCCTTCTACATCACGTTCTTACTTCTTACAGGATAGAGATGTAAGGATTACATTTTAGAAGAAAACAGTGTTGCAAAAGAGAACATTTTAACATGTTAAGACAGTTTTTGCCATTAAAAGGGATTTTCTGAAGTTCGGAGCCAAGATGCATTGATGCAGAACTGTGAAAATTAAATTCTACTGAACCTCTAAGCGCTAAACCCCCAATAAAGTGTAAAGAAATAATACACTGAGTACAGAAACGATCCACAGTGAAACCTTTCACATGGAAAAAATACCCGCATTGGGAAGCAGGCTTTTGATCTTAACGTTAAACAAACAGTCTGGGTACACTTATTTCTGGAATTAATGAGCTGATTTACATTCTTAATGCGCTGTAAAAGAGTAACCAGCAATACATTTTCTGTTTATAAAGACTGATTTTTGCATAGCTAAAAGTTAAAGTATCAGATAACAGACTGAACACTTACTTATGGGAGCTAATGTTTGATATCAGAGATTGAGTGTACATTTTCAGTGGAGGAGGATCAGTCACTAAATTTACTGCACACACTGTCTTTAGTAAAGCTCAGAACTAGAAAGTATAGATGAAGGATTCAGTCTGCTGGCTTCCATGTGTGGCTATCTGCAGCACCTTGCTAGGCTTTCTGCAACTGAAGGCCTCTCGGGACTAACTTTTTGCAAACACTATGCCCCTATAGCCTGCCCTGATTTTATCTAGTACCAACAGTTAGCGTGTGGGAAAAATCACAAATGTCAACAACTCCACCCAGGACTGTGCACCAAGCGCAAGGTGCCCACTTGTGGATCCCAACCATTTGACATTTGACCTCTGTAAGCATAATTAATTGGGGACCTTTTTCTTTAAACAAAGCATGGAAAAAAAAAGAGGAAACTGCCTTTGGCTCCTGTCATCATTACTCAGCTCCCTGAACCGAAGGAGTATCCACTACCCAGGGAAAACAGACATTTAGCAATTCGACTATAAAGTTTCTACTACTTTACTAAACACAATCATTTACACAATGTGAATTATTTATTATTATTTACACCTTGCATGATGCATGAACGCACACAGGAAAGTGGACAGACCACCACTGAACATACACTCATACTGACAGTGCATTATAGATTGCTTTAAGGTTAACCATTAATGTAATTGAAAAAGTCCTAAAATGCATTTTGAAAGAAAATATATACATATATTTTAGATATCAGTTGGACATACTGCAGTGTCTGTTGCATGCTTAATTAAATTAATACAAACTGTACAGCATTATAATGTCAAAGACAGTTTAAGTGTATTTAAAATTTAAAAGAATATAAAACACATCCAAAATGTTTCAGGAATATACTTTATAAATTGAATCTGTAGGATAAATCTCTATTGACTCTTCATCTCCCATTTCTCTCTTCTGTGCTTCATTTTTCTACTTTGGCTCCCACATAAGGAAAATCAGGAGCTTCAAGTTTCTTGTGCCACGTATAGTGGGGCCTCTTAATATGCACATTAATTCTTTTATAACTTAACTCTTCAAGTAAGAGTGAGCCAAATTCCATGCCCTTAATTGCATTTCATCAGACCTACATGCAAAGCGTATTTCCTGAATTACATCGGAATTACTTTTCAGTGTGTGTGACTTGGTGCAGATTTGTTTTTCCTGGGGATTTTTTTTTTTTTTTAAAACCTTCCATTGATCACTTGTTCATGGTCCTGATGAAGGACAAACTTTTTTTTTTTTACAAAAATTCTTAGGAAAGAAGAAAGTTAAAAATGAGACGAGGCCATTGGATCTGGTGGCTTTTAGCTTACTGATCCAGGAAGTGACAGGCGTTACTTTGCTTCATGGCTACAGCCTAGCTGGAAAAAAGAATAGAGGACTAATTTCACAATTCTATTTAGAACTGGGCAAAGAAGTACTATATAGCAAGAATGTGCACCGTAAATGCAAGAAATTCAGGTGTTTATGAGGACTAATCATTGCCTTCATTCAGACAAAGCAGGTAAATGCTAAAAAAGCCAGCAAAATGCTGGAATATATCTTGAAAGATGTACCCTATTAATCTGTTATACAGTTCCTATGCCAGACCCTGTTTAGAATATTGTATAGAATTCTGGTAAACACTTTACAAAAATGATATTGCTGTCCTGTTCCAGTTCAAATAAGTTTAATTCTTACGAATTACTTACGATTTAGAATCTAAAGGGAACTTGAGAAAAGTATTCAGGTCCTGGAAGGTACTGAGAAAGTCAATCCAGCGGACTCCTTCAAGATCAACTGTGAAACTTGTTGGGACATCTGTTGTCTTTCAGCTCTGATTGCCCCTTCATACTCACAGTCCTGCTGCTCACAGTGCCCTCTGCTGACACGAGCCATTCGGCGTACCGAAGACGCTGGCAGTTCGGAAAACTTGACCAGCTCTTGAGCCAATGTTGAATCCTGCAAGCATGGTTATTGTCAAGTATATTACTCTGACAGGTAATTAATTTCAATTAAAATGGCCAGCCGTTGGTAAATATAATATTAATTAGTACGGGTAACTGCAGCTGACCGCAGCTCTGATTACAAAGTATCGGTTTCACCTCCTACTCTTTTGTGGATAATTGCTGTGCAGTGTGTTTGCTAAATCTGTCAGTCTTCACAGCCGCACTCACACAGCATGCAGGAACACGCCTGCATGAATGTGACCTGGTGAAGACATGAGGCACCCCATGGCTTGTCACATCACAAAGGGTAATGCTAATGAATTAAAAATCCCCTGCTCGTTGGTTATTGAGAATCCATTCTGATAAATGTTTCTAAAGCCTCTGATCAGCCTTGATTAATATGGTTTATTTTACATTTACGGTGCCTTTACTTTGAATATGAAAATCTGACTAATCATTGTGCTACACACAAGTCCATCACCTTCCACCCTTTTTTTTAAAAAAAAAAGAACTGCTAAAGAAAAAAAGTGTAGGAGAAGGCTTCAGGTCTGGGTTTAGAGGTATGTACCTGCATGAAGTTCTTCGAGAAGAAAGAGAAGATAAATCAAGTTGAAATCAAACGCTGTGTAGATACGCAGCAAAAAAGGAAACAAAAAATGCTGCCATTTGCTTAAAAAAATAGAATCTTTTCAACACTTGTTACAAAGAGGATTTAACAACCTGTGACCAACTGGCTCTTAATGGTGCATTTATCCAAGTCATGTTATCATGCCTTTAATCAAGAAAACATCCCTTGGCGATTGTTAAAATTAAATGGAGCATGACCAGTGATGCCAGCACTTGAAAAAAGAGAAGCCAGAAAACAGATGATGGGTGCATTGTCACCCATTGTATTTAATTATACAGATGTTATCGGGCAGAGGTGAGGGATGGTGTGTAATTACTGTCTGTGTGGTCAACTTGGGCCGATACTGGCAGAACAAACAGCACATGTCCCGGAGCTGTGTGCTCCCTCCTGGTACCACCTGCCGGCTCCAGTAAAATAAACAGATCCATCTTTGAGCAGAAATGAACCCAGAATGATTTAAAATTTTGACAGCAAGCACAAAGCCAATCCTTCTTGGTCACATAACTCTATTGCTCCAGTCTGCAGTGTTGGGTTTCCACCGAGCTGCTGGCTGCCTAGTTTTGCTGAGTGGTCTCTTCCATAGCTGCACTCAGGACTGATTTTTTTTTTACGTTACTAATTTATCTAGGGCTTAAGTTTGGCTCTAAAAAATCCCCTTCAGATAGCACATCATCATAATAGGTTTTGGAATTGCCTCGGTTTGTTACAGCCTATTCCTTTCTAAAACCTATGTCCCAGCAGTCTCAATTAATTAACACGTTTGCAGGTATGTGTCTTTCCAGAACAGGTTGCTACAGTATAATATAATACAAAAGACTTAATGCAAACCTTCAAATTTCTCTTTTCTCAGTTTTCCATAAAATAAAAAACACTTTTGCTTGTGAGGTATATGATATTAAACTACTAAACATCAAAACCGAACACCGACCAAGCAGATTTTAAATCAAAGAAATTAAAGATATTAAATATATAAATGTTCTATTTAAAAAGAAGAAAATTATTTTTGGGGCAAAAGAATGGTATATAATATTATAACTGCAATTTAAGAGTGCTTTTCAATAAAGGTAAAGGTCTAAATAAATTTAAAGTAATTAATGTAATTAGCTTTTTCCTGATGCCAGTTGACAAGACTATGCCCAAGAAGTACATAAAGACTGGCACCACTTTTAAAACAGCACAATTCTATGTTCATTCTTCACAAGCTTTGTAAATAAACAGACGCACTGGACTCAGAAATTCTAATCTCAGCTCTTTTGTCTTAGTGCTGAATATGAATGGCACACATTTTTCATATTTGTGGCATTCATTGCCACTTCTTTCTATAAATAGTCTGCAGCAATCAAATAAAATAAATTAACTGTCAGGATCCTGGATTGTAGCTCAAGTATTTACAAGCATGGAAAATTAAACTAATTATAACAAAATTTGTTGCATTTCTGGGTAAGTGGTAGCAGATACAATTCTAGCAGAGGCCAATTTCAGTGTAACATGCTGATTTTAAATGGCAGAATGTCTGTTTTTTAGCCATCTCTGAAGACTACCAAGACTATCAAGGCAATTTAGAAAACAAAAGGCAATTCTATTTTACTGACAGAAAAGACAAAGAGACTTTGACAATTTAGATCCGAAGCTAACCATTATGTAAGTTCTTGATTCTGCGTGCATCTCTTTTTTTGTGCTCCTATAATACAGAAAGTTAAATAATATAATACAAAAGCTGAATACAGAACATTATTTTAAATAATGCAAAATCGCTCTACTTCATTATTCTTCTCCAAACATCTACAATTTGTTTCTTGGGCAGAATGGTTTCTATAATTTCAAGATAACATCTTGACTTGTTAACATTTGAAAATGTTACAATTAGTGCTAGAAAAAATAAGTCTAACCTCAAAGGCAAATGAAGATGAGGGTCCTCTTTATGACATTACTAAATCTTATTATAGAATATAGTGAATAGAACAAATTAATAGGCATTTCAGATACCAACCATCTAAAACTGTATTCATATATTAGAACAAATGGAGGTTAATTCCATGCCAAAAACACACCAGCTTTACAGAGTGGAATGCTTAAATATTTTATCTCTCAGTGATGAAAGGCCATATTAGTATGTTAGCCAGTTAGCCACTGTTGTTCACATGTCCAAATAATACTCTAATTACAAAGCCATCTTTCATTCAAAATAACGGAGAGGTTAATAGGTGTTAAGAAATAATTAATAGAACATAAATACACATAACAAAAAGTAATAAAGAATGGCAGGTTTATACTGCATTATTACAAAGACTTGCTGTTTTCTTAAGTTTGCTGGAGAACTTTGCAATTGCAGGAACATGTGGTTAATTTCTTTAACAGTGACCCAAAGGGACAATAGCTGGATGACAGATAAGGAATGATTTGCTAGAGGCAAAACTTTAAAAATAAACAGGCCATTATAGTAGGAACTGGGAGGTGACGCAGTTAAGCAATTCTAATTCAGGTGAATTGCAGACACATTTACTCTCCTGGCACGCTTACAGCTGTGATAATATGAAAGGAACACTTTTTGGCGAGAACAGACATCAGCCTGCGCTGTTTTGATTTGCATAGGTATATTAATGTTTCATGTACATTCGTTTTTCAGCTCGACACCTTTAAGACTGCTTCATCTGCTTTGCACTACAATGCAGACCAAATGCATTCCTCAAACAGAAAAAGCCCTGATGTTTTCTTTACCAGGAGCAGTGTTTATTTTTTGTTTCTTCAATTTCAAAGCCTGGGCACCAGACTTAAAAGGAAACCAGAATAATTAAAATTAAAGTGCTTGATTGAATGGTGTTTTTCCAACATTTGGCATAAACATTACAGTTTGTTCTCTGTCCTGTGATTACACAGACCTGCTTGTAACGGGGGGATATAAATTATTTGTTTCCTAGCACATCATGAGATCTGAATATCTTACTGTCTATAGCAGATTTCATTAAAAAACAGGAAAACTTTTCTATTCCAGTCTGCAAGTCAGTTCCAACTGTTATTATAATATATATCAAAGAATTGCATTCATATTTCTTAGCCTGATTCAAACTCAGAACACATTTATGCAATAATTTTAATGATCTTTCACTCCAGATTTTTACTTTGCAAAAGACCGTGTATTACAGCACGAACTTGAGAAATATTAGAACCCACCGGCATAAAAATAAATGGTTTTATTAAGTCTGCAGAAAGTATAAAACTTACAAAGACATGTTAATCTATAAAACTCCGCCATCAATAACAACCTAAAACCCCCACACTATCTGCAGCTTGAAGCAATAAAAAAAATCTATTGCCTTTATGAAAATAACCTATAGGTGAATTGTAGGTTATTTTTGTAAGGGATATCTTAGACATTTGGAATAAATGTACCAGCGCCGATATACATTTTTAGATGCCGTTAGCTCATTTTTTCACTCTTCACTCAAGAATTTCCAATCCCACTTCATGGTTTGGAAGTGGAGGAAGTGTTAGCCAAGCACTCTGTGAAGAAACGCAGCCCATTCTTTCAAACCTGAACTAGGGCATGAGAGCAAACGGGAAGAATGGCCAGGCGTTCTTGATTGCAGGCATCTTGAAAAGATTGCAGTAACAGACATTGGTCTAGGTCTCGCCGTCCTGAGGACTCCTTTTAGCGTAGGCTAAACTCACACACATGGACCCACACACACTGACACACGTGTGCAGGGCAACGGATGAATGAACACACGTAGTCCTGGGTCTGATCAAATGCTCGGAGCCTTGGGTAGTGTAAGGAAATACTCTGCTGGGACGATCAGAACGCATTATGCTGACCAACACCAGCCCATAGACAAACAGCTGCTTTAGCAATATGCAATGCTGTACTTCACAGGACCAAAGTGTTTTAGTTTAATCCTACAAAATATAAATATTGTATCACCGTTGAAAAAAGATTACCAAGGCTTTAAAATGATTTTCAAGGGAAGCAGGGGACTTTGGGGGATTAGACACTTAACAATGCAGAAACCATATCACTTTCTCACTTTTCTGGGGCTCTAGATTCATTGGTATGAAATATCAAAACCCAAATATATGAAATGTGAATCCCAAAATATATATTCGATACAATACTGTTGTCATGAAATAACTAACTTTTAAAATCATTATTGGAAACTCATCAGTGGGAAAGCATGATCTTAAGCTACTCCTTTTACAGTCTGAAAATGCAATGGCAAAACTCATAAATGCCTTCTCTTTTATAATATACCACAAATGTCTATGGACATGGATATAGAGGTGATCTGAAGGCAACACACCTCTTTTAACTACAAAAATGATACGACTGGAGAGGGTATGTGTGTCACCTAATAAGATACAATAGCATAATTAAGATTATTAGGATACAAATGTGCTTTGTGCAAATACAGTTAACTTATTCTTCTTATTATAAAGGTGTGGAAACTATACCTACAGAGAATCTGGGGAATATGTTAATGGTTCCATTTCAGTCTGGATCACTAAGATATTTGAGGAGCTAACCGTGTATTTATAATTACCTTATATCAGCAACCCTGTTCATCTAGAAAATGAGAGCGTGTTGTCAGGCAAATTCTAGGAGGGTCCATATTTGAGCAACTACTTAAAATGTTAATGCCTTTTTGCAATGTATAAAAACCTGGAAATAACTAATTTGTGTTCAAAGCAACCCATTTACTACATCTGACATGCAAATACCCTAATATGATTTAATGCAGTGCACACCCCCTCCACCATGTTCAGCTCTCATTAATACAGTACATTCAAAAAGAAGACAATGTTGAAAAAAATACATGAATTATGATCAGTGGGGTCCAAATAGAGAATAATCTGCCTGATGTACAGCCTAGTACATACTGTAAGAACAAATTAAATTACATGGGCCACAATAGCCTTTGAGGATAATGAATATTAGAACCAAGTCCACTAACACTCATCTCTGTTTGAGACTAAAAATATTTAGTATTTTTTAGTTAGAGTAGGACATTTAAGTCCAGAAACGTAACTTGTAAATGTCCTCCAGACACAGCTATGAGCGACAGTATTTTGTTTTGGTGACCAAAATTACAAACAGTACACAGTTAATGAGATCTTACTAGTGCGTTGCACAATTTTAACACTGCACACTTAAAAAATATACACTTTTAACTACATATCCTCATATGGTGCTGTAGCTTCACAATGTTTGTTTATCCCACTGTTTTGGTATCATCTGCAAAACAGACTTGTTTACTGATTATGCCAGAAGCTAGATGAAGAACCTAGATATAAATTAGGAAGAGCAGTGGTCCTAATACAGAGCCCTGAGGCACCACTAGCCTTTTTAAAATCCTTTAACCGGTTCTCTATCCAAAGACATGCATTTTCTTCAACGCCTTGAGGAATCTTGTACCCTATACCTTATCCTGTGCTCTGATTGTATTAATAACAATAAACAATTTTTATATAACACCTTTAAAGCAAGTACTTAAAAAATCATCACTGCTCTGTTCAAAGAATTCTAAATTCATGCAGCCCATTCCCTGGCAGTCTATTTCCATACAGATGAGCCTCTAGTTTAGTTCTAATTCTCTTTTCCACCTACACCTTACATGTAACCAAAGTAAGTCTCATTTTGTTTTGACTTTGGTTTTGTCACCTTTTTGATGGATGGGTGATACCTATTGACTGCGAATGCATTACCCCAGATTTTTACCCCAGACTGGTGGAGGAGTTCTGCTGATGGCCTGTCAAAATCATCTCTAGTTTTTTTTTTTTAGTACAATTAGTAGAATACCATCAAACCCCGGAAAAAATGTTTACCTTAAGTGCTTCTAGTATCTGTAACACGTCTACATTAATACCATTTAAGATGGAATTTTATCTTTCCGAGTAAAATATTAATTTAGCATATAAGGATATTTACTTTTTATTGTGTCAAAGCTTCCCATTTATATCAGACACCTTACATCATCATTTACTGTTCGTTTGCTATTTATTTTTTCAATGGTATAATACGTGGAAACGTTTGACAGACTACAATATCGCAGTATCTACTTCTGCATGACAACGATATAAAAACACTTTGCTTCATTTTCCCCATTGCAGTAAATCACAGTTTTAACTGATGAATGTGGAATAAAAAGCTTAAACTAAGGAACTGATTTGACAGGTGTGCAGTTGTGTGCTGGTGGCATTCTGCTCCACAGAGTTACACGTGAAATCTGAGAATGTTTGTAAACAGTCTGTACTTTCTCAAAAGTCCCCCTGAGATTTGCTCAAGGAAGTCAAATTGCTCCAGAACTACCTAATTTGGCATGATACATTGAATGTATGCTTGAGTGATCATAATTGCAGTGGGACCTGACTTCATTTAGCAATCTTTGGACATACCTTTTCTAGCAACAACTGGAGGCGATATAAATTCAATCTCTTGTTTGTTTCTTAAAGTGATTAGCCTGAGAAATTTGGAATTTAAACAGCCATAATTGCAAAAGTGTTATTTACATTTGTTTCTGATTTATTGTGAAATTGATGACGATTTTGTGGGGATTAGCTGCGTTCAGGTTTTGTGCAATGGTACAAAACAGAAGAGTGCCAAAAAAAAAAGCAAAATGGTCAGAGGGTTCCTTTTATTTCTGGCAGATGACATGGAAAAAATTAGTATATAATTTGTGATTTTGTGCAGTATCACTACCTTGATTCATTCTATATACTTGTCAAGACAATGTTTTCTGTTTCAATAAAAGACTGCCTGTAGCCTGGGGTGAATGTTTAAGATCATAATGAAAAGAGAACAATGCCTCAGACTTTGCCATGTGTCATAGACATCAGATAATATTCATTTCCAGGACATCAGAGTTTATTCTTGATGTGTGAGTTTTAAAAAATAAAGCACTTATATTTCATAAAGAAGTACTGACACTAGCATTACTCAAGATTATAGATCTGTTTAGAGGAAATTGGCCTCCCACTCATTTTCTGTTTCTGTAATTTCCACTATTAACTTTCTTTTAGTACATTTATCAAGATTAAAGTGTGTCTTGAATCATCTAATGCTTTGGATGTCTAATGATTTTAAAGCATTACTGAGTATGTAAATGAAATATATAAGCAATACTAAAATTCTTTCTCTTTTGATAAAATACTTTTAACTGACATCGTATGGCCCATGGTAGCAATAGGTAACAAGTCAGGTTTTCGCCAGTTCACCCAAAGTGTAATTTTTGATAAAGTATTTTTTTGTTCTTTTGGAATGTTAAAAACCTCCTGATTTATTAGTCACCTTCTTATTTGAACAGTATCACTTCATTTTTCAATATTTCCATTATGAAAGAGATTACGTTAAACCCAGTGTGAACCACTTAACAGCTCTGACCCGCTAATTCTTTTATTCCTTAGAAAACCATTGCCTGTCTGGGCACTGATTCCAGTGACTTCATGCTGCATATTTTTCTCTATGTGTAAAGGTGGCAGATATTGTGTTATGAAAACAATGTATATTCTATATTTTTCTTTTTTTTCCTCCCATTAACGTCTCTTGTTAAATTTCCAGCCATTTAAACCCAGATGAGTTGATCTGAACAAAGAGCAATGTGATAAATCTGTTAGCAGATACTGAGCATTTAAACACAGAGATAGTTGTTTTGTGTCAAAATCACAGGCTTTCAGCTGTCAGCAATCCCATTTTACATGAACTCCTCCCTTTCAAGTGACAGCTACTGTTATCAGCACATAAGGGAAACCTGTCTGGCCATGAAGACTGTTGTTCTCTGTCTACAGCTCATCCCCAGCCCCTCACTTTCACAGAAAGGCATCTAGCAGATACAGTACAATGGCTTGGACCCCCTCTTAAGTAAAGTATCCACTGTTCTAAAGGAGATCACTTGTTTTAATTAGCACATCAGACGAGCAGTAATTATAGGATATTACACAAGCATGTAACGCAGAATTATTCTTCCACAACTGGCTACCCAACTCTATTTCTAAGGTTGTAAAATCTGATAACGTCAAATGAGTACTAGAAAAATGTGTGAAAACTTGTTTGACTTTGTTAGATGTGTGCCGAAGGTTTTCAACCCCAAACCGTGTCATATACATAGAGTATAAATAAGTTACATTACAATCATGATACAAGAAAATCCCATTTATTCTCTTTGAGATGAGAAATAGCAGTGTTGCAATTTAAATCAGATTTTCAGGAGCTCTTCTTCAATTAATACCGCTCAAGCTGGAAACCAATCCAAAAATCAACCTGCTTCAGTAACCTAGGGACAGGAACTCAGGTTTCCTTGGACCAACACAAATTAAACAATACAAATAAGCACCAGGTAAGTTATCAGCGCAAACTCAAGATATTTAAACTGCTCCAAGGTAAGCTCATTGACAACACGCCCTCAGGAGAATTTGACAGCATGTTTGTTGTGAGTGATAAATTGGCTGTATGCTTTAACCCAAAGGCTGGCAAATTAACAGTTAATTAGTGGTTGATAAATGACAGATCTGCACAAGCCCAATGAATTAGCTGGCTTTCAGCTGCTGTTGCCCTGCTCTCGTATCTCAGCAAGGCAAGTGTTTATGTGCTTGTAACAAGTGCCTGAGCAGACTGTTATGTCTGCACTTTGTCATGCAGTTGGATTGCTCTCATATGTTTCTCCTCCTCTGCTGGCACTCCAGTGCCCCTTTCCATTCCTTTACTTAACTGGACAAGTTTATCAGAGTTTCTCCACAAGCTGATGCATCATGGCAGGCAAGCACTGATTCACAGTAGAATTATTATGCCTCAGTGTCTGACACAAAGATCTTTATAAACCACTTGTGGTTACTAAGAGCTTTAAAGTATTAAAAAAAAAGTGGATGAGCAGAATTACTTTGGGTCAGACATTCGAGTGCATTTCTTAAAACCATTTCCCCCCCCCCGTTGTAAACCATAAATTGGACATGCAAGCACAATAAATTTCACAATGTGAATCTAAATCAAATACTATGGAATCCTAGGATTCAAGGATATTCTATCAACACAGCAGACCCTTTAAAAAAAATTCAAGATGGGGATATTTGAAAGATTCAAGGCTCTAATAAACAACAAAAACAGCATTTTTCTAATCTGTGAAGCCTGAAATTATAGGGACGGATGACATAAAGGTATGTATTCATGCTAAAAATATATGTTGTGCCCACAGAGGGTGCTGTTTCATAAGGCATAGCTACCTGACAAGACATTACTGTCTCAGAAATATTATTACAAGTATGAATAAAAGCATTAAACTGAACACAGTGAGCTACTCTGGCACAAAATGCCATCATGTGCATCACCCAGCACTGGATTATTCTGTTTTTATCATACATCATGTTTGCATTATGTATAGACCTAGAACACTAATGGACACAAGCAAACCAAGACATACAGGATTTTAACAATGCACTGAAAAACAATCTCTTCACATGTGGCTAGCCAACTGTGTTTAGACAGAAAACTCATCATTTGTCGCTCATGTGTTGCTTAACCTATGCGGTTCTGCTTCAAATATCTGACAAGAACTCAGCTAAACACACCATGGACAATATAAAGACACGTATAAGACATTGCAGTGTATGTAATCCTACTAGTGTTCAGCTACAAAACATACATTCAGCTGTTAGCTTAATAGGCCTTCCTTGCAGATCAGTTCCAAATGTTCTGGAAGCAAGTCGTGGTTGCATTTAGGCTAGTAGTTTAGATTCCTAATTTGAGTGAAGGAAGCAATAAAGTTGTCCTTAATTGCATAAATTACAACTGTTACTATGTACTTGATATGTATGTAATAACCGAAGAGAAGGAAACCTTTAACTTAATGCTGCTTGGCACACAGAATAGACTGACAATCACCACCTATCTATAAGGATCCTTTTAAAGCCTCCTCCCAATTCAGTCCAAGAAAATACATTATTGATATTTGTATATAGAAATAATAGTATCATATAATTATATTATCGATTTCTATACAACAGTAATTTTCTTTAGCCTGCTTTTGGATTGATACTAAAACTGTTTCCACATTTGAAAGGAAAACTGCCCATACTGGGAAAGATTTAGACATGTTTCATGATACTGCATTCAGTATATAAATATACATTCTTTTTAAAATCTGTAGCCAAGTCAGCACTTTTTCCCCCTTTTCAGACAAAATTGATAGTTCATTTCTGTATCCTTAAATCCTAAAACTAAACTTTGCATTCTGGAAATTACTGAGAACAAAAGGCAGCTGCATGGATAACAGCATTGCTTCTCTGTGTTCATCTCAAACACA
Organism: Lepisosteus platostomus; assembly: GCF_059453375.1. Taxonomy (NCBI): domain Eukaryota; kingdom Metazoa; phylum Chordata; class Actinopteri; order Semionotiformes; family Lepisosteidae; genus Lepisosteus; species Lepisosteus platostomus. Next base: position 64,521,283 of record NC_142616.1, on the reverse strand, counting down.
AGTCAAGATGCCATTTTAGCTGACCCAAAGGCATAGTTTAAAAGTTTTATCAACCGCTCTTTGAATTATTCAAATAATGAATTGAAAAATCAGTATTAATCATGTATATACACTATTGTAATGATTCAAAACATCAGTCTACATACTCTATGTAAGGTTTATCATTTTTAGAGCAAAATGGGAGAATATCGTGCAATCACATCTGTGTAAGAATTTTTGTGATGACAAACCTCTAAATCCATGACTCTTCTCCACGTCTTCTCTCCTCCTGCCTCCTCTCACGTGATCTCTGCTCATCACCCTTCTTGTCATGTGTTCCAGTTTCTCCTGCACCTTTCCCAGCCTGATATCTGACTCACAGCATTACCTACTGAACGGGAGGAACAGAAGTGAGAAATAAGAAAATGCTGCTTCCTTTTTCCATTTCAGAAAATATTAAAAAAACAATTAAGCACGATACAGTCACACACGGTTCTTTAACTTGTTTGTGCAGCTTGGATCCTCGACACTCAGTTTGTCTGCCCTCTGGACTACAGCTCACATCAGGCTTTTTTTCCCCCATCCTACCAGTAAATATTGCTCCGTGTACTGTTAGTAAACTGGAATAAATATGGCTTGTTTTGCTGTCCGTTACTGTAAGTGATGCACAATGAGCTGCAACTGGGCCTGAAGGATGAAAGTATATTTTTGGAACGTGGCCTAAAGTACATTTACAGATCATTCATACTTCAACACCAGTGAGGGGCAGTGAGTGGATCGCTAGTAGCCTTCAGAACACAGTGGACATGTGTTTATACTTGGTAATGCTTGTGGTGTATCTGTGCAAGAAAGTGGCATTCTATAGCCTACTTAAATCTGTGGGCTGATTGTAAGAATATCCACTTTAACCCCCTCGGCTATGGATTTCATGCACTGTATATACATAAAAATCCATTACATTTGCATTAACATCCTTATGGAACAGTCAAAAAGCTTTTTGTTTTGGGGGGTATCACATTAAAATGTTCCTGAGCTAAGATTCAGAAAATCCCAATTTATAGATGATGCTCCTTATCTATATTTTAACAGCCACGAAAGATGAATCTATACTGTTTTAAAGTAGCTCTGCAAATTAACTTCAGCTTATGATTTATCACACTTTAAGAATAACATTTTAGTGCCATTTCATGTGCAAGTTCACAGACTGTGCTCTGTTATAGCTGGCCTAATGGAAACCAATCAATCATCACTTAAGCAAAAGAAAAAATAAATGAGAGAAGAAGAGGGGAAAAAAAAAGAACTGGATGAATTTTCTTTCTGGCCAGTCGCAAAAAACCACAGACTAAGAGATACTCACAGCCCACAGCCCTGACTTGTGTCACTCATTCAGCAGTGCTCAGCCCAAAGCATGGCAGACGAAAACCAGAAAAATGAGGTGTGCGAGCTTCATGTTCAATCCAGCTGCTTTCCTTTCTAAACATCCCGTTCACTTCTACCAACAAGCAGCTGGTTCTGCTTATTACAGATTTTCATAGTTTTGCAAATATGTACAAGGATAGGAAGCCTGTTATTAAAAGCCCTGAGAAAATAGCCCCTGTGGCCAATTTGCCAAGCCTCAAAGAACTTTTTTTCAGAAAAATTAAATAAATTAAGTATTGCTTCAAATGACCGCCTTTTTCATTTTAAATTCTGAATCTTCCATTAAATTTTCAAACGACGGAATTTCCTAATTACAGCTATTAATGTTTCTCATTAATAACCGATACGGCTAAACCGGGAGAAAATGTCAGTGTGCTGCTCTGAATGGTTTAACAGTTTGCACCCAGCAACCTTTCTGAGGTTACCACCAATTTCTGCACGATCTTACCAGACCGAAGGACAAGGCTCCTAAGAAAATATTAGGAGCACGATTTACCAAATTGTTAAAACCATTTACATCTCAGCAGAAACTGCTGTGCAAGATGTATGTGAATATGATCATTTCATAAATATCAAACATAACAGCCATATACTTTACATCTGTTTTGATGACGAAATGATTAGACAGCCATCCTTCCAATAACCATTTAGTCCAATAGAAGGTCACAGTTGGTTGGATAAAATGTCTTAATTTACTAATTACTGTTCCCTAAAATATATGTAAAGCCGTTCTTTTTTTCCTAGAAAGTATTTTCAATTTAAAGTGTAAATTTCATTTTAAAGTGTAAATTCTATTAATTCACGATAAAAAATGCAATGCAAACTATCAAATTGTCTTAAGTCTGATTCAAACATCAGTAATCACATTATTAATGAATAAGTCAAGAACTAAAAAACGATTCCAATTATTTCAACATCACTTTGTAATGGACCATTGAATGCACCTGAAGGGGCAGCAGTCCGTGTTGGAAGAGGGAACTAGTGCAGGAGAAAACAGGTGCTGAGCTCAGGGAAGGCCATGACAGACGGACCTGAAGGAAGGCAGGCTAGCAGAGACGTACAGTAGGCAGGACACAGTTGTGCAGCCAGTCAGTGAAACAGCCATCCCTGGGCCACACCACGGCAATGACAGGCAAAGGTGCACAAAGAGAAATCCAAGCAGAATGGTCAGGCAGGCAAGAGGTCCAAACATTTCAGCAAGGCCAGAGGGAGATCCGGGAACCGGGGCCGAGAGAACAAGCAGGAAATCACGTACAAAACATGGGAGAGAAAATCTCTTCCGCACAAGCAAGGGAGGGAGAAAAACTGGGTCATAGACCAAAGGATGAGACCGAGCACTGAAATACCGGCAGAGTAGGAATAAATATACTGTGTTGAAAAATAATACCGTGTTGCAGGAAGCCAGATCCTACCTGGCAACCAACAAGTGCAAGGTAGGGTACACTCCATCACAGTGATAATGAGGTAAACCTGTATTTTTAATTATAGGCCGAAGGTATTGACAACCTCCCCGGCCATGTTGCCAAGCTCAGGCATTACAGTGTCCGCCTTCAAAGGGGGACCTCAGGGCGCTGGACGTGGCTTGCTTCGGGAACGGCCATGGAAGGGGCGGCACCGAGAAGGGGGTCTGAGCGCTCAGCCAGGCGCCCAGGATCTTTCTTAAAGGCCCTTCCAGTGGGTCAGGTACTGCACATTGCCCTGACCCCGGCAAGAATCCAGGATCCACTGGGGAACTGACTCCCAAAAAACATCCAGAGGGGGAACTCATGGTCTTGCTGAGAGGGTGACAAGGAGCATGGCTTCCGTGCAATGGGCTTGAGGAGAGACACATGGTAAGTAATGGAGAGGTACCTTCCAATGCAACCTATGGCTGTTAGGTTACTGCGCTGAAGCCTTTCAGGACTAGGGGGAGAGCGTAGAGGAGCCAGCTTCAACAATGAAACCCATAGGTTCTGGTACATGGACAATAACCACACCTTCTGCCCCAGCAAGAAAGGAGGTATGGTGCATCTGCGGCGACCCACAAACTTGTGCCCTTGGGTAGCATTCACTTAGTTACGGCATACCCAATTCCAGACTTCCTGAAAGTTACGAGTGGCTCCAGGGGCAGAGACGTCAGTAGCTCAAGTCTGTAGGGTCAGGAGAGGAGGTTGGTAGCCATATACCTCCTTAAAGGGTGACGTTCCCGTAGATGTATTGAGTAGGGTGGTTTTCGACGGCTGCACCCAAAGGAAGCAGCTGAGCCCAGTCTACTTGAAAGGTGAAGAAGGTGGGTTTCCAGGTCCTGGTTGACACACTCAGTCTGCTCATTACTTTCCAGGTGGTGTCCAGAGGAGAGGTTCACCTTGATCCCCAGTCATCTGCAAAATACCTGCCAGAATCTGGCGATGAAATGGGACCCCCAGTCAGAAGTAATGTCAGATGGAAAACCAGTCTGGATACCAGAAGGAGTCTGAATACTTCCTTCATGAAGACAAAGGATCTGCCATCCAGGAAGCGTATGGTAGTTTGAGCAGGAGGACGAAAAGGGCAGCCTTCAAAAAATGGTCCACAGTAACTAGGATCACTGAACACCCTTCAAGAGTGTGAAATGCCCGTGACGAACTCTGTAGATCTAGACGTCCAGGGGTATAGGGGAATTGGGAGAGGCTGCAACAGGACTGCAAAGAGAGAGCAAGAATCCTTGGCCCAGTTGTATGTGTGACAGGCTACAAAAAAGTAGGCAACTTCATCCCTCATCATTTACCACCAGAGCTTGTTGGCACGGATCCTCGACAGAGTGCTGGCTTTGGCAGTCTTTAACCCAGGCCTGCAGGATATGACAAAGTCAAAGTGGGAGAAGAATAGGGCCCAACATGCATGAATTTGGTTCAAAACGAAACGTTGGGCTTTCTCAATGTATGCCAAGTTCTTAGGATCAGTGAGCACAAGAAACAGATGTATTGCTCCTTCCAGGAGATGCCTCTATACTTCCAAAGCCAGTTTCACCACCAAGAGTTTCCATTTGCCTAAGTCGTGGCTTCTCTCCTCCGGGGAAAGTTTTCTGGAGAAGTAGGAAGTACAAGATGGCCCATCGGGTGATTGACTAGGTGGCAGATCACCAGCAGTGGTATTATAGGAGCTGAAAAAAGGACTCATCTGAGCGCGGGTATTACTTACTTAGTCTTCTTTCGACTGTAACATTAAAAAAATAGCTGGATATAAATCTTTGCTTATATGAATGTGAAAAGGGCCAAACAGTTCTTGACAATGATTACTTTTCCTAATTTCTTCCCGCTTAAGGCAATCAGTTGAAATTGAAGCAGCTGTTCCCCTCCTGAATACCTAAATTGCCTTAATCAACACCATTTAATATACCCCAGATAGCTCAACCTAGATACTGTAGCTGAATATTCAGTTAACTCAAGACCACTTGATTTTTACTGTTAGCCATTTATAAATCCACAGTCCAGGATGATCACATTCATTTTAAATTATGCCAATGGATTAGTGCCAATTTCATTAAAATCCTTACACTGCTGTAAATGACTGCAGTCCAGATGGAAATTGTGAAAAGATCAGTTTTGAAGGCCAAATACCCACCAGTCTAAAAGATAACTCACACCTCTAATTTCATGCCAAATTAATTCAAACTGTGTCATATCCTGAAGAGCAAGACTTTGGTCACAAAACATACAACAGGATAAAGGATGAAAATAAAAAATAACGGCCAGGTTTACACAAACCTTGCACAAGCATGATTTGCATTTACATTTCATTTCATAAATAAAGTTCATATCAGCAGATTGTGATAAAAAACAATAGTGCATCTCCTGCCAATAAGATGCTCATTAGCGTACAAATGCAAGACTGCAGACTTTCCTTTCCAGCTTTCTTTGTTAAAGCATTGCTTCGGCTCTGATTGCCTCATCTGCATGAGGCAGGCCATTGCCCTTAGACCAAGCTGATTAAAGTCAGATGTCCTCAAGCCTTAATTTCTTTTAACTCTAATGTTTTAGTTGTCGTTTAACTAGTTGTTGGCTATACTCCTGAAAACCATGTATAGACTATGAACTTTTGTCTGTATCAATTACTATTAGTTGAGACCAGAGAAACCCTTTAGTGACAATAGTGTATTATGGGGGTCTGGTTAAAAGTCTGTACTTTCATTCACCGGACTGACAACTAACAGCTGAATCTTGTATTATCAAAAGTTCAGTCAAGTAAACCATGAATATAAATTCTAGAAATTAAGCTCTTACAGACGGATGAGCAATACTAAACAAAAATAATGATGATTGCTGAAGTGCCGTAAGAGTTTAATTCTTTGCGGAGGGCCCCTTTGTTGATTTGCAACCATTCTGTTGCTGTGATTATCGTCAATAAATAAACAACAACACTAAAAAAGGTTAAATCTTCACTCCCCCGTTTTTGAGATTTCTTCTGAGAAATATGTGGTATTGGAACACTGCTCTTTTTAAACATTGTGCACCTGGGACCACATATTATGTTCCAAGTGGGGTATTAATCAGCAGCCATGCATTCTTGCCAATGGCCTCCCTTGTATGAATATGATCAATATCAGAACGGGCTGGTCTTTAACATGGTACATTATAGAACTTAAAACAGTTATGTAGTCACTGAAACGTGAGTAAAAGGCTTGCATTACAGTTTGAGAAAGTCCCTTTAATTACCTGAAGGACTGCAGAAGAATTTGTAAAGGGCTACACAAAAATATTTAGTTATAAGCTTAGTACCGGCTTTTACTACTGATGACTTCACACCTTAAATCTTCAACTGCACCTCACAAAAGTAGATACAAAGTAGTTCCTACTCCAGATGATCAGGAACAAAAAGTGTCAATATAATGCATTCATAAATTCAAATACAAAAATAACACCCTATGGCAAAAGTATCTAATCAACAAAGCCGATCATACAGATACACTTAAAGAGATTCATCATATGAGATACTACGTAAAATGTTGGTAGTCTGTCACTTATGTTGCCGTATATATAGACACTTACTGTATATACGATAAGTGCATAGATCACCATATGACTAAACCAAACAGCTTTCGCGGCACTGTAGCACAAAGTGATTTATTGTATCAGTACATCCAGCATATAAATCAGACGCAGCTATACATTTAATCCTATTTGTTGCGACACACGTCTTCAAAAAACTGTAAAACTGTAAAAAAATCACAAGGAGGAGGAATGTAATGAACTCTTTAAAACCGTCATACTTTCTGAATTTAATGCCAGGATGATCAACTGAGAAATTTAGCTCAACTACTTGTTTACAAGCGTGTCTGCTGTAACTCAGAATCAACCTTAGAAAATGTATCATGGAGTGAACATTAGTGGTAATGGCAAGATATACAGGGTGTTTAAAAAACCCTGGCAAGCCACATAATTGAAAAAGTTGTAACTGCTCTTAAAACAAACATAACTATGTTTCTGAGTCATTTGTTGAAAGTGGTATTATTTTTTTAAATAAGCTCCTTAAGAGAAGGATTCTGGTCAATAATTATTTTCTTATAGACTAACATAGCTCTTCTAGACAGGCTAGAAAACAGCTTTTGTAGTAAATTTTGAATTGCTGTAATTTATATTTACAACGTATTTTACTATAAATGTAAATTTGTTTTAAAATTATTATATACATTTACTAAAAATTACTAATTACACATTACTAAAAAGCAAGTCCATGCATTTCTGTGTGGCCTTTTCTCCAAGGGAATCTGAAAAATAACAACTATGGTTTTCTCTAAAATCCAGCAGAACTGATAAAGTCTATTATAATGCACAATGGGGAAGTGTATTTTCAAATTACTCCTTAAATCTTTCTTAAGCAGTACGCTGGCAGACTGTGGACAGCGTGAAAATTATTTCATGGAAAAACATAATCATCAGCTATATTTACAGTAGAGTGTGTCACCAGTGCCTTTCCTTTCATGTTGTTAGACCTCCTGAAACGTGTGCTGCATAATTCTGTATGTTTTCTGTTAAGTCATTGCTTACAATGATAATTCCACTTTAAAATATTCTCAAAGTGAAAATGTTGAAGTATAGAAGGGAATTAGAAAACTAACTAACTAACTAACTAAACCACACCTGAAGAAGGCTCCACGGCCAAAACGTTGTGTTCTCTTTCTTCTTTTTTTCAGCAGGGAATAAACCTGAAACTTGTTCCTTTGCAGCCTACGCATGCTGACGCAGCTCCCCACCTGAACTATTAGAAAACTAACACTGTGTGAAGACAATGAAAAACAGAAATAATAATAAATATACACAAATTCCAAAAATCGTAAAGAGAGATAGTGAAGGAGGGAAAACATATTATACGTGTTCATTATTGCCTAAGAACCTTTCAGCTTTGAAGGAAATGTAAGAAATTAAATAACAGTAGAATAAAAATAAACATGGTACCACATTACAGAATGTTCCCTGATCAACTACAATGACACAGTCTATTATGAAGGTCTGCGTCTGTTACAATTAGAAATACCCTTTTTCTCAACAAATCACCAGTCAGAAGGCAAGAGCCATATGAAACATTTTAAAAGCCAGTCATTTAGGAAATATATTCAACATAAACACCAGTACTTGCCTTCAAAATCTATACATAAAACATATATACGTTTCAAAATTATATGGCTACTTCTCTATGGGTCTGGGTAATGATACAGATGAGAGAGCTGTGCTCAACAAATGATTGTGGGCAACTTTAAATAGCCTTTAAAGGGGAGGAAGACACGTTGTCATGTAATTATTGGAACAAGTTGCCATCTTCAATTCCTTTTAGCCACGGTACTGAAAAAATTATGGCATTTACAGTAAGTTTCTATTTTTCTGTCCACCCCTCTTTTTTAATTGATGTGAGTGTCCATATAACTGCAACTTAATAATTAAATGAAAATGAAATCAGCAGTATAATTCTTCTGATATGCCATATAACCTAAGTTAATAAATTGCTAATACTTTAATATGTGGAATCCTCTTTGTATCAGGGAATTATCATATAAGAGAGCCAAGTCTATTCCGTCTCGAACAACGGAGATTGAGGGGAGACCAAGGTATATAAAATTCTAACTGGTAAAAATAGGATCCCACCAGGAAACTATTTCACATTCAGTAAAGAAGCAATTACTAAAAATGACTAATTACACATCACTAAAAAATTCCATGTAGTTCTGCATGGCTTTTTCTCTGAGAGAATCTGAAAAGCCCCCCAGAAGATCAATTATGGTTTATTTTAAGATCCAGCACAACTGATAAATTATTTTACACAGCATAATGGGGCATAGACAACAGGGAAGTGTATTTTCAATTTGCACTCAGTAATGAAACAAGGACATGAGGCTACTTTTACAAACTGCAAGGGAAATGGACAGAGAAGATCCAACCCTTCTTTATGCAATGGTGTGGATATCTGGGACAGGCTTTCCAAACTCTGGGCTTCTTCAATAAGAGGCTTAACACAATTTTAGATTCACTTAGCAACTCCCAAATGAGAAAGATAGTTTACCAATGAGAGGAGATCATTGCCTCTAATGTTCTTATAATAATATTGCAAGCTATCTTATGTTCTTAGAATAATACAACACTACTAATTTTACTACTTATGCTAATTACTGGTAATAATAAACTACTTAATGTTCTGCTTTATTTTATGCTGATTTTATGCAAAAAATACCATTTCATACACTTTCCAATAAAAACAAAAATGCTCAGGGAATTATCTGGCTGTATTACAGGCAAATGTCACAGTGAAGCTGTACTTTTCGAGTGACAGATTCCATGAATGAAGACTCCAGACTGATTTCAGGAGGATTAGATAATTGTGAAAAACAAGGTGATTCCAAGCTGACAGATTTTGCCATACCATCTGAAATCTCATTTAGCCTTGGCCACACTTTCCAACTGCCAGGCGAGAGCTCCAAAATACTGCGGAGCCTTTACATACTGAACTGAGAACATGCCCGAAAGCCAGAGATTGGCATAGGTTCAGCTCTAATCATATTCTATCTCGTTCGCCAAACAGATTCTTACTGTATACACTGAGACGATCAGGCAGTAAACCATAGCCAAACAACATTTACTTTAATTCTTAAGGCATTCCTTTGGTGTCAAGTTTGCAGTTGCACTCTAAAGGGAAAAGACGTTTACAGTCTCAAAGATCCAGCGCTTGTATCAGCCCATGAGAAGCCCTTATGTGAAAACCACAGAGCCTCAGAAGAAGACTGTGTTTTTAAAGAGGCAGAACGCACAGCTTAAACAGAAATTTAAACACATAGCTTGAACGGAGCGGGTGAAAATGAGCACTCAATGATGACACTATCCCTTTAAGGCAGTTGTCCAGCTCATGTATGTTTCAGTGCCCTACATGAAACAAGTCCAAATTACTCTCTACACAACTTACTACAGCCAGATATCAAGAGACAACATGCTTCACAAAACTCTATATGTTTACAGAGTGTGAGAAAGGTACATCTGGTGAGCAACAGAGAAAAATAACTAGATTTTTTTAGCCTTGAATAGAGAGGACCATAGGGGGACTGGATACAAGTATTCTACATCTTCTAAAGCACTGATCTACTCAACCCAATACACTTCAGAATCAACAGTGGAACACAACTAGAGGAAAGCGCAGTTCGAGTTCTTTGCACAGAAGGTTGAGGCTATATGGAACAAACTACCACTTCAGTCTTTTGAAACTGAAACCCCTTCAAGAAACAGATGGATAACCTTTAGATCACGTAGTTAAAAGGAACAAAATAAGCTAGCTGGTCTCTAATTAATAATAATAATAATTGCTTACACTTATATAGCGCTTTTCTGGACACTCCACTCAAAGCGCTTTACAGGTAATGGGGATCCCCTCCACCACCACCAATGTGCAGCATCCACCTGGATGATGCAACGGCAGCCATAGTGCGCCAGAACGCTCACCACACATCAGCTATCAGTGGGGAGGAGAGCAGAGTAATGTAGCCAATTCATAGAAGGGGATTATAAGGAGGCCATGATTGGTAAGGGCCAATTGGAAATTTGGCCAGGACACCGGGGTTACACCCCTACTCTTTTCGAGAAGCGCCCTGGGATTTTTAATGACCACAGAGAGTCAGGACCTCGGTTTTTACGTCTCATCCGAAGGACGGCGCCTGTTTACAGCATAGTGTCCCCATCACTATACTGGGGTATTAGGACCCACATGGACCACAGGGTGAGTGCCCCCTGCTGGCCCCACTAACACCTCTTCCAGCAGCAACCTTAGTTTTTCCCAGGAGGTCTCCCATCCAGGTACTGACCAGGCTCACACCTGCTTAGCTTCAGTGGGTTGCCAGTTGTGAGTTGCAGGGTGATATGGCGTCTTATCGTATGAGTGAATAGATACGATATATCTTTGTATAAGTACCGAGAGCTTCTTAAATACCATCACGGCATTTAAAGACTTCACAACCCATTCCAAGAGAATGTGCCGAGCTGAAAACTGGCTGCTGAATGGAAGAATCCCTGGTTAACAGCAAACATAGGACAGGAGTTATTCAAAAATCAACAATTGTTCAACCTTACAGCAAACCCAGTCATCCCAGTTTACTTTTCTGCACAAATGGCGACAAACACTCTTGAAAATATATTAGTATTTAAAAAATATTTTAAGGAATATCCATTTTTGCCCAAAACCTGAACAGATATATGACATTTTTCAAAGGTCAGCCACTCCAGTTATTTATATACATTAGCTGGACTCCAACATTTATAGTAGGTATAAGATATTTAACATTTCAAAACAGCCTAATACCTAACTCTCAATAGACTATACTTGAGGAACAGGAAAAAATACTGTTGTGACTACTTCTCGGGTTTACATTCTTTACTAAATATTTAGTCCTGTGTATTTATAACTTGTGACAATGCAAATGGAAAATGACTGATGTCACACATTAGGTTAGCAGTGTTGGAGAACAGTCTCATAATTAAGCTAATGTTCTTCAATAGTTTCAGCTATATTCCGTGACATTTATAGAATTATAGTAATTAGCCTAACCATTAGCTCTAATGGGTAATAATTGTCAGTTATAAGTTATTTGATAAAACAACACTCCAAAAGCTTGAAGTGTGTTATTACATCTCTATATTAAGCAAAATCTTGGAAGGTAAAAAATGTTTCCAGTTCTTTGGCATAATTGGCTCTGAGCTATTTCACTTTCCACATCAGGGTGATGAATGGCCACCTACTTAGAACATTGAGTTAAGTATTTCTGTTTCAGTGCTCCGGCTTCTGAACTGTGCAAATTCTGCTTCAAAACATTCGAGCTGTTTTGCCACTTGCTAAGAAATGGAATTAAAAAAAATGTTATTATGGCATTAGCTCTGCAATGACTGATGACACTTTCTCCTTTTGAATGCTCTAGGATACCAATGTCATTCGAGCTCTTAAGCGATTTCAATCGTTTCAATAGGAGCCACACACCTGCCCGTAAAACTAGTTACAAACAGCCTTTAAGACTTCGACAAAGCTGCAGTAACACAGTTGACACCTCAGCTTAAGAGACGAAAATCTGAAATTCCACTGGAGATAAACACAGAAAAGGTTTCACATTTTTTCCCACCTCCTTGGTTACATTTTTTTTGCCTTTTTATGAAAAGCGCATCACAAACTGCTGTGCACTAAATTTTTAACAGCTGATTATTTTTATTTTTTAACAGTTTTATGATCGTTACACTTATTAGTGCAATAGAATTGCAGACAGGCAATTAAAGACATATGGCATGATCTTAAAAACATTTCCTTCCTACAACCTACAAATGTTTTTTTAAGACTATGTGTGGTAAAACAATTGTTTGCCAACTACTTTGTTTCTGAAAAGCGAAAATTCTTTTCAATTTTGATTACAATATTAATTTCATAACTTATTGGATTTATTAATGATTACTTTTGATTAGTGATTTCTTCATAGATATACCTATAGGGATAGAAAATGGGATAACAGTGGATTATCTAGCTAACACCTCACTGTGTATCTGTTTAAAATGAGCATAGCTTTCATTCCTAATGCAGATAGTTTTCAAAATGAGCTTTGTTTTAATGGTACCAATTGTGGCTGTATTCACATATGTAATAGTCTGGAACGGCTCAGCATACCGAATAATGTGAGTTTTCGGCTTTTTTACTTTCTCCTTTTTCTAATAATAATCTCTCTTTGAGATACCTCATTGAATAGTCAAACAGCATGATATACAGAAAGAAAAGGTGTCTGCAAAACAATGATCTTTTTGAAGAAGATGCTGTTAGGTAAAACATTATTGCAGTTTGCAAAGGAATTGCTGTGTATTGATCAACCACACTGGTCAGATAACAGCCAGTTATTTTGTGTCTGAAAACAGAAGTTAGAATTTGAATGTGAACTATGAATGCACTTTCACAGAGTGTGGCATCTCAGATCTTGAAGATATACAGTACAAGCTAATTTAATGCACACACTGGTGTTCAAGCTTTGCTGTGGGCCATTTGCCATATACAACTAACCCTCTTCAGTGTTCAATCTTCTGCTTTCCGTAAGATTGCAGCACAACACAAGACATTCCCAAGAATTTTCCTCCCTTTAGCAGGCCTTGTATGATCTATGATACTACTTACAGACCTCAAGTATAATCGGATTATATACGCTTGATTCATACAATAGGTATGAGTTACTGGAGCTAAATGATACAAAGAATAAATAAGATTAAACAGTTCACCACTAAAAAGATAGTCATAACTTTTTGCAGCTTTTTGAAACTGAATAAGCGCGCCCACAGAGCTCTCTAAAAACGACTGCAGTCTTTATAAGAATCACTTATTTGAAGATCAATCAGAACTCTGGGATTCACGAGCATGCATTATTTTCTTACACTTTTAGCATTTCTGTTAATTATAACTACATCAAATATGAAGTCCAGTAGTTTTTCTTATTTATTATGAAAGATACCGAAACAGCCAATCTTGTGAGAAAGTGGGAAAATTGTACGGCCCTGAAAAAGATCAAGTGACTGCAAATATTTTGGCACTGAATGGATTTTAAAGAACATGATACACATAAATATTTCTACAGATTGCTCTTAGGCATTAGTTTTTCCTACATAGCTATAAGATTCCACAATTAGTCATTTTTAATTTTCCAAAAGTCAGAACCCATCTTGATTGCAGGATACAATTTTCAGGGACAGCTTTTGAATGCCTGACATGAGCTGATTTATTGATAAAGATCTTTCTACCCCTTTAAATCTATAAGTACAGCTGAACCTGAAAAAATGTAGATCGTTAATGTCAAACATAAAAGGTGTCTTGATTGTCAGAGTAATTAATTTACCATGACCAATGTTTTTGAAACTCCAGTGTTTTTCTACTGGTGAGGCTTTACATGAACAGTCTTGCTTTCAATGGAGTATTTTTGGGGAATGTACTCATGCACAAGCACACTGAAACTGTAGATGTAGGGAATTAACGTGCAATATTCCCTATACATTACGTTAGTCCCCAGAACAATAAGAATTAGTCAAGTGCAGGCTAGCAGTAGAGAATCTAGCAATGTTTTTTTGCAATACAAAACTTAAAAAACACAGGCATTACATTAGACATTTTAGATTACATTTTTGTTTAATATGCATACATTAATTAAAGAACAATGGAACTAACTTCCAGAAAATGTACTGCAAAATGTACTTCAAAATGAGTGCATATTAGTCCTCAGCAGTATTCAAGTTTCATTTTTAGAATCCCTGGGAACTGGGCTACAGCTTTATTAACACATTCAAAATAAAGACACATATTTTTTTGGTTTTGATGAGCATGGCTGTAATTCAACAACCTGAGATTGGGCACAGGATACTGTATTCCATAGTCTTGCAAGTACACTTGTGGGATCTACAGCATTGTTTTGTTCCTAAATTATTTAAATATCAACCCAAATGAGCAGCCACAGATCACTTTTATCTCTCTGGATTATTTCACAAATGCTTACAGCAGGAGCTTCTCTTTGCACTCTCCTTTTTAAAGCCCAGTCCACTTGCAGGTTTACATTTTACCTGGAGTGCTTAATTGCAGACATGAGTGGATCCTTTAAGCCGAGTACCAAGAGCTTGAGACATTTATTTAACCTGAAGATGCTCCTGATGGGTTCTGTGATATGCCAAACGCTTGCACATTTTATAGAGCACACAATGAAGTTTATTCATGGATTAATCACAATGCTCATCCGTGAAAATCCTTCCGCTCCTCAGACAGGGACAGAATCAGATCTCGAATGCAAAAGGACTGCCCATTGGCCACATAACCAACAGGTCAAAGTTTACAAGCACTTTTTACACAAAGAGTACTGGTTACCCAGAACAGGCTTTGCAATCAGATTGCTGAGGTCCAAACCTTTAAAAAATGACTGAACAAAATATATTTCACTTTGCTCCTTCCACATGAAATAAATGGGAAAAATAGCAAATAGCTTGTTTGCATCTTTTCTTATGCTCTTATGCAAGAGTCTGTCCTATCTACAGTAGGTCATTTGGTTGCTAGTATCTAATTGACTGAAGGATCTCTTCTGGCTGTTTCTTGGAACAAGCAATTGGCTTTGATAACATAGCTGGGCAGCTGTCATTTAGCTGTATTGTGGTAAATGGCATCTCTTTAAAATGTTCCTCTAATTCTCAAAAACTCCATTGTAGCAAATCTATTATGTTTCAGTGCTAGGACCTGAAGACTGTAGCCAAACTTAACCAACAAACATCAGATCCCTCTATTATTTTTCATTAAAATATTGTTCTCAAAATGTTTATCTGCTCATGCATTTGGGTAGTTCTACCAATCCAAATAAAGCAATCCAGAAAGCAAATCAAAATGCATAAATATGATTGATGAAAGCAAATCAGCTTGTCTTGTGAAAACACAAGAAAGGATGTATGGTTCCAACAGTTCAAACTAAATTAAAAACACTCTTTGAGGTAAGTTTAAATTCTGAGTCATCTTATAAGGAACCAAAATCAGGGATTTATGGAATTCTGTATATTTTATATATAAATATACATAATTACTATAAGAGATTTCTAAAGACACTCCAATTTTCAGTTCCTGGAAAACTCTTGGCGTTTTGGGCAACTTGGGTAATTTGTCTTGTTTTAGTACATTAAGAGCTGCCCATCCTCTTGTCTGCGTCCTGATTTCACGTTTTTTTAACATATTGTTGACAGTTCTCAACATAAGTTCACTTATCAGCAGCAGCAGTAATACAACAGCATGTGGGTTAACAGAATACAGATACAACTGCAGAATAGGGAATCAAGAGCATTTCACACAGCTGTCAAGGACCTTGGTTTGAGCCGATCCCAGTTACAGTACGTGTACTGCATTGTTAAGAAAAAGAAAAAAATAGATGTTTTAAGTTTACTCCTCTACTTCTACATTATGTTTACTTAAACAATTTTAGAAAAGACTGAAGTTGCTACCACATTAACTGAAGAATAAATGCAATGATGTTCTTATCAGGAGGCACTTCTTTACACAAAAGGCTGTTTACTACATGAAACAAGCTACCAAACCATGTTGTTGAAGTTGATAACCTGACTTTCTTCAATAAACAAACAGTTAAATGTGGTCCTTGGATCGATAAACTACCAAACGGCTTCCTCTCATTTGTAACCTTCTTAACCCAATGTAGGTGAAAAAACATGACCAGAAAGACGTCTAAATTAATTTCATTCATAACTTCCATTTAAGGACATGAAGATCCTTGAGTGTTTTTTCTTCATCAAATTACGTGATATATTAGTAACAACCATTTACTGTGTTTATATATATATGAAATCCCCCACAATTCCTCTAGAATATTCTAACATGTAGCCTGGTGGGTAGAATTGTAAGCAGAATGTATTTTTACTTGAACTTAAGGGAGTTACACAAATTTATATCATTGCTTAGACAAAGCAGGGCTCAAGGTTATCTTGTTTTTGTAAAAGTCAAAAGTGATTGCAAAATTTTTAAGGCAAAGGGAACAAAATAATTTATCAGTGGGTTCTCCACTGTACAATGTCTGTGAGTCAGATCATAAAAGAATGTTTACTTGTCTAAGAGAAAAACAATGAAAATGGGCTTTGGCCCGGCTTAATGTACAGTAATTACTGTAGGTTTGCGCATGGCGACTAGGTGAACATAAAATACTTTCTTTCATTGTTGCTTATTTGTGTTTGTCAGAGCGCAGTCAAAGAACAAACAAGTGAGTCCATATGTTTGCTTCAATGTCGCCGCTGGAAAAAAAAAGATACAAAATGAAAAGATAATTAAAAATATCTTGCCTTACGTTTGAACCTAAACATCGACCTACTCACTAATCACACAATTACTGCAAGCCTATTATTCATCTAAGAATCTGAATGGCCATTTTTGGATTGCATACCTACCCGAGTTAAAATCGTAAATCCAGAGTTTGGCAGGCTGTAACCACATGGGTGACAAAGAATAAGGAAGTATAAACCGCCACCTCTGGCCCGCCCACTTTTGGACCACTCATGATTTGAAACGTCACAGATTATTCGTCGTCGCTCGAAAGCTTCAGCGCCGATTGGAGGAGAGGCGCGTCCTTCACTAACAGTGTTGACTTGCATGCGGTCCTAGTCGGCTAGCGAGATAACACCTTTTTCAAACCCGCGATTTCGTTAAAACACGATCTTGGAGCTTAACTGAATTTCTTAGTCACTTCCGTTTTAAATCACAGTTCTAGATGAACGGCAGTTAAATGATTATCATCTCTTTCCCAGTTAGCGCATTTAAAAAATAAATTATATTCTAATGATATTTGATTGCAGCAGTTAAAAAGTAGTTTCAAACTATTATCAAAGAAAAGTACATGTAAAAGAGGCACTCTCCCAAGTGTGCCCTCTACCACGTCTGCTTTGGCATTGACCACAGTAGCATGTAGACTCACAGTAAATGGGTCACTTAACCAGCATGAAAAGGAAATTTGTGCCCTATTTGCCATAGTGATAACAACAATTATTTTGCTCCATTCAAAATCTATTTATTGCATTTGCGAAGCCGTTATCTGTAAATATTTTCTCACATCTACCTGTTACAGTTTCAGCAGCAATAGTGTTAAAAATCTTTACCAGGTACTGAATAACGTCGGACACTCCAAACACACAACAATGATACAGGAGGAGAGCAATTAATAATTCTCTGTGGACAATCAACCTGTTTAGCATCTGCATGGATTTTTTAAAGCTCATTGGAGAAGTGTTTACATAAATAATAAAAGATCTATTTTGCACTTTCAATCCAGTATGCTAATGAATGTGTGAGTGTTGATGGTAGAATGGCACGCTGTTATTCTGTCTCTGAATAGGTGTTAAAATGTCTTTACGGAAAAGCAATTAAGGTACAAATATGTCAGGCCTGTCAAATGCTTGTAAAGATCAGATGTTATTTTGCTTCGCTGTAGATGTCTCCTAGAGACACAGCTGACCTACTAAGATTCAACATACCCGTTCTGCTACATTTCAGTTTTAGAGTTTGGAAATTAGCATTCCAGTCATCTTTCAACAGCCTATTGTCATCCTTTATTAGACACTGCTTGGTCTATGCTGGTAAACTGGCTTTGCACATTATTATTCCAATACCTTGCCCTCTTAGTGACACAGAGCGATACTGTTACAACATTATGCACTGTACCCCAAGGGACAGTTCTCACTGGTTCGAAGTTATGAAGGAATGCACATTCATTATTTTTAAGCATGAATTTGTTTAATTTATAGTCAGTAGAGCAGTAAGTCAACACACAAAACCACTGATATATTAACACAATTTTAGAACTACAGTACATAATAAAGTAATCATATTTCTTAAAATGGCTAATATACATGCTGTATCATTAATTGTACCTCAACTTATGCTGATTAGGGTATGCATACTCAAATATTCATTCATCAAAATGAAATTCATTTGGAGTTAATTTCTAACCTGTATTTAAATGGTAAGAGCAAGATGTAGTTGCCTTTGACACTTAACAGGAGGGTCAAGTGTCAGGCAGCTAGTTCAAATTGCCAACAGAGTCAAAAAAGTCAAACAAGGAAGGTCAGGTTCTTTGCTAAGCAGTCCAGGCCTTTATGGAACAGGTACTGTATGTGCAAAGTGCTTTATTATCATTGATTAAATATCTCATTGTCTTACCTCTATATTTCACTGCTACAGAAGACTGATGTTTGTTCATGTAAATTAGTATGAAAAGTGAGTTTGCTTTTCAATGAAATGCTGAATAAATAATGGGTGATTACTGTATATAATGTCTACTGCAACCAGGGAAATTTTGAGAATATATTAAATAAATGCACTTATTTGCATCTTTGTTTTCTTTACCACATGGATAAAATAAAAAATAATTTGCACAACTTATTTTCTCCAATATGAAACACTTTTGCTGTAATTTAATTAATTGCCTTCTATAGAACTATAAACACTGATGCCAAAGGAACTTGCATTAGCTGAGAAATTGCAAACAGCAATATGAGAAAGGATTTACAGAATGACCAAATGATAACATCTCTTATGTACACAATACATATTTCATCAAGGTGTCTGCATTTCCTCATGCTGAGACTTTTTTAAAAGCCATTTTATCCAGCTTCAAAGGAAAGGAAAAGCTGTGTGTAATTATTTTCGAGAATGTTGAAGAGTATTTCAGAGGGATGTGGGATTTTGTACTTAAATAGACATCCCCAGATGAGGATCTGAATGTCCTTTGTCAGGAATAACTGGTGCAGAAACACCATTGAGTGTGTCAGCAGCGCAAAGTTTGCTCAGAGGTACAGTACCACTCAAGTAAAACAAGTGACTCAAGAACACACCAGGTACCAACCAAAGATTACGACAAGAGAGCCCTCAATTCTCAATGGACCTTCTTGTTCTTGTCTATTGATGATTGATGGCAAGAACGTTAGAACTTCTTTACTCTTTTCACCTGCATGTCCTCACATTGATAAATAAAAATATTTTAAAATGGTCATTTCATTTGATGCTGTGCAGTAACAATTAAAGAGGAATAGTGTCATTCGTGTTCCCTGTAGACAACACTCTAGGTTCCCATCTATTCAAGGTATGATACCAAAAACCGAATTAAGAAATCTAAAGAAATAAATGCGTTTATATTCAAGTTACAGATTTGTTTTCTGAAAACCGGTATGCCGCGATCAGCAAATAATGTGGGAATTGCAAAGGAAACCCAAAGGAGTTAGACAAACATCAGGACCGGACACACACCTGGCAGATGTTGTTTAAATGTAGACCACTGCAGAGTGTTAGGGCCAGGTAGAAGCATAAACATAAGCTAGAAATCTAAAACTGGAGAGAAATGTACTTTATGTTTCATCTTACAGACAAATTGGGGAAGCAAAAAGCAGTAAACAAATTTTTAGGTGGCATTGCTAAAAGACCCAGTAGTTCAATTTAGGTATATATGTTAAAAGTGTACAATAGCAGAATTTAATTAAAGGGATTTTATGGGTGTAGTAAATACTTGATTCAAATATTATGTGTGTTTTATATTACCCTTTTGAAACAGGTATGTCTCCTCTGGAATCAGATCAGTAAAGGACAACCAGATTTACAGAAACCAGAAGTGTCAAAAATCCTCAAAGACCCTGGAAAAGTCAGCCCAAATAAAAGTCATGGGTAAGTGACTTGAAAAAGGAGAACATGAGGCACTTTCTTACACAAAGGGTTGTGGGAGCCTGGAGCAAGATAGCCAGCCATGTTGTCAAGACAACACATTGATACCTTTGCTTCCTTCAAGAAACAGCTGGACGAG
Source organism: Lepisosteus platostomus (assembly GCF_059453375.1). NCBI lineage: Eukaryota > Metazoa > Chordata > Actinopteri > Semionotiformes > Lepisosteidae > Lepisosteus > Lepisosteus platostomus. The sequence continues at coordinate 64,501,071 of NC_142616.1, read as the reverse complement.
ATCTCCGGATTAATTAGTTATTGTCAACTAAATGAGCTGCCAAGGCCAAATTTCCTCCTCTGCTTTGTAACCTTTCTTGAAGTCGAATTAAAACATTAAAACTAAAAAAAAAACCACTACAACATAAAAGACCGCTTCTTTTAAGAACTACCAATGCATACAAAACATTGTCACTTTAAATAGACCACACTTCAAAAATAGCTAATTAATTTGATGAAAAGCATTTCAATTTGCCAACCGTCCCATAATTGCTTAAACAAGCATTATAAAAAAGACATGATACTGTAACTGTACATTGTATGAGATAATTTTTGCCTTTCTAGGGCATCTGTGAAGCATTGCGCTTTGTAAGTTTAAACCCTCCTAAAATTACTGTTAGAAGATGTGGTTATTATTCAGCAGTTACCAACATTTCAGGTTGCCATACAAGCATTTAAATAGACTCCTCTGTCATCCTAAGTGCTTTTGGGTCCTTATTTATTGCAGACCACTTGTAAACTCTGCCTTGGTATGAAAACCTTATGAACTTCTATTGAAAACGTTAAGTGTAGTTTTCCATTTATCACTGGTAACAGTAAAGCCTGCCAGATGCTCAGGAAGATAGTTTTTGCCAAGTCTTTTAAGAGATGTTAATGTTATACAGTTAGAAAGTATACTCATCCTTTAGAAATTCAATGACGCGACTAATTGCTAATCTGCTTATCATCCTAACTAGTTCCATATTGGAATCTTGATTTGACAAATCTGGAAACCTTGTATACATTGTCTTACACCAAGCTGCAACAGCCAAGGAGGAATCTGTTGTTGCAAATGCGTTGCATAAAACTTTAAACTAAGGAGTTTTTTGTTTGAAAACTAAGGAGTTTATAAATACAGTAAATTCATAATAAATTGTTCCGTGTCCTTTAGAGAATGAGGCTTCATCTGTTAAAACTATACATTTGATTGTTTTTATAATGTAGTTTAATTTAATAAAACCGAATACAGGGCAACAATTTCCTACATGAACCATATTACTGACATTGTCGTTTTTGACGTCCTATTGCCCAAGATGATACGATTTAATATTTTCAAATGCAGAATTATTTGGAGACTACTTTCTAGTGCCATAAATCTAGCTGTATTAATCATGTTAAATCTAGTTCAGAGTTGGTACAGTTGGTACATATCCAGCCTGTTAGTTCATCACTGATTGGCTGTTTTTCTGGACTCAGTTTCCTATAGGTGTACATTTCAGCTGACACTTTCTATTAGTCACTTGGTGTTACAGCATTAATAAGAGTAGCTAACCAAAACATACTTACAGTAACTCACATTTAGTTAATTTAGTAAATAGGAAATGTGATAGATGGGGTTTGAGAGGCTAAGATCCCATCAACAAAATGTCAATGACCCAGATCTCAAGACGAAAGTGGGTTATTACAAAGTTGACATAAAACCCATAATCCAACAAATATCACAGATTTGCTTCCATTACAATTAATAGCATCTTATAAATGAGGTTGTTAATTTTCTGTCAAATTAAAACTATATTTGGCCTGTAGCATGAAGCAAAGGGCAAAATCCCAAGAGTGTTAAACTATGCTAAATAGTGAACTTAACATAGTGGTACAGTACCTTTGAGACATTTGCTTGACTCCAAAAACATACTTTAGTTATTTAGAAGCAAATTTGTTTCCTTATGCCTGCTACAGTTAGAGGTTCTGAAAAGGAAGAGAATACAGGGACAATCACTCAAAAACTTTTTTTCACAGCATTTTGTGCAGTTTACTATTGTGTATCAGATATGAATTCTAAAGCAACAGAACACACAGACATTAGCCAAGAAATGTTATAAGTGCGGTATCAATTTTAATTTAATGAATTCACTATTGTCCCCCCGATATTAAAACATCTTTAGACTCGTGGACCTTAAGTCATTCATGTCTAATTTGTATGCCATTTTTTTTCTTTCCAAAGAAAGCTCAGACTTTGAACGAGTTTCTGATTTTTTTCAGTAGCCCCCTCAAATGGAGTTACCCCACGGGTTTTGTCCTAACAGAAACCCAGAGGCTGTGCCAGCAAAATTCCAGGAGTGTGGCTGCTCTGTGAACAGTAAGGAACACACCAAGGCAGCTTCAAGTTTTACCACATGAGGTCAGTACTTCTGTCAGATCCCGTTGCCAGGGTGGAAAACCTTAAATTCCTCCTTCAGCTGCCAAATTCCAGAGAGCCGTTAACATTCCTGACAGTCTAGAACCTGACACTTAAATTTGCAGATTTGGATTTGCAGAACACCATTGCTAGTGATGATAGTTAGACACTACTGTTGAAATCTCCTCTTTGGGCTCAAGAGCAGACATCACTACAATGGAACTCTCTCTCATCTTCTGCATGCCATAGGGCTGTATCATTGTCCTTATAAACATTCTAGAAATTAAAACAGTTTTCCTCTTTTGTATGAATGGAAGTACTGTTACCCAGAAAATAAATCTTCCCATTTTTAATTGTTAGATGAAGAACACAATAACATATTTCAGGGTTATGAAAACCTCATGGTTTTCATAACCTATAGTAGTTAACCTAATTAACCCAAAAAACCCTGAGTTATCAAACCTCGGATGTCATGAGGTACTATGGCTACTAATGAATTCTTTCCATATGGTTTCGTTCTAGATACATCATCATTAAGAATAAAACATGCATAGATTTGAATGCCATTAACAGGAATTATGTAATGATAACACCTGTGAAATAATATATGTTTAATACAGCCTCAGGCTGACTATTTCAGAATGCCGAAGTCTCTAGTGTGATTAGAATTTTCCTTCCAACCAGAAACACTTTGAATAGTATTATAGTTTGAGATATTTCCGTAGAATATATTACCTTGTAGAAAACAGGAATACAGAAAAAGTCTGTTTTTCCTTCTCTAATAAATAACTGAAGAAACTGGAAAAGACTTACATTCAAATTCACATGGGCTATTAAAACAGAGGAGAAAATGGTCGTTCCTGTTTTATTCAATATAATTCAAATAACTTGCGCACTACATACGTGAGCAATAAATTGCCATATCACTTGTTACAATTATTTCTCCAGTCTGGCCAACCTATATATTTTTTCAGCAAAATGGTTTGAAAGCAATGAATTATGGCCATATTTCAGTCTAAAAGAAACAAACCACTAATTGCAATGTGGCCTCTCAGTAATTTTAAGAGAGAGCACAGAAACATACTCGTGCATTTGGAAAATCTTTTACTTCTGGTCCTGCTTTATTTTGGTTTCAAATGACAGACACTACTAATTTGGTGTACGGGTGACCTCTGCACCCCTTTCTTCTCCCTTGGGAACCTCCAATCACCCTACAGCCAGCATGTTTCTCTTTGCCTCCTTTGCTACCAGAGAATTTGAGACCGCCTTTCCGAAATGTTTCTGCTAATTCCCATTTCCTTCATAATCATAAGCTTTCATGTGACTGGTCAGCCGAGACATTTTTAGAGGAGACATAATTACCTCAGGTCTTAAGCATTAACCTTGCCAGGTGTCACTGGATGGACTGTTTACTTGTGTGATTAATGATACCGCAGAAGAAAAATTGTTTTTTAATTGATCGTTGTGTTTTGTTTTGTATTTTTTCTTTTTTTTTTCCAGGAAACAAATGCCTTTGATTTGCTGTGGTTAGCACTGATGAATTTTTTCAAAGCTATTCCTTGGCAACAAATCTTTCATTTGATTTTTTATTATTACAGCAGCCAAATGTAAGGTGGTAAAGTCATTAAATAGCATTTATGTGAATGGTGAACACACAAGTGGCCTAGAACAACATTTTACTTTATGGAGTGGGTTAGACCACAAAAACCATGTTACATTTTATTCACAAGTCCCCGAAAGCACATAAATGGGAGTATTTTATTTTCAGGATACTTAATTTGAAAATTTACAATTTGTTAGAAAGCCTAACCTCCCTTTTCAAAATACCTTTAACACAGAAGCATTAAGGCATTAACATTGCCTTGGCCGGCTTGCTTGATACAAATGAAATCAGATATGTAGCCTGTTTAAAATGGTTTTCTGATGTGTCACAACTACATGTAAGTTATATCAAAATATTTCTCTTTCTTTCTTATGTGGTTTAATATTTCTTTTTCTTTAATTTCCTAAAAATTGCCTGCCCATTTTTTTCTTTTTCATAATTGATAAAATGAGAGAAAAATAACAAGAAGCATTAATGGACTATAAAAAATAAAACTGGATGTCTTATCATATGTAACATATGTGTAATTACCCAAATCATTCCCAGCTGTCAAAATGCTGCTCCAAATGTTCAGACAAAATAAATTATATTTGTGGCCTTCTAAAAATTGTTGTTTTCTTATATTAAGATTTGTTTGAACATCAACAACAAAAACAAAAAAAAACAGTTTAAAAAACAAATCTTAAATGTACAATAAAATAAAAACCTAAAATCTAAATTTAAATGATAATCTGAAATCTGACTGGAAAGAAATCTTAAATATTTCAATGTCACAGTGTGCCCTATGAATGTTTCATGAAATGCAGATGTATTTTTCTAACATGAATTGTTACTTATTTTTCATTGTCGTCGTCCCCCCAAAAAAAGTACAGCATTCATGAAATGACTCAGAGTTTAGAATGAATAGAGAGGGGGGGAAAGGGAACTCTGGTGTTACAAATCAGCTTCACAGATCTTCCTGTCTGGCAAGAACGCTTAAATGTAAGTACCAAGGGAAAGAAATGGAACAATTGCATGTTTCTCATAATATGAAATGCCAGTTGCACACTACTGGGTTCAATAGTACAATTAACAGGGAATGGGATAAATAATCAGGACACTGATCAAAACCATTAAGTTCTGTTAAAACATGTTTTTCTTCTACTTCACACCCTTTAATAAGGACTCACTGTATGTAAAATGAAGGGTAGCCTTGTATCCTGAATTTACGCTGTGTTCAAATTAACTATTAGTAATTTCACAGAAATGCAGAACCTAGCATTGACATAAGTTGCACATAATTAAATTAAGCTGACACTAATTATTTCCCTGGGCACTGCTGTTCAAATAATATTTGTAGCCACTGTAAGTTTATGCCAATTATAGCAAACCTAAATGATGTTTTTCTTAGCAAAAGGAAGTCTTAGGAAAATGGGAATGGCGCTAGGAAAAGGATTCAATAAGTGTTGCAAATATTTTCTCACTTTAAGCAACAACACAAATTAGACAGCTGCTCTTCTAGAATACTAATTTAAGTTTCTGCACATCCTCTGGAGTTAAAAATCTTTTGAAGTGCTGTCTGCTTCTAGTAACACTGACAGTATAACGTATGAGCGGTTCACTTTGCTGAAATGATGCTTTGTTGGATCCAGCCTGAGTGACTAAAATGTGCTTTTAGGATTAGGGTTAGGAACAGCATCCACCTCAGACAACACAACATCAGACAGGTCTATCCGTCACCAAAGAAAATGAAATTGAAGATACAAGGGAAAATCAAGCAATGTTCAGAATTCAAACACTGAAATCCTAGAGAAACTGGGAAATATGGTAGTGGTGAATGTCAGGGCTTTCTATCCTGAGAAATATAGAATGTACAGTATATAGCTGAACCTCTGGATTTGTAATTTCCAGAGCCTGGAAGCACCAAGAAGAGCACACTTCCTGAATTATTACACATGCCAATGTGCTTTACAATTGTTACAGCCTCCTGCATTCTGAAGCTTCTGAGATTCGGGAATTCTGGGAATCTAATCGTAAATGAAAGCACAGTCAACATTTCATTAACCTCAAGATGTTCTTGAAATGCGCATAAAGAATGAAAAGTCTTGATCTAGATAGATAGATAATACTTTATTAACCCCGTAGGGAAATTGATCTATTGGTTATAATCAGATTCCCTGGGATGTCTGGAGGCAGTGCCAAATTTTGACATTGCCCTTCATTACAAAAACAGGAAGATTTTAATTTAGTATGACATCTTTTTTCAAATTAAACTGCACTGCACTGCACTGTTTATTGGCATCAAACAGTCTTAAACAAGGTTTCCATAATTACATTAATTCACATGCTAGGGTATGATTAAAAACCTATAAATACTACACACCGTTGGTTTCAGCCTATGGCTATGTAGGTACTGTATACATTGACTGCAGCATATTTTCAGATATGAACTTCAGTTTTCTTTAATGTTGTGCAAGTTTACCATTACTTTTTCAAACAATACACAACATAAACATTGTATATGAATGACAATGTTTGTTCATAATTCGGCTCAAGCACAAAAGGATATTAGGAGGAATGTTCGAATATTCTATGGGTAACTCATTCAGGTAGAAATATGGGTACTAGATTACAGTAAGAGAGCAAAATATATAGTAAATTAATATTAAATGTTAAATTAATCTTATTAATTTATATACAACGCTTCCAAGAAAAAGATCGTTTAAATTGAAAGACAAAATGTAATTCTGTAGGTTTTGTATCAGAAGTTTTCTGAATTATTATGTTATTGGCATTAAAAAAACTATAGAAGTGTATTTGTGGATATAAAAAAAACAAAATCCTTCAATGCTACAGCTACACGTAATGTTTCAAAGGTGTCTGAATATTAACTTTTTTATTAGTTTTTGAATGTAAGTTGTACAACTGTATAATCACAAAATTTAAACTATAAATGTATACATTGGAATAAAGTATACATAGTAAATACTTTACATTAGCACAGACAGGCCTTATAAGACCCGTAGCACACCTATTGTGCCATCACTAATGTATTTGGACACTGTGAAAACATTGCTGTGTCAGACCAAACGCTGAGAGGTGAAGAGCACAGAAACTGTGTACACAGGTGATTCTTTAGTCATTATCTACCTTTTGGGAAAAGGTGATAAGGTGAAAATGTGGCAGTTCCCAGAGGGTTAAAATAACTCTCCTGACACACCCAAAGACAGCGAAATAATCCTTCATTGCTATGATACTTGCACAACAGTCCAAAACAAAAATAGAAACAAGAGATAGAATTCAGTCAAGAGGATAATGTGTAATTATTACAGTTTCTGGTTGCCCTGCCTCCTAATTTGGTCCCATCCCAAGGTGACAGTTTGAACCCTCGATCCTTTTTGTTGTTTTAAAATGCATCTTGACAGGCTCTTATCCTTTGAAGAAAACCTGTGCCTCTGTTTAGATTTAGCAGCAAGGCATGCTTGTTTCCTGGGTGCAAATCTGTGGTCCAACAGGCAAACAGAATGTTGGGATATACTGGTTTCAAACGTGCAAGAACATAAGGGCTTTGGAAGTTCTCTCAATTAGTCCAAATGAATTACCTATAAAAAGTCTATTACAACGAAAGAAGTCACAGTCAGGCAACATACTGTAGCAATGCATACAATAAGAGCTTTCTGTCTGAGCTCTCTGAGTGCAATTCAATCCTCTCCCCATTTCAAACAGCCATCTATAGTACTGAAAGTACTAAAAAATAAAATTCAAGTAATCGGGTCAGCATTTAGGTGTAACACATTTTTTACTGTAAATCTAAAACTAAAAATATTATCTCATGTACAGTATTATATTGCTACAATATAAAGTTTCTTTTCTTTATTAGCTTTAACTTTGCAGTCTTGGGCACCAGCCAAGCGTGACTACTGAATTATTTCAATGTGCTGTGGATTTACAATGCTGACAACTGCACACTGGGGGTATATGCAACTGATCATGTTTTACTTGTGGCCTGACTGGATACAGATTTTGCACAAGAAAGATGAAAGGAAATGGCATGATCCAGTAAAAGCAGGGATGTCCATACTAAGTAACACTGCTGTCCATATTTGTTTAACAACCCTAACCACCATACAGTTTCTGTGCAGATACACCTGTAGAGATAATCCACTCTTTCTTGTTTAAAGACTTGCCACATGAAGTTAAGAGTCAGGATCCTAAATCTGGATTATGGGAGGTGATTCAAGGCACTTTTTCCTTAGAAAAAGCTGGATGCTTTGCTTGCATCAAAACTAACACTGTCTCACAATGGGCTGATTCATTTTCTTGTGGACACAGTTTTTTTTTTAATGCTAGCAGCACTTCCATTGAGAAAAACATGGTGGAGCAAGTTGTCTCTCACTGACATCTGCTGCCTAGTGCTGGTATGGGGTACTGCTCTTTGACCACAGTGCATTGCACACTTGACGATTAATGTCATGGGTGACGGGTGAACAGAGCACGAAGTGGTCAAGTCCAGATCACGGAGCTCAGTCTGTGCTCAGAAGAAATTTTAAACAACATTTTAAACAACACCGGGATTGACATTTTTCTCCCTCACAGATGTCCAGATGCTGACAAGCACTGACACTGTCTCAGTCTGAAAAGTGAGATGGAATTACACCCAGGACATGATGATGTATTTGTTGGAAACAAACAGACAAGAGGCAACTGAGCTAAAGGATAAGAGTGGATTAGCAAAAGCGCAGCAAACACAGTAACAGAGCCCACCCTTCTTAAAGGCTTCTTTTATGAGGAGATGTGGTGCAAGCACAGATTAATGCGCTTCCGTAAAATAAGAGAAAATATTGTTCTTTTTCTTCGCAAGCGAGGTCTCTTCTGTAGCAGCACAAACGCACTGAGGGGGTTAAAAGTGCAGAGGAGGTTTGAGCTGCTAATTATAATTCTGTAGAGACACTGAGAACACCAGGTCATTCAGCACATGCGGGTAGGCTCTGGGAAGGACAATTATCTTTGCTGGAGCTCTGTGCTGAAGTATACAGTACATAAAGAATGATGTATATTGCACCTGTATGACAATTACATAAAATAATTATGCAGTTCTCTTTTCTAATGGCATCATAGGCCAGACTAATAGCAAAATATGAATTGGAAATAATGCTATCTCTGCACTGATGACTCAACTTACAATAAGTTATTTACAATTGAGAAGCTTGTTGACTTTTTATTTTGTGAGGAACAGGTAATGGAGTACAGCTTGATTTCCTATGCCAGGAGCACCGCCATCTTAATTTGTCAGTTTTCATTAATATATGTTCCTTAAATTCTCACAGCAGTCTTAACCAAACAGTCAGTCATAACATTCGGGACTGTTTTGTCATAAGGGATGAGGCCAGTGTTATTACAGCAGGTGAAGCCTCCAATAAGGGAGAGATATGACAAGCTGTGATTTGCAAAGCCTTATCTTCAGCCTGCCACGATGGAATGCAGCAAAGAAAAAGAAAAATCCAGGGAGCAAAAAATGAGTTGGCAAGAGCAGGCCTTCAGAACACTGCAGTCCCGGACCCTGGGGCTTTCTGTTCTGTTGGTCCAGGGCTGTGGACGATCATCCAGTCCATATCAGATTTCACAAGCCAGTCATTGTTCCCAAACCCTGTGTTAAAACATGAATGCACTTTTAATTCAGTTTCATCTTCTGTATTCATATTCATCTACTTCCGTCCATAGTATCTGCATTTGCCTAGTCCTGTTGTGCCTGAAATGATGGACCATAAAAGGTGCTTTGTATAATAATAGAAGTATGTCTTCAGAACCACGGTCAATAAGTGTGCCATAGTTAAATGGCTAATTTCTGAAGTTAATGATACATGTTTTTCTTTTCACAAGTATAACTGAGATAGAATTTGTGGGATTTCTGGGGTCACAAATCAGGCCTGCCATGCTGTTAGTGTGTCATTCACTTAACATGCCTTGAAACTCACGGGGAAAATGATCAAAGGAAAGGATGAAGAAACAGGTACTGTGATTACTGAATCATAATGAAGTTAATCATTTGGCTCAAGCTGTTCTGAAGTGAATTGAGGTTTGTTTTGAAAAAAGAATTACTTGGGATAACCTACCAAAATGCATTACTAATTAACCAACATTCCAAAACACATCACATCAAAATATTTTTTTTTTCTCTTTCATATATGAGGGGACTTAATGGACTGTCAAGAGTAAGCTGTTGCATGCATGAAAACGGACAATAGGTGAGAGTGTATTTGTTGCTTTTGTAATTTTCCTCTGAATTTAAAAGTATGTAAAATCTCTGAAGTTAGTAAAAACAATCTAGACAAAATACAAAAAGCAAAGCAAGGTCATTAAATCTTTTAATTAGCTTTTCCTCTATATGAAATACATATTTACATAGGTATTTCGCAATAACATTTGATTGTAGTTAAAATCATTCCAGCATTGCTCTTGTGTCAACATAATAGCCTCAAGACATACCTCCAAGTCTTAATTGTGGCTTGATAGCATTTCCAGCTGTTGAAGGAAAACTAAGCTTGGCAGAGCACTTTATACAAATCTGAAGGATCTACCTTGTGTGGTGCCTGTTGCTATGCTGTGATGAAAATAACATTACTTATTGGCAGCTGCTAATCGGTTGAAAACACAATGAATAAAGAAAAACACAGATTTCCTTGTTCACTTTGAATTAGAAAATAATCCTGCGGAGGCTTGAACTTAACCTAGGCTGCTGTGAAGGGCACAATATGATTCATGCCTTTCAACAAACCATCCTTGTTATCATATACGGAACCCAGAGGAGTACAGTACACAGTCAGAACTACAGAAAGCAAGTATTGTAACACGGTGATGCCTACTGTATGTGTAAGCATTTAATATAGTTCAGGTGGGTAGCTGCGTCAGCATGCGTAGCCTGCAAAGGAACAAGTAATAGGTTTATTCCATACTGAAAAAAGAAAGAAAACACAACGTTTCAGCCGTGGAGCCTTCTTCAGGTCTGAATATATAATATATATTACATATATATTATATATGTAAGGATATTACAGTTATAAAATTCCCATAACATACAATCATCCATGGTTTTGGGAATGATCATTTCCAGATATTATTTCATAAGCTGTTTTATGTGAATTGAAATGGCGTGCAACAATTACAATTCACACAAAGCAGCTTATGAAATAAGATCATGACCCCTAGACTTGTGGTCTGGAGCTACCTAATGAACTGTTTAATGTGTGCTCAACACCCTGTGTCTGAGATAGTCTTCTTATTCTTCTGCCGTATCTTATCAGGTCTCAGAAAGTAAGTAAGACTTCTGAAGGCATGGTCATTACCAGGGAGGGAAACCTCCAAGAAAAAAACAAGTTGGTAGTGCTGGTGGCCCACTAGGTCTCCTCTCCCGACAAGAATTTCGATTTTCCCATTATGGTAACCTGGGACGATGTGCTGGAAGGAGGTACCATCCTTCTGATGAGACGTTAAAGGACGTCCTGACCGCTTCGTCAGAAAAGATGCTCTGGCATGCTCTGAAAGAGTAGTGTTAACCCTGGCAATCTGGACAAACTGCCCTCTGAGGTTAAAGAACTTGGTCTTTCAAAAGTAAATTTTCCCCCTTCATTGAGGTGGTGAAGCAATTTCCCACTTCTCCACTTCTGGATGAATCGGGCTCTGGACAAAGCTGTACAGTATGCAAAGCACATGGGGAAGCTCTGGAATGCAAGTTCTATACAAATGCAATCCATTATTATTAAACTAAATGGACAATGTGAATGCAAGTAATGATTGCTGTTAGTCACTTTTAAGTTGTACTTATTTTTTGGATCAAAACACCCGCCTGTTATATGAAGATCCATCCAAAACAACAGTACATACAGTTACAAAATGTGAACTGGAGTCACTCCCGATATGAGTAATGAGGTGTGGTGCCCAGTTTCTCCCCACACCAGGACTGGAAAATGAACTGAAGCCATTTAAAGTCATAAAACCCATCTTCTACACCTTTGGGAAACATGACGAAACCAGAGCAGCAGAGAAACTCCACATGAAGCCAGAGGGAACACAGGGAAATCACCACAGAGTGGTGCTCAAAACAGCAATCGAACCCAGGATCAGGCAGAAGTGCTAGCTATCATGAAGCCCTGACACGGGCTCTGGACAAAAAAATAAAAAAGCAATAAACTTAAATGTTTCAGCTTTTACAAAATGTAGAATGTTGAAAATATAATAAGACATGACACAAATGACATTTAAGGCTGTCCTGTTTAGGCAACTGGGAAAGCAAAAGTAATACAAAATGTAAGTGGGCAAATCAAGGAAAATACTTTGTGGATTGTGTGGCTTCGTACAGAATGTGTGGAACTAGAAATTCATGCATTACTTGTCATTGTGTGCCTGTGCTGTCTTTCATCTTAATCGATTTCGCAAAGCAGCGGAAAAAAAAATCAATATTTCTTGGAAAACCTTTGCTACTTGACATTGATAAATTATGACAAATGCTTTACTGAAGGATATGAATTTTGATGAATGGCAATAAAGGAAACATAGCCTAAAGTCGATGATGCATAGCAAAACTTGAATAGGTGTACGCTAGTGTAGGAAACAATATTAACCTATCTTGTATAAATATTGGCTGGGTCTGTGGAATTCACGGATCAGAACAACACCATTTCTGTACACAATGAGATCAGATTAACTAGGTATTTTGCACCTTGATACAGTATATTAAAATTTCATTTCAGCTTTAAATTTTAATTGTAATATTCCTAGTTTTCCACGGTACTGTTTTTCCATCCCACTGCCCATAATCAGGCACTTCTTATTTTCGGGAAACGTTCAGAAAAGGCTCCATTCCAACTATCTCCTCTCTTCAAAAAGCTATTAGCGTTCTTGACAATCCAGAAATGTCTTCATTCTTTGATCTCCAGCTTTCCATTTTCTGAAAGCTCTGATGAATAATTAGCCCGGATTCCAGGCTATTGTCTTTTCCATTTTTTATAAAACCTTGGAAAATAAAACAGTAGCTTCCCCGGTTTCTACTGTAGCACTCCAGTTAATCTTATTCTGTGCTACATCCATCCATTTTCTAACCACTTTATGAAATCCCTTCCCCAGGATAGGCGGGATACACCCTGGTCAGGACGCCAGTCCATCACTGGACACACTCAGACACAAAACCGCACACACCCACACTCTGGCCAGTTCTTTCAGAAGCTAATTAACCAGCTAGTACCAATATCCCTGGACTGCGGGAGGAAACTGGAGCATCAGGAGGAATCCCACGTGAACACAGGGGGAATGTGCAAACTCCACGCAGATAGCACCCAAGAATCGAACCCAGGGCCCAACCCAGGGTGCAAAGGAACAAGTAATAGGTTTATTCCATGCTGAAAAAAAGAAGAAAGAAAACACAACGTTTCAGCCGTGGAGCCTTCTTCAGGTGTGAATATATAATATATATATATTACATATATATATAATATATGTAAGGGTATTACAGTTATAAAATTCCCATAACATACAATCATCCATGGTTTTGGGAATGATCATTTCCAGATATTATTTCAGAAGCATGGTGTCACACCTTAAGAAGGCTCCACGGCCGAAACGTTGTGCTTTCTTTCTTTTCTTTTTTTTAAGCATGGAATAAACCTATTACTTGTTCCTTTCCAATAATGATAATTGTTGCATATTTCGAATTAATTCATTTCTTTGACTCTGATCATTATTTTCTTCTCAAACAATAACTGAGTGTTTTTTTTGGGGGGGCGGAGCTTACAGGTCTTACAGAAGACCTGACAGTACCTTAAAGAAGGTCTTAAACATACAGTGTGAGCATTGAAGACAGCCTTCACTATGTCCAATGGATTACTGACTTTTCAAGCCCCGCTGCAATCTCAAGCTATTTATCATATATCTTCTTCAATGGAATCAAAAGATAAATTATGCATATTGGCCTTGACTTCTACAATAATCCTACTATGGCCTGGCCCTCTTGTAGAAATGTCCTGAGCTCGTCCCATCTAGGACGAAAGCACTGCTGGATGAGAGCCCCAGCTGTCGTTGTTTGGAATGTCAGCTGAAGGAAGTAGTCAAAACCATTCCCATGGTATTCGGAATGCGCTGAAATCTTTATTCTCCAGTGATATTAACTCTGAGAAGTACACTTCCCCAGTGTAATCACAAGTCTTATGCCTGTGGACCTTATTAGACCTGAAGGATGAACTCATCAGCAAGTTCTACTGAGGGGCACGATCACACACAGGAGGTCCCCTCACATTCAAGCCTTAAACAACAGCCTTAATAGGGCTCAATTTGAAAATGTATCCGTTGCATGCGATAATTTAATTTGTATTACACAGGGCTTCAGACAGATGTGGGACCGGATAGACAGAGCTCTCACGTGAATTGTCTGAAATCAAGTCTGCACTGCTCAGTCCATAATAATGGAGAGGAAATTGAGCATTAAATATAAATCAACGGTCATTCATTTCAATGTGGCAGCAGGAGCTGGGGGTGGGACTGAAGGTGGGGGGTTGATGCTTTCTGCACCTCGCTACATGCGTTTGCTATTTCTGAACCTCCCAGTTGAGGAGAAAAGCCCACCAACAGGGGCACCTTGTAGGCAGAAGCTAGTCTGGGGCTCTCTCTGAAGAGAAACAAATGGCTACCCTCCGATATACAAACAACCCCACGAGAGCTGTTTCACACGTGATTAAATAAATATGTTCTCGGCAGATAATGGTGATCAGAGCTGAAGCAAACAACCAAAGCTGTTGTGTTATCAGTTATTCCTTCAGGCTGAACTTCTCAGTACATTACAGGGCTTCAGGGCTCATTGCTGGGGTCAGAGTATTGATAGGGCCTGCTGAAGTAAGGGCCTGACCCGTGGCTTCATTTAAAACCGAGAGAGGAAGTTCTGCTTGAGCCTAATGTTTTCCAAAGGTGCCAAAAGAGGTTGTGAACACCTGCAGTACATCAGGGTGTTTAGATTTCAGCCTGAAGCACTGATATCACCAGCTGGGCTTCACTCATTAGTTTGAGGAGCAGACAATAACAAGACAGTACAGGGCCTAAAAATGTATGAAATGAAATGTAATTTATAACATTATGATTGTGAGCGTGAAAAAAAAAGAATTAAACATGAGTTGGTAAAACTAATGCACACCACTTAGAGGGCCCAACCATCATCTAGTGTGAAAATGCTTGTCTTGTGTAAATATTATTTTTGAATAATATTTCAAGTTAGCAAAACAGAGCCCCAGGACTGCCATTAACATTCTTAATCTTTGGTTGATTGTTTAGACCAGAGTAAAACTCAACAATGTTACTCAACAAACATCTGCAAAATTAGCATTCGTTTGTAGTCATTTTCCTCCAAAGTTTCAACAGTGAATGATCTGTTTTGGCAACAACATATTTACCAGCTTTAATTGTTTTAGAACACATAAAACATATGTTTTTTTGTGATACTTTTTAAAAAGTATTAATATAAAAGAAAAGACTAGACTTGTAACTTACGAATGTCAAACCCAGGTGTTCATATTTTTAGCACATAAAGTTATAGCAGTTCAACTAATGCTGTACAAAGACATCACTGATTAAATATTTCCTTATCTTGCTTTATGAGGCAACTTTAATTTAATCTTTACAAAAATATAAACTTACTGTGATGTAGTATTGCTTAAATATTTTGAGTACAATGTAGAAAAAATTGATAAAATAGGTTTAACAGATTTGTAAACTGTACATGTATATGTAAATAATATATTCTTATATAATAATATATAGTTCAGGTGGGTAACACCTGAAGAAGGCTTTCTTCTCTTTTCAGCATGGAATAAACCTATTACTTGTTCCTAATAATATATAGGGTTGTTTTTGGTAGAACTGCATGTAAAACAAATGTCACTTTGCTGCAGAACAGGTTATTTAATTATTTTTAGTTATAATTTTTTCATATTTTATTTTCTTAAAACAAAAAAAAGATATTATTGCAATAATATCTACACAGCTTTAAGGATCAGAATATAATTAAAGTAACAATCAAGACTGAACTTTTTTTACAGAAAAAAATGATTATAGATTTATTGAGCACAGTTAGAAATTTATAATAGAAGTGATTTGACCAGGCTGTGGACTAACTGGCTCACCTATAAGCTTAACTCAAATATTTGTTAGGGTGAAGTTTTTTTTTTTAAATGATAAAATTGTCACACCAAAGAACACCAAAAAAAACTATTTGCTTAATTGACTCTATAATCTATCAATATATTGTATTTTCTGCAGGATTATTTATGCAATCTGAATAAATAGGTTTCACTTGTGTATTATTTTAACTTTAATTAATATATGCTTCAATGTGAACATAATTTATAAAATATTTGTTAGTAGTACATATTTAAACAAAACAGTATTTTAGTCATATAAAATACAGTTTTCTAAGTATTAATGGCATGAAGAGCATACCAAAAACAATACATTTGTATGTACTTCACCAGACATAAAATTTCAAGTTGTTAAAAAAATTCTAAAACTTTTCTTTAAACAATCTCATTTACACAATTAAGGTGTGGATTTCTTGAGGAAAGAATGATACTGTTTAAAGAAGTATACAAATACCTGAGCTGGTTTGGTTTTTGGTATTTGGTTTTGTCAAACGCTAAATGTATATACTGTATTTTCACAGCGATTTTTCTCTTTCAGAAAATAAAAAGAAATTAAACTGAACTGACTCTGCCATTGTCACATTTCATTTCCTATCAGATGTTTTCTATTTTGTCCAGCCATCCAGCCCCAGAATCCAATGGTTTCAAATACACCAGGAAAACACTGCAATTTGAAAACACAAAAACGACTTGATTTCGCAGTTGTGGCCACACTGATTTGCCAGTCAGAACAATGATAAATGACTTAGGTTTGAGCATTTTTCTGAAACCTGATTTTTTTGTTTGACATTTATTTACAGTTCCTATAAACACTAACACCTATATAACATGGTTTACTGTTTAATCTCGATGGTTGATGGGCCACCCTTAAATACATAAATTATGAGCACCTCGTTAACAGCGGACATCAAGGACATGAAGTATTATTTACCACCAGCATAAGTTTTCATGTAAAGTTAGCAGCTCGAGAAAGCAAGGTTTTGTCAATGTGCGCAGTCATACCTATTCATTGGGCACTGCTTGTTGAATCGGAAAGAGAGTACGAGAAGGGAGAGGACTGACAGAAGACTGTGCTCTATGTGTAATTGTAGTGCCTGGAGCAAGGTTACAGAAAGGCACTCCATCTGGCAATTTTGCCTTTGACTGGCACATAGTTAAACAATGATGCAGTTTGACAAATTTCAAACAGAGCTTACGAAAAAAATAACATAAACACAATAGTCACTCCGAGTAGACTGTCCACCTGTGTGAACCGCCCTGGAGTGTTAAGTAAAGACTGCTGCTAATGAACAAGGCTATGGTGCACACTTGGATTAAGGTCTTTCTTAACGTAAATCACTGTCAGATAAAGCACTTGTGTTTACATGTAGCATTAATATTTTGATCAGCCTGTTTAAGAGAGTTAGCTCCTTAATGCAGATGTTCTCGTTTTCGGTCGGCTGCCTTGGCCAACTTCTCTCCCATCAGTTGTGTCAACATGTCATAAATCTTTTGGCAGCTTAAGCAGCATTTTTCAACAATGCTTTGTTGTTAAATGGGGGCGTGTTCCTTGAGATGTTCTTGGCAAATTCCATGTTATTTCGTTTAGATTTTTTTGGCACATTAATGCCCAATTACCCGTCTTTAAATAACTCTTAAAGCGACTGAAAGACCCTAAATGTGGCGTTTTTCTCTGGGTGGCCTGTTGGAAAAAATTGGATATTACCTTTTTTCAATCTGCGGAACACTTTTCCATTTTCCTGGTTGGTCATGAAAGATGGGTTAGCTTTTTGGCATAACAAATTCAGGCTTCCTACATTCTTTTATTAATACATTAAGCTCTAGTGAATGTTAACGTGTATTAAGACAGGAATCGAATGCAATTAGCTTTGTGTTTTCTTTGTTTTTGCTTCTGAGCACTTACCTGTGTTCAGAACCTAAGTACTGTGCATTATGCTGCTTCACATTGCAACCAGAGAAACTTAAAAACATAATCTACTGATACAGAACACCTGTAAGTTATATCTTGTTATTCTAATTTGTCTTGTGTTTTCTTAATTTAATGCTACAATGCAATTGTACATTTGCATCTGTGCTAAAGTCTTAATCTTAAATCTTAATCTGCTGGTTTTAAGCATCCAAAAGCAAAATCTAAATGTTAAGTCAACATGCTTGAAATATTTTTATTATTTAATTGGTTATAATAAGAACTTTATTTTTGTTCTAGTTTGGCACTAACTAGGTGCATTGTACTAGTGTTTTAGACAGAAATGTGTCCAACTCAATGAGAGACTGAGCTCAATCAATGAGACACATACAGTATTCTGCAATCTGCACTTAAATACCTATAAAACAAACACAATGCAAATAGAAAAGGTAATATAGCTGTCAATGTCTTCCACTGAGCAAAGTTAAATGGAAAATCAGCTCTCTATCTTGGACTGGTTAGCTCCCTGCTGATGTCACAGTTAAACTCTTACAGTTCCATGTAAATGGGAATTGGACAGCTTATGTGTGCTGTTCTGAAATCCTCTTGGAATGAGCCCAGAAAAGTGGGTCTTTTTTTAAAAATAGGACATGGAGAAAGTCCAACTACCAATTGGCTGGCATATGTGCTCCGTTTATTTGCTTAAATCTTTTTAGAAAAGAAAATGTGTGTATCTGATACTCAGGTTGAAGGATATGTTCACGTGAAGCATGTGAATACTCTTGTATTTATGTGGGCAGTAAACACTAAGACGTGATGCATGCCATTCTTTAAATGTGTTATTATAAATACCATGCTAGGGACATGCAGATTTTCTACCCGCTCACAAAACGTGTCCCCTGACACAGACCTTTGAACTTATCAGAAAAAAAAAAGAAGAAAACTTAACATCTTGATTAAAAGCCATTTGTGTAGGCCTGTGACCAATTAAATAGTAAATGCCTGGACGTGTGCAGAAAATTTGGCAGATCGAAAACAATTTAATGAAATGACGGCAAAGAAGAAGAAGAGTAGCTGTTTCATGTCCATCCAATCACAACCTGTCACGGAGAATTCTACAGAATGTAATATTTAATTAACCTGATTTACAGGAAACATCGTCAGCCATATTTTTTTCTTGGTGCTTTCAAGTACAAAAAATATAAAAGTCATACATAATGCCAGGAAGGGAAATTGGATTCTTCTGACAAGCAGAGATTTACAAATGTATATATTTATCAAGAATTTTAATTTGGAGATTTGAATACTGTACTATTATTTCATTTAGGATGTGTCAAGCTGGTGCTTTATCAGATAATGGACAACGCACTGCTTATGTCCACACTAACGATACACTTTTCAATTGAATATTTTCCACGTCATCATAGAGCCTAGGTCTCAAGAGTCTCTTAAAGGGAGAGTATTCGGACAATGTCCCCGAAACAAATTACAATCCCACGGTAAATGATCTTGCAGTGTTTATTTTAAATGTGTTTGATTAATGAGACATTAAGAATGCATTAAAACCAAATTCACAGCTCCTTTCCACATCATTACTAGTTAAGCATTCATGGACGAAAAAGGGAAGGAAACATACATGTAATTGAAGGATGTGAGATAGCATCTAAATAAACAAGCCGCAGAAGAAGAAAACAATGAATTTATTATTGTTCATTACTGGGCCACTAATGACTGGAATTCTTCATACTGAAACCACAAAGTCATGTGCTACACCACATTATATAATTATGAACTGCAAAACAATAAAATCTCATGGTTGTAAGGACTGAAAGCCATGATTTCCTGTTTACTTATCACATTACTCTACAAAGGCATGTTTTTAATAAGGCCTATTATGGACTTCTTTTCAGTAAACTACCAAAAAATCTCTCAACATTTGCAGTATATAAAAAGATTAGAAAATAACTAGATTTACAATATTGATTTTAAAACTGATGTTCTTCATGTCTTGCACATTTTCAACACTGAGAACTTCTGATTGCATGCAAGAGCTCAGATTAAAGCATCATTTCTACTCACAATCTCCAAACTCACCTATATTTTGATGTCACTCTTATTATTATTTAAAGATTAAGTTGTTTTTTCTGTTGTATACCTTCCCAGTTGTTTAAAGGTGATGGTTAGCATTGTATCCTAAAGTCCTTCATGCCAGAGACTGATGTCACTGCCAAACATCACATCACCAAGAACACAAACGGAATTATACCGACTTTACCTTTCTCCAGAGACTCTGAGCCACATGTTGCATCAGCTGGACACACTCAATGACTAAAGCCTGCTTTCTGAAATGAATCTTGTCTCTTTCAGGCCAGATTCTGGACAGTCACTCACTCAATGGTGCTGGCACAAAGTAGGCCTGGTTGCCTGGGAAATGCCTCCCAGCCTCAGTTTAGCACACACAGCTTGTCTCTTTTTTCCTGGAAGATGCTTAGTCTTCAAGTGGAGTGTTTTGAGATGTCCTAGACAGACCTTCAGCATCTTGATTTGTGTATTTCAGAGAAGAAATGTACACGGTTCTAATTCATTTCTGGTTGAATTTCTGACATCACTGAATCTGAGTGAGAGCAGTCTCTAGCTTCAAGATCTGAGAGACCCCCTGACCAACACTTGCAACCCTATTAGTGCCACCTCTTGGGGAATCCTGGTCTAACTGAACCACTTGGAAGCCCAGTAACCTCTCTATGACACCAAACAAGATGTACATTTGGAATAACTTTCATTCCTATGAAACACTAGCAAGAATACAGAAACGCAAAGCCATTTGTAAATCCAACTTCCTGCGTATATATAAAAAGGGGTCTTTCACAAAGGACTTAGCGAAGGTACAGAACCATATATTAAAGGAGAAAAAAATAGAAGGAATGTTGTTTTTATTATTAAATATTTACACAAGCCTTAAATGACCTCTACTTTTTCTAGTTTTTCTTTAAATGTCCTGTGGTTAAACAAAGAAAGAATGCTGAGCGGAAAAAAAAGAAACCAAAGGTTTTTGTCTTTCCTTAAGTTTTTAACATCTTGGTTCGCAATTGGTTAGCAGACAAGTGGGTGTATGTTGATCAAACTCCTTGCCACCAAAAACGTCCGATGATTGATGCTGAACTTCACAAACAAACCCCGAGCCACAGTCAGCCCTCCTGCTCTCTCTTGTGGGAAAGGTTTTTAATGGGGGGGGGACACAAGGCACTGATCTTAATGGAGACACGGACAGTTTAAACTTGTATGCACATGTGCTATTTTCATGAACCGTCCGACATGAAGAAAGCAGTTGTTTGTGGGATTACTGGCATGATCCACCTGAATGTGACACAGTCTTTCCAATGAATGGATTTGAAAAACAATTATTTCCTACTGGCTGTCACCAGTCCAGTTTTCTTACTTAAAGTACATTCAGAGTTTTATGCTGGGGGTTACATGGCCCTGACACACATACACACATTAAGAACGACCAGGGATCTTGCTAAGAACAATTCCTAGGGGTAGGACGAGGCCTGGAGTTCTCTGTGCACCGACCAGGCTGTTAGGTGAAATATGAAAGGTTGTGTCAAAAGCAAAAGCCATCCTGCCTTCTTACAAAAATCAGAACATTTTATTTGTATCGCAATACTACAGACCATGAGAAACAGATGATCCCACAGTATTATTCTAGTATATGTGTACAAAGGCCAAACATTGGTACAGTACTTCTCACTGGCTTCAGCATGCAAAATCTGTCAACCAGAACTAGCTCAGGGCCCAAGTCTTGGCTTGTCAGTGACAGTTCTGGTCAGGTGCCTATTTAAACAAACCCAGCAGGAAAACATGTAACCCACTTTGGTTTATTAAAATTAGAAATAGTATTATAATTCACAGTTTTGACAGGATTAATGACACATATACAGTATATGCCTTTATACATATATGCCATTTATTTATGACCATGTTTTATGTATGATAAAATGCTGTTTATTCCAGTATGTTTAAGAAAATCAGAGTTTTTGTCATATTATTTATCCTTTGCCTCTCCTATTTACTTCAAAAGATTTTTAACGGTTGTGAATATCCATTGCATTCATTTACTGTACCTGAAAAAAACTTGCATTTCATTTTTTGTGTTAACATTTAGCTGGTGCATAAAAGGGCAGCACACAGTGTAACCACAGCAGCAACCATAATGAAGCTTTACATTTCACTAGCACCAATTTTCTTCACAAAATAAATACATATTTTCGTTTTGAACTGATATAACTAGGCATGTAAGTAGTAAACCGACCAAGCCCAGTAGTGAAGAAAAATAAAATTTGAGTATTTGCAAGACAACAAAGTGCTCTGTGTTTTGTGGTTATGTACATGACAGGGATTTGAAACACCTTAGTATTTTGACATCTCAGATTTATGTAATTGCGATAATTAGTTTTGTAAAATGTATAATTTTCTAAGATCCATTGTACAGTTAGGATGTTTCTGAAATTCTTAGACTATTGTACACTTCTTGTTATTAACATACTGTATATGGAAATAGAGTGTATATCTGCTGCTACGATGCTCAGTAACTATACAACTGAAGACAATAAATAGAGCTGATCACAAAATTCCCTGGAACTACTGTTGTACTACAAAATTAATTGAAACATTAATTATAAGCAAATATACTGAACATTGTGCAGGAAGAAAATACAATTACAAATATAGGTGGTGTTTTAGCCACATTCTAAATTTTCTTCCATTATTGTTAATGTTCAAGCAGTGAAACAATGATTATAAGATGTACACTGTATACTGTATATGTAGCTATATACTGTAAAATAGCAATTTGCTGATCTTCACTGCTTTCACAAAGAATATTTATATCTCCTCCAGAAATACTGCCAGATCATAAAATGTTGTTCATATCAGAATAAGGGTGTAGTTTCAATGAAGGTTTCATCTTTACAATTGGCTATTAAGAACTCTTATTTGTTCAAAACTAATAACTGAAACAAATAAATAACATTATGCTTATTACATACTTTTTAATTTGTGTTTAAAACCCTTCACAATTTTAGAATACTAGTGAATCCAGAATACAAAGATTTTAAATTCTGTTCCTATTGTTTTTTCATCACATGTCTGTTATAAGAGGACATTTTTGCTTTCTCTTAAACATATATTTGGTTTAGTCAGGTGTTTCTCTGGCATTAAAGTATTAATTTCTATCAATTTAGTGGTACCAAGAATTGTGTATATCATTCAGACATTTTGTGTATTTATCAAAATCAATAATGTAGATTTTACTTTCAATTGCAAATTTTATTCACAGGTGAACATTTGTAATTATAAGCCAAATCAAACATTAGAAACATTAGAAACAATCTAGACAAAAGTGGTAACCCAAAAATACGCATGTGCAAAAATACTATCTTATGTCTCAAATCACTTTTAATAGCAATAAAAAAAAAACATTCTCCCCTACAGTAACATTCAGCATTTGTCTTCATTTCTAACAATTTGGATGATCAAAAAAAACGATCGATCAATTTAAAGGGATGTACTTCTTTATGTCAGTTTGGTTTTGAAATGCAATGCATGGATGGCGGAGATGTTTTTTACAATAGCGCTTACAAGATGCTGCAATTACATCTTAACAAACCTTAGAAAGCCTGGAAAGAAGAGGGAAATAAACTGATCATTAATACCTGTTTTATTCCTTGCTCAGGAGATTCGTCTTCAATGCATTCTAGAAAGTAGCACTTTATTAAAAAACATTGGCCCCTGCATCCTTCATATTTTTGGAAGACATGTCATCTCCTTGGGACCTGGGAATTACTTTCTTATATATTCGTTCTTAAACAGCCCGCGAAAGAAAAGAAAAAGAATTGACTTTCAAACCAAATTTTGAATGGAAAGGGTTTTGTTGTGTAATTGCTATTTAATGAGGGTTTTGGTGACCTACTGGTACATCTTGGCCATCTTTTTTTATTTACTCGTCTGGTAAAAGCCAATTGCTCAGTCAAAGAGATGGAAAATATAAGTCTTTCCAGCTCCTGAAGGAATTTTATTTCTCCCAACAGCTGTCTTGCTTTATAGAAGTATGAAGTCAGTGAATCGCCAGTCTCATGCTATCAATCACAATGCCTGACATTTCCTGCAAACTTTGTCCGTAAGACAAACGGAGAAAAGAAATCCTAAAAAAGGAACTTCAGATTGCCAGTAAAGCAGATGGAATTATGTGTTCTTGTTTATATTTGGCTTTATTGCCAAACCTAAGCTTTAATGCCTTCCCTCATTAGTGTTATGACTTTGGACAGTCATTTACAGGGCTGTCGAAAAACACCTGACACTTGCATTAAGACTTAGTGGGTTTAATTGAAGTCTATTAAAAGTGGAAATGCCTTAAATCTAGGATTAATGATTTTACTCAACTAAAAGCATTTGAAAAGGCATGCTTAGAGTCTCGCTGGGCAGTGTAAAGTAACCAAAGTCCGCCAAATGTTTCCCATCTAATTCGCTTCATCAGAATGACATCTTATCCACAGACCTTATGATTTTGGTTTCCTTTTTTTCAGTGGGAATTTCAGTTAAAGGATAAGAGCTGAAAAAAACACGACAGGCCTCTTAGCGTAAAACAGTAAATAGGCGCATGCAAAGAAATTCAGTTCAGGTCCATGTCTGTAACATAAATGAAACATTTAATTCTTGTTTTACCCAGATGTGATGGAGTACCTCTGAACAATAATGACTACTGTACAAAATGGCAAAGACAGGCTGGACCCTAAACAAATTTAGAATGTGAAGTATCAATCATTGTTCTTTTGGTAACTGCAGCCAAATACAGTCTAGTCTTTAACCAATAAAACAGTTTTATTGAAAAACCCAAAAGAATAAAATGATCACGACCACTATCAAAATCCAAATTAAAAACTATTTTGTGATGATAAGGATGAGATGTGATTTCCTGTATAAGAAAACTGGACAAACAAGAGTAGAATAACAATTAATGTATATGTAAAATTATTTTTAGAGCATTGCATTATTTTTTATCTGCAGGAGGTGCATGTTCTGCATTCTGCAAGTGGCTGTGGTTCCATTTCAAGAGTATCAGCCAGCATGTTTCACTGCTACTCATGACATGCATAAACAATATAATTTGCTAAACCTGTTTGCATAACTTAATCAAGCTCTTTTTTTATTCCTCCATTAAAATGTAGAAATCTAAAAATGTTGGCCGAGCTTGAGGTTTAGGGAGTTCTTTCACTCTAGGGTGTATTTTTATAAAATGCTGTAATTTGAAAAGAAAATAACCTGCACTGGATGGAAATGCCAAGTAGAATACACATTTTGGTCATTATATATTAAAAAGTATAACTCTGAGACCTTGGGACATATACAAATGATGTTTACTTTGAAATGCAGCTTTGGGAGGTTGCCCGTGTGCTGGCATGGATATCTGTGAGCAGGGAGAACACAGGAGACCTTATTCCAGAATTGCTTCGACACCTTCAGTGCTTCTCAGCTACAAACCCTGTCCATGTTTTTGACTGTTGGAGACTGATGACTGTCTAAAGCAAATAGCTAACTGGCCTTGTGTTAGCAAAGACCATAAACCCTTAAGCTGGAAACAAATATCACCGGGTGTATTCCACAACTTCCACTCATCAAAAAGACATTGTTGTGCGATGATGTTTCATCCCCATGCTTTTACCCTTTGGCGTCCTTATTTAATCAAAATCTGCTTGGGAATAGCCCTTCCAAAATCAGCATACTCACAGCCTTTCATGTAAAAAGCTTAAGGAAGCTTAAGTTGCCACCTCCATGTGTTTTTCAGCCTGAGTGATTAATGTTGATAATTCCTCTCCAGTGGATTCATTAGACTTGGCCTTATTTTCCTTCCAAGCCTTTGACATTTCCTACTTTCTTAATATCAGAGGTAATGACAGTGGCGTGATTATACATTTATATACCATTGCACTTTAAAACAGTTTTCTTTGGCACGGCCTACTCTTTCTAGTTATTACCCTTAGACTTTGTATTTTCTTTTTTTTTTTTACAGAAAATGGTTACTCTTCCTTTAGACCTCCTGAATTTCATTAAATGGTATGAATTCTAAAGCTTTTTTCTTTGATTCTTTTAATTGCTGTGCCATCATTTAGAAATTCTCACTAAAAGATCCATTTATAACAGTTCAAACCAAAAAAAAAAAAAAGGATCCTGTTGTCAACAAAAGTCCAAGTAAAACAAAAGGAGAAATTACAGGATGGATCTGGAGCTTAGCCTGGGTAGAATTAGGTTTCATTCTAATTGAGATCATACGCTGCATGTGCAGTTCTGGCACATAAGTTATATTAATCAGAAATGCTTTAATCGTGGATAATTTCTCCTATGTGTGCTTGAGAGGAGAGTCCGCAGTTGGCCTCGATTCTTATTCTGTTTAAGTGTCCACCTTTTGACTTCACAAACACCCGCTTAGAAAATTGGGGTCACCTTCCCCCGATGAAGGCACGGTATCGTGCCTCCACAAAGGCTCCTTAATGATTAAATTGCATCTCATATGGAAGTTCAAGATGACCAGATTCCTAAAGGCTGACTCTTCCTCCTGATTGTAATTTATGTCGGAAGCTATGGTTGTCCAATCCTTGCTGTATGAAGGACCCCAGGGAATGAACCTGTAGATGATGCCACTCTCATCCTCCCAGAAAATTGCAAAGAACTAATGGGTTTTCAGTACTAGTTGGAAAAACACCCATCGTCATTATGTAATGGTGTTGCATGTCACTATTTGTAGGTGGTGTGGTCATTGCACTGCACTGCTGTGGAAATACATCTCTGTTTTGAGGGAGTGACCCACCATCTAAGAATCAGATATTTCTGTAGACCTGTCTTTAATCTGCATTTGATTACTCCAAGGCACGAGCTAGACATGCTAAGTGAGCACTGAGGGATGATTAAATAATTTGCTTGGAGGAGGGTCAGCAAATATCTAGGGAAAGACTTTTCATGAACCTTAGAACTAGAACACAGGACCACCAACGCCCAAGTTTTGCTGCAAGTATATTTCAGGGGGACGATATTTGTGCATGACTAGTATCAAAGTTTACATTTTCATGTTTCAAGATGAAACCCCTAGGTGATTGAAATGAAAGAGGCCTCTTATAAAAATGTAACATATCAGAGTCTTTGTGGATTTTGCACACAAAGAGAAACTCATACAAATCGACTTGTGCATTTTCCACTGAGGCTGTAAATAAACTTTTGGAAACAAGAAGAATGCATTCTCAGATTTGTCTGAATGGCCTTTTTCCACCAGATTCCTGGTATCCTAATGAATATGATTGAAAACAGTTACTATTCATCCAAAGCATATTCCTTTGTTTTCCATTATAGTGGTTTGAGCAGTGTTTGATAGATTTCAATAAAATGTTTGAGTATCATCTTTATGCTGGAGATCAAACAGCTGGATTTCCGCAATCAGCAATAACATTTTATACTCCTGGTAGTTATATGACCTTAAGGGCTTCTCTAAGGATTGGAAATATTGAGTTAATTCCAACACAGATGGCCACCTTGAGGATTGCTGCATTATTGCAACTTTGAGGGACACAGAGTGAGTGTGAGCCTTTCCAAATATTTGCCATGACAGGTTTTAATCCTCTTACTGTGTATGATGTAGAAATATTGAAAAACTGGTACCTTTTCAGAACAGAGCACCTAATATCTGCAATTAAGTCTAATGCGTTCTGCCTTGATGTGGTAAAATAAGCTATGCAATTGTCCACAGAAAAAAAACCTTTGATTTGCAAACCATATGGATTGTAATATTCTACATTATGGAGTTCAAAGAAGACTTTTTCAAATGCACCAGACAATTCTTCCGCACAAAGCCAAATTTAGTTTTCAGGTAAGGATTTAGGTCTGCAGAGAATACAGTGGTAGACATCAGTCTGTTAATCCTTTTCAAGCTATTGCTGATACCTCACCATGAAAACAAGAAAAACAAGAGTATTTTAGTCTCTGGAGTTTAGTAGGCACAAGCAGCAATCAGCTTTAGTTTTTTTCTGGATCAAATAGACACTGAAATCCATTAATATCCAAAGCTATTTACATTAAGTGATGCTTTAAATCTCTTATATAATGCTGTTTATCTAGGGTGAACATACCAAACAAAGTTTCACTTTAGCCATGTCCAGCTAGATTCCAGTCTGTTTAGACACCAAGACAAACTAAAAGGTCACCTTATGACAACAGGAAGACTGCCATTTCCAAACAGGGAGCATAATGCTCAGGTCACTTTTAGCTCCAGAGACAATTAGCACTTAAGAGCTTAATGAAGATACCCAGTTAAATGAACAAGCAGAGGTGTTACCAGAAAGCATATACTGTAGGTACGACAAGACCATTTACAGCCAGTAGTCAGATCAACAAATGGGCAGCACCAAATCTTTCTAACAGTTGTTTTTTAATGTCTTGCACGTAATTCATTATACAGATTTTTAGAAATAACTGGTTTATCAAATGTTTCTTCAAAATACTTCTTATGCCTGAAAGATATGCATTTTTAGCCAAATCTTTTTCGAATGATGTTCTAAAAGGCAGACAGTATAAATGTATAAACTTACAATATTTACTTACGTACAAATCTTACAATATTTATAGGGTATCAAACTTTCTAAATTTTCACTGAACTGGTTTGTATTATTGTATTGAACTGTGCAGTATTATTGTATATAATTGGATAATATCACGGTGGTATAAATTTAACATTCTAGTTCAATACCAATAAAAATGTACTGCTTGGTTTAATTCACATCGCAAATATTTCACTTTTTTTCCAGTGCTTTTTCCACACAACCCTCTGTATGAATGTTAAAATGTGCTTTCATTCAGCTTATGGTTTTATATAACATATAAAGCACAGTGACAGCATTAGGAAGCATTAGCCTGATCAGTCTCTTATTAAGCATTCAAAGAGAATGTGAATTCAGCTGTTGTAGAAAGACTGAATACTTATCCATTAGATGATTGAATGGTTAACTGATGTTTTTCTTAAAGATAATGTTAAAAGTCCATACAGTTTTAATCAGACTGAGTGAGACTTCCTTTAATCCATTCAGCGATCCATTAAACTGTTTACACAAATTGTAAATTGCTCTTGTCATTAGTTTACAGCAACTGAAGATTCTTTCACATTTCATCTTAAGCCCAGACACAAGCAGCCTTGTCCTCTTTGAGCTACATAGCTGTGTGTTTGAAAAAAATAAGCTTGTGCTCATTAACTTTCAAGAACCTGAAGCATGCTAATATATTATTTCAGGTTTGTATAAGGCTGTGTCTCCAGAAAGAATTTCAACAGCACACCACTTAAATAATGCACCTATGGAATCTATTTCCAAAGGCTTTGCAGGTTTCTTAAACAAATTACAGCAGAAACACAGCATTGTGTCTACTGAGTGCAAATTTCAGCACCTGTGCCTAAAACCTACTTGAAAGCCCCCTGTGACTCTAAATGCTGGTTGGATTACTGAGAGGGATTACAAAATCCCCCCTTTTTAACAAAAAAGGGTTATCAGAGAGCGAAGTAAAGAATGGAAATGTTGTAACGTCTTTCACAATTTTCCTTTCCACAGATGCTGTAACATTTCTAAACTATTTTTTAATTAAAAAAATCTTAATATATGTTATATATTCAGAAAATACGCTGGATTATTATTTTGTTTATTTTAAGATACTGACAAGGAGACATAACCCTTTAAATGACTAAATTAAAAAAAGGGGCTCACTTCTGAGGGGACAAATAATGGCTGATAATAATCTAATAACCCGCATTTACTACATCTGCCTGGTTACACACACTTTTGTGGTTCATATCATATCATTAAGTAGAATAAATATTTATATATATACACGCAGAGTCTTAAGATTACTATGATGAAAAACATTATGTCATTGTTTTCTGAAATATGTTAAGGAAAGATGTGATATACTGTAAGTACAACACTCAATGTTATAAGGACCAAACATGTCAGTTGGAGTCTATAAGTAAAAAGGTTTCGTATTTGTACACAGTGGCTTGAATTGTTCACAACTCATTTCTAACTCTTTCCCACATACTCTGTAGGTGGTAGATTAAGTCATCCTAATGTGTTTCCCCTTTCTTTGAATGTTGTTTTTGCACCCTAATGGAATTAAGTGTCTTGAAATACAAACACATTAACTGAAAGGATCTTCACCTGCTCTCTCTTTTTTCTCAGTTCCTCAATGTTTCACAATATGTTATTGACTGTCAACAAAGGGACTACCCACGTGCACTGAAAGAAGGATCTTATTGGTATTCAGGGATAATAATCCGCATAATATACATATGAATGCATACAAAACAACAGTTAAACCATCTGACATTCTACACAATTTGGAGGTTTTCATATGTCGCCTTGAATATTTATCTTCACTATGAACTCTAATTTTTAAAGGCTAACTAGAAATATCTGATAGTGTTGTGCTACAGTATGTTTCTGGATTGGAAATGTTTCATCTGGAGTTGAAATGCAGATTTGAAAAAAATAATGGGTATGTCTGTTGAACGTATGAATTGAAGTACCATGACATATGATAAAACTCAAAACTGGCAGATTAATCTTAATCTCGATTAATCTTGTATCTGATTTTTTTTTCAGTTGTTGGAATGCTCTGATATTATATTACAGATTACCCTAATATGTAGTACAATAATCCTACATTTTTAAAGTTGAACATATTTATAGTGCTAAGTCATCCTACATTTTCCATTTCACCCAGTTCTACAGTATATGGGTTTCATTCTGCCCAGCCGGTACCACAGTCAGTTTCTTGGACAACAAAAGTGGTAAACACAACCAAGATGTTTGAAAAAATGCCGCTCAACATATAAAATAATATTTATTTTGCTTCTGGTATTTATTTCTTTGATGTTAAAAAAAATCATCAGCTAAAAAGTGCTGCGCAAATGCAGAACTCCAAACTAAAAACCAACCTACGTTTCGCTTAATTTGAAAAAATAGTTTTAGTGCTACTCCTTCTTGTGAAATGTATGTGGAGTTTAATGAAGTCAAACAGCGCATTTCTTCTTTTAAGTGAAGTTCTTTTGTGTTTTGCTGACATGAAACTTACCAAAAAGTTTTAATTTTGCTTAAATGCCATCAATTTCCTTGTCAATCACCATTTTCCTGTTTACATTGAAATAATTTGCGTCCATTGCTAAAAACAAATTTCCTAGTTTTATTAACAAAATATAATTTGCTGCTTCTCTGGGGAAATTAACACTCTAATGTAGCAGATTACATCATGTATTTTTTCACCCCAGCATTGTGAATTAACAGGAGGAAGTAATTAAGCTTTTATTATATAGAGTTGAAAGACTTGCATACTGTCCAGGTTTGGAACCATATCTGCAGTGTGCCATACTCTGTCACATAAAAGAAAGGAAAAGATCCTGGTTCAGAGAAACAAAGAGTGATTAAGTGCAGAGAAATACATTTTCAAAAAGCTCTGAAATACAGGGCCTGAGTTGGCCTCTAACAACTAAAACTGAGTTACACTGAGACTCCATTATTAAAACGTATATCACATAAAACAAACCTTATGATGGGTGTATGTTTCTTGTGTGTTTATGTAAGAGTAATAAAACAATAAGTGCATAATCAGCATACAGCTGATTTTACTTAGTGCTTAGCATTTGTGGAGAATGCTAGCTCTTTTCCGTTTAAACGTTTTAACTAGATTCGCATACTTAGTCTCTTAATAAAGTATTAGTGCAGTGACCAACTGCGTTTTCATTGTATGTATTACAAGGATCATGGTAAAGGACACCGGGAGACAAAGTTTTATATTAAGTAACATTCCTGTCTATCACGAAACAATGTCACAAATGAAAGAGATTACTAAGGATTTCAACTGCGTTCTGTTACATTTGTCACACGAGGACTTACAAGACTCAAATTCTGATCTTTACAATACCAAAACAAAGACTTCGGTACGTATGAGACTGTTAACAAGTTTATTTTGTTAAATGAAGATAAAAAAATTAAAATGTTTAAACCCAATCACTAGAATAATTTTCTCTGAATTCATATTAAATCGAATGCTTACGTTTTAGGTCTGGCTCTTTGGAACCAAGTGCTTAGCCAGTTCCATCACGTCAATGCCAAGAGAAACAGTTTTATCTTGGATTTAGACAGACGCGTGTGGGTTAAAGCTTAAAAAAGCGATGCAGTGCAGAGACGTACGAGATAACATTATTGAACTCAGATTCAAACTGGTTTCCTTAGGCCTTAACCACCAAAACAACAACAAAATAACCAGGAAGTCGCCGTGGCTTCCTTTACCTTGCTTGGGCAAGCTCCATTAAAATCAAGCACATTCATTTATGGTACAATCCAGAAGTATTATTTATCTCCCTTCGGTGATTCCTGTGTTAAAACTGAATTGAGACCACGACCTACAGTACCAGAAAAGCGTTTATACTGTAGCAGAGATGCAGTATTAAAGATGCAGTACGTCCGTTACACGTTGAAAAGGCGTGTTGCACCATCGGTACCTTTGTGAAATTATTAACACTATAGTGATAATTAATTGAGGGCTACTTACCCAAAAGCAAGCTCCTTCACGCGAGTAATTAATCCCCCCACAAACAGAAAATGAAATCGCCAGTTAAGAACTTGACAATGTTTGATTAAAATAAAGAGACGGGAGAGAATACTTCGTTTATTCTATGAAACATTAGAAGTGTGAATTCTAGTCGGTTGTAATTAAATAACTCCAGATAACACGGTTTAGAATCACTCTTCTTAATCCTTAGTATTTACCGTAATTAAGTGTCAATATTTAGGGAAAAGTAAAGTTATTTAAGTCCATTTAAAAGGGTAGATTTACAGACGTTTACATTGTATAGTAAAACATATACTACCATCATAAGAGGCCTTAATTAAATTAAATTATATGAATCAGATCTTAAGCTTTTTAAATTCACCTTATATTAATTTATATTCATGTATTGTGGTGGCAAAGGTAAATTGTCCATTTGTTCGGTTTATAATTAGAATATACAGGGGCAGTTAAATTTGCGAAACCTTGCAGTCAAAATCATCGCATTCCATTCGAAACAATTTAATAGTAGTCCTCTTAAATATCTTACAGTGGTGAATAATAAGGACCAGATAAATACTGCATCTTCACAGTTGCTGTCTGTATCTGCGTTGCCAGCTTCCGGAGACCAGAAGTGAATGGTACGCGATGAATGAACCGGAATAATTATATTTTGTTCAAAAGAGAGCGCGGTCGTTTCTTCTTGCACAAAACACACACACACAGCCTACAAGCGCCAAATGTTAACTCTCTATCATCGGCTTTCTATTATTTTTTTTCATTCATTTTTTACGCGTCAACTATATTTGTCTTGAACTCATGTTTTGTCTTTAAACCTAATCCCCCTATTCCAGTCCTAAACAAGTGTGCAAATGCATTAAACTTCAGGCCAGCACGTGACCTGGTGGTCGCTTCTATTGGTTACATTTGGCAGCGTTGCAAAACAAGGAAAAGGAGAATAAAAGTCTCCCAATATAAACTGCACCCAGCTCTTATTGAACATCCAGCAATGAAAAGGCTTTAGCGGCTTTGCTACAACAGGTGCATATGCACAGGTTAGTTAAAGCGGAGACCATCTCGTCAATCGAAAGGCGAAAAAGTTCTGGATGAGTTCAACATTATTGCCGGTATTCAAAGACCTTCGGGAGGGAAAAAACGTGGACATTCATCAACATCTCATTGGCTGCTTCAATTTCATAAGATGGAATTCCGACAATTCATCAAAATGTGCATCTAGGTGTAGGCCTGCACTAAAATTATTAAGACTAAAATAGCAGAGAAGGTGTTGTTATTCCAAAGTAAATTTAAAAAATTTAACAGCTAACACCAAGTTTAATAATTAGAATTATTGGTCACAGAGTTCTTGCAGGGGGGAGAGGGTTTAATCAAAGTTAGTCGAAAGCGCAGCCTGTTTAGTTTTTCTGAGAATCCACAATGAACCGGTGTCTTTCAATTTGTGATCATAACACGTTCTAAAGTAAGCTTGAGTTATATAATGCATCCGATTACACTGTATATAACATCCGATTCCTCCAAATCGATCATTCCCACTGAATTATGTAAAGAAGTTAGAAGTGAGCCTCATATGAAACTCTGTACCGCTTTACTGATTTTCTCAACTTCGTAAACCTATTGTAATTCACTAGCAGACATACTGTAGTAACGGAAATATATTTAAATAAAGTGATATATATATATAATCGATTAAGGTCGGAAAACATACAAAAAAGTTGTTTCCGTTGCATGGGCTGGTAAGGCAATTTGGGTAAAAAAGGTTCTTGAACAACACTGTATTTTCACTTTTTTTTTTAGGAAAATAGGTTCCTTCTTTTCCGTTGTCTGCAGCTCAAAATTTCAACAAAAAAAAAAACCGAGAGAAGTAAAGGCCATAAGATATTTACAACAGATAATTCAACTAATCTTATTTAAGTTTCCATTCAGTTGGTTATAAAATCTGGGTTTACTAGAGTAATAAAGAAAACTAGAGAAAATGTGTCGCTTTTATTTCCCATCATATCTCCTATGACAGAAAAATATAGGAAAACTTGAGCCGTGTACTGTACATCTAATTTAAAAATGTCACTGTCCACATTTTGGACAGTGCAGAATAATTTGGAATTATTATGGTAAAATATTTGGATTTTTTTGTTTCTTATACTTCTCAAGTGTAAAACCTGCGTAAAAAAACTGCTATTTAGTGCAATTCCATCGTTGTATTTAATTCAGTGGATCTCCTGGTCCAAACTTACTTTCACGTACAATACTGTATATCATATAATTACTAACTGTATGATTAGTACTAATTCTAATAGTTTACAGACGCTACACGGCTAAATTATTAATTTGTGCGATTAATGATATGTACCGTGGATTAGAATCAGAATTCTAGAGCATGAATGAGTGAATTATCGTTTGGCCGTGTTGTAGTTAACTCTCACACACACACAAAAAAAAACCACGTATTTCCGGTCAAGGTGCTATAGACACGATCGGTTTCCGTGGCTTTTCATCCTTAAATGTTACACCTGTTGTAAACCTTCAGACGTGTAATGTGTAGCGCAGTCTTCCACTGCACCGTGCGCAGAAATATCTGAAACACGAGTCACAATGTAGAACAGTCGTATCTTTTTGGAAAGTTGCTTAGAATGGGTCAGTAAAAGGGAGGATATCTCAAAACATGTCCTGGTTGAATGTTCTATGAGCCTAAAATGATACATTAAGGAGTTGAGTAGAGTTCAAACATAAAAATAAACAGGCCTATTCACATATTATACATAGAAGAAAATGTTAGCTGTATGAAAATGTACTTTTGTGTTCGGTATTTATCTATAATAATGCATATATAATTAATACAATTATTTATACTGAAACTGAAAACATATAGTTACAACAGTTTAATTCTTGCCCGACACTGCAGAAGATTGTGCTGTTCACCGAAATGAAGAGGTTAATTGTCCGGTTAACCTAGTCACCCCATGTGCAGAAATCTGCACATATGGTCTCAAACTGCCGTTATTGACTGGCAACCTATTTATTTTTTTACCCTTTTAATTTGTATTTTTAAGCAGGATGAGATTGATTCATATGTATCATTTGGAATTAAAGCCCGGGTCTCCAATAATCATGGCTTGTTCTTTAGTTCCCAACATTATATATATATAAAAAAGAGATATATGTATCACGTTGCCAATATGACAATTAGAATGATACACTATATTCTACTTGTCAGAATGTAGCCCACATTGTTAAAACTAATTCCAAAACAACGCGTTCAACCTCGTGGATTAAAACCAAGTTTTACTTTCACTGTCTCGCAAAACTGACGCACATTAACAGAGAAATACAATGTAATTGCCGGGATAAACTCAGGATACCCTGTGACCCTATATTGGATAAAGCGGCTAGAAAATGGATGAATACAATCAAGTATAACCTAGATTAAAGCGCCATATGAATGTTGTTGTTAAAAGATGAAGGATATTACTTCTTTTATTTAAAAATGATAGTCGGAGAAGCAGCGAAAACATCAAATGCATCAGTTCAATTTACGGTACTGTCTAGATACGGTTGGCTAACGAACGAATGAATTAAGACAATTTAGATAACGCATTTATGTACATTATATGTCCACAATTCTTTCGTTGTTTTTCAGTAAAAGCAAACATAGGTTTGGGACTTTCACCTGTTGTTCGAATACTGCTGGGCCTGTCCTAAAATTATTTTGGAATTTATCTCAGCGCTTAAAAAAAATGAAGCGATCGTTTTCTTTACACTGGTGTAAACAGGAAATTGCATTCCTTTCAATACTATAAATCAACGTTGGGATGCTGCATGTGGCTTAAAACAAGTATGTTTTAATCAAGGCAGAGTTCTGTTTAGACAAGTTCTGTGTGTGTTTAAAAGGTATGAAGTATACATTTAACAAGCTTCCATACCTGGGTAGAAACGCAATATTCAGTGATCATAATAAACCTCTCCTATCCCTCATCAGTGAAATATGGTTTAATACCCGTCTAGTTTCCAACCTGTGATCAGTGAAATTTCTACTGATATATATATATATTAAAAAAAACATTGCCAAAACATTCCGGTCTTCAAGTGGGCTGTTAATCATATCATTTAGATGCAGTCGAATTGGAAGTAATGATGGAAATTGATATTTTGGTATTCTACAGAATTACGTGAAAAACAACCCTGTTCTGAAATAAAAGTATTGGAAACAGTTATTATCGATGAGGAAAACATACCGCGTGTTACAAACTGCTGAGGTTTTTCTAGCTTTAAAAAGGGACGTTTACCACAACACTTCATCGTGTTTTCATCTTGTGATTTTAACACAGAAATTGTTATATAAGTGGTGTTGTTTTCTTTTCGGAGTAACATCTCCACATTGAGCAAAAATCAGTGTTGTCGGCAATTATCAATAAATCGGTCACCGAAAAAAAAAGAGTTCAAAGAGAACCTTAGGAGAAAACCTCTATATAATATCCCCCACATTATATTCAAAAGTAACATTTTAGTTACCTGCATTTTGAGAAGTGGGAGAATTTTTAATCCGCCCGTGTATTTTGAAATATTAACACATTCTTTTATTGTTTATGAACCATAAACTACAATGACTTAATGTTTATGTGAAATGTACTATATTCTTAAAAAATATTATTTAGGTTTCATTTATTACGTAAATGATTCAATGGCTGATAATACCTTCATGAAATACTCTTTACTTCTAATTATAGTGGCTTAAACACCGCGAGATAGGTTTGATCAAAATACACTGTAATGACCTTAAGTCCTTTAATTTGCATGCAGCACGCATTTGTATTTCTAATCCTTGTGAAAAAATTACCATCTGAAAATGACCTTTTAAATCCCGTTTAAACTTCAAGTTAAATGCGTAATTCATAAAGTAATACCAGCAGGCAAATTGTATGTAATACATATTTTAAATAAAAACATCTGAATCTTGGCACGTGGTTTAATTATTCGAAGAACATATACCTCAGTGCAGATATTGATTTAAATTAACTTCTGTATCATATATCACGCATTGCTTTTTATTCTGTTACATCAATTTTTGTGTCGATTTGATTGATTGACCAGATTTCTGAAATCCTACGAAGCCCAGAAAAACGCTTTAATCCATTATAGAGAAGACTCTCGGGTAAGGAGCCTATAGATATTACGGATTTTAAAATAAATACCCTACTTAGATTTTTTTCCGATTAAAAGTCACGTTGTTTCAAAGGGGCCACGTGCTAATATCTCATGTATTTAAAGGAAACTGACAAGTGTGTGTGACAAATCACAATTTGTCTTGCTATTGATGATAATATAGGCTGTGTAGATCTGTAGATCTGCTTTCAAACGTGAAGACTTCTGGTTGAAATGAACAGCACGTGCACTCCCCACAGATCACACCAGATCACAAGAGGAATGAAGCCACGTGTTCGCTCGTACATTTGTTTCTAAGTGATCCCAGGGAACCCTCTGGTCAGATCAATCAGTATTTGATTGTTACCATCGCAAGTGACCAATGAACAACTACTTTCGTTTCGCTTTCATATAGGTCAATTTTTTAAAAAAAATGAGCACAGGTATTTGTTATAGTTTACACTCATATAGGACATAGAAAGGAATAATCTATTTTAATATATGATCAAACAAACCACAATCATCTTAAATTTTTCCTATACAAACGTAAGGAATGCGCAAGGCACACATATAACGTCATTATACCATAGCTTTTCTTTCCAGCGTTTTGTGAACTGGATCTTAGAGTAGGCTTACTGCATATCGGTAAATCCTCTCTTAACACACATGGACATATATACAGAAGCACACACTTACTTTCAAATTCTTTAAAAACAAATTATTTTGATATGAACGCTCTCTTAAAATGACCATCTTAAATATAATACATCGCAAACAGCCGATAAATGATAAAGATCGATGTGTGAAATCCCTAATGGCGAATTTGTAGTGTATTTGAGATTTCAGACAGGTAATTTGCTTGAAAACACTTCAAAGACGTGATTATCGTGCATTGCCGTCACAAAAAGTATAAACTGAGCCAACAGTATAAAATACTATTGACAGTTTATTAACGTATCCTGAAGTGAAACATCGAAACATATTGTGAAACGTGATATTTAATCCAATTATGTTCAATTACTGGAACACCAACCATTAAATTAGAAACACTACAGGCAGGCATCTGAAATTGCTGAGGAGGTCTGTGAGTTATGGACAATTATTTCAATGAAGCTATTTGTAAGTGACTGTGAAAAAAGTGGAGTAAGAGTTTGGAAGGAAAGGGAGACCAATTCAGATGTTTATTTGGCATGTGTTTTATTGAAATAATGCAAACTATACCTTAAATAACTTCTGTAACCCATCGCCTCTCATTAGGCATCTTCAGAGGCCCATGTTAACTTGTTGCAGGATGGAGTTCTGTAATGAGTAAAGAAAAAAGTAACAGAGTAAAATTAATCTTCATAGTCTCAGAAAAATAAATTCTAAAAGTAGATGTATTTTTTTAATGAGCTCAAGAACAAAAACCCTATCAATACATATAGGCATTTCACTGTACATACTTTACATATACAAATAGAATAGAATATACATACTGTATGTGTGCACAATTTTTAAAGTGAATTATTAAATGCTGATATTTTACACCTCAAAAGATGCGCTGTACCTGAACAGTTTTTTTTAGAGAAGAACAAAAGTCAAATTTAATCTGAAACATAAGAAAACAAAAACATCGCCTCTGCCCATGATCAAGAGGATGTTAAGCACGACTTTCTCTTTTGTTTTTTTTGGTCATAGAAAATGCTGTTAAAAAATAATATTTCTGAATACTGTCTCTCCTGCTGCCTGTACAGCTTAATAACGTGTCTAACAAGTCATCATTCAGCTCGGTGTTATGTAGGCGGGAGTTCAGCAAGCACTTGGTAATTACTGTAAACTCATTTCCCCTGGTATTCCTCC
Organism: Lepisosteus platostomus; assembly: GCF_059453375.1. Classification (NCBI taxonomy): domain Eukaryota; kingdom Metazoa; phylum Chordata; class Actinopteri; order Semionotiformes; family Lepisosteidae; genus Lepisosteus; species Lepisosteus platostomus. Next base: position 64,461,656 of record NC_142616.1, on the reverse strand, counting down.
TTTATGCAAATCCTCAACAGCCACGCCATTGAAGCCAATTTATGTGATTAAAAAGATTTCTGTAAATATTTCTGCTAGAATAAATAACTCGGTTCAAAGTTCTGAAAATGTTGTGTTATTCAATGGCACATACCACATATTTACACAACAGAGTAAACAAGTTCTCCCTGAATTCAAGTTTTAATGAAAATTGGCATTCTGTAAAGATCTCCCTCAGCCAAGTAGTTAAATCTAATTCTAAACACTTCTGCCCCAAATTAAAGATCTTAAAAGTCAATTTATGTAAAGTGGTTAAAGGTTACATATAACTTATATTTTCTGAGACTATAAACAAGAACTTCTGTAAAAATTAAAACTTGTGACACATCCTACCTCAGATAAGAATGCCAATGAAAAATGAATCTGAAGACATGAAGAGAAGTGTTGTGTATTTTTAAATTCATGCATTATGTCGTGGTACTGTTACAATAAGAGGGAAAAAACTTTTCACTTCTTTCACACGTTACAATTTCAAATATACAGTATAGGAACCTGACACAATAAAAAAAACACCATTCAGATTAAGTTTTTAACATCAACAAATTAAATAAATTAATTAAAACGCTGCCATTTGACCTAACAAAAATAACTTATTGTATGGAAGAGGTTATAACCAGAAAGCAGATATTGTGTTTGTGTAAACACGGCAGCTTTTTCAGGAAAGGTCTATTGGCGAGCCTGAATCTTCTAGATCGTCAACCAGTCTTTTCATGAACATTTATACTAGAGAGTAGTATAAGTAGCCTTATATTACAATTGTTTTTAATCAAGAAAAAAGATGTCCTGTATGAAATGCCTGGAAAATGTCGCCATTTTGGCTTTTCTGATGGAGCTGTAAAATAATATTTAATGTATCTAGTTGACCTCAGAGGGGTAAAATAGCTCTAACTAGATTTATTGCCTGCGCCACCAGACCTCAGACTTCAGAAATCAGAGTCGAGCATATTTGGCAAGCTCAAATAGTTTCAAAGTAAATTCTACTGCTCAACATCCACTGCATGTGAAATAACTGACATTTTAACAATGATATAGGTCTGATTCTATTGAATTTCTTCATATTTATTAAAACGAAACTCTTAAAAGTTTCTAAAAATGCACAACTACTACTGTTTTTTTTTCTTACGAACCTCTTTGAAGATATTCATCCAGGCCCGGAATTCAAGATGTCAAAAACATTACAAAAACACAACAACCCCGCACCGTTTAACAGCATTCTGTAAAGAATACATCAGAGGCAGAAGCAACTGAAAATTGGACCGCAAAAGTTGATTCATTCACTCCTCAGTCTCTGGTCAACAGGTCTTGTATGCAGTGTTATAAAATAACACTGTGGAATAACAGACAAGAGTTCCCCTGATTGAGAAAAAAATAAATTACCTTTTTTTTTCTTTAATTTACACCTTAAAGATCTCACTTCATTTCCAATAGGTTATGTAGCGATTTAAATGGCACCGTCGTGGCAGCTTCAGAAAAGGCGTATCTGATGAAAAGCGCAGCCTACAACGTACTGTATACCTACCTATCATATTCAGGCTTTGTTTTTTCCCTAATTCTAACACTCTGTGGGTGTTCTTTCCTCACTGCGATGAAAGTATTTTTATAATCGAAATTATCATAAACTGTGGCGTGAAATGTAAACCTATTCTATGTTACCTGCACGTCGGATGCTGTATAAACCGTACTATGGTTCGCTGACACTATAAAGAAGTTCTGCAGAAAAGGCATTTAGTGCCTTAGGACATTCTACAGGAGCAATATGGGACCCCTTTCCAATCCAACATTACAATGCAATTTCTTAACGAGGAGACGTTGCTGTTTCTGACAACACCGCTGTGAATGAAACAATTGGGCCTAAAAGGGAAACCCTGCTTCTGCAACAGCTTTTATTGCCCTCAGCACGACCAACGGAACACGAATGTACAGCAGGCGTATAATATCACACCGCACCGAATTCATGTAATATGAAACGGGTAAACAGCATTTTGAACAGGCTCAATACATTTTTTACATTTTTAACCACTTTGTGAAGAGGAAAATGGTGACATCTTGCATATACAGTATATCACACCACTTGGGTACGGTTTATTAGTTGTATTATTATTGTTAGTAGTAGTAGTATTGAGGCTGGTGTGTTCGTGTCGTGTTTACTCACCTATTGAATTTCATTTTTCGCACCTTCACACCTTTACCCTTTGACTGTTAAAAGGCAATAATCTCTTTTTTGTGAGTGGAAACAGTTTTAAGGTGTTGCTGAAAGCGTGTGACGAAAACAAGGTCTTAAACAGTAATTATTTTGAGCTGCGCCAAACGCCCGCGATGAGGTGCTGAGTTCACCCCTTTTGAAGGTAACCTTGCCGAATCTAAAAACAGAAGAGCCCGTGGCAGTTTCGTCCAGATCTGCTGTTATTAATGTCTAATTAATGCTCCCGGCCACTAATACAAGTTATTGCAACGATCCAGCTGTACTGACGTAATTATGTTCTTTTCCGCTGTAGTATGTAACACAATATCCATCTGTTGCAAAGCAGCTTCGACAGTTTTTACACGAAAAAAACTGCTTTAATCTGCTTTTCGGGGATGTTTTAAGGATTTCAAATGTCCCATTTACTAACGAAAAGCAAGAGGCAAAGTCTGTCTGCCCTCCTGATTTCTGTGTGGCACTTAAAAAAAACTAAATGTATTATACTGTGTGTCAAAAACGCGTTTTCAAAGCAATGCTCTGAAAAAGATTCCGAACAAAATAAAGCGCCAACTGCTGAGAATTAAAACAGCATAAACTTAATGTCACTATTGTAAGAAATTCGACTATAATTATGCTAGTTGGAGCCTCTGTCAAACGGACTAACGTGGCAGCGGTACAGCGTGATCGCAAGAATGACTTAAATTGACATGGAAGCTTTTATGGACACAAACGCGTGTAAAAACAACATATCCTGACAGTAAGAAAACACCATGAAAATTGCTCTATCCTTTTCTGAACATTGTTTTTTTCGGCTCTTGTTTCGCTCGAGTTCCAGGCCAGAAAATCTAAGTGAAATCATGTTTCAAACTCCTGTCCGTCGACGTAATATTGTAACACTGTACATTTTGGGAAAGGTTAACACTTGTGCAACACAACTTAATAAAACATAAAATAAACAATTCTGTAGGCCTGAGTGTTTTAAAGGGCAGGCCCAGACATTATCATTATGAATAATAATAATAATAATAATAATAATAATAATAATAATAATAATAATAATAATAATAAACCAGTGAAAAGTGCGGAAATGGAAAGGTGGCTATTTTTCAATGATTGAAATTGAATTTACTATACCCAGAATTAATTCCTATAGGAAGACAAGAACATTATGACATATGTTCCGCACTTAAATATAGCAAACCAGCAGAAGAGAAGCAAACAACGTGTCAGATCATCTTTTTAAAATTCTGCAAAGTTTTATTTTAATAGGTGTTTTATTCATATATATATATAGGTGTTAAAATATAGGTGGTTCCCAGTAGGAATGATAGCCCCGGGGAAGAGGGACAGCGTATATAATATAACGTTTAGGATTCAGTCCTTGCGTAACTTCAGAAAATGAAGCTCCTTTTTGAAAATAACTTCATTGGGGTCACAGCCCGGTGACCTCCACTCCTTCCCAACACACGCACACGCCGACAAGTGAGGAACCTTCCAAAAAAAACAAATCGTTCTCGTGATTGAAAATCGCCACAGGAACTAAGAACTCACAGAGCAAAGTATGAAACAGGTTTTAATGGATAAATCCGTTGTGTTTCTTTAAAAAAATAAATGCATTCTTGGAAGAAGAACAGGGAACGTAACAGAACAGGGCCTGTATTTTACGTGCAAGTCAATATTGTCCTTAAATACCAAAGTCAGTGCTGACCTACTGACCACTGAAATATCGCTTCCGAATCCTCTTTTAGAAGATGACTGAGGCACATCAGTTCATCCCCGCTAAAGATACAGAATAAAATTAGAAGAGTCCTTACTTGCTGAAAACCTAAACTTTTTTTTTTATTTTAAAACGAAAAATAAAATATGGAAAAGACTACCACATATGGTACATCAGTCATTAGTGCCAAGCTAGCGACGGTCGAGGGTACATCCCAAAAAAACGAGCGCCCGGCTGCTCAGTGCTCGGTGCCATAAGTCCATGCGCATCAACACCCAGCCCGTTCTACTCCTCCTGGCTGACGTCACACTGTGCCGAGGAAGAGCCGTCGGATTGGCGGTCTGCGTCCCGGGACCTTTCCTGCTCCGAAAGCTGCTCACTGCTGGGAATCGAGTTCTTCTTCGGGCGCCCTTTGGGCTTGGTGGGTGATTCTAGGCCTCCGCCTTGCAAAACCTGAAAACGAAGCCAGTCCTTATGAGTTACGCTGCGGCACACGGTAACACCCTATGTGAAGTGTGTGGAGTGAGTAGGTCATTTTAACTGACACCTATAGCAGTTCTTTTTTTTTTTGTTGTTGTTGTTGTTGTTGTTGCCCCAGACTTATGTTACAGTCCATTCATATTTCTAGGCCGAGGGGGGTGCCAAGGGTCAAGGTGGAGGTTGGACATGATTCAGAAAAAATCTGCCTCGTCTCCCCGCATGAGAAAGAATTGCGCGCTTGGTCGAGTAGTGTCACGGGAATAGACACGTTCAGGAATAGACACGTCTTGCACAAAAATTAGAAAATGAGCATAAATGATACTCACAATTTTCTTCCACTTCATTCTTCTGTTTTGATACCACGTTTTTACTTGCAGCTGACTAAGACCCAGTGACTCTGCCAGGTCTATTCTGTGGAATTAAATAGAAGATTATTCGGCCTGCGGTTCGCACGGTGAGGTGTGTGTCGCTCCAGAAACAAACTTGTATTTTCATACTGGTAATTCAATCATTCATTCTGACACATTTAAAGCGTGACTGTGGGATTTGTTTAACCCCCACTGACTTACAGTCAAAACGTCTACACAGGCTGTACAGAACTGTCTGTGAGCTATGATGTTGATCATTATTTTTATATATATAGCACGTATATATATATATCTGTATATCTGTATAGCACGACTGGAAACAACAGGCCTAACTGTAGCAGCACTAGTCCAGTCTGCTTTCTAATAATCATTTATTGAACTGCTTGCATTTGTGCAGGGCTTTCCACTCTCAAAGACCCCGAAACGTTTCACGTGTAAGGTGATGCGCTTCAGCCCTCCTGAAACACAGCCCCCCACCTGGATGATGCCAGCCGCCCCACCGCGCATCACATCGGATCAGCCGGACATTTGTAGACAGTTATACTATGTATATATAAAAGGCATATGTGCAGTTCAGGAATCCCAGGACGTACCTGTCTGGTGTGGAGAGATATTTTTGCTTCTCGAACCTTTTTTCCAACCCCATGAGCTGCAGTTCAGTAAAGACGGTCCGACTCCGTCTGCCCTTTTTCGTCTTGCTTCCTGCATCCGACACCGGGTCGAGTTTACTCCGGAGGTGGAGATCCAGCGGCAGGTGGTGCGAACCTTGCCCGGCTGACAGGCCGGATCCTCCGGACAGCAGCGCTGACCCCAGCGGGGCGCCGAGGGAGCAGGATAGCGGAGGCATGGGGAATTTAAAAACACTCGTCTGGTCCGCCTTCAAAACTAGTGATCAAAAAAAATATGACAATAACAGAAAAATCATCCACGGGACATGTGACCCAATACAAAAATAACAACTCCGGAAAACACGTCTGAAATTATTTATGACGCAAATTGTTTCTAATACGATGCGCAAGCCTATTTGAAAACGATGTTTGTTTCAGTTAGGGGCGCGACAGCTAACTAGTATATATATATATAAAACATAATTTCAAAAAAACATTATAACATGCTGAGATGGAGACATTAATTTTAATCGATAAAATGAAAGCCATTAAATAATAATAATATCTGGTAGATTTAGCTACATCTCGGTTGCACCTTGTTAATATGGGCGCCTAAATTACTTTTTAAATATTTATATTTTACAACTAACTTTTAAATTTCACTCATATTTCAGTTTTAATGGGGGGGGGGGTATACGGTCCATAATACGAGCTGATATATTTTAAGAGAAACCCACATCGAGGGTTAAACGGAAACCACTGCGTGTTGTTTACCCGGGTGAAATGTTGACATTTAAAAATAACTACTGTATGTATTTGCTCTATTTTGATTTTTACTGCACAGACTGAAAAATTGGTCTGTGTGCTAAGTTAAATCTACCTTGCTGGGAAATAGAAAATGAACGAATTCTAAATTAAATTTTCCTACTCACGACACTTTAATACAAAATCCTCTCATGTTATTTTTATGCGTGGACAGTACATGATCTACCCGACCACACAAGATTAATTAAAACGTTTTTATTAATACAAAATGTTTTCCTTATATTTATGGAGCTGATGACACTAAACCAAAAGCTGCAGCGCAGTCAATTTTTCTAACAAAGAAACGCTCGCTTACTTGACAAAAGTGATTATATTTGAGATAGATAAGACTTTATTGACCCCGTAGGGAAATTGATTAAATTGATTTCTGAGATATTAGGCTTAAAAGTGAAGTTCTTCAAATTTCCAAAATACATAAGATCAAGTTCTCAAAAGTACACATAAGTACAGGCCGCAGGCATTAGAAGTACTGAACACTTAACATTATAGAAACAAATGCCAGGAATGGATTGTTTTAACCTATTTTAACATCTTTATTAAATGTTCGTGCTTTGAATACGCATGCATGGGCTGTGGACTGCATTTCAGTAATTTGTCATTTGTTTTCCTTAAGAAAACTAGATGTATTTCTGCTTGTAATTAATTCCGTTTTCATGGTGATGGAATTATGTAATCACCAAAATCTTGTTTTCAATTAAATATATATTTTTTTACAATTTATCCTTTTAGTTTATGAAAACAACATACCTAAAAACACTACACTTCCATTATACACCCTTAAACCGAACTTACATCATTCAGTAAATAATAACAAATGATGCATTTGCCTGGATTAGTGAACACTTTAAACTTGTCCTAACAACTGGAAACTTCCTGTGTCAAAATATAAAATAATCTAGGTACAGTTAATGAAATAATTTATAACTCAATTTATAAATTTCTCAGCTTGTATTTTCATAAACCTAATGAGCAAATCACTCTATATTTAGACAAAGAAATGGCTTTAAATGAATGCATTTTAAAACGGCCTTGTGTGTAATTATTTTTTATGTTAAGATTTATGTGGCAATAATTGATTTCAAAAAGACAATTATAGGTTTCACTTAATCTTTTTTTTAAAATTCTTGCTTGTACGCAACACATCTGGGGATACGCTGTACTCAGTTCGCGGCAGTCTATTTAAAGATCCACAATGACTATAGTGTGTTATCATTTACATGCCTGATAGGCAGCTGTACATTTGCATTCCGGATTTACACGCTAGTCAGACTTACCTAAATGATTGTGGTAAGGTCTTGCTGATAACAGAGCTTGCACTCCGAACTTGAGCAGCTCTCCTGTTGGGGCGGAAACTTTGTGGTCTGGATGGTCAGTCAGGATCTCTTCGATCATAAAACTCCTGTATCGATGGGATCTGTGGTCAGGGTGCAGGTCAGGAGGATAGTAATGTGCACCTAGTTCCAAGTGATGCTGCATTCTTCAGTGAAATGGGCTCCAGACAGTATTCCAAATAGACACACGAAGACCAAGATTTCAGTTCGCGAAAACACGCAGGCTTGGTAGGGAAAACCCAGTCTTCTCAAATAGGCAGGCGGATTTCTTCGGAGATGCCATTTACAGTTCGCAAAGCAAACGCGTCATTCTCTTCCCACATGGGATTTATAGGCGGTCAGGCGAAGGCATCTTCAGACAGACAGGAAAGCAAAATAAAACTGTAAGGAAGCCCGACTACCGGGGTTATATCCGTTCCTGGGTCTCTTTCCTCGCTGTTTTCTCCTAAATTGAGCATATGCAAAGCCTGCTCTGAGCAGAAGTGGGACTAACAAGTATTACAACTCCTTCCAAAAGACTTGTCATATGAGAAAGTTTCTATCCCCGCCCAGTCCAAAGCAAAGCAGCCTATTGCTGTTTCTTAGCAGAAACGGTCTTACCTATGAATAAAGAGAAGACGTTAACAGGAACTTGTGCTTTAGGCTTACTGATTTTAATGAACGGTGCCACCCCTATTTTTCTAACGGCAGTCTTTTAAGACTCCAAACGCAACAGACTTGAAAAAAATAAGTTTGGTTACCCCCCAAAACAGTGGCAAGAACTGTGCAGCATAAGGTGATTTAAAATAATCGGACCAATCCGTATATACATAACGCACCGACAGTAATATAATGATTATACGAATAAAAAAAAAAATTCCGGACCGTAAATGTGCATTGACGCTTGATTTTTAAAATCTACTTATTGCATATTCGGAACGGAGTCTTGCGCCTGCCAAAAGGCCTTGTATAACTAAATCGTTATATGCAAACCTGCACATATTAGAAATCACAAAGGGCAAATCGATTGCTGGGTTTTATTGAGCAGGTGTGGGGTTCGAGTCTGAATCGGATATCTTTTTGTTCTGTGTAGTAACACGTAGTACACGCTGCAAAACATTAATTCCCCCTTGGAATACGTAGGATAACCGACTTTTTTGTTTTTGAAAAATGAAGTTAAAATAAAACAAATACGAAAGTCTTAGAATCATGATGAAAATAGCGTTTAACGCGCAGCTCGAACGTTTCAGTATTACCGCGTACTACAACATTAACAGCACGCTCAGCAACCCAAGTTTAACGATACTGAAAGTAGGAGTGTACTGCATTGATTTTTAAATTTTCAAAAACACAGATTATTACGATGATGTACTAACAGAAGTACAAATGCCTCCAAAAAATTAAAGAAAAACATTGAAGACTTTTAAAGGAGCGACAACAAATAAACCTTTTGAAATAGTTATTTAGAGCCACACTTTTTTTTTTTCATTTTGGGAGAGCAACTGATGTTTTTGGAAGCTTGATAAAAAAGGTTAAAGCAGGTATCGAACTATGGTACGAAATGTCCTGAGGTCGTGCAAAAATGTTTTGCTTGCAGACTGCGAGGTAAGGAATTACGGATAATATTCTATACCGATAAGTTCACAAAACACTAGCGCAAGTTCACAAAACACTTACGGAACATAACGAAAATTGAAACCTGTTTTATAGCCTAATCATAGCAAACAGTTTAATATTGACAAAAATATATTTATCTTAGATCAATACCGAGCTGATGATAATAATGTACATTTGGAAAATGTTGAAATGATCAACCGCATATTAATTTCGAATTTAATATTTCCATTACACAAAATCAAAGCGCTTTTGTAAAACAAATGTTTTCACGCGATTTTAAATGCAAATTCAAAGAGTGGATTTTATTTGAATAGTAATTACAATACTACTACTAGTGGTTAAATAATAACATATTACAAATACAACAAAGGGTATTAGAAAAGCTATTATTTTACTTTCTAGTATATTTCCGATACGATTTATTTAACTGTTTCATCAGTTAATTGGATATATGGAAATATTGTATGGTACCCTTTCCAATTTAATTTTGCAGCTAGTACATTTCATTTTGTACAGTAAGTTAATTAGGTCAAGGTTAGTACTGGGGCTACTGATATACAGTAAATACTGTACTCGTTCGGAAAAGCGCATTTGAAGACGCAGTTTTCTCTCCCCATAATTCTACATTGTCGTCCCTTTATATGCAATTAAGGAATGACTTCTTCAAATATTAAAACAAAGATGCCGGTTCAAGTTCAAATACTTTTTGGTGGTGAGAGAAAAAGACGTTCGTACTCCGGCTGACTACTACAGTTTTCCAAAAGGTTTGCTGTGTAGCTTCAATTTATGTTTTAATCGACACTTTGCTGATGTCCAATCATATAAGTAAATATAATACAACATATATAGACCCAGCAGATAAACGAAAACTTGATAAGAGTTTACAGCTAATGCTTATAATAAAAGACACCCGTGGCCTACCTACTTTTCAAAGGGCACTTATTAATGTATGTATTTTTGTTCGCTGAAAATCATTTTATCAAAAACATGGGAAAACAGCAAAGAGTAATTTTATATGATTTATTAAAAACGAATATGTATTATGTTCTACCTGAAATCCGTAACTCAAGATGCTGGAATTTAATTATTTAGTCCTGTTAGGTTAATTCATTTTAAATTATTATTTTCTTTCATTCACTGCGTTGTCTTCCGTGCAGCAATAGTGGGAAATTCTTGGCCAGGCCATCAATGCAAATGAGATATTTATTTGGTTAAATAAAAGATTGTTATTAATACAGTTATTGGTGTTTGTGGTGACCCTGCTAGCATCATGTAATAGCGTTAACCTCCACTAGGGGGAGCTTAAGCGTAAGAGCACCACATATTTCAACTAATGTGACGTGCATATGCCTTAGATTAAGAAATTATTTATACAGAATTGTAGGTAGGCGGTTCAGATAGTAGGAATATTTTGCAATATAATATTAAAATATACAACTGAAGCAAAAAACTATAAAACACCGCTTTAAAGGAGTCATTCCCGAGTGCTAATGAGCTTCGTGCGGTAACGCTTATGTAACAAAAATATATAATCTGTATTCACAATTATATAATATATTTGCATTATATAAACTGTGCTGTTTATATTTTTTGTATTTTAATATTCCATTTTAGGGGAATATAATGTAACACGTTATAAAACTAACGAAAAAGTTAAGTAAATCAATGATATTTAAATAAGTAAATGGATTTTGAGAATAGCTCCGTGTGTTGCAATCAGGGCAAGGAAGCATTTTGGCGACAATACCATTGATAGAACGCTTTCCCAAAAATACATTATGTCAATTTTCTTCAAAATCTGCCCTTAAGAGCATAATTTATAAGTGAACAATAGGTTCATTCTGCTGTGCAATTACCACACCACACAAATTTGAAAAGTTAAGGTTAAACATGAGAACTGTGCCATACATACAGATATTGTGGATTTGCTGCTGTGCTTCAGTATCTGCTTGAATTGTCTCATTATTTTAAACAGAGCAAAAATTTAAACACTGATATAAGGGAAAATATGTACGTCTGGCAGTAACAATTTGACAGTCTTTCATGTAGGAATGACAGCTAGTATACCAGTTTTAAGCAAATGTATGTATAACATTTGCATGTTAAACCCTGTGGTTTTTTAAAGTGTTTGCAACCATAAAGCTATTGAAGTTCATGGACATCAAAGTAATTTCCTTCTCCAGCTCTTTGATTGTGTGTGGCACTGTGCTATTATCTCTCTTATGACTATCCAAGATGCTCTTTGTCATTAATTTGGATTCTAACATATTACCAGGAAACTAGACCTTCATTTTTACACGCACTATAATACATTTTTCCATGTATCATTTAATGTGTATGCAGAGATCTGTCAGGAACTATTAAGTAGAGCCTAATGAAACACATATGCAAGTAAAAATAGTAACCTGTCATTATTTATAGCCTGTTTGCAGCCTGGAAAGCAGTTAGAGTTCCTAAATGCTGCATTGTGCAGGTATGTGGGTGGCATGCAGGTCTTTTCTTTGCAGTTCACTATCCCATGTGCATATGGTTGTAATTGGTTCAGACCTTCTTGCCACTCAAGAAAACACCAGACCCTTAAGGGCATATGAACTGGGAAATTAGTCACTATAACCCCTAATTTACTTTCTAATGGTATTTGATATTCAGGAAACTCAACCACTGCCGTAATTTAAGGAAAAACGTGACATCACACTTTTAATTTAACAGAGCACGTTAAGTATTGCTGTCAGGCAGTGCAATTTCTTGGTATGTTCCAGCAGGTCACCGGCTCCACATAACCCCAAGGTTTCTGTTAATAACGTCTACAGTCAGTGGTGCAAATTGTTTAAAATTTGGTGTTAAACTGCTTAGAAAGTTTAGCACTTTGTAAGTCACAAGACTACATTATCCAACCATTTTCAACTCCCCTTTCTTTCAATTAGTTTCAGTTCAGGGATTCTCTTTATGTAAGTTGACCTTTCAGACTAATACTTCTCCATTTTTAAATCATTTCACCGTCTCTGAAAAAACACTCGTAACCTGACATGTACATTGTATGGAAAAGCAAGACACTGTATACGTGTATTCTGTCTGCATACCTATTTCAAAAGACAAAACAGAAATGCATAAAAGAAATGCTCACTGGGGTCTATGAGATTTAGACAAATATTTTCAACATTGATATCAAATAAAATCAGAGAAAACGCCAATAAAAAGAAAGATCAAAGAATTACGAGAATCGTTCGCTATAAAACATGACATGCTGTCAAAATAAAAACATTCAAAAATCAGATCATGTATTACATCCCTTGGCAGAAACACAATTCTGGTAACTTTAACATATAGATCTGATCAGCTTCTGGATAGTTTACTGAAGGATGTTCAATTTCAATTGTAATCAAGTCAGGAAAAATCAAGCCTCAACAAGACCTCGAGTTTCGCTTTCTTGAAATCGTGCCAGTGTAATCCTAGTACTGTGCGGTTCTGCATTGTCCTGATGGGAAATTGACACTTCTGGATTGGCTCCCAAGAATGGAAAAACTGTTGGCTCAAGGACTTTGTCAATTTATTGCTGAGTACTGAAGCTGCTCTCTGTCTGTATCAATGATTTGTGTTCCCTACAGTATCACAATTCCACTACTCCACTACTACGCCTTGAATAATCACAACAGTCAGCAGAGTGCTGAGTACACCATCGGAACTCTTTGCTTCTGTCAGGTCTGTCAAAGGCAATCAGGCATTCATCAGTGAATTAAACACTCTAACACTCTCTCTGCTGCGATCACATCACAGAAGACTGCTATATCATCTCTCAGCCTCCCCGGACAGTTATTCCAAACATGGATCAGATGGATGTGGTGGTCCTGGGTGTTGTCACTCTTGGTCTTTCAGAACGTGGCCTGTGTCTCTGAGACTCAATTTCCCTGTTTCTCTGGACTAGTCTGCTAGCTGTTGAAGAAGAACATTTCATTGTCTGGACAGTTTCTGTCAGAAACAGGCCACTTTCGACCACAAAAACAGCAACCCGGTGATCTTCATTATCAAAGCCGGTCATGGTCGTATCTTTTGCTGTTCTTGCATTCTTTAAATTCATGTCGCTCTGCATGACAATTTATACAGATTCATAAATCATTTTGACAATTTTATATTAACCCTAATACCTAATTAACTGCCTGGTGTTTTTTTATTAAATTAAATGACTCGAGCCCAGTATTTTGTTATCTCAAGGAAGAATACTACTCAATCACAAGCCAATTTGCTCATCATTATTTTTTCTAAATAACATTATATGTACACCTGGTGAGATATTGAACTGCATTTGTATTGTGCATGTATGTAGTTTTATTAACTCGAATCTCATGGCTACACTTGGGAATGTTAATGTACTGTATGCACATATATGCTGTAATTATTTAAGTGTATAAACACACTAATACAAAGGTGTGCACATGTACATATGTATAGGACATAAAACGTTTAGACTGTATATTTTGCAGAAAAGAAAACATTAAAGTAGCTTTAAATTATAATATTTTAAATACATGGAAACATGTTACCAAAGGCTTTAGAACTAGTGAGCATAGATTCAATAGGTAACAGAGTTGAATTTATACCCTTTTGAACAAGGCTGCTTTAAAAACAGGTTTCTACTTTTAATATACAAACGTTGCTGCTAATAAGCAGGAGGGGTGTGTAGCATTTCACAAGCAATGGCAAAAAACATCATAATGCCCCAGTGACCTCAAAGGAAAGAAAAAAGCTTATTTAGAAATGTCTCCTGGTGTGTGAAATCTACTGGTACAGTTACACTACCCTAATTTGCAGCCTTGTACAGCATATCAAATCTGTACCTGTAGATCAAACTACTGTATAATCTCACATTTAATTACAGACAGCAACATAATGCTTACAAAAGCCAACACAAACCGTCTTTGTTTTGTGCTGTCACCAGAAAACAACCAAAAAGGATTTGAAGCACTCAAAGCACCAATTCACCAAGTAAACGTTTTAAACAGCGTGCATGTGTATTAACATCTATATATAAATATTATGTACCTGCTATTAACACACACATTTCAACATATCAACTCAAATGAAACTCAAAAAGGCAGTTTACAAAGCGCAGACAAAGCATGCCACTCTTTCAGCACGTACAGCCGAATTCCACACCCGAAGAAGGCTCCACAGCCAAAACATCGTGTTTCTTTTCTTCTCTTTTCCGCATGGAATAAACCTTGACTTGTTCCCTTGCAGCCTACGCATGCTGACGCAGCCACCTCCTTGAACAGCCGTAAAAATAAAGTCCATTATCCACCTTCAATAACCAGCGTAGTCCAGCAGAGGGCTGGAGCGAGATGGAGTTTGGTGTTTTTACACCCAATGGGCACAAGGCAGATACACTCTGGACAGGATGGCAGTCCACACGCATGCATGGGGGAACAATTTTAATAAACAGACACCGCCTGCCCTTGTCTTTGGAATGTGGAAAGACACCAGAGCCGCCAGCCAAAACCCACATGGTCAGAGAGAGCAAGCAGACTCCAGACAGAAGGCACCTGTTGCTGGACTTCAAACCCCGGCCCAAGAGTTGTGAGGTAGCTACTGGCGCTCCACCCATGTTTGCTGGGTTTGTTGAGTTTGAATGAAGTCTGAAGCACCACTGCGAAGAGCAAACATCATTAAAAAAAATCAGCCTCGTTTCTCATTAAAATGGAAGACAATTATAGTTTTAAACAAAAAATAAAGCGGAGAGCAGTTAAATTCTGGTAATGCAGCATGAATCTGTCCAAAAGTTTACCTGACAAGAAAGAAGCCATGCTTTGCATTTAGTTTAATATGTTCACTTAGTGATAACAATTGTGCAGAAAATTAAGTGTTACAGTAAATTACTGTGTTAGCAGATTCTCTGCTTCTCATTCGCACTACTTTTTGTTATTTTCTAAAGTAAATAAAATACAGTCCTATGTTTTTCAAAGGTTTGGACGCTTATAGAATTATTTACGTGGTTCCATGAATCGAAAGGATAATTAATGTAGAAAAATACTGAAATAATGGAGAGTATTCAGCAAATGGGAAACGTAACATTCGTAATAAGTGAATCCTACACATGTACTCATTTGGCTATTCTAAGGGTTAAACGCTAGATGGCATCTTTCCTTTTGGTAAAAGTGAGAGCCGTAGTACAACTGATTCATGCGATACAAAATCACAAAAAAAATAATGCTCTAGAAAGAATAATAAATTAAAATAATAATAAATACCCCCCAAAGCAGAAAACGATAATCAATTCCTCCATAAAGTTTAATCTTTTAACAGTCTTTTAAGGCAATCACATTTTTTGCCATCAGGCACTGTCATGTTTTGGTTTATAATGACGATTAATTTCAGCGCTGAAGTTAAAAACGTGAAGTCCTCGCTGTGCTTAGCGATGGCATATTTAGCAATAATAAAGGTCTGTAAAACTCGTGCCCGACGGCTTCCTACGTGTAATCTCACGTTTTCCCCCAAAAAAATGGAATGGAAAAATGTGCAAAACGGGGAGGGGGGGAAAAAACATCTATAAGGTCATGGGCTGCGGTTACGATGGGGCTGATGATGAAGCTCTGACTGGAGCCGGAGCACAGCTCCCGAAGGCATGCACACAAAGCCAGCTCCGGGCCGTCCCAGACACTCACGGGCAGCGCAGGCACCTGCCGACACGGGCGCCAGGCGCAAAGACCGAGGGGGGCTCGGCGGGGCCGCGCATTGCGCCGGGGGCGCGCCGCCGGGAAGTGCCCTGGTCACGTGCTAGGGGAGCAGCGAATGGGGAGGCGCAGCTCCCGAGCTGGCAACATGTCACCGCGTGCGGTAACATGACAATCCAGCCGCAACGCACAACACTCAGTTGAAATTGAATCAGTTGGGTGCCCTCAGAGAGGGGTTCACGTTAGAGCCGTGTTCTTGTTTTAATTTTTTTATTATTTTTTTTTAGATTTCGGGTCGCTATGGAACGAAAGAATCCGATCCAGGCTTTTAGAGATTCGAGGAAAGACGAGGTACTGTAAAATTACTTAACTGTCGTCCTGCGAGAGACAAGACAAGAGATGGTTGCAACAATACCTTATGTACAGTGGCTTTACAGCATCATTTGTATACCCCCAAACAGTTTAGAAATGCTCTTTTAGAAAGCGTAAACAGGTTACGAAAAGGTAACGGTCGATAATCTTGTGGACTCAGATTTTGTAAGCGTATACGTTGCACAGCACTGTGTTGTTTTAATTGCATTTACAGTAAAGAAATAGAAATGGTTCAGGATACGGTGTTTATAAATGTAATTTTAACACCCGGCGGACTAGTGTGGATTATTACAGGACTGAGGAACTATCTTCAGAAATAATTATTGCATATTCATTTTTTTGAAAAAAGAGAGTCCTCTGAATTCAAGTTCTGTTACGTTTCAAAAGTAAATAGGAGAACTAATCCTTATTGTGGAATTCCAACATTTTATGCATTCGTGTTGTAAGGTTGGTTGCGTTTTATTCTGGTCACGTTAGATATCAGGTAAATATTCAGATTGTTATGTAAATAATCACATTATAACTCACAAAGTTAAGCTGTGTGCTAACAGGTGTATTTAAACAGCTCTGTGACCTCCACTGTTTTTGAGGGAACTCATTTCAGAACGTTTCTTCACACATCAAAAGCTTATCCGATTTGCTGTTTGAAAGATCTAATGAGAATTCAGAGGACTATATAAATATATAAAAGCTGTGCACTGTAGAAGATAGTTCAGTTGCAGTGCCTGCTAGATGGGTTGAAAGGAATTCTTTGATGTTTTTAATCTAGGATTTCCCTCTTCATTTATATCAACAACACATCCTTCACTCTTTATTAATACAAGACAAGACACTGCGCATCTTTATGAAGCTAAAACCATGTTTGAAACTGAGATCTATAAGATGGTTATTTCCCTTTGAATGTGGCTCATTGAACAATGCAATAGAAATGTGAATGATGCAAACAGAACGCAACACATTTTGTTTTTGCCTAAGACTGAATTAAATCTGCTTAACAGTTTTTTTTTAATTGTATGAATACAAACACAATACATTTGTCAACCTGTCACCTAATTGTTTACATGAGACTGTTTATACAGCTGTACTAGCCCATTGAAAGACTTTGGACCTATGGCATCAGATACCTTACAGTGCTAAATATGACCTACAGCAGTTTGGCTTAGTGGCTGATATTTGCTCTCCTGAAAGCTTTGTATCTACAGTGCTCATTACATTATTGATTACGTCTACATAAAGCAGAATTACTATTCCTTGCTGTCAATATTTATAACTGTGGAAAAATGGGTTTAGAGGGACACTTTCTTAAAGCTATTATTTAAAGTAGTGTATTATTATGATTATTACTACTACCACTTTCACGCTGCTGAAACCAGAATAGCTGACATTGTTCAATATGGTTCAACTCAAGTGATTGTGCTTGTTGTATGCAGGCTTGTGATACCCTGACTCTTAATGTCTTTGTATTGCACTGACACTGTGAGCAACAGCAGATACAGGCACTAATGTCTCTGGGGAGAATCTTATTGTGTGAGACAGTCCAATCTGCAGTTCCTTGTTGTGGAGTACTAGCTGTGACCCCTCAGAGGCTCTAATGGGACACCCCACACAAAACCAGAGTCCTGTAACATCCATAGCCCGGCCAGTCAGACAACACCAGCTCTGTTAAGCTTGCGTCCTCGAGAAAGGCACGGTAAACCACATTCCCTGGACACCCTCACACAGAGCTGGGAACAGGCTGCAATCCCATTAAGCAGAAACGTTACCCTTGTCAACCCAAGTACACTGCTGCCTCCCGTCAGGAGAAGGGTGGCACTGAACTTGAATCTCCTCTTTACAGAATAAGCAGGTGCTCTTTCCGATCCTTGGCATCTGTTTAGTTTCTTCCTGTATTACGGCCAACAACCTATTCTCCAAAGCATGCTTTTGTAGTCTGAGACTCATTAGAACTCCAGCAGCACTGCACAGGATTGTTTTATTCAGTGCCGACACTCACTAATGGGATAACAATAGGATCCCAGGTTCCTAGAGATTTTCTGGTGACAGTCTTGTGTTTGATGGATGTAACACCTCCCTTTCTGAATTGTTTAGACATTAGAAACCAGGTAACCTCATAAATACCAATCCGCAGCTGTGTAAAACACACACAACAAATGCAGCTGGTAAGCAGCACTGTACTTCAAAACCATGCAAATATTTTCCCTAAAAATAAAATTGTACTGTGCTTATTGCCTCTGAAAAGCAATTACTTTTTGGCTATAAGCAGTCATTTCAGAACTTGACTTTTTGTTTCAGCAGTCCAGATTTAAATAGATCTAACCTTGATGTAGTACACACGTGCTCTTTGAGAGGGATCTGTGCATCTGAGTCTAATGAAGCAGAATTCCTTGTAAAATATTGTATCACTTGAATTCATTAACAATCATCCCTTCATTGGCAGTATTGTGCTAGGTGTAACTGGTATAACACATATCTGTAGTAAAAGACAGTTACAGTACCCCCTGTGCTTTTCCATCAGTTTAATTTGCAGTGCTCGCGTAAAGTAACATTAGCAGCCTGTAAAATATCTGTACCAACACGAGATCACACTCAACCTGATCACATCTAATCTGAGAAGGCTCTTAAACCTGAGCTCTCATCGAGACAATCAAACAATAGAATCTGCCTTGTTACTTGTTTATATTTTCAAGTTATAAATAATGAAACATTCTTTTGATCATCTCATTGTCTTATCTCATTAGCCTCTCAGCTTGGAGCTGATTTTTTATTCAATAATTTATTAAGAGACTGTTTCCAATTCATTAAGTATGTCAGTGCCAGTGCAATGAAGACTGGTCCATCGTGTAACATTCATGACTTGGTGGGTTAGCATGTTACTGTGAATAGTAGAGCAGCTTAGACAACAGCTTGGTGCAGTGACAGCTTATTTTTATTTGACAGAGTGAGGAAACATTTTCACCAATAAAATTATTCATATTTCAGTAAAGAAGAGGATCTGTGATTTGTCCCGACGTATTTCCTTTTACTTAAGCAAGACAGAGCTTACTCCACATATACCTTTACTATATTTGTTATTTCAGTAAAAATGAGTCCTCCTTAATGTAAATGTGTCAGTCCAAGGCTTTGAACAGCTTGGCTTCTCTGCTCTGTTACCTCTTCTGGACCTTCCCCGTTGCAGTTCCTATTGATATTTCACAGAGAAATTCAGGCTTTATGGGCTTACGTTTCAAAACTCACAAATCTCCTGGCTTGCCAGTTGCCAATTAACTTGAAGAGTAGGCCTGTATCCTCAGAGAATACAGCATGTGGTACTGCAGTTTTTAAGGCACCAAGGAATAGGCTAATATTCTCTCTGTAGACCATTCTGTGAATATCAGTAGAACACTTGAGTAGATCAGCATCCAGTACTGTACTCTGCCTGGGTATTTGTTTTTTTTAAATCAAGGGCTCTTACTGTCAGGGCACATTGCTGTTATGAACATGTGCAAAAAATAATGTGTTTTTTGGGGGGTTGGTTTGTCCTAGGAGCAACAAAGACTAATTGAATGTTTTTGAGAATACACACGAAAAAAGGTTTGAGGTAGGCAGGTATTGGATTGGCAGTGCAGCTGTAACCAAACGCAATCTCATGCTGACTTCTACGTGAAATATGTAAGTAGAACATTCTGGATGTCTAGGCCTCAAGGTTTCAGATCTCTTCTTTGATGGTTAAACTTTCCTTGTTGTAATGGGATGTAAGGAGACTAATATGTAATTTGTGAAGAACACATCCACATACTGTACTTAGGAATTAAAACCTTTAGCAGCGTGAACAGAAAATGAGTAAAAGCCGTGGGGTTTTATAAACACATATTACCTTGAGCAGTGGGTTTAGAAGAGTGAGGCAGACACAGCCGTCAAGAGCTTGTCTCATATTGGAATTTGTTTTCCATATCATTTCATATTGTAGCTTTCTGACACAAGTACGGCATTTTTTTTTTACTCAACTGCAGCCCATTGTTTTCAGTTCCAAATTAAAAGGTTGCTGCAGACAAAAAGCACGACATCTGCACAAGCAGTTTAACATAAACTTATTTATGTGGCCGATTGCAATATAATCTCCCCCCCAGCTATGATCTGAATGGAAGGTAAATAGGACAGCAAACATGTAATTCCATTTTATAGTCTACATATTTCATTCATGGTGGTGGGCAATGACAGTGACAATCACATATTAAAATTGTATCTCCTTCTCTAATTAATTTGGAAGAGTGGCCTATGCCTTAAACATAAAGTGTAGTGGTATAATTTATGTAGATCATTTGGTTTATTGACACTGGCTTTATTTTTGTAAGGCCTTCAAAGGTTGTAGCTCTACTGTTTCTTGGCAACATCGTGTTATCCGTAATGGAACATCACAGATGAGATATTTAGTGCTTATTACAATTCTGCTAATTGGCAGACAGTGTGTTGACATCATTTCTCAAGTCTGGACAAGCCTAAGTGATAATAGCCAATCCTGAGCATAATTAATTTGCCTTGTTTTCAAGGGTTATCTAGCCATGTAGACGAGAATGTACAATCTCAGCACTGAGCCACTGAGCTGATTTATAATAGTGGAATACTTTCAATTAAACAAACTGGATGACAGACTGACTGCAAATATTCTGTACAAGAAGTAAATTGTTCTCACATCTGTGATTTTAAGTAACAGTTTTTAACATCTTAAGACCCTGCTTGAAGCACATACTGTATTCTTGTACACTGTAACATACAACTTAAAACCTATATACAAGCCTGTAGAACAAAAATACAGAGAAATGCGATCTGCATTTTCTGTTCCTCAAAGATTACTGTGAGTTTTCCTGAGATATCTTATGCAGTAATTTATCATCAAAGTGTACGCAAGTTTAGAAAGGGATCTGATTTCACTTCCATGACTAATGATGGTCGCACTACTGTACCAAATTAATTTATATATTTTGCTTGTCATGTGAATACTGCTGCTGAAGTCAGTAAGGATTTGGCCTTGATTTAATAAAAATCAGACAGCAGTTATAGCAAGGTCTGCTACAGTTCAAGATCGGTTTAAGTCAGTCCAATAATTTTATAAGAACATAAAACCAGTTCCAATTGAGTGGAGCCATTCAGCCCATTCATCCCATTTGGTACTTAAAAGAGCTAATTGATCCTTTCCAGCTGTTTCTTGAAAGAAACCAGGGCATTGTCTTCAAACAGCATAACTGGGTATCTTGTTCCATAGTCTTGCAACCCTGTCGGTAAAGAAATGCCCTCTGTTATGTCAGTTTGCATTTGTATGTATTTAGACTAGAATACATACTGTATGTTAAAGAAATGAATGGTTTGCATCAATTAAACTGGCACGTGTAAATAAACATCTTTGTTAGCAGATGATCCTATCTGCCTAGAATTAAGTTCTTATCACGACACTGAAGCAGACCTCTCTGTACAGGAGAGAGAATCAGCTGTGATGTCATTAGCAGTGTACACCTTCAGTACTGTACACACCAGTTATATTATTCTTGATATTTGACACATTCTTTGAGTCTCAATTAAGGTTTTACACAAGGGTCCCGTGTTCAAAACTCTAAGATACTTAAGTCCCCTCAGGAAGCCATAGGGATTTAAGTGTCCAAATCAGGACTTCCCATTCCAAGTCCTCCTGACCCCAGTGTCTGCTGGGTTTATTCCAGCTCTTGATTACTTCACAAGATTCCAAATTTAAGTAATAATGTCATTAGATATTTGGGCTTTCACCCATAGGCATTTTTAAATGTATCTCTTAGGTATTTACAGTATACTGTATGTATCATGAAAGGTTCAGCATTTTAGGAGCAGGAAACTATTAAAAAGGTCCAAACCTTTTAAATGTATCCCTAAATAAATACAGTATATGTATCACGAAAGGTTCAGCATTTTAGGAGCAGGAAACTATTAAAAAGGTCCAAACTGTGTCCAGTATTTTTAAAATCCGAACAGATTTATAATAAACAGAGATGACCTGCTCTTCCAGGTGCCCGCATATATTCTTCACAAAACCGAAATACAGTACAGTAACTTATTTTACCATTATTTATAGTTCTGTAATCTACCAAATATAACATTGCAGAAACGTTCAATGTAATATCAGATATTATGGTCCAAAATCAAAGAGGGATTCAAATTTCCAAGGATATCAGACACTGCTTAGAAAACAGTTCTGAAAGGACTATTTTGTGTTTCAAACTTAATTTGATTGAAACTCGTAATTCCAAAACAATTTTTGTAAAAAAGGTCATTTTTAAGTTGTAGGCTGCACTTTGACACCTATTCAAAACAGCTAAGGCTGGAGGAGTGACGTCTTACTGTGTCAGCTTCCAAAAACTGCACAGCCTTTCCCCGAGTGGAGCAGTGCGTCATGTGCATTCAACCTTATTTCCTTCTTGAAGGAGATCTGCTGTGGGCTTTAAGCTAACTTGAGCTATTATAAGGAGAAAGAAAAATTAACACCAAGTTAAGCAGCTGTATTCCTCAAGCTCAGTCCTGCCTCACTAACTCTGCATCCAGCCCCACGTCTTGAGCAGTGAAAACACATTATTCTGGGTAAATGCCCTGATGTAATTCTGTGTCTGTCTTGTGTACAGTATACAGTCTATTCACATTTACCCTGCCTTCCTGCTGGATGTTTGATTTGAAGCACGAAAAAAAAAAGAAATGCAGTTTTTTTTAAACTGTCAAGATTAAAGCCATTGGTATTCAGTTTGCTTGTCTGTACTTTGATATACAGTAGTACTCAAAACCCAACTTTTTATAATTTTCATTGCACTTTAAATTACTGATGAAATAGCTGCTAATATTTTTCAACTTTTATTGATCACATGTGAGTCAGTAATAAAGAACATTCTGTACAGATGAAAGTCAAGCCCAAACACCCATTTCCAATAATCTTTCATGAAGTAATAGATCAATACTGCTTTATAAGCAGCTGGCTTTATGTAAAGATTACACTATCATTTGTTCCTCAGTAGCAGCCTAAGACCCATATTTGGTTTTGTATTACAATGGGAAGTTAAACATTTTCTTTTTTTTAGAGTGATTGCTGTTTCCATGGCATTACTGATAATATGGAAACATAACATTTATTTAAGACTCATAGTTTTTAACATTCACGCCCTTTTAAAATGATTGTATAGATGTAATTCCATTTAACTAGTATAGTTACAATAGAGGTAGGCTGCAGATGTTACCTCTTAAAAATTACAGGGACTATTTCAGCTCATATTAGTCTAATGGTGTGGTCTTATGCACTGCCATGTAGATTTTACAACACATAATTGAGCCTTTTAAAATTTAAATTTAAATTTTGATTTTGCTTGGAATAAAATAATAAATGGAGGTAAGTATATTTTCCCTTAATATCAGTATGATAGTGTAGATTTAATATTTACCTATTCACTGCTTTCACAGGATTTATAGAAGTTAAGATTTTTAAATAAGCTTGATTTTAAAACTGCTTTTTGCTAACTTCTTATTGAACCAATTAGATTTTGTAGTTATTTGGGTACTAATTGGATTAGTCACTAATCTAGGAGGAGTCAGAAATAGTAATCTACTTTTTTCCCAGGCCACACGTGTAATGCTTTAAGTGGTATACTTGCTAAGCAGTACAGTCACGTATCCAGACCACTTCCTAGTTTCTTAGACAGGATAACCTTTTGTATTTTGTTTTAATGTGCAAGTAAGAATTCTCATGTCTCACTGTGACCAGAAGATGATCAGCTAAATTAGATGTGAGTTGCTTAAAGAAGTAATAAAACCCATTGATGATGTTTGTTAGAATCTCCAATGCATTTTTACAAGACTTCGTCGGGGATAATTTGGAATAAAAGTGGACTAGCAGGAAAACTAGTGGTTGGACTGTGGACTGGGAATATAGGCTGTGGGGGAAAAAAACAGGCTTCTGAAGAACATTTTCCTCTCTGTGCTTGGATTGTCATCTGCGGTTAACATTGTACTCACTGATGATGCCAATGACTATAAGTCACTCCTTTGTTTGGGTCACAGGTAAAGAACATTTTGTGATTTTAAGACTTCAAAGACAATTTAAAAACAAAATGTTTACTCTGGTAGTTGGGTGCTGGACAAGTATCTTCTGCGTGGTGGTTGCAATTCTCTGACAGATCAAGATTTTAAATTGTATTAAGTATGATGCTTAATAATGACCAGATTTAAGTTTTATTATAATATTTTATGAGTATATTAAGTAATATCGCAATCACATAATGATTCTTTGTGGTGGTCCTTGATGTACAGTACTAGGCTGTTTACTTACTAGAAACGTTACATTCATTTTCAGCATATGAACCAACAATCTACTTGCAATACTAATCCTATAATAATATACTGAGGATCAACATTTTACCTTTAAATCAACTGTAAATTTCAAATTTTATGAGAAAAAATAAAAAGCCATTGCAAGTATGCTTCCTATTATATATAAAGTTTATTTTGTGTCACCGATGGGCTTCAGATGGCTTCATCTGATTCACCTCATCTAAACATTCAAATTTCAAGAACAAAACTAGAAGCTGTTTTTTTTGTGGATGCAGTTTTATTTTTTGTTTGCAAAGAATTTCACATGATGCCTGAAGAATCTGAATTAGCAGATGCAATAGCTAGCTTTTAGTTTAAAAAATATATACCGTTTGGAAATGTTAACTGTTGTGGGCAGCCAGCATAACACATGCTTGATTTAATCCTTCCACACACACACACACACTGGTATTTACTAAATCTTCGACCTACTTTGAATTCTGTTTGACCCATTTTGTTTCTCATAGCCCGCTAGTGACTGGTCTGCCACACTGGAGATTTTCCTTAAAAACCTGTTTCAGTACTGAACTTTAATTAATAATGAATACACTTCTGATGTCCTTACTGAATGTGTTTTTATGTAATACACTCCTTCATTATTGCTGAACATATAGATAGATACTTTATTGATCCCGTGAGGGAAATTGTACCCTAATATCACACCGATAGTGTTTGGAAGTTGTACAGCTTTATGAATGAGCTGATCCCTTAAATATGCAGAGATGGGCAACAAAGATAATTCTCAAATTTGGCTTTTTCCTGCAATTTCTTTAGTTTAAAGCTCAGGTTTTCAGAGCAGAATTGTTTTGAAAATGAGCCTAACAGCAGGACATCATCAATATTTCAATCTACTGTAATTTTCTACCAAGACATTACAAAAATATCTCTCAGGCGTTAACATCATTTTTAGCATATTTAAGGCAACTACAGACAGACATGTATGTAGTTTGAATCCCACATGGAATTACCATATAAACATGTCATAAGAAACAAACTTTGCACAAGGAGTGGAGACTCATCTAATTTGGTCAGGTAGTGTTTTGCGAGTTCGGTTACTAGTAGATAATTTTAGTTTATATTAATTGCACCTTACAATGGAAAATTGCCTGAACATTGTCATATAAGAATATGAGATATATATGAGAGTTTGAGGCATAACATTTTGGACTTACAGTATAAACTCAAATGCGATCTGCTAAACAGCATCTTATCAAGAAGAGCACAATCAAACTGTTTTCCAGGAACTCAGATATTACTCTGAATATCCCTATAGCCTGTTAGGAGTCTGAAGGCACTATATACTGCTTTGCATATTACAAATAACACTAAAATGTGTTAAAAAATAGCTAAGGTGTTTTTATTTTAAAATGGATTTTACAGATATCTGTTTCAAGCATGAGGTATTGCAAAATACCTGAGATAATTGATCAATAAAATAAACCTGACCAAGGGGAACACACAGTATTTGAGTTTGAACAGCAATGGTGATATTTTGTATTTTTTGCTCTTGCATATAATAAGGGAAAGTAAAATCTGTGCACGCTGTGTACACGGTGTGTGTATTTGGTCATTTCTATCCTGCCAGTGCTCCTACTGCAGTGTAACTAACACTCAAAGCGTCAGCAATGCGATATTAAGGACAGCCACACACAGGGTTATTATTAAGCAGGTCTCCGTACAGTTCATTGAGATGCACCATCCTCGGGTTCTGCCGTGACATGTATAAACCAAAGGTGTTGGTTAAGGACTGTTGTTTAAAGAATAAGAGTTTTAATATGCTGTTTAACACAGAGGGATAGGGATACCTGATAAATGATTAATGCTAGTACTGTTTACAGGAGGCACACTACTGTACATTATGAATACTGTGATCTAATTGCAGCAGTATTGGTAAATTTTTTAACGTACAGTGCTAGTCTTAAGCTTATGTGGAGAAGCTCACCGTTTTCCTGTCATATAATCCTTCTTAATGTTGATCGACTGCCATTGATTACAATTGATTTACAAAGGCTATGGCTTTTTACCTGTCTTGTCATTCATCACTCTTCTGATGTTTCCTCACCTTCACAGGAACTGCAATGGCTGCAGGTGTCACCCTGATGAATGACCTGCCCAACTCAATGGCTGAAGTTAAAAGCGCAAATCATTTTCAAGAGATGGAACCAGGTGGGCTTAATGCTTACAAGGTGTAGTAGAGGACTGGAATCTAACAGGTCAAAACACTGAAAAAGAAAGTCACATAAAAATTACATGTCCAGCATAGAACTTCCATTGTTGGCCTAACTGCACCATGTTTAATTCTGCAGGGTTTTTGATTCTGCTGGTTACTTAATGTTTCTTAACCTAAAACATATCAGAAACGTTTGGATTTTAATTTATCTATCAACCGTTATTTCCTTGCCAGCTATTATCATAGAGTGCAAGACTGCACTGTTTTTTTTGTAATTGAATCGTTATTAGAAAAATTAGTAAACAATATGCACTGAGGTGAACATTTAGAAATAGAAATTAGCCTCCGTTGTTTTGGTCTTTCTCATGTGTGCTGATCATATAAGCTTCAGTTATATTACAAGCTTCTTACACACAATGTTTAACTATTACTCTTAGTTTATCTTGAAAAATGCAAGGTAAATTGAATAAGTTCAGACATGAATGAAAGCAAAAGAAGATAAAAATTCAAGGGTGAAGTTAACAATTATTGTTACAGGAGTGAAGATCAATTATTTTCTAACCGTGCCTAAAAAATGCTGATTTTTAAGAGACTAAGCAGAGAGCATTATAGCAGAAACTCCAAGTAAACTGTCAGATTCACCTAGTAGAGACTTTTTATCCAGCTGTGTAAGTGTGCAGAATTTGACTCAAAACTGCCTCTAACTGGTGGCTTAGGAGTTGGTCGTCATGGAAACGTTTCAAGCACTGGTGATGAGCTGATAGATTGTATTGGGCCTTCATAACACTTTTGTACCAACGGGCTATTGTACTTAGATGATTCACTGTGTGCGGAGAGTCATTCTGACTCTCGGTGTCAGTTTGAATACAGACTGTGGAGGAGGAAAGGCGCTGAAATGCAGGGTCCCAGCCGCAAGTCCCTCGCCGTAGAGTTTGTGAACAGTTTCTGGAAGAAGCGGAGGCACTCAGCCTCAGATGTCCTCCTCAGAGCTGTTCAGAGGCGACGGAGCTCGGCTGTTGAAATGCTCTCTTCTTCCTCGCGTCGGGTTATGTTGGCTGTGAGCATGACCGAGGCACAGGCAGACCCGAATGGAAGGAAACGTAAATGCCATGGGATGGGTTTGCTTGTCTTATTTGGAAAAAGGCAGACAACTGTGCTTTGTGTTTTTTCGTGTTGTTTTTTCAATGACTAGCTTTTCTACTGTGTATCGTAAATACACACTGTAAAACTGTAATTCATGGGAAATGAATCCTGAATGTTTTGTTCGCTGTGGAATCACTGAGTGTACATGCAAGGTGCATAATGGAAGTGATGAGTCATCATCGACATATTGATTTTGTTCTTTTAAAGCAAGCGTTTCGGTAGAGTTAATGTGTACCACATTGAGCCTTGTGCTCTTAAATGCTGTGCTTGTAAGCTCAAGTGGAGAGCTGCGTCAGTGTGTGGGCTGCAGAGGAAAGGTAAAGGTTAGTTCCACACTGAAAAGTGGAAAGAAAAAAAGTTTCAGGTGCAGAGTCTTCTTCCACACCTGAAGGGAGCTAAATATTTTTCAGCATGGAATTTACCTCTTTTCATTCATCTGTTTCCAAAAACATTCCTCTATGAGTCTCGGAGGGCACTGCAACTCCTCAGACTGTAATGTGAGCAAAGGAGATCTGAACATATCTAGGCCTACAGCATGCAGAAAAACACAATACAGTAACTGTAAAAGACTAATGCTTCACGTATTTAACCATGTGAAATCAGTACAAAACAAACGTGCGCAGAAAAGAATAACGGATTTACCTTTTTCCTTTTTATTTAGCCAGCACGAGAATCCCAACTGCAAAATATACCAAAGTTGGAGAGACGCTGCGACATGTCATCCCAGGTCACATGCAGTGTTCGATGACCTGTGGGGGCCGTGCCTGCAAGTATGAAAACCCATCACGCTGGAGTGACCAGGAACAAGCAGTCAAAGGCCTGTATTCCTCATGGTAACCAACATTTCTAATTCTCACGCGTTGTCGATACACTACAGCTTTAGAAAGGAGAAGACATCATGACATACCCAAACGTCAATGGGTTATTAAAGTGGAGATTAACTTGGGCACAAGGCATTTGCTGCTGAGAAACATTTCTAGTGCTAGAGGTTTTAATGTTTCCCACCAGGATGGAGTAATGTCATTTTTGTTAGGACGAGGTATCACAATCACTTCCGAGCACAGCTGTTGGTCCACTCTGTGAGTGTGAAAAGTAAATATTGTATTTCCCTCATGGTTTCAGGATAACGGACAACTTGCTGGCAATGGCTAGGCCTTCGACAGAAATCATTGAAAAATACAACATTATTGAACAGTTTCAAAGGTACAGCTTTTGATAATTTTAGCAATATTTTGAAGTGTTCATTTTATTTCCATTTTATTACTTTGTGTGGTCATATTTTCTGCTTTTGTCTATAGCTTGCTATTAAAATATAAAGACAAATAATTAGAGGTATGTGCTTATGAAATTGTCCAGCAGTGATAGATGGAGGAAACAAGTTTTCCTATCCACTGTTAAAAACATTAATTTGGATAAATTGTAAACAAATTAAAGAGTAATTGCACACACTTGTCAACTCATCAAGATGAAGGAGAAATGTTACATAAACGGAAAAGCAGCTCCAAATAAATTCTGCCAACATCGTCAGACCGTCATAGAATATGTCATTTCTATTAAAAATAGATACACTTTACAGTGTGGACTGGCACAGATAAGCGAAGCCTTTAATAAACTAATAAAAGTAAGAAAGTTCTCTGTCAGACTGTGATATACTCTTTAACAGTCTTTCAGAGATATGTGATGTACTGTAGTTGTTACCTGTAACATGGGAAAAGCATGTACTGGCCTTCCAGCAGTGGTGTAAGTCAGTATTGTAATTACTGTCTTGTTGTGGTCCTTTGCTGATTCAGATATGGTGTAAAGACCATAATTAATCTGCAACGCCCTGGAGAACACGCAAGCTGTGGGAATCCAGTAGAGCAAGATAGTGGTTTCACTTACCGGCCAGAGACATTCATGGAAGCTGGAAGTGAGTCACTTTGTCCTCTTGTTTCTAATGTTCACTAGCACACTCACTAATGGATTTCTGCCTATTCACTGAGGATCGAGCCTAATGATCTACTGCTTGCAAGGTATTAATTAAAAGCGCACACTAAGCATATTCAATTAAATTAAAAAAGATGAATATGATCATATCATATATGTATGATATAAAAAGATAAAAGGGTATTGTCCTAAAACAATACCAATGCTCAAATAAAATAAGGCTCAAATGGAGATTTGGAATAGTTTTTGTCCTTTAGATCTACTTAAGTATGTGGTTAAGTATATAACAGCGCTACTAAAATGTATAGTTCTACCAATCAGATCAATTCCAGAATTTAATTACAACCAATTCCCTGAAATTCAGCTGATAGCAGAATCAATAAAGCAGTTGAGGAGCTGGCTGTATCAAAATTGTGGAATGGAGCAGAATGGATGTTCATTAACTCTCATACAGAAGAGAATTAATACATCAATGAGATTACAACTTCAGCTATCCGTGTTCATTTCACGAATGGTATGGGGCCTTTCAGTGAAACAAGTTAATATAATATATAATGCATACCTGCAAAATGCAAAAGTACTGTAATTAAAATTCTCTTTAGTATTGAGAAACTGTTAAAGCAAATAGTATGTATATTTAAATCAACACATGCATTTTCTTTCTTTTAGTTTATTTCTATAATTTTGGATGGAAAGATTATGGTGTGGCTTCTTTTACCACTATTTTGGACATGGTCAAAGTCATGTCTTTCGCAATCCAAGAAGGGAAAATGGCTATTCACTGTCATGCGGGGCTTGGGAGAACAGGTAAGATTTTTAAATAACTATGTCAGATGTATAGATCAAAGAGCCTTTCTTTTAGAAAACCAAGACACTTTATTCCAAGTAATCAAGCTTAGCTGTCTTAAGTGAGGTCCACTTGCATCACCACCATAAGGTAATTAAGAAACAGCCATATACGGTAAACTTTAAAAAGAGCACTGCCTGTTGTCATACTGTCATGCAAAAGCAAATCAGATCTCCTAATCAGATCTGCATTTCTTTTCCTGCAGGTGTTCTGTTAGCCTGTTATTTAGTTTTTACGACAAGAATGAGCGCGGACCAAGCAATTCTGTTTGTGCGGGCTAAAAGACCGAATTCAATTCAGACCCGAGGACAGTTATTGTGTGTCAGGGAGTTTGCCCAGTTCCTGATCCCCTTAAGAAACATTTTTGCCTGTGCAGAGCCAAGAGCAAATCCCGTCACCCTGTCCCAGTACTTGACACGCCAGCGTCACCTGTTACACGGCTACGAGGCGCGCCAGCTCAAAAACGTGCCAAAAATTATTCAGCTGATCTGCAAGCTACTGCTAGACGTGGCTGAAAACCGCCAGGTCATCGAAGAAGAGATTTTAGAGATTCCCGACCTCTCTGCAGAGATCGAGAAAACGGTCTCTCAGCAGGCAATCCAACAGCTCGACAAAGAATTACTTGGGAAAGGCATCACTGTGGCGTCAAAGCGGCTGCCGAAGGGGCCTCCAGAGATGCCCAATGATTCTGTGCTTTGTAGCGAGCACGAATTCGACCCCCTTTGGAAGCACCAGAACGATGAACGCCTCCAGCCACTCTCTTACCTTCGGAAGCGCCTTTGCTACAGTGACTCTGACCTGAGGAGGTTGGGACCCTTCATTAACCAAGGAGGGAGCCCTCTGCACCTGCCTGCCAGCATGACCTTCTTCAGCTCCCTGAGTAAACACTACCTGTCTCAGAACAACCTAGCGCAAGCTTGTGATTCTACCGAGACCCCCTTTGCGCCCTTGCCAAGTTCAGAGAACGGCAGCAGCAAGCTGGATCCTTTATTCTGCTCGTCGAGCGTTTGGGACCAGAAGAAGCTCATCAGCTCCGTTGAACGAAAGAAAGGTTCTCCCCTCTACCAAAGGCGAAGGCAACCCAAAGAAATACAGCGCAGCAGAACCTTCTCGTTGGGGTCCAGTGAAAAGAGCAGGCAACAGGAATCCGGTCGGTCACTGGCTGATAGAAACCCATTGGCTTCTGTCCACAGTGTGGAGTTCGATGCAGAAACCCAGCAGAAAGACGGCAGCGCAGATGGTAAAAATGCCTGTCTCTTCCAGATAAAAGACAGGTCCAAGGCATCAACAGCAGTCTTGGACGCAGTGTTTCAGTGTTGGGATGAAGACACAGACAGGTCAGAAGAGATACCGTGCATTACACTGCAGTCTGAGCTGACTCTTGAATCCAGGAGAGTGCTGGTAGCTCGAGCGCTTGCAACTGAGATGGACATGGATGGGGAGGAAGACTATAAAGATAAAGTTCTGAACTGGCAGGTACACCAGTTTGTGCTTCTTGAATAATGTAAATGATGCCGTCCTTTCCTCATATGTAATATAACGTTTGCCCCCAAGATTTGAAATTTGCCACTTTGACATACAATATTGTCAAATTGTTTTGAGTAGTTTTAACACTCCCTGGTGCTATTGTGTGGTTTCACAATACTAGTTCAGGCAGCCCGTACTACTCTATCAGACCAAAACAGAGGTCAAGGACATTCGAGTATTTCTCAAAACCTGCTGGAAAATGTGATAAATAATGATAAATCCCCAATTAAAGCCCCATCGGGAGTAGCTGCAGAGCGAGAGTGTCAATAACTTGTTCTAGAAGTACGTAGCCCGGGAGTACGCTCCAGTTTCCCCAACCAATTGCCTCTTGATCCCGCTGCTGCTCAGGAGACGCTGCCCCCCAGGTGTAGCAGAGCCTGTGGGGTTTAGAACTGGAGCTGAAACTGTTCCCGCCAGGCTCCCTTAGTGATCTGAAACGTGCTGTTGGCAGCAGTATCCTTTAGGAACGTCTGGAGTCAAAGTCCCTACAGCTTTGCGACTTGTATATGCAGGACAGATATGATGCGTTAACTTGCTCATTTTCTGTGTTCAAGGATTATGTGTGAGCCAGTAAATTTGAACTCTGGCCTCAGTTTGGCATAGGACATTAAGGTATTGTGCTATTTTGTATGACTACAACATTTTGTATTACCTATATGACTCCAAGAGAATTGGGTTCAGATCCCAGAATCTGGAAAGTTGGAGATGGATGCCGTGATCACTTAGTTTGATAATGCAACCGAACCAGAAAAGCCAATGGAAGGGTTCTTTTCCTTTTGGGAAGGGTGAAGGCGCACTGGAATGGGTCGAATTGTTTGTAAAGCATTAAGATTCCAGCTCCATCTCACAAGCCTTTGCTGTCCTGACTCTTTTTATCCTCAATAAGTCTCCTCATGCAGCCTCTGGCAGACTTTGTTCAGAGCAACAGGGGTTAGAGTGTTCGATCCATTACTTTGGGATGAGGATCTGCTCTAGGGGCTGGGTAATATTGATGATTAGGAATTGCAAGAGCATGTTGTCCTATTTAGGGCAGTTTGATGGAAACAGCAATCCATTTTGCATACATTTAATATTCCAGTTGCTGTAAACCTGCATTTCTAAAACCTGCCTTACAGCTCTACAGGACTTGTGAATGTGAATGAATGTGAATCCCAGAAGAATAATCCGTAATCCACAATGACTGAAGCAATACATTGTTGTCAATAATAATACTTTTTTAAAGTCTGGCTCAGAAGAGTATACAGTAGTTGCTCTATTTTGCACAACTAAAGTACTGAATAAGGGATTGTATTCTGCAAGACAGTGGTGTGATGTAGGATTGTCTTTGCTTTGCAGAAGGAGCTCAATTCCAAGGAGGGTGCTTGGGAGAGGATATGCACTGAGAGAGACCCCTTTGTACTCTCTGGTCTGATGTGGTCTTGGCTCGAGCAGCTGAAGGAGCCTGTTATAACCAAAGAAGATGTGCAAGCACTGAAAAATAAAAGTATAGATCCCCATAGTGCTCTGTACTCACTGGACAAGGTCAGAGACATCCACGTTTTTGTCACAGATTGCAAGCTCATGTACATAGTTCATACATTGCCAAATCGTTTTGTATGTATTTAATTGTGATTAGGAACTGACTGGGTGGAAGTGTAAATCCTTGAACTGGAAAGCACGACAAAGACCTAAAGCTATAGAACCGCAGTTTAAATAAGCAAAATACCAAATTGTTCTGTATTTTGACAGAGCTGGATTTTTGCGCCATTTATTTAACTTCCTTTCCTGACGAATGTACTCTTCTTTTTTTTTTCTTGCTTAGGGGCCTCATCAGACCTTGATTTGTATTCTAGACTGTTTAGCACATGTACAGACAATACCAGAGGAAGTGGAACAGGCTTTTCTTCAGCGTACCATAAGAGCTTTTACCAGGGTAGGTTAAGGCAAGGTGGTGATGTGCTTGGTAATTCCCCCTTTTTATTCACTGAAATATAATTTAAAAAGCTCCAAATTTTACAAATATTTTAAATTTATGTGAACTTAGTAAAGAGTTATAGTAGATATACCAAGACAGGCATATTATATTAAAGTCAAATGTTAAAATATTTAAAGTAGCACTTGCATTTTATTTAATTAACCATTCACTGATAATATATACCCGATGTGACATAAAAGAAAAGTAGTTTTTTATGCAATGAAACGGGATGAACTACAGTTGGGTGTAAGGGACACACATTGCCCAATCCTAATGAAGTTTCAGTACAGCACACTATTTATGTGCCCAAGGCTTTCAGAACCATTTAATTGTTTGCGTTCATCTCCCTTGCGGTCTTTATGTCAAACAGGGGTGTTCTACAGGTGCTCAGCAGGTAATCGCTATACTATAAATTTACTATAGAGCATGACAGGTTCTTTTGTTCTCTGCAGATTGGATTGGATTCTGATGACGGGCCTGTGATTTATAATACCATGAGAAGAATCTTAACACCGGTTTTGCACGAGATGAGAATACAAGCAATGGAAGAGGCAGAGAATGCCTGTTACTGTGTTCATGTTCCTTAAACTTGCACTGGTGGCGATCAGCATGCTGGGCTCCCCCTGGAGGGAGTGCAGAACAGTGCCGAAAGGGGCACGACCTTAAAAAGTGAATAATCCCAGATGCTGAAAATGAGTCCACTGCAGAAACGTTGTCTGCTGCTATTTATCTTTTTGTTGTTGTAGTTTTTAAATGTGGTTCAAAAAGACGCAATGTTTTTCAGCATCAAGATGTGATTGTGTTTGCAACTATTTATTTTGTTTCGTATTCAACTCCCCATACTGCCATAATATTTAAGTGCCACAATGCTATGTTGAGAGGTTATTTTGAATGCACTGTATGTGAATAGTGTGTAAATGTGTCTTTTATCAATTCTGTGAACTTATATTTACAGTATCCAAGTGTACCATCAATGTCGACTGTTCGGTTTCTGCAATTTCTGATTGTTAGAAATTCTGGGGTGTCAAACTTTAGTAAAATTCTGTATTACAGTGCTTGTTACATTTAGAATTACTTTTGTTAAAAATGAATAAACCATTTGCTACAGCATCACAGACAAAGTAGATAATGGTTGTTTTAATAAACTAATTTAAAAAGTAGAAAGTTGTAAAAAAATTTTTTTTTCCAGTCGTACCTTGGGGTATGTTGGCGAGACACAGTAACAGATAGTAACAGATTTTTATTTTAAACTTAAAAGTGATGCAGTATAAGGATCTGCCCTGCAGATTGTGAGAAATTCAGGATTTTTTTAATTGAAAACAGGGCCATTGCACTGCTAGAACAGACAGCAATAGACCATTGGAACTCTGACACTTTCAGAAGTTAAACAGAAAATAGCTGGGTGTGGCCATTTCTAAAGATCAGTTTCCAATGTGAGAGTCTGAAGACCTGTTGTGACACATATGACTTGCAGAAGAAAAATGAACACTGCTAAAAATAATTGAAAGTCAAATGCTCTCAGTATTGAACTGGTAGTTATGGACACAATTAACTGATTTCCACACGCCTATTTTGTATATACATCTTATCACTCTGATTCTTCACTTAATTAACGGGTTGATGGGTGATCTGCTATCTCATGGCGACACTAGATAAAAGGTAGAAGGTTAATCCTTCTGTCTTCAGCCCTTAGCTGTAGTGAATCTTTACAGTTTATTTATGTAAAATGAGCTTTAGATTCTACTGCAAAATGATCAAAAGTCTCTGAGTCCTGCCGTTTAAATGGAAACTTAAATAACAAGCCAGGGTTAAACGCACACTGAAAAGTAGAAGTTGCTACTTGTTTAACCACCTTCATCTTCAGGTGTAGAACAAGACACAACAGCTCAGCATTTTTTTCAGATCGGAATTAACCCTTTGCATGTTCCTTTGTAGCCCACATACTGTACTGCCGCAGGTCTTTCCTCCCATTAACTCCCACTCTTTCATCCCATGGCATTTACGTTTCCTTCCATTCGGGTCTGCCTGTGCCTCGGTCATGCTCACAGCCAACATTACCCGACGCGGGGAAGAAGAGAGCATTTCGACAGCCGAGCTGCGTCGCCTCTGAACAACTCTGAAGAGGGCATCTGAGGCTGAGTGCCTCCGCTTCTTCCAGAAACTGTTCGCAAACTCTACGGCAAGGGACCTGCGGCTGGGACCCTGCATTTCAGCGCCTTTCCTCCCAGACGCTTGATCATGAAATAAGATGAAAAATGAAAGGTTCAACTAGGTAGTTCTCTTGCGTTTCATCAACAGCCCTGCTTCAGTGCATGGATGTCTTCAAACTGTTTTGTGCATTGAACTGCCTTGTTCCTGGGTCTTTAACAGACCATGTGGTCTGTTAAACCTTGGCATCATAACAACTTGACAACTTTTTTTTTATCCTGGCACATGGTTTCACCACTCACGTATTCCCCTCCCTTAAGACGTTAACTATACCACCAGGGACAGTAATTAGCTGCAAGAGTTGTTTTTCTAAAAAGGGTGTCAACAAACAGTAGTTGCTAGGGAACCACCAAAAAAAAATCATCATACAGCCACCATGTGTATTCCAACACAACAAAGAAGTTCTGGAACACTTTGGGATGTTCTAGAACTACTGAGCAGCTCCTTCAACATCTCCTTCTGGTGTTTCAGGACATCAGCTGTTGAGAGCAACTACAGTAGCCATGGAAGGTCTCTACAAGGAGCTTTCCTGCCCTGTGTGCCTGGAGCTGTTCACCCCTCCAGTGCTGGAGTTGCCTTGTTCTCACAACTACTGCAAACAGTGCATCACAAAGACTCTCATCTCTCAGAACTGCACACACGTCAACGGTCAGTTCTTCTGCCCGATGTGTCGTAAGGTGAGAGGTCTCTTTAAATGTCTTTTGAATGTAGATGAGTGTCACTATGATCACCTGTTGTTTCAACTGTAATTGGGCACATTGTGGTGTGAAGAAGCACAGAGCCCAGTAAACTGTGGTTCACACCTACTTGAGAACTTACTCATTTACTCACACCAACAGTACTTGAAAACTTGTTAGTAATTAGTGTTATTACTAACAATGTGTTGCTTACTAATATGTTATTACCACTACCTATTAGTTATTGGTGTAACTAAGTACACCAGTTAATTACTAAGTTGACATAAATTATTTTCAATAATGGATCCAGTATTGGGCACAATAATACAAAACAAATGCTGATGCTTTGGAAAAAGTTCAAAGAGGAGTAACCAAAGGAGTTTCAAAGAGCATGTAGGTCTACACAGGTAAATATCAAAATTTTTTATCTGAATCAGAATTTTGGTAGTGATGCTACAGACGGTTAAACTGGAACCTTTATTGTGCACCTCGGGAACTAAAACACTGTTGATGTTTGAAATGTCAAAATATATTTATCACACTCCTACAGAGAGCCAGCAGATGTTGTCTGTCTCCATTACCATCACTCATTGGTTTTCGGTAACCACTCTCTCTGGAGAGGCACAGGGTACAAGGCAGTACTACACCAGTCTGTCACCACTGGCTCTCCAGTCTATGGCTGGGTGCAGACACACACACAGATGCATTCTGGGGTTTATAAAGTAATTAAGTATTAACTATTATATACTCAGAAATGGATGTGTAGTTCTCAATCCAAAACTCTTCTAGTAGCAAATGCATAATAATCTCACCTATTTTAATCCCAAAACCATCTGTTCCGCGGGGATACACACTTTTGTTTTCTCCAACTGGTACCTGGATGATAGTGCTACGTACAGATGGAGATGTATTTACTTTCATCCTGTGTCTGGCAGTCATGCAGAAAAAAAAGAAACGTCTTCAGAATCATTGTACCCTTAAAATCAGAAATGTTTACATTTTTGAAACTAGAAACTTTCACGTACACCACAAATTCTGACATGTGTTTTCTTCACTTGAGCAAGCCTATTTCTTTCTCAGGGCCTCAACACATATGGTACAGTATGGATGGCGAGTCTCAAATTCAAGGAGGTCTGAGGCTGAAACGTTTCTTTACCATGTCATCATAATTGTGTGGACCTGCTACGTTTTGCTCAAATGGATACATGCTTTTGTTGGCATACAAAGCCTTAGTTTGTTTCAGCCCCCTTAAAGTATTTCAGTAAAACCAATCCCCCATCTGCTGTCTGCTTTAAGTAACAAAGAATAAATTAGTTCTGTCATCACAAAATTCCCTTAATATGCAAAAAAGTAATCTATACTTAAATGCTGAAACTGGAGCGCTGCACACAAATGATGACTGCTCACTGGTGATTGTTATGACAATGGACCATTGCAGCTTGCTCTCAGGAAGTAAAGGTAATAAACTGAATTAGTATTCAGTTCAATTGTGAACCTAGATTATAACATACTGTACAACCTGCATTTTTTAGGTCACCTGCTTAAGGGGGAGAGGAATCGATGGGCTGAAAAGGAATGTCTTTGCGGAAAATGTCCTGGAGAAAATCAAGGAACATGGGATACGCCAGGAGAAAAGGGAGACCAGGCTAAAGTCACAAATCTGCAGCATCCATGAAGAGAGTATCAACCTGGTGTGTTTTAAGTTTACACCGATTTTCATTATCAGCTATATATCCTTGTTTGTCATTAATTTCTTTTTGCGGTTGAGGAAAGTGACCTTACTTCCCAATTATGCAGAATGTATATTTTCTGCCAGAGTTTCTTGCTGAAGTACAGAAATAGCATCATCATGGTTGGAGCAAATAAAAAGCAATTGTGAATATTCCCCTTTAGAGTGATGACAAGATGAATACAATTGTAATTGAATTTCATACACTATGGGACATCTGCCTTCCATCTGATACCAGAATTTGTTAAAACTGTCAACCCACAGAGAAATTATTTCAGACCAAGAAATACCTGGTACTTCAAAAGATAAATAAGCAAGCATTTATACAAATGGATACTATTTAAAACTTGGTTGTTTGTATGAAAGAGAGCATAAACGTTTTGCCCTGTTTCGCAGATGTGCCTGACAGATGAAAAACCAATATGCAGCATCTGCAAACTGTTTGGGGACCACCACACACATGATGTTACCCGATTGGCTGAGTTTTATCAGGAGAAAAAAAATAGTTTTTCCAAACAGATGGACAGATTGCTTTTCAAACAAGAAACAACAACAGAAGCCATTCAGGTACAAAAAGAATTTAGAATTCTAAAATAAGTAAAATGATGCACTTCTTGCAGTAAAGGAGTCTTTAAGAATGCTGATAACACACACACATGCTGTCCCCATCAGTCATGCATATAACACATTCTGAGTCTCTCTGGAGAAGATTAAACTATCTGTAGAAATAAGACCTACCGTGACAATTCTGATGTATCTGGATTTTTTAAAGCATTTAGGACTTTTTTCAATAATTCAGAACATTACACAAAGCCAAGAACTCACAAAGCAAATCGGTATGTCCATGAATTGTTACCAACAGTATGCGTATCTCTGGGTTTGTTATAGTTTACAGAAAAAGAGACTTCAACCACAACTGTTCAGGACTTGAGGCACATTTTCATTACTACTAAAACAGGTTTCTAAAACCTTGGAATTTCTGGTGACGTACGTGTTATGCAAAAGTTTTCTTCGTATTCAATAATATCGTTTTTTTTTCTTCTCAGGAACTACAAAACATACAGGATGATCTCATTTTAAGCTCCAAGGACATTAAGACATTAATAAGCACACTAGGGGAGAGCTTAGTGTGGGAGATCCAATACAAAATATGTACCTTAAATATGATGGTAGACTCTGAGTGTTCAGTGAAGTGTAACAGGCTACAAAAAACTCTCCACGAGATACAGCAGCCTCATCGGTTGTACACAAAAATGAAGAATCTTCTAGACAGCCAAGACAACCCTATTGAATTTCTGAAAGAGCAAAAAATTCTCAAAGATGAGGCAGAGCGGCTTTTGAGAGATGATAGGCTTCCACAGAGCCAAAAGAAGGAGGGCATTTCTGTTGGGAAGTATGTAGAGGAGCTGATGAAAGGCCTAGAGATAAAGGCGATTGCTGTATCAAATAGGGATAGCATTCTAAGGAAGATTGCTGAGGAATACAACGCATGGAGATCAGGCTGTTCCAACGTCGACCCTACCTCCTATGATGGCTTAGATCAGCTGATCAACAACACCGTGTCACTTTCATTAATGGGCCCGGACGAGACCAGCAGCAGTCTGGACTGGGAAATAAGCAGTTCCTCTGAGGAGAGTGATGTCGCCGAAGAGGCCAACGAGGCCGATAAGGACTAGGTAATGCAGGCTTACAGGCAATAAATTATACCTGAAGACCATTGAGAAGCAAAATTAACATTTAGTTGGCATGCGGCCTTATTGTTTTTCTCAGGTGTCAATGTCAATTCACTTACAGCCTAGCTCGCATTACCAATGGCTATTGTAACCATTTTATAAACTTAAAATTAAAGATAATTTTTCTCAGCAAAACTGTGGATTTCAGTCTTGGATTATATACATTAACATAGGAACGAGTACATTAAAAAACATACTCTTTTACACAATGTCCCTTTACTGAACATATGGTTTGTAACCTTTATCTACCTCTTACTTACCCATGTCATGTCTAATCATTCAGACATGAGTATGCTGTAGCTCTTTAAGGATGTTTTTCCTTGCCAACATTATTGGCTGATGCCAAAGTCCATTGCTCCAGTAATCAGAAACACCCTTTTATAAGTCTGTGTGTACGCTTATAAAATGTACACACATCTACATGCTCTAGCAGTTATTTTCATTAAAACAAAAATCACGGGCAACATGCCTTGAAAGAATGAATGAATTGCTTTACTAAGAAAAGCCTGTTTAATAGGAATTACAGCACCATCTGGTGTATACATGCGCAACCCCATGTTTAGATCTCATTCAGAAACTGTTTGATTCATTAAATCTTTTCAAGCTGGGAGTACACCCTAATCAAAGTCTTCTATACAGGACAGTGCTGGAAACTATTACTTTTAAAAAGTAATGTACTACAGTTATGTTAGTGATCATTTTTTTTAATTAGATGTGTTATTTTACATACGATCTATACACACAATGCAGATTTTAAAAATGATCAATTTAAAAATTTCCCTTAACTTCTCAATTTAAAAAAAAAAATGTAATCCTTTATACAAGTAACTTGTACCTACTTTTGAAAATAAATCTTCCCTAAACTCTATATTCAAAGTCTCGGAAAGAGGTCACAAAAAAGTTCAATCAAACATCAGACAACACCAGAACACAACCTCATAAAAAGCATTAGCATTTTGAGCTGCACATTTTATCTTACCCCAATTAATCATTGTGTGAGTTATTTGTTCATGCACAGTGAAGCGCTTTAATCATAGTACAGTGATAGTTTAATCACAATCCAGTGGAGGATAAAGTGGATCTACCCGTGTACATGTAGGTGCTTAGGCACCCCTTGGAATAAAAGGAGCTAGATCAATTACATTTTAAAGCGAATTATCATTAATACTAAAATGCATTGAAAATGTATCACGCTGTTAATTTAACACACTCATTTATTGTGGTATTAATACCTCACATAATATATATAACACAGGGCACCTCTATCGGACCCACATGTAATATTTGATGAGAATGGTATATCACACCTGTACTAACAGTGCAGATAAGTGTTGTGAGTAATATGCGTGTCACAAGTGCTCATTTTATTCTGACTGGGCGCAGTATATCTTAACATAAAATATTACTCATTGAAATCTCTCCACACCCACCAAGTTCAAAAGGAAGTGTGGTTTTACAATTGGACAAAAAAAGTGCTTCAAGCCAACGATATCCGGCAGTGCAACTCAGTCATTGATACATGCTTCAGTCATAGCATTTCCTCCTTTCCTCTGCTTGGAGCAAACATCCTATTACCAACTTGTCCTATTATACTGTACATGCTAGAAGCAATCGGAAAACAACTGGAATGCAGAACAGCATGGTGAGTAGATTGCATTATAGTTCTCCTTACACATATCTGTACCTTGCATAATAATCTATATTTCTTCTGTGTTTTTTCTAATAAAAACGACTAGCATTAATCCACACATTACACCACTGCCATGACAAGTTAATTTAACCTGATAGTAAAGCCTTCCACCTGAAAACTGTCATTTCTGAACAATTCCCACTTGTATCCGCCTAATTTTCCACCTGCAGCTCTACAGGACAGTACTTCCGTGTATTAAGGAGTTGTCGATGGAGAAAGTAGTGCATTTAGAACTTAAATAAGTTATCGTGGGAGAAAATAAGCATGCTTTCCTGCTGCTAATTCCTGTCCTAGGGAAATTTGTAGCACCTCCAGGTGGACAGCAAACGTCCACTCGCACTGCCTGCTGTGACACATGCCCATTCTCAAGAGATCCAGGGGAGAAAACTGAGCATATGTGGCTTCTGAAAAGTCACCTACACCTCTGAGGTATTATGATAAAACATACTGTATTAAAGCTGCCTACAATGCAACTTGACCATCCATCAATTCAGCTTCAATAACCGTTTAGTCCCGTATACTACAGGGTGGCAGGGAGCAGGCAGACAATGGACACATGGTGCTATTCACCTCGGATGCGAAGCTAGTCCACCAAAGGGCACACGATGACACAAGGAACGCGTTAACACGTGTTAACCCCGGCCCCGCCGTGCTGCCCCGATAATAACCAGCTCAAGCCAAATACAGTTTGATCGCAAGTGCAACTTGCTTCAGCTCCTACTGTACTCCTTACTGCAGCGTCATGCTGGGGGAACTGAAAACGAAAGCTATTTCACCACCGCTGCCCAGAAAACACCTCATGCATTCGTCAAAACCACAGAAATACCAACAATAAACGTTTTGCAGCTGTATGAACCGCAACCCCCCCCCCCATCATAAACCGGCCGATCCGACGTGGCCCCCGGCTGAAGTGTTTTTCGCCGGCGCCCAACCCCCCCGTTCAGTCCGGGGGTTGAGCCGCCCCCCCCCACCGCACGCCTTTTTTTCAGGGTACGCGTTCAACGTGGAGACGGAGGTGTGACTCGGTGCTCTGCAAGTTGCAACATCCCAGGCACATGTACAGTCTTATTATATTTTTTTTTGGGGGGGGAGGTTGATGCGCAGCCAACGAGAAGGCAGCGCGGCGAGCAGCTCCCATCCGGGTACTTCCCTCTCCGGGTTACTGTACTACAGTACAGAGACGCGGCGGCGACACTAGCAGGTAAGCGAGCGCCACGGGAGAGAGCAGAAAAATGCGGGGAAAGGGAACTTTCTTTTTATCCCACCGCCCCGCCACCGCTGTTAATGTACAACCAGAGAGCCAAACCGGTGATGGGGAAGGGGAAGGGGGGGGGTGGGATGATCGTACTTGGCTGGGAGGCAGAGAAACGCAGGCGGAGACGGTCCCGCACGGTAGAAGAAGTGTTGGTCCGCGTCGCGGGTGGAGGTGGCGATGGTGGTGCTCGCAGAAGAGAGAGGAGGGGGAGGAGGAGGAGGAAGAGGGGGTGGGGGTCCCCTCCGGTTTTTTTCAACCCCCCCGCCTCCCTCTTCTGGTACAGTTTAAATAGAAATGGGGGGATAATAGTAAATCTCAGCCCCCACGTCTGTGTGGAAAAAACCGCCATTTTTCCCCGTTCTAGGTTGGTAGGTTGGTTGGGGAGGAGGAGGAGGATAGAAAGACAAAGTAAAGCTGGAAAGTTTTTTTGTGGGGGGGACTATCAGTTAAGATATTCGCAGGCAGCTCGCTAGCGTTCATGTTTGGAGGGAGGGAGGGAGGAACAGGGGGGGTGTTATTGTATGAAAGACTCAAAAGGGGGTGGGAGAGGGTAGGTCCGTCCAAAGCGTGAAAGGTTACACGGTGGTGTGTGTGTGTGTGTCTGTTTCAACGGTGTCCCCGTTTGGTGAAAAATTCTTGGGTAATTTGTCCTCCCCCCTCCTCACGTCCGGGCGGGTCGCCGACCTCTTTCTGTAAAGGAACTGCAAACTAATGAGCTAATTTGTCAAGAGACAACTGCGCGAAATCTCACGGCGAGCCTGGCCGTGTGGTGCACGTCTTACCCCCTTTTTCCTTCTTCTGCCTCCACCGGGCAAGAGCACATTTGGACATATTTCTTGTTCCGTTTTTTTTTTAAAATCTGATCAGTGGGTTTCCCCTTTTTTCGGAAACTTACCTCGCCACTGTTTTGTGTGTTCATCCTATGGAGAGAAATGCTAGCTAAGGATCCCCCGTGTAACACCTGAATATCCCCTACCTTTTTTAAAGTTAATTAGCTGCTGGAGACCACAGGGGCATCTTACGGATTCGTGTCTTATTTAAAACGAAAAGTCAAGATTCCGTCAATCGTTTGTTTTATTGCTGGTGCAGTATTTTTTTTCCCTTCCCTCGCAATCAAGCTCCTGGCACAAATTACGGCAACTTTATTGATTTAGTGGGAATTAAATTCTTTTAATAGGTGTTAAGACCATGGTTTAAGCTTCTAGTATCTATACATGGGTGGGTGGGGTGTGTGTGTGCGTTATGATTGTCCACGTATCAAATTTACAGTATATTGCAACCGTGTGTTCATCG
This sequence comes from Lepisosteus platostomus, assembly GCF_059453375.1. Lineage (NCBI taxonomy): Eukaryota > Metazoa > Chordata > Actinopteri > Semionotiformes > Lepisosteidae > Lepisosteus > Lepisosteus platostomus. The sequence continues at coordinate 64,416,972 of NC_142616.1, read as the reverse complement.
CGATTCCACTACTTTTCCTTTTTTTTTTAATCAGTCACATTTACTTATCTTTACCTATTCAACCTATTTGAAGGCTGGAAGTCCCCGCCCCTTCTCCTTTCTGATTGGGCTTCCCGGACCGACGTGCGCTCTGTCATTGGTGAATACGGCTTGTCAGTTTGTCCCACCTCCGTCACTTCCACTACCAAGTTAGTGTGAGTGGGAGACCTTGGCCTTGCGGAGCTTGGATAGAGGGGGGAGGGGAGGAGTCGTGCCTCCTCCATAATTCTTAGCAATGTATAACGGAGACGGTGGAGACTGAGACCACTGTAGTAAAAATTATTAATTGCATGGATCAGCCTTACACGCACTCACACACACACATGTGTATAGAAAGGAAATCCTGTCCGGAATAGCAAAAAAAAAAAATCATTTGATTACGGCGAATTCAAATCACACAGTACTTCAATTGCACGAACAGAGAGCACGTTAAAGGCCCGATTACCATATAAGTGTATTTATATAAAAGTAGTAAATGTGATAAAAAAACAATGAACATATCCAAATGCCGTGACATAAGGAAATCTAAGATTTTAATGCCTAATTTTGGAAGAAATTAATAGATTTAAATTTTAGTAGGTTTTGACTTCTAGCCTTGAAAAAGAGGGTTAAATTTCAAAGTGCCCTATATCCGTATCTGATGACATATTTTAATCAATTAATTTTAATTCACATATGCAAACAGAGCATTAATAATAATAATAATAATTGCTTACACTTATATAGCGCTTTTCTGGACACTCCACTCAAAGCACTTTACAGGAAATGGGGACTCCCCTCCACCACCACCAATGTGCAGCATCCACCTGGATGGATTAAGAAAAAAACACATATATAACTATTTCCTAGACTTCAGAAAATAATTTTCAAATGTATACATTTGAAAAAATATTGTAAGTTTATTTTCTGGTACTTACAGATTCTCAGTTTGTTTTTTTTGCTTTGTATTTACACTTAATGGAAGGCTTCTTATACCTTAGAAGTGGCCCTGGATAAGCACACCTGCTAAGAAAATACACAATTAAAATGCATGGATTTAAACTTTTAAGAAATCGATTTACGTGAGCTGCCATGAGCTGATGAGATGAGGTCACAGCCACCTGCATCTGAACACTGTCAGCTTCAACATGGTACACACGTGAGGAAAACAATCCTTAACTGCACTGCTTGTCCTTTACTATGCAATATGCTGTTCAAATTGTGCAATTTATAAATTATGATTTATGTCCCTCCTTCACACTGGATAAAGGCCAATTGGCACTGTAGGGCAGGTAGTTCTGCAGAACAATTCAAACTTCATTTGAATGAGATGAGAGGTGAATCTTTGCTGTTGCTGCATGGGATCTTAATGTATTCCTACTTATTTATTTAAATAAAACATTACATTAGCTGGGCTTTAATGTCTGCGGGGCAATGCTTGCACCCAATCGTACGTTTTGGAATTCCTGTACTGCCAGAGACTTGTGCTTTTCAGCTGTGCTGCAGCTCAAAACACAGAATAACAAGATGTAACAGAGGCTAAATTCATGTAAAGAGACTGGATTGGGAAGCTGCGTCTGCGTGCGCTTTCTGCAGAGGTACAAGTAGAGATCAATTCCAGACTGCAAAGTAAGTTTTTTAAACTCTGTAGCCAAAACTTTTCTTCTACTTTCTTTCGTTTTGTGTCACAGCATGAAAGATCTGTATAAGTCACACCGGGACATCATTTTCTCTTAAGAAAGTGTGACTGGACTGGAATGTCATATGGCATGAATCTTGTTTTCATAAGTTAAACCATTTTCTCGTCTTATAAAGCCCAAAGCTTTTTGATACGCAAAGCAAAGGCAACGACTGTCTAAGCACAGGTGCTAAAATGACTGAAATCACTAGTTCTTCAATAAGACATTGAATCGATAGAACCCATATTAAGTGGTACATTTGTTTTATCTAAAAAAGTACAGCTGTTTTAAAAAGTCATTTCAATGCATTTTTTCAATACTTAAAAAAGCACATTGCTCAAATTAAGGAAAATTCTAAAGCCAGATATAAAAGAATGCTGTAGGATTTAACTTCCAAACACAAAATGTCATAACACACACTAACTGCATATTGTAACTGAAGTAGCTCTTATATGGATTGCTGTGTGTGTAATGATATCACATTAACAGCCACATCCTTCCTAACAAGTCACATGGGACTCTGATTTTTGCTTGTTAAGGTGCACATATAAAGAACTTAAGATACACAGTTTTCATATTTCATATTAATTTCCTAATTGTTTTTAGAAGGGTAACCTCTACTGTCTAATGGGTTATTTGTTGATACAGGGTATCATTTGACATTTTTTTTAAATGTTGAAAGTTTTCAACCATATAAAATAGTGCACAGATGTTTGAAACACGCAAAAGCCAATGCAAATGTTTATTTTTCTGCCAGTTTATATTTTTTTTCTGTAAGTGGTTTTATTTGTAAAAGGTGTACGGACAGTCCAAATAACGCAATGTTTTTTGGGGATTACAAACGTCTACCACAGCTCCCTGGATCTAAAACCTGCACCAGTAAACAGTAACATAAAAAGGACAGAAAGATTAAGATGCTGCCTTAAATTCTGGCCAATAAAGATTCAATGTGTGAAACGGACAACATCAAACAATCATATGAGAGGTGATTCCATTTTTGGAAAATAAAACTAAAAAATTTAGGAGCAACCATTATTCTGTATTTTGCTTATATCAATTAGAGGCCCACTACTGGTTGTCAGTAATGATAAAAACCGTTACAAGGTAATGGGGATTTAAGTCAATAGTGTCCATTTTCACAGCCATTGAAGCTAACGTCTTGTTAACCTTGAAGCAGCTGTAATTTTCTGTAACGCCATTTTTTGAATGCACTTTCATGTCTTTAGTATACTAGCCCTACATGATTCCTTTCCCACAATAAAAACATTTGAGTTTTTCTGTTAGTTTTCTTTTTAAATCGTGCTCTGTCCCTGACAGATCTATTTGTTTTTTTGCTTGAGAAAACCAGGAATCACCCGGCATTTGCGCGTTGACTGTTCTTGTCGCTGGATCTCTTCAATATCTCACCCCGTTCTCCGTCAAAAACCCTTCTCCCCAGCTACCAAATAAGTAACTAAAATAACTAAAACCGACTGGCTGTTTCCGTCGCTGTTTGCGCCGACTATATGACCGTTTCTCACTGGTACCTGTAACGGCCTGAATTTAAACTGCCTCCAATATCCAGCTCAGTGGATTTCCATATTTATCCCCTGTTTCTTTGACAAGTTGGTATAAGTCATTGCCGGTCTGAGGGGCGGAAGAGTCTCCAAGCCCAAAATGATTAGAGGAGAGTGGTATTTTCTCTTTTCCTAGAATTACATACATATACAGTATAACCGGTGCCGCTTCTTATAACAAAAACGGCGTTGTCCAGTGCTTAATTATTTTTAACCCTAGTTTAGATATTATTATTATTATTATTATTATTATTATTATTATTATTATTACAGTATCGGCAAAATGTTTTTTTTTTTAAGAGAAGCGACGTGTGAATCGGTATCAGCCTACACTTCATTTACCTCTGCTGAAATGCTCTTTTTTTTTTTCAAAACCCAGTCCGGACAGAGACGGATGTGGTGTTTTGAAATTAAAATTATACCAGTAAGAGACGGGCGGTGATAAATAAGCGAGCGAGACCAATTATCTTTCATTCCTTTCGTCAACACGCAGAACTGGTTTCAAAAGAAGTGTCCCGAACCCCCTGAAGTTGACAAACTGTCTCGCCGGCGTTTCTGCATTTCGCTGTCCTCGCTGTTCCAGCCCAGGTTTCTCTTCCCATTCTGCGTCCGCAGTCGATTAAATCAGTTTGAAAAACGAAAACCTCGTCGGCAGTTTCATATTTAATAATAATAATAATAATAATAATAATAATAATAATAATAATAATAATAATAATAATAATAATGAATAATTGTCCTGGCTTGGGTGCGACTTTAAAGTTCAGACCGCCACATGTTTCAGGGCAGAGGTATAACGTGTCAACTGTACATCTGACTATATGAAATATCTCAAGTGTGAAATGTACATATACTATGTAGATTAGTGGTTATGAATAGCTGTTAGATCAGAATATTCAGTATATATGCGTTGGAAGTTTGCACATGTGTTTCACTTCATGGGACACTAAAACCCCTGTCTGGGTTAAGAATAAGTTATTTTGTACTGACAGCGGCTTCACTACTCTGTAGCCTGGTGTTCTCAGAAACCAGAAGCTGACCGAGACCTCTGAAAGATGACCACATTGTTGCTGCAGCTGGTGCCGGAGGAGCAGGAACTGGTTTTGCTCCTCCTGGACCAGAATGGCTAAAACCAGTGCTCCCAGCGCTGTGCCCAGAGACCCCGTGCTGTGAGAGGAGCCAGACCTTAGGAAGAGACATTAAACTATAGCCTCAGTTTCTCACTTCTTCACTTGTGCAGTGAGTGGGGTCTGTTCCAGAAGCGCTGTGTAGATGTAAAATGCTGTAAACTATTACATCGTCCACTAGGGGGCAGCAGCTGTTCTTGGTACCCACCCCAGGGACTACATCTAGTTGTGTGTAGTTGCTGTTTTAGCTAAATACTAATTTAGCACAGAGATGTACTAACCACGGAATCACCCTTAGCATGCGGCTTTCAGTATGTTCCAATGGATTCAAAGAGACTTTTTTTTTTTACCGAGAAAGGCGTGTTTGCGCAAGGATGCACATGCGATAGGTTTTCTGACCAGCAGGGGTCTCGGTTGCAAAACGATTGTGTGACGTTATACATAATACACCCAACAACAGATATTTAATTAAAATGATGTACTCTTCCAAAATGTTAATATAACTGGAAAAATGTTTTTTATAAGCATTTTCTGAACAGTTTTGTTCTTGAATAGTTATTAAAGTAATCTCCAGTCTTCCTTGCTAACGTCTTTAGAAATAAGATAAGGCCTTGTTTTTAAATCAAGCCTGATCCATTAGACTGATTGATTTAAGGAACAGAAATTCTGTAACTCACCTGTTTAACTGAATTTACAGGGACACGGTAAGCTTTAGCTCAGTAGTCTTGATATTTACTAGAGGGGGGTATATAAATATATCAAATAAGAACTCCCTGATCAAAGTGTTGGAGGAAAGCAAATAATTTAATAAAAAAGGATTTAAGAATTTTTCCAAAAAAGTTTGAAAAAAATTTGAAGATAATGCTGAAGTCTCGGAAATACAGTGCAGAACGTTTCGATTTGGCTTCATAAGCAGTGTGTGCTCTTTTAATAATATTTGAACTATTTTGTTGCATGGTATCTACAGATGGTGAAACTCAGGCAATCTTGGGATGATACATATCACGTTCCCATGATACGTAATTGTGCTATTTAAGGGGTTCATTATAGGCCTTTCAATACCAGAAATAAAGTTTTGAAACTTCAGTTTATTTATTGCTATTTATTTTAATAAGCAAGACTCAGTTAATCTGTTGAGTGAAGTTCATTCTCCAAATGCATTTCCCTTCCTTGGACAACTTTAACTTTTGAAGTGTATAAAATGATAAATAACACTTGAACGCTTTCATCAATGCGGATAAAATGTTGCGTAAAAGTAGGTCTCTTATGCAGAGTTTGTGAACGATCATGATGGTTTAAATACTGCCTTGACTGTTGAACCCAGAGCCGTTAAAAGAGGAAAACGAATGAAAACTTAAAAGCTGGGAGTGAACAGCATCCCTGCTTCACTGCCGCAGAGTTTTGTGGCTGAATGTGGCGGTGTTTATGCACGAAAAAGGAAAGCTGTGCAGAGCAGGTGTAGATTCCAGCGCTCATATCACAAAAGAAAGCTGGAAGCTTAAGAGCTGCTTAAGAAGCAGGCATAGTCAGTGAAGTCAAAAGTGTGCTGCAGGTTGAACTACTCCCACCCCACGGGCAGCTGATATACGACGACGATGAGCTAAAACGAGTCAGTAGCGTACATACATGCAATTGGCTTAGAGAACATGGCGAGATGTTACACTGGCGCAGTGCAGCCAACTGCAGCCTCTCTGGTGCGGGTGTGGATTTACGCAGTCAGGTCCTGTGGCACCAGTGTGACTCTCTTCTTTCGGCTTGCTGGTTACGAACTGCACCGCCTCCTGCGTTCTCTCGCTTGCGTTTTGCAAAGCCTCCACGGGTTTCCAAACTTTGGCTTCGGTTCAGATTGAGCCGGGGGAAAGTGGCAGATAAGTAATAGGTGCCTGAAACACTGAGTTATGCCGGGCAGCTTTTGTGTTGGTGTGCTGTCCTGGAATCGAGACAAAGTTGAATTAAAAAAAGCCAGGCTGTATCAGCTGAGGGGACTCCAAATGAGTTATTCACATAGTTTGTTTTAGATTGTCTTGGGAAGAGTGGGGGGGGACTGAGCCTAATGTTTTAAATTGGAGAAGAGAATTTTTAGATTTGTTACTGTAAAACTTTAAAGAAGTCACCCTCGGGACAGTAACTGTACATAACAATAACAGCATGTATAACCACCTGCTAGTTCTATAAGTGTAGCTCTTTTGATCGTTATGGTTAGTAAAGTTTTAAAGTTTCCCAAGGATACCCTGGGTGACGGGTTTTTTTTTGTTCAGCCAAATCTTAACAGTATCCAATAAATCGGTAAGATCACTGTTATATCTTATTATAAGAGCTAGTTGTGGATAATGCAATATCATGTACAGTTCAGAAATCAAGCGATTGTTTTACTGAGCCCAGGGGGAAACGTGGCTGTGAGTGGGGACTTTGAGAAGACTGGGAACTCAGTGCAGCTCCTTGTTCTTCTTCGAAAAATGTTATTCCACCGATATGAAATAGGCTGTTATCATAGAAATATTACGTTAAATAAAGCAATCTGGCTGCACCAAGTTCAAAGAAAACCTAAATTAAAATGCATCAGTCCCAAAGTCACGCAGAATAATTCCAAAAGAACCTTTATTTTTCCTGTCATGACAGCTGATTTTGCTCAATAACCGTGACACACTGGAGTCTGTTAAAACCGGTTTTGATGTCTCGCTGTTGCTCATTTTCCTATTTGCAATGAATTATTCCGATTTTAAGAGAAAATCCCATTGGGGTTATTGTTAGGAGGGACAGATTTATGACAATGCGGTTCCATGGCTCATCCTGTGACGCAGTCAGACTCAATGAATGGGGAATGCATCAGCAGGTTTTATTAACAGGCTGTGGCATACGTTGCTGTCCAAGGGTTTGCCGGGTTTCCTTGGTAAGTACTTCTGGTACGAGAATGTGCAGAAGCAAGCTGAAATCTCCAAAAATCAAATAATAAAGGGGAAAAAATGCTGTCGCTTTTGCCTGTGAATGGTTTTACTTAGCCAAAGGCCCCTGTGAGATCCTTTATTGAGCTAATCTAATGAAGGCCTTGTGCCAGTGTCTTATAACGGTTTGTGATTTTTGTCCCAGTGCCAATGTGTTCTTTATTTATCTGTGTTTGGGGGTATTTTGGACCAACTGCTTGCGCCCATCTGTGCACTGGAATACTAAAATAAAAAAAAATGCTTTTGATTAAATTCTAACGATGGGTACTGTGGGTTCAAGAAAGCAGATCTGGGATTTATGCCAAGCCCTGGCAGAATCTTAAAACGTGTGGCTAAATAAAAATCATTATTCATATGTTTCTATAAAAGAACAACGCAGGTCGCTGGTACGTGTCTGTGTGTGTTAGTGTTTTTTTTTTCCCAAGTATTCTTTTGCTACTCAGGGTTTGAGCTCAGTTTGTTTGAAGGAACGTCATCTTTGCTTTTGAATATTAATGTAGCTGAATACGAGGCTAGTTTTGTCAGTGAATTAGCATGCATCAGAAGTAAGGCTTGTCTTTTCATCAAGGCTTTGTTCAAAGACGTACTTATTGTCTCAATGTTAGAGCAAGTTATCTTTGGAAAACCGAAATAATTTTACCGTAAGAGGTTTTGCTTTTAACTAGCATCACTGCTATCCAAGTTTTCCTCGTTTTTTTTTTATTATTTTGGATTTCTAAAATTCTGTTTACTTCCATTTACGTTATGTCTTCCGTGAAAATGCTCATGGCTTCTTTTTGTTTTCTGCAGACGGGCTGATGCCAAGAAGTGGATTCCGATTTCTTGCACGTCTGTGTGGCAAGTATTACCCTATTGTGGGAGGGGGGGAGAGAGACGCAAATTATTTTTTAAAAGGGTACATAAGCCTTCTTTTATATATCCAATAAATACACATTCATATATTTCTGTGTATCTTGTAAAAATGATGTAATAATATAGCTTTCTAGCTTTACTAGGTTTAAAAATCCACAATGATACGAGGGTCGAAAACAGTTATTACTCGGAATGACAGGAGCTACGTCGTAGTTAAGTTAAAAGAAAAATAAAGCAGAGTATTCCTGTACTCGATCAGATTGTAAACTTTGGCATGGTAAGGTAACATGGCTTAAAAGCAGACAAGATGGCGACTGAGTCTTAACAACTAAGAAAGTGGCGCGTTTCAGAAAGACGGGTTCTTTTTCGGCTCCGTCTCTTTTAACAGTTTAACATCATTTTCACTGTCAAATAGAGAACGGTGACTTTCTGGTACACAGAACTGAAGTACGACGTCCTGGCATATTCGCCTGGCAGAAAAGTCAGTAAGCCGCCAAAACAGGCACACAATAAAAACATGGCTTCCTGGCGCATCGAGGAAGCCCGCGTCATGGTTAGCTTCCCTCTCGCTCTGCTTATTTACGTGGAGCAGCGAGGAAGTGTGCTGGACCCATGGCGAGCTCTTTGCCAGTATCTGCCGCACAGAGGCAGATTTATTTCATTGCCAGCCCTCCTGACCTGCTACCCAGCTCAGGGAATACCTCCTCGACTTCCCGCACGATATTTTGTTTAACCAGCCAGAGACTGCAGTACTCGTTTAGCTTCACTTCGCGTCTCGATCCGAACGGTCGAAAACTTTTTGTCGATGCGGTGCCACCGAGACCGCTCCTCTGCCCTGCGAGGTCTTCCCAGGTTAACTCTTTTATAGCTGCTGGCGGGCTCTGACCTGCCAGCCCAAGTCACCACTGCCAGGGCAGCAGGACTCTCAATGTCACATCCAGACAGGAGGGGACAACAAGAGAAGACCAGAAGACGAAGACTTTCGTAGGATTCGCACAGTGAGGGCTGTGTCGGGCTTAAAATGACTTTCTCGGCACGTGTTTCAGTGGTTCTGCGATACATTTTCAAAGGAGAATTTTTGCCATCTCTGTAAATATGATATATCTGTTAGGCTGTTTGCTTTTTGCCTTGCCAGGCACAAAGAAGATGTTTGCACTGTGGGATGAGGTAGTAGGTTGTATAGTTTTAGGGTCACACCCACACTGGGAGATAACTATACAACCTACTGTCTTTCCTAAAGTGGCAGAAAATCATCTGTGACATTCTCCGACTCATCTCTACCTACGACGTTTTAAAAAAATGAGGATTTGTCGTCGTCAGCATCGCCTTTCTTAAGAGGGGAACATTTTCCAGCCTTATCCGCATTATCATAGGTGGACTGCCTGGATAGTTGATAGAAATACCGATTTAACAAGAAATCTTATTAGATTCTAACAGTGTAGTAGCAGGAATATTGCTCAAAGTTCTGCATAAAGCACTAAATCAAGTAATAATGCCTATTAGAATTAACTAATGTGGATTCTACTATATTCACAAAACAGTTTAATTTGAAGAGTTATTAAAACTGATGCACAGTGGAATAAAGTAGTTCAATTATTTTGCTGTATCTGTCTTAGTTCTCTCACCATAGCGCTGAAAGTGTTTCTGACCCATTTTGAAATCAGTTACTAATACAAGAGGGATAGATGAGGACCCATTCTAATGATTTTACCTTGAAATGAAGTACATGTATTCAGAAATTGCTCTGGCAGTGTGAGGTAGTAGATTGTATAGTTGTAGGGTAGTGATTTTGCCCTCTTTGGAAGATAACTATACAATCTATTGCCTTCCCTGAAGAGCAGAAAAGCAGCATTATCCATTATACAGTATACTGTTATACTTATTTTGTGCTTTAATATTGTAATAAGTTGTCTGGAGTAAGAATGTGTATTTGGAGCCAAGCAATTTTATAGTTTTCTTTGACCTTGTTTAAAATATGTATTGGTTTGTGATCTGGGCATCATCTCAGCATGGCTGGGCAACTTGAATCAATAAATCCCATTCAAGCCAACAAACTCTGATGTCCATTTCCCAGATAGCACAGCAGTGAGTCCAAGCAGAGCTGGTGGTCAGGTGTACTCGGGAGGGGTGGGGGTGTGTGATCAGTGCCTGCTGGAAGGAGCTGTCTAGATTGTGAGCTTTGAGGGCACTCAGCAGTCATCAGAACTGATCTCCCATGTGTGGGGTACATCAGTGGCACTCAAAATCATTCCGAATTTAAATCCTGAGAATACGGGGGAAGAAACGAAACCTGCCATTTCAATCAGGCAAATCCAAATGCTTAGCACATTTGCTCATTTTGTGGGAAGGGAGGAAAAAAAAGCAAAACAGGACCCATTTGAAAGCAGGACAGAAATCACTGTTCTGAGAAATGCAGTTACGTGGCTTAATGGCTTACATTGTGATGTGCAGTGGAAGTACATTTGTCCAAGGGCCGGATAGCAATTACTACAGTGCACTGGCCTTGACTTGTAGTGCAGATATATTCCAGTTCTGAATGTGCTGTGTACAGACCAAAAGCTTGACCAGTGAAAGTGAGAGGAAAGCTGGGCTCTTAGGTAGAAGTAGCAGGTTCCATAGTTGTAGGGCAGCAATCTTATCCCACAGGAGGTAACTATACAACCTGTTGCCTTTCTTAGTGCTACACGGTTACAGCTATCTAATTTTTAAAAATACATACCCATATGTAAGCTAATTTTTTTAATGAATAACACAGAAAACAAAACACAAAATACATTTTTTATGCTATTTGGATACAGTCATTCCAAAACAAAGGATGAAAAAATGACATTTCAGTATCAATGCAAAAAAGAAATAGCACATCAGAAATCACCTCCAAATGTTTTCCTCATAAATGCATTTTTATTTTTAAATCCCACACAATGGCAGTGAAGGCCTGGGGTCAGATGAATGTCTATTAACTATTGTCGTATTGTCTTTTATACCTTCCCTTCTCTAAAGGCATATTCTGTGCAGGAGTTACTGTGTCACAGAAAGACAGATTAAGCTATGTCAGAGTCACTGTCTCTTCTGCGGAGCCAGAATCCTAACAACCTCACAGATGTATGTTTCATTTTGTTAAACAATTAAACCACAGAAGGTCATGGAAAGACCTCGTTTCACGTTTCAGCCTTGAGGCTGGATTATTAAAATAAGAAGTGTGATTTTTAAAAATAGGACAAGTGTAAATGGGTAACAAATAGCTCCCTATTTTGTATATTAATAAAGAATAATAAATGTATTTCATACAATTAACTTGACTTGAGTATTCTTTATTGAATAGTAGCTAACTGGGTCTTTTTAACAAGGTAGGGCATAATATTAATAAAGTACTCTATGAGAAAGGACCGGTTTTAGAAGGGAGAATCAAGGATTTATACTGTCCTAATTTAATGTTTAAGGAACATGGTGAAGCCATAATATTTCAAAACACATGGGGTATAGGTCTCTGTTCAAACAAAGCCTGGGCTCTGCAGTTGAGATAGCACTGGTGGGACTGCAGGCTGTTCTTGGCTGACTGTGCCTGTCATTGTCCATACCAGAACTGTCCAGTACAGCCCAGGCTGGGTGTGTCTGCAGCTGGCCTGCTGTTTTTTGGCTTGCCCCACTGTTGGCAGTGAGAGCTGCATCCATCTAATGTTTATGTGTCGTTTATAAAGCCATTTCTGGAGGCGGGACAACAACAAAGTTCAATCAGCCTCAGCTGTGAAATCAATTCCGACACCCTTTCCTCACGTAGACATAAATTACAGTACAGTATTATTATAAATACTGTACTGTGTTCCCCTTCTCTCCCTCGCATTCATCTTTTACATCCTTCCTCCACCCCATCTCCACCTCTGCAGCTGCCCTTGGTCACTCCTCACTCTGAATGGGGGTCCTGGCCACCTCGTCCTCTGGCCAGGAGCTCAGCCCTCAGCCAGGCGGGCTTAGCCAAATGTACTGTGACTAAAACACTCGATAAACCTTTCAATATGCTTCATTCTCGGGGTGTGTAATTCCTAGTGAACTATATTTTTTGGACTACAGGGATGTGAAAGGAAGACCTCAAATGACACCTACATGTAGCCCCCACTTTCCCTTAACTGGCATCAGAGCCATAGCCATTTCTGAAACCAGATCACAACCTAGCAGTCAAAAAAAATATCAAAAAGGTTCCTCCATTTCAGAAAATGTATCCAGTCCAGTGATACACTTGACAATTGTATTTAAACAAAAAAAGGAGAATCCAAAGTGCAGTTTCTGATAATAACCCATCCATTTTAATTTTGTATGACATTCTTAAGCATGCTTACAGTTTTGCGATTTTTTTAATTCATTTTATCTTTGGCATGTGCTGATTTGTGATTTCTTATTCATTTTATCTTCCTCCACCTCACCTCCCACTACATGTCCTTAGTGCGCCGTAGTCTGAGATGTTTCCTAGATAAGTCATTAACGATCATTGGTTACAATAATTAGGTGTAAACATTTACCGTAGGCATTTGATTATGCACACAAGACCTTGTGGACTTGATATTACTGTTATATTGATCCTAAACTGAAATACTGAGGCTTTAAGGATGCATTATGACTATGTACTTACTTGGGTAACAGCATTCCCATTGTAGTTAAAATATATACCAGAGTTCAAGCAGCAAATAAACCTCCACAGTCCTCATAGACGCAAGTGGCTTACTTTAAGCGTTGAATGAGTATGCTTTCAAAACATCTTTTCCATTCACAGCTGCCACTGAAGCCACGATGCTTGCATAATCACAAGCCACATTTGTAAAGCCCCTGCAAAAATAAACAGGCATGCCTCATAAAAAAGGATAATATGCATTGCTGTTCAGCTGTAACTGGATAATGAAGCTTTTTGGATACAGTTTGTCTTAAATTCTTTACCCTCACCCACTTCAAATGTAATTCACACATTGCTACATAATTCAAAGTCATAAAAAATTATTTTCTACAAGTGCCAACAGTACTAAACCTGCTTTTACAGCCTATCCCTTTGTCTGATGAATTGGACAGCTGAAAGGCATTTTCTATAGAGCACCAGTTTTAGAAGGAAAAGTTGCCCTTGGCTTATTAAGGAGTAACTAGAGGTTAGATTTATCAAAAAAAATCTGTGCTTTAAAATTGGGAGGCATGACGCCTACCTGGAATACATATGTGATCCTCCTAACAAGTGGTACCGACTTTCCAAGGAGAGGTTTTTGTCCTTTTCTTTTTTCCAAGTTAACACTCGCAGGGACAGGTCATGAGAGGCGGTAACAACACGAAAAGAATCCTGCAAGAATAAACAATTCACGATTCGTGGTCGTTGTTATACTAATGCAATGCAGCGATAAGACTTGTCGGGACCCGTGCCAGGTACTCACTGCACAAATCGCGGAGATGGGTTTCATGTGGTCCTCAAAACTCGCGAGCATGGCTCCTTGGAGGTTGTAAACCTTCAGCTGGTTCTGCGTGGCTGTCAGAATTGTGCCACTCCCACGTCCTTCGAGAAGTATATCCGAGTGCCATCTGCCCACATCTAACTGGAATGTTCCCACCAGCTCAGCTTTTAAAAACAAACTCAGTTAGGGACAAACAGCAATACTACGAACACTGCTTGAAACATGGATTTTTTGTGGGACTCTGTGTAAAGTGATAGATACATTTACATATACTCTTTCATTTTTTTCCAAAGGTTCCAGTAGCCTTTTAGTAAGGAACCAACTTATTTGAGGGCCGACATAATTGGTTGTATGTGAGAATGCAGCACAATCATCCGTTCCTACAGTATTACTGGTCTTTTCATGCTGTACATATCTTTTTGAGGGTAAAGAGCTTTTGCTCATAAGCAGGTGTGTGCTCTGGGCTTCTGAATGGCATGTCTGGACTAATCCAACTTGAACGCAGAAGAATTGGTGGAGTCTGGAGTTTACGGGTTCGAATCCAGACTGTCCAGGTATTATGAGGGCAGGTCAGTACTCTCTGGGTTCAGTGGCAGCAGCATGCAGTATGGGGCTCTGAACTCTGGACCAGAGCGTTCAAATCCCTGTTGGGAACCTCTGTTACGCCCTTGCCTAGCTGCACACATGCGTCTCCTGATGTCTGGAAATAGATACTGTACATTGGTAACTTATTTCTTGCAGGACTGATTGATGCAATCTTAAATTCCTGCTGTTCAGTCTTGAGTTGCAGCAGCTAGGATTAAAAACAATTAACCATTCCACACTGACTTAAGAAAAGGGGAAAACTGAAAATTGTGCATAATTAAAAAATAGTAGGCGACCTTTACCTATGACCACTGTTTTGTATTTTGTTTTTTTTGACGTGATATCAAAGATCGAGACCGCTGTTGTGGCCCGCAGTCCGTCACTGTGGAGTATGAGCACTCTGGCTGCTTCTGAGGGAAAAAAGCAAGCTGCTAAGCATCCACTGACAGGTAACACCTCAGATACAGGAATCTCATCTCCAGATGCACAACTCAGACTTTCACAGGAAAAAACCTACAGGAAGCAGAAACATGTTGTTAAAGGGACAGTGAGTCTCTTTAGACTGATGAAATTCACGTCTAAGAGGGATTTTTTTTTTTTATTTACCTTGGGACTCAGATCATAGTTGTCCTGCGTTGCAGCAACAATCCACTGCTTGTCTGGCGATGCGAGCAACACATCGATTTTGTAAGTATCAAATGCAACTACATGTGATACCTGTGACAGTGTAGGACTTGCTAGGGTGTAAAGAGAACCTCCAGCTGTACCAGCCTGGTGAAGGACAGAAATTAACAAATCAGGCCACTCAGTGCACTACCCTAAATGTGAATACACATACTATTACAACATGGGAACGCCAGGTTTATTCCACGCTGAAAAAAAGAAGAAAGAAAACACAACGTTTCAGCCGTGGAAACGTGGAAACCTTCTTCAGGTGCCTTCTTCAGGTGACAAATGTGATGTGGCAAATTTCAAATGTGGGGCTTGTTTGCCGTTTCTGGGAAACCTATGCTGACTGTTTAAAGCTTGATTACTCTATTAGAGTTCCAGTATCGTACAGATACTTACAGTCAAGAAGGGCTGATCTTTGATGCTGTAGTTGATTAATCTGCACGCAGTGGAAGAGGCCGGGAATGCTGCTAGTTCCTCTCCGGTGAGGCCTTTCCAAGCTTTAATTGTTCCACGGCAGTCGGCGCTGATCACTACGCCATTCGGCTGGTCAACGATGATCTTTCTCAGGGGTTCCTGCACAGGTGTCGACCACAACTGACTGCCCTTAGCAGGAATAAAATAGCCATTTAATGAATTGCGTCCATGTTAAGTGAACTTCTCTACTATTCTGCTGCTTATGCAGGCAGTTGGATTCCAGTTAGAGATTTACTTCAACAAAGAGTTAATACGCGTTCGCTGTAGATTCAGTCTAAAACTGCACAAAGAGTCAAAAAGCAAAGCCGACCTGGAATGCAGTAGAAAAATAATAATGGGATACATATTTACCCAACAGGAAATACCATACTAGTTGTCAAAAAATAAAATCAAGATGCACACTACAGATATTCACAGCCATGTTTCACAAACTGCAGCCCCATGTTAAATTTACCATTATGTGCCTCCGGGTCTGATGTACAAATGGTAATATTACCCTCCTGTACATTGTGGTTTTTCTAGCACCTAATGGGATTGCTTTTTTTCCCCAGATACTTTCGTACTGGCATACAGTGTGAGATAGAGATCTGGACAAGAACAGAGCACACCTCTTGAACATTCCAAGCGCGGATTGTTCCATCGGTGGATGCACTGCAGACAATGGACATGGAATTCCACGACTCGGAAAGACTGCTGTTTCCTACGAGGTAGGCCATATCAACTATAGCACCTTCGAAAACAAGGGGGCGAGGGGTTGAGAGAAAGGCACTTCTACACTGTGAGCCACAGGGAGATACAGAACAACGGCCTCAAATATTTAAACAGCAACACAGGGTACACAACCGTTAGAAGGAAATGGACAAATAAGTATTGAATAGAATCCAGCCATCCATTTTCTAACTACTTAATCCAATTTGGGCTCGCAGCAGAAACAGAATCTATCCCAGCAAGCAACGGGCGCAAGGCAGGATACACCTTGCGGGGGACGCCAGTCCATCACACAGTACACACAGACACAGACACGCACACACTCACTCCAGGGCCCAGAAGCCAATTAACCTACCAGCATGTCTTTGGACTATGTGAGAGAACCGGAGCACTCTCTGGAACTGGAAACCTCTACAAACATGAGGGGAACATACAAACTCCACACAGACAGCACCCCAGGAATTGAACCCAGGGCCCCAGCGCTGTGAAACAGCGATTCCTACCATTATGCTGCCCTCAGTATTAAATAAAAATACCTAACAATATTTAAAAGAAAAATTTATGACTCAAAACAGCACCTTTATGATGATTTTATGATTAACGTGCTCTTCTAATGGCAGGACTGAAAAGTACAGCACATACCAGTGTGTCCTCGTAAGGTTTTGCAGGTATAATCTGCTGATGCTCGTCCCATTTCCATCTTTTCCTCTAGCTTTGAGCGGCGCAGGTAATAATTCTTCCACGTCTGCATTCCAGCAGGGAGCCGAGAGAGATTGCAGAAACTCCAGCGACGAAGGCACATCTGCCTGTACAGGAAAGATTTGAAATGCTGTGAAACTCTGCTGAAAGTTCACAATGTTGGTGTAACAAAACTAACGGCACGCTTCTTAGAAATGCATTCTTGGAAACAATGAAAAATACTTGAAATGCTTAAAATGTTTACAGTTTTCTGACATTCATGATAACCTTAACCACAAACACATTCACAGAAAATAAACACTCCCTTGAGATGCGTGCTGTAAACAAAAAAAATATCAAGGTGGGAAGTTTGAAACCTGTATCAAGCAGGAAATCACTGGAATGCAGTTAATAGTCAAATTTTATGAATCGTGTTCATAGTCTGCCCTCCTGTGGACAAGAATGGAATCATTCAAAGAAACAAAACAGTTCACCAGCTCTGTGGATGAGAAAGATCTGTATTAGGTTTAATAGAGAACTCTCTCTCTTCATAGATGCAATGGTAATGGGACAAACATCAGGAAATCCCTTTTAGCAAACAGAACATAAATGGAACCCACTGCTCACAGTCCATAACTACAATGTCATTTTTATTATGATTCTGTATACTCTATTTGTATGTGATTGTTTTGTTTTTTAGTATTCTTAATAAAAATAAAAATGCTGCAGACATATATTTATTGGGGAAATCAAGAGTGTTTATCTGTAAAATATCTATAAAATCTCCACACCGGCGTCCTCAAGACCTCAGTACCTGCAGCCCCAGTATGCTTGGGAGTTTTTCTAGTCTTGTTCTGCATATTTTTGCATCGCTATACTACACACAGTTCGGTGCAGCTAAAATGAACACAAAAACATATACAAAAAGTTAATTATGTACGAGTTCCACACAACCTCACCTCCATAGCCAGGGTGTATCTGCAGCTTCATTCCAAAACTGAAGAAAAAAAAAAGATAAATGTTATTGTAAACCTCTTTTCAAACCTTGGATCTCAATTTTTTTACTTTCTTGTCTTACAGGCAAAAAAACATACATGGACATTTAATTTTTTTTTCACCTTTTAACTCCTGAAATGGAGTGCAGCATTATACACATATACATTCCTGGTACATTTTTAATTCATACATACTAAAATGTTCATACTGAAAATACTCATTTAATTCATTAGCTTCAAAGAAGCTAAATACAACATAGTATTTAAAACCATATAAAAATAAAAAAATAAATCAGTTTCCTGGTCCTGGAGGAACGTCTCCTCTCGTTTTTGTTCCAGTTAAGTTCTTTATCACAGGCCAATTGATTTATGTTTTTTTTTAAATTTATTTTGAATATACTACACGTTGAATGGAATTCGTAATGGGTACTCGCTCTCCTGCAGTTTCTGAATATTATTCATGAGATTTCTCATTATGGTGTGATACTTTACCTGTAATGTAACCAATGTGGACTGTATTGTGGGAAGGAGTGAGAAACGGTTAAACTGTAGTAAGAAATCGGAAATCTGCCTTAAATTTTGTTTGCTCAAGGCGTTGGAATCCACGTAAAATTAACACTACAATTCAATAACCAGTTGCGCCAGCCTCAGAAAGGTTTCGAATGGATATTAAATATTAACCCAAAGTTTTAGAAAAGCAAGGATTAATGACCGATATTGGCACATGTAAGAAGACAAACTATGAAGATATAAGGGGAAGGACAGGAAACTATTGCTCATTTGGACACATAACTATAACGTTTGGATCTGCGGTTCCGGGTTCTTGTCCTGAAGGATCTCTTCCTGTTTTCATTTCAACTCTCATTTACCTAAGTGCTTAATTGAATCCTTAATACAATTAAATAATGTGCTTTTTTAACCCGGTTATACTGATATCTGCTCTCAAACAGGCAGAGACCGTATATTTTGGGATTACACCAGACGACACGACGACTTTTCATTATTTGCAAGAAACGCTCCGACTCCTTAAACATGAATTACTTTACGTTTTACACAGCATGTGCATTTATATTGCAATGAAGTGAAAACTCCGGGCTTTAAAAAGTTTGACAGAGCAGGGAGAGACTGCGACATTTTCTGTAAGAAAGCAGAGGCATACTGAAATTTTGGTTTTAGTAGGTGGTAAAAATCTTTAAAACACTCAAAACATTTCGTGGTGACACAGAATGGCTATTACCACTGGATTTCATTTATATGGTTTTCTTTACCTTACTGACTACTGAAGCTCTGAGCAGGTCATCTTCATCCAGATAGGAAAAAATGCAAATCAGACAGTCCACAGTTAGCTGGGATAAACTGGAATCCATTACAACAACAGCACTACTGTAAACCCTTGCTAAACACTAAATACAGCTACAGTATATGTTGCATTCAACTTCCGTTTGTGCGTGTTTGTCTTTCTCCCTCAACCGATAATGTATTTTCTGCTACAGTGTCTCAGAAAGGACAAACTTATTAAACGAGCTTTTCTATCCGGATTACGTTAACGTTAACTATTGCATTTTCATGAAACTGATCACACCACATATTTTTAAGCTGTATTTTAAGTGATGTAATATGCTGTCGTCCCAGTCCCCACCCATAACGCAAGACGCAGGTTTAAATGATGCAAAATGTGGAGTTTCACAGGGTTTTACATAATTGGAAAGATATATGTCAGGAGTGGAGTGATAAATGACCGAAATATAAGCTTCATTGTTTTATTACGATTGTATACAACTTTCAAATTCCTTGAAAAACATAGTATCAGATTCAGACAAACGCAGAAAATGGTATAGCAATATACAATAAATCATACCTATCGACTATTGTCAATCATTTTTCAGTCTGGACAATAATGATCCATAGCTAAGAAGAGAATAGATAAAACATATCACAAACCGCATCTCAAGTTTAACTTTGCACGAACCCTAATTTCTGTTCTAACATGCAAACACAGTGATTGCACTTGCCTAGTTCACCGTACAGATTTTCTTTCTGTTTGCATTTTTACCTTTTTTTTCTAGTGAATTTAAATAATTTCTTTTTTAAGAGGCGATAACGTTTTTCGGTAAATAATGGAAATGCTTAAATCTGAGAACAGGTAACCGTTTTTAGACCATAAGAAAGGTTACAAATGAGAGGCCACTCAGCCCATCTAGTTCATGAATTGGCCGAAGGACGTTGTTCATCTGTTTCTGGAAAGAGCTGAGGTTGTGTGCTTCAAGAATATGGCTGAGTAGCTTGTTCCGTAATCCCTCAAACATCTGTGTTAAGAAGTGACTCCTGTTCTCAGTTTTAAATGCAGTTACACATACAGTAGTTTCCACTTGTGCCCCTAGTTTACTGTACATCAAGGATTGTCAGAACCTCGAACAAAATACCCAGTTATGTAATAAAAAATGATAGCATTCCTTTCAAGTTTTTAACCTTTCTTATGCTCCTGTCCCATGCTTTACTCTATTCCAACTGCAGCGGAAAACAAAAGTCTTACACAAACCTAAACACCTCCTAACATTACCTCCAGTTTTGAAACCTCAAGATAAACCTTAACTTTAGCCCTGATCTAAGGAGAGTTTTGCCCTACTCTAACTGCACACCTAACCTAACACTTATTCTATCTTAAAATTTAACTGAACATATTGTTTGTTTTTCAGAATGCCAATTTCAAATGGATTAATACATTTGATTAGTTAATACAGACATACACATATATATTTTGCTCGCCTAACTTTCTTTTCCTAGTCTTAAGGATCTTTTTATACCAGGTGTTGTTGAATGAAGATAAACAGCTACTATCCATTAAATGTTCAAACTTGTTGATGTTGTTAATAAACAGGGATTTGCAGTTAAGCTCTATACTGTCTCTTATTAAAAAATAAAATGATAAGCTTGAGTTAAGATGTGTAGAAACACGAGCAACTGTTTATATTGTATTTTAATTTTTTTAAGGCAGTTTAGATAAACACTTTTCACTGTACTCTGACTTATTGTTATCTGTGTTTAAACATGCTGCATATGCAATACTAAGTTATGTTCTTTTGCAGTTAAAATTTTAGATGATGATTTGCAAGTCATTGCCAAGAGTGCATTTAACATGATTAAGGTGAAAGAAAGAAATCAAAACAAAGAAAGAAATCTAGCTTGCCTGTGAAGATTTAATGAAGACAGATATGGAGACTGCTTGATCCTGCTACTTTGATGGAATACATTCCAGTCTACGACTTATGAAAATAAATTCACCCACTCCAAATGGA
The DNA here is from genome assembly GCF_059453375.1 of Lepisosteus platostomus. Lineage (NCBI taxonomy): Eukaryota > Metazoa > Chordata > Actinopteri > Semionotiformes > Lepisosteidae > Lepisosteus > Lepisosteus platostomus. Next base: position 64,395,967 of record NC_142616.1, on the reverse strand, counting down.
TACATGTAAAGGTAATACTAATGTTTCTTTGAGCACTGTGTTGGATTTTGAATGGTACGATTATGATCTGAGACACTAGATAGTACAATGGCTTAGATTTATTAGAAACGAATAAGCCCTGACTTCTCTAATGTGCTGAAGAGAGCTATGATAACTATACCTCAGTGGAAATGTTAAAAGATCGCTTTATTAGCCATATACAATTTCTTGTATAAGGAATTAGTCTTTTCGCATACCCCAGCTTGCTCTCCATGAGACGCAGACACACAGACAGGGGGAGAAGTTTGGGGTCAGAGCGCAGGGTCAGCCATTGTACAGGGCCCCTGGAGCAGTTGGTACTATAATGGTACAAAACAAACCAGGTGCAGACAGATGGAATTGTACAGGAGGCTAAGATTATGGTGTCACAACCTCATGGCCCAAATGACTGAATCCTAAACTCATTATGCTATCCATTGTGAAATCAAAACCTACCTGTTTATTTAGAATTACACTTGATCAGATAATAACATCTTAAACCCCTCCTCTTAAGGACGCTCCAGCCCTTCCTCGTTTACCTGATCTCCTGCACCTGTCTCCGGTTCCTGCCCCCGTCTTATAAAAGCCAGACATTCCTGCCAATCTGGGCTCAGCTTTGGAAGACGGACGCCTGGAAGCCCGCCTACCAGCGAGTCCAGGAGTGGCTTGACAGCACTGGCTTCGCAACGGCGTCCTGACCGTCTGGGTCCTGAGCTGGGAGCACCTGGCCCGTTACCCCCCTTTTATTCCCCCGACCCTTCGCCAGATCCCGCTCCGGCTTTTAACTTCGTCTGTCTTTGTCAAGGATGGACCACCCGCCTCTGGACATTTGCCTCCCCACGGATGTCCCCACGAACACCCTTCGGACATGTTTGCCTGGACCACGCCCCCTGAGCACCTTCGTCACGCCCCCCCCCTTGTTCGTCTACCAGTCCAGTTCCTCGTCTCCTCCCCGTGTCTGTTCACTCCCTTCCGGATTGTGCTGTCTGCACAGGGTCCTGAAAGATGCTTCGTGACACTCACCTTAAAGTATCCCAAAGTGCTTCACATATACAATAGAGGGTTTCCACTTCTATACTCTGTATGGCAGTGGACAGACAGTAAGAGAGTCACTGTGGATGCAAAGTTTGACACTAAAACTCTCAGACTCCTACAATCCTTTCTGTTAAGCAGGCCTCTTGTTCTCAGCTTTAGAGAACTCTGTAGTATGCACTTGTGTCCACTGGTTTGTGTTTCACCCTTGGCTCTGAAGAAGTGCACAACTCTGCTTCTGGTCCCCTGAAAGTTTCCTCTGTAAAAGATTGAAAAGATTTGGTCCTTTTAACCTGTCATTGTAGGCCTTCTTTAAGCCCAGGAATGTGTCTGGTTGCTTATCTTGGAACTGTTTCCAAAGCAAATTATTAATTCTAATGTTCTGCTGAATAGAATACATAAATCCTAATGTGTTCTAATGGGTTTTTACTGATGTACAATTTTAACAGAACATCCCTCGATTTAAATACTAGTCATTTAACTCTGTGTCCTGACATTCTGTTTTGTGTGTGCCAAAAATGAAGTGTGAGGAAATGACATCTAATACACACTGGTCTTCATGACAGATGCAGGTTAGGGTCGCTAAATGGTTATCTTTTATTAGAAAACTATTTAGTGTTGAAGAATGTGACTAATCACATTACACCCTGTATTGTGGTTACAATTTATGCTTTTCAAATGTATTTTCCAGTTAGCCACCATGACTCATTGAAAAAAAGAGCAAAATGCCTGTTTGAAATACTTTTTTCGGATGACTTTTAATTGCTCTTAATGATCAAAATCATTAAGAGGAATAAAACAAAGACCTCTTAGTTTTCCCAGTTAAGTGATTTGTTTACTGTCATGAATTCCCTTCCAGTACCTGCATGTCTAACGTGCCAAGAGATCATGAGCAGTTCAAACAAGGAAAACCCCTTTTCCGTGCCACTTTTGGAAAAATGATTACAAAGCAACCCACATTCTGCTGGTGAAGTGTGCCAAGTTGTAAGGGGATTTTTAAAGTATACTTTAACAGTAATGATGAAGCAATAGGTCACCATAATATAAATTTGCAATGTGCATGCTTTTTAAATTAAAAGTAATACTGCCAATGTTATAGTTATCACTGTCATGTAACCTACTCTGTCATTGTTTCTGCTGTCCTAAGGTCAGCCAGCAATATTCATTAATGGAGAATAAATGTGTTTGAAATGAGAGGTGAGAGAACAATTAGGGAACTATGATCATAAAATGGTCTGCTTTGAAGTACTCTTTGAAACTGTACAGAATGAGTTCAAATCAAACCAATTTTCAGGAAATCAGAATTTGAAGGAATGAAAGACAGTTTAAGAGAAAATAAAATGTTATAGATATGGAATCCAAGGAGATTGGATGGTGACAGAATAAGCAGATACTGTGTGGAGCAGAGAACTGATTTATCAGAAGACTGAGCAAATCCTGAACCGAACAACAGGATCCCTCACGGTTCAACACGTCAATCAGGACCAATGTATGGAGAAGAAAGTCCTTCATAGAACAATTAAAAAAAGGCAATTCAATTAAAGAAAACAAGTATAATGGATTGCAAGGTCAATTAAAATAAAAGTTATGAGAAAAGAGGTAAATGCTCAGAGTGTGGTGTAATTAGTGGAGTACCACAGGGATCTGCATTAAGACCACCATTCTTCCTAATTTAAATGAATGAACTAGATTTTAATATAGTCAGTAAACTAGTCAAGATTGCGGACCATCCCACAAACGGAGGATTGGATGTTCATTAGAAACTGCAAATTAATTATTAATTAATTCATTGCTTACACTTATATAGCGCTTTTCTGGACACTCCACTCAAAGCGCTTTACAGGTAATGGGGACTCCCCTCCACCACCACCACCAATGTGCAGCCCCACCTGGATGATGCGACGGCAGCCATAGTGCGCCAGAACGCTCACCACACATCAGCTGTAATGCAATAAGAGTTAACTAAAATTCAAAACTGTGTAAACACCTGGCTGATTACTTTTAATGTAGACTGTGTACAAAGTACTACATATAGGTAGCAAAAGCATAACCTATGAATACAATATGGGAAATGTTGAGCTTAAAGCGACTATTATGAAAAAAACAGGTGTTTATATAGATACATCAATTACATATTCTAAACAAGGGGAGGGGAGAAAGAAAAAGTTAACAAAAAATTAAGATTTGTAGTTAAAGGCAGAGAGTTTAAATTCAGGGGTGTTATGTAAAAATCGTACAGTGCACTTGTGCTATCTCACTTAGAATATTGTATACATTATCGTTTACTGTTTAATGAAAAAGATATTTCAGATCCAGAATCTGTCCAGAGAAGAGCAACCAGATGTTTTCTGGGGCTGAAGAGAATGTCCTACACTGATAGGTTGCAACAAAGAGACATGTTTCCTCTACAGAGGGCCACGTGTTCAAAATTTTCAAAGGCACTGACAAAGACAGCCCAGTACTCTTATTCAGAATAAACAGGGAAAGAAGCAACAGACGACACAAGTGGAAACTATGTGGAACTGCATTTAAACCTGAGTACAGGAGGCACTTTATTACCCAAAGGGTTGTAGGAGTACAGAACAAGACGGCCAGCCGTATTCTTAAAGCTAAAACTCGGGCTTCTTTCATGAAATAGCCGGATGATATCCTGGGATTAAGTAACTGCTAACTATCAAATGGGCTACATTGGCCCAGTGACCATCTCTTGTTTGAAACCTTTATTCCGCTCTAGTATACTAACTAATTATGTTATTTTTCCATTGGAGATAATAACCTTGCTTATATCTTTTTAGGCATTTGCTACTTATTGCAACTCTGTTTGTAGATGTGCTTTTCTGCGACTACATGTCATACAGATAGGGCCGCTTTCACCTGTTGTAATGCGATTACATTTACTCCCTGTTGTGAGAGGCCGCAGGCCCTTTTAAAACGGTTTTTATGATGAATGGAAAACATAAACGCATTAAAAAGAAAATGAAGGAGCAGTAGCACTTCTACTCAACGAACGCAAGCATTATAGCCAGTAAAGTTGATTTTAGCCGAACATAAACAAACATATCTCTTAATGTGCTTTGAAATGCCTCGTACATGTATTTACACTGCCAGATAACTAATGGGGTGATATACAAAAGCCAGGATGTGCTGACGATAACTCTCTACTTCTTGTGACAGCAGTACTGCGAGCCTGTTCTTCCACAACACTGATAGGAGAACTGTCTCCACCTTCAGAGTAGTTATTCCACAGTCCAGGAGCCCCACAGATGTAAGAACAGCCTATAAGAAGTATAATTGCTGACCTTTCATTTGACAGAGGTCTAATAGGGGAAATGTGACCCTTGGCTTCCCATTTCTTGTCAAGATTCCCAGGAGGAAAAGACATGTGCGGCACGAGTCTGACCTGGAGCTATAGCAGGGAACGGCTCTGCTGGAGTGAGGAAGGGCTGGGATTGGATTGGAAGATGAGTCATTGCAACACTAATTATCCGTAGGAAGGACCTTGGCAGGTCGGATTAGCCAGTGATAACTGCCTTTTCAAGGTAATCCTGCAAACCTCTACCAGCACTCAACCACTGTTCGGCGTGTCCATTTCATCGCCACTGGGGGAAAAAGAACAACTCTTGGGTTTTAAAAGTAATGGATTAACCGAGACAAATTCACATGAGATGAAAAAAAAAACGCCCAGCGTTTTGTTTAGAAACATACAGTGTCACCAGTATTGCTTTAAAAACGTTCCCTGAAGCTCGAAATAACTGTAAATACAATGACATCACATTTTCCAAAAAAAAAAACTCTGCTGCAAGCTCCCAAGTTTCCTAAAGGTTACACCTTAGTGTAATTCTTGCACTAACCACTTTTTTTCAGGATTGTTGTAGAATTTCAAAACTGACAGTGTAACCAGTGCGTTTAACACGAGAAGAGAACTTCGCGGTAAGGAGGACAGGAGCTGAAACAAGTTCTTAAGTTAACTGTTCGATATCGTCCAGCAGGTGGCGGGATTATAAAAGATGTGAACATAAAAGGCAAACCCGTTTCTGTTGGAAATGTTAAAACTGGCCACAGCACCTCAAATAACTTTCACAAACTTCCAGAACAGTTCTGGAAACTTTTTGGAACACAAAGTGTTTCAAGAACAATCCTCACGTTATTGTTTGGACATTAAGAACCGTAAATATTAATTATGGATGTACATACACTTCATGACTTGACCAAATACAAAAATTTTGACACGATATGACTGCCAGCGGTCAATCCCTTTTCCAACAGTGGGCAAAAATCCCATTCAATTTAATTTATGAGAAAAGCAAAAAAAAAAAAAAATCCCCAGTAATAACAGAAAATGGTAAACACCGGAGTAGTACACATGATTATTTTTTTTAATTTTTAAGCACGTTGTAATTGTTTTTAATTATTTAACCACAGTATGGAGCCCGTACTTGGCATAAACTCGGTTTTCTAATTTCTGAACAACTTAAACGCTTTAACAACTGGTAACGTCAAACAGAATGTACTGCAACGTGAAGTATCATCCTTCTCATTTTGTTATTTTTAAAAACTATTTTTTCTTTTCAAAGACAATGTAGCCTATATGTAGGGTATAAAGGCGCCTCTAATGTACAAATAGCCTAATCGACGTTTTGACGCTTCTCTTAATTCCAGGTGAGTTCCAGGTCATGATTCTCGTTACAGCCCGTAAGACCGGATCCATCTATGACTACTTAAAACTCTACACTTATTAAAACATCGAATGATCTTATTATTAATAATCTTATTATTAATTTTATCAGTTTCACAACACTAGAAAGTATAACGGTTTTAAAAGAAGTAATTCCACCTTTGGAATTTGGAATTGTAAAGTAAAAAAACTATGCCAGGCTATGGAAACCAATTAGAGTTACAGTAGATGCTAATTAGAAGTTTGTTTATAGGATCCTGACCTCTAGCGTGATGACATTTTGAATCCCATGTGTTTAAAGTTTTTAATATATACTATATATAATTGTTTAGATGTGACAAATTTAGGACAGAAATTCAAAATATGCACGAAAGTCTGAAAAAATGTGCAACAAAAAGGTTCACGTTTCATTTTATTGATTTAATATTTTATCAGTGGGACTGGGTCGATGCAAGTGAATTTGCAACTAAAACTTTATCATCTGAATTGATATATACTGTACAGCATGTGTGTGTTTCCAACAGTGAGATGTTGGAGCATGCGGTCCTTTCGTTTCATACTTATTAAGCTTTTTTAAAAGGAAATAATATTTGTGCAGTGAAGATGTTCAGAGGACAATAGCCTTTTGTGTGGTCTTCAAATGGTCTAGCCTCCTTAATAAATCAGATAAGATCTGATTGTCAAAGAATGCAGAAGAAAAAAAAAGGCAGAGTTTGGTCAAGTGCTCTTCGCCGGGCTATGAAGATGGTGGCATTTAGCTGGTCAAATAATTATTGGTGTGATAATTCCTGGATCCGAGCTCCAGCACCAGTGGAGTAAAAGATGTGAAATTGAATTAAAAAGTGAAACAAGTGGTCGTGCACAAGAAAGGAGGAGCGACTGAGTAGGGGGAAATTAGATCAAACCGGCTGTATATCGCACAGAGATACAAGAACAGTGCGTGCTTCACGCCAGTGTCTGTTTTAAGGAGGAACGTCTCCTTTGCCCAGCAAAGATTCTGAATTTGTCTCCTTTTTCTTTCACGCGAGTCACAGGTAGAAAGTCACAACACAGAAAAATTCATACAAAAATGACACACCGCAGTGAACGTTCCCCCCAAAAGCAAAGAAACAGATTTCAAAGAAACAGACTATGATGTTCTTCGTTCGTTTTGTTCAATATTCAACTGGGTCAGTGAGTAGTTTTAGTCCGGGCTAACCCTTTTCAATGAGGAGAAAATGAGCATAAACACATTTGGGTTGAATCTTTACGCCCAGACTTAATTCTGTTAAAAACGCTGTATTGGTTATAAATTGTATTATTTTTTAACTGATGAATATTTTTAGGCAGTTGTGATCAACTATCCTTGTAACAGAATTTGAAGATGCCTGCGCTCTGTAACCTCTCGTTAATAAACAGATGAATGCACAATCTGGGATTATTTATGGCACTCCAGAGAAGGGCTCTATTTCTCTTCAGAACACGCCCTGATAGATGAGGTAGATATATAGAACCTGACTGACGAGCAGGAACTGTGTGTTTGAGATTGCTCCGGCTATGCTAAAACACTTACATCTCTGAAACTACCTGTGACATGCATCTTAACACCAAATAAACGTCGAAAGGGAGACGCACGGAGAAGTTACGGGATTCATCTGCAGTGATTTTACACTGGAATTTACAATTATCACTGAGGTCTTGCGTTTTGTCTGCAAACTTGTCCTGGAGTTGGTCCGTCTGGGGGCAACACCACCAAGAACCCCCCCCCCTAGTAAAGGTTATTTTATTTTTGCAAACCTATCAAAGAGAAAGGGGGAAACACGATGAACAGGAAAACGCGACGCTGGATTTTCCATATTTTTCTTTGTCTTGGGATTGTGTATCTCAAAATAGGGTAAGTATCTTTCCTTCATCTCAGCGTGTTGGGACCTGATAATGCTGAAGTGCGCAAGGTTGTGCGAGAGGAAGGTTCTGCTGGGAAAAACAGAAAGGTTATGGTGGTTGGGAATATTATAACTGGTAAATTATTGTATTTGAAGAGTTTAAAGTATTCACATAAAAGACAAAAAACGGAAAATGTCTTAAGTAAAAGTTGATTACTTTTCATTTTTGTGATACAGGGGATATATAAAATGCACTATGTGACTTCATGGGAACTTATTTTTTTGATAAAAATGGATCAATTTATGGACAGCTATAGAACAACTATTATTTTTTTTTACTTACGTCTCTCCTCTAAAGTTTAATTTAGTTCATATGACCTATTATTGAATAACTGCAAACGTTTCGTTATAAACAAAAAGCAAAATAAGCGCTTGGAATGAATGAATTCAACATTTGCAGCGAATAGTTATAAGAATTCATATTGTAATTAGTGAATTGTAACAATGCGTAGCATTGCTGACAGAATTAGCAAGTATTTCATTATTGACACAGAAACGTGATTTTAAATGACCATTTCTTAGCTGATCATTCCAGATTAATAGAATAAAAGACATGACAAATTCTCGAAGCCATCAATTGGTTGTTTCTTGTATTTTTACTATTTTCTTAGCAGATATTAAAGTGTTTTGCATTTTACCCTTTTCTTTGCAAATCTTAAAGTTTTTGTAAGAAATCTGGGGATAGGTGCGTGTATCACCATTACAGGCTGTGCAAAGGTAGTTTTACAACATACCTTCTTCAGGAAGTGCTGTCACGTTTGGGCAAAGATCTCAGATTTCTTTATCTGTGTTTTAATTCTAGAGAAAGTGATAGGGGAAGGCTGGTGTTTTCATGTCTCGGCATTAAGTCTCAACGGTCTAGTCCTTGAAACGTCATTCTTCTATAACGCCACAGTGGAGCAGATCCGCAATACGCAATCAAACCTTCGCCGCGCCGTGCTGTTGCATCTGATCGCGTTTGCCGAGATGATACTGCAATGTTAACATTGGTGGTTGAAAGGGGGAAACATTCAAACAAAAAGAATAAAGCTGAAAAAAAGCCACTTTTAAAAAAAAAACACGTGTGTGAGCTAAGTACTCGGCACAAATATGCTGAATGACCAATTACTGAGTGAGCCAACTTATTTTTCAGTGTTTCAAAAAAAAAAATCACCGTCAGACCATTTGCACTAGCCTGCTGCCAGAAATGGCACAGGTTCACAGGTACATCCTTAAATTAGGTTTTCATTTTTTCCTTTGTCCTTCCTAGGGGTTTCTCTTCAGTGGTGGCTTTGGGAGCAAGTATCATTTGTAACAAGATTCCAGGTTTGGCACCGAGACAGAGGACTATCTGTCAGAGCAGACCTGACGCCATCATAGTGATCGGAGAAGGAGCACAAATGGGCATCAACGAATGTCAATTCCAGTTCAAAAACGGCCGCTGGAACTGCTCGGCGCTAGGAGAGCGAACTGTCTTTGGCAAAGAGTTGAAAGTGGGTATGTTACAAATCTATTCCTCCAAACCTGACACTCGTGAGTCATGACACCATTCCTTAAAAAAAAAACCACACACGTTAGGCAAGTGATCATAAATGTATACTTTCCGAGAACACGTAGATGTTTAGTTTCCAATCTGCATGATCGTTTTGTCAGATTTCTGCACGGATTGCAGCCCTCTTTTATAATGCACACACAGCCCAAATGACCTTACACCGTTTTTGTGGGGACTATAACAACTTTATTGTGCAAATGAAGAGACATTTAAAGTCAAAATATTAAATTCGATCAATTCACAAATACAGTACTTCTATCTAAAGTATGATTCCCTCTAAGTGGTAGTAGTAGACCTTTAATTAGTATATGTTCAAAATATTTTGTCCCATCTTAATAATAAATATTTTTCTTCGATTTAAGGGATGGATAAGGTAGCCAAAGCAACAGTGCACGTATTGTATCAATGTGATGAAAGAATACTAATAAGACCAACAAAACGAGAAAATTCTTTATCAATTTCCTCCTTTCTCCATCAGACGATGTAAATCAGACGATCAAATACTAAAGTCATGACCTCACTTTGAGTCAGTCACCTATGCTTAAAATGTGTGAAGCATAACATGTACTGATGATTTCAAGATCTACTCTAACAACATGGTTAAAACAGACTTAATCTGGAAACCATTAACAAACTGCTTTTAAATATACCAGAAATAATGTTATTTTCATTTTTGTGATTTTGGTACCACAATGTTTTCTAATTTGTTATATTGTCACTTCATTTAACAAAGGTGCAAGCTATTAAACTCATTAATTAAAACAAATCACTTTCTCAGAAAAAGCATGTTCTCAACGTGCAAAATGGACAAACAAGTGAAAAAGTATCTTAAACAATAATTACAATAGTTAAAAAAAATCAATGAGTTATTGCTGTTGTACTTCAAATTTCTGTATTTTAATGGACAACATATCTTAAATATACATTGTTACCAAAATGAGGTTTCATTCGTGTAATAGATTTTGTATTTTGAAATCTAAGAGAAAACAAGAGAGAATTTCTGCTATATTTGAACAGTGAACAGGTAACTAAACTGTGCCCAGTTTTATTCTTAAGACTTAATCTTAAACAAGGACCACAATTGAATACTTAGATTTTCAAAAGCCTTTTCTATATTTCAATTATAAATTATAAATTAGTACAAAACTGCTAGAAGATTTTCTTGCTCTTTTCACAATATAAAATGGCCTCTGGTGTCAAAGATGGATTTTGCCTTCTGCTTAATTAATTGAAGAAAGACACTAGGAAATTGCAACACACGCTTCTTCAGTGGCCTACATTTACTGAGGGAAAGTGTTATCTTATCACAATCCCTTTAAACACCTAAACACTTTAGAAGCACAAAATCATCTGTCTGCTTCTACTTGTGTTGTGATTTTTGTCAAAACAAGTTTTTAATGTTCTCCTTCCTGAACATCTTTAATCTTTCTGGGGATTTCAGAATTGATATCTCAACTAAGTAATACACGATCCACTGGGCTAGCACTAGTCTTTTGGATTTATCATGAATAGATGTTATATGATGTGTTTATGATGTGTTTTTTAGAAGCAAATTCTAAAGAAAGAAACACACAAAACATTGATTTTTTTACCGTAATGCTATCCTTTTTCCTGAGGCATATTTGAGTTTCTTTTGAGGTTCAGCAGTGGTGTTGAATCACAGACACATTGATGAATTGCTGTTTAGATGACATTTCTTGGATGATGTTTTCAAAGTCAATGGACACTTGGTGGTGAGAAAATACTGCAGGACTAGTGGCTATTGACCTTCAAAAGATGGCTAGAGGGAACTTCATTGCCCACACAACCCTATTATGTGAGAAAGAAATAGTAGATCAAGTTTTAATATGTATCTTCTGCTTCTTTTGAAATATAAGAGAGCCAAAATTACTGAAAAGGATGAACAGTGAGACCCGGCACAATGCAACAGCAATGAAATGTTTAGTTTTTATATTACAGTTAAATTTAGTGTAGGTAAAAGCATCCTAGAGTTCTGTAAATAAAGAGAAGCGGATTCTTAAGGTGATACAGCACTCTTCGAGACATCAAATTCAGTTAGAACTCTTGTCTTGATTCTTAGTAATTGGGACAAAAAATGGGGTGATTGTGGTGATTTGGGGGGAAAAATTGAGATTTCTCAATCCAGAATGTTAAGCACACCCTCATTCAGATGGATTTTTTGGATGGTTTAGCAGGACAATACCTTGCAATGAATTACTTAATTGAGTACAAATGTTATACATATTTGGCTTATTAGTGTGTCATATTAAAACATTTATTACAATTTGCAGCCCAAGGTGTTTTGTGCATGAAAATGAGAAAACCCTTCAATTACCTTGTCATTCTTGTCACAGGGCATGGAGAAACACAGAGATTGCTGTTTCGTATTACCATTCATTTAATGACATTTGTGTCAGCTTCACTACAGATGCAGGTCATGCTGACATCTTTCAGAGCAGTTTTCTCCTGTTTAGCAGATGATGACAAAAGGAGGGAGTGGGTGGTGTGTCACTGTCTAGGCTGTGACTGGGGAGTCTCTTGACACTGGTGAAGTCTTCTGAAGTTCTATGCTGGAGTCTTTACATAAACACCAGCATAGAAGACCAGTGGTCCTATTGGTTATGTCATTCTTTTACTATACACAGCGAAGCTGAAGAGAACTGGTTCATCTAGCTCTCCCCGGGCATGATTTGTGACCATGAATGGAAAGCTTGGGATCAATGCTTCTTTACTGTGGTTTGTCTATAGCTCATGCTGGAGATGTTGTTGGAGCTTGAAGGCACACAAGCACTTACAGAGCTACTCTACTGCTGGTGGAATATATCCCTGGGTTAGGGAAACACCGATTGGTCCAACAATTAAAAAAAGCTTATAAAAATGCTGATGGGTTAATTTCTGAAAAGCATGTCTGCCATGTAAGGGAACCCTTGTAATTCAGTTTATTGGGCTTCTATACTGTGCCTGGTTTTATGAAGGGAGTAACCTTTTTGATTTAATTTCTGCCACCCTGTGTGTTCAAAAAACCTTTTTTTCCTTTCAGCAGAAAAGCCTCAGGTCCCAACAAGCACACTGTCTTTGGTTTATAAATTTACCTTTTGCATTGCAGAGCTGGCAAGAGGAGTTTCTAAGCAGCCTAATTCTTTTAAGCTCCAGATTTTGATATTCCAGAAAGTGTCGAGACACTTATCATAACACAGAAGGTTTATAGCATTTTTTATCAGTAGTTTATGTTTTCAGTGGATCGTGGTTTAAATGAGGATACCGTTTGCATTCAATGGAACTAGAAATATGCAAGTTTTCCTAATATGAGGTTCTGCATTTTTCACCATTTTAAAGCAACCAGAGATCACGTCTATAGGCACACCTTGTTTTTTGGCCTTCTTCCCATTCAATCCATAAAAAAACTTCATAATTGATGCTTAAAAATGGCATTTTTTTTAAATTGAAAGGGCACCAGTCCAAGATGTTTATCAAAAACAGGTTAGCACATACTTTGGCTTCAGGGGAAGTGGAGCAGTGACAAGGTTATCATTTTTGTTTTTGAACAGTTTATGAATAGTGAAGTTGTAGTTAGAATTATCACATTTCTAAGTATGTACCTTATGGTATATTAAAAAGTAATCTTTTAAAAATGTTGCAAGAAGGATAAGCGAAAACTTTTATGTTTACATCACAACAAACTGGAATAATTAGGTTTTGTCATAAGTGATTCAAAACAGTTAATCTTTTTTTGTTTTTTAACCATTCATATATATGTATACAGTACATATTACAGTATTTGAATATTTAAATCTCCGTTTAGCTCAGTGGGAGAAACATTGCTTAAAGTTAGAAGAAAAGAATAAAGATTTTAGTCTAAAAATAAAAATAACTTGATAACCTGAACACATCTTATACAGCACATATAATCCTCCAGGGGAATCTTTTACCCTAAGTATGACTTTTTAAAAACTTTTCGGACAGTTTTAAAAACAACAAAATGTCAGTTGTCAGTTGTATATTGATGCTTTCATTGTCTTGTTCTGGCACAACTTGGCATCCTCCCAGTCACTCACCTGGCTTGTGGCGGAGAGCTTGCTAACAGGTGCCATTCTTTATGAACTTTCAGCTAGCAAGGGATACAGTAGGTAGTTCCCTCCTGGTGTGTGGTTGATCATCATATTCACAGGAGTTTTTAAACAGCAGTGTTTACAGTGAAGTGCCCAAACAGAATGCTATAGACTGTGGTGCAAAGACCATTCCAAGTGCCCCAAGCTGTGAACCAATAGCATGCAAAGTGATTTTTAATGTTACAGTTCTAGCTGTAGACCTTTAAGAGTTACACACAAAAGATTATTTAATGAAACCGTGAGACAAAAATAAGCTTTGCAGCAAAAGATGCAAGGGAATATAGGAGTATAATACGCATGTACAGATATATCTGGGTTCCTACAATTTATTGTGTTTTAAAAGTTCACCTATTGTAACACAACTAATTAAAAAATAATTATTCATTTAGGAGATAGGTCTATCTAAAACTTTTAAGGGGTGAACTATGTATTAACAACTGCACTTACAACAGGATCTCAGTTTTTATCTCATCTGCAGGATAAGCTCTTGTCTTAAGGTACAGTACTGTGACTAAATGGCATAGACAGGGCTTGAATTTGGAGTCTTTGCGTTCTAAGTCCTTTTCCTTAAGCCTTTTGCCTCCTGGTTTCCTGTCTATTACTTTACTGCTGTCATTTGTAGACCTACATATGAAAGAAAATGCATTAAGTACATATAATAACATAGAGCACCATTTATATTGTTTTTATGGAAAAAGCAATGGGAATTCAGTGAAATGCCCAGATAAAAATGGTTTCAATGAAGATACTAACAGTACCTGGAAATCACTGCTGCTGAATTGTGTGTTTAATATATCAGAGAATTTGTCAAACTTATCTCTGTATATTAATGATTAATTGGAAGTGCAAATAAGTGAACAAAAAATGCAGGATCCTGAGGAGTTCCTTCCTGAAGGGTGCACACAGCACTGGAGAGACCAAAAAGATCAATAAGTGTTTTCAGGCTAAGTCTTATCCTTGACTCCTGGAGTGGTTGACTCCTGGGTGTAAGCCATCCAAATACATCAGCTGGGAAAAAAATGTTTTGGTTGGCTGTCCCAAACTTAGTAATAATTTTAAGGTGTAAAACATATCCACACTGGAAGGAATACACATACAGAATGCCGAGTTTGCAGTGTGGTGCTTGAAACACCCTTATCTCTCGTAACACTCTGTCAGATATTTTTTGTTTTATAACACAGAAAGATAAGGTAAATCTGATATACGAAAGAAGTTACTTTCATTTGAATCGAAGCAACTTCACAGATGCAAGAAAAAAATCTCAATACTGCATTTATGCAATGTTATAATAATGAGAGTTACTATCAATTAAATTCAAGTTTAAGAATAAATGTGTTTTTTCTTCATATACATGGTGTCACAATTACACATTGAAAGCAAATTGCAAATGCAAATAGCATTAACACTCCAGTGTCTGAGTACAACAAAACTCCAGTTCAAGGATGATGCATTGAGCATGATCCCCTTATGCCTACCAATGAGCAAGATGGAATGAATTCTCCTTAAACTAGGGCTTTTATATATTTTTTATTTTTATGTTTTATCTCAAAATACTATCTGAAGCATTTTAAACATTTATTAGGGCAATTGATTGTTGTGTGAACTAACTGAAAATTAGTTAACTGAAAGATACCACAGGTTTGAGTGATGAGCTAAAAAAAATCACAAGGAAGAGACTTAATGCTTAATTAGGGATCAGTGTCAAGGTTCCACCTTTGTTTGACAAATCACCGTGGGTTATATGAAACCTGATGCTTTTCAACTTACTCAGTAAGTCTACTTTCAGGCTTGCTCATTCTGGGACAGATTTGTTGTAAGTTACACCAGTTCCACAGTCAGGACAAAATTCCTAAATTCTCCAGATCAGTTAGGTATGACACCAGGAGGGTTAGGGTTGAGGGTGGGCTGTGACAACTCTATACTGATAAAAAAGAGTCTGTTGTAATCCAGGCTTAAGCTGGAAAATGTGGGTCATCAGACTTTTAACTGATAGCCCTGCCCCAAAGGGAAAAAAACAACCAGTCGACCAAAAATATACCTAAAACTTCTGAATCTCTGTTCATTTTTTACAAAAACAGGACAGGTAACAATACGACTCTTATGATCCTTGACACAGCATCTTTCAATGCATCTATCTGAATATTAACCTGATTTAAATTTAAAGCAATTCCCTCTTTTCATCATATCTGTTGATACAATCTCTGTCCCTGCTCTTCCCAGTGGGCAGGTCGAAAGACTGGTGGCAAGTGGTCACTGTACCTTGGAGTTTCAGCTCCTGTGTGTTTCTCACCTCTGAAGGGTGGTGTTCTTATGGGACGGAACCTGGGATGCAGGCCAAACTTAAGTCTAAACACATAACCCTGTCTTTTCCATTCTATTGTCTCTTGAGTAAACTTATCCTTATTGTGCTCATTCAATAGGATGACTTTTCCTTCCTTTTGTAGTAGCCTGTCTTTAAAGTGATTCACCTACTTGCTGCTTTCTTATGAAATATGATTCGAGCACAATAGATGGAATGCTCTGATTTGTCAGTGTTTTATAGCCAGGGCTCATTTATGTATGCTTTATTTATAATCACAGTTGAGAGCCTTACCCTGTCTGGCCTCCCTGAATTAAAAGAAAAAAAATTAGACTTAATCACATTAATTCTTTATTAATTGCATATGAGAAGCCCATTTAACGTTATAGGCCATTATCCACAAAACCTCCAGCACGTCTTCATTATGGAGCTTGTGTTGCATATTACTCCCCTGAAAACGAATGTGAGTTGCCATTTATCCATGCTGAGCATGTGTGATAGATGTGGAAAACTTGGCACAGGGATTGCATTTTATTATTTCTGCTTGCTGTTTAAAGGAAAGCTATGTCAGGTATGTTAGGAGGGTAGACAATGTATGAAACATTGGAACCTGCTGTCAGCTACTAAGCAATTTTTTATTTTCTTCTTTTTTTTTTTTCAGGCAGTAAAGAGGCCGCCTTCACCTACGCCATCATCGCCGCTGGCATCGCCCACGCCATCACCGCGGCCTGCACCCAGGGCAACCTGAGCGACTGCGGCTGTGACAAAGAGAAGCAGGGCTTCTACAACCAGGAGGAGGGCTGGAAGTGGGGGGGTTGCTCTGCCGACATCCGCTACGGCCTGGGGTTCTCCAAGGTGTTTGTGGACGCCAGGGAGATTAAACAGAACGCCAGAACACTCATGAACCTGCATAACAACGAAGCGGGACGCAAGGTAAATATTCAGCACATCCAACGGGACAGAAAGCGTAGCGATCTGTGTTTCAGTGGTATTGCCAGTCACACGTGCAACTATAAAATCTTCTCAAAAAGGATCTTGCCAAAGTGCAGCATAAGAGGGCACTTTACATCTCATGCAGTGAAACTTCACATTTGTAATCACTGTGTATGCCTATACCATATACCACTATATAGCTTGTGAAGCAAAAGAACAGAAGCAGGACGCATCTAGCTAGACAACTGCTTAATATCAGAAAACAGTATGTCCATCGATGGAGGGGGTTAATAAATGCAGGAATTAGCTAAGTAACCTTGGCATTGTGATTTATAATCCCTGTTCTTTAGCATGCTTTCCAGCTGATAAAATTTGCCAAGGATCTGGGCCTCTTATTAAGTTTAAGGGTATAACAGTCAGTTAGAGATTAAACAGGTTTTCTTTTATGAAATGAAAGGAAGCTTTCAGGAAGAGCTGCTGTAGAAGTAGCAGCTTTATGGATTGCCAGAGTTCAGGGCTGTGAAGAAGCCCATGACTGGTTATGGTTCTGGTGCTATAATTAAAAGCCCCGATGACCTTGAACCTCTGTGAGGAAAGTACTGATGATGCTGGAGTGTACTGTGCACCATGCAGTGGTGTGACCTTGTAATATGTTTATATTATTAAATACAACTTGAAAAACATGGAACTATAAGGCTTACAGAAAGACAGTTTTGCAGCAAAGCAAAAAGACTCAATTATCCTTGCATGTACAGTAGCATTGGTAAAAGCATCATTAGGTCTATATCTTAAAAACTAGTCAATTTGCACAAAGCCATACTTATAATAATTATATGTCTAAGACTCATTTAAAAAGTCCATTGTTGAGTGAAGTGAGTCAGTGACATAAAACCCTTGAAAATTTGTCTTTGAGGTGTTGATGGTTCTCAGTTCTCCCACTTATAGTAAACTGCCAGACCTTTATCTGCTGGTATGTAGATTTTGGCAGCATTCAGAGATTCATGACTGTTAAAGCCCAGAGACTCCGGTAGATTTACCTGGCCGATGCTGGTGAGGATTAAAATGTAAAAGGGTACAGCAAAGTCTTTTATAGAGCCAAGTAAAATCTAAAATCGTGATAAGTGAGGCTTGGAAGTGTAAATAAGATGGAGAAGGCAGACAGCAGAGTAAATAAAATTAACTCTTTCCCTTTTTTGTGTCTGCTTAGAATGATCTGAAACAGCCAATTCTAGGTTATACTTTCAAACCTGTTACTTCGACTGGAAACAAATCATTGTACTTCCCTTAACTGGGTAAAAATTGTGCTTTTTTGTTTGGTGATACATTAATGGTACTTTCCAGTGTGGCAGTGTGTCTTGAAAACTGATCTGTCTTTGATTTTGTACCAAGGATTTTTTTAAACTTGTATCTATATATGCAAAAAGAACTGTTTTAAGCATGGAATATGAAGTTAGTGAAATAGTAACACACTTGGACTGAATGACTGAAGGTGAGGTTCTTTTTACAACTTGGAAAATTGTGCAAAGTTGTTAATAAGCATATTAGGTGCTACTTTTGTTGCATTCACAGATCAATGACACTTTGTGCATGGTCTTTGCTGTATCTAATTCAATGTCCTGAATAAATATGTATTAATGCTACAGGAATGCTGTAGCAATTTCACAAGAAGACACAGAAGAGGTGAAAGGTACTACCTTGCCTGGATTATACCTGTATTCCCCTTAGTATGCGGGGTCTGTGACACAGTCTATGCCTCTGATGGGGGTATTACTTCAATAACAGAGGGGAAAAAAAGCTTTTCTGCGAATGGGACCCCGACCAAGATTAAGCTCTGCAATGCATTTCAAGCCGCTGAAAATTGCTTTTAGTCTCCAGAAAGTCTAGGTACTCAAACGACAACAACGGGGAAAAAAAGAGAATAATTAAAAAGTGGGTGAGGCTTCTCTGATACTATAGGATTCCTACCCAGTGAATTGAAAAGAAACATCTAAGCTGGTGGCATTATCACTGTGATCCACAGAGGGCTGCTTCAGACATCTACTGTAGTATCACCTATCATAGAAAAAATCCACTTAGACTTTTAGTAAGAATTTTGTGCTGGTCATTATGTGCAACTAAATGCATGCTCCTTTATCTAGACAGGTAAATTGCTTCTCAATGTACAAACTATTCAGCGGCTCATCCTTTCTGTATTTCGTTCTTGCAGAAAGGGGCCTCTTTATTGAATAGTTCTTATTTATGCTAATCAAATTAATGGCAGTGTGCTGGAGTTCATTTTATTCACCCAGATCTAATACAGGAAAACAAAGGCTGTCAGTAGTTTTTAGTCACAGTATAGCTGATCTGATTGTGATAGTGATTGTGATTGATAGTGATTGTGGGGGCCAGTTCTAAATGCCCTGAATAGGTTTTCTTTTGTGAATTATAAAATGAACAAAAAACAATGTAGAAATGTGCAACTAACGTGTAAAAGATATTTGAAAAAAAGCTAAAAGGTAACAGTGCTTAAGTAAAAATATACAACATTTCACCCCAAAGACACTGCATATATGTTTAAATCAAGTAGGATAGAGTCTTTTGTATTTACAATTCTTTAGTAGCAGTTACTGAATGCAACCTAGTGAATCTATACTTCACAGTGTCAAGCAATACAATAATGGACTGCTGTGCCAATTTCTTGTGCTCAGTCTCCAGCTGGTTTTGAAGTAGCTCTTAGTGAAGTTTTCAGTGTGAAACACCTTGGTGGATTTTATCGTTGCTGATAAAACATTTTTGTTATTTTACTTTCAAAACAGGAAATGGCTAGTATTTGGAATCTAGTCTAGTTCTGTGATCTAGTATTTGGAAGAGATGTTTAAATTTAGCTGGGGTAGACAGCATGTCAGTAAACATTAATGCTGATTTTGTGCCTACCGCACAAGGCATGTGAATTGCTACTCAAGTCTCAAAATGTCCAGCAAACATTTAACCGTAGCAATTAACAGTTCTTTCATTTTATTTACAAATGGACGAAAGTCAAAGTTCTTGCAATGGACTTCTTAAGTCAAACATAACCACTTTTCTGACCTTTGTTTTGCACAGTATACAATCAAGGTGGCGTTCCCAAAATTGATTTGTAGTTTCACTGAATATGTGATCATAATATAACAGTTAAATACCTTGAACTGCAAGTGCTGATACTTTTATGACCTTTCTAAACATAATTTCAATTATTACCCTTTACAGCACAAAGAAAGGACTGTTTTAATGGTGTTTAGTTACTTAATTAGCATCTTTGGCATAATGTCCACAACCTGCTGTTGTCTTTTTTCTGCCCAAAAGACTAAGCCTTGAAAGAAAAACACAGAAACCTTGTTCTTAAAATGTAATGCTCACTCCAAAGCCAAGCTACTTAAACCAAGGACATCAAAGATGAAAAAGGAAGAGTTAAGACTGTTTAATATCTTATGTAATATCTCTCTACAGACAAGCTCTATTGCATGGTGAAAGATGTGGATAATCTAAACTACACATGGAAAGCTGAAACGTGATGCCTTTTCTTTATCTGTGTACAGTGTACACAGGGCTATTGTTTTTAGGCACTCTGTGAATGTCTTTCTCACTCTGTTTATTTCAGATCTATTACGTCTGTTTTGCTAGGCTCCCAGTCTTTGCATAGCAAAGAATGTCTGTCCTTATTTTTTACACCCTTGATTGATGCTTGCACTACCTCATGGCTGGAGATCTGCATTACATTGTTCATCATGGTAGAAACAAACTCAACAAAAAGTGGCCAGGAGGTGGCTACAGGGTGACAGAAAGTTTGCATGTGCTTAATATTTATGTGTGCGTAATCTTTGTGTTTCTGTTTTCATTTACAACCCTCTCTTTCCTTTGTGGTTTAAAGCGCGAAGCAAGCAAACCATAACCTGGCACATTGAGTTTAAGAACTTTTGCATTCTTCACTTGGAATGTTTAAAAACCTTTGTCTCAACCTGTAAAACTATTTCAAAAATAAGCTGGAATACTTAGCTTGTAGACACATATTCCACAGGCCAAGGAATCTGCACGATGTGCTTTTACTAACCTATGTGTCTCCCTGGTGTAAAAAAGTTTAATTGAACACAGCTATCTGATGAAGCTATCCTAAAACCTATGCATAAGATTTATTATTTCCCCATAAATTGATGCCTTTCCTGGCTATTTCTCTTTCACTTAGCGCTAAACATCTTTTTAATGGTCTGTTCATGATCCAGACCCCCAAAAAATGGAATTCTGAATGAGAGGGTTTGTGTACAGTACAGGAGAGTGGGAGGACTGGGAAGTTGGGTAGAGACCGTTTGTTTCTTAATACTTATCACCGGTTACAGAAGACATTTCCAGACACTTGAGTGTTCATAGAGGAAACTGTTGATAATATATCCTGGTGCTGACTACAGATCTTTTATCAGTTAATTACTTGTTTTCAAATATTCCATTTTGTAATACTCTGCGCTGTGTGGTACAGTGCTTTGACAGAGTGGCCTCTTTCAAATCTAAACACTTTTGGTAATCATTTAAAGTAATTTTTTTTTTAAACTGAAGACTCCTGCTACAGTTACTTTATTTCTCCCTTATTGTCAATATGAAGGAATTAGTGTATATCTGCACTGTCAGCTCTTTCTGGCAGTCTGTCTTGTTATTTTCTGTATGACTGCCTGCTGTTGCATCTCCTCAGAATACTTATTTAACTTAAGCAATGATTCCATTAACTGAAAGGACTTAACCATGCCAATTATCAGAAGGTGCACAAGGCAAACTGGAGACACACTAAGGAAACAATTAACAAAGCCAGATCGCTAGGATATATCCAGGTGTAAATCCAGCCAGCAAGAGATGACATCATGCTCTTGCATGCTCTTGCACATGTTCTGGTCCTGTTCAAAGACTGACTCTTTTTTGGTCCTCCAGATTTTTAGCATTTTCTCTCATTTGCAGTATACAGTACTTATTGACTCAAGTCTTATCATGTGTCTGTTCGAAATAAATGGAAACGATTTTCTAAATGGGTTACAGGGCTTAATTCCAGAAATTAATTTTGGTTTGGTGATCCCTGCTGCTCTGCTTTAGCCAAAGCAGAAGCCCCTTTTCTCTACTGTCTGAGCAAGACCCCTCTTATCTTTCTTCTGCTCTGTTTGTGTCTCTTTATTCCCATTTTAATTACATTTTTTCAGGGTCTTGTATTTCACTATACAGAATACAGAACAGAGCAAATGAAGGGTTTATTTTCACCCAACCAGCTAAAGAAAAACTCTTTCTGGTTTGTGCGGCACTGATTCATTTATATCGTACTCTGATATTTTGCTGGTACTGGTATAGTTATTATGACATCTTAAATTATAACCTAACAATATCAACTGAGAATCATACAGTATAGACTATCCTGTTGGGAGTATAATATTGAATATAACATTAAAGACTTCTGTGAGAAATTTTTAGTTAGATTTTCATCTTTCTCCCTTTGAATTGTCAACTCTATCTAAACACATACGTGACTTTTCAACCCTCTGTTATGTTAGGGCTAGATTTCTCTAATTAGAACCAAGTCTTTTTTAAATCTATAATAGTTTCTTATTAATTAAAGATTGATCATACTCCTCTTTCTCTATTCATCCTGTCAGTCTGGAATGCCTGATATTTTAGTTATTAACTATATGTGAGGAAGCAGAACTCAGTATTGATGTCTACACCCTCTCCTCATTTGTTAATAATTCAGACACCATCCCTACTAGTGACTTTAGAGCTCAGCAGCCAGTGATCTCTGCTGAAGGAGTGTACAGAGATGATGCTTGGTGTCTAAGGGAAGTTAACCCCAACTGACTTTGATTTCTAACCCATGACCACTCTTAGGTCACTGCTGAACTCTGTCTTTGACTCTCCAGCCAGACCTGAAACCCAAAACAACCATGTGAATCCATGTGTGTTTGTGGATCACAACATGACAGCCCCTGTACTTTACATTTCTAACCCTTTAAAATGCTTGGATCTATAACATCCACTCCTTAAAAGCACCTAACTTTTTCACTTAAGGAGCGGCAAGAGAGAGGGTGTTGGTCAGAGAAAGTTGTTAAAGTAATAAAAAGTACATCATAATAATAATTGCTTACACTTATATAGAGCTTTTCTGGACACTCCACTCAAAGCGCTTTACAGGTAATGGGGACTCTCCTCCACAACCACCAATGTACAGCCCCACCTGGATGATGCGACGGCAGCTATAGTGTGCCAGGACGCTAACCACACACCAGCTCTCAGTGGGGAAGAGAACAGAGTAATGAAGCCAATTCATAACTGGGTGCTACTGAAGCTAGTCACTCTCAGATTTTGCATTGGAATTTTCAGTCATGCTTCCTTTAGATGAGGCCTTCAGTCATCAGCATCACACATTCATAGAGACAATGTATGTTGCCATGACAGCGTTCATAATTGTTTACGGCTATTGTTCCAAGAAACATTACAGTTACATAAGTATTCATAATAATCTGTGATATTTGTCACACAGCAGGTCATAGCATAGGAGGGTTGTGGTTGGGGTGTGTCCTGCAAATAGGGTTGTTGAGGGTTAAGGTCACATCATCACAGGACGAGTACCAGGGGAAAATGCTGAAAAAAATGCTACTTAATTTTGAAATATCTAAAAATATTTTTAGACACTAAAAGTCAGCTATTTAGCTGGGTGTTTGTAACTAATTAAAACTAAAAATAGGTACTTTAACAACTGTTCTGTAGTAAATAACCAAGTAAACAGTTTACTTGTCAATGCTTGTTAAATTTGAAAACCAATAGCTCTCACATACTTCTTACTAATACCCTCATTCAACGAATAGGATTCTGTTCTTTTTTTCTCATTTTAAAGCTGTGACATACTGTTCCTTAACAGAAACACCCCATTCATTTTCTTTCTTTGCTGTCTTTTTTTAGATCCTTGAAAAAAACATGCGATTGGAATGCAAGTGTCACGGAGTTTCTGGGTCCTGCACGACGAAAACGTGCTGGACAACACTTCCCAAGTTCCGCGAGCTGGGATACATCCTCAAGGAAAAATACAACCAAGCAGTCCATGTGGAGCCAGTGAGAGCCAGCAGGAACAAGCGGCCCACTTTCCTGAAAATAAAAAAGCCACTCTCCTACCGCAAGCCCATGGATACAGACTTGGTTTACATTGATAAATCACCAAACTACTGTGAGGAGGACCCTGTGACAGGCAGTGTGGGAACTCAAGGCCGAATATGTAACAAAACAGCACTGCAGGCCAATGCCTGCGATCTGATGTGCTGTGGACGAGGCTATAACACACACCAGTACTCAAGAGTGTGGCAGTGCAACTGTAAGTTCCTGTGGTGCTGCTATGTCAAATGCAACACTTGCAGTGAAAGAACAGAGGTGTACACCTGTAAATGAACTATTTATATGATACACACACACACACACACACATCGCTATATGTGTGCACACGAGAATTATTTTTCTCGGGAAAAAGAAAAAGAAATTACACTTCATTTGCACATGATTCCTACCAGCGGCTAAGTGTTCCTTTCGATCCGGATGGAAAAGCAACTGGGAATGCCTGCAGTACTGCCCGGTCTGTGCAGGGCTGTATAAAGAAAAATGACACTGAGAAACACAAAAGGAAAAAGAGCCGTGACCCCGAAGACAGAATATATTCTCCCCCTTATTCAGAACAACAAGGGCTTCTAACATCAACCAGGAGAAGGGCAATGTTCTCCTGCTAGAATTTAAAAAGACCTGTTGGTAGAGGTTTGCCTAGTGGGAGACAAACCTTTGAAGGGAACAGACAGACAGGGTCAGCATTGTCCTTTGCATGCTTTCAGTGTGGATTATGCAGATGGAGGTTTCTGCAATCGTGAAAGTCTTCTATTCTGTTTGGCGGTTTGGATCACCACTGGATTGCCTGCTATAAGTTCTCTTCTCCCACACACCGGATCATTGTTCTGAAACCTGTGTACCACTATTCATTACCTAGATTTGGAGGAATTGTGCTGAGGACTTTGGGGACATTTTGCCATAATATAAAATGAAACAGTAATTGCAATATTTAACAGTTTATTTAGATTTAAAAAAAAACTAATATTAATTTATTTAATAAACTACTGATTTTGTATGGGACTGTTCTACATGGAAAGTAAATAATAGGATTTCCTTGTGGAGGATTTGCTATTTTTGTTTGTAGATGCAGAAAAAAAACACAAGCAAGAAACACTGGAGCTGTAAATAACAGGACTTCTTATGATACCACTGATATACTTTGCGGAGAAGCATATTGTATTGTTTCCTGCAAAGCCAAGCTGAAAATAGATTTTTTTTGTGATATTTTTGTTTCCCTGCTGTTTGCTGCTAGTTGTCTGGAAAATCAAACTGCCTCTTATTTCTGTTTTATAAGCCACTATACTGACTTTGGTAATTGATAGAAGTTACCCATTGTCTAGTTTTTCAAGTAAAACTATAAACAAAGTTGATACTCCAGACAAATTTCCTTCATGTGGAAAAATTAACCATGGTCAAGAGAATATATTTTGTAAGAGACTATTTTTATATGAATATTTTATTTATACTATTTCTGCTTGTATAACTCCATATCCCTTTACTTTTTCCCCTGCAAATGGACATAAAAGCTATAATTGTCAGCTGTGTTTTTTTTAACAAAATAATATAGCTGATTCCTTGATTATATCAGAAAAAGGGACTCTTCAGTTAAATGTAACAGATTTTGTCAGAATGCACAACAAATGTTCCTCACGTTAGCTGCTTCTGAATGTGCATGCAAACTGGCTTGCTTACTGCATTTCAGACAAAAACAGGGTATGTAACAGTTTGGTTATATGGCTTCAATTCCTGATTGGTATTAACTGGTTATTCATTTATCCCATTCAGAGAAAGAAAGAAAAAAAATCTGGAACAGCTTCCTGGGTTCACCACTCATTAAACTGTGCCGTTATGACTGGCAAATGTGCTGTGTGTGCTGTGAGGTAAATCTTCACATTGTGGTGCTGTCAAATTTAATTTTGTCATTGTCATAGGGTAGGCTCTGACTGTGAAAACTAACATGACATCTATTGTCCAATTCTCCCAAATGAGATATGAGAATGATTGAGGCTGACCAAACAACAATGAGCACTGATCTGTCTTTTATTTTATAAAGAATATTTGGAAGTAGATAATGTTTCTTTTGCATATTAAAAGGGGGACACCTTATTTATAATCCACATCAGAGAAGCCATGAATTCAACTGACCATTTACCGCTGAGTGCAATTTTGTCACACTCTTGCCTTCTCGAAGTCTGAGTGTCATTGATCTTCAGCTTAAAACCAATCAGCTCCAGAGTTCAAAAACAATATTACTTTGTAATTTGTTCGTGTTTGGGGCTTTATTTAAAAAATGGGATTTAGCATGATGTAATTATCCATGTGATGAAAATGTTGACGTTTGTCGCCCCAGTAGTTAAAATTTGTCTACTTTCAGAGGGAATCATAAGTACACAAATCAGATCAAAGATTAAAGATCAGTGAATTTTCTCTTGAATCTGTCATGGCTTTCAGTTTTATATTAAAAAACAGTGGTTAGCTTTATCTAATTATTCATGTGCTGAAGATGGTCCAGCAAATAATTACGTATTTTCAGAGGAAATCATAAGAATATAAACATAAATTTAAAAGGATTTTAAAAACAGATTCAACAGCTTTCTGCACACTAAATTAACACAACAGCAGGACTTCCAGTGATATTAACTTAAATACATTTTAGGAAACAGATGGAAGTTTGGATTTTTTTTGTAATTTCTACCACTTGGTGTTTGTTTTACCAAATGGTCTTTTTCAAACTTTTATGTTACAGACTTGGATAAATCGAGATTGAGTCGGTGATGATACTTATAAAGACACACTTTTCATTTCTAAATATTTGCTGCAGGAAGGGAGACCTCCTGTATGTTCTTAAATAGCTTCCAAATTCCTCTAAAATGGAAAACAATTAATATAGACCACTTATAGGTATACAGTTAATACCACACAAATAAAATGTACAAAAAGGGAATTCTAAACGTTTATCACCGGAAAGAACAAAACGCCACAAGGTTGTATAATAGGAAAACTGTTAGTGTTGGGTTTCATGGTTGGAAAACAGAAAAGCTAAGTACAAAATGTTCCACATTTCCACATTTATAGATTTTGATAATTGCATTTAAAAAAAAAAAACATTATAACTTTAATTGATGAGTGCTGTGCCGAGACTGTCATGTTGATGACTTGCTTGGGCTGAAGGAGTGGTAGTCAGCTGGTGATAGATTGCTCTTTTTTCATCCTGACACGGTGACATCTGCTTTATTCACAGATCAGCCACCAGTTGCTACAACAACGCCAGTGGGCTTTAGAAAATGTAGCAGAGCTGCTGAGAGAATCTTGGCTACCCATTAGCAAAATGTTAACTATGCAAAACCAGATAACTTTCAGATGCTATTTATTTTGTCTAAGAAGGCAAAGGCTTTCCGATTGTAAAGGGGAATGTCAAGAGGAATTTCATTTCAATTGATGGAAAAGACTTTAGCTCCCGAAATAATCACTACAAAACATTCTGCTACTTTGCATCAACAGACACTTGCATAAAAAAAGACCCAGCTGCCCAAATAGCTTTGGTTAAAGTAAAACTAGCATTGTGTAACTGAGGGTTTAACATTTCCTTCTGCTGTGGTTTAGAGAAATTATGTGAATTAAATTGCCTGCTACTTAACACTTTTACAGGTCTAATATATGCAGAGTGTGAGTGACCTTTTCAATCAGCAAAGTTCTTTCTACATAACACTTCACAATTTTGTAGGCTTGTTCTTGAGAAAAGCATTTTTTCAACTGTTCAAGGAAGAAGCATACCAGTACATCGTACTGTATTTAAATGTTACACTATTTCATTGGTTTAATTTTTAGATTTTACTTTAAATTTACAGATTAGACAATGGTACTTTTAAGACAATTATACTTCTTTGGTTTTGTTTTGGAAAAAAAAGAACTGTACAGTCTAAAGGATTGGCTGGCTAGAGGGTGTTTTGTGCTCACAGATTAGTGTGGCATGCACAGCTCATCATCTGTTGGGATTAGGGATCACTGTCATTTGTGCACTTCTCAGCCCAAACACACAGTGCTTCCTCAAACAGCAGTGCATTTTCTTGGGCCAAAATGCCGGCTTCTAATTGCAAGAGAATTCAATGGCTTTTTGTCAAACCCGTATCCTTCAGGCTGTAGTGTTTTGTGGTTTTTATTCCACCTGAGCCCCCAGTCATATTAACTGCATAATTGTAATACATCTAAACATAAGAGATTTTTTTTATCAGTAACTGTACCTTTAACAATGTCAATGTTTTAAGTACTCATCTGTAAAATGTTAAATAGCCATGATATGACTAAGAAAATAATTCTCCTAATTGTTCAATTTTGCAGAAACTATAAGACACTAGGTCCTCCAGGAATTGAGCCTAACACCTGAAGTAATGAATTAAGCTTGTTTTGCTCATTTCTAAATTTGGCCTCCAAATTCTAAAGCAACCCCCATGAGTGATAGGCACCTCTCTTTGAACCAGCCCCATTGTGGCATACAAAGATTGGCCCTGCTGGGCTTCCATCACTGTTACTCAAACTCCTCCCCACCTTCCTCGAAACAGCAGCGAATTCTGCTATCCAAAAAGGCAGGCCTCATGTCATAGGAGATTCCAATGTTATAGTGTTTTCCCAATAGACAGTAGCAACCTAACAGTTTCAAGCACTAAATGAGTCTTGTTCCACTAGATTGATGTTATTTGTTTAACTTGTCAAAGCATTATCCAAATGGATTGATCTATGACTGGAATGCTTAAAATTTCTAGGCAGCTTAAACACTAACATCCTGTAAACGAGTCACAAATTATTTTAGTATCATTGCAATAACTGAGTACTATCTGCTAGGCCTCTGACTAGCTGTGCACAGTGATGACATTAATTACCACATACTTTCATCTGTCTCTCACATTTGGGATTGTTCAGACAGGCTGCCAAAAACATAAAAATAAAAGTCCATGGATGGAACACTGAAACATTAATTAAATTATTTGGGGTGTTTTCTGTAAATATTGCAATTTCACTACAAAGGAATTTAGTGTTCATGTCTTAGGATGCCTGAAGCTGGGTTATTTTTAACAGAGTCGTATTTACAAACATAAATTTTAACACTTGCACCGTACAGCACCTGTGTACACCTGGATTCAGACAGTAGCTTGTGATTTATGGTTGCTGTTCTGTTGAGCACTGCTTTTGCTGGATCTGTGCCATGACACAGAATCTGTTACTATGACCTATTGTGTCAAGACTGCATTGCTGTTCGAAGCCGTACCTAAAACCACCTTTTTTCACACAGAATCTTCACTTTCTATATTATTTACAAACCTAAAAATATTAACACAATCTTTTTCTTAGTTTCACAATTCGCAACTCAGAATTTCCAAATTTCCAAACCTAGATTTCAGAATCTGAGTTTAAGATACAGTTAACCTGTTATTTGCTTAGACCATTTTACCATGGAGAAATCTCACAAATTGTTCAATCTGTTCAAGCAGTACAACTTTATCGTTCCTCTGTAATGTTGCGTGTTGATGGCAGTACCAGACTGAAGAGGTGTAAATACTGGTACAGTACATTTCATAATTAAAAGCGCTGTACGCATAATGTTTTCAACAAACACTTTAGAGGTGCTTTTGAAAAAGATCACCCCCCACCTGAGTGCCACTAGCCTCTAGCAAATACCTGATACGTTTTCTAAGACTTTTTGTACCATTGTCAAAACATTGATTGCTTCAAGGTGTCCTTGTACGTATGCCACCACTTTCATTATTCAGCTTAATGTTTATAATAAGGCCATATCATCTTCTACAGAGCAATGAGTGTTTGTAATAAATGATGTGGATAGAGTCAGTGGCAGGCGCAAAAACATCAGAAAACATGTTCCGGAATATTTCAAGGCCAAAACAATGGAATCATTTCTCAAGGACTGCATTCATGTTTGGCTTTAAGAAAACATAAATCTGAATCTCACAACATCTAACCACTGCTCCTCACCCACGTACTGTATTGGTATATCTCCACAATAAATCTTTGTGCAAGAGAGCAAGATCAGTAAATGGCTGAGCTGCAATTGCTTCAGCTTGGAAACTATTCCTGCCCTCTCTTGTAATGGGAACCATGTTTTATGGATTTGAATTTATTCAAATGAATACAAAACAATCCATTTCCTATGCTACCCCCCATTCTTTACCTTTCCTGCCTACTGTATACAGGTATCGGTCCCCCTCTGCAGTTTCCAACCTAAGGATCACTACATGAAGTAAGACACCTGCAAGCTTTTCTTCGTAATTTTCATTTATTTAATTATGCACAAGAAAAAAACTAAATTATATACAATTGTATCATTCATTTTATGCTACCTACATTTCATTTTAAGGAACAATTTTCCACCTAAGAGAAATATAATTACAGGCTTAAAAAAAATATATCCCTCTGCAATAATTTTAAATAACTAGCCATGGGTATCTGAAAAACTTTTTGGGTTGAAAAAAAAACATTTTAGTTGCAAGAAACATGGCAATAAAAGCAAATTTCACAATTTAGGGAAAAAAAACACAGGCATGCCAGGGTATTCCTATAGAAAAGAGGAACATTCCTTTCAAAATACAAAATGTTGGAAAGAGTTCTAAATTATTTTAATTTGAAAAGGGCTTTTGTTCTAAGAAACAGATTACCACTATACAAATTAACCATTTTTGAGCTATTGCTTCAAAAAGATAATTACATAGTTAGGAGCAAGAAGAGGAAAAGTTCTTTGTCACTTACTGCTTTATCCTTGAATACAGTGCACATTTTCATCAATTATATTTTTGTTTTCTGTGGTGGAGACATGTACAAACACCACCGTACCACTGTACAGTAAATTGTAGTGCACAAGCTGGTCTTTATCTGGTTTCTTAAATGCCATCAGTGTTCAGCATATCCATTATAAATTATGGAGTTTGAAGAACTGCTATTAAAACATGGAAAAAAAAATACTCAGGTATTTCGGTTTCCCTAAGAATGTCTTCCATAGCTCAATCAAAATGAACTGATTCTGTCTACACGTTCTGAAAGCAGTGCAGAGATTTTGGGAAAACAAGGACGTAAATGAAGGTACCAACAGTCATGCTGTTCCACGCTGATGTCAGAGTTTCTGACATGAAACTATGTATCGCATTGTTGAAGTAGACACCTGAAACCCTGCTTCACAGTGAGCTGACTGTATACACTGTGTACATTAGCAAATTATTTTTTTACAGAGCACTACTTTATTCTGCAGCCATTCAAAGTGCCAAGAAAATGAGAGTGGTTAATACCTTCTGGTGCCACAATCTGCCTTATGCCTAAGGCAGTAATGCATATCTACATAATGTAGACAAGATCAGCAATCTAGTCTGTGAGGGAATTGTAACTGCTCCAGGTGGACAAAATGTTGAGGTCTATGCCACTGGTTCCAAAAGGGTAGCTTCGTTATAAAAGACAGTAACTCAGTTCACACTCTCCGTGAATGCACAGCAAAGAAGAGACCTGAGGATTTGCTAATCTGTCAATCCCTGACCGGTCGCCAAATGAGACTCCCAGTTTCCATGAGTGGATCAGGAAAGAAGGGCTGAGCTCATCCATGTTAGGTGTGAGAGACTTGCTTCATTTGCACAATGAAGGGCAGTACCATCAAATACTTATTTTATGATACGCATGAGTAGACGGGTAACTTTTTCCAAAACTGTAAGCCTATTTATTTCTACCTAACATTGGAGAATATGCATAAACATATTTCATGAACACTGCTAACACAAATTATAAACTTTATAATTAACTGTAGCGATACACCACAAGGCTTTTTAAGTCTGTACCAGCCTAGCCAGACTCTATGTATTTTCAGTAAATGAACAAGACGGATTTGGGATGAATATTTAAATATGAATCAATTCCTCGTTAATGCATTACTTTACTATCCCCTTTTTAAATTAATGTTCAAAATTAGGTGATCCTCCCCCAAAAAACAACATTTTGGAACACATCCCCCACCACAAAAGAAAATATTATTCAGGAAGCTTTAGGGGAGATTGGGTTTCTAAATTTGTTGATTTCTCATGAGCAAAAGAATGCAGACCTGTAATTATAAAGGTAGGTCTGTGTGCCACCCAAGTAATACTGTTTTCTTCTTTCCCCAAGTGGGATATCAGGTAATGGTGGTCCCTCATACACACACTTCTGTCAGTGTCATCCGAGTAAAGCTTACTGTAATCTGCAAACAGTTTGGGTCTCCTAACACGGGATGTTTTTAACAAAACATGAGTCTCATGGTAACCCTCAAGGGCAAGAAATAAATGGGAATTATCACTGATCCTACCCCAGCGGCTTATGTGACAGCTGGTCAGAACAAGTACTTCTTTGGCACAGTCTCCAAAGACCTACATAAAATATCAGTATAACTCTTAGAAAGATGTTCAAAAATAGACCTTTAGTTTTACTAAAGAACTTGCAGGTAACTTTAACTTTAAAGGATATTCTAAACATTTTTAAGTGTTCACTTTATTTGCTACAGAACAACATACTTTCTGTGTGTATGACAAGAAAATGTTTTATATTATACTGCTTTGCACAGAATGGCTATGAAATACACATAAAAGACATATGAACAAATGCGACATTTAAAGCAAGTAATTGAAGAAAGTCTTATCACTTCTTCTTATTATATAATCACAGCTTGTAAAGGCTATAATGTCAGTCAGGACGCATGTACTGCCAGTCTTCTGAACTTCTTTTGTGATGTTTTTTTTACCACAGGCTCCACTCTTTTCTTTATGCTCCACATTCTTCAATTTCTGAGTCTTTGTACTGTATTTGATTATCTTTTCTGTCTTCCTTTAGCACTAGATTACCATAATCTTGAATCATTATTATTGTTGTTAGTAATATTACATTATGTGAATACCCCTCCTTTAATCATTAAGCATCTGGGCTATCAAAAGACATCTCAATGCATGGTATTTTGAATGTAAATGTTTTTTCAAAAACAATTTAAAGAGATTACGGTCTATTTTCATTGTAGTGACAGTGCAAAAGCCCTTAAAAGCAGTTATTTTTAAGATCAAGTTGAAATCCTTGCTTAAGGACAAACATTACTTTGCACACAATCTAAACAAAAGAGTTCTGCTGTATGTGGTGTACAGCTTTTATAATTACAGTCTTATTAAGTAAATCACAAAGTAAAATACCTGACTAATGGTTGGAAGGTATTAGGATATTATTGTCAGTAGCTCAATAGTTGCCCTTTCATATTTTAGTTTACACAAAAGTTATCTTGAGGATTTTAAGGCACTTATTAAAGTTTTATATTAATCCTTGGTTCTTGTTTCACAATTTTCAATCTTCACACTTCACAGTTATGTTCGCTAAGTGTTTGAAAACATCAGAATATAAAAATGTGAACAAATGTCAAAATGTAAAGCAATTGTTGGAACACTAGGAATACAGATTACAGGTTCCTTCTGTATGATTGGCTACTGGGGCCGTTTGTTGCTTTAAACACTGTTTTCATGATCCCAGTAAGGAAGCATGAGTGTGTTACAGGTTACTAAAGCTTTATTAAAGTGCAGATACACCTTGATGACATCCCGAAATAGTTCTCAATAGCAGATGTATTTGGGATGGCAAAGAAGTCTTCTTAAGCATAGAGAGATTAACTGAAGCTATAAAAGGCAGGTAGGTTTGGGGGATTTACAAAGGATTAGTTAATTACACCTGTTTCAGGTAAATAACAACAGGCCTTCCTGAACTATAGCATGCTGACAGCTTTAAGAGGGATTGCTTCACCTACATGTTGACTGGGGACAGACAGTGTTACTGAAGAGCAATTTTGCTTATTGTTGGGCTCAACCTCACAGGCATGGAATCACTGGTGCCTTGTCTGAGCTTGTCATCTCACCTCATTTCCTCCTAAGAAAAGGAACATCGGTGTAGTGCTTTGGTGTATTCTGCAAAGATTTTCAGCCACGTTTTACCATAGCATGTTTCCAGTAAATACTGAACTACACTTCAAAGGTCCTTTGAGAAGTTGCTTTGTGCTTTAAGTCATTTTGTACTGTGTTTGACATTTCTTGTTTGAATATTGCACATTGTGTCTTAAAACCTGCTTTCACTTGTCCTAAAACCTTCTAGTAATGATACCTCAGAACATAAAAACTATAACAGTTTAATATTCTAAAACAGTCCGTTCATTCTTTGAACTGCTAATCCATTTATTTGATGTACATAAAAATAAACGCATGTCTTCTGAACAAGCCTTGTTCTCGCTCCACTTCATTTGACAAACCGATTGATAATTTCTGAACAGAGAGGAGTTTTTTTAAAATATACTTAATTATACAGTTGGTTTCCACAGCACTTTGGTTAACATGTGTAGCATGTGTTTTACATCGTATTTATGCAAAGAAACCCTGAGCACATCTACAACACCTATTAACTTGTACTCTCCTATTTAAATGTACATAAATATGAATACAATTATACTACAGTTACTATATTTTACAAGGCAAATGCAAAATAATAATTCACTTCTCCAAAGTTCTTCCTGATCCTCCTACATGGATACAGATGTACTGCAGAATGTGATGATGGCATACTGTCCAAACATGCACACTTGCAGTCTGAGAATCCAACGTTTAACGAGTACCTCTATCAATATTTTTTAAGTTAGTTTCATAAAGAGAATATTTCATATAACAACAATGTTGCGAAAGGCAATTTGGCAACAACATAAATAAACAAGATTAGACAGTACTTTAAAGCACTCCTTTGACTTCTTAAATAGATGTAACAGTGTATTGTTGAGAAGGAAGGCTTTTATTCCCTTCAATTTGACCATGTAAGTCAATTGGACACAAATTCTCATTTACAATGGTGACCTGAAAGCCCACTTACTGTATACTGCAGGGCATGAGCTGAACCCCTGGCCTCCACTTCCAGAGTCCAGAGCTCCAACCACTAATTGTAAGACATGTAGGAAGATAAACAGGGTAAAAAGTAAAATATGTGCAAAACATAGGAACCACAAAACTTTTGGAAAACCATTAGAAATGTCATTGAATGTTCTCACACCATTGCAGCTGTAATAGATATACACCGTTTCTTGCAATTGTTTATAAAGAGGGGTGACATAGTTGCACTCTCACTGCACAGTACATATATTTTCTAGTTACTTAAGTTTTATTTAAATGTAAATAAAGCTGCTGACATAATTTTGATTTTAGTGACTTTTTAACAAAACATAAAGGATCAACTAAATCTCTAACAGTAATACACGCATTACTGTCATGTAACCTAAACTACATGAACAATATAGCAATGATAAGTTTAAACAAACTCCTTGAAATTCATAAACAATAATGAAGAGTCTGTGAGGAGCTAGGGAGCTTAGAAGCCATTATGAAGCACAGATCTCTACAAAATGCAAGAATTATGAAGCTGCTAAAACGAGTAAGTGCTGCAAAGAGATAAGACAACCTCAATATTTCATACAAAGTGGAGGATTTGTGAATGCAAGTAATTTATATTTAGTTTCCTGGTAAAGCCATTATTCTCTTCTTGGTTAAAGTATTTAAAAAATTGTAATATGTTGGAACAAGTAACAGCAAAGAAACAGATACAAACTTTGAGCAACTCTTCTATTGGTGCGCTTTATTTATTAAATAATTATTAAGAGTGTCTATAATGTATTCAAAGAGGAAAATAAAACCCCAAAGAGCTTGAAATGACTCCTTCTTCCCAAGAGGACAATAGGAACACTTCCAGATTTGATATTTATACTTGCAAGCTTCAAAAACAAACTCAAAAAAATATTGGAGCCAAAATGGAAAACAAAGTCGGACTTATCTTGATTTACGATAATTACATAAAACAATAAAATGATACTCTAGAAGATCTCTGTAAAACCCACGATCCTTATCCTGATTGTGAAGCACCTCAATGGAATTTCATGATCTGGAAATCCCCATCTCTGTCAATCCATTCTTTTATTAATGTCATAATAAGCCTGTTCATGATCAGCCAACTATACTATAAGGATCTATTGTTGAAACTATAAGATATGTGACTTCCCAGCTAGAGACACTTTCAATATTTAAGACATATCTGAAATTCAGCAGAACAGACTGCATCCTACTGTTCCTCCCCCTCTCCGATACACGTTGAGAATAAGACATGGATCTTTTAATTATTGGACTAAACAATCCCAAAAGTATTCTGACTGGGAAGGCAGCATATTTCTTAATATTTCCTACAACAGTGGTGTACGTTTAAGAAAGAAATACTTTGCAAATCCTGAAGGACACTATTACTGGGATACTATTTGTCACATACAATACATACTGTATGATCTATAATGTAATCTGTTACCATCTCTGAGCATCACAAAATGAAAAGAATCATGCATACATTAACTGTCCTGACTAGATTTGTTACATAAACACAGAATATTTACAACATTTTTGGGGAAGCAAGCATTTCACCATGACAGGAATGTAACAAAAGAGAGCACTAGTCTTCAATACTTTGATGTCAAGATACCGCAGGATATCTCCAGTAAATGCCGTGCTGTTTAAACAGAGAACATTTTCATTTGTCCTCTGTTTATCTGGTTAAATAAAGGATTAAAGGAGCCACTTGTTTCATCTGTTCTCTTCTGCTATTTTCCTGCTTTAGTGATTTTTTTTATGACTGTGTTTTCACAAAGAGTATTAATAATACTGAAAGCAACAGGTAGCCCTTTTACAAAAAACAGACTAGGGGGAAATAAAAAATCTTCAATTACAGGCCCTATGATATTAGCTGAAAAACCAAAATACATCTGCATGAACAACATCAAGAGAAACCCCAGATCAGAAGAGGCTACCTGCAAATAATGCTTGGAGAATGTTAACACATTTTTAATAATTCTGCTACAGAATAACCTTGAAAAGCAATCAGTGTCTTCACTGTGTTGACTGATGAACACAGAAGAGAAGAATTTCTAAGGTAACTTTGAAATAATGGAGCAGAGAGAAATAAGGCCTTATTCAAGCATCATTTTCATTTGGAGCTCAATCCTGGGATTTTGTTCCAATTTGAACAGAACTGAACACAAATCGCAGACCACTTGCATACAGAACATGTACTGTACACCAACAAAATACACCCTTCAACCTTATAAAATGTTTTGATGATGACCATTAGCAACCAATTCTATCTGGGTCTTTTGACAATTACTGTACATGTTTTGGCATATCATACAAATCAGTTCTGCATAATACAGTTTATCATCATAACAGCTACAAGTCTATAAGAGCTATTAAACACAATTATCATTTATATTTGAAATATTCTGTATCAAGGACTTTTCCACCACAACAATGACAGACTCAAAAACTGTTTGACCCCAACAACAAATCCTAATTCTGCAAGTCTCTGGGGTTCCCCTTGCATGAAAGCTGGGGATACCCTGGCCATCCTAATATCACCAGATGCCAACAGCTCTCAACCGGTTGTCTATTTGGGGAATCCTGCTAACAGACTAGATGAGATTAGAACCTCTGATGTTACTAAATAGGGTTCATCCTTCCCTTTCACAAAGTGCCTTTATTGGTGGAGCAACTCAACAGCCCTCCTGTGAAAAACAATCTACAGATCTAACAGTTATGACATAACAGTCCAGTCATACCACCTCTTCAGCATTATTTTTTGGTTTGGATGCTGCTATTCTGAATGTTTGCCTTGTTGACTGTGAAAACACAGCATGACAATCATATCATGATATTTTCTTCTGCACTAGTCCCATAATTATGAGTCTTTCAGGACTGGTATTCGATTTCTGAGCCACAGGTAATGTATTAGAGGCAAAGCCTCAAGCATGATCCTTGGTCCATAGCATCTGCCTTTGAAAGCCTGAAAGGTATTAAGGGACTTTTTGTTGACCTGTCTGTGATTTGGGGAACCAGAAGAAATCTGAGAGACATTGTTCACATTGATTCACACAGCCTTCCTGGGTCTGTTTACCTCCAAAATGAGCCTGAGCACAATCAATTTAGATAACATCATGGCTCTGATCCAGGCTCAAGTTTGCACACTTTCTCCATTGATGGCCAATGTATGTGTACATCCAAAAAAAACTATGGCCGTTATATTTACTTGTTTTCTTCCTCCAAAACATACAATTTGCAGTCTTGGCAAATAACTGTTTTGGTTTTCAAAAGTAATCCATTCAAATCACAAACATCAATTTGGTCTTTTTTGAAAGGTTTATTTTTACACCACAGATGTGTTGGGTTTTTTTTTTTTGTGTGTTGATGTCAAAACAGCTTTCGATGCATTTTTAATCTGAGTCAATCTTTGGTAAAACACAAATGCAGACAAAACATATTCCTTACCTTTCTCAATAACAAAATCTAAAATTGCCTTAAATATTTTTAAAATGATCTTCTGGCTCTTTACTGAAACAAAAAATGTTCTGTAACATTATATGTTAAAAGGAAAAACTACAAATAATCAATTTGTTCAATTAATGTTGTTGGTATATAGTCCATGTGTTTCAGATATAGGTTTCCTTTGTTCATATGTAAAATTCATCCTAACTTTTGAAACCAATAGGAATCAAACAGAGATTAAATGCTGCTTGAAACTGAGAATTGATAAAAACATTTTACTATCTCCCACTGAACTGGAAGGAGACTGAAATGCCATTTCTGTGTGCAGTACACTTCTCAAAAAAGAATGCCTTTGGATTGCTTATTGTTAATTTTAAATGTCAAAACATTAGCCTTGCCTCTCTACAAATAAATTTGAAAGTCAGTCTAGAAGAAAAATAGCATTAAATATTGATTACATTAAAATAATACTTCAACAGAGGGCACATCTGTTTTCTCACTATCTCCATATATACCCCCCCATTATTGGAAGAAATAGTTCTTCATGTCTCTTTTTGCCAAAGGCCACATCAAAATGTTCAAGTGTTACATTGAGAAAAGAGATCCAGAGATGCTAAATTCTTCCTTTTTTATTTGTCATCTTATAGTTCAGCACAAGGTCACTTCAATAGTACACCACGATAAAGTTTGGAAGCTGGAAGATTAATAGTACAATAACTGTGACTGCATGGCTTAGTCATTTTTAACTGGCAACATCAGCACAAGTTGTTTCAGTGAACTCATAGCTACTCTGCAGCATTACATTTAAAAACAAGTCTTAACAAGTGACCAGACATACATTTTACAGGAAAAGGCATCTGTGCCTGGTGATATTATTTGAAGGTTATGGCACAGTCACACAGTTATACACTCTAAGCTTGTGCATGCCAATATATATATTTTATATGACAGATTCAAAATAGGATTACAACAAAAATGTCAGCATAATGATAGTTTTTGCAAAGGAGAGAAAACAATATCTGCAATTTGGCAGTCTTCTCTGATATTAGGTGACAAGTTAAGTGACTTCCTTTCATTGCAGTACAATTTATTAAAGCTTGACAATTTTGGCACCAGATAAAAAAAAAAAACATTGTTCAGAATTTTGAATAATTCATAAAGTTGTTTACAAAGATGCTAAGTTGCCTTGATATTTTATAATTTAAAACTTATTGTATTTACTGCTGTAAATGTCTTATTTGGCTAGAATAAGAGGATCAAACTGACATTTTTAATATATCTCTTTAAATATTTGCACAGGTGACTAATTTGTTAATATTAGCAGAATGTGATTAAAATCTGATTTGATTCGTCTTTCCATTTTACCTGCCCAAATAAACATAACATATACAGCACCTAAAGGAATACCTGATTTTTTTTGTTCCTTCAAGTGTCTTCTGCTCCCAGTTTAAGCATTTAGTATTCAGTATCATACTTTATCTAACTAACTAACCATAAAAAAGACCTGGAACAATGGCAGTGCCAAAGAAATGTCTTTTTATATGTTTAATCTTGTACCATATGTGAGGTTTGTTAGTGTTGTGACACTAACATCTAGATTGAACTGCAGTATTCTAGTGCAAGTGTTCCAGCTTTGTTCCTGGGGACCAATACACCTGTTACGTTTTGTTCCAGATGTGCTCAGTTACATAATTAGTGCAATAATAGGATTATTATCCTTAACTAACCTAATAATGGGATTTATTTGAATTATTTAATTGTTTTCAGCTCTTCACATACAAACATAAAACTTGTTAGTTCAATTACAGTTCAATTCAGAACTCAGATGAAACAAAACCTAGCAGGAAGTGAATCCACAGGACCAGAACTGAGAACCCCTGTAATAGTATGATGTTTTTTGAATTCACTAAAAAACTAAGCCATTTCTCTTGGCTATGAGAGAGCAATCAGAATCCTCATGATTGCATTCCATTGCTGTTTTATCAGACCGAAGCCTAAAAGTTAAAAGATTGTTTTTAGATTTTAAATGGTATTGTAACTATTTTATTTCAATTTGTAATTTTCTATATTTGTATCCTTCCATTTTCTTTATAAATAACGAACTTTACTGGAAAAAACACGCGTCCCCCCCAGCTGTGTGTCCTTCACGCCTGCAAGTGCCTCATGAGAATACCACACTGGAGGGGAGATAAAGCTCTTGAGTAGCACCGGGTGTTTTCTCTACCTGCAAACTTCAACATGCGTTTGATTCATCCTGGTTCTGAAAACGTCTGTAATGTTTCAAGTCTTGCCTTCTTAGGCTTCTCTTCTGATTGCTTTGTGGGATTGATACTGTACTTCCCATCAGCAAGATTAATACACCGTTTTTTTGTTGAAGGTTTGGAGCGAGATGGTGGGTATCATTCCAGCAATTTGTAATTATTCCTCTCATTATTTCCTAAATCAATTAGAAAACTGTTGTATTCCTCTCGTGCATTCCTCTTTCACCTTGTCTGCACCTCTACACCGAGCCCCTGATTCATTCTTCTCTCTGCCTGGGTGTCCCAGCCTTCTCACCCGACAGCCAGGTGGCTGGCCCTCAGCCAAGCAGGTTACACCAAATCCTGCCATTGACTAAACAAACATTTTCAATACTTTTAATTCCTGAGTGTTGTTATTCCTCATGAATCAGCCTCATGAATCACAGAAGGTTTTGAATTGGTATGCCAATTGTACTACATCATGAAAATACCGTATGTTAGAAAAGAATGACGCTTTTATATTTGCTGTTCCGTTACTATTTCAGATGCCATCCTAATATGTACCACCCAGATATTCAATGTACTGTCTAAATAGTTTAAGGGTAGACAGTAGTGTGAAAGAAACTGCTCATGTTGTTGCAGCCAGAACCCTGACTTTCATCAAACATCTGGACGAGATCCTCAAATTACTTAGATACTAGCAACCAAACAAGTTATACAGGCTACATGGCTCTCCCTCAAAGAATTTCTTATATCCTTAAATACATCTATATAATCAAATATATGTGTTGAAAAACTTTCAGCAACATTTACTGCTAATCATGTAACTTAACAATTACTGGATGACATTCCCATCATTACATGGAGAGAAAAAAAGCAGAATGACTATTTCATGAAAAGTTAATTGTGTCGATTTGCAAAAAGAAGATCTCGCAAATAGATGAAACATGTCTTTCAGCATTTATACCGAATGCTGACATAAGTATGCGAAAAAATGTATACAACTTGCAAACATCGTGACATTGTTGTGAACTGGTAGGCCTCTGCACCTGGCAAACCAGCAAGTTAAGCAAACAGATGTGGGAAGCAAGTTCATATTTCTAAGGCAAAGAAAAATAAGGCTATTTCCCTCAACCCCTATTCTAAGTTTGCATTCTACTTTCCCAGGACTGTTTCATGTTAGTTGTTACTGTCCCTCACTGTCATTGTTTAGACAGCTTGAACCTTCTTCTTGAAGGAAAGTAGATATTTGGACTATAGCTTCAGAGTTACCATTAGCTAGAGCTGCCTTGATTGTGAATAGCTGGCAATAGAACAAGTTCTTGTTACAGCTGCATATTCTAAATCTAAAAGGAATGTTCACCCCAGTTAAAACAAGACCACTTTGCAGGTAAATAATATACAGTATGCAGTGATGTCATATATGGTAAGTGCATATCAGTTATTATATCAGGCTTTTATCCAACTAACAGTAGATCAACTGGCAATAATTTCTTGCACTGAGATGAGATGAGATACTGCTGTACTTGGCAAAAACCTGTATTCAGTGATCTATTTTCCATTAAATAAAATTCTTGTTTGGGGTAAACATGTCTTGTCCTGGTTGGGATTATTTACGCATGGTATGTAAGGTCAGAAGAAAGAATGAAATTGTTCTGAGGGAAAATAGAACTGGAACTAAGTGCACACTCACTACATGATTCTCCAGTTCAGAAAAAGGTCAGAGGTTTCTGTCTATGTCATGCATTTCTCAGAATAACACAGCTGGTACGACTTCAGTGAAGTAAGGCAGTTTGATCTTAATTAAATAACAAATGGAACAATGGATGGGAGATTTGAAATAAAATTAATTGAGTACAGAAAATTTCTATGCTATCCGTCATGCTTTAATCATTCTTGATTCAGTCCTAAATTATTTCATCTCTGCCATGCTGCATTGTATTACAGCACAGTGAGGAGTAGAGTGGAAATCAGTTTTGAATAAGCCTCAGATGAAGGACAAATATCACATCAGGTCAATTCTCCTATTATCTGTCTCTATCAATAGATCGGAACAAACTAAAAAAAACAAACAATACCACTGGAATTTTCTCTTAGCCATCACAGATAACAGTCGATGGATGTTATTGGGTTGTTTTAAGTACCACAGGGATTGATGTCAGCTGTGGCACTGTATTGCTTTGTCTAATCATCAGGATTATGAGAAAAATTGAAAATAAATATTTTGAATGCTTGCTTTAATGGCTTTGCTTAACACACTTAATGTACTGTATTTTAAAACTAATAAAGTACTTTTATCAATTGAATTGAACAAATATTTTCTCCTGAATGAGCACAATTTTAATAGATTTGAAATGTGTACTTGGAGAGAAAACAGTGTCTACTGCCTTTTACTGGCAGTTTGATATATTTTTTTAAAAAAGTAAAATATTTTTTGCCAGTTTCTTTTTCAATATCTGAAAATAAACTAGCAAATCAATAAAATGCTGTTTTACCTATAAACTGTCATAATTCATTTATTTATATTGCACATATACATTAAAACGTAATTTAACTATATTTTCTAAACTGAAATATCTACAGAATGTGAGAAACAAATGCCAATAAATACAAATGATACCATTAGAAAAAAAAATAGAAGTGTGGCCGTATAGCTTCACTAAGTCACCGGCAGTTTGATTTGCTGTCGTCTAAATTAAAGAAAACATAAACCAATGTTTAACAAAATCCCCACTGGAATTTAATACCCATCATGGATGAAGAAGGCTTTGTATGGATGAGGGCCATTTGCAGTGAAAGTGGGGATCAGTATCTATTTCTCTGAATCAAGGTGAGATAAGTTACAGTTAGACATCAGTAGCTGATGATCTGGGCAATACAAAAATGAATGTATAAACAGCAAATTATTTTATGCACTATTCTTTGAAGAATGCATTGAACAAACTTTTGATAATTCACACCGGAAATGCCTTTTCTTGGCAACTCTTACTTGCAAAACAAGAGTAGAAAGACTCCAAGAAAGACCATTTTGAACAGAAATGTTAGACCACTGACCGGCCTCATTTATGTGCAAGCAGGCAACATGCAAGAATTTCAGAAACCAGCAGCTTGCTTGCAAGAATACAAGGCATTTCATCTTCAGGTGTACAAGGTCCTTGTTATTTTGCAAAGGTATTCCAAAATATTGCACGGGCTGTGCCAACTTAAAACCCCAGAGCAGTCAAGAGGCTTACACAAAGACCTTTCATACACAGCGTAACTTAGGTTTCCTCGAGTTAGTAAGAAAGGGCAGGTGTATAATGGGGACTCATGGAACACTAGACAGAGACAAATTCACATGGAATAAGTGTAACACTTTGCTGGCATACGGACCACGGTTCCGGAGGTTATTCCCCAAACAGCAGACAATCACTGGCAGGTAATAAAGGAGGCATTTATGTGATATGTCAGCGGTTAGCACAAGGCTTAAAAGAAATGAGATGGTGTGG
The DNA here is from genome assembly GCF_059453375.1 of Lepisosteus platostomus. Lineage (NCBI taxonomy): Eukaryota > Metazoa > Chordata > Actinopteri > Semionotiformes > Lepisosteidae > Lepisosteus > Lepisosteus platostomus. The sequence goes on along the minus strand of NC_142616.1, from coordinate 64,352,220 downwards.
GTAGATAGCATTCACTCCCTTTCCCAGAGGGGAAAGGGTATACTGTTATTACTATAAGCCATTGTCACCACTACCTCTTTGAAATAAAATGTGGCACGCCATTGTCAGCTGATACTTGTGCGATCGCAACCACCATAAATTGCAGTTCTTCAAGAATACGAATCTCCAGTTACCAGAGCACCAGCAACAAAGACATACGCTATGACTGCCACAGCACATAAAAGCCATATATTATAAGCAGGTGACCTCCTTGAATGCATTATGTTAGCAAATAATGCACCGATGCTATGAGTTTAAGTCTGCACGCCGTGTACTGACATCGGATCACTTCGAGGATGTATCCAGAATGTGAATATATTCAGAATAATTAAAGGACAAGAATTTCACAAAGGCATACTGAGCAAATCAAACAGCCCCTCTCCTATTGTGTTTCATATTTTATCAGCTTCTCTTCTTAATTGTTCTCAGTTTTCTGGACTCATACAGTATACGTTTTCCTTTAATATGGCCCTTAACTCTTTCAGACCATAGTTTTTAGGAGCAAAAGACGTTATTTCATTTATCAAAGCAAACCTTAAAAATGAATATGCCCACGAATGAGAAAGTGCAAGTTATTATGAAATATCTGAGAATTAATATCCTTTGCAATATCTTATTACTTACTGCTGCTGTTCCTCAGTGCCTTCTTTCATGTATTTTTTGTGTGGTGCTAGAAGCACATCTCCGTGTTAATACACAAAGTTGATCTTCTTTATATATACAGTATATACTGTGTGCAATTTTACTGTTATCTATCCTCTGTCAGATTTCTGAAATGAAATATATTAATTGTCAATGCATTCATATTTTAGTGAGTATAATATTCAGCTCAATAGTAGAGAAACATCCAAGAGCATATAATGCACACAGTCGAACTGCTCTTCAATGTAACATCAATGGAAACATGCTCTTAAATACATAAAGTATAATTATAATGTAATCGCATTATATACTGTATAATAACACCTGTATGCAGCTCTGGCCTTCCAGTACTGTAGGTATTAAAGTATCTCAATTGTTGTGGTGAAAAGAGGTAAGCGTAGTAAGATGATGAATACAGAAAAAATATTCTTCTAAAAAATAGTCAAAATTGTTTTTTACACTGTAATTACCAACACATATAGTATACAGGGTGTGACCTTATTTTAAGAATTGAGAAAAAGAGTAGCTATGGAGGAATGTTCTATCCATCCATTATTTAACTGTTTCTCCCAGTTCATGGTCGTAAGTGAGTTGGAGCCTAGCCTGGGAAGCAAGGCAGTGTACACACTGGACAAGATGCCAGTCCATCTCAGGGCACACACACAGACACAAAACAGACACACACACACCACGCAGAGAGCCAATTTCCCCAGATACTGGAAGAATATTGATGAAGGAAAATAAAGACCCATAGCTGCAAAATATTTATTACCGTGCTAGTCAAAGTTAAATTCCTCTTCAAGAAAATTAAAACACAAAAAAAAGATCTTAATTAAATTTCAAAGACAAATGTGATTGATTAATTAATGTGATGTTCAGTTATGTTATGAGCCTGAATAAGAAGGATCAGGAGGATCAGGATACACTTCTTGGTTCATTTTATTATGGCAAAATCAACCCCTCCATCACCCCATCTTCAGTATCAGCTGTTCTGATGTGTGCCACATTGCAGTGAAACAGGATGGTACCAAGTGTAGCCCATTTTTGTCAGTCTTCTACTCACGCATCTAAAAAACACTTACAAAGACTTCACAATCTAGATGTTTATGTGCGTTATATTCCCTCAAGCTAGAAATTTATTCACTTAATTTATCTTCCAGTTCTTCTAAAAATACTACAATTTTAGCCTAGCCCAGAGTTTGTTTCCAAAGCACAGCATTGAAATAAAACATGACATGACATGACTGTGCTAATCCCATTGACATTTTCTGCGTTCTATCTTACTGTACTTTTCATGAAATGCAAAGAACATTAGTTTTCAAGACTCATTATACATGAAAAACAAAAATTGACTGGACCATGGTGCATCATTTAATAGAGAGTTAAGACAGAGTAGTAATAGTTAAGAATTAAGAGTATATCTGGCAGAAATTTACTAATAATGATCTGATAATGTGTTGCAGTACTCTTAAAATGCATCATCAGAGTCTCCAAAGTGGCATAAGTTGTAAAGCTGTTTATTCTGGGTACACTCTTTGGACCAGACATTGCAGGTTTGATCATATCACTATCTGAGTCACTATCTGACTGTGACTGTGGTTTCTTGAGTGGCACAGCACTGCAGGAGGCATGGTTGAGATTAATTGGCTAGTGTTCTCTTGACTCTCGGTGAAACAGCCGCTCATGTGACTTACTAACTGGTTTCAGGACCGCAGTAGTTACTGAGTGATCTTTAACCCCTCCAATTGGTGTTAATCCTGTTACAAATTGCTGTGAACTTTGTAACCTGTTTACAGGTTTACACACCTCATCCACTAGTGCATCCCAAACTTTTTACTAAATGTTAGTTATGAGAATTAATTAAAATATATCAGTAATATATCAGGATATATACAATTACAATTTGAAAGTAAAATACACATGCTTCCAGAGTCAGTCATTGATTGATAAACAACTTTTTTTCCTATTTTTATTATCCAAGCTTAATCCTTTAGTGAGTGCAATTAAAATATAAGCAGAAGAATCACTTCAGGATATGTTAATCGATTTCAAAAAAAGTTTTCAAAATTTTCTGTTGAACTTGCCTGTCAAAGAATAAATGAATCAATTCATTGCTTCAATCACATTTTTTTGCATCTCAGAAGTATGAGTAGATGTCTGCTAAGAAAATTTAGCAATTTATTGCAGGGTATTTGGGGCAAAATTGCTTCACATTTGCATCAAGTCAGTCCCAACATCTTTCTGAGTCTTCCATGGGATATTCTCAGTTAATCCTCTTAGGGGAATCAGGGATAGACACAGACAATAGATTTAAAAAAATGTTCTTCAGGACTAAGGAATTGCTCACAATGGTGTCTATGCTAAACAGAGCCTTGTATTGGGTTAGGCCCCCAGAAAGAGAATACATTCTGAAAGAAGCAATAATTTCCAAATTGTCTTGCATGGAGCAGTGATAAAGCTCCCTGTCACATTTTTTCCCCCGGCTACAGCTTATCCCATTCAGGAGGACTGTCACCGTTTCCACAAGCCACACAAGCTTCCTTCCCAGCCTTGTTTGCATTAAAATGTGATCAATCTAAAGGTGACTTTCACCACAGCTGTGCAGAAAACTGGATTAGGTCAAAGTGACAGAGTTCGTCAGGGTCTGCCAGGAAGGTAGGAGAAGAAACTGGGCTTGAGTGCTAATGTGAGTGAGAAACAAGGCCTCCTTAAGCCTACCCATTTGTGAGGAGGCTACAGAACGATACGATATGTCTTTCAGCCTTTCAAGTTCCCAATGGCAGAAGGCCAGCATTCATGACCTGCTCTTAGTGAAAGCTGTTGAATGTTGTGGAATTCACAATGAACTTCTCTCCCACTTGTTCTTGTTTTTGATTAGTCTCCCTGAAACAATATTGTGAGTCATCCCATAAAAATAAGAAAGACATCAATAAGAGGATTAGATGAGGAGTATGTTAAATTTCACAACCTAGGCTACATTTTTCAAATTTTGATTAAAATTTTGATTAAAATCAAAAACCACCACTGATTACACAACATAAAAAGACAGGAGGGTCTATCCATACAGACAAACAGACAGGTAGATAAAGAGAAGGAAGTTCTGTCAAAGGTTAAATGATTAGAAAATCCTTTTGTTTCAAGACATTTTCATTTTTCAAGTCCTTTTTCAAGCGGTTTAGAAAGAAATTTAACTACAGGGCAATAAAGTTCTCATTTCCTTCTAAATATTGTGAAGAATGTTTTTTTGGCCAAAACATTCTGAAACAAATGATGTTTTAATCATTTAAACCTTGAGCACAACATAAAAACTTCCTTTTCAAGACAGATATATGTCCTAAATCTCTGCAATAAATAACAGATGTAACTGGTAGAAATGTATAAACATTAGTGCCAAAATGCAAACATTATTAATGAAGTTTTGACTGACTTGATTAATGTGTGGTGATACATGAAGAAAATGTTAATGGTGTTACCTGCAAAACAAGAAGAGCGTTTTCGATTCAGTCCAGATGGCAACACAAAATTGTTGTCTGGATTTTATTAAATGGAATATTTATGATTAAATGGAACGTATATATATATTAGTTAACGAGACCACTTGAAAATATCTACAACGAATACATCATTGATGGGTAAATTGGAACATGCATGATAAACAGATGTATCAAACTCCAGAACTGAGGATTTCCAGAGCCCCAGATACAAAACCACAAAACCCAAATATGACATAAACAAAAAAAATATAAAAGTGGCTGTTTTTTGTCATGATTGTGCATGCAATAGTTGGCTTTACCATCTGAACTTATTTGATTGTGCTGTATTATTTTAAAGAGAAGGTTGGCTACATAGTCTAAATACTGTGTTTCTTTCATTTCCCTTCACCTGTTCCTTTGCATATTAAGAAGAATGCACAATATGTTTGGGTAGAAATCTGGGTTAACAATGACCACACGACCCACTAAGAATTACTGCAAAACCGTACCACGGGAGAAGAAAACTGGCAGGAGCATATACAGTATATTATTGGAGGGGATAATGTTGTCTATTTCCCTTTTTAATCACATTAAAATTAATCAAAAACATTAAATCAAGTGAGGCACTGAATTGGCATTAGACGCTGAAGATTCTCCAGGACAGAGATGGACAACTTCAGTCCTTAAGAACAGGATTCCTGTGGGTTTCACAGGTAATTTTTAATTAGCAACTCTAAGTGCAATGATTAAGCTCAGATGGGAGATGAAAACCAGAGGACTCTGTCGCTCTTGAAGACAGGAGTTGACAATCCCCGCTGTGAGATGTGAATGGTTTTCATCCATCAAAATGGACAAGGCAATAAAAAGGATATGAGATGGTTTCGTGGTTTTAAGCAGTACCAAATGTTTAGCCTTATCATTTTGAGACTATATTTTGATGCCTTAGTTTTTTTGTTGAAAAGAAAAGGAAATATTGTTGGTAGTTTTGGAGACACTAAATACTCCGAGCTATCATTGGCTAAACCCAGATAGCCCATTAACAACAAAGCAAACGTCCGACTCACTCGACATTTATCATTTTAAATATCTAATGACAAAAGAATAACAGGAACTTTTTTGTGCAGCATTACGAAAAAGGATTAGGATTAGTTACAAAGGTTATTTAACTAGATCTGAATCTCTTTATGTTCTTAAGCACACAAGACACATCCTTTTCTTAGCACTATATCTGAGTGTCACAAATAAATGAATCCTTTTTGAACTCAATTAGATCTCGCGTGCACTACTCCTGTGCTTGCCTGTGTAGGTTATTTAATGTTAAAGTTTTTCCTCCTCTTCCTAACCTTCACCAACGCCAAACCTTGATTCCTTCAGAATGGGGGAACTGGGACATGTTCAATACAACCTGTCACTGTAGTGAACTGAAACCTGGAGCTTCCTTGCTTCACAAAGATCTTCATTAGGGTGAAGAGCTGTGTGAAATCTTACACTTTCTTAGAATTTTTTTTTTCTGTTAGTGCAATGTAAAGTTTTACATATAGCCTACAAAACCAAAAAACTAGAAATTACAGGATTTTTTTAAATGTAAGCAGTGAATCCAGACACCATGCTTCTAAACTGCTGCAGGCTTTGCAGAATGAAAATTCAGTCAGTCGCAAACATTTCTGGGGGCTGTTTACAAATGCTCCCTGCTATCGTACAATGTGCTCATAGAGAAAAATAAATACCGCTGCACTGATTTCAGTATAGGATATCATGTCCCCTTCCCTGTGCTTAAAACTCCTCACATACTAGGGTTTTGCAGTAAGCCATGGGATCTTTATTGTGGTTCAAGGCCATGCCTTCCAAGCTGTCTGAACTCAAAACAACAAACCTCCTTCTGACTTCATCGATAAACTCGTCAGAAGCTTGCGGTTTGGTTCTGGCGTTTCTGGCCAGAGTGTGTTTCGGTTTACTGTTATTACATGGGATTAGTCACATACGGCATCTTGTTAGTTTACAGTTATAACATGTGATTGGTAACATGTGCTATTCGATTACTAGACAATACAGACGTTACTTCGGTTTGTTGTAAGTGAACGACAAATCTATAAATCCTTGGGATACGTTCTCCAATGCCCACCACAGTTTTACCATCTGTAATCTGATGTATACTTGTATAAACAAATGAGCAACATCATACAAATATCATGAGCATAGTTTCCTCAAAACTTTAAACAGGCATTTTGTAGAGCCTCTCAAATAAAACTGATGTACACTAATGTGCAATGAGTCTTGAACAAAGTCTTGAAAGAATATAAATTCCCTAAACATTCATGAAATTCCTGGTTTCACATTCTTACCTTAACATACGCTATATACACATACTGTACGTGAAATGTATTGCTAAAGAAATGACTCATTCATTAGATTCATGTTGTTATCAGATCTAAACAGGATACAAACGTTGACTCCACGAATGCAGCTGTTGGTATCTTCATATTGTAGGGAAAAAAGCCTGACCATGACAATCGCTTGCCCTCAGTGCTTCAACAACATATTTAGAAATACTCATTGTGTTATATTTGCGGACATGTCTTAAGTTTATTCCTTTTGCAGCTGGGAATCAAAAGGCACACATAATATTTAAACATCTGGATCAGGATACTAAGTTGTGCATTAATGTATTAAGATTCCGATATTTAATTGAGATAGTATATTTTGTGTTGAGAAAAAATCATGGTGTATATAACTAACAATTTAATAAATTTAGGAATTTACTTTTCTTGTATCCAGGCCATTATTACAGTGACAGATACTTAAACCACACATTCAACAAACAGAATGTTTCTGTGGCTTAATAATAGCGATGACTGACTAGTACTTGGCACTGATGAAGATTTCTAAATTAAAAGAGCAGATGACTATGAAAATAAAACCAAACATAAAGAAATTAACTTTAGTATCACTGGAACAATGTTTGCTTTTATTTTTTATAAAAACTAGCAAGTTGCCGTTTAAAGATTCAAGGCCATACTATAAGGAATTTCCTGTGAGTTTATGCTGTAGTAACTGTTCCGTGGATGGTATAAACACTACGTCCTAATCTAATGATACTCCTGCCACTGCTATGTTAATGCTAATGTATTATCAATCATAATTCATCCATCCAAGCATTTTCTAACTGCTTTATCCAATACAGGGGGAGAGAAAGAGCCTATCCCAGCAAGCAACCAGCACAAGGCAGGATGCAACCTGGATGGGATGCCTGTCCGTCAAAGGGCAGACACAGACACAAAAACAGACACACTCACAACCGAGCCAGTTTTCCCTGTGTCTCTGGACTGTGGGAGGAAACTTGTGCACCCAGAAGAAACCCATGCAAAAATGGGGCAAACATACAAACTTCACACAGACAGAATTGAACCCAGGGCTTTCCTGCTGTAAGGCAGCAATGCTATAAACTGTGCCACCATTCTGCCTCAATAATAATTCAATAGGGTACTATTTTGTCATTTATACATTTTCCTCTAACAAGCCTTAGGCCTTGTATTCAAAACAGCTACAGTACATGCTTTAAACCACATTGCTTAAGCGTTTTACAAAAACCTGTAATCCGCGTATAAACAAAACAAAAGACCCTATTGTGTTGTTAGGCCCTAAGCCCTGATTTTTAATATCAATTTCAAAGTTATTTGGACATTAATTTATTAAAATCCCTATACATTCTTCCCAGTCATTTGTAGTTGTATTATGAGCACCTTTGACAGCAAATAGAATATTTTAATCCTAAATAGAAATCAAATGCTAAAAAGCATCAATTTAAGAAAAGGCATTGTGCAGAGGTTAATTTTATTCCACGTGTGTGGCAAAGGAAACTGATATTTTCCTTAATCTATGCTCATTTTATCATTATGACTAAGAATACGGACTTCTAATAATTGCAGGCTTTTGTTACACAAAGTGAAAATTAGTTTATTGGCAAGAAAGGTAAAAAGCTGTGCAAGAAGAAGCATGATATCTGTTTTGTGCGGAAAATTTGAATAAGACTTTAGCAGTTTTGTTCTTGCATTTAACAGGTGAAAGCTTGTTACAGGTGGCAGAGTATCAAGGTTCTAAAGTGAAAGGCAAGTCACAGTATTGGAAAAAAGTATCAACTAAAAGTTTAAATCATATTACATGTACAAGAAGTTGCAGTTGCAGGTATACATTTTCTTGATTAATGGATACGTTCATTCGATAGCGCACAAGGCAATGACAGAAGGATTCCTTTCATTGAAGTCTTTTCTCTTAATTCGAATTTGGCTCATGATGGACAGGAAATGGTTGCAGTTCTTTACTTGGTCAAACAACATTTTCTGAGCAGGAGCGGCTCTAGATTTATTTGTTTATGGTTGAAATGTCATTGTAACATAACCTTTACTTTCTAACAGTGTGAACGTACATCTATTAAAACCACCATTATGGATATGTTTGAATGAAAATCAAGTTGATCTTTTAAAATGGTGATACAGACTGAATAATGATGAATTTCATATCTGTAACCAACATGCTACCCTTATAGTGCCTCAGTTTAAAGACCAGACGACAAACTAGCTATCCCAGAAAATCATCTCATCCTTGGCATCACTACCAACCAAACCTGCTCTCCTTAAAGTATAAAGAGCATGAGGCCATGGAGTTAGATACCAGCAAAACAATACATTCTATCTCATTCTCCAAGAGATCTAATTTACTAAGGAGAAACTTATGGAAAGACCACTTTGATGTATCTGTTAATCTTATTAGTCCACTTCATCACTAATAACTTTTAAGGTATGCTGATGAGAAAATTAAAATGCACTTTGATCTTGATGCAATTGGCCTCACTCAGACAAACAAATGAAAGAACATAAGAACGTTAAAAAGGAGGCCATCCAGCCCATCTAGTTCATTTTGTATTAATTATCTGTGTTCAAGATAAAAAAGATTCAGTTTGTTTGGCCTGTCAGTGTGGGACATTATCTTAATCCTCAAAAGAAACTGGATGCTCTTTTTTCTTTTTTATGACCAAATTGTACACAATATTCTAAATGAGGCCATAATAGTATGTTATTTAATTTTACATAACATCCCTGGATTTAAATTCAGTACTTTTAAACACATACTGTTTCCTAAAATTTTGTTTGCCTTCTTAATTACTTCATCACATTGTATAGAAGCTGTCATAAGTACCCTTTTGTACCTCATTTTAACATTTATTTACTTAGAGCTTGTGTTTTTTCTACCTGCATTCAAAGTCCTGCACTTATCATCTACAGTATAACAGAATCAAGATGATTGGTATGCATTATGAAGAGCATTGTTCCTAGTACATATCCCTGTGGCACTCCAATAATTACATTAACCCCTTATCTGAACTCTCTGTTTATTAACCGGTTTTCAGTCCAAACACTCATGTTTCCCTGAAACAGGGAATATTTGTGACCAAATTAATACTATCATAAGAACAAAATAGTTACAAATGAGAGGACCATCAACATTCAAGCTCACTTGCTTGCTTCTAGTTAATTGATCTGAGAATATTGCGCACTGTGTAAAGAAGTGCTTCCAGTTTTCTGGTTTAAATACACTTCCCCTGAGTTTCCGTTTGCATTGAGTGATGAATAAATTAAAAGTGATTCACTTATTCATGGCACAATAACATATGCATCTATTGATAGGTATCTGTCAATATTATGTTTTTTTATCATTATTTGTTCTTTTAGAATGATTCCAATCTTGTTATTCACAGAGCAAAAAACTATTTTTGTTTTTGCTTACGACATGTCTTTGGGAGGATTAAAAACTTACTCTCATTGAAAAATAAGGCTATCCTGTTCCAAGGCAAACTGAATCCACATGCCTAGTGTTGCATAGAGCGTAATTCATCCAAGATCAACCAGTGGGTCAAACTCAATATTCATTAGCTTTGTTTCCAAGTGTCATAGGAAAATGCCAACATCCTGGGATAAAGCATCTTTCTGCTCCTGTTAATTCCTGTTAGCCCTGTATCAGACACTGACACTGCCAGCTCTCATCAGAACTAATTAAACAGAATCTTTTGTGGCACAATACATTAATCATTTTCACTGACATTGCTGTGGAGGGAATTGGTTTTCTAAACACGTGTGACTTTTTAAAATGGTGTTAAAAACACACACATGAAATGTATTTTTTGTCTTCTAAAATCTAAACTACTGTCCATTTCCATGTAAAGTTGTCATACATGTGTTTAATTGCTGATTCACAGCAAGATATATTAACGTTGACATCATATAAGAACTGAAACTAGGAAATACAAACTGAAAAGCAGATAAGCTCTAAAGACAGTGTTGCACTATGAATGAGGTGACTAGTTCCCTCTAGGGGAAGGGAGAAACATCACCAAAATATTATGGAAAATAAAAGTTATTGTGTAGAGGGAAGCCTAAGAAAAATGCATGGCTCATTACTAATTAGCCAGGTATTTTTGCTGCAATAAGTAGCTCCGTTGCTAAATTGTTTACCTTGTTCAAAATCAAGTTCACAAATGTTATCTTTGTTCTGTAAATAAACATCCTCTCAACCCATTTGGCTCTAAGTTAGGGATTTCTTCTTCTTACCATGACATTAGGACATCAGCTCAGGAAAACCCAAGCTACGACGTTAAATTAAAACAAAAATCCATCAAACAAAGAATAAACCAAATATAATCACCTCTTTATGCCAAAGAAAAATCCCAATTCTGTGATATTCTACAGACTAAGCTTCTACAGTATGTGTTTCTAAATCATGTGAGTAGGTAGCAAAGAAAACATTTGCTTTGTTTGTACTTTGGAGGTTTAGTACAGTCCTCCCTGAAGCTATGCCACCAGTTAAATCATAGCTCACAAGAGGTAGTTCATAACTGAATGGGTGCCACCAGGGTTTGTCAGGGGAAACAGACTAAGGAATTGGTTTACCAATCATCCACATCCCCTGATGCCTACTGAGGTTTCTGGTTGTCATCATATAGAGCTGTCCTCTCAGTCCTCCACCTGGGTTTGAGAAATATGGTTCTATGAGACAGAAGTAAATATATTAAGCTGTGGTGCTTATTAAAATATAAAGAGTGAATCCAATGTCACACACATCAAATTGTGCTTTACAGTCATGGTCTTCATGGCATTGAAATGTTACAAGAGTGTGTGTTTCAAATATAAAAGCATCTGTCACTACATCGTACCTAAAAGCGCTGAACCTAAGTATTACTGCAATGACAAATACATAACACAGGAACATCCTCATTTGAAAACAAACAAAAACAGGGCTCTGTCCTGTGGATGTGTTAACATCCCTTGCCACAAGCATTCCTGACAGGTTGCTTTGTCTTTGAAATGCCCATTACCACCTGCTACAGCTGTGTCTGTTCTTTCCCTCACTCTTTCGTCACCCTGTGCCTCTTCATTCACAAAGCAAAGAAAAAGACACAACACAAAACAAATTGAAAGGTACTGTAGCAAAATCCACATGTGACCCGGAACCTTGTGTGAAAAACATGAATGATATCCGTGATAGATATCTATCCATCCACCCATCCCGCTACTTGAAGTCCTTGATGTGCAAGTCGATATCCTGGCAAAAAAGTTCATAGTAATCTGCTGCCTGTGGTGTTATCTCAGGAGATTTCACCAGTTTCAGCAAGCAGCAAACCAACAGCTCACATCTCGTATAAAATCGCCATTAATCTGAGTAATGCCTAATCTGATTATAAAACTAGTCAAATGATAATACAAGAAACTGATGCACCAAAGAGAATACCATTTCCTCTTGTATTAGGGCAAGGGTATTAACCCTCTGAATATTAGGATTGTGGGAGTATGGAACAAGCTACCCATCCATGCTGTTGAAGCCAATAGCCCGGTATTCTTCAAGACACTGCTAGATCCTTGGACCAATTTAATACTACCTAATGGGCTAGATAGACTGAATAGCCTCCTCTCCTTTGTGACTTTTCTTATGAATCGACTTTCTACTTTTTTTTCTAAGCAAATTATAATTTATGACTGTTGAAAGTTAAGTAGGCGGAGATACATTTATATGAGGTAATTGGACCACAGATTTTTTATTATTCTCTGATCAATTAATACTCCCATACTTTGCTAGCAATTTGGAAACAAATACTGCTAACCTTCACAAAACAGTTAGTTGTAGAGAAAATTGGTTATACAGTAGAGCTGACAGTGTCATGTGATGCATATCAATGCCCTGATTGTAATTGACCTAGATCTTCTAGATCTATTTACCTGATTGGAATAGGATTGGCATAGCAGTGACATGTTGGTAGGGCTTTTAAAGGGGTCTGCAGTATGTATGATAAACAGTTTGAGTAGCTTGTCTTGTATAACAAATAAGTCATTGAAAAATGACTAATTTATTATGCATTAGGACAAAACCTTCAAAATAATTACAATTACATCAAAAATAATATATTTTTGAAATTTTGTTGAAAAACTGTACTTCTGTACTATACAAAACTTGCATTCCTTATTTCCTCATGCTGAATTTTCCTTTTTAGTAGTACAAGAAAACTATCCTTCAAAACGTAAAAATGTTACTTACAGATATACTATAATAATATTTTAAATTTTCCTACTTGCAGGTTACCACTTGTATTCTAAAGCTGTGGCTGTTAGAAGACAATACAATAAAGACCATCATATACTCACATTCCCTCTGCTATGACTATAACCACATCCATCATCAATGAATCAAATAATGTATGATGATCATCCAAATAGAGCACACCTAGTAAACTGTTGCCCCTCTTGTTATTTCAATTCACTATAATGTGCTGCCCCATAGAACATGAAACAGTTCTAATCAGTAAATTGCTTTTGTGTAAAACTAAAGTAAATATATTCTCTTTGCTTCTTTCGCCTTCAGCAGTAGTAGTAAAGGACTTTCACTTTGTAAAGAAACACAGTGTTTCTCTAAATCAGCTTGTTATTTGTATGTAAATACGGATACAATGAATTCTCTTTCATTCCATATGACTAGATGCATTAATCAAGACCTGTTACATATTCACCAGCCTGGAGGAATGTCTATCAATGCTCAGTGTGTGACAAGCAGGGTCTGTCCCAGGATTTGTATGGTTCAACAATGATTGAACTACTGACCTTCGGGAAATTTCCTAAGTACCAAATAGTGAATGGAACACTTTTGCTTTGCTGAAACTGCTTGGAGTCTTGTGCTTTACCAAGACATTTAGGTGTTTAATCTCAAATGTGATATCCGAGTTAGGATTCCTGGTACAAAGACAGCCAGGGTATTATTATTCAGCACAAAATTATGAACATCTGGGCTGAGTCCAGAGTTAGTAATGGTAGAGGTATTAACCACCCATCCTCGTGGTACCGTATATTTCTTAATTACCCACCAATGGCTGAAATCTTTTTCTACCAGGTTCTGCAAATTCAAAAACCAAAAACAATGGCTTCACAGTGGAAGATAAACTTTGCCTCAATGCGGTAATTCTCCTTTATGTTTTCAAAAGATTATGTTCATTATGTGGATAATAAAGGCAAGAATGACTTAGATGAAGTGAAATATTATACTAAAGCAGTATTTCATATCATCTTAACAACATCTTAATACTTAATTCTTTACATTTGAGTCTCCAACATAGAATATAGCCTCAGGATGGCTTGCAACTGTGAAAGCTCCACAGTGTTCTGAAGTGTTTAGGTACAGTCTAATGTTTCACTGTTACACTCCGGAGCATAATTACACTGCTACACAATCTTGATTCACGTTTTTCTTTTCTGAGGTATTTCATAATGTGATAATTTGTTAAAATTGTCACAGGAGGAGAGGAACTGACAGCATTCACACAATAAGACTTGAAACATAAGTCATACATTTAAAAACATGAAAGAAAATGCTAGAATCAAGATTTGAAACAATACATGTAAATCTTAAAATCCCAAAAAACTTAAAATTAACTTTATATTCATAATGATGCTGGGTTCATCGTGGCTTGCAAGCTAAATATTTTTACCTGAGGGGAATTCTTTGGAAATAATATTCTTCTTTGTACTATAAACTGTATTTAAGTTTCAGTAATGGTGAATATGATGATACTGCTTGTGCTGTACAGTGATGGAATATGACATCCCTGGAAAAACTGAAATAGCCAAGTAATGACATTCCCATAGTGTACAAAAGAATTAAAGTGCAAATGGACACTTTAGTAAGAGAAATAAATGGAGCCCTGTAGCATTTTGGTTAGCACATGGAAAATAACTTTTATGGGGAAAGAATGTGAGCATCCACAAATATTGTTGTACACTTGAACTTTAGGCAAACAATCTTAATTATTGTGCTTCAAGAATGTATAGTTGGAATGCGCTCTGACACTTCACATTTCTGAATTAAGAATACCATGAAGCAGAAAATGTACATGCATGATTTAGAGCTGGCATTTCCGAAATGAATACGCTGAATATATTGCCTAATTATTTTTAACCACAACACATAATACATTAAGACTACAACTGAAAACCTCATTTAAAAAAATGGGGGAGGTACTATTTCCCAACATTTTTTTGTAGTGTTGCACCCACGCATTTTTATAACTCTGAATGTTTGGCAACAGAGGGGAGTATCTTTATCAAACCCAACAGTCAGTGGAGAGTATTGAGCTTGGCATTCCGTATTTTGCCATTCTTGAGAAGCTCTACCCCCCATGTTGAAAGTCTAGTAGCAATAACTTGAACTTCCCAGCAGCTAAAGGCCGTCAGTCAACAGCTGTGGTAAAAGCTTGCGACTACCAGTGTCTGAGACTTAGGCTCTTGAGCTAAAAACACAACAAAAGTAGTCTGTGGCCGCAACCAGGGACTCTGTCCTTAAAATTTAAAAGCTATACACCCCCTGAGAATACAATGGTTTTACTGACAAAACGCTTATAACACAACATCTTCAATATCTTAATTATATCAGCAAATGTTCAAAAGGAATAGAGAAATTAAGCACAGTTTTACTATATACAGCACATTGAAAAAAACTAGAATACCAGGGTTGCCTGTAGTTGCATAATGCTACACATTTATTGTATGCATTTTAAACAGTCACATAACATTATCTGTAAGGAAGCTGTTTTTTAAACCATATTAGCTTAATGTGCAGATGCATTTTTTAGAAGGGAACAGTAAACAAGATGAATATAAGCTCAGCTTAACCAAAATGTTCAGAAACAAACTAACATTCATTTCCACGTCTCTGAAATGTAGAAGACTGCAGACACTATACCAGAGAGGTCGTTCTCCTAACCCACCTAAAGCCAGTTGGGCAGGTTTGCTGTCTTTACATGAAAAATGACTTCAGTCCCTCAAGGCTCCTACAGATTCACAAAAAGTGAAAAGGGCTGCAGGGAACTATGTGAACGTACTGCCGGTGCTTTTTTTTTACAGACGTTCCGATTTGTTTAAAAGTTTTATCTGCTAACAGGAATGCATCTACAATGAAGTTCTTCATTCCCTTTAACAACTTGTTTTGACTTTAGCAGGCATCGAAATGCAATGAAACACAACAGGACTGCTGATGTTTATGAGGAAAAATGTTTAGACTGGGATACAGTTAAGTAAGATATCACTGCAATATTTAAAGGAATGGCTTTATGGTTAATAAGGAAAAGAACACAGAAGAGGTTAACTCAATGTGAAAACAATGAAAGATTTCAGGATTAACAAAGAATTTGCTAAAATAACCCTATTTCACATTAGGGCTATTAATGAACATAGTTAAAAATGATATATAAAATATATTACTAGGTATGTAAAACCAGCCAAAGTATCCCACATTTCTGTTTTTGAAAAACCCAATATTTAGCACATTGTGTATGTTTATTGATTAACAACTATTTTTTAAAACTATTAGAGGGTAAATCTTACCAAATATTACTTTGAGATTGCTGAATACTATATGTATACATATTCTACATTAAGTAGTAAAAGCACAGCGTATTAAAAAAGTACAAGTGTTACCTCCACAAAGACTGCTGTATGTGATTTGAAACAAAGCCTGGGTGTGAGCATAATCTGTCAAGCACATACTACCTGCAACTTGCCAGCAGATTTTGTATCAACATTTCTTTTATTGCTTTAATAGTGTCAACTTGCCAGTCTTGACAGTAATTCTGTCAATTTGTGTTTTACTGTCTCATCTGAGTGAAAATACAAGACTGGATAAGCAATACGGTAGGCAGCTTATTATTGTATAAACGTCAGCATTAGTACTGGCAGTGCCAACAACTTTAGCAGCAACTGTACTCAAGCAAAAGAGTGCATTTTAATAGAGGCATGAGGAGAGAGGGTATTACTTTAAACCTGGTAAACAATTACTGCTGATTATAGAGAGGCAATATGAATACCTGCCAAGACCTACATTTTTCAGCAACAGTCTATAGCCCTATGATGTCCCTTAGACATGATTTAATTAGTCTGAAATTGATATTGGTTAGAATTGAGCAAATCAGTTCATACTGTATGTGTCATCCACGCGATTGTGATTACAAAGGATGGAGCACAACAAAACAGAATCCCAAACAAAACTTTTAATATTGCTCGCTTGACGTTGAGGCCCATAGACTAGATTGACAATGACTTGATGGCCGGAGTAGTCAGGCACTGGTAGCACTGGGTGGGTTTGAGTGACTCCAGTGTCCCTGTGTGGCTTTTCAAGAAGCCTCATATCTTACATATATAAAAGCAACACGTTTTTAAATTCAAGCAAACATAACTTTCTTGTAAAGATGTGCAGTAAACCACACATTGTGCTTCATCTTGTTGCTTGCGTCAGAGTTGCCTTTCTCTGTGCATTCAATGTAAAAATCGCAGTCCATCCCCCCAAATCCTTGATAGCACCTTGATATACTTGAGATGATGGCTTTGTTCTATATAATCCTGAGATTAATATGAATATGGTGATGATGAAAAAAACGATTGACCGCTGTCACTGTAGGCTCTTTGGTGCTTTCATCCTGAATGGAATTGGAGGCCTTTCTGGTGCAGAACTGAATGAAAACAACCTAGATAGTATTGAGGGCTGCTAAGTGGAGTTGCTCTAAATGTCAGGTGAGTGGAATTACCAATTTCTGTGTCCGAATGAAAGAATATGTGTCACGAAGCGTTTTTCAGGACTCTATGCAGACGATAAAATCCGGAAGGGAGTGCAACACACATGGGGAAAAAAGACTAGGATCGGGGCTGGTAGAAGAACAGGGGGTTGTGTCAATGGTGCGCTGGTGCTCGGGGGGGCGTGGTCCAGGGCAAACAAGTCCAAAGGAAGTCCAGGAAATGCAAATGTCCAGAGCCGGGTGGTCCATCCATGACAGAGACATGACAAAGTTAAAAGCCGGAGCGGGATCCGGCGAAGGGTCAGGAGAATAAAAGGGGGTAACGGGGCCAGGCGCTACCAGCCCCAGACCCAGATGGTCAGGACACTGTTGTGAAGACGATGCCGTCGAGCCCCTCCTGGACTCGCTGGTAGGCGGACTTCCAGGCGTCCATCTTCCAAAGCTGAGCCCAGATTGGTAGGAGCGTCTGGCTTTTACAGGAAGAAGGCTGGAACCAGAGGCAGGTGCAAAAAATCAAAGACGAACAAGAAAGGCCTGGAGCGTCCTTAAGAGGAGGGGCTTACAATCGTGACAATATGTGGATCCTACTGTACTTATGCAGATATAACTGCATTAAAAACTATTCAATACTGGGTACTACTGCTTCTAATAAGATGAAATCAGCAATAATTAATTTGAGAAAGCAGAAAAATTTGCTACATACAGCTTTGACTGATCATTATACTATTAAAAAACATTTCCACTGTAATACATATTAGCATTCTGTACAATTTCAGCAAGAAATACTTGTGTTTCATTGTTCTGGTGTCAAAGAAAATAGTTAAGGAGCAGATCAAATAAAATCTGACTTGAGCCAATAGATTTAATGTTAGGGGAACATTGTAGTGTTTATATACTGTGAAGTCAAAAGAATAATTTTCACTTCGTCGCATCAGAAGTCAAAATTACTTTTCTCCATGTGGGGATGGCATGTTACACATTATAATTTAACAGGCTAATTGACAATGGAAAATAATGGAAATATATTCACATAACTTTTTGTAGTAATGAGATCATTCCCAAAATCCAATACAGAATTGGCTTTTTAGCATCTTTTGGGGATTGCACTATATACAGTACAGTAGGTATTCTTCTGTGCTGTGTATCAAAGATTATGTTTTTCCAATATCATATAAGAATTATCAGTAGAGTCTAGAGGTGTTGACTGCATGCTTTAAAAAGAATACATGGTATGGGAGAATATGAACTCTGCAATGAAAGGTTAATCTGTAAGCGAGCTGTAACACTAGTAGGTAGTTACCTGTCCCCTTGTGAGGTTTCCTCTCAAAACAAGGGCTCTGCCTGGCTTTGTAATGAGATCACAGCGTGTCTTTGAGCGTGGCATTCTCAAGACGTTATCCCACAACAAGAAATAAAATATTTTCACCTTCACTGATCTGTGTTCAAAGGGACTTTTGTTTCATCTCCTTCTATTGTGTCTCATATCATGATTACTGTAAATACTTGAGTGCTCTCTTTCATCAGGGTGTCAAGCTGCTTTTTTCCTTTAATTCAGGGGAATGGATCTCTTTTAACAGTAATTTTCAGATGAATGGAGTAAATGGCACGTTTCGAAACAGCCCAGTGCTACGTTTGCAGTAGTTACATTTACCTACGACAAAACTAAAACAATCTTGTGCTAAGATGTATTTCTGACAAGTCAACTCATGAAAAATGCTATGCATCCATTTTCCTGTTGTGTATCTCCATACAGCTGTCCATAGCATGTCTGTGAAGGTGAAACACTAATGAGAAATTCAGACAAAACAATTTAAAATTTGAAAAATTAAAAGTGCTTTTGGCTGGGTAAATTACAGTCTACGAAACGCAATGAACTATGTAATATAATATATTTAAGCAGTCTCAAACCATCTTAAACAAAGCCGTGTCATTTTGGATTAGAAAAGCTATGCAGGTTCCTGAGGAACAATATGCACTTTTGTCATATTGCCTGAGGGTTGCCACACAGCTACAGAAGGCTTCATTTTCCACCCAAGCCTGTCTATCTATGTGGTCTTAAACACACTGTCCCCCTGACAAAAGTTTCCAGTATTGCTTGTGAGAGATCCATTGAGTCAGGTGAAGAGAATTCCATCTGTGTTTTTCCTTGCTTTTGGTTTGAAGATGTCCAACTACCGTATATCAGATGTTTTGTATTACAAATATGTATTTTTTTAACACTAGCGTTATTCAAAATTTGATTGGGAATTTTTGACAGCCCCCCCGCAACACACACAGTGTGAACAGTTTGAAAGGCTGGTTATTAAACTCACCGAACTGCTTCCTGCCTTTCTTCTACAAAGAATGTCTTTATACTCTCAAAATGCCATGATAAAATAATGTATTGGTAATAGGGATCCATTTTTACTGGTGGGCGATATTGGCTTTTTCTCTTTAAAGAATACTTTGGTTGCTTCAGTCGAGTCGGTATGCACCTGTATGTCATGAGCTGTTTTTCTCCACTCATACTATAATTTTATTTGGAACAAAATAAAAGAGCAGTCTTTTAGCCATAATAATTGCCTGAGGGTGAATCCACTTACATTAATATCCAGGTGTTTAATGATTTATGCTCCGATTTTCCTTGTTTTTTATAGGGCTTCTTAGGTGATGCCACCTGAACGTCTGTTTACTCAGCCTAACAACTTCCAATTGGTTACATGCATTTACTTAGCTTAAAATTCAAACTTGTACAATGGAACCTGCCATGGTCTTAGCAACAAACATAAAAAGCATTTCATTGTTTCCTTTATTGCCTTTTGCTCTCTATATTCATTTTAGATCGCTTTTTTGTTTTCGAGGGAAGAAAAAGAAAACACTCAATCTTTACTGCAAAGAAATTTCCAGATCTGAATCGATTACAGTTCTAGATTACACATGCAATTTCTGTACTAAACCTCAAAAGAAATGTATCTCTAATAACTCCAATGAGTTCTCAGAGTTATTATAAGGACAAGGACAATAGGTATGACATTGGTAAATGTCTCATGCTGATTAACCTGGTGTCTACTATGAAAGTCAATTAGTCACTGTCTAGTAGTGTACAGTATGTGGCTCCTGTTGGAATCAATACAAGCTACATGTCTGCAACAAATGTTTCACATCAAGATTTGGAAGATGTCTTCTGAGATCCTGTCTCATTCCTCTTGTAAAGCTTTAAATACTACACATCCACAGATGTTCAATGGGACTCATGTCTGACAAAATGTTATGCACAGCATATCCACAGGAACATAAGAATGTGTTATCACATCAAGGATGAACTTGTGGGAATGAGGCAATTGAGTTCCAAGGATTTAATCAGTGTTACTGTACGTTATGCAGTAGTATTACCATCAATAATCATAAGTGAGTTCTGGTAGTAGTATCACACTCAGTTCACTTTGTTGTAGACATTAATTAGTGTATCATTCAGCATGTCTGTGCCACACCTCTATCAGGATGGTCTACACAAAACTTTGATTTGTTGCTAAAGAAAACGTGATTCCACTGAGTCTATCTGAGGTGCTGCTCCAGACTGATGGCATGAAGGCATTGTTCTCTTGATAAACAGGACATATTGGTTCCTTTCTGTGTTGTTCTTTCTTCATTAAAATCCACCAGCTCTGATATTCACTTTGAATCGTGCCCAATCAGCTCTCTTACTAATGAGAATGAGGTGATTTATTGCTTACCATACTGGCCTTCACTTTAATGTGTCACTAACATGAATTATCCAAAATGAATCAACCAATTAAAATCAATGATGGCAAAACATTTAACCGATATACTAAGTCTGTGTACTACAGTATTCTCCTAAAACCATGTACACGTAAAGAGAGGTACATTTCTTTTGACATTAAGTATATTATAGAAAAAAATAAGATTTTTATTTGCCTTTTATTCATTATGGATAATGCACATTGTTTCTGAATTCTATTTTATCTGTTCTAAAATCCAGTAAAAAGAATACTCTGCCTAGAAATATTCCAAATTATAAAAATAAACACTGAGAAACATTACACAGTATATAGTAAGTATACTGTATCTCAGTATATACTATATATCACTTTAAAACTGTGTAGAAAGATGTTATTTTGTAGTAGCTTTTTCTGAAAAAGAAATGCAGCACCAAAAAACATAACACATGCATGCCACCCCTCAAACTTTGGGACAGAACTTAAGTTGGATATTCACCTTTTTTGACTTCAGAAGTAGGTCAAACAGCGTACAGGGTGTTTACCAGTCAGAAGATTCTGAATTTCCTCACCTCAGGCCTTCAGCCTGACAGCTGAAAGAATCTGAAGATCTGTCTAAAGAATGATATCTCCTGTGTTAAAAGCAAATTAATAAATTAAGCACAGGCACCTAGACATCAGGCACTTAGCTTGATTTAATTGAGAGAGACAAGTGAAAAAATGAACATCCTTAAATCTCTTGTATTCTTTACTTCTGGAAATAAACAGGTATTTGCTTATTTTCTGCTTACAGAGTTTATTAAGGGGTGAGACCATACAAAGAAATATGATATTTACAGGGTTGAGCAATTAAAAACACTATATGAGCACTTTAATAAAATGTTTATTTACAGATTAATGCAGACCGACTATGCAGGCTTCACAGGTCATTGCATGTCTGACAGTTCTTCTGTCATCATGTGTTATTTCACTTTAATTTTATGTCCAAGTGTGCTTTTAGGATATATCATAGATCAGTGATGAACAAGCTGTGTCAGATTTCTGCTGAATTATTCTGTACTAAATCTCTTGCCATTCGTTTAATGTAAGTGAAAAATTATATTAAAATGACTGCCATTTAATTCTGAATAGTATTAATTGTATTGCTGTTATTAATAGAGTTATACAGTACTGTCTGCTACAATTTGATCAATCATCAGTCAGATTACTTGTAATGCTTAAAATATGGTCATTGCAATAAGCAATCTGTTTAATATTAACGTGCTTTAGCATCTATCATTTTTAGTTCTATATTTGAACAAAGGAGTAATTGTGAGCCACAGATCAAACTGTTTGGTACAACTGATATACAGTACAGGTTGGATTGACCGTCTGAAAATTTTCAACCTCTCTGCATCCTCCAATGAATTGGGAACAGCCTTAGTAAAGATGTTTGTTCTATGAAGACATGTAGTTAACGATTTTCCGCACTGCTGTAATCAGCCAGAATAACAGGAAAATTACAAAGCAGAAGTCATCAATCAGAGCTCAGGTTCACTATAGATCATTGGAAGAGCAGGTAGCTGCTAGGTAGAGGCTGTCCTATTTCCTGTGAAAGACGATGATGAGAGACAGTTTCAAAAGATAACTGTCACTTTCAGAAACCTGCTTATACCACCAGGACTGAGATCCAAAGATAATACAGACGAGAGGAATTGTATCATTAATTTTGCACTGATAAGCTCCCTGGAGGAGCCACAAGTCAGGTGTCTCATAATTGGTTCTAACAAATGATCTTTAAAAGGCAAGCTGTGCGAGTATTCTAAATGCACGAGTATTTACTGTCTTAAAAAAGAGGGCTAGCTATAATGTGCTACAATGTCTTCTTAATGTGAAATATGTCTTAAAGCAATATGCCGAATTGATGATGAAGCTGTATGATGTTCCACATGCAGTTTACTAGGTTCAACAATATTATGGAGTTTATCCTGACATTATTGCAATCTTATACTGAGCTTTTACCTCTGCCTATTCTTATGGACACTGATTAATTAGGCCTTTGAATTTTTTTGACTAAGATTAATGAAACACTTGAACCAACAACCGCACCTAACAGGTCAGAACTTGGAAGGAAATTGTTTGCTGTTTTTGTATTCCGTCTACAGGAAAATTAAATTCCATTACACTCCACGAGCTTTATAAACATATACATGCCACAAAGCTCGTAGAGTTACTCAAAACCTTATTTCAACCTCTTCCTAAAGGTTCTGTAAACATATTGTGTTACAAAAACTCTGGTTTTACAGTTACTACAGTTTTATTATTCCTGGTAGTGTAAGTGATACTGTATTTTTTTTTTTTTTTTAAAGTCGACTGATTCAGGTTTGCTCTGTGGTTGCAAAAATAGCAGGTGTGTGAAAAACAATCCTTGTATGTGTGTGAGGAAAACAATATGCATGGAAAAAAATCATTTGTCTTACTGTTTGAGGAATTTTAGGTGACCCACAGGAAAAAAAAAAACCCAATACATTGTTCGACAAATTACAATGCAGTAATGAAGAAGGGGGTAACAGTCTTTTACAAGCTATGTCAATATCAATGTCTCTATATTCAGGCATCATAACACCTGGTCTCCATCTGATCTCTTCATATAGCTGCCCCTGCACAATGTACACAGTTCTAAGTGTTTGAAACTCCTTAAATTATGTTTCCATTGCCATCTTGGTCTGACGGTTGTAGAGATTTATATCATGTGAACATGTTATTTTGTTCCAAACTTGCAATCCCCAACCCTGCTTATTAATTGAAGTATTTAATTATGTATTATAACTCATTGCTGATAACAGGAAAGTCAGCCACTCTTTGATGCTTCTTAATACAATGACAAAAAAATCTGCAAGACAGATCAGCTTCAGTGCAAAATGTCAGAATGATAAAATCTACATTTTATCAGCCTGGGGGATATACAGGATATCACACGATGTATTTTAAGATATACAACATGCTTCGTTCTGGAGACTTACTTTCATCTTCATCTCATTCCAGTGATCAGATTACAAAAATTCTTTATAATTCTTAAATATGATAAAGACCAAATCAGAACAGTGGTAACAAAAACTGATATCTGAGTAGCTTTGATATGATACAGTATGTCTTTGATAAAAATGGCACTGCTGTTTTCCATAACTGATTCCAGTATTTCATTGTTTACATCCTAATCAATTTCATATTATTGTCAAGGGTAATGTTTTTACAAAGCCCATTTCTTTATTAAACTACCAGTCTGCTTTTGATAAATAACGAAGAATATGTGAGGATCGCACATAGGCCAAATATCAGAAAGGATGCAGATTGTCTTTCAAAGAACCAGTTGATTCTTGCATTTGAACAGGTCATTATGTCTGCCTGGAGGAGAAGTTTTAGGATTTGAGAAAGGGCTATCCATGTTAATGTATGAACAGAGATTTCAAGAGCTGGCCATCTGCAACCCTAAACCCATCTCTACCCTAAACCCTCAAATGAGGCAGTCACCAAGTTGTCCTGTTCAGAAAACGGAGGAGGAGAGCTAGACAGGAGGTCAAATTGCTAATACCTTCACCCCTGTTAGAAGTGATGACCCCCTACCTTCATCAACTGCATAAACTAATTTTAAGCTATTCGACCACTCCAGAGTGTGTACAATTTTCTGGATTAGTGAAGAGTTCTGCAGTTCTTATAATGTGGTACATTACAATGCTGGGTGAAACTTTAAAACAGTCCAAACTGAGTGCCACAGAATTGCATAAGCCAAGTGACCTTCCTGAGCATTAATACAATGCTGGCATTGCTAACACATGGATAAAGCAGCTGTGGATCTTCTCCACTCTTTCTGTGGAACTCGAGCTTGGTATCTTCCAGATCATGCTCTGATACTCCTAGAGCTGGTTTCCTGGTTACTCTGGTCAAGCCCACTGAGCGTTGATGCAGAACATCTCATTCCATAGACAAGCAGCACGACACCAGCCTGACAATCTTCACTACTGAAATGGGTCACAGATGCCACCTTTGCTGTTGCTGCTTTCTTTAAAATGAAAAAAAATATGTATTTTTGAATATTTTTTTACACTGATTCTCAACATGTTTTGTTCAGTTTAACTCGACTCAAGTACCACACCCTTTGTTCAATTTGTTCCACTTAATTTGAATAAAATGCACATTTGAGTGGGATACATTAGGCATTATAGAGCACAGTATTGTATTAATCAACAGATTTATTATGATTACAGAGCAAACACAAATTTCCATAACCTCATAGAAGTTGGTCCCCAATTAATCAGGAAGTATTCCACTGTATTGTCAGATTTCTTTTAACGGTCTACAGTTTTGCATTTAATCTAAACAATTTTTCAAACTAGATCAGCAAGGTCCTGAAGTTTTATTAATGTTAGGAGTTGATACACAATAGGGTTTCTGTAAGGGTGTCACAGCATTGTTGTGATTATTGCGATTAAACTTGAATCAATTCAGACCTGCAACACCTCCTGTTCGAAGTCTTATATTCATTTGGGGTTTTTCCAGGTGCTCTGGTTTCCTCCTACGGACATGCTAGCTAGGTTAAATGGCATTTCTAAATTGCACCTTATATGCATGTGTGTGTAGCTATATATAATGAATGGAGACTTCCTGTCCATCCATTTCTGATAGGATCTTTAACATTACAAGCCTATGGTACATAGCTTGGGTATCTAAGGAAAATGAGTGTGAAGAACTGGCACACACAGTAGACACATTGCATGCCAGCCTGAAGGCAAAAGCAATTTCAATACCTGGAACATGAAAGCCAACCTTTACCAAAAATAACTGCAAAATGTTTTATTTTCAAAACATGATTTATATTGTGGTCATGCGGTTACAATCAACAGCACGCTATACTGAGTTTATGAACAGTTAATTGAATACTGCTGGAAACAAATGGTGTTGATCTCACCGTTTTTCTGTAAAAAGGCATTACAAGAGAGGGTATTTTAGTGTTGTTCATGTTTTCACTGGCACAGACAAACCTAGTGTCTCTAGGAAGATCCCTCAATAAAAAAACCACTTGTTAAATATGTTTAACAAACAAAGTTTTAAACAATGTCTAACAGCAGCAAACTTTGAAGTGTGTCTAGGAATTGCTTTAACCTGTTGAAATCCAGTACATTTAAATGTACGTCTGCTTGAACACACACAGAGTGGTGAAGATAAGCCTACTGTAGATGCAAATGGATACTACAAGAGGAGTCACTGTTTCTGACAGCACAGGGAAAAGTCACCTCTGAACTAACAGATTTATCTATAGTATATTGTACATGTTTCTAAACACATTTTCCTTTTATTATGAATAAACATACCTGACAATAACTTTATCCACATACCTTTGCCAGTTTGTTACTAGAAATTCTCATTTAATTCACCAGACAAAAACAAAAATCATAAACGGCAACAGGTTAAGGCACTAATTCATTGTGGCAGTTTCCAGCAACCTTGATTAACCTGTTCAGACAATGTTGGCTCTATCTTTACTACAGTACTTTGGAATCTTCAGTGACTGTCAGTGTATTCCCTGGCTGCCTTGTACCAGTCAGACAGTGCAGGTCATTTTCTGAGGCAGGCGTTACCTATGGATGAACTTTCCTTGCTTTACATTTAAGACAACAGCTCTTGTCCACAAAACAAACGGCGAATTCCTACAGTAAGCCCTTTGGCAGTGACACTTCCAGCTGAAAATTTTCCCAATGTGTCAGTACATGAAGTTCTTCATCAAGGAGCACAATTGTTCCTCCAGCACCTGCCCTTTAGGGTTAGATAGTTCTGGGGCCCTTAACATAATGTAACAATAAATTAAATCAAAAGATTCAAAAAGGCCTTTAAATTGATGGATTAACAAAGGCTTTTACCAGGAAACGGAGAGTTGGGATGACCAAAAATGTGATTTTTCTTATTAAATGACTGAGAAATGATTCCTTAAATCCAAAAACCAACTTTGAGGAGAACATTTCCAGGTTCTGTTGTCCCAAGAAACTACATTTGACCATTTCCATGAACATTACAACCATTGCCACATACAAAAAGATCTGATGTGTAAGTTACCCATTAATTGCCACAATGATCTAGCAATTATCAAATGCCTAGGATGCCTGAAGGAGCTTTCGAATCTTGTCAGAATATTTGGAACTATGAAATGTTCCATTCAGTAGGAAGCTTGTGAATTTTATTTTTATTATGAAAGCTTGCAGTTCTGTATAGTCTGCAAGATAAGCCTCAGGGGAACAGAAATTACTGATGACTGAAAGAGTGGTTAACTACTTTGTCAATTGTATTGGAATGTATAAGTAATTGGAAAAGAATAAGAAGAAAGCAAAATATTTCAGGAGGTTCAGAGTCTGCCTTGTTGTAATTCTATTAGATAGTCAGAAAATGAATGAATTAGACATTCATCTTGTGACATATTAAAGGATATTGGAAACAATTATTTGTAACACTAGACTGAAACACTAAACTTGAAGCATCTATTTGCACCATTAGGCCACCTGGAGAAAACAATATAATTTTTGTACTTTGTATTTTTGTACCACTGTACAGTACTTTGGTTCATGATTTCAGGGCATTAAAAGAACTTAAAATACTAAAGATAGAATTTAACTCTGACTTCCATGACTAAAAGTAATCAGCAAGTAAACTAAGTGCTTATTTCTTGTTAAACTCTAATATTATAATCACTGTTAGGAAGTTGTGTTTTTTATTGTGAGACTGTAACCTTTAAATCATTTACAGTACTTTCTGTTGCCATCCTATAAACACACCTTTTATTATCTGCTAATTAGAAATGTATCACCTTATTTAATGCTGACCCTCCAAATCAAATACTAAGCAGGTTTTCTGAACAATGCTAGGAACCATGGCAGCTGATCATGAAATGTGTCATTATTAAGTAGTAAAAGATGTAAAAATATTAGATAACTTTGCTTTTACCATTTTGGCAAGCGGTTTATTCTCTAAGCTATGTAATAAAACTACAAACACCTCGCAGCTATCAAGGACCACAGCTGGCCATTCCTCAATTAACAGAATCAACTGACCCACAAAATCCATGAAAAATCTCATGTGTTTCAACTCCTTTGGCAAATTGAGAATTTAATAGTGATGTAAGAAGATATGCTGGACTGTATTTCTTAATTGATCAGGTTCCACCCCTGGACAACTTACAAAATCTTGTTCCATCAGAAGGTTTTTTTTCTGGTGTCTGATTGCTGCCCTAATCATTAGTCTTCTGAAACAGGAGGTCGTAGATGATACTTTCTGACCCTCAGACAACACAAGATACAATGCATCGTTAAACACTGAATCATAATTACAATATAGTGTATCTACTTGCTGCAGAATTCAACTGTTGCAATATCTCAACACCCTAGGAAAAAGAAATGAAAGATAACAAAGTGAGTCAGTCTGCAGTGTTATTCCATACCCACATAACATTCACATGCCTGCGAACCTTACAACTTTACCTTCACTGATTAAGTAATGCATCAGGAATTGTTGACAGTCTAAACCAGGAGAGGAAAAAAACTCATGTACATACTAATAAGACTATGGGGTGCCCCTGGGATATTTCTTTTGATTCATTTGATTAATTGTTCATGATTTCAGGGCATTAAAAGAAATGTTGTATACTCTATTTAAAATAATATGGATAAAATTAAGCTCCAAGCCTTAATTTAAAACTATTAAAGATTACATTTTGAAATAGCTTACTTCCAAATTAGGTTTCTACCAGAAAAGATTCACAACTTCACATCATCTTTTTATAAGCCCTCTGCTTTTGATTCTAAGATTCATCTGTAACTGCATATTGGAGTATGCTGTTTCACAAACACAATAGTCATGATGTATGTCATAGAAACAGGAAAACTATTAAGTGGATTTTTTGTAGCACTACAGAAGACAACACAATGTGGTTGAAGTTAAGGAGGTGTCCAAGGCCAGATTTTGTTTCCTTTGTGAAGAAAAGCCTCTTGAATATTAAAGAAGGCAACAGAAGAACTTTTTGTAAGGTGACCTTGAATGAAACTTTATGATGAACAGATCATGTTCTTCGTAATGCCAGCACACTGAGTAACTAACTGCCAGTTTTGACTGAGATGACAATTTCTGAAATGTTATTATACTTATATTCGAGACAAAGGAGACATGGCATTGCTCTACTCTACTTGCATACAGGTAAAAGGAGGCATTAAATCTACTGTACGTGAAATGGTCATGTAAAATGTTGGGATCCTAATTAGGAGATGAATATCAATGCTGGCAGTTTTCATTATGTCACAAAACCAGACAATGATTTTTGTAGCATATTTTCAAAGGCAGAGGAAAGAACCCACATAAGGAGCCATCACAGTAAAGGAAAGTGACCCTGGATACATTAAAACAAGACATCAAAGCGATTGCAAACCAACCCTTGCTAAATAGGGGAATCATAATGGGATTCCCTTTATGATATCATGTTTCTAAAAAGACTTTCTCTAGGTTAAGCATTGACAACATATTGTACAGGAATCTGCTCCATGTTTCCTCAGAATTTACACCACAATAACGTTTCCAGTGTGGAAACATCAACATAAATCCTTACGTACCCCCTTCCCTTTTTCTTTATTGGATGCATGGGCTTAGACTTTGTTCTTGGAATATATGAGTATAATACTCATTAATAAAGTCTACTTAAGATACTTGTCTTGAACATTCCCTGAGGTAATGTCAATTTCTGCAGTACAGGATTCAGCAGAGTTAGAAAAACGTCTCCAAAACATATGCAAGCTGTGAAGCGACGTACAATTTTTACTAAATCATTCTATTTCATTGAAAATACAGCAGGTTTATTTATTTACACAGCATGTACATTTCTATCATTGGAAGCACCAATGTTCTCAAGCTCTGTTTAGCAATACTGCAGATATATTATGCTGTATAGTTGCTTTATTTTCAACAGTAATGTTAAATTGGTATTGTTCATTTAATAGGACAAGGCAACACTTAGAAAGGGTCCAATAAAATGCACCTTACTATTTTTAAGTAAATGAGCAGCACATTTTTTTTGCTAGCAAAGACATGATCCCAATGGAATTCCTGGACTGTATTGTGGTGGTTTTAAGTAGTGAAAACACTATGTGGATCCATTGGAGCCTCCCACACAGGTAGTTCAATTTAAAGTGGTCATGCATTTCAGCAGATCTTTCACCAATTGCTTAGCGTGTCCAATGTCCGCTGATGGCCACTGGAATCATCCTTTGTGTGCCGTGACTGCTGCTTTCAAAAATGTGTGTTCGGGAGCCACACCGACACATTTCCAAGGACAGATTGAGACGTAGCCTAATGTCTACACTCTAAAACCGAACATTTTACCCTCTGCGTTTTATTCTAACAGAAGAACTATAACTATTTTCTTTAAATAGCTCTAAAGAGCTATTTTCTTTAAAAGGTATTTGTACAGTAGTATCTGTGTTTTGTGGATTCCAGTACACATAGAGACAATATTGGTAAATGCTAAAGCTAGCAAATACAACTAATGTGACAAAATATCAGCATACTTTTCTGTGCCTCTGTAAATATTTTGTATGCTTCACTACATTTTATTATGAGATCATTTATATACTAAGAATAGGAAAGGCTATTAATATTAGTCTGAACACTTTAGACAAATCAGACAAATTTAGCGTCTTTTTTACCACCATAGAAACTGAGATGTCATATTTTTATAGTTCTGTAATATCAGCATCATAATTCCAAAACAGAATACAACAGATAACTTAAAGTAAAGTAAATGTTTCTTAACTTTACCTTCAGTTATGAATTGATTAATAATCTTATAGGTAAAAAACATGCTTTCATAATTAGTAATGTGTTTAAGCAGATTAGTCATGATAGTAGTACTTTTTTTCTTTAAGGTAAAAATATATACAGTATGTGCATTTGTTAGATTTCTGGAAAAATAACCTGGAAAATAATGAAACTGCTCTAAAATGACCCAAAAAAAAACTTGGGTCATAGAAGAAGAAACTAACAGGAGCTAGAAACAGAACTTAAACCAATCTGTAATAAAAAATTGAATTATTTCTGAACAGCTTTGATGTAAATCACAATAGATGGATGGCATTGTTTTCCACAATCATTTTCACATGAGTTATAAGAACAACATGTTGCAGCACAGTCTGTAACCTGATGTAGATTCCACCTTAAGGAAAAAAATGCCTTTTGTAATAACAAATACTTGGAGTCAGTTCATTACTTCAGTGACATTGTTTCTTTCAAGACAAGCCCAAACTCTTCATCATTATGAAACTCTGCCCATTGCTCTGTAACAGAAAATTTATTACCCCAAATCCATTTACAACAGACAGCATGCATTCCAAAACTGATTTGTTACTTAAGGCCACAACAACTTACTTTAGAGTTCTAAAGAATGTCTTACACAGCTGAAGAGAGAGGTGTCATGCTATAGGCGTTTAGGGGCTTCAGAGGGAGAGAGCTATTGATGGTATTAAGGTTAGGAACAAAAACATAAAAAGAAACATTGAGAATAAAGATAAAACCAATATTAAAAATTAAAACAAGGGATGTGCCAGTAACCATCTTTTACAGATGTATCCTTAAATTTGAGTCTACAAATTTAATGAAAGGAATCAAAGCTCTTGTCATAAATAACTGTCTATACAGGCAGCTTTAAGAGAAATCAAAATGTTGTTCCTGGGTGATCTTTTTAGACTTTGTAGAGTTTCAGCGGATGTGAACTTGGTTTGTCGATATTCATTACTTATCGTCAAATCAACCCACAGTAGTGGAAAGTAGCCGGACTTCAAAATCTGCCCTGGAGGAGGTCAGGGTCCAGTTAAATGGCAATAGGAGTTAATGCATAATTACACTGGATTTAATAAACATACAGTAAAAAAACTTAAATCTTGTTGTGTTAATAGCTTTCAGGTCACTTGTATTGTTAGTTTTTCTTAAGGGTAAACCCATTTATCTAAAACATATCTAAAATAGCTGTATTTTGAAGAAAATAGCTAATTACTTTGTGAAGTCTAGACAATAAAGTGACCTTGGTCTGAAATTATTTCATGGTAAACCTTGGAGCAAAGTTTTTAGCCAGAAAGATACATTTCCTAACACCTTTCTTTATGTGGCACTCAAATGATAGACCACAGGAAGCCGTACTTTGAAAATGTTCAGAAAGGGTTAATAGCATGCATTTTTTGGCTAAGGTAATAATTAGAAGATAAAGCAAGGAACTTTAAAAATCAAGTTATATTCCTCAATGTAAACATCCCCTTGGCTTCATTACCTCAAACTTGCATTTTTACAATGTTGTTTGAGTTTTCAGCTCTTGTGAGGACAAGTCTGCAGATAACCCTCAAAGGAAGCCCATATTATATTCAATGAGGCAGAGGAGAAAAACATAATGACACAGGTAGTGATTACTCCAGGAGAAAGCTTTCTCTAATTATCCACTATCTATGATGAAACACAGCACTTCATCTCCTTTAAACACAGATCCATAAAGATGCAAGATTAGAAAGCAAAACAAACAAATTTAAAACATGAAAGACTGATAAACCTTTCACTCCTAAATTTTGTTTCAGGTGCTGGTTTGAATGTGTTTAAGATAACTACTGTACGCATTTGAAGTTTGTTCTATTGGTGGTAGGAAAAGACATTCTGGATGTACAAAGTTAGTTTCAACTCATTTTACATTTAAAAAGAGGTTACTTTGTGCACTTTCATCTTTCATTAGAAAGAGGTAGTGAATACTCCACTGGCAAAATCTGTGACAAAATAATGAATGATGAATGACTGTTAGCTGTTGTCAGTTCTCCTTGGCTCCATTGGTTCTATACATTATGTCAATCATCTCCAGTTTTATTCATTTGTGAAGAAACAAATACAAATGTTCATTTTTAAACTGCTTTCTTTTTCATTTTGTCATTCCAAAATATATTCCTCTATATACATAACTCTTCATCCCGAAATAAATTCCTCTATATACAGTACATAACAAATGATGAAGATGAAGGACGCATGAAAAGACACATTATGTAACTGTCCTCTGGGCTTCATATGAAATACACACTGTCAACATACTGTAAACAGCTGGATGTACAGCTATTCTGTATATGAATGAAACTATGTGCCTCAGTATAGCATAAAAAGAATAAAGCATATTAATACATTATTCATAATTTAACCAATGATATTTAGTCTGTGAGGAGGACATGAGCAACATCATATAGTTCAGTGCAGACCAGGCAGGTTCCAAAGAAAATCACATATAAAGAGGACAGAAACATTACAACGAGGTCATTATAAAAGCCCCCCCTTTCCAACCAATCACCTGTTGCCACATCACTATAAATATGAGGCTCATATTTCTACATATGCAGAAAACCTGCACCATTCTCAGTCCAACACCATTTCATCAGCCCCTTGGTTCATCTTAGCTGGGGTGGCTGGTTAAGGCAAAGACGCTAGTCACATTTATCTGATACTTTAGTTCAGGGCTGGTCTGACCTATTGAGGATTATTTATGACAGATTAATTAACTCCCCCCCCCCCCCATGCACTCAGGAAGTGACATTCCAGAAGTAACTCAGAAATGACTCTGTTTTGGCACCCACACAAGAACATGACCTGAAAACAAAAGGTATAATTTTAAATTGCAATATATTGCAATAGGTGTCAAAATAAGAAAAACAAATGAGGTTTAGTGAGTAGGCAAACCATAAACCAGTAGAAAAGCGTTAAGAAAATGAACACAGTACAGGGAATCTCAGATCGCATGTATTCTGTGATACTATACAGTATCTACTGTACATGCAGGTCTATATTAAGAATTCCAATCTTCCAGATAAGCAGCCTCAATGTACTGTATATAGGCCTTTATGTGCCACAACACTCATCTGTTGTGAATTTCAAACATTTTCTGCCTATGCTCATTGCATAGGCTGTACTTTAGCAATAACACTCTCCTTCAAGTTAAAAAATATATGTAAGCATCTATCATAGCATTACAAAGCAGCGACATTCTGACAGGTACAGACTGTGCGCCACACAGAGAGGCAGCAAAACTGTCCGTCATCATCACCATTATCCTTTGTTATACCCAGACCCACCTAAGCTATGTGATGAAAGTTTAGGTTAAAGTGCAATCGCTAAGAGTAGTTTTGTACCTCTCCAATTTCCCTAATCCTCATATTAATTTTCTTTAATACTAGCCCTGTGTACACAGTCGGGATTTTTATTAATTACATAGTTGAATGTCTTACCCAGCCGATCTTTTGAAAATTAGCCACAAGTTTATCATAATAAAGTTGATTAAGAATCATCATAGGATAGATGAAAGGCCCCAACAGGTCATACACTGCTACCAAAAACACTTACCATAAAATTTGCATACACAGAACACAGAATTCAATTGTTATGAATAATTTTTTGAAAGATTTATTGGCATTAAACAAAAACCAATGACTAAACAAAACTTGCAGAGCAAACCATTGTACCTGTTCATGTTTTATATCGCGTCTAACACTGCTTTGATTTCCAAAAGCAATTTATCAAAGCTTAGCTTGAATCTGAATCTGATGACAAGGACTAACTGGGAATATACACCACACTAGCGCCTTCTAAAGTAAAGCTTCATATTCGGACAGAGTCTCAGAATAAACCTCGTTCATCCTCACTTTTGCATTTTCTCTTCATTTAAAACTTTCTGTTTTTGTATGACAGGCATAGTCCCATTACAATTATAAAACTACAGTATAATGTATCAATTTCACTCTAAATTTTAAAAAACTGTATTCATTTTAAAACCAGAAAAAATCTTCAAAATATCACCCCGTGTACTGTAGTTCTTCAGGTACTTAAAGCTAGAAGCCCTTTTTATGGGATAAAATATTTTACGCCTAACATTTAACATTCCGTTGATGGTAGCTTTTTTAACTACAAAAGTGGATGTACTAGTAGTTAGGAATATGGAGGTTTTTTATGCTGAATTAAAAATGTATAGAACAGGAGCCTATAAGAAATGTTCTTTAAAATTGACATAAACATATTGCTTATGAAGGCATCCAGAATATTAATCTGAAGAAAACTATAAGACCTGTTATCCATTTAAAAAATGATTTTTTAAAAGATTTCCGACACCAAAGTCACCCAGATCCTACTGGCTGGTATCTGAGCATTTAACCACAAACATTTCGGAGGCCACCCACAAATACCTTCCTCACAACACAATCATATTCTAATCAAAGTGATAAGAGGTAAGCCAAGGTAAATATGAACATGATTCTTCACCTTTTGTCATTTTCCAGTTTCAGCGAGTGTATTTAGGCTTTTCGGAGCCTACAGATATCAGTGGCTTATAGACATAATGCTAGCAGCACTGACCGAGTAGCTCTGAACCCTGTGCAGGTTGCTGAGAGAGTCCGATGTCTACGAGTCTGAGAGGAGCGAGGCAGCAGAGTGCTTGGTAGTTCTAGGCTAGAGGTCGGACTCCGGTTGGAGAAGGCAGCGAGGCAAACAATTCCAAAAAGGGGCAAGACGAAAGAGTAGTCAAAAGGTCCAACGCTAGAAAGGTCTGTATTTCAGTAGCCAGAGGCTTGAGGACGCTGCAAGCTCAGGCGGCGGATAGATTCCTAATACCGAGCGATGTTACCGGGTGAACTGAGGGTTTAAGTAGTGAAGGAAGGGGTGTGTGGGGGAAATTGGATGATGAGGGGTTAATTAGGACCAGCTGCAGCCATTACACTGACAAAGCTTTGCTGTGGTGTCTTGTAATACATGGCATAGATTTGTTTTTAGATTGAAACTACCAATTATTTTTTATTATGTACCTCAGCCCATTTAGAATTGGAAACTCCACAGTGCCATTTGGAAGAGTTACCATTGAATGGAGGAGTGTCAGCTGAGGACACCTCATAGACCTTAATTGGGGTCTCTGCCAAATGTTTGGCACTTCTGGTAGAATCCTGTTTACAGTTGACTGGTAACTTGAGCTGGAATCAAAATGGCAGTATCTTGGCCTATAGGGCTCAATTCTTTTTTTACCTCCTTGACTGATTTAGTCATGTGAGTGCTCCACAAAACATCGTCTAAAAGATTTGTATATTTACAGTTCCTTGATGTCGTTTGTTAAATGTTACCCAACAGTACAAAAAAGTTTGTATGGAAAAAAATGCCAGTATTTTCCCCTTGTTGGAGAGAAGACACTTGTACAGTGAAAATCAAAACAGGTTCCAAAGGTCAATTGAATGCAGGGCTACAGCCAGTATATTTTAATAAGAAATGTTTATTTTAGCTTTCTAACTAAATCATTATTGTGCACAGAATGTTTATATAGTAAATGGACAGTTGGCTCTAAAAGTATTCATACCCTTGATACTGAAACCTGATTTTCATTGCTTTAAATTACAGAATACATTTAGTATGTGCTGCATAAATAAATGAAAACATTAATAATAACCTTTACTCAGTATTGGATACCACAAAAAGAAATCTGTCCAAAATATTTGTAGATTTTCTACATGCACAGTGTTGAAATGTATTCACGCCCTGGAAGTCTGTCAAATAGAAATGCTCCAAATGAAATTCTGCACCGTTGTGTGGTGATCTGTGGTTACTCAAAGCTTCTGGGGAATTTTAGTCACTTCTGGAAGTCACACTGATGGCCGATGGGCACAAAAACAGGCTACACACAGACAACATCCAGTCAGCATCATTAATCATAATGGGGAGAGTCGGAGATTATCCGAAGGCCTCAGAAAAAAGGTTGGAAGAGCTCCACAAACTGGAAGATATTTATTTTTAAAAAATCAAATCAAACATCCCCGATTTGACCACTGGTGTCGGACACCAAAAATTTCAAGGCTAGCAGGACAATTGTTACGTAACCAAAATGACGAGGACATCAGGAACTGTTACCCAGATGTAAGGTGAGAAAAATGGGGTTTGGAGGCTGTAATCACACCCATGAAGTTGACCTCATGAACCTAGTATCTGTGGCCAAGTTCCATGGCAATCAATAAAAGAAAGACATATGGCTGCCTGAAAGCGACTAATAGACTCAAAAGTCAAATGGGACAATATGTTGTCAAATGTTGGATGAAACAGCAATTGAGTTCTTGGGCGGACACATAGGGGTACGATTATCGCTCAAGGACAGAGCTTGCATTGGAGAAGAATGTCATCCTTTTCATACAGGACTGTACAGAGGTGTTGGGATGATTAGCACCTTCTGACTCTGTTGGCATTTCAAAACATATCCAAAAATCTGACTGCCCCTGCTACAAAACTATAGATTATTAGTGAAACACACCTCCAGAGGCTCTGCAAAAACTTGATAAACGGAGTCTACTCAATGATAAAAGTTTTCTTCAATGTTTTTGAATGTCTATCACAATCTAATGGAATATTAGGTATTGGAATATTTAAATGGAATATTTTAATATTTGGAATATTCAAGAAAACGCTTTACAAATGCAAGCTGTGCAATCTGTACAAGTTGAAGAAGTTGGGCAAGGACTAATCATCAGTAATCCCTATTGAGAAGTGTCTGAAGTAGTGTATTTCCTAGCCAAAAGAAGACCAGTGCATCAATGAAATACTGATTACTAGGGTGTGAATAACTGAGCATCACATATTTAAAATATGTGCAATCATTTTCGACAGATTTGTTTTCATGGGATTAAATATTGATAGACTTACACTTTTTCATGTTTTCATTGGTTTTGCTAAAACAATACATTGTATTAAGAGTACTGTATAAATATATTCAAAATCAACAGTATGTCTATGTTTTCTTGTAAGATTATGATATGTATATTTGGGATTACTACATTTTTCTCATCAACAGAAGCTTGTTACTCTTAAAAAGTTTAAAACAGTGGTGCCATTTTTAATCAAAGACCCTTATCTTCATCAAGGACAAGAGTCCTTGTGCAGAAATGCACAAAAATACATATGGTATACTAAATATAATTCTAGTATCTTTTTAAGTCAAAACAACACAGAAATAGTAGGATACAAACACAATATCTTTGGAGAGATGTTGACTTGTATTAAATGACTGACACTCTAACAGTTACTGTTTATTTATTAAACAATGACATAGTTGAAATGCCTGCCACTTACTTCTGAAGGAGAATTGTCAACATCATGTTTAGGGAATTAAAGTAAAATGTCAAGTCCTTCCTGTGATGAAAGATGAGAGTCAGCATAAAAGGTTCTTTTGGCTTTGTAAGATAGTCAGGTGTGTTCTCAACCTTTGTTTCTCTGTTGACCTCTTTTAGGGCCAAATATACCAAACTTTCACATTCCACAAAATACATAGGACATGATGACTTTGATGGTCACATGAATTCCACTTACAGTTCCAATTAATTCAGTATAACCATATAGTACAATGTATACGAAGATATTTTTTTCAAAAAGACTTTTCAAAAAGAAAAGACTATGTCTGAGTCCCCACATTTAAACTATACTTTCTGTCTTAGCATTTCAACACAACTGTTTGCATCACCTTTTTCAAAACATCATAAACACATACTGTATATTTCAAAAAACAGTTTTCAAATGCAAGTTTTGCCAGGAAGAGTGTTGGTTGGGGGAGATGGGGAGGAGGGCTTTCCAACATTTCTAAAATCATCGCTTTGGAGATGAGTCAAATCCCTGTCGTTTTTCAGTGGGGAAAAAACTCTGTCTTTGTGTATTTCTTTGGAAAGTACATAATGATACATTATGGGCTCAAATGGATAGTATTCATTCTTCAGCGATGTGGACGGCTAAAGCACATTTCTATCTGTTGACTGACCGCACTTAGTGCAACACCTAAATCAGACAAGCAAATCAGTGAATAATCAAGTGTTTTTGTGATTCAAAACAGACATGCATTTGGAACATTTGGCTGTTTAACAGATCCATTTGTAACTGTGTAGAGACTTTCTTTGCCAGTACAACGTGATCATGACATTCAGTGTGTATTTTCTGCACAATGCATGGATTGCTTAGTACGCAATGAAAAATAAGCAGTCAGATATTACTTAGGAACAAAGCTTGGTGCTGAGTCATCAGCCTGCAAAACACTTAAATCCTTGTTCTAGGGATTGTTTCTTTCTCCAGAGTTTCGAATATGCTATGGTCTGCTAAACAGATCAAAGATATTCTTTAAATTCTGCAGGTCATTGAGTTTTTAAAGGCAGGAAAATCTAATATAGGCTTAAGGCCTAAACCATTAACGTACCAAACACCAGATAATTATATACAGTGTTTAACTCTAATTTTGGACTGTTTTGGGTCAAAGTTTTGAAGGATTAAAGAATGACAATTTACAAAGGATTGTTGTTAAAAATGTACCTGCTCCACATGTGACAAGTTAGTTTAAATACTTAAAAACTATTTTATAGTTTTTATGAATACTATGAAATTTCCACACTATACTGAAGTTCCTCACAATACAAAAGCTATATTTGAATAATGCACATTGTGTAAACTGATTTTAATTTGAACTTAACGTGGAAAGTGTTAGAGGTTTGAAATAATTTGATAAAACTGTTGATCTGATGTGAATATGGATTTTCACTGTATGGAAAGATACAGTATTTGCCATAATGCCATAATCATAGTCAGTATTTGCCATAATCAGACAAGGTTGAAAAATGTTTCTGGGGCAGAAATTGAAAAAGAGAATCAGAGTGTCAATCACATCACAGTCCTGCAGATTGTTCAATAGATTGCCTGTATTTCAATACATAAAAAAATCATTTTCATACTTTTACAATACAAATGTCTCTTTTTTTGGTGTAATAATTCACAACAAAAAGCATACACCTTTAAATAAACTGTATGCAGTATTTTATATTAACAAACTGTGAAATGGACTATATGTCTTTGAAACATGTAAACATGCCATGATTTGTGATCAATTAAAAACAAAAACTCCATGATAAAAATGTTTAATTAAAGGATTTTGCCCGTAACATTGCAGAATGGTATTGAGTGGTGTCAAATATGTAGAAAATAATCAAACATTGTCTCATTGTTTTGTGACACCTTTTCAGACATATCCCTTTAGCTTTTTTAAAGCAATGAGATGAATTTCATGAGAAAATAGCAACATGTAACTGTAGACTAAAAATTAACATTAATCAGCCTAGATCTAATCACTGAAAGCCTGTCTATTCCTGTCTCAGAAGTGGATCATGGCAAAACAATGTATCCTTTCAATGGCAGCCAACTTCGTAAATTTGAGGTGAGTTTTAAACAGTAGCGAAATGAAGAACTGGAAGTTTAAACCCTTCCAACCATTAGTGCTTTCAGCCTCTAAACACAACAGGAAACCTTATCCATGTTATTAGCCATTTTTAATTCCAAGGGAAAGTCATTTTGGGATCTTTCAGTACACAATTCCTATGCAATTTTCTTTTTCACAAGTATAAGAATGATCTGCTCTACAGCCTTTTAGACTTCTGGGCCCAGCACAGTTGCAAAGAAACTGTGCAACCCTTTGTAAACAGATTAAGTGATCTAAAAACATTATCCACTGTTTAACTTATGTCTATTTATTGCATACAGTATCTCTACAAATGGCAAAATACATAGCAGTAGAGCACAAGAAAAATACTGAATGAATAAAATACTGTACTGTTTATCAAATTTGATTTTCAATTGATCTAAGATACCATCTCTGTTTACATTCATACTGTTTAATTGGCAGAGCCAGACTGTAGTAAGTCATTACATTCAAATTATATTATGAATAGTATATGTGAGCAGCCTAAAGGTTGAATTTCTTGCTAAAAATAAGCATCCATATTTGCAAATCCTTTTAAACTTGTCTCATATAGTGTCTTAAATTACATGAAAGCTGAACTGACAGCAGTATTAAACTAAAACACAATAAGGCATTTAAACCTTATTAAAAATAATGAGCTATAACACAAGCTACTGTCACAGAAGCAGCTCTTTTGGATTAGATAGTTTACGCAAAGTTAATGCAATAACCTTCCAAATAGTCAACATTTTTTAAGAGTAATGCCAGAGGTTAACTACCATCTGCTCTTCTGCCTTTAAAAGACATATTAATGGAATTTTAAATAAATACACTTGTTACATAGTCTATTCTCTATTCCCAAACAGACATCAATGTCTGTTTTGTACTATTTAATTACCCAGTTTCAACACAAGAGTAACCAAAACCATCTTTTCACTACACGTATTTGATTTTAGATTAAAAAAACATCGTTTTTTACATTCTCCATGAGAAGAGAACAGTATTTAAACAAGACGTTATTTACAACAGACCATTATTTTTTAACATTAAGTCCAAACATGGCAGATTACATCGTTTACAGTATACTGTATGCATTTCTAAAGTTAATTGTATTAAATTATTACATGAAAAGTATTCTATTGCTCCTGAAAAAGTCTTATTACAACTAAATTAACTATCAAATGAAGTAAAATCCAAAGAAAATAACATTAAACTATAAGCAGGCTATAAGAACTTTGAAATTGTGTACAGTATAAAGAAAGCATACATACAGTAAGCACCTCTGTTACACTGCTTTGTGAGCAAACATAACTTGAAAAAGCTTGGTTGCAATGTGCAAAAAAAATGATTTGGGGCAGGAGAGAGCAGCTGCAAATGTGTCTCCATGACAACGGGAAAAACAAAAATACTTTCATTTTTTAAACAATTCCTCTGGATAGTGACCTTATTTACTGAGCCATGTTGAAAGGAACTGTAACATCCACAAAATACGTCTTACCTCGCTTTGACACTCCAGAAGTTTATTCCTGTAGACCTTGAAATGACTTACTTTAAACTAAACATGACATTAAAAGGTGCTTAGAGGTAATGTTTGCATCAAAAATTGAATTGAACTCTCCCTAATGGACTCCAATTATATGTTTATAGCTTGTGTACAGAACAATAATGCCCATGTACTGTAATTCCCTTAAATGTTTTACATACTGTATTTGGATTTTGACATTTGACTAAAATGAATCAGTATGAAAGTAAATTTACAAGCAAGACAAAACACACTTTTTCTATTCTAACTTTCCGTATCATGTACAGTATGAGTCCCTAAAGAGATTTTATCTATATATAAATGGAAATCTAGCCATATATACTGCCACAATGGGCCAATGTGCTATATAACTAAAAAAAAGACCAAATATAATAGTTTATTGTATTGCACTACCACTCTTACTCATTGCTACAGTAGATGCAGAGGAAAAGGTCTTGGGGCTGTACCTAATATGCCCTACAGCTGGAAAATGTTATTGTTGGAACTCCCACCCAACACGTGTACTTTGTGTGATTTAAGATTTAAGATTTCAGTAATCGTGGTAACTCCTGTATTGCGAACACATTGTACACTATGTAATGTTACACCGCTTTTCAGACAAGGTATGTGTTGAACTCCGTTTTAATTCATTAAATGTTTCCTTCTACTCTATCTGTAATGACAAAGCAGAATGGCACGTACAGCATATCAGCCATTGATTAACACTGGACAAAAAAAAAGTGAAAAGCATTCTAGCAGTGTCTGCCGGGGAGGTGAGATTGTGTAAGAATGGTGCAGCGGTTTAATTGCTACCACTTTACATGTCAATGCTGGAAATTAGGGGTGACCCAGCATCCCGTCAGGAATCATCCGAAGCAACAAATCTGTCTCGGAGGCGTCTCTCACTTCAGGGGTTTCAATTCGCCTGTCGGTCATAAATCGAGTTCTGCCTTGAGGCAGTCAGACAAGGGCAGTTGACAACTTATTCAAACAGGTTAGAATAGTTTTAAGAGGGCCCTGTCGGTTTAGATATAGTATGGATTTTGCCTCTAATATGGGTCTTGAGCCACGATAATGGGTTTTTTGTTATGGGGTAGCTGTACTGTATGTTTTGTGATTTTTAACAATGCAGACATTTTCTCTGGTATACAGGGTTCAGTGACAGTATTATGGACATTTTGTCTGAAGACAAAAAATATTTAAAAGTATCTTCTATGATCATTTTGGTTTCATTTCCAGACCTTTCTGTATTCAGCATCATAAGCTATTGCCTTTATGCTAGGTATGTAGATCATAAAATCAATGTGACAATAACCTTTAAAGAATCAGTTTGCACGTGACTTCTTAAGGCACAGACATAAGGATTAACATGATTTAATACCCGAGGTTCTTCACAGATAGCATGATAGATCAAAGTGGACAAAAAACAAGATTTAAGCAGTACAAGTGAGGTTTGTAAGCTGGGAATTCCCTCCAAGGATAGATAATAATTCCCCCCAAAATTAGGCTTCATAATGAATCTTCACTGACTGAAGGATTCAAACATCACGAAATCTTGAAATGTGTGAGGGTGTGGTTTTCACAGCTGCACACTTAATTAGAATGGATTTATTTTTAGCACGTTATTATTAATTATATTGCGTGACAAACCAATAGATTTCAAAGTACGTTTCCAAATCAACGAATAAAAATATTCTAAACATTGATCATTGTTATAAGAAGACAGAAGATGAGTCATAAAAGAGTTGATGTAGCTGTGAGGTGTGGTAATGTACA
Organism: Lepisosteus platostomus; assembly: GCF_059453375.1. Taxonomy (NCBI): domain Eukaryota; kingdom Metazoa; phylum Chordata; class Actinopteri; order Semionotiformes; family Lepisosteidae; genus Lepisosteus; species Lepisosteus platostomus. The sequence goes on along the minus strand of NC_142616.1, from coordinate 64,308,653 downwards.
CCTGTAGGTTTCTGCAATTTACTTTACTCAGATTATGCTAGTCAGCCAAATAATAAAAAAAAATTAACTGTGGTTAATAGATGAAAGCTTTTATTGAATTCCGCTTCAATCTGCCGTGTTATTTTTTTGTTATGTTACAAACAGTAGGCTTTGCTTTACTCCTAGAACCAACAGACTCTATGAGACATAATATAGTGTAAAGGTGGGCATGAGAGCTCAGATTGTACAAGCTTCCCCATGTTGTATATCAGTGGTTCCCAGTCCTGGTCCTGTTTTTTTTCATTGCAACTTTATTTAAAAGGGAACTGCAGCGCTCTTTTTACATTTTGGGTTTATAATGAATCGACAATGATGAGTGCATTTCAAACCACAATGAAAGCACTGTACCAAGTACACAGTAATATGTACAGCCTCCAATTTACATCACAAAAAAGACAAAGTTCCAATGTATGCATAGCGCCATGTTGTCGTCATGTTGTCTGCAATTCAGGACGAGGCCAATGAAACCTCTGATGACGCGAAAGCAGTCCTATTACAGTGTAAACATGCTTTAGACAAAGCACATTTTGCTGCAATATTAATAGTAAGGACTTTCAGGAAACCGACACATACAAGGAGACTTTTTTTTAGATATTTGTAAGTATTGCAAAAAAAGAGCAAACTGTATACCAACTAAAATAAACTACTAATAATTAATGTTGCTGGGAGGCAAAGTTTCTCATTTGCTAGTGGTGCCACATTTCGTGCAAAAGTCTCGCTCATCTGCCTGCGACAACATAGCCGCCATACAGTGCTTTCACAAAATTCACAATTTCACACTTGTTGAGAAATTTTGCGGTATCGTCGACGAATTAATTTGGTTGACGAGATTTAATAACCGGTCTGAGAAATGGGGACTGCAGTTCCTCTTTAAATTAGTCCTTATTTGAACCAACAAGCTGCTTGATTAAAACCCTTGCAATCTTTTATTTTCCCCTACCCAAATATTCTAAGTTATTTAAGAAAGGCAATAATTAAAAGGCAACCTCCTACATGTTTAGGAATCTGAAAAGAATTAAAGAGTTCAAATTAAATCGGTCATTAGGCCTATTCAGAGTTCGGTTATTTAAATAAGTGCCCAGGTGGAACGACCATGTGGATCTTCAGGGTCAGGACCGGGAATCCCTGCTGCATATTAAACTTTCATTTTAAAAAGCAGTGAATGAATTGTGACTCCTTCTAAACAGCAGTCTGTGCAGTACATCAGGAAGCAAATAAGTGGGTGTTTGTGAAATGTATCACTTAAGGCATTGTTTTTTTTTTTCCCAACAGGTACTTAGCCGGTGTCATTATTATTTTGTATATGGAGTGAAGACAGCATTACTTTAAGTCACAGATATGTTTTCCAACCATAACAGTAAAATTAAAGAACTTTATTTACTGCTGATAACCTCAAATGGAGAAGTATGCCTGCAATCCAGAAAATACTTTGTAGCCAAGGGTATAACACAACACTTCATTATTTTTCCAATGGCTTCAGCATCTTCGGCGACACGTTTTTCCACAGACGCAGATAAATTGCTGAGCCAGGCACCAATGTAAACACATGCAACATTTTGAGATTTACTTGCAGCTTTTTTTTAGATATTGAATACGAGACATTCATCTAAACTATCTACATTCTGCATTCATGCTACCATGCACATTAGGAATGCCCATGTCATTTTATGTCAAAACATGGCAGTTACTTAAATCCAAGACATTACTGATCTGCCAAAAATATAAATAGAGATGAAAATAACTTCTAAACAACTTAGGAAACTGAAATTTATGATTATTCATCTTATCTCTTTAATATTATAACAGGCTTGCATCAACTACAAAAGTACTCTAAGACTTCTAAAAGCTTTATACTGTATAAGGCTATTGCTTTTTGCTCGTTGACAAAATAAAAAAAAAGCTTTTAAAAATATGCTCGTCAACCACAGCTGTAACATGATACTTTTTGATCTACTAACAGAACTGTTTGCAAATTATATCCCCTTTGATGATTTGATCACCTCTTGTGCTCACGTTGTGACTTGAACCTGCACTTTGCTTTTCAGAATGCATCAGTGAAATTGCACCAGCTCTCATTAACATTTACATGATAACACTTGAAACTATTTTTCATACCACTGCCATGGAGGAAAACGTCTGTCACTGGAAAAAGCTTTAGCAAATACCTCTATAATGAATAATATCAATCTTCAGGTTCCAAGGATACATTCAAGATTCAAGGGTCAAGTGCTGCCTGCGTATTAACACCTAAGGTGTGGTGTGTGCTTACGTTCAGAATGCACTATTGCAGTTCAAACTAAACTGCTAAAAAATAAAACTCGGGTGACTTCTAAGTACATTGTGAAGATTGTGAACATTGTTTTCAGGACATCAGTTACAAATTTAAAACTGTCACCAGTTACACATTTGACTGAAGTTTAATATTTATTTTCTGGCAGATGGTCTAAATATCTTAACCCTTTCTTGCAATGCAGGGTCACTGGGGAGCCGGAGATGATCCTGGCAAGCAGCAGTAGAAGAATCTCTTATATCTTACTTCTCGCCTCATGCTGCCACTGCGCTGCTGGGAAAGAGAAAGAAATACCTGCCAACCCGTTCTCAGACGAAGACTTTGGTGAAGTGGAGATACCAGGTCGACAAAAAAGTGCTTTCATACTTATTCTGTTGTAAACATGGCCACTGAGTGAGAAAGATGAGAATCTCTGACTTACACGTTCTTATCTGGTCCTGAATAGAGCCCATGGATCACAGAATAATGCAATAGATGACTGATAGAATAAGCAGTATATGATCTGAATGGCTGCACAAGAAAGATGTTGAATGTATTTAATGCAAAGCTCTAACACTTATGTAACTACATTCCATGAGCTTTATGATGTGAAACAGCAAAGAACAGGAAACAATAATCACATTCAGAAGAAGTCATATTTCTTTCCTTTTTTTATCTAAGGAATTTCTTTTTCGTAATATTTCAGGACCTGACCGCAACACCCTAAGGTTAATGAAAGAAAAAAAAAAGTGCCAGGCTCTACTTAATTTTTACTTGGAAATTCAATGTTGCTGCCACAACCGTCCATAACTAAGATATTTTCCCACACCAATCTTCGCACTTTTTAAAACCAATTCACCAGTGTAATGAGTAACGTACTGTACTGAGATGGCAGATGAATGTATTTAACTTCTGGCTTTGTAAGCAAGCAGACCTACTCTATATGGCTAGTCATGATGATTATGTTGAATTAGAAAGGCAGATACTGTATGTATCAGACACTCTGGCTTGCCAGACAAGGAGGTCAAAGGGATCTTTTAAAGATCAGATTCCGCTACTCTTTCTAAGAGAGGTACTGAACGCAGCACCTCTGGCCCTCAGATGTTTCCTCCTCTACTGGTGAGGTACTGTACCATTAACCTAATAACCAACAGTATTAAAATGGTAACGGAATTCCCAGTGATGACAACATCACAATAGAAGGGTGAAAAAAAAACTCTCAGCGAATACCGTCTTTTATTCTTTTTCATTTTTGAACAGGTTACAGATTTAAGAAAAAAACAAATCACAAGAGCTAAAAAGCACAAGGTCCTGGGAAAAAGGCAATCCGCAGCAAAAACAAACCACAGCTCTCTGGAGACAACCAATGATCAGCCTTCCTGAATGCCTTCTGTGTGTGTAAAACACTGGGGATTTCTCACTGTCCAAAACATTATTTCTCATCTTCATTTGATTCCGGTTATGAATCCTGATTCAAAACTACAACCTCTGACATTTTCCTTGGGAAGGGTAGAAAAGCAAAGCCAAGGCTTATAAGTTGTAGATTTCCTTCAGGACTTTTTGTTGTGACCTAAACATTTAAATCCAGCCAGTTCTAGTCAATAAACGTTAAATGAACCATGAAAGATATACATACTGTACATTTAAGGAATTGTAAAATTTGAAATGCAACATTAAATAATGCAATGCATTCACAATGTTGTTTTTATTATTTAATCAGGATGCACGCTTTCAGTTAACCCTTTTCTTTTTTGAGTGTTCTGAAAAATCCCTGCTTTAATTGTATTTCCTCTAGAAATGATGCCTTACACGTTTGGAGAGGTTCAAGCCTTGTTACTATGACACCAATATTTGTGAAATGAAAACTACATTGTTCATCTGGGCTACAAGTGCCAAGAAAGGGTCTTTGAAAACCTTAGCAGCCAGCTACACTTTCAGCATCCTGGGGCTACACATCAGTGTGACAGCCATGACTGAAACACGCATACACTCCTGTGTGAGCTTCCATTGTCTAGGATGAAGTCAGGCTGTTCAGGTGGTCTACACCTGTGTAGTTAAATTGCAATATTGAGATATGCAATACTCAAAATGGGGGTGGCAGTGTTTAGCATTGCTTGTTTGGAGCAGTGGGGCCCTAGATTCAATTCCAGACCTGGGGTGCTATCTCCTTGGAGTTTGTATGTTCTCTCCCTGTTCTCGTGGGTTCCCTCCAGGTGCTCTGGTTTACTCCAATAGTCTAAAGCCATACTGGTAGGTCAATTGGCTTGTGGGAAATTTGGCCCTTGTGTGGGTGTATGTGTGTGGGTTTGTGTCCGTGTGTGCCCTGTGATGGACTGGCGTCATGCCCAGGGTGCATCTTGCCAGCTTCCCTTCAACCCTGAATTAAATTGCATAAGCAGAAAGGGAAGGATGAAAGGATGGATGAAATACTCCAAACACGCTGCAAAGGTCTTGAGACACAAATGGCGTCTCTGGACACATGCTGGCAAGACTATGGGCTCTAATCCTGGGAGTTAACACTGCCAGTAGATCCCAGAGTGAGGTGCTTTACCCTGACTGCCTTAGAAAAGAGAGATATATTGCACCACCCAATAAATAAAAACCAAAATCTACATAAAAAACAACTATAACAGTTAATTGTAATTTTCACAATTTCGCTTTGGAAAATGCATTAACATCTAGAGCAGATCAAAAGAAACACGCGTGCATTATTCCTGATAGAATTCTTCTGATATTCAAACTTCAGCAAGAACTTTTCACGATTTCATTAATTTTTCCGTTTCCATCATATGCATCACATTTGAATTCATTTTATCAGACAGCACTGCAATCACGTTAACTCCACAGCAACCTTTCCATAGTTCTAATTATAATTAAATATTATGTTATCAGATATATACAATTATACAATGATTGATGATAGGAAGTTTAAAACAGAGTAAAAAAATGACCTTTTCAGTTCCTGTTAAAGAACAGCTAAATGAGCTCAGTAATGCAAATTCCATTCTCAATAATATCCAGTCAGTGTGTTTCTGTATCTACAGAGCACCCTCTGCTGCCTAGTTTTACACTACCAAGCACTTAGATACATTTTGTTCACAATCAATAGTCCACCAACTAGCTGTTAAGCATTTAGAGTGTTAGAGATAAAGGAGTAATACATTTTGTAGATGCAAAGTTCATTTGCAATAATAGTCAAATTTTCTTGGGAATAATATAGCACTGGTAATATAGCACTGATTAGTAGAATCAAGATGTATAATCACAGCGAATCTGTGGTGCAGTGGCAAGCAATGCTTCCTCTCAGCATTTAGGCCCTGAGGTGCCATTTGTGTGGTGTTGGATGTTCCTCTTGTGTTCATGTGGCTTTCCTGTGGGTACTCCTGTTTCATTCCATGCCTTGTGTCCCGTGATTGACTGGCATCCCACTCAGGATGTAAGTTTATGGGTTGCTGTGACTCTTACCGGTGATATTCTGATAATGTATGTATGTATGGATGATATAGGAATACCATTCAAATTCAACATTTCAGTAAAACACATCATACTGATTGCGCATGGTACTGTATGTAGTTCTGTATATAATATCTTTGTGCAAAATGTATTCTTAGAACGTGTTAATTACCACAACAGCAGTTCCTGCATAACGTTTCAGTCAAATACTGCAGTAAGCGGAACATTGCTTTGGGTTTGCAGTGAACAGAAGCAGTAAGCTGTTTATATCAGACATACCTGTATCATTCTGATATTTACACATATATTATTGCAAAACTGTAAGTGTTTCAGCCAAATTCAAAATCAATTTATCTGGCCTGAACAATACAAAACACAGAATTACTTGGGTGATTGTTTTAGTAGCCATATGTCTTTAGAAGATAAGTTTTAGATTTGTGGTTTTGGCATGAAATTAGACATTCATATGTAATGGGCTTTCATTATAGCCTTCTCCCAAAACACTTGCTAATTTTAATAAAGATGTGTGAGGGGGGAAAAAGAAGAAAAAATTGCTGTAGGGATAAACACAAACAAATCATCTACACATCCCATATAAGTTCCGATTTTTGGAAAGAGTACACAAGGTATTATCCTTGAGCCTGGGGGGGGAGGGAATTAAGAAAGTAATAGTTAGACTGCGGTCACCATGGTATGCAGACATCAATGAAAGAAGCTACCTGTAGCATCTTGCCACTACAGTTTTAGTAATGTGACTATCACCTTGCAAGTCATCTATGATAAAAGTATTTTTTTAACCTAGGAATTGGCATTATTCAATGAGAAACGCTTTATTTGTGCCCATGACAAACAATAATCTGCTAATCATTTTAATTATGCTTTGTAGTGTCATAGAATACGCTTTAGGAAAAAAATTACTCAGTCAGGATATGCTTTACTGTTTACTGTGTGAAAAATAATTGAAGAGAAGAACTGCATCCACCACTGTACTGGAGCCCCTATCTGGGTTATACACAGACACTGTGTGAGACCTACTGTACATTTCCGAATTAAATTAAGGAGGAAATTTAGATATGTCATGCTGAACAAGCTGAATGTGGAATTTGGCCAAGACACCAGTTTTCACAACCCTGATGGAAAACATTGGCAAATCCAACATAGCATATTGTCTGTATAAAAAAAAATATATAATTCACCCTGCTTTTTCTTTAGGACACAAGTAAAAGGAGACTATTTTTCTCAATTGTGCTTATTTGGTTGGATTCCTCTGTTACTCCAAATATGCATCTCATTGTTCTGGGATGACAACCCCAGATATACCTCTTGGACCCCCAAAAAAGGTACATAAATGGGGAGAAACCGGAGTATTAGCCTAAACCATAATACGCAGTCTCCACATAGATAAACTAGTCTTGGTCTTAGACTGGGATGCAATGATGTGACCCACTGAAGCATTCCAAATATGTTTTGAGATGAATACAAGGCAGTCTGCGCAAAAACATAAAAGAAACTGAAAGCAAGTAATTCATTTCTCGTCATCGTGCACATTTGAAGAAATGCTTTTGCTTCAGAACCCTGGAAAGGCAGCTAAAGCACAAAAGTCAATGAAATGATGAGAATAATGAAAAAGTCTTAGAACATAAAATGTACTGTACAATGCTTGTTGTGAATCATAAAATGGATTTCCTTGTTATCTGAGTGTAATTAGAGGATGATCTGTAATTGCATAATGTGAACATATTCCAGAGTTTAGGTAGATTTTTTTCTTTATAAGCTCAATCTATTGTTTTCCACTAATTTCTGCCCAACTGTGCAATATTTACCTTTGAGAGGTAGTACATACCATTCTTAAAGGAGATCAAAGCAACCAACATTGTACCTGTGTGAAGATTTCTTGTAAATACAAAAGACTTGAAAGTCACAATAAACATTTAAATGGTTTCCGCACTCACACGCTTTCTTGAAAATGGTCTTTTCTGTCTTAGCCAAAATACTGATGAAATGCTTGAGGTCTAAGGAATGAAGTCCCTTGAAGTTTGTCATTAAGCAGTGCTTTAAATTAGCTGGCAGAAGATTTAATATTCTTTCTTTTCAACTTCACTACCCTAGATGAGAGAATAGGATTTCATGTATTATGAGAGATCATTCAAAATAACTGAAATAGCAGAAGTTTTGCTCCCATTTGAAGTTCTGAAAGATGCTTGAAAAAGAAAAATATCTAAGCAGTTTGTATTCTGTTTTTGAAACTATATTTTAAACTATGCAGATTTCACACTTACAAAATGTAAAAACAATATATTAAGATTTTGAATTTTCACATATCCAAAGAATGAAATAGTCAGACAGCAAGTACAGTATATAATATAAAGTATATACATCTATGAATTCATTACAGATTTATTGACCCTCATTTTTATATCCTGGCCACTGAAGGTTTAAATGCCCAAAATCAACTAATATTATTATGTTTCTAGTACTTTCTCAAACTCAAATCTGTTCTACACTTTTGCAAAGTAACTGAAACACAAAGCACAGTGAAATACCAATGATACAGGTATCTAGAAAGCACATACTGTATGTACTGTTTACACTAGTTCTGTAGTTACCAAAAAGGGTAATCTAAAACCAGAAAGACATGTTAGTGCTTTCAGAAATGAGTATCAATTTATTTTTAAATATATTTAAGTCTCAAATGTACAAAACCAACAGCTATTCCTACTCAACTTACTGGCAATGTGCTACAAAGTTTTCGCTATGGCAACTTGGACATGGTTGACATCAAGTTGGACATGGTTGATATTAATTTCCATTGTGACTGCTCCACACTTTTCCGCAATAAAGATGCATCATTAAAGAACATTAAATAACGGTAAAGTTTCCCAAAAAACTCATTAAAGGATTAACGTCTGTATTTCCTTTGCGCCAACTGGAAATGAGCAGGAGTTTGCTGGTTCTGTGTTGTGCAAAACCTAACTATGGGAGATGGAATTTACAAAATGCTCAGAACCTGCTGTCTTACTTCTATGATGTTACTGTTAACTTTGCACTTTCAAGAAAGCTTGATCTGATCACACACACCAAGGATAAACATCATTAACGATCATGAACGATTACCACTTCCATTAAATATGTCCCCTTTAACTGAGGATACACTGTATGTTCTCTGAAAATGCACAAAAATGCCTCATATTGAAGTTAAATTTAGACAAATTTGTACATTAAAAAATATATGTAACAACTTGAATTCTTGATGTTTGTGAACAAGCATTAAACTGGAACAAAAGCCAATGCAAATTCTTATGCATGCTGTCCCATCTGGCAAAAAATGCATCTGTATATAGAGTTATGTTTAGAAAAAAAGAGACTTTCAGAACTTCAATATAAAATGTACTGTTCACAAAGTGTAGACCATGTGTCTCAACGTTCATCTCTAGGCTGATTATTTACCGTTTAAAATAATATAAAATATTTGTATGGGAAACTTATCCTATGGAAAAGGATACAAAGTGAGTAAGATGTACAGTACATACAAAACACACAAAATTTTTCTTAAATAATGAAAAGAAAAAAAAGTCATGCTACCCGAGAAAACAATACTACAATTTACCTGGACATTTTGTCATTCAACAAGAAAAAAAACAAACTAGACCATTCTCTACGATTTTCGTCCAGGTGAACAGATGCTCGTAGTACAGTATGTACCAAATCTGGCCAAAAGTAATAAGAACTCCAAGTGAGATTAACAGACACTTTAAGTGGCAGGCAAGTTGTGGGTGGTTTAATGCCTGTCATCTTCCCCTGGACAAAACATCTTAATACTTTTGAAAAATGATTGAAAATCATAGGGACATGCAATTCAGTCTTAGACATCATTGTCTTAAAGTGTTCATAATTGAAGGTGAAATAGCTAGAAGGATGGATTATGAGTGGGCTGCAAAAATTTCAAAACTTTGTTTTGAATACATGCTGCATTCTGTGTCCCTTGTTTTTTCATCTTGCAGGAGTCTAACTCATCCCTAGTATTTTGGCCAGTGAGTTTATCTGAGCAGTATCATTACCATTTTTTAAAATGTCATTATAACATTTTCATATATTCTGAATAATTTTCCTAAAAAGGTTGTGGTTGAAGAGACATGCACTCCTCATAACAGGAACTTCCAAAATACACACCTTATAAACCTCCCTACACATGCAGGCATGCCTACCACATACCAAATGCCACTGCTGTGAATTTCTAGGAATAACAAATGAGATAAAAAAACATAATGTGCATGTGTCATCTTAATTGTCACATGAGTCATGCCACTTAAAGTGCAGAAGGGGTGGAGCAGGTGAGCACCTTGGATTCCACAAGAGCATGAATGAATGTCAGGATTTTGAGTTTCAAAACAGACAAGCTTTCATTAAAATATTGCGGATTAACTCACATTAAGCATACGGTAAGTGGCATATCCATCATTCATTTAAATGTTTTAAGCTAAATGGGTATGCTTTCATAAAATATGACTCATCCCCAAGACACTTATCCATAAATAATGAATAATTGCAATGATTACTGAAAAAAAGACTTTTCTAAAGCTACGTAGCTTAGTATACATTCTTTTCAGCGTTTCATAATGTCCACGTGAGCCCAATAAAGAAGTTGGTTTTGCTGGCGAGTCAAAGAAATGAAAAAGCTTTTGATCGCAAGCAGACTATGGAGACCTTGCCCTAACAAAGGAACTTGTTAACATTTAACAGCAAAACAATTCATTTTTAATTAAAGTAAACCACATCTTATTAAGCTGGTCAGGAAATGATTATTAGGTTCAAGAAATGATGGGTTGCTGCAATGCTTTACCTTTGTTGTCTAGGCTGGCCTACTGGTTGAAGCACTTCAGGGATGTTTAGTTAAAACCTTGGACCGTCGAGCTTAGAGGTCGAGTCATTTATCAGTCCTGCACCAGAGATCCGTTGGCTTCCTATACAGGGAAAAAAAAAAGTAATGAAAGCAACTCATTGTGTAAAGCCTGAGCTCTTCCATAGTCCTGTCTGAGGCAGGTGGATCTTAATTAATAAACACAAAATTATTGAATTATGACTGGATTCTTTGTTTTATTCCCAGTTACAATGTGACCTTTGATTCCATCTTTATCAAAAGTGAAATGTTTTTGTTCTGCTAATGTGCTTTGATATCTTTCATGATGTAGGGTTATGGACTAAGCATTGCTGGGCATTTAATTGATTTAATCTAAGAACAAAGCAGTCTGTGAAGAAACATTTAGTCAAACCACACCTTACAACACCCTTCTGCACATAATGTGGGGAATTCACTAAGGTTTATTGCAGAAACGTAACAAAATCTACTTATATTGTGCTATGAAGAATATATACTGATAGAAAAAAAGAAACAACTCCTCTTCCACACTGTGGCCCTCCCATCTGCGTGGAACAGGCTGAAGAGTCACTCATCCGTGAAGAGGACCTGATGCCACTGCTGACGAGTCCATCGCAGCCCATGCCAGTTGGGTGTGAAGTCTAGGAGGTGTGAGCAGAGAGCCTCTGACAGGTCGCCTTGCTCTGAGGCCAGCAGCATGGAGCCTCACTGTCCCATCACTGATGAGGGCATTGTGTCTGCTAGCAGTTTCAGCAGCAGTACGGGTGGCAGATCTGAAACCATCTCGCAGATGGACCAGTCTGATGTGTTGGTCCTGCTCTGGTCACTCAAGGGTGACCGGATCTTGGATGGTCATCTGTCCTGCCGGACTACTGAAGCCTTCTCTGCAGTCGGGACACAGTGGAGCAGCTTACTCCATGGTGTCTGGCACCGCTGTCACATGATATGCCTGCCTGCAGCATGCCAATGGCCCTTTCCTTTGCTTCTGGTGACATTCGAGGCATTATGGAATGCACAGAAAACTGACTAAGTGTGGCCTTTCTCTTGCAGTGACCTAGAGTAGGCTTTGGATTAAGGCCTTTTTAAAGGTGACCTGATCAGGCACTGTTCCACCTGGACCTTGTTGGGTAAAAGAGGACCTAAGGAGCTTTCGTGTGATTGGCAAGTTGTGATGCCTCACTGCACAAGCTGTATTGCTGGTCAGAGGGCTTAAAACAAATTGACAACATTTTGTGAAAGTACATAAGATATAACTATAGTATTCTCATTCCAGAAAATGTTGCGTTTTTTTTCCCCCATCAGTATATAACACATGTATTTGAAATATGCATCGTGAACACATACAAAATATGGAAAATCTAGAAACCCAATAAATCATGGAAAACAGCATCTAACAATAAGGAGAGCAGGAATGTAGAGACAGTATTTCCCACTCGGGGTCTTAGAGTATTCCTTTTCTCATTTTTTGTTCCAACCAAACCCTTCGTTTGCCTTTAAGAAGTGAACTGATATGTTTTTCTACACCCTGCACTAAATTATTAAATTATTTGCTAATAGGGGTTTAATATGCAATGTCATTAAAAATGTAATAAATATTTATAAGAAATACAGGAAGCAGGCCACTATTTTAGGTTGGTTGGATGCAAAATTGCTGCTCATTACTAATCCATACTATTTAAGAACTGAAATTATAACATAAACAGTGTAATCAAAGTTTTAATGCTTATTAAAGCTTAATTCAGAAGTTTGGTCAGGGTAGGGAGGGGAGCTAGAAAAGAATTGTGGGCCACCAGGGAGTATTTAAAGGTAGGAGAATGGAAGTGTAACATCTCCTCCTGAACGTCTGATAAGGGAGACAAAGAAAGAATAATGGATCATCACTGATTGGACCACGGAAATACTAGATTGGACCCCAAAAGATAATTAATGCCCAGGAAGAATTCAATGACCTCAAAGATGATCAAGATCATATCAACAAGTTATGTGGAAAATGTTAAGAAAGCTGAAGACTGAAGAAGGAAGAAGAATCGTGAGGAGGCTGTTATATAGGCTGGCAACCCACAGAAGCTAAGCAGGTGTGAGCCTGGTCAGTACCTGGATGGGAGACCTCCTGGGAAAAACTAAGGTTGCTGCTGGAAGAGCCGTTAGTGGGGCCAGCAGGGGGCTCTCACCCTGCGGCTCATGTGGGTCCTAATGCCCCAGTGTAGTGACGGGGACACTATACTGTAAACAGGCGCCGTCCTTCGGATGAGACGTAAAACCGAGGTCCTGACTCTCTGTGGTCATTAAAAATCCCAAGGTGTTTCTCGAAAAGAGTAGGGGTGTAACCCCGGCATCCTGGCCAAATTTCCCCATCGGCTGTTATCAATCATGGCCTCCTAACAATCCCCCTCTGTGAATTGGCTTCATTACTCTGCTCTCCTCCCCACTGATAGCTGATGTGTGGTGAGCGTTCTGGCGCACTATGGCTGCCGTCGCATCATCCAGGTGGATGCTGCACATTGGTGGTGGTGGAGAGGAGTCCCCATTACCTGTAAAGCGCTTTGAGTGGAGTGTCCAGAAAAAGCGCTATATAAGTGTAAGCAATTATTATTATTATTATTATTATTATTACATAGGACAGGCTTGGGAAAAAAGCTATTGATCTCTGAAATATCAGGACCATTGCAAAAAAAATGTAGATAAGCATGGATTACACCCATTATGCTTTGTTTGTTAAAAAGTTTGTTTTACACCATCACAAGATTTAATATTCTGGAAGATAAAATACTACGTATTTACAAACATGTTTAGGTTTCATGTCCCATCCAGAGCAATATTATTTGAAAAAATAAACTCTACTATAAAATGTCTATAAGTTAGTAGCTATAATTTCCAGAAATAAGGTTAGCAAGATGTTAGAAATGACAATATACAGTATATTTCTAATTGCCTGGCAATGGAAATTTAAAATCTCGTAAACTCGTGACCTGCCTTGGAGCAAAACTATGCAAAAACATCCATATTTATAAGCTTTCCAAAGCCATATGACAGCGATAATAAATTAACACAGACAGAAACTGATGCAGAGTCCTGTTCCCACGTACAGTACACGTTCGTGCTACTGTCCTTACACACGTTCTGCATTTTTTTCCCCCAATATAAAACATTTATTTTTTATTTACTCTCAGCTTTCAATTTTTCTGTTCCTACTGTGTAAATGTCAAAGTCTAAACAGTGTTGATCAGTTGAAGACCACAAAATTAGTGTCGCTCTAGTGACACATTAGTTGAGTGTCTTACTGTACAGAAACTGTAAATAAACCATGGGTTTTGATTACGAAACCAATCAAGAAAATACAACATAGAACTGCATTATCAACAAAATGCACTTATCAGGAAATATTTTTTTAAATTTTTTTTACAGGCACACATTTACTTAACTTTGCTGATTAACATGCGTCTTCCACAGGGAGGCCTGCTGTGCAATGTCATGGGCTTGTCATAGCACGCGTGGCTACTGCTCGAAGCCATGCAAGCTGTGTGTAAGCAATGCATGCCGTGCATTGCGTTGCTGTTGCTGGTGTTCGTGGGGTTCTGTACTGCTCCACTGGTGGAACCTGGACAAGCACGAGACTAAGCACTGGTTTCTGACTAGATGCTTCGTCATTCCAGTTCACCCTACAAATGTTAAGTGAGGCTGAAGTCTGGCAACCCAGGCATCCATAGTACAACTGTCCAATTCCCATCTTGCAAGGAAACTGTTGTTATATTATATTATATAACACGACTCTAGTCCTGGGGGGCCAGAAGGTTCCTGGTTTTCATTCCCCTGAGCCCTTAATTACCTAATTGAACTCATTATTGTTTAACTGGAAAAGTTGGAACGTTTCCTTTTTCAAAGGATGATGGAGGGTTAAAGAGACCTACAGTATACAGTATAACCTGATGGTCAGGGGTTCATCGTACCCAAGTTGCAGGAAAAATAAAATTCTTACACATCCCACTAGCAAGTTGATATCAATCACTTGAGTGCATTATATAAACTCTACACAGGAAGAGGACTACTAGAGGAATTGAAATGTGACATGGACAATTAAAATGACTTTTAAAGTATGTAAACATACCTGCAGACTTCCTTTCATTTGAAAAACAAAATGTTCAGGAAAAACAAGGCACCACGTAAATTGAAATTACAATAATTACAGTTCCTATATAACAAGGGACGCATTGAAAACAAGATATTACCTGCCAAATATGGAAATATTCTAAACTGGAAAGAAAATAGTTATGAACACATACCAAAATCTGATTTTTATGAATAGATTTCAGGTAAATTCTGCATAAAACACTGTAAAGATAGTAGGCCACAAAAAGATTTTAATTCTTGAGCTGAAAAGCAAATTTAGTTTATAAGCTAATAAAACACCACAAATTATTTTATAATAAAACACTTTTGAATGCTTTTATTTTGTTAGCAGGGTACACATTTATTGAAGGAATGTTGAAGTTGTTGAAGTAAAAATAAATGCAGCTTTCCTCAACCAATAAAAACAAAAAATTAAACTTTTTAGGAACGATATTCAGTACTGCAGATTTTTTATTTTAATGAGAAACATTAAAAGTAGAAATATTAAATTATTCCAAAAAGTGTACCTAAAAATCCCATTCTGACCAAATATTTGTACTACAGGCTGTAAAACTGTAGAAAATAGAATATGAAATATTAAATAGAATAGAATTTGGATAATATTATTATGTTTTAAAATTGATTGCAAAAATGTATTTGCATAGAGCAGAAACAAGAACACATGGTCTTGTTATCACAAACAATAGCATGCCAATTTCAAATTGAGAATTAAAATACAGCATTACTTTTTTTAAACTGTTCAAAAAGACACATTAGAAGTTAAACCAAACTAAAGACAACAGGCACTGCACACCAGCCAATCGTTTTCATTAGAAACACTACTGTGAGTCAGCAGCTTAGCTAGGATTCAGATTCTAGAGATAATGATTAACCTCTAGACCTTACCAATTTAGTGGTTAACTCCTTGTTTGGAAACAAATTGCACTATACTGACTCCTAGGCTAGATCTTCTCAGCTATTTCCTAAACAGTTCTAGAAGTGACTGGTTTAAAGGGTCTCTAACCAAAGAGAAAGCCTGCCCAGCAGGATTTGTAGGTACTGTAGCCATTACATCTTCAAATTCTAAATTTCTAAAGTTCTGGAACAACGAAACTGTGATTAGTGTGATTTTTAAATTACATCATTTAGAGATCATGCAACAAAAATCTGAATACTCTTCAAGCCTCAAGGGGCAGGATTCCCGAAATATGAAAAGATTACCTGCATAGTTAATCAATAACTTTTAATCCATCCATTTTCTTACCTACAGGAACCTATCTAACCTCCTAATTACTAAACATTTTCTACTTCTAAAGAACAGACCAACCAAAGGTTTAATCCTTCCCAAACCTAAACTCAGCAATGATAAAATCTGCTGTCACATATAAAGGTTTAGGGTACCTAATGCTTTGGTGTTGACTTGACTGACTGAGGAAATGACAGCATGACATTTTTCAGGGAATGAGCCAGGGAGGCTACTGCAGCAGTGAAGTTGGGGTGGAAAGTTGCAGGCAGCCAGGCAGTATTTATAGGTAAGAGCAGGTAAGTGCAACATTATAATTTGACCTCCTCTGAAAACTTCTGTTAATTAATAAAATAACAACACATGCTGAATATGTTATAAAAATGTTTAATATAAATCACAGGTATACCAAGTTCAACAATGGCAAACATCCATCCATTCATTTCCTAATCACTTTATCCAATATACTATATGATCACAGGGGAGATGGACTCTAACCCAGCAAGCAAGGGGTGCAGGATACATTCTGCATTGGACACCAGTCCATCGCAGGATACACACAAACATGCGCATACTCACACCAGGGCCAATTTGCCCAGAAGCAAATTAACCTACCAGTATAACAGGAAACTGAAGCACCAGGAAACCCACACAAACACAGGGAGAAGATACAAACTCCACACCAATTACACCCAATGTCTGGAATTGAACCCAGGGCCCCAGCACTGCAAGGAAACAATGCTAAACACTGGACCACCCCAATAACATCTATGTGTTTCTAGTTTGTAAGGGTGGCCTATAAGATTTACTTGATTGAATATCTCCAGGACCTCATTTGGAGACATCTGAACTAGAATATAGTACATGTAAACGACACTACCACAGTAGGAAATTAGTTTGCATCTTAAAATAACAGCAGCAAAACACTTACAACTGCCCCATTTAAAAAAAATGCTTATTCATTTTGTTTCATAATAGTTCCTTTCAAATATAAAATGGAAAATGATGACTATTGTTAAAGAAAACCCTTATTATATATCACAGCATATTAGAAATCTTAATTTTAACAACCCAGAACCTAAACTATTAGGAAAATATGGTAAAATTGCATGTACTGACAATGATTCTAATACCAAATTAGATTTCTTTCATGAGTAATAGTGGATGAACATTTTACTGCCATCTAGTGTTTAAATGAGCTATAAAAGATAAACTGATCAGAATATTCATAATAATAATATTCATAATAATAATAATAAGCTTTATTTTATATAGCTCCTTTAAAGGTGGCTTCTCAAAGTGCTTTACAGGATGACAATAACAATAAATAAGAAGAGTATAACAATAAATAAGGAGAATGAGCCAGGGCTACTTCATGGATTAAATATTAGTCTGAAACAAAAAAAAATAATTTATGGCCTGCTTTAAATTTAAATTAGAAATAGTGCATTAATGCGGCTTGCATAATTCTTCAGTTTAGCTAAGAAAGGACAGCCTTCAGTATAAGCCTCAATGATTTCATCTTAGATATAAAACCTTAATCAAAAACAGAAGCAAACATGGAGGTTTAAGCATTATTACAGTGCAAGCACATGCTTTTAGCAGTACATCTGAATCCCCACTACTAATACTTGTGAATAAAACTTGATTTTGTGAGCATGTTTTACAATTTTGTGCTTGAGTTACTTACCTTGTACTGTATGTACTCCCTTTCTCATTATTCAAAAGGTTAAAAACAAGAGCCAACCTGCCAGGATCTGACAACTTGTGTTGAAGCTCTACCCCCCTCAGGTGGTGACCACCTGAATTATCAAAGGCAAGTGGAACCATCCTCCCCCTTAACACTCTCAACAAGATCCACCTGTGAGATAATGAACTTCAATCCAATGGAATCCTACCAGAATCAGTGCAACACTTAAGAGAGAAAAACCCCAACAAAACAAACAACCATGTAATGTGTACAATGTGTGCAATGCAATGACTTCTTTCAGACTTAAACTTTTAAAAAACAATCTTAGTTTCTCACCTGTTCTGAATATATCAGCCAGACTTTAATACTTACTGAAATTCTGTGGACCTGCAAATGCTTCAAAAGACAAAAAAAAAACCAACATACAGTACTCTCTCATATGGCACTAAATCATCTTTAATGCTGAAATGTTTACTTTTGTGCATTTTAAGACATATGTAGCTGATTCGGGATTCTCTAATTGTACTTTAAGAAATCTTTTCCTAGTGATGAAGTACTGTTGCCTGTGTCAGTCTGCAACTAACTGAGAATGAAAATGTATCCATCCATACCTTTTCTAAGCACTTCAGGGTCAGAGGGAATCCAGAATCCAGAGATTATCTAGGCAAGGAATGGGTGCAAAACAGAGTACACCCTGGGTGGGACACCAGTCTATCACAGGCCAGACACAGATTCAAACATATACATTCACACCCAATTTTCTCAGAAGCCAATTAACCTACCAGTTAATCAATTTAATCCTCCTCAGCTGTGCAAGAAAAGTTTCAATATACAAAAACATATATTAATCACCATATACAAAAGAACACATACATGTATATAAAAATATCTATAACTCCCCAAAGTGCTTAAAACTTTCTGCTATAAAGTTTGTTTTCTTTAAAAATATGAGCCACAGTATTATTAACTTTTCAGAACTGATTAAAGTGACAGTGATCATTTTGGTTTCCATCATCTGTTGATGCCTTCAGAAAAGAGCAGATTAATCAGTCTTCAGAAGTCTTGGCCATTAAATAATACAAAAAGAGTCTGTTCCAAAATAATGGATTCTCTTCTACAACTGTATGACAAGCTATACCTGAGGGGTTAATTTAAAGTACCCTCTAACCTACAAATGTTTGAAGTAAACCTGAGACACTAAATCTAATTCTATGTCAAGTGCACTTGTTTAATGATTAAAGCCTTATTGGCCTGACCTAGCTCATCAGCCAAAGGTAATAATCACCCGTTTCATCTTAAAAATCTCATTTATGATCAAAGACTGCCTGTACACTTAATAGCAAGATACATATTTAATGAACAGCTGATCAGTATGCTTTCAGTTACAAAGATTAAATCTTCTAAGCAGCCACCATTTAGTTACTGCCTCTCAATAATTTTCCTTAATATACTGCACTCCACTTCAAAAAGTGAATAGCAGAGATAGGAGTCTATTTAATGGTGAGCGATATAGAGCCATAGTGTATACTATAAGCACACAGGAATTATCTTTATTGGATAACAATGGTTTAATTAAGAAGAGCAGACCTTATTGATGGTCAGTGTTTTGTGATAAGAATGGTTTTAGGCTCTTTTAGAGTTAAGCTTGCTTGATGCCGAGGTCTGAGTGTAATAAAACCGTATGATTTTGATCTCAAACTTTTAACAGGAAAAGGCAATACAGTTCAGATACAGATCAGCAGCTACATGTAGCACAAGCCATTCATGTTGATTTGGGATTCCTTGTGACGGCAGGAAGAGAAGCAATGAGTAAAAATCGAAATCATGGAATTTTAACAACACCTTGCAACCAGACATGACACAAAGAAACAGCTTTTGTAAAACTCTTTAATATTTCTGTTTCCAGTAATGGTCCTTATCCCTGACACTTCTGATCAGATACAGCAAAGAGAATAATTTCTTTTTTCTCACATCGTTTTTCTCACAAAAGATTACAGTTCTGGGTGCTTAGAGGACATAATGTAATCTGTAAGGACTTAGTTTACACAGAGAAAACACAAGGCCGTACTGTCAAGACCTTCACCACTGAGAAGTCATTTTCTTCTATTATCTTCAGTTTCGTAACTTCCACTGTGAGTCTTCATCACCCTAATAGCCAAAACGTCTCTCATTCACTTCCCTTCTCTTTGCTTTGCAGTTTAATGCCTGGAACAGGATCCAATCTAGAAAAAAACTGATAAACCTTTTTTTGGGGGGGAAAAGCGCAATCTGTCAAGCAAAACTGCTTAACATATGTGGGGCTGCTCTTCAATGCACGGATGTGCTCAGAACTTGACTCCAACTGTAAAAAGGAAAGGGCTCTGCCTCCTGATCACCGACTCCAGTGTAAGTGGGCGAAAGGACATTTCTCATTAAAGAGGATCACTTCCTTATCGTTGAGGTCACAGGGATGATTATTGCTATAGTTATTTTCACATGGTGGTGCAAAATAATTCTACTGCAGCTCATTTCACTAAATGTTTAAGGGGCGTCAGTGTAGTTTTTGATGATTATACTAAGGATGTTTTACGAAATTAAAGGCTGTTAAGAGATTTCATATCTTTTTAAACAGCGACAAATGTCCTTTTTTATCTTTCCCTTAAACTCAGAATGTTTTTCTTCCAGTGACAGGAAGCTAGTAAACTTTCTTTCTCAGTCATTTCCTCTTTCCTTCAGTTTTATCATTGAAACACAAGGCCTCAGGCTAAAATGTCAGGTTCTGTGATTCTATTAATCAGTACACAAGGTAACAGAAACAAGAAAAGCAACAATGCTTTTGGTCTCACAAGACTGGTTCCAATTGATTGAGACTAAAATAAGCACTTGGTCTTGATCGAAATACACCAAAACTGTATGTAAAAAATCCCAATTTCTTCTGTTTTCATTAAACCCTGGAATTCTGAGTTTGCTTAACAAGACAATCCATCTCCTTCCTAAAACTGAAGAACCTGTCTTAACTCTGAAGAGTGCAAATAGCACAAAATACAATATCACACAAACAAATACATAGACAACAGGTTCGTCTTCAAATCCCTAACAGGCACTACATCCCTACAACATTGTATTGTAGGAGAAATAGACACCTGGAGCTAAGGGAATATTCTAATCAGCCTAAAAGTGTAGCCTACATTTGAGTTTAAAATGTTTGAAATGGTAGATCATTCACCCAGTTTTGGATGTTCTTAAGCCTAAAATTACATACTATACATACTGTAATATTACTATTAATTTGTTTAGAATTAGAGACAGGCTGGATTATTTAAGACTGACAGTATATGAAAAATGTAAAAAAAATAAATGGTTAAAAATAACCAGCCTATATTCTATTTCTACCACGTTAAAAATATTTGTCACACTAATAGAGCACTTCTGCAAAGTGTATAGCTCAGGACTACATTAATAAATCAATGCTATCATTGTGTTTAGTATGTCAGGAAGACTGTGTAACCAGTACCATCAATATTTCTCAAATACTGATTAAGTGCTGTGGCTTACTTTGTAGAACCTTAAACTATCCCCAGTTAGAATTAAGTAAATCGCTGTCTGTCCCTGGTGACCAGAAAAATGAAAAAGCCTTGTAAAGCAATGAGCCACCTACCAGATCAATCCACAGAAACTGATGAAATGCAATGATTCTCCCACCTGATCAATGCACCTTTATTACCTAACACCATTTAGTCCTTTCCGCACTGAACAAATAGTGTACACACGAGAAAATTAATTTTAGTACAAATCAAAGCCAAAGATGTACAGTACATGGATATTTAATTGCACGTGTGCAAGCTGTAGCTTTTTCCCACAGAGACCAACATCTGAGGGCAGCCTGTATCAGGTATCTCTGGCCATACTATGTTGTACTATATATACAGGATTATTTTTAAGGAAACAAACATTATTATCAGGTGAAACGTTAAAGATATGAGAAGAGTTAAAACTATAGGAGTGCTGGGCAGCTAAGCTCCTGGTGGGTGGCCAAACCTAAAAGGTTGATACAGTATGTTTCTTTAGATCACATTTTGTCTCATATGCCAGTAACAATAAAGTAATTGGGAATTCCATCCAATCATCTATTTGTTAATTTCTAATTAAGAGCTTAGTCCAATACAGGGTCACAATGTCACAATGTGCCAGATGATACAATGGGTCTGAGGCAATATTCACTCTACACAGGATGCCAGTGCATCGTAGAGGACGCACATGCACACCAGAGACAATTAAAAGAAGCCTATTAGCTTAGGGTCATGTTTTTGGATAGGAAACCTGAGTATCCCACAGAAGCCTGTGTGGTCAAGGGAAAACATGCTAACTATACAGAAGGTACCTTTGGCCTTGATCTAACCCTGAACCTGATGCCACCTTCCTGGCCCTTTATGAGTTCCATTGGAATGGAAAACAGTATCTCCCTTTACTACCCAGGGACAGAGTTAGACTCCAATAAGGCAAATTTAATACTTATACAGGATTACTCTGATGTTAAAGCTACCCTTCTCCATAAAAAAAACAAATACCAGCATAGTGACAAAGGTTTTGTGAGTATGACTCAAAAAGTATAACTGACTGAACAACCAATAATAATAATAATAATAATAATAATAATAATAATAATAATAATAATTAATAATAATAATGTGGAGTGTTGTTATTGGCCTAGATATTGAACAATTTTTAAGGGGTGCAAACTAAAATTAGCTAAAGACTGCCTTCCTTCTAGGAAAAGAAAACAGCTGAGATAAAGGAGTTTCTGCTGCAATGACCTCCAGCAATATAATTCATACCACTAAACAGCTATCTGGCTGGGATTTCTGTTGGTACTTACAATATACATTAATATTGCTGTCAAAGAACAATTCACACCCTTTCCTATGTTTACAATGGTGAGGGAAGTCCTACTTAACTTTAGGGTGTAACAAACAGATGACATTATCTCATACCAAAAGCAATAAAACCCAAAAAGAACATCTGCCGGTTTTCACTGCTCTTGTCCCGCAGAATGTTTATCAAGCATAGTTCATATTAGAAAGTGAGAAATCAATCACCAGCTTTTCGGAATGGGTTACCATAATTACCTGTATGGAACAGTACAAAGAAAACAAATCATTCTACATAACAAGGGCTTACAATTGGATATATTGTACAGTACTTAGTTCAAAATCTGCAGCACATTGCAGTAGGCATTCTGGTGGCAAAGTCTTCTTTCAGAATTATAAAAGAGCACTGTTCCAGAAACTATATTATCTTATATTGTATTGTGTTCGATTATATTATTATAATATAGAAAGCAAAGAAATCCATCAATAAAAATAAGAGAAGTACTGAAATGGTCTTGTGGGTCCTAGTTGGAGAATTGAAGGGAAGGGTTTCATTCTTGCTGATAATATCAACTTTATATTGATGGATGGAAGCTTTCAGTATCAGACCCTACTTTAGAGTTAAAGCGAGTTAAACTGCAACCAGCAGATGGCATTGCTGTCCTGGTTATTTCTTTTGCTTGAAGTACAGTATAACTCCTTAGTATCATATTTAGCGAAGATATTTTATATTATTATATATTAGATTTGATGAATAATGGCATGAGATTTGCATATCACATTCCAACATTCTCTGCTAACCTTGTTTCACAAAGTATTTTTAACATCACTGTATAGCCATACAATATCTAGCCATTTTGCTTATGGCATGAGCTAAGATCACTGACCACAAATTCCTACAAATGCCTCTTTATCAACTTTACTCCCAGCATTTCAGCTTCTGGTTACATAATTGAGCACGGAGCAGATCAAACAACCCTAACCAGCCATATAATATGACTGATATGTTGGGGAAAATAATTTAAAAGGGAATCAATTTCTGTTACCTCTCCATGCTGTGATTCCAAAGATTGTTATTTACTGTAGATGTAATCAGAGTTGTGATTGAAGATGAGGGACAAATTTAGATATCCTAAATTCTGTTGCAACTCTGAACACTTGATATTGTTGTAACACTTAGCATATCCTTAAAATCTACTTGCAATTATAGGGACACTGTAAAATATGTTTTATACTCCTTAAAGAATCGCGTGTCGGTACTTCAAGCAAAATACAAAATGTGTGATGGCTTGTTTTCTCTTACTAGGAACTGACACCACAAACGGGTACAATGATATACTTTTATGCATTTACCAAATATTTGTGTGGTTGCTGCTTGTAGTTCTCTAGGCATCGCTCAGCAGGTGGCTCTAGAGCCTAGGACATTGAGTGGAATTACTCATACGCATTTATCCGTATAGACATTTTACTTTCTACTTCCAGCATAGACTTCTACTTGTATGTATCAATGATCTGTTGCTCAATAAAATGATCAACCGCCGTACACTCTAGTCAAAGACAGTAAATGTCTTCAGAGCATCAAGTGGCCTGGTCTGTGACTAGACTATGTACAAGGAAATCTGATCTAAACTGATCCATGCAAATATATTCCAGTGATTATGTGCCTGGAATGGGGAAGCAAATCTCGTTTAATTATCTCTAGGCACGAGCATGTGCCAATGCTTTCGAATGCTAAATACATCTGGCCAAAGAAGTGTAATCTTCTAGTGAACAGATCATGGTGAAGATGTTTTACTTTTAGCACATATTACCTTATTTATTCAAGTTTAAGTACTATTGGTAAGGATGTAAAACATTTATACATTCATGTCATTTACAAACAAAAGAGATAGTGTAAGTGAAACAGACAAACCACGTGTGCATACAGACATTATCCACCATAAAGGTACTGTATACTGTGATTTCTTATAATGAAAATTTAGATTTATATTATTGTTATTTATTATTTAAGGAGAGACAGAAAATTGTAGCTCTCTGCTGAAACAGTGTACATTAGCTCAGAGGTTTCTGTCATGTCCCGCACTTACCCTCACAAATCCCATTACATTCCCAAATCCACTGTTTCACGCTCCCATTCCTAACTGAACCCATCCCATTCTCACAGGCACCAGATTCCACAGATTCTCACTCCCGGACCAATAATCCAACCACGTTCCTCTCCCTCCACTATTTAAAGCTCCCTCACGCACCAAACCTTGCTCACTATTGAAAAGCCTCCTTTAGTGTTTTCTAGTGCGCATTATTTTCTTGTTGGATTTCTCGGTTTTTGGACATAACTTTTCCCTTTTGATCTCGTCTCTTCTCGGATTTTGCCTTTTGGATTGTCTTCTCGGTTTGTCTCAGCCCTTTCTGGT
Source organism: Lepisosteus platostomus (assembly GCF_059453375.1). Lineage (NCBI taxonomy): Eukaryota > Metazoa > Chordata > Actinopteri > Semionotiformes > Lepisosteidae > Lepisosteus > Lepisosteus platostomus. The sequence continues at coordinate 64,283,715 of NC_142616.1, read as the reverse complement.
TAACTGATCTCTAGCTTCGCCTCTTGACCTTGCTTCTGGATTACGATTTTGGATTGTTTGCCTCTGCATCCCGCAGAGCTTACGGCTGTGCACAGGATCCCCGGAGAACTACCTGCCGGATCCCTGACACCACCCGGAAACACACTTGGCTAACAGGGCTTTGGCTATGCTGGGTAGACCAATCATCCACTCAGTGAATTCCCCTGATTACAGAAACATCTGCAATGAAACCTGCAAGTGAGTTGAAAAGTTGACATCCTTTCTAACATCTAATCACAGCATATACAGTACATTGGCATCTTGAACATCCGCATCATGTATGAAGCATTAATGTTTACATAAAGCAGCAGAGATGAAGAGATACCACCTTACACTGAAATCGTGGATGGAGTGAGAGTCAATAAACTCGTTAGTTATCGAGCGTTAGACGCAATAACATCACCATCATTCAGTGCAACGCCTCAACAAACGAGGTATAGCCAGATAACCAAGATAATGTCTATGTCCTACAGGAAGTAATTAACAAAGAAAAAAAGATATCATACCTCTAACGGGTGATTTCAGTGCCAAAATTGGACAAGGCAAAAAAAGCAGAGAATAAATCATGGACAAGCAAGCTCTTGGAGTAATAAATAAAATGGTAGTCAGACTCCTACCTCTCGTCAACCATAAGGAAGAGGAAGCACAAAGCCTGGAATAAGGATGGCAAAGACTGTGGCAGGGAATCAAGACTGCACAAAGAAAGGATCTCAGGTGAATCAATCAGAAAAACCAAAGCAAGAAAACACCCTTCAACAACAAAGCTTCAACAGCAGTCGCACCAGAGCAAGAAAGGCAAAGGCACTTCAAGAATATTACCAAACTGGCAGGAAGAACCATTTAAAACACAGACCAGTTGTAAACAAGAACATAAACACAAAGCAGGAGGACCAACTAAGGAGATGAGAAGAACATTTAAGAGAGATCTTAAATACACCTGCGCTACCAGTGCCAGCTGACATCTGCCATCACAACACTCCCTGCTCTGGGAAATCACCCAGACCTGATGGAATACCCCTAGAGGCCTTTAATGCAAACACACCCAAAACAATAAAACTGCTGTACCAATTCTCTGAGCAGACATGGGAGGAGGAAGAAATACCCACAGAGCGGACAGAAGGTCATTTAGAAAAACTTCCCAAAACCGGCAACCTCCAATGCTGCAACAATTACAGGGGCATCATGCTTTTATCGGGGCGGGGAAGGTCTTGAGCAGGATCAGCCTAGAAAGGCTGTCAAAAGTTCTCGATAACTGAGAGAATAGCAAGGAGGATTCAGCCAGGACTGATCATGCATTGATCACATTGTTACACCGTGTATCACTGTCAAAGAGTAGAATAAACGCATACTGTAGATCTTACATTTGTGGACTTCCAGATAGACGTTGACAGCCTTGTCCAAACAACCTTCACCTGATCTGTTCATGACCAGACTATGGAATTGAGGAGGGTGGTACCTGCTGCACATGGAATGATAACGAATGGGCAAAGGGGGTTCTGCTGGGTGGTACCTCCTGAGCCATTCAATTGTCTGAGAGGTACAGCAGGTGCCGCCCGGTCCATTTCAGTCAGAACGAAAAATGACAGTTCGAGGAACATAACGCGTTCATTCACTTTCATTCTGAATAAACTAAACTTGACAATATCTCACAACTTTGTACTATTAAATATCCCGCATACAAAATACCCCGTATTTTATACAGCAAGAATGTAAGGTAGCCTAATTTAATTTTGTTTTTACATAAAATATGACTAATTTTTAAACTGTAAAAAAGCTCAATTTTACAAACACGTGAATATTTTATTCTCCTTGGCAGCTTCTCTCTGCTTTGACAGGGTACAACATCAAAACGTCACCGTTCCGCAGGGGAAAGGGGGGTATTTCTCTTCAGCGCAGTCCGCTGAGGACTAAGGACGTCAGAGAAGGGTGCATTAAGGGCACATTGGGGGTGCTCCTGAGCACCCTTGTGAAACTAGGTCACATTGAGAAATGGGACACCCTGAGCACTCAATCATGACCGGAAGCCCACAAAGGCAGGTATGGGAGTAACAGAGACATCAAAGCCAGAATAGGGAAGGCCAGGACAGTTTTTCTGATACTATGACATGCAATGACAGTCGAAATAGATATCAAGAAAGACCAAAGCATCAATATTTAAGTCTGATGCCAAATGATTTTTCCTATACGGCACAGAGACATGGAGGACAACAAGAACCCAAAAAATGAATAAAATGCATACCTTCATAAATAAATGCCTGTGAGTGAGAAACACCCTTGACATACAGTACACTGGCCGATGAACATGTATGGAAGAGTACAAACCAAGCACATACTGACGTACAGATTAAACCGAAAATGGAGCTGGATTGGGCACCCAATGAGGAAACCAAATAACTAACGCCACTAGGCAAGCCCTTTCCTGGAAGCCACCGGGCAAGGGGAAATATGGAAGACCGAGAAACAGCTAAAGAAGAACAGTGCAGGCCGAACCGAAAGGAATACAGTTTGGAGAGAAGAGTGCAGCATTGAGCCTGCTGGAAAACATTGGTGGACGACTTGCACTCCCCAAAGAGCAAAAGGGTTTAAGAACAAGAAGCTGCTGAGCCACTGTGCTGAGGAAACAGCAGTCCGGCTCCACTTGTGTCTGCCTTACCTTGTTAGGTCCTGACCCTTTACACTGCTTTTGACAGATCCAGAGCCAACAATTACAATGTGAAAACCAACGTTCCAGCCAAAAATGTCAGCAGAGGGTAGAGCACTGTAAAAATCTTTCAGATTAATTTTCTGTGCTGCAAAAAGATTAATTCCAAATAATATTTTATGCACTTAAAGTAAGACCTGTGCAGTTGTAATTCAGAAATGGTGGTCATTTTTCTTTTGTCACGAATGAAGAATTAGTATCAATAATGGGATAGAGCCAGGAAGCACATTTACCAAAATGTTCCATTTTGCAATATTCATGTGATCACCAGTTTAAATGATGGATATACTCTGAAGGTCTCTGCTAATAGTTAAATAAATGCAATTTGTCATTGGGCTTGTGAAATGTGTCATTAGGGCTGGCAAGGCTGTTAATAATACATGTTTTAAAAGACGGGTAATAACTAAAAGTGAGTGACAGTGCTTTTTTCATTTGAACAATTTATACTGTAGGTATAACCCTTGCAAACCCAACTGTCCCATTTAGCAAACTGATCAAAATGGACAAATGTCTTGCAATTTTGCAGATCTGGAGCACTGAAAGATTAAAGGTCAGAACAGAGTCCTTGCAGTCCTTCACAGATATTACAGGAGATGAATTACTGACAGGCTGTAAAGTGGGGACACCTCCCCTTTAACCACTAGGAGACATGATGCTTATCCTGGGTTATATCTCCTCTGCTAACCTCAGATGACATTTCTTTGTGCAGTGTATTTTAATTCTGATAAGTACACAGTTCTTTGTATGCTCTTACAGAAGGTTCATCCAACGGTTACACATAGTGGTATGAAGAGCATATCTTTATGATGAAAATCATAGATAGTGAGTAGATGTCACAGCAGTTAACAGGCCGAATGACAAAGGACGCAAAAGGTCAGTACAGCATTTTAAAACACACAGGTGCTGATATACTTACATTCCAAGACTAAGACTGAGTTGGATCTCCTTGTACATCATAGTTTAATTGCTCCTAAAGTGTTCTCAGGATTACAGGATAACCTGTCTATTTCATGCAAACGCTTTTAGCTTCAATATGTCTTTGCATAAAATTCCTTTTTGAAAATGAAGTAAAGTGTAGGAAAGAAAGTCACCTTTAAAGTTTCTCATTTTTATTTGAAATAAGAATACACACCAAATGTTTAAAAAAAAGTGTCTTAGTGTTATCCGCTTCTCCAATAACTGCAAAAAAACCAGTAGGAGTTTTTTGTTATTCCCATAAGAGCGCTGAGATGGAGCTCATTAAAACACGACGGACATGTTCTATCTTCAAATACAGCCATTTTTATTTTATAACAAAGGAAAACATAAATACTCCATCGGTATGTCAGATAACAATATTTAGAAGAAAGTTAGTCTCGAAACAAAGTTTTATTAATCAGCTATCTAATACATTTTAATTAGATAAACAGTAATCTGTTGGTAGAACTAAGGGGTATATTCAAAGAACTACGATATTTTCCTTTTTCTTTAAAACTAATCACTATTCCTTACATGTGTTTGGCAAAAACAAGAAATACAAAATTATAATATAATTGAAAGCAAATTCTTATAATCTGTAACAGAGGAAGGGCTAAAGTGAATTTTTGTAACAACTAGATCTTAGAGCTACTGTACTTTGCATTCCTGAACTGCATAACTGCATTATTCTTAATCTACTGGAGAAGAGTGTGATCATGTGGAAATTCTCAATTTGAAAATGATAAATTATGGAAGACAACACAGCATATTCTGTGCTCCTGAATAAAGATAGTAGGAAACTATTTTGTCACGCAGAAGGTGTTTCATGGAGATGATACCTTATGGTCTGGGTGGTTACTAATGATTTTACCCTGAGCTGATTTTAAAAACAGAAATCCACTAATATGTCTGACCCAGTTAAGACAGGAAATTTTTCAGTGCTGCATCATCCCCCACATGGATTTACCATGTGAATGTTGTCTGTGTTAAAACTGCTATACTTCTATAAAAAAAAAATATTTGGTATCAAGCTTTAAGAAATATTATACATCCATTCAATTATATGACGCAACTGAATATAAGTGAACCAACATACTAACATTCTGAATACCAACATTCAGGAGTCTGATTTAAAATAAAAGTATAATGGGCAGACTGCAAAGATTTATAACACAAAATTAGACTTGTATATAAGATATATTTGCTAAACACTGAACGACATGACTCAGTTTTGCAGTGTAAAACTGCCTTGGTGGAGTTATGCTGCGACTCTAGAGTTAAGACTCTGGCATGTTTCATGAATTTTATCATCAGTGTAGCCCAAACATAAAAAAACACATCTACATAACAAAAAACATGAAAGCCTTCGGTAATATTTCATACACAGTTATGGACATTCGATTAGGAATAGTCTGAAGCATACAGTAAATAGAGCCTCCACAGTAACAGATGTATATAATCTAGGATGAAACGGCTTCAGAGGTTAGCACCATACGAAATCCACATTTCGAGCTAGCTTTAGAGAGAGGGAGCTGTGATAAACACATAAATCCGGGCCAGGAATGTTGTGAAATTCCCCTGACGCCACAGTTTCATTTCCACATCTATCAAGAAGTCTTTAGGTTCTCTGACTTGTCGCTGCAGATACACTGCTCCTGTGTAGGAATTCAGTTTTCGGGCGCTAAAGTAATTCTCCTCGTTCCCCCTTGTGATGCTGATGATGATATTGTCTCCAGAATACGCAGGTGATGGTCCGATGCGAAAAATCTGAGCTGGTATAACAATGTTGGTTTGGAAGCTTAGATGGTAATAAGTTATTCTAAGGGGAGAACTCTGACACTCCACATAGTTTGGGCAAGATAAACGTTCACAGCGCCTGTGGGATAAAGAAATCCAGAAAATGAGGAATTGAAAAATGGCAAAGGCCATCATTCTTAGTGTAACACCACTTTGTACAGATTTTTTAAAGTCTTTCTCTGGCTACTGTTAGCAAGAGCATCAGGAACAATGCACCTGCATCTAAATTAAATTTGAAATAATTCAGAATATCTATTAGTAGCTGCTCATCCAAAACATAACATATCTTTTACATTAATTTATATTAGCATGGGATTATTTATTTAATCAGTCATTGTACCTACTGAAGATAATGCTACCACTGACTAAACATATGTGTGAAATGATATATTTGTTTTGAATCACAGATGTGCAGCGTTCTGGTAACTTCATTAAATCAATATTCTCTTCTGCTATCTTTGGTTAATGTTAATCTTTTTATTCACAAACATTGCGGTTCAGGTAAAACCTAACTTGTTATTGGAAAAACAAACTGTAACAAAACTGCAGATTACATGCCTTCATGCCTCGTTTCCATTATAAAATGTATGCATCTTTGACCTCAAATACAAGATACTGATGCCTTTAAGAAAATCACTTCTTGGAAATAACTAACAAACAAATTCCCTCCTATGACCCCATGCCACATTCAGGCATTAGCAATTGGTAAGAATCATTATAAGGGAGTAATCGAAGGTCATTAGGTTTATATTATATCGGACTTTCCCAGGGTTTCCATTTCAGTTTGCAAGGGGTTGAATTGTGTAGGTGTGAGCTGAGGCCAGACTGACCTCATAATAACCACAGTAAATGGGAGAAATCTCAGTCATGCCCATGCAATCGAAAGGCTTGATCAAAGCAATTTTACTTGATCAAGCAGCTCAATAAAACCTGCTTTCTGTTAAGAAGAAGCTCAACAACTATATCATAGTATCATGATCTTTTTTGTGAACAGTGCTGTTGTGTGAACACTATTAGTTAAGAGGTTACAGTATGTTCATGTGTTATTTTGCAAAAAAAAAACGAGGCAAAAGTCTACTTTAATTGGAAGTAGACTCGTAAATGATACAATACAATAACTGTTTTCTAGAAACAGATATTCTTTTTTACATACTGGTTTCAGAGGTTCTATTTATTGTTCAAATTTGAAATTCATTGTATTTTTTTATTTTTTCCACTTGCACCAGCTGTTGTATTTCACAGTGTACTGTAGATGTTAACTTATGATTTGACCAATGCCGAGTTAGACTTAATGACAGGATCAAACACTTAAATAATACAGCCTATACCTAAAATACTTTAGGTTACAATAGATTTCTACAAGGCCTTAGATATCAGAAGCCCACAGGGCACTCTTCAAGATGACATTAGCTTATTTGTTTGTACTTACGTGTCAGATACACGTCTGTAGTTCGGGGGGCAGCTGAATGACAAACACCTGAACCCACCCTGAATGTTGTAACACGTCTCTGCTGTTGAGCAGTTGTGAGTTCCAACAGCACATTCATCTATGTCTGTAGCACAAAAGACACAGGCAAGGTTTGTAGATATCAAATAAGCTTGTTTATTGTAGATTCAAGCAGGGGAAAGCAAGAAAACCTATTTATTTGATTCAATAAGCATGTGAATAAGAGGACTTCATTTCCTTCAGGCAGTTTCATCTTTCAGTCAAGAAGCACTACAGCTTAGCTTGTTCAATAAAAATTCAAATGAATCCATGTCTTCTTAAGTTTATTCGTTTTCACTTCAAAATGGTTTGTAAACGAAAACTCTTAAAACCTACAGGATATTGGCCTATACTGCAAATAGGCCAATAAATGTCCTACATACAGTATACTGGACTATACAAAATGCAAATATAATGCTGGTTATTAGTATAACCATCTAGCTTTCCAATTATGACAGGGACAACCAATGAGATGAGAAGCCCAACTCCACTCCACATGGGGCTTTGAGAATTGTACCACAGGAGGGACAGTTGAGAGGAAATCAAACCTATCTGTATGTCTTTGGGAGGAGGGAGGTAACTGGGAAAACCTAAACCAAACCACCACAAACACAGAGTAAACCATACAAAGTTCTCACACACATCTAAACGCAATATTCCAGTAACCCAGAAACCTGAAATTGCAAGGCAGCAGGAGCAAAGTCACATTGTAGCCCTGTCTGAGTGTATTCAGTATTTAAATTAAAGAAATTAAGATCATTGCTAATTGGGAGAGTTTATATACAGGTAGGCCTCTACTGCAGAAAACAAATAGATTTACATATACATTTTATCTTAATCAGAAACAAACACATCATGACAGAAATACATTCTGAGATATACTGTACCACAACTAAATTCTTGTCTATATTAATGGATGGGGGAAAAAAACCTTTGTAGCAAGTGTCTTTGTTTTTTTTAATCTTACCTCTGCATGTTCGCCCGTTGGGTGACATTGTGTATCCATGCGCAGGACAGGCACATTGGTAGCTCCCTGGGACATTCACACACTGAAAAGCACACAGATTGCCTACACTCTGTGAGCACTCGTCGATGTCTACAGCCAAAACATCAAAAATGCCAATTAGTTCAGCGATTTCCACAAGTCATGACAAGGAAAGAGATCAAAATTTTGGAACCAGTGCTTTAGATGTTAAGCTGTGCAGTGTAACTGGAAACAGGAATCGTGCATAGAAATAGAGAAAGCCAATAAATGAAAGAATCTTTCCTGAAACAAGAAAAGGGAAAAGATCGGAAACCAGACTGGTCTTCTGAGGACCAGCAATGACATGGTGTCCCACTGGGACCTGTCACAGAGGAAAGGGAAAATCAATCCCTTATGACAAGAGTCATGATTCTATTGATCTAATGTCTGCACATGTGGAAACATAGTGTCATTGTATTGATCAATGAAAAATACATCTTTACTTTAGTAAGCCTTTGAACCAAACCCATTCCCTAATAAAAGATGGATTTTTATCTCAGGTATTGCATTTAATATTTGTACTGTTTTGAAGTGCAAGTGCAAAATATTTGAAGTTCTGGACGTACAAGAAAATCTCCTACTTTTATGAACAGAATGTTTATTTTAGATGTGGCTGTTAACAGCAATTTTATTGTCAACTTCATGACCATGAACTGCGGAAAACCAATTTCACATTTCACACATATTGCTGAAACACTATAAAAAATTGAAGGATCATTCTCTGAAACTGGATTTTATATAAAATCATTCTTAACTGAAATTCTGATGAAAGTACAGTACAAATAAAGTTTAACAAAATAATAAGTTTTAAATGTTGAATGCAAAAAGAAAAACCTGCACTTTGTGCAACAGGCCACAGGCCAACACAAAGCACCACATTTTCTAACACAAATGTCATAACAAAAGCTCAATATTATTTAGTCACAAATAGCGCATAACTTATCAAAAGGTGTTACTGATTAAATGATTCTATGATGCCAAGCTATTTATGTAATTTATTTATAATGGTACAGTACATCTTGCATTCATTGAAAGGGGAAAATGGATCAAACTGAACAAGGAACAATACATTCCTTGTAAGAAGCTTCAATTATAATTCTGGGATAATTATTAATTATCTTTAGGTGTCTATGAAAGCAAGTATTTGATGCTATGTTTCACAGAGAACAACCAAATTAAGGTGTTGTGACTATTTTTTGTATTTTCAATTTTTCCAAACTGTTTTTCCCATAATGATTTTTCGTACCATTTCACCTGTCTGGACACAGCTATCACACTGATGGGCTATAGTTATGGTGAAACAGCTGTCTGTGGTTGTTTGCCTTGACTAAATACATGTGAAACTTGTGAAACTTTAGGCAAATCTGTTTCTAATGTTGGGGAACAGTCATCACAATTTAATACATACAATACATTTCTCGTAATTCACAATAGACATTTACAGTTAAAAACAATTAAAAAACTGTAGGTTACCTTCACAAGAATGCCCATCTTCCTTTAGATAGAAGCCTTGTCGACAGTAGCACTGATATGAACCATATATATTGGCACATTCTTGACTGCAAGGATTTTTTTCACATTCATTGACATCTGCATAAAAGATAATCAAGCAAAACATACAGTTTGTCATCTCTTCTAAAAAGAATGATATGTTCTGAAAAGTAATTTCTCTTGAAATGAAAATGCCCTTTCAAAAACTAGTTGTCCGAATGCCGGTCGAACTCCTAATGTCTCCAATCTTAATGGACCATTGCTTTGGTTTAAATATCACTAATTACAATTTTTGTATGGGATATTACAATCAGGATAAAGTAGCAACGAGCTTTATAAACTGATCAGATTTTTTCACACAAGTTGGCAGTAAGATATTTAATTTGGGGGCTGGGATTTGACAAGTTAATTGAAGTTTGAATGTGATGTAAGACATTTTATGGGGGGGGGTATTTCCTACACTGCACATTCATGTAACACAGCCAATAAACTAGGAGATCGGGGGTTGAGTATTTGTTACATGAAAGACAATTTCAGTAATTAATTTCCTTTGAATTTAGTTATTTAATTTCTAGTATAAATATATCAGAAACGTCTGGTATGGATATTTCGAATATATTTATACAGAACAGTAACTAATAATCGGTGATGATTCTTATCCTCAAAAACACAACACAAACGTTACACAAGACTGCCCACCACTATTAGTATATCATACTGTATGACCACCAGATGCTGAAAATGACACAGTGACATCGACTTTTTAACGCAGCTTGTTTAATGTGTAGAAATAGGTACCTTCACAGTTCTTGCCATCAGATGACAAAGTGAAGCCAGCGGTGCAGGAACACTGATAGGAACCGGGAGTGTTTTCACACGTTTGAGCGCACAGTCGTCCAGGATAGCGCCAACACTCATTCACATCTGTCGGCGAGAACTCTTCATTTAACACAAAAGGGGCAGCTGAAACAAACTCTCACTTACACTGACGACCGGGCCAGGACAACAAAGCAGTGAACGAGCAGTGAACTGTGTATACAGCATAAGGTGTGTTTTTGTCACAGTCAGGGGCAAACGTTGGAGTGTAAGTGGGTCAGGATAGTGTTGATGAAGGTTCTTGAAACCACACTGCATCAAGCAGGAATCTTCCAAAGATGTCCAAGTTTCCCAAGAACAGCTTTAGAAGCCATTCTCAAAACATCAACACAATCCAAACAAAGCTGCAAATCAGTTATTACTCATGATAAAGAAATTGAGTATAAGACAGTTGAGTATAAGAGTATAAGTGTCACTGAAGCAGTGGTGGACATGAGAGTTGCTTATAGCAGATGAGAAAGGACAAGTATGCCTTTATGTTAGTGACAATGAATAGAAATCACCTATTAAACCCTTAACAAAAAAATCTGCAACAGCTTCTCCCATACATTTAGTCTGTACAGGGTGAGACTAGTAAAACAATAAAAGGCTTCTTACCTTAATCAAAATGCCCTAAAAGTCAGAGAAATAACTGAGAAAACTTTCAGACCTGCCTGAACATTTTCACCTTCAGTGCCATGTTACGTACCAACGCATACCTTCCTGAACATGTCATACTGGTAGCCAGTCTTACAATCACAGCGATAAGTGCCTGGTAGGTTGTGACATATCTGCCCCTCTCCACAGTGATGCACGCCAGTCTGACATTCATCAACATCTGCACACATGAAGGAAGCGAGACCAGGAATCACACACAAGTGGAAAAAGGAAACCCATTCACTCTAAGACGCTAAGGGCCTCTTTATATGCTGACCAGAGGGCATTCCTATACAATTATATCTTGTAATTACAAACATAATAAGCAGGAGTAGATATAAGGACAATATTTCAATGTGGTAAAACACAGTATCTGACTGCTTGCAGATGTGTAAAATGATGTTATTACAATGTCATTAATACCACTGTGTTAGTCCACTGTTGTGTACATTATTTTCTTTGCTCTTTTTACTACCTTCTTTATATATTACTTGCTAATGAGGCCAGGAGAAGAAAGCAACTAGTGTTACAAATTATTTATGTCTTATTTTTATGCCTGTATGGCAGGACACACAATGCATTTTTATATTGCCGTGGCTGTCACAGAAAAACAAAACAGCAAAATGCCATTATGTTCATAATCAGAGATGATTCAGGTTTTCCTGTATTTTATTCTTACCTATACATCTGGCTCCGTCAGGGCTGGCATGATAGCCCCTACTACACACGATGATCTTCCTTTGACAGGTGTATGAGCCAACTGTGTTGATGCAATTGAATCCAGGACTGCAGGGCACATTTGGGCTGCTGCACTCATCAATGTCTGCAGAAAAAAATAACAAAATAACAACAATAATAAAAAACAACTTAAAATGTGAAATGCTTCCAGCTGCCACAGCATGTATGTTGGAGAGTATGTAGAAGTCATATTTGACTTGAGCATCAGATGGCTGTTATTATAGCTGACACCACTGAAAAACTACATATTAAAAGGAGTCTCAGGTATGACATTCCTGCCTGAAAATGGAATAGCCAGTTTCATAGCATTCATGACTGTCTACGTCAACTCCACAGGATGCTCCGATGCTCTCCGTTATCTTAATTTTATTTTAAAGGGTGACTTTTTAATCATGTAGTTCAACTAGCAAATGCCTCCCACCAGGAGCTCAGAATAGAGTCTATTAGATGGGGGTTGTTCAGAGGCTGGTTGTACCAACTGTCATCTGTGACTGGATGTCCCCAGTGGTGGCATTTACAGTACTAGGTCGCGTTCACAAGAGAGCGGACAGAGGGGAGTTGTTTAGAAAAATTGCAGTTCAATGAAAATGCAACTGGCTTGGCTAATTGGGTCCCTGTAGGACTGTTCAATATTCACTGTCCGTAGTGTGAAAACAGATGTTTGGCCCAGCTAGCAGCTATCTGTCAATAAAAGTGAGTACAGGTGGAAGTGCAGGTGAAAGCTGGGTTATACAGAAAAGCTAGTCAATTATTCCTGTCCATTCTGAATTTACTAAAACGAAACCAAGGGTTATAGAATTTTTAAGAGAATTATTATCCTTATTAGGAAAAAAGAAACCTGATTATTGCTCATGGGGATCTCAGGGAAACAAACAACAAAATGATCCTCCAGTGCAACCTCCTGTCAGTGCAAGAGGGTACCTCCAGTATCTCCCACCAACAACCCACACAGATTAGACGCGTCACTGACAAATCAGTCTCTGTCAAGAGAGGTTCAATGATGAATTTTACGTCCCCAGAGCATTTATTAGTAGAATTATTTACTTTTAGTGCAATGTGTGTTTAACTTCAGTAGATGCCTCCACCCATTTTACAGTGGCACCACTTTCTTTAAGAAAATTAATCTGTTGTGGTTCTCTTCAATGAATAATCTCTCTGTTAGAAAGCAGTTTCCTACCCTTTTCTTATTCTGTGACTTCGAAGAATGACCAAAAACATTTTGAACTTTGTAACAGATACAGAAATGAAATATTTCTGACCTACTGTTTTTAAGTTTGACGTATTTACAGCATATTTACATCCTTAAAAAGTTTTTTTCATATGAAGAAGAGTATTTTATTTTGTTTCTCAACTTGCACCATCTCCTCTTCCCTAGAGCACAATTCAACACGATATATCCATCTAAAGTGCATTGTGTTCAGCATACTTGCGTAAATAAGAGCAGGTTTGAGTTTCACAACTGAACTTCTAACAACTCAGGATCCCAGAATGCAGATATCTGCTGGGCAGCTTGCATGATCCTACACTAGTTCGTTCTTGGCGTTGTGCTCTCACCAACCCTAGTTCAAATCCAGGTCATGGCAGACTGGATTAGCAATGTAACCTTTTCTTTGTGGGAGTATGGAACGAGTTACCCAGCCATGTACAGTATCTGAAGCCAATACCCTGGCTTCCTCCCAGAAATGGCTGGATGAGTTCCTTAGATCAATAAGCTATTACCTACCACACAGGCTGAATGGCCTCCTCTCATTTGTAACCCTAGTAATCTTGTAATGCTAATCTATATATATTATTGTCCCTTTGTTCTGTCTGGGAGGAATGCTGTTATCTAGCTTACCACTCCACGAACTCCCTCTCATACTGTACTTCATCTCTTTGGTAAAAGAATTGGGCAAGTCTGTCCTTGAATCATGAATTCCTCCTGTACAGGAGTACAGACGGAGTAAAACAAGCTATAGGAAGTGCTGTAGAACCTTCCGCCTTGGCTACAGACCCAGCTGAGTTACATACCAATGCAATTGCCATGCTGGTCTTGTGAAAAGCCGGTGAAGCACCGATGTTTTGGATTACAGTAGAAGGACCCTGCTGTGTTCTGACACTCAAAGCCCATGCCACAGTTGTGGATCTGCTGCAAACATTCATCAATGTCTGGCATCAAGAGGGGAAAGAAAAAAAATAGCTTTTATGAAAATTGGGTCAATGGACTTGGTACCAGAACAAATATGACCAAAGTTAGACACCTGTTTCTAAAACTCCTTTTCAATCAGAAAAATCTCAAATTCCTTATTATTGCCTGACATCCATAACTATAAAAGGAGAGTGGAAGGCCAGCCAGTGTCCCAAGCCCAAGAAATCAGTCCTATCCTTATGGAGCTCCAGTAACTAGAAAACTCTTTTGGAATATGACACTAAATACGAAAAGAGGAGGACTTGGGCAGCATCTGATTGACCTCACTATTATATTACTCACGTTTGTTATGTTTATTATTGTTAGTATAGTATTTGCCATCACATGAATTACCATAAATTGCAACAGTTGCATTATGTTATTTGTTATTAGTAGTTTTGGTGGTGGTAACACTAAATGTGTAGATTTAATTACATAATGTTCTAAAATGAAACCAAGAAATTTGGTACAAAGAAATATAGATACTACTGTACTTCTGCCTCTTTTTAAAGAGCTGTTGAAGTCTACCATTAGATGGCACTGTGGTGCAATGACTGATTAAACAAATACCCAGACAATTTCCCAAGACACTAAAAAGTCTTATTTATTTCAATGTTATTATCCATAAACATTATACATACATTAATTTAACTTCTTCTAGATTCTAGCGAAGTATATTATTGTCTGTGTTTTTTTTTTACTTTCCATATATTACTGTGACTACTATGTATTGTATTACCTTACAAAAAAAAACTGGTCATGGACAACAAATATACAAATATAAAACATGCACTGCAAATACGATTATTATTTATCTGCCTTCCAAGAGCAACATGTTCATTGTTGTCTCAGGGAATGTTCTGTCTACTGTGGTAAGATCTTTTATTTTACTGTTTTGTCCTCATCACCATTGCAGATATAATTTAAGTGGCAGAATAGCAATTTCTGTTTCCTTTCAGGCAGATAATTAGTTTATTCCCATGATATCATGTCTGCTAAATATTACCTTAATTATTGGACTGCATTTATAAGTTTTTGTGCCAAATATCTGCCAAGCACCACAAAGATTGGAGTGCTTATAAAGCTTGCAAATTGACATCTACAGGGTGCTTATAAAGTTTGTGGGCCTTTTCACCCCTTTCATTTGTGAATAAATATGTAAAGAAATCATAATGGTCAAAACTGAAGCTTTACCATTCAGTACTACCAACCAGTGCTTCAGTGAAGGAGTCAGAGAGGAACTGGGGATATGCATAAACCATTTTATCCAAACACAAATCTTTCTTGGTCAGGGTCAAGGCTGGGTGAATTCTGACAAACTCAAGGTGAAATGGATTTAGTATTGTTTTCATCAGAATCATAGCATCAGGTATGCAGTAGAAAATTAAAATTAACAGCAAAATTTCAAATTAAGCCTACACTAGAAGAAACACTTCCTATCAGTTTCATATCATATCAATATTATAATTACCATTATTTAAGAGTATTGATTCTTGTAATTCAGTTACAAGTGCCACCATGAATGAGCATTAAAATAATTATTAATGGTACTACTGTATCATTGCCACATTTTGTCACTATATTCAATGGCCTATTTTTCCTATCTCCATAGAAGTACCAGAGCAGTTCATCTGTTGAGCTTTTCAGAATAGTGATCCATTACATACTTGTCATGAGACTGAGTAATGTTTGGGATATTTCTGTTACAGCACTCCACCTTGCTGTTTGTTTATTTAATGTAGTAATTTACAGAGCTGACATAGAAGAAAAGATACATGGAAAAAATGAAAACGAGATATGTAAATTATACAGTATCTATTTATCTTTCTCTAAAAGTGTCTATATCAAGCTGGGTTGAAACCGATGTTATATACTCTTCCAGCAACACCAATATTGTAAATGTAATCATTATAAACATGCTATCTCCCACTTGGCAATGGTCACCCAGGACTTTCTATGTCAATATCAAATTGTAGCAAACGGTCTCTTCTTATTTGGAATTCTGTCAAGTTTGACTACTGCCAAAGATTATGTAAATAATCTGACAGCTCCTTTACAGATTGAATGGACTGCATCACCCCTGTTATCCTTGGTCAACGTCTCTGCATAGTCCAGGCCATTTCATTTGCACTGCTGCATTCAAGCTCAGGTTGGATCTTCCAAGTAGTACACATGACACAAACATATCACTTCTAAGTAACCTTTTTATGAGTGGTGAAATTACAATAAACACCAAACGTGTATTTTGAATGTGCACTGACTGTATAGCTTTCCCCTATTATATTCAATACAGATAATACACTCACATATACAGTAGACACACATACAGTACATACATATAGTATTACAGTATATACCTTCACAGGTATCTTCCTTCAGCTGATACCCTGGGGAACAGGTGATTTGCTTCTCACATGTAAAGGAACCAATAGTATTAATGCATCTCTCCATAGCCTGGCAGCTGTGTGTGTTAGTTAGACACTCGTTAATATCTGCAGGAAAAGACAAGAAAATGTCTGAGCAAAATTAAACAAAACTATTGAATGAGCCTCCAGATCTTCTACAGACGAGAGGCCCAGGGAGGAATATATCACAGGGCTTGAAAAGAATATGTACTGAATTTGGCCTGTTTCCACCCTATATAATGACTGATTTAGAGCAAACTGTTTCAGAAGCAAATGTGCAATAGCTTGAAAAAAGGAGAACGCTCCCTTTGAAAAGCAGTTTCCCTTTTCCCACAGAGAGGTGTTGTAGAGAGAATTACATTCGGTAATGATTAGCAGTTTGCTGAAAATCTATTCTAAGCATGTTTCGGCGCTGCTTTTTGATACACACTTACTGCACATTAAGCATTGGGGAAACCAGTGAATGAATTTGGAACAAATTGTAAAAATAAAAAATGCACAACACTAGATCAGAATAATTAAAGCAATGCAAGCACAATACCATATTTAAACCATCGTACTTCTGTGAATGAGTATAAAGCTAAGGTTTAAGAAAACCTAAACCAGTAATCAGCACAGTAAAATAGCGAATCAAGGGTTAACTTCACACATTACAAAGAAAGCAGCTTTGGAGGTCCTGAAAGGGCTGGCAAACAAGACAGTGGCTGACATCCAGGTGTGAGCCGCTCAGTTTCTAACAGTACAGACTCCTAGAGATCTCAGTGTCAAAATCACACATGAATGTGTTACCTGCCAATTTCCACAAATAAAAACCACTTTTTGAAACAGACAATTTAGAGGAACATTCACATTTTTTCAAATGTGAATAGCAGTCTGATCTTGCACTGATAATCACCTGGAAAACTGTACTTCCTTAAATAATGAAAGACAGAATAGAGACGTGAAGAGTGATTGAGTTTATTCAGCTGCATAATATGCAAGTACGTTCATTTAAGGTTACAAGCTAATCAAGTTGAATGCATTTTCTTAGTTTTTGGGCAATTAGTAATAGGAGTTGTATATTTTTCAGGAGAGAATGTTTCTACAAACCTGCTATTTTTTAAACTAAATTAACTAATTACTGGAAATTAATGGGTTTCTTGAAAGGAGGATATGAAAACCAAATGGAACAGGATTCAAGAAGACAGCTTTTGGCTAGTCAAGACAAAGATCACTCGGTTATGCTAATATGTCTACAGTGTATTGGCAGAGAACTAAACTTAGAAATGAGTTTGTTGAAGGTTGACCGTGACTGCAATGCTAGATTTAAAAACAAATTTCAATTATTATGTGAAAAGGATAATTTTGTGTCATGTCATAAAAGGATCTCTGACATCGAAACACTGAAAAATGTTTCCAGAAATGCAGAGAAACACAACAGAAACACATGAGAACTGCTGCTTCTCCTTTGCTGCAAATATTAAAGTTGTCTATGGGGCAACAATGGGAAAGGAACATCTGTTTTGAGAGTTAAGACATTATATTTTCTCTTTTCCAGACAGCAGTAGTCAAAATCAAAGCTTGTCTTTAATGGTGGTGCTTACATTCCTTGATTATGTGTTTTAATGCCAACATATAGTGAAAAGAGTCCTGACGTACACATAAAAACAAAGCTGTTTGGCAAAGGTTCCTGCCTGATTTGCATGACTCACGCAGAAGGGAAAGAACAGTTAATGGCTGAGGTCTCCACCTTCTGGCAACATTCAAGCCTTACACTGTATTCCACTGGGCTTTAGGAGCCGAGAAAAAAATAATTACATTGTTACATGAAACAAAATATTTTCACACGGAAATTGAATGAATAGAGTTCGGCCACAATTAGCCAGGCATTTAAACAAAACACAATGCAGAACAGAAAAAATATTCTCATAAGTAGCCAATGAGTAAACCATAGATACAGTACAGGGTAAATTAAGTTACTGTTTTGCTGGGCATTGTAATGCTATGGTAAACAGTATTGTTGTAAGCTGAGAATGAGATAAAAAACCTCCAGCACTATACTGTACATCTGTAACCTGCAGAATAGCCCTTTCTCTAGCTATGCAGGTTTGCACAGTGTCATGTTAGACACAATTAAAGCGATTCAGCATTTGGGGTTTAATTAGGTTTTTCCTTAGCAAGGATCTTCCAGCTGAAGAAAGCCTTAAAGCAGTGCGTGATGTGCAGTGATTCAGATCACAAGCAGTAAGGAATATCAAATGTGCATTATTTCTGATTCATCAACATGATGAGATGTATTAAAAATGAAACAGTACATTTGGGCTTGCAGGTGATAAAGAGAAATAAAAAAAGAGGAAATCAACATTTTGCCAGTCCCTGGCTCCATGTAGCCTGACCTCATAAGGAAGAGTGAAGAGTACAGAGAAAGATGGCACCTATCGTTCTGTAGTATGTTGTAATTTACAATGGAAGCTGCAATCATATCAAGGAGTGGTGCTTGTTACCAAACCGACACCATAATGATTACTGATTTACTGTGGAATTAGCTTTGGACAGGGACAGAGCTGCTTGCATTCCAACTAAGTAATCATACGGCTTTCACACATTATCTGCGTGTCTAAATAATAGTAGCCTGATCAGGTCTTACATTACATCCAGTTAGGATGGCTCTGTAATGTAACAGAAGAAAAAAATGCTGTAACCTGAATAGTCAATTAATAATCATACTATGATCCCAACATGTTACCAGGGAAAAATGTGAACTGATTTAACTCACAACCAAATCTTTTTGTATATATATCATTCCAAATTAATCATTTTTTAGATTTTCAAAATGAATATACAGAAACAATTGTGGTTTGCAAAAATAAATATGCTAACTACTTTCATCTGGATCTACGGCATGCAGTGAATTGGGCCTGGCAAATGTAAGAATTTCCAAATGTCAACTTGATGGATGAATTACATGGATGGACTGAAATAATGCACAGTGCAATGTCCATCATCTTACCAACGCATTCTCTATTCACGTTGTATATAAAACCCTCTTCACAGGGCTCATTGACGCGGACACACTGGAAAGATCCTTTGCTGTTCACACACAACACTCCACGGGAACAACTGTGAGTGCCCGAGTGGCACTCATTCACATCTACACAAACGGGTTAACCAAAGGGAAAGGGAATCAGATAAGCAGTAATAGTCAACAAATAAGTGAGTAAAAAATACACAAAAGTAAAAGGAGATGTCAGTGCACACATACTGTACAAGTGTTGAAGATCATCCATGGGCTTCCATTTTCTGTGGTTTGGAAACTATATTTTGACAACTAACGCTGTAGTTGTAATACTTGGATATACTCAACATTCTACCAGGGTTAGCGAAGAGGAATAGTCTATATATCTGGTATATGAAGCAGTATTTTCATATTTCCTGTTTTTATTAATTGGAACATAACTACCGTGCACTAACAAATGAAATGTTTTTTTTACAGCAAATGAAAAACACTCAAAATGTTTAAATATTAAAGACACTTAAGATTTCTAACTGAATTTCTCTTAACAAATATGGCTCACGTGCTTTCGAGAGGTATTCACAATCACCTCTGTGTTAAGTTTTGGTCATGTACCTGTACAACTTCAGAGCACTGGGTTTTTATTCAGTTTTCAAAGCACTGGTTTTCCATTTTCACATTTTCTTTGCTCACAATGACTGAAATGAATAACTGATACACTTGAGCAGCCAATGTAAAGCTAGTTTCTTTGTTACATGCCAGACTAAATCAAAGATGCCCACCCACATTCTAACATATGGTAACACTTTGCAAAAAAAAAATTCATTAGTTGTGCACTTGAACTACAGGGGAATAATGCACGAACAACGATTGAATTAGTCTTGATAACAAATCACATTAAATGGATTCACAATGTAGCAAAGACGTTTACTACAATAGTAACATTAACAGCATCTATTTATCTAATTATAATAATGCTTAAAATTCAGGAATGGGGAAATATACTGTATATATGTGACAACATTTGTGTAGATTAACTTATAAATGTCTTAAGCGCCCCCCAGTTCTATATCTTTTTTATGTATTCCTAGTATAAATTTTCAATTTCATTTCTATTAATTCCTTAAGTGTTGGGAAAACAGAAAGGATTTTAATGGTGCTGCCTTCTTCGATGAATAAACTTTGCTAAATCATGTCCCCTCCAAACAGCAAGTCTTTTTGTGTGTTGTCTGGTTTTCTTCCTTGTTTATCTGTTTATACAATTATCCTCCATTAGAATATTCATTGATTGTGTGATGCATTTATTTATGGATTGCATATTACATTCTAAACCACAACATAATTGTAAATGGTCCACCAGGAAGCAATGCTCCAACATGTGGATCACACATTACATCTTAAATTGTTTGTGAAAAGCAAATTTCCTGGGAAAGATGATCCCTCAGATTTAGGAGATGGAGTTCTGTGCTCCATTTCCAGAATATCCTTCAAGAAAAGGAAAATGTATCCCAAGGCCATAATTAAAATAATCCTTTCTTTTAGAACACGTCAAAGGAAACTTGTATTGCATTATTTTCTTTCTAATTATTGTCTCCTGATGTATGTATATACTAGAAAAAAATTGGTGTAGTTTTTTCACATTTAAAGCTGCATATCTTTAGCAGTATCACACATTTAATTACGGGTTCTTGGTAATATTAGGCCTCAAAAGATATATGTTCTTTCAAAACCCCAGACTACACCTCTTAAGAACTGGAGCCCCATACACACAGGGAGGTATGTTCATGTTTTTTTTTCTCATTTTTCCATATCACACACACATATGGCGAGAGTTTTCTAGCAAGAGCCAGCTGAATGCAGCCATAAGACTTCAGACTGTACACAATAAATTAGCAACTCCACCCTACATCCAAAGAACTTTACTTTGTCGTGCAAGCCTTGCTTTCAATTTGCAACCTTTGATAAAAATTAGGAATGGAATGAAATAAATAAATGGCCTGAGATCAGAGGCTTTAACTTCACAGAGCATTTCTGAGCTTACAGAACCTGGAATGGCATTTGTTATTTCAGACATGTCTTTATGTGTAATAATTGACTGTATTCACCAGTGCTTGAGGCAGTGAAATCTACTTTGTAAAAATGCTGCTGAGGTCACTTAACCCCAGAGTTACAAAGACCTGCATTTTAGTCTCTCTTGTTTGGCTACATTGAATCCCATTTCCCAGAAGGTCAGTACACATTTTCAAGTGTCTTTTTAAAGTGAACCTAACAGTTTTCATGTTTTGGCAATGCAGTGGTGTTCTGGCAATATTACACCAAATGCCTTTGTGGATACTTCCCCCAAACAGAGAGTAAAAGGAGGTCTGCATATACAGTGTTTGACTTCTCACTAGTGACACGAGAATTGAATCTGTGCTGTTTTCCATTAGTTTAAATGCTAATATATTAAACACATAATAAAAGCAAACAGCTCCCCTACCTTCGCATGAATGTCCATCTGCCATTAAGGCATAACCTGGGAAGCAGGAACAAAGCACCTCTCCTGCAGCCTGTGAACAGACGTGCATGCAGGGGCCATTTCCTATTGGAGGAGGGGACAAAATGGAAAAGCTTTTAATAAAAACCCTGCTGGTGCAAGATGTTCTCTTCAGAGTTTTTGGGCAACCAATATATATTCTGTCAGTGACTTCCTTCTTTCTTAGATTTTGCCTATTCCATTTCCCTCTGTCACCTCCCTAGCGTACACTTGCACAGTGAAAAGGTCATCTGAACAGAGACTGCTCTGAACTGGAGGCAAGCTGATACTGTGTTATAATAGCCAATCCTCAATGCACCAACTCTGCTTATCGGCAGCTATGGCTGAACTGCTGAGCCCAGGGAAACAACAATGTACTTCGGCTGTTTGTCCTGGGGTTTCTGAAAAGGACTAGATAGGAAGGGTCTCTGGTGTATCTTTGACACACATGGAAGATTGCCAGTCAACAAAAGATTCAGTCTGTGGCAGAGAGAGCCCCACGTGGGTGTAATTAAGCTAGATAGAGAGCCGATCGGATAGTTTTGAATGAGCATATGGTTGGCATGAGAATGTGGCTGCATGCCTTGTTCTAAAAACTGTGCTGATCTGCTTGGGTGGCCCCCTCCAGTCTTTAAAAAAAGAAAAGACCAAACTCACAAGGCAGTCCAGTCCGAGGCCTGGTGAACCGTGGCAAAGCAGTGTGTGAAAGTTTTCACACTTGGTTGTGTTTTGTTCAGACTTACCATGATAGTCACTGAACCTCATTTTTTTCTCAGAGTTGTATATTTTAAGTGCCAGAGCCCATTTGTTTTTCCTTGAAGAAAACTTTTTTTTTGTCCATGGGACATAGAGTACATGTATTAGACGTACAGTATGTGTTTTGGCTTTCACTACATGCACTAAACACTTCACTTCTTATTTCAAACTACCCATCCCAGAAAGCCCTGATCATGTCAGTGTTGTAATTAGAGTTTAATAAAGGTTGACTCATGGGATGACCAGATGTTCCCGGGCTCATGTGCTCTCTAAGTGATAGACAGACAGGATGATAAAGGAACAAAGAACAAATGCACGTTCCAAAGCAGCAATCCTTCCCTTGATTTTTAAAACAAACACAGAATATACAGTATGTATTAAGCACATTAAAAGTGTTCAGTACTGACTCCAGAAGATTAATGTTATTCAACAGTATTCCCATAAGTACCTACTTCCTAATGCAAAATATTTTTATAAAACAAATTAATTATACCTTTTGTACAGAAACAATTTTTCAGAAGTATTGTTATAGTACATAGAACAGCTGCCAGAAAATTCTCTGTCTTTCATCAGTTTAGATACTGTATATTAGCCAAGAGTGCATGAACGGGGACAGTATTTTAAAACTACTGACATACTGTAGTTTTAAAACTGCAATGTAGATGGGATACTTCTAGAATTTCAATTAAGACATCCGATGAACACAACGGACTGCAGAACTCTAGGACATGCTTCCTTGTGCTACATGCTGCAGACAACAACAACGGCAAAGTGGGTTTTTTAAAATAGGAATTTGAAATCTGAAAACATTTTCACCCGAGATGCAGAACTCAACTCCAGGTGGGCCACAGCCCTGATGTTCTTTCAGGTACTATGAATTTAGAATTGGATAAAGGCATGAAGAATTGACATACTACAAATCTAAATAATCACTTCAATGAAGAAATTACTTAAATAGCAGCAGAATGGAAACCAAGAGACTCTGTGGCCCCAGACCCTGGATCTGCCTGCCCCTGAAATAGATTATGTACATACAGGGAGGCTGAAGGGTTTCAGCACCAAAACATGTAGCTGAATCAAATCCTTACCTGCACACAAATCTACTGGAATCACTGTGGTAGAAGCTGCAACTGTAGGGACAGGAGTAGCAGGCCTATCTTCCTCTCTCAATCTGTTGTCCTCTTCCTCAGGATTTTCTATATGCAAACATGAGAGAAACACCCATTAACTAGGGGCAGTCATTTTATCCTGCAATTATATTATCTCCGAGCCACGAATCATAAAAAATGTCATCTGGTTTGGATGCGGGCGGCGGATGGTGGCAGATGTTTGCTGATAGATATGCCCGTACACATAAAACTTGTGGCTACACACATTGTAAAACTCCACACAAGTATAACAGTATCACTGGATCAAACACCTCAGTGTTTGTATAAGTGAAGTGAAGCATTTCTGGAAAGACATCTATGCATGTATAAATTGTGTGGTAAATGATAATTTATAAAATCAAATGAATGTACAGTACAAGTTTATGGCAAAACCTGAAGAACAATGACAAACTGCAGTTCCTCATTTTTTATGAGGAAGGTGAATGTTTCTAATGGAGTCTCGGGCAATACACTATTGACAGATTTTTTAATTGGAGGTATCACAGTTCTTTTGGAGTGGCTGAAGCTCAAAAGTTGTATTATAATACGAAACGAAAAGGAAAAAGTAAGAAGAAAAAAGATACAGACTAGTTCTTGGAGCTGAATGATGTAATTTAGCTGTACTTCTCTTTCTAAGAAAAATATCTACAATATACGACTACAACCCTGTGAGATTTTAAGAACTTAGTCTCCACCCAACCCCGAAGGATACATTTTTGTCTGTAGAAAAAAAACATTTTATGTGAAAAGGGATAATAATCCGGGGATTATCATTGAGTAGGAGTGGATTGGGGCTCAATGATATAGATTTATCTCTTAAATAAATGTTAGTTTAGCAGCACTTGAAAAGTCATACTTCAGCCAGCAAAGCTCCACCAGCCTCTAGCCTAGACATATTAACTAAATACACACAAAAAAAAGAAAGAAAACAGTAGGCCTGCTAGTTGCTAGTTAGTAAACATGCCGTACCAGGCAGGACATCAAAACATTTACCTAACAATAGAACTCTTAGCAATTGTCTGTCCACAGTTCAGCTACTTTTGTATATAATGTAATCAGATGAAGGTCAGCGGTTTAACACAAAATGCAGGGTCAGGAAGGAATGTCATATGCCTAGTCTGGATAAAGATTATCAGTCCCAAATCAGAAAACTACTGTATCTGAGTCAGAA
The DNA here is from genome assembly GCF_059453375.1 of Lepisosteus platostomus. Lineage (NCBI taxonomy): Eukaryota > Metazoa > Chordata > Actinopteri > Semionotiformes > Lepisosteidae > Lepisosteus > Lepisosteus platostomus. Next base: position 64,258,816 of record NC_142616.1, on the reverse strand, counting down.
CTGAAGGAAGGAAAGGATAAGAGCTTTTTAACAAGAACTGAAAAAAATAATACATGGTAAAAAAGCCAAACCTCAGTGAGACACATTCTTTCCTGCCAAGAATTCTGCAACACGTCTGAACTGCTTGCTGTATATTATTGTCTGAGAATGAACACTCATTTCACTCAGTGAAATTAAGAATTAAGAGTATTTTTTTTTCTTCCTGGGTGAGATGGCCTTAGAAATCAAACTAAGATGAACTGATTTTTTCTAAAGTACTGTCCTGTATTATTTCTGCCTTAAGAATGACATGAATGGAACAAACCTGGCAGACTTACTGGCTAACAGTTCTTTTAGAACATTCCTCTTTCTGGGCTGCAGTACAGATCTAAAAATCCTTGTGTGAAAAGGCATCGAAGTTCCTCAGTCTTGTGTGAAACTGAGGACAATGAATAACATAGAACTTCCTCAAATTTCAAGAGTCCCCTGACTGTTTTATTTAATCATTACAACAAGAATATGCTGGATGGTTCCATTTCTCAGTTAAGATGATTCCGTTTGCTGATAAACCCTGTTGGTATTATGTAGTACAATAAGCACAATTATACTGCAGTAGACAATACAATGTATGTGAGCTTTACACGCGCAAAGACAGAAACAGCTACCCATTACATAAACCTGGTGTTGCAAATGTCTGTGTACACACACTTTCATTTTAAAATAGTTATTTTAGTCATAAGCCATTCCACCATTGCATGTCATTTTACAAAAAGGTTCATTTAGTTATATCTCTTTCTTACCGGGCTCACAACTGTATCCATCAGACAGCAGTATGTAACCTGGGAAGCAAGCACATTCGTAGGAAGTCCGAGTATTGATACACCTTTGGTGACAGAGTTGTCCTTCATACTCCAAGCACTCATCTATGTCTTCTCCTTTCTCCACTGTATTTGCATTGCCCTCTTCATCCGTAATGGAAAAAGCTTCTTTGTCATATGTACCATCTGAAACTTGAAAGACAAGACTATACTGTATTGTACAAATGTCTGGAAATTCGCTTTATGTCATAGTATCTTAACTCTTTGGTGCATAGTACCTCCTTACAGTCAAGCTTTTTCCTGTATTTTGTTACCTGCTATTGTAAGGCTGCAAAGCATATACTGTATTAGCTTGTTGAAATGTGATATTTAATTTAAGAAAATTTGCCTGATTCAACACAAGGTCAGAAAGTGACACAATAATATATTGCAGTGTAAAATTGGAAATATTACATGCTTACAATATACATTAAGTCCCGACTAGCTCAGTTGGTAGAGCATGAGACTCCTAATCTCAGGGTAGTGGGTTTGTGTCCCACATCGAGCACAAGGTTCTCTAAGAACCCATACTGGGCAGCAGCAGTATGGGGTGGTGTTGGCGGCGGAGGGTCACATATCTGTGACAACAGCAACAACACTCTCACTTGGAAGAAAGGACTGGCAATCTACTTCCGTATCTTGCCATGAAAACTCTCTGGATAGTGATGGGCAAATATCCATAGGGTTGCCATGAGTTGATACTGACTCAGCAGCACTGAACCACCACCACAATATACTTGCAATAGAAGATATTGCAATAACACACAGTACTTTAGATTAGAGGTGGAAAATTCCATTTTATTGATTCTTCATAGCTTGTGATAGATTAATAGCATACTGATAGTGTTAATAACTAGGGAGAAACTGACCACTCTAGTAATGAGTAATTAGTAATATTTTCATTACTTCATCAAACTTGGAAACAATATTCTGGCCAAATGTAGAAAACCGCCGAAGAAGAAAGATGCAGGTTATTAAATTTGGCTTAAAGACATTTTGTTAAAATCAGATCTAATATAATGTAAATTAAACACATTCACATTCAGAAAATCATCACCACTCACCTTACCTGAATACAAATTCCAAGAAAATGCAGAACAAAATAAATTCATTGAAACTAATCTAGTTAGGTTGCATGAGGTTCAGCAATCAGAATTACACTCTCATATTGTACTTACTCAAGTACAGATTGCTTTTTAAAATTGTTTTTATTCCAGCCCTCAAATGTCCTGTAAACCTTTATTGCATCTACCTCATGCATGCTTCCTGACCTTCTTGATAATGAAGACATAATGTTTATAAGGCAGAACAGTGCTGTAACTCTGGAAATGTCCCTCTTGTGGTATGAATACAGTTTCCCCCTCACCTCTCACTTGCTATCGGAGAATTCAGCACTTGAGCTTTAAAATACAAATCAGTAGGTTCTACCTGCTAATCAACTGATCATGGTGAGAGTTTAAGATCCAGAACTAAAGGCAATGGCACATTCACAGTAAGGTCAAGTACCTTGAAACTAGCGCTTCAGTAGACATTACAACTACCACAAACACTGCTGACTTTAACAGCTAAAAAATGGAGGCTGCGTAACACTAGTCATGTTTGCATTGCTGTTACCACAATTTCTGGTTTAATCTGACAGTTTGACAGAGATCTAAACACTGAAAAGAGTAACATGGTTTGGCATCATTATTAAGCACGATTATGTGGCTTATTGGAATACAGAATAGAGTGTTTTACTAAAAGAAATGTATTAAAGTACAGCTGGCAATAAACCCAGATATAGGATAATACTGTAACAGATTGCTCTGACAGGCAGAGGTCATAATGCAGATGGACAGGACTGGCATGACACATGGTTTTAGCAACCAGCTTTCTATCACCTTGACATACTGACATGGCTGACTCATGGGATTCTGTCACCAATATGATCTTCATATTATCTAAAGCCTGCAGAACACATCTGGAATACAATATTTCATTCTAATTGTGTGGGATGACACACAAATACTGCTACACAATCTCTTTTTTAAGGCAGTTTAGTGTCTTGAATTCTAAATGCAATCTAAACATTTACCGTAGTAGCAATGAAATAAGAATCAAATACCTCATATTGCAGAATGAGCTACAGATTGGACAGATTAGACTGTAATCTTAATAGCATCGACAAGAGCCATAATATATTTGTCATAAATAATTAACCTATAATTAATAATTAATTCACACCTCTAAGAATTCCTTTAAATAAAAATCACCCAAAACAAATCTAAAGTAGCATTCTGCTCTCTGGAAGTGCAATGCCTCCAGATGTACTGTATATAGAGGCCTCCAAAAGGATTCCTGCTTCCCTGGAGTATAAAAAGATGTACTGTAACATATGGAAACCATTCAGCAACATTATCAAGGCTAAGGTCAGAGAACTCTTTCAAGACTGCAAGTGGTCATGGACCTCCACAAATTAGGAAATGACTATAAAAGAATCTAGAAAAAAAGGTACCTACGCTTTCCACTGTAGTGTCCATTTTTAGAAATCGATGGCTAGGGGTACAGTTGCCACCCTAGCAGGAAGAGAATGCAAGTGTATCTTGCCATCATGGACTATAAAGCAAGTGGTTTGGGAGGCACCCAAAGGCAACAGCCGGAGATCTTAAACACTCACTGGCATCTTCAGGATACAAAGTGTTGAAAACTACCATTCAAAGTTGCCTGCATGTGGCGTTCATAACTGGGTTGCAAGGAAGAAGCATCTGAGCAACCCACCAAAAGAAGTAACTCAGACTTGCCAGCATTTGAATGACAACTGAAACAATGCCATAGGGTCAGAAGAAATGAAAACCGAGCTTTCTGGACATGTTCACCAGCATTATGTGTGGCATAAAACATGGTGCTCATGTTGGGAAAACACTTATCGTCTATTATGTTTTGGGGTTCTTTTCCATCCATTGGTACTGGAGCCCTTGTCAAGATTGAGGAAATCATTAACACCAAAACATAGCAAGATATTTGAAACCTGATAGTAGAAATGGACATTCCAACATGCCTGTTATCCAAACCATACTGTACATCCAAATTTACAAAGTAATGGCTAACTGTTCAGAAAAGAAATGTTCTCAATTCCATGTTCTCAATCTCCAGACCTCAATCCAACTGAAAATGTGTGATATTTACTTATGAGAGTTCACTAACAGAAACTAAATGGTCTGAAGAATTTACAGAATACTTACTACGGGGATGTGAAAAATTATGACCCTCACATTTTCTGGACTTCTTATTTATATCTGTAATTAGCTAAAAAGCCTTGCATAAAAATACTGCTTTATTTTCACCTATAGGACAGTAACAGCTAGCGCTGTCACCTGTCCCTGTTTGGAATTGTCCTGTATTTTTCAGACAGGTTGTGCTGACATCTTAATTCTCTCATTTTGAGTGCTTTTCTGAACCAGCGTTGTGCCAGCCTGTCACAGTCGTCATCCCTCCTCTAGAGGGTGCTCTGACCTTTTTGTATTTTAGTTTCATTATGACGTGCACGTGTCTCCTTTTTTCCTGTCCCTACTTAAGTTTGGTGTCTCCAGGCTTCAGGGCTCGGTATTGGAAGATGGACGCCACAAGGCCTGCCTATCCCCCAGGCTCGTGGATAGCCCGAGGGCTCTTATTCCTCGGCGTCCTGAACATCTGGGTACTGGGCTTGGAGAACCCAGCTCCTTTGTGATTTTAACTTCCTTGTTCCTGATTCCTCGGCCCCGTTCCTGTCTCTCTTCAGATGGATCTCCCGGCTATGGACTTTTGGACTTCCTGGTTTCCCCTTTCGGATTGTTTTGGACTTGTTCGCCTGCGCCACGCCCCCCTGTCGGTCATCCCCATCCTGATCCTGTCGTGTTTCCCTGTTGCCCTTCTCCAGTCTCTTCCGGATTTTACCGTCTGCATAGGGTCCTAAATACGCACTACATGGGAGTCTGAACCGGCTCCCATTACACAGCCTGAAGACTGTGTCAGAGCTTTGTAGAGGAAAGGTATGAAGCACAACTAAAAAGAAAGTCCTTTAGAATTCAGCATGACAGAAATATGTTTAAAGTTTATTAAGTTTTGGACTTAATAAAGAACAAGTGCAGTCTTGGTAATCTGCCAGTACAGACACAGTACTCTTTATGGATTCACTGATGGATATATAATTGAAGTGGAAGATAACTGTATCAGGTTATTTACTATGCCTAACAACATTTGCAAGGAATATTACCTCTCTTTGGCAGAGATGTTGGTTCAGGTTTTTGCCTTTCTCTCAGAGTGGGCTGGCTGAGGCCATCTTCTCCCTCGCAGCAGGTTAGAAACATATGGCTACAGGGGTAAACTAGATGCTGGTGAGAATCACAGTTGTGTCCTTCACTGCGAAATTGCAAGCCCAGAGAACAGCAGCTACAGCACTCCTGCAGAACAGCGTGACATGATACATTTTATTGCCATCCATTTCTCTGATCTTTCGGCTTGTTACTGTTAGTAAACATGAAATAAAGGGACAAATAAGAGGACATTGGTAACCATGACAACTTATTAAAGTGGGATTACATTGTCTGAGAGGAGTACGCACCACTATTTGAATTGTGACAAAAGCCCTTAAGTAATAAATGTTCTCCAAAGTAAGCCTCTGCCTCTGACAGTACCACTGCCTTAAAGCCAAGGACACTGCAGGTGCCAGGAGAGGAATATTGACATTTTAAGACCATGTAGAATATTTTCTCTGTGGTGACAATAAGAGTTTTTTATTCTCTCTGACAAGTAGTATGAACCATGCAATTTATTTTCCTGCTGTGTTTCTGGTCTCAGCAATGCAGAAAAGTACAAATAATTACAATGTTTGCCAGCACCAGGCAAGTGACACACTCTCATACTGGTGCTTTTCCCAATTACAACAACAGAAATCCAATCTGACATTTACTGTATCTGGGAATTAAACTCCTAGGGTGACAAGTGCATTTCAGAGAGGTTTCAGGAAAAAAAAAACATTGTATTCAGTTCCATGTATGTTATGAAACAAAAAAAGTGAAAACATAAATACATGACTTCATTATTTAGATGGTGTATCATAATGTTGCTGCTAAACCATTGACCTAAATATATTAATAATAAACATCAGCACAGATTTCTCCTCAAATCTTGCCTATTCAAGTTGAACTTCTTCTCTCGTCTTGTTAGCAGGTTTGAAACTGTGGATATTTTTAAGAACTCAGTTTCCATTTTTTATATTCTTTGTTATTATTGAACCAGATTTTTAGCACAACGGCTTCCTAACTTCTCCAAAGTCTGTAGGCCATGGAAAAAAAAGCAACATTTTAACCCCGCTGAATTAAAATAAGTTTGTTTCCTTTCTCCATTGGGCAAATGGCCCTGGTGTGAGTGTGTGTGTGTGTCTGTGTCTATGTGGCTCTGTGGCTAAGGATCTGCGCCTGTGACTGGAAGGTTGCCGGTTCAAATCCCGCAGCCGGCAGAGGAATCCTACTCCGTTGGGCCCCTGAGCAAGGCCCTTAACCCCAACTGCTCCAGGGGTGCCGTACAATGGCAGACCCTGTGCTCTGACCCCAAGCTTCTCTCCCTGTCTCTGTGTCTGTGTCTCCATGGAGAAAAGCTGGGGTATGTGAAAAGACGCATTCCTAATGCAAGAAATTGTATAGGGCTAATAAAGAAATATTATTATGTGTCCCATTCAGGGTGTATCTGGCCTTGTGCCCACTGCTTGCCAGGTCAGGCTTTGGCTCCGTTGCAACTCTGTGTTGGATAAAGCAGTTAGAAAATGGATGGAAAGGTGACTTGCCATGTAAGAGTCAGCTCCGCAGATGTCACGTTCACCCAATTCGCACATTTTCCCTTCTTTGGCTGCAGTCATACCTGCCAAGCATGTGCTGTCTCTCAAGTGTCCCAAGCAGCACTGCTGCTCAGCAATTCTAAAAAAAAAAACAAATATGTGATATGTAGAGCAACTACAAAGCCGGACAACTGGTATAGCAAATCCAGTCGAATTAAAACAGAATCCATCTGTCCCAGTCAGGCCTATTATCAAACCCAGCTAAGATAAAACGTACTGCTTTCCCTCAACTGCAGGAAGATGATGTACTGTATTCATTAATTTTCCCGTTACTGCAGTCTCATCAACCTACCAAGTCAAGTTGTGTTATGCATAATAAGCCTGTGGTGAGCAACATCTCAATTAGCAATATCACAGCAGGGCACAATGAAGGGAAAGATATCAAGGTTACAGACACATTTATAACTAAATTTAATGCATTGTAATTTTCAGACTCTTGCTGCCCTCATGACTCTTTGAACAGGAATTAAAACAAAACTGATAATGTTCAAGACTATTAACTTACCTACAGGTGTCCACCTCTCTCTGTGGCATGCCAGTACAATGTCCATTGTCAGAGGCCCACTTTTGTCCAGCCTCACAGCATGATGCAACAAGGAGATGTCCTGAAACTAAAAGAAAACAAAACCCCACGTTCTCAAAAGGCAGAGAGTGTTTAGTTTGGCAAAAGTAAGTCTATCTGTGATAAAGCTTACTTCACTAAGTGAAAAAAAAAATATTTCAGTTGTATTGTAATGTTTCGGTGATTATGAAACCTTGGACTTATTAAACTATGCTTCACCTCATTACATTAGCTTCAACCATAAACTGAAGATGACTAAATCATGAGCAAAGGTCAAGACAAAAGAGTTACCATTCATGGAGCATGTTAAGAAACAAAATTGTGGTTAAAACAGCCTATTTGATGAAATAGAAAGTACTGTGTGTCTTGTGTCACAATAACCTTTGGGCACACATACAGTACTTGTACAAAAGGGACAAAGGGTTCGCATTCCTATGGACAACAACAGTGGACAGCGAACAACTTTGAGCTACAATGCTTCATTTCCTTCCAAGCAGGCTAGCCATCTTGGACACAAGTTGTGTACCACTGTTATCCATAGCAACATGATCCCCAAGGTCCCATCTGTATATGTACTGTGTTTCACTGTTCCACGGTGCACTGTTTCCACAAAACAGATGTCTGAATAGGATAGGCTACTGTTATAACAGCCCTGCATAACATTACAGGGTTCCACCCTGGTGGAACCAACACATCTGGCACTCCTAGAAGACAACACTGCTGGGCTTATAATAAGATAAGCTGGTTCTTCAAATGACAAATTTGGTTAGACAGCAAAAGAAGTCTTTTACAGTTTGTATAATGCATGTTGTACTTTACTTCCAGAGAAGTCCTGTGGCTTTATAAGAGATTTTCTTTGTCTATCTTATCTATTTACACTGTACAATAAAATACTATCTAGTCTCAGATTTGTATTGAAAGTACTATTTCTCTCACTACACATAAGAAGTTTACTGCATTACTTACATTGGCAGAGGTTAACAAATAAATGTAAAAATGTGATTGTGACAATAAGGTCAATTAATTCCAAGCTATTCATCCTAAAGCTGGAATAGAATGTCTAAGGACATTGCAAACCCACTGGAAAACAGATCCCATTTCTCTGAATAGGACTGATGTATATTTACACAATAAGATAACATCCTCATTGTTATCATCTCTTTATCATTTATTTTCAGTCAATTCAATTCCAGTTCCAGCAACTACAAAATACAGTGTGGCTATACACACAAAATGATTATTCAACAAAGAAGCAAGAAGGTTAATACTTAGGCTTGTGTACAATATGCCTGTATATTCATTATGTACAGTACAGTGTGTCACAACTGGATCATAATATAAAGTTGAATGTGTCTTCATCCCCTTCTAAGACTGCAGTCAAGAACATTACAGTTCCCTTTTTTTCCTTTCTCTCATTTTTTCTCTCTCTTGGAGCAAAAAAATCGCCATAAAAAGATTTTATAATCATTTTTTCATTCAGATGTATCCAGTTTTTTTTTAAATATGCAATTAGTTATCTTAGTAGAAGAAATTAGCTTCAATTTCTTTAGGAAACAAAAGTCAAAATTTGTGCACTTGCATCACTACCAAACTGTAAGCCAGTAAAGTAAATTCCAACGTTTTATTGCTTTCCTTCACAGTTGTTTCAAATCATATACCAACTGCATGTGAAACCTTAGACTTTCTTCGAGCAACACAAAGACCAGTTTTGTCAAGCTGTGCCTCCCTCAGCTCATAATTACCTTGAATGTGTATACAACAGAGATTTCAGAAACCTCCTGCTGGCAGTACTACCTTTCCCACTACCTCGCACACTGTACATCCAGCAGCCCTGTGTGCTCTGCAAATAACTGTTGAGGGAATTCTCCCAAACTCACGCTGCATTGTCTTAGCACGTCTTAAATCACTTCTTTGCGGTGGCATGCAATTTTCTTTGTCACATACATATACAAAAAACTTAAACAAATTGAATCTGTGGTTATTTTCAATTTTACAAGTTCAAAACACAGTAATTTTATTGTCTCAGTGTCTACATTTTATGTTAACTAAACATCATTCATTTCATTTGTGATTAGTAAATTTCACCATCGTATTTTCAATTTATACATTTTTGTATTTTCTGTTTATGCCTGTGATTTTATCTAACTGTACCTCTAGGTATATGAACTGGCTGATCCAGTTGAGACCAAAAGTGTCAGTCAGCTAGACTACAGTATATATTGGCCACTGTTTTCGACCGGCCGATTCCTCCCTCTCTTGCCTAGCATTCCTGTATGTATTTTCAAATGCATCATGGAAAGAATCGGCCTCTAAAAGTTTGTAGACTTCTTCCTAAACCGCAGTATAATTCAGGTGGATATAAAATTATATCTAACAAAAGCTGATGGTGTCAATTGGCACTGGGTTAAAAAGAAGCTTTACAAAATTTTTCACAAGGTCCCCAAATTCCTGCAAATCAAATTGAGGACCTCTGAGAAAATCATCTGGGTAAAGAAACAGACAATTCACATGGCACTTTTGAAGCTTTGAAATTTACAGCTAATGGTGGGTGGCTTGTAGTGCCCTACAAAACTTCAAAACAATACTTCTGCAAAACGCAGCTCACCAATACTACTACAATACTACTACAAAGCCGTAAACCACCATTATTGATTTATTAGTGATCCATCACACTTTTTCAAATTTTCAAATGATATAAGATATTTTTTCATCTGGTTGCCATGGTTTCTGTATGCTGGCAAACTAAACAGATGTTTGGCTAGAGCAGCAGAAAGCTAGTTTTGCCCTTGACAAAAAGAAGTGTAAACAGTAGTGCTGCAGGAATCCCAAACATTAGTGTTGTGCACAGCTCTCAAGCACATATGGAAACAGAAATTCAGTATAAATACTGAATCCAAATTTTAAATTAGTCACACACTATAAACAAACACTATACTGCACATGTGCTCAGAAAAACAGGACTTACAGCATACTGTATGAGATAATACTATTTTATCAAAACAAATAAATTGCATGGAACAGAAAAATAGCAATCCTCCTCTTCTTACGTCTGACTATTAATAGACATACTGCAAGCAAAGAGACTGATGATGTACACCTTATACATAAACTTTACAATCCCAATTCTAAAAAATCAGTTAAAGTAGTATATTAATGCTTTAATATCAGGTGGGGTGTTCAGTGCACATTTGTACCAATTTAGTCTGGGTACAAATATGCAATATAGACATACTAAATTAAAATATTTAATATCACTTCAATATTAAAACAGATTCATAGTATTAAAAACTAAATTTGTCAATATTTCCATAACATGCATATAAAATGTTTTATGAAGATGAAGATGTGCAGTAACACTGGTTTGTAGATTAATACTACTGTATGCATACTTAAATTAACAAAAACAGTATTCTTAACATGTCCTTACATACAAACTGATAATTTGAGAGAAAATATTCTCTGCAACATACTGTACTTTTGTGTAACACTTTTATAGCCAAAAGCCCATGACTTGTTATTTTAAACCTCATCAATGTGTCTTCTGAATTCTAATTGTGACAGCAACAGCAAACAACAAAAGATTTTAAACAGGATCTGGTGCAGCTATATGCAGAAGTCCTGAATTTCTTTAGAAACCAGGAATATTTCCCAACATCTAAACATCCCCTTTCCTGCAATGTTAACCTTACAAACACACATAGAAACAAGATTTTTTTGCATTTATTCAAATAAGTAACAGAGAACAACTATTTGTAGCTGGAATTGGAGGGGGTCATTTAGTCTAGATTTTTCTCTATAATTGAACAAGGAATTTTTAAAGCAATTCCCTGCTAGGTTGTTGATGTCGGTTCTAATCAGAATGCCAAGCAAAATATAATCAATTTAGTTCTATAATGATCCTTTCTCAGCTGTTTTCTGTCCTTCCAGGGGGCTTTTCAGAATGATTAAAGCCTATCTTCCTACCCTTTACTGTCATTACACTGCTTGCCAAAGAGAAACCGAGACTTTGAACACACCAGGCTCTGAGGCAAATCTTTTTTTTTTCTTTCAGGAAAACAGTCCCATCCATAAAAGACAAAAAAAAACATATTGAGTGAATGATATATTTCAGGTCATCAATATAACATTAAATGACTTCTTACTAGTTCTTAAACTTTCAAGGTTTTCCTTTAATCTTGGAGATAATGTAACACCACAAACAGACTAGGGAAAGAAAGACAAAAAATACCGTTAAACATACTGTAGCCTGAAAAAAAGTCACCGTGATATTACTGACATCACATTTCTGGTGACAGAAATTTAACTCACCCTGCAAACTGTCTCACACATATTACAGGAAATCTTTTTCACATAGCAAAAGAGACGCCATTGAGCGAATTATTTTTTACTTTTCTCCAATATAGCCTATTCTGACCTGATTTTTTTTGCATGGGAGCACATACGGTATGAATGAAATTCATTTTTTGTTTTTCTAAAATACCAAGCCAGAGGTAATGATTTAAAATGGCTGCAGGATGCTTAGGGGAAATGCATCACTCCAACTCTTCACTTTATGGAGAGTCTACTTTAGACATTTGTTGTAGCTGTTTACTATTTTATACCCTTAAACAAATATTCTGCTACAACATCACTGAAAAAAATTTCACTACACTACAGCTGAAAGTTTGTTTCGACTGATCGGCTGATTTAAGTATTGTACGTATCAATCAAAATGCAAGTGCTGATTCAGAATTTACAAATACGAGGGGATCTGAACTGTGCTAGTAAAAATAAAGATGTGCTCAGCAAGTACATTGAACTCTAAGAACAAATTTCATTCACAAATATATTTCAGTGTTTTGCATCAGTTGGAAGGAGTTAATGCCGAAAACATGATTTTTAACTGTGCCCTCCCATAAAATGCTCCACATGCTGAAATGTCGCCATGTTTACCGATACACACAGACACACACTTGAATCTGTGTTCAGTCACCCTTGTGTGTTTTGTAACCTCATGTGGTGTAACCTCACCCTACATCCAGTACAACGTTTGACATCTAAATAAGGTCGAAAGACACATGGTTGGCAAATATAGCAAATGTGAGTGTCATTTCTGTTATTACTCCATATTTGGACCTCCAGAAAGTCATCTGCAGAGCAGATGTCTGTGAGATCTGAAGAAAACATGTTCTGGGTTTAAGTTAAATGATTTTTACTCTTTAATGGGTAGGTACAGTATGAATGCTCTTACAACTGTTACACTCTTCTGTATGGTGGTAATCTGTCTGTATATTCACATATTATTCTGGGAGGTATGGGAGCTGTACAGTCAATGACAGATGTTTGTTTGTTTTTTAAGTGGCGAAGTGGTTTGTTTTTTTTCATGTGCAGATTTGTATTATCCAAGCATTATAAAATGAATTTCAAAAGGAAGGCTAAGCCCCTGAGTCAGCCAATCATCAGAGACCTCAGACTTTCCTTGCCAGTGTCCTCTGCACAGGAACCCTCCACCTATCTCAGTTCCACTGCCCCTGCAGAAGCCTCTGGGCTTATTCCACTCAGAGGTTCAGACCTCCTCATCTATAATACCAGGTTGTCACCCAAATAATTACACCATGGGACTTGTCTTTACCTCTTGAATTTATTTGGTAGAAATGCATTCCTTGAAATGACATTTTGCATCACTTATGGCATCTTCTGATTCTTTTTGCTCCAAAATCAGTTTGCTTCAGAAGAGTTATTAGACAGTTCTGAACACTTTGCATTACTCCTGTCTTTATTAAAGAAAGTGTATGCTCATATGACCTGGAAGTGAAATGTTATAACAGGTTTTCTGGTTTCTGATTTCTGGTTAAGCACTAGTTATAGTTTTTGAAAGAGGGCACTAGCTTTAGCTAGCTTTAAAAATAAGAAATCCTACCGAGTTTAAAATGTATTTGAATACTTAACATGAAACCATTATAAAACAAAATAATGCAATGCTTTATACATCTTTGCCTAGTTTTGTAATTATTCATAACTTCACCTTTCTTATTATCGACAAAAAAAAAAACATTAATAGTGTGAAGGGTGAGGTTTACTTAAGGATTAAGGCAGGTATGTGCCCCTAGTCTCACCCAAATTTGAAATACACAAGAAATAACATTTAAAAATTCTCAGTTCATCTACTAAACTACTTTGGTTTTCCTTATTCCATTCATATTGATAACAGTATTCTATTTGTAGTTTTTAGTTAACCGTCAAACTAAACTTTATCGCTAGTTATCGTCAAAGATGATGTACAGTTCTCCAAGTGTTATTTACAGCACTTATCTACTAGAACTCACAATGGAAACCCACGTCATAACCTGAAGCAAGGCATTGAGGGCAGATCATTAGAAAGTTATGTATAACTTAGGTACAACTATTATGTATAATAGCTATGTTGTTTGGAAGCAATCCAAGAAATATCTTGGACTTGCAAGTGAGAGTATCAAAACTCTGCAGCAAAAGCAATCGATTTACCTTCAGACAATTATTTTTAAATTTTGTGTACTGACTATAATTTAAAAAAAATCCCAACTGTGCAGCCCCAAATATTTTTTGTTAAAAAATGCCTCCCTCTGCACACGATTTTGGACAGTACTGTATACTGTTAGCATGATACATTGCACCTTTCATATTTTATTCTTTAAATGTTACAAAAATACACATTTAAGGACAGGAAAAATGACATGACAATAAACTACTGCTTTGACAAGCTGAATGCCAGCCTTTTCCTCTTGTACTTAGAGTCCTTACCATTAAAACAACAGTCATGTTTCACTGCCAGCACACATCCAGCTCTCCTACTACAGTATGTGCTGTCTGGCTCTGACATTTCAAGACATATGGCTCTCTACGGGGGGACCTCAAGTTACTTCCTGATATTTCTCTTTCTGCAGCAGGCAACCTTCTGTATTTTACCACTTGATCAATACTGTGCAAATAACAGCACCTGGCGGTCAGATTTTAATAGTAAGTTTTGACCTATGAATGCACATGCTCCATGGCAGTTAGGCAAATGCCTGTTGAATTGATGAAAGCAGTCTATATATTATTATATGCTACTAAATATATGTTTATTGTCTAAGAGCACATTTGTTGATTGTACCAATAAATACCAGTTGCTGAGAACAACACAATGACCCAAGTGGTGAATCACTTTTTGGCTGGAGGCAAGGTAGATAATTAAAAACCTAATGCATCCTAAGAGGCTGATAACTGAGGTAAATACTTAGGACGACAGATTTATCTACAACCAGCCCACATTGAAAATGGCAGCATCCCAGCAGGCGTACAAAAGGCCATTAATCACCAGTGGGGGTGACTACGGGCAGAGCCAGCAAGGCTCAATGGAAACAGTAGTCCTTCTGCAATTCATGTGCAAGAAGTCTTTGTTTTTGCCACCAATGCACATAAAATCTATACATCTTTTGGTTAAATAATTTGCATAATATGTTCAATGCTGTCACCTATCTAGTGCATGTGCTGTGACATATTTTTAGCCAGCTAATGGGGAACAGGGACGAACCCATAGATGGGACAATTTAGAGCAACCAGTCAAAGCGCTGGCAGGTGGGAGGACATCAGAGCCCCCATAGAAAACCCAGGAGAACCCAGATGAAGAGGAGCACCAGGAAATTTAACACACTGCGTGTTCCAGCCAAACACAGGACCCAGGACTCCACAGCTGTGAGGCAGCTGCACTAATCACATCACCCCAATGCTGACATGATGGGTCCTTATGTGGGCCGATGAATGGTCATCTAGAAGTTAAACTTTAAGACTGTAAGGTTTATTAAAATTCCAGAGACCAGGAAGAGAACAGGCAAAAGGAAAAGGGACCGCAAACTTGTCACATAAAATAGAATTTCAAGAAAGACACTGGGCTGAGGAACTGCTAACTACTCCCACGTAAAGGAAATAAAAAGCTTATCTCATTTTTTAAGAGGCAAAACATCAAAGAAATTAACAGTGGATCACGGGGGACAGGAATGAGGAAAAAACAACCGGTGCAACTTTTTCTTTCTCAATCTTCAAACTATTCCATTCTACTCCATTTATATTCATAAGAGAGTGGAAACATTAAAAAAAACACATTTAAAAACTACTCAAATTTAGCTTCCATAAAGGTTTATTTGAAAAAGTAGGCAGCCTGTGGCAACCACAACCTTCAATGACAGGGTTGTGTTTTGATGGGACAGAGGGTGGAAGAGTATGCAATACATTTTAAAAAAACATTTACTTTAAAACTATCATAGGACAATTAATTCAACATGATAGACATGCCATTGTAAAGCATTTGTTACACTGATCACATTTATTCTAGTTTTCTTTAAGCTTTCATATTTCAATTCTCAAAAGCATTAAAGCTTAAAGCGACAGGAAGAGATTACTGGACAATTTAAGTTAGCAGACACGTGGCAATGCTATAAAGACCAATGTTTGCTTTCATAAAAAGAAAGATGAAAGGCTTTTAAACAAATATTGCTAACTAGATATTATCCAGTTTGCCAAGCCTACTGGTAATGCTCAGCTACCGTATAACTGTCAACTTACTAATAAAAGTGATGGATATTAAAATAGAGCTTCAGGTTTATTTACTTTAATGTGCCAAATGGTACTGTTTATACTATATAACAGATAGTGGTGTGCCAAACAATTAGACCTTAGCCAAAAAGAGCCCACAATGGTTAGCATCAAGTTTGGAGTGTACTTGGAAGAATTAAATATTTAACCATTAACTTTTTTCATTCAGTCACTTTGCCACAATGGACTGCTTGCTACAATCCAATTTACAATATTTATAGTTTCCACACACCACACACATTTTTACAGGGTCTCATTTAATTGTCATTGTGTTATTCTTTTTGTAAAGAAAATGAGTATATTAAACTATTCCAAGCTGACCAAATTAAAGGGTTTGTGGCAACATCCTGGAAATGTTGCAGTTTTGCACAGAAAAGTTGTGCCAGTGTAATTTTGTTGAAACATTCTTTATAATGTTGACACTGACAAAATATAATGGCAACACAGTGCTGCTAAAATGCTCAGTTGTCAGTTTGGTATTTTGTAACATTCCAACATCTTAATAATGTATAGAACACATCGCCAGGTAACATCTTCTAAAAATGTGAATGTGTTACCTTTGTGTACATTATATCTGAATGCCCGGTATAACACAACTGCACTGTTCCAGTAATTGTGTAAAGAACTTTCCAAAACCTTTTGGTCTAACAACCAAATCCCAACCTTCCCGCAACATTTGGAAATGTTGTTAAAATGTTTTGTGTTAGCTGAGTAGCTATAATTTCATTCTTCCCATAAAAAGAGCATGATGGTTTTGCATTGCAAAGTTTTTTTTTCCCAAGGGAAATAGATTTTCAAAGCATTTTATATATTTATGTATAATTCCATTCTGTAATTTGTTGTCTTACTTTTTTAAAAAGCTAGAACAGATTTGGAAAAGATTCAGAGGGTCACGTTTGTGCTGTAACGCACACATAAATTCCACTTAGTTATGTGAGCAATGTGATATACTAGTAGTTTGTGTGGCTCCTATCAAAATATGTGAAAAACTGCTAAACTCTACAAGTCCTGTTTCAATGTTGGCCCACCTGCCCCTTCGAGGCATTAATCTTTGGTCATCTATCAAATGCAGACACATGCCAGCAGAATTCTGTTTACACAGCCACACTAAGAGGTAAAGCCGATTTGTAGACTACAGATGTGAAATACCTAATGCATTTTAAAATCTAAAGTGACATTCTTACTAATGATATAACATCCATCAGCACAGGTTAATTTGCTTGATTTGCTTCAAATGCTTGATAGAGGCATTCTAAGATCTGTTTGAAATCTGTCTATATAAGGACTCCAAAACAAATAACTGAGCTTTATAGAGTTCACCTATGGTATTAACAACAAGGTTAAATGCACTGTTTTGTTTTTTTCCATAAATTTTGTTTCCTGTTTTTCATTCAATCTACAGTACATACAGTTTATGTAATCAAAATGCTTATCTACATCTTTCCCCATGGGAAACTTTTTTTTTGCTGTGGTCTAGTGAATGGAAAAGCATATTGGACATTTGTTTTACATCTGCACAGTGAATCTCATGTGGTAACTCAATTAAATTAGGAAAACAATCATCTATTTTCTATCTCAGCCATTAGACATATTGGAACAAGATTTTTGTTTTTATTCAGCTGTAATTTTTGTTTTTACCTCTGCTGTGAAAAGGCCCCATAATCCATACTTATTCCAAATTTTTAAGTGATATACTGTATAATACTCTCTTTTAGGTGACACATTTGTGGCATAATTGAATTTACAGTTTAATCATTAATCTACAGTAGGAGTACGCATTTAGTTTAGAGAACACACACAAGTTATTATAAAAACCTTGATACACTTTAAAACTGTATTTGAACTTTGGAATTTGTAATTTAAGAAAGCATACTGTACATTGATAAAAGTGATACTAATGAGGAACACCATGAAAATATTAAACATTCTTAGAATAATTAAATTATTTAATTTTGGGTGTATTTTAGAATTTTTTTTAATTTAGGCTGTATGAGATACCCCAAGAACTCTCATTATTTCAAATTGCAAAAACACATTAAATACATTATTTTTCCTATTTCATTTACTAGAGTTCCTAAGCATTAGTTTCCTATTTAGATTATTTGCTTTATAGCATCTAAAATGCATTGATAATACAAAGCAAAAAAAGATATGCAGGTAACAGTCTTAACAGTGTTAGTCCTTGCAGCATGAAATTTTTCACCAAACATAAAATGTAAAAAATACTTCATGACTCTACTTATTCACATGAAAAATATCTTTCCCATTTTCTCTCATTTTTCCTGTTTTGCAATCAAACATAACATTATTTTGTGAAAACGTCTAGTGAATGCTGGCCTTACCTCAGATGTCGTAATGTGGATCATTTAAAACTAATCACTGTATCATAACCAATTACCTCATACCCTGGAAACAAACCGCCATTTGTCTCATGTAATCCATAATGTCATTACAAAAAATAATAGACAAAAGGCATTACTGCACATTTTGGGCATTCACCAATTCAAACTATTTACACTGAGCTCTGCGCCACACAATTGGAGCCTGACAAAAAGTCAACATTCTGTTGGACAATGCTGAAGACTCCAGTCCAGTGCGCATTTTCTGTTCCAAGTAGACAGGATGTTCCTCAGAAAAACACACTTTTTTTGCATTTCTAGGAGGAAATAAAAAAACCCAGTCTACTATAAAACACACCCTTTTTTACAGCTACATCTTCATATAAATGGACTTTGAAACAAGAGGCTTTCATGAACACAATAATAATAATTCTGCACATCTGTAATGCACTCTTCATCACAAAAGGATCCCAGCATGCTTTCATATAGGAGGGGATACTCTCCTTTCACCACTGAAATGCAGCCCCACCTGGGTAACTTGTTACAGCCATGAATGTGCCAACAGCCCCACTACACAGCAGGTCAGGTGGAGGAGCGAACAGCTACTTCACTAGTTCAATTAAGGGGAAACCTTAAGGAAGCCAGAATGTACAGAGGAATTTATACAGGTCACTAGACCTAGGTTTAAAGTTTCATCTAAGTGAAGGCTCCTCCTATACTAGAGCCGTCCGGCCTTCGCAATGGTGGCTTTTAATTCTTGTTTCCACCAAACACAAACCATCTATAATGGACGTGTAACATTCATAGGCTGGCACTTTGATGTCATCTATAATATAATTTGTAATGTACAATTGTAATGTACAAATACTTGTCAACAATATAGACAGTGACAGTGTTCAAGTGTTTTAAAGGAAATAAAGGCTTTGACTGTATGGGAAGCATGACAGATTGAACCTATACAGTAGGTAAATGCTACATTTTGGAACAAAAACACTGGTATCACAATCTAAATCACAACATTCAATTAATTTTAGCACATTAAATTTAATAATCTTTCATTTTAGTGAATTAATTTGAAAATGTATTATTTGGTCATTTGCGTACCATTGCAACAATAATTAATTCCAGAGATTATTATAATGAATCTGCACATGGATGTAATAAACTGTTCTGGTTAATGTACTACTGAGCTCTCTCATTAGCAAGTATTTTTTTTTTCCAAACACACTGATTGCCAAGAAACTCTACTGAAAATGGTACTGCTTTTACAAAATTAGAATGTTTAGCTTGTAATGCTTTTTAAAATACCCATACATTGTGTGCACAACCACCTTTCCATGAAGGAAGAAACATTCAGTAGCACATAATCAATGTAAATGGAGTTAGTGAAAGACTGAAACAATGTTTTCCAAGCTCGTTTGCTCCTTTCCTCAACCTCTATTAAAACAATGGGCAGCATTAGGAAACCACCCATTAACGCCAACAGGATGCCAGGAGGTCTTGTGGTCCTCTTAAAAGTGGCAAATACTGTACTGTATATGCCAACATCCACTTTCTCTCATGTCCAAACAGAAGGAGGAAGGGGTAAAGGGTTTATCTTACTTCTTTTTCAGATAAGATAAACTACTAAAAAAAGGAAGTTGGGGTACATGTGGAAAGCTGACAAAACGCAACAGAAGGCTACAATTACCAGTGTGCAGATTGGCTGTTCTGCTTAACAGTTTGACACAGTAGCATGAAAAGTCTCATACATACAGTAGTGAGGTTTTGGTTTTGCTATTTCACTCTTTGATTGAAGATCTTCATGAAACAGGACTGAACCAGAAAGAAGACTATGCACAAAGTTAGTTAAGCACAGTCGCAAAACAAGTCATTCAACTGAATGAGAACCTTTTAACCTGGACAGCATCTTTTTGTGGGAAAAATGGAAAATTGGGTGGAATTCTCCACATTTCTGGACACTAAACTCCACACAGATGTGTCCCAAAACAGAATATAACCTCTGTCCCCAGAGTAGTGGTAGCTGTCAACGTGTGAGAAATCTTCTGACGGGATCTTCTGACGGAGCCTTTTTAATAACAACATGAACACTGGAGATTTATTCCACAGATATCAAGTGAAAACTTCACAGATATGTGCTTTTCTGAGAGCAAGGTGTGCACTCAAGCAAAAAAAATAAAAAAAAGGATTTATTGCTCTCGTGCAATTTCAGCTAAAGAGGGAAGTGAGGTACAAAGAAGTTATTGTCATTGAACCATGAATTGTGTGCTTGAGAATTCACAAGGAAACATATTTATTTAATCTTGGTTTATATACAATTATAGAGGTATTTTTCACTGTACTGTATACATTAAGTATATGGATTACCTTGAGTAAAAGAACATCTCATTACTACAGCAGCTGGAAAGAAATGAAAGGTAAGGGATTTTGCTGCATGGACATATTAGTAAAATTACCAAGTATAAGCTAATATTCACCCTCAAATGCAACAATAACAGCTCTGGTATAAGAGAGGGGATAGAAACAAAACACAGGAATTCAGGAGGAAATCTCATTGGCCGCTGGCATAAAAGCAATTCCAAAATGCCCTCATCCATCACATGTAATGGTGTTTTTAGAGTCAGCTTTGAAATGAAATGTAAAACCAAAAGCGTTCACCCTTTGAAAGCACTGAATATCATACAAAGAGATCGCCAGAACGAAATAAATTTTAAAAAAACCTTCTGCTCCTTCTGGCCCCACTTTCAGCTGCAGCTTTCGGGGGCAAATTAAATGATCCGCTCATTTCAGAATGACCTGGTTCGGTGCTCCATCCTATGTGAGTCCACATGTGTTACTTGAAGAAAGACTGTGACTGTGCGTTTTGAAGTTGCTCTCTTAAGATAACGAACTCAAACTTAATCTGTTAACTTTGATGAGCCGGTCAAGCCAGAAGGACAGAATTTAGCAAGGCTATCTCCGTCTGACTTCATCAGGCCTGTGCTCAGCAGGGCAGCAAGACTAATTAAGCCAGCCAATTTTCCCACTCCATCCCATGGGAATGTAGAGGCCACTGTAGGTCTTGCCATCATCCTTAGCACTTTCAATTATCGCACACAACGTGCTGGAAAAAATATAGAAAAAGTCATACATTTGAAAGACAAATGTTTATAATTGTTTTATAAATGTTAACTCAGTCATTTCATACAGCCATATTAAATATACTGTAATTAATATACTGTACCATCCTAAGGTTCATATTATTCTCTGTGGGTATACAGTATGTATACTATATATACAGTATATACATAATATATACAGTTTAAATACTGACAGTTTTTGACAGAACAGATTCATATAGTATATGTAGGATATATAAATTCTATATGATACATGAGTGTATTGCTAATCTACCAACCGTAATTCATTTGTACTCAATATTTTTCTGAAGAATGCAAAATCTATATCATGGTGCTTTCAAGACCCGTTCACACCATCTCCATACTGAGAAATGCAAAGTAAAGGGTAGCATAGCCTGTCAACACTGTGCACCACCCATAAATCAATATCTTGTTTCCATTCTCGTCACTATTTGTCTCAAACACCAGGGTCTCAACTATTATAAAAACGAGTTTAACGGTAAATTGTAAAAACTTGCGCAGAACAGAATACGGAATACCGAGCGACAATGCTAAAGGCAAAGGATGAAATTGAACTGAGACAGGCAACTTAAAGTTTTCAAAGATGATGACTACGTCAGTTCTGAAAAGAAGTCATTTTTGGTCACAACAAATAACTTCAAGTCGGAAGGAAGACAACATTAGGACATTCTCCATAATTACTGTATGTAGCTTATTTCGTAGAGATCATTCTTGTTTTCTTTAAAATAATGTCATGATCACAGACTCTATGAGCGTTTAAAGGAAATGTAGCTAAATGCAAATAGTTGTATTCTTTTTCCCTTGATCCAACTGCTCTATTCCTGTTCACACTGTGCATGTGCACTGCTGGGGGACATGTTGCAGTCACATGTTTTGTCGAAACTGTGGAAGTACACCTTGGAGGTATAACAGTGGTTACGCCTGCCAGCATGAGAACCACATGTGTGCGTGATGTCAGGAAACAAAGAGGTTAAATGCTTAGATCTCAACCTAGCTGGAAGTTTGTGACTTGACTGGTGTTGAGTGGAGAACACTACGGCTGTTTAACCTCTGTGCCATTTCTCTTTTAGTATAAGAGCATAGACCGTTCTACTGAATATGAAGTTTTTATTTCAGTTTTATTTCAGACTCGTTAGAACCCCTGCTGGCTCTTTTAACCATTCTGGGATCAATTATTTACCAGGTTCCCATCACATCTAATTAAACCTGACTTCACTCACCAATTCTCCTAAGACAAATATGAAATACTGAAGTTGCTGAGTTAGCTATATTCCAGTCTTTTATAGGCGGTCTTTTATACTGCCAGCAACGCTTCAGTATTTCTGGAAAGATGTAACTTCAAAAGTGTAACATTTAACACATTTTTTATCAAGTGCATATTCCAATGGCAATTTTCAGAAGTCAGTCAGGAAACCATATATTAATTGCTGTCTAGCACAAGCTTTGCCAGTTTTCAAGCCTTCAATAGTTTTCAAGAGTTTTATGGATCACAGAGAAACTTTGGAGGAAGACGTTTTTCCTTTTCCTTAAGAAATCTGCAATTGAAATAAATAATTCCCACTACGTCTCAGGTATTTCGTGCACACTCAGGGAGAAGTGTTTTCTTAATTTTTTAAACTTTGTTTTCGGAAATGATCTGCCAAGAGTCACAATATAACAAGTTCAATCACATTTTTTTCAGGGTCTGAATTCCTTCAGAGAACTTGCACTCTGGGGTGCCTAGAAGTACACAAAACGTACAACATTAAAATGTGTCATCATACAGTGAAATCAGAAATGTGTTATCATACAATGGAATCAGAAATTGCTGCATGTGGAATGCTTTTTTATAAAGCATTAACCAGTTGGTCAGGCTATCATTTTATCATTTACCATATGGTGCAAATGATAAAAGACACAACATCTACCTCCTGTCGAACACAAATCACCAGAGACGACAAATTATATCTAGGGATTTTCATGGTTTTGAAACTCCACTACTTACAGCAATATTTAATGAAGCGCTAACTTGGAAAGGCATGCAGGATCACTAGGACATAAAGCTCTAAAGATGATACATTTACTAACATAAAACCGGTATACAGTATACTGTTCTTGTAGTGTATTACGTTGTAAATGAATGGAATTTGGAGGTTATAGAAAATATATTGCGGCGAATCAGTCAGCTCGGAGGGAAGAGGGGGAGAGAATGAGCAGACAGAAGGCGAGTTGCAGCAGCAAGGGGAGGAGTTTATTGCCCTTTTCGGAGAGCAATAGAACCGCGGGCAGGTGGAAGGTGAAAGAAGAGCTCGCATTGCGAGGTAACCCCTAGCATGCCACGAGTGGAGAGAGACGATTGCCTGGGGGCTCCTCCTTGTATAACCCTTCTGGAAGGAAAGGGAAACGGCTGCCAGGAGCGGAACTCCACAATATCTTAAAATGACACACAGACGGCTCCAGTTGCGATGAACGTCTTGTACTTCAGGTGTTCGACGAGTCCTGTTGTAAAAAGCCATGAGAAAATAAACAAATCTTCGAGAACTCAGCTTTGCATGTCCCCTGACACAGGAGAAGTCCTCGGCTTTCAACTGGCTTCCTGCTCCATGGGCAAATTAAAACTGGCCAAGAAATCAGCATACCACACACAAAGAAAATGTTGCAAATGGAAACCTCCAGATCGCTAGTTCAAACTATTTGATTACAAAAGTGAATAATGTGTTTTTATTTGAATACCACATTGTTATGTCTGAAAAAGTGAATGACATTTCTGTGTTTGTTTTTGTATATTCAGATGTACTCAAGCGAGTACAGTTCAACACAGCCACCAACACAATCTGTTGGCGTCATTATGTAAATGAGGAGCACTTGATTGAACACCAGCAGTGCTTGAATTAACACAATATGGAACAATGTAACAGCATAAGAGAACTGCTCAGAAAAAGGAATTCAGGCATAGAACTGTGGAAGCAACAGCTCTGATGCTGAAAATATTCAGAATGCCAGTTATGTGCTGCAAAACAACAAGCAAATTAACAAATAAGCGCACCAGTGTATGAGTGCCTCTTCCATTTCATAAGATAGTATTTGCAACACAGCAAAATAATATGAAAAAAATACAAATTACAGCTGTATTTGGGCACCAGCTGGATTACTTTCTTGGGTAGATAACTCTGGTACCTATTGTTCCCAAAACATGAACTACTTACAGTAAGTGCACAACTTAATATTTCCAAATTTTTCAAAATATTTTTGTTTGAAGTGGACAAGCATGCCAATGATAGAGCATTTCCATGACTAAACGTCTCTTTATACTCCACACTAGAGTTGTTTCTCTGCTTTTTAAAACACAACCACTGAATTTTAACAAAACTATTCTCTCTACTCACTAATCTCTGAAGTGTACACAGATGTATGGCTGATAAAAGCATTAAAAACACAAAATACAGATTGTACAATGACAGGGAAATCTAGTTTTTTTAAATCCCAGAGTTTGTTATGTAGGTAAAATACAAACTTTTAATCATTAAAAAAAGTTTACTAGAGGGTACAGGAAACTTTGGAATAATGGGTTAAGAACTGAAGGAAAACCAGACTTAAGCAACATGTAGCACAATATAACAGTCCTCAAAATCAGAAGTTAACATCAGATGCTGTGGATTCGGCAACATCAAAGAGGCAAATGCAAAAATGAGATATTCACATGCTCAAGGCAAATGTATTCTCCAGACATTCATTCAGTTCCTTCATCATATGTTATTCATTCATAGGAAACATACCAGGAGGCATTAATACTCAGAAAAGCACTATAACCTAAGAGTTTCACACATAGGGACGCTAGCATAAGTGAAACCCAGTACTGACCTCTTGTCAACACATCTTTGGACATCAGCTAACTAAGAAGTGCTCTGCACCAGGATGTTAAAAAGTGCAACCAGAGACCTACTGTAAATATGTAAGGTTTAATTTGTAGTCCCACAAGTGCGCAACTCTTTATAACTTTTAAGATATCTGATGTAAAGTCACGTAGACAGCAGCATCAGCATGTGTAGGCTGCAAATGAACATTGTGAAGAAGAAGGACACCTGAAGAAGGCTCCACAGCCAAGATGTTCTGTCCCTTTTCAGCATGGGATAAACCTTTACCTGTTCCGGAGGTAAAACCACGTTCTGCAGGGCCAGGGAGGTAATATTAACTGGGAGAGCAGAGTATCTTTTCCTGATGTAACTGCTGGAAGCCGGCTAGTCACTGGAGTTGTTTTACTTTTAGAAGCCTGGAGGGCCATGACCAGTTCCAGCTTATCCTACTCCAATGTTTGGGAGAAACCGGATCAAAGCCTGCCAGTGATGTGACACTGAGTCAAACTGTCAACATCTGGCCTACAGAGCTCCAACTATACACTGAGTGAATGCCTTCAATGGCCGAAAGACTCTAAAATCCCAGCTTCAACTGTTACAAATAATTTTCTACCTTCAGTGCTCCAGATAAAACCTTCTGCTTTTGCAGTATTCTTCTAAGGAGCAGACTAATTCCATGCCCAATAATTAAACCCCCAAAAATATTTATGCTTTAGCCATTTAGTGGACTCATTCAGGGTAAGTATTCTTCATTAAATGTTTATTTCAATAAAGAAACCATTACTGTAGCACAATCGGCTTTTAATTATTTACAAGGCCCTTGTCATGTCAATGCCTGCTTCCAGAATCTAACCTATCAGTTATTTAGAGCTGCAAGCCCCAACCTGAACTCTTGCAGTGTTTATGCAATGTACTGTACTGAATGTCACCACCTCTGATCCTCTATTTGACCAACAGAGTGCCTGTTTTTAGTCAAAACAAAAACAAGAAATGCAATTGCGTGGTCACTCAGATGAAAAGGAAAAGGTGGGTCTACCTGTCAAGGGAACTCAATTTGCAAAGCTGATGCATAGGAGTTTATTCTGGATCAGGGCCAGAATGCATACAGAAAGACACGGAATTCCTCTACTTATCTTGTTGTTAACAGGATCGCAAACAAGAAGGAATGCAGTATGTAATTGAACCTATGAATACCTTCATTCTGCTAAAATAAATCAAGCCTTTAATAAAAATGTTAGGGAAACATTTTTAAATTATTATTATGGTGTCATACAGCTTTTATGAAGATTACAAGGGGACATAAGAGGAATTCAAAATCCTCAAACAAATTGACCAAGTAAACCTAGTGCTTTTCTTCCGAATGATCAGCAAAGCATGAACCAGAGCGTGGTAGTGCTTTATATCTAAGAACAGGAGGCACTTCTTTTTCCAAAGGGTTATGGGAATATGAAATTAGCAACCCATCCATGTTGTTGAAACCAAACGCTTTTAAGTAATTGAAATTATCTTTCAAAAAAGGCTGAATGAGATCCTTGAACCACAAAATTGGCTGGATGGTCCAGATGACCTCCTTTAGTTTGTAAGCGTTCTTATGTTCTTATTTTTAAGATAGAAAAAAGTTGCATTTATAGGAAATTAAATATATCGGTTAACCCAGAGGCCTAAATAAGTAAGGTTTAATTTTTAATCCACAAGTGGATCGCTTGAAAAAATGTGGTTCAATGTACTTGATGAACAGTGATCTTTTGCATGTTAAACAAATTTGAAAAGCATCACATTTTATATATATCGCCAACAGTGGTCTTGGAAGAGAATTATCACAACTGAGATAGAGAAATGAAGGTACTGTATGAATACACGGGGGAGTCACTTCCTTCAAACTTATTCTGATGTGCCCTCCAGATATAATTAGTATATAGTTCTGTAAGTAATTAAATCTGTACTCTCAACAGGTTACTTTATAGTAGTTTTGAAGCAATTTTACAGTATGTTAAGGCACTAATGGTTGTCAGTTCTGTTTGTGTGATGTATTTCTTACAAACATAACTTTAACAAATCTAAACAGCTGTACTATTCAAAGATTCAGTAGTGGGAATAAACAATATGCTGTGTGAACTGTCATCTTTTGTGATTTCTGTCACCTTTCTGATTTATCTCTGCTAACATATTTTACTAATTAAGAATGGAAGTATTGTGAAGGATACATGGCTTTTCCTCTTGCAGAAATGACTTTTACAAACCTGAAAACTCACAGTCACAAAGCAGATGTGAACAGCAGGAGCAGAGAGGAGCACCATATTCCATTTGTTTTCATGTCACAAATTACTACCAGTTTAATTTTACAAACATATCTTATTTCCCATTAACAGGAACTGTTCACAACCTCAATGACAAAACCATTTACTTTTCTGACCTTGAATTCCTACTCTAAAACTAACATATCTTTCTCTGCTTTAAATACAGTGCAATGGATATATTCTGTGTTTAATATGAGCTAATCCTCTCACCTCTAGGGGTCGTTAAATGGAAAATGTTTTTGCAACTGGGGAATCATTTACTAAATTTTTGTTATGGATCACATACTGTATGCAGTCCATGCTATACCAGAAATTAGCTTCTGATGAACGACAGATTTGTACAAGAAGTAGCATTAAACTCAAGTCTTTCATTCTGAACAGACTGCATGGTGCAATTGCACACTGTTTTCAGGGAAGTAGCGTTTGTTGGAATTGGCATTCACAACAACCAATTACATTAAAGTCCTTGGAAAAAGACATTTTCAAAAGAAAAAAAACATCATTTTAGGAGAGCCGGCAAGAAATAATAGCAGACAATAAGAAAAGAGAAAAGCAATCAGACAAGCCGAGAGAATAATATGATGATTCAGTGAACTCACCTCCCTGCGATGCTGGATGTGAATCAACAGAATTGTTTCTCCTCTCTCGCTCAGGTTGGTAGTTGTAAAGTGTTTGAGATTGCTTTTTAGAAATCAGGGCTTCAACCGCTTTCATAATTTGAGGAGGCTGGGTTGTTGGACTAAATTTAATGGTAGGTAACACAGCCTGCCCATGTTTCCCAAGAGGGTCTTCCTGCACCAGAAAGTTCTCTTCAGTTGTGCTGGAGTGGCTGTTGCTTTCTACTGCAGGAACAGTTTCTGTAGTCTGCAGTTCATGATCAATAACATACGTCACCTCCTTTCTGTCAGTCCCGCCTTCCGTAACGTCTTTTAACGTCACAACCTGTTCATCTTCTTCATGTTCTTCTTCAGCCATGTGAGGTGTAACATAGTCTTCAGCTCCTTTCCCAGAAATTCCTTCCATGCTCTTTCTCACATCCTGGAAGACCTGAGATGTAGGACCTACAAGAGGATCTTCTGTAATCTCTTCATTTTTAGTTTCTTCTTCCTGAGTTCTGATTTTTTGCCTTAGTTCTTGTTTCAAATCCTCGTTAAACATTTCATGAGCAGTAGGTTTATCAGAGTAGGACACCAAAGTAACTGCAGGCTTTGTGGGTACAGCCAGATCAAATAGGCTTGATTTTGCAGAATCGGTAGGTGTATAGTCATAATCCTCGTCTTCATCTTTGATGTCTGTCTTGAAAAGCGGAAGTTTTTCACTTTGGGGCAGGTGAGATATTTGGGACAACCGATCTTCAGACCCTGCCCGTTCGTAGTTTGAAAGTTCATCGTTATTTTTTTCTGACGTGTTTTCTTCATGGGCTGTGGGAAACAGAGGAGGTGTCTGAAAGGTTCCTAAATCACAGTCTGGGACAGGATAACACATGAGCTCTCCTCCAGCATGTGGACAGTGGCAGACTTTACATGGGTCCATTTGGAAAGTGTGACCAGCATCATACTTATGGCCATCATGTACACAGCCAAATCTCTCACACTGCAAGCATCCATCTGATGGTTCAGAAAACTCAATACAATGTGGAGGAACCTCAGGACAAGGAATAAAGTGACAACTTATTTTTCCACCTCCTTTTGGACAAGAGCATTCGGTGCTTCCAAAATCAACAAAGTAGGATTCTCCTTCGGGAACTTTACCATTCCTGAAGCCGGCATTTATGCAATCATAATACTGATAACCCTCACACGTGCAGCCTTTCTGCAAACAGGACGCACAGCAAGCACCTCTTTCCAAAACTTCTTCAATGCAATGTTCCAGTAATGGGCAATCCACACCAGTACAGTCCTTCTGGCACAGGGCACCACTGATACATAGCACAAGTACAGTCATAAAAAGGATTGATTTCCTCAGTTTGTATTTAGCCATTTTGCTTTCAGCTCCAAAAGTGAGGTAAACCTTATTGATAAAAAAATCAGTAAAGATTTCCACAATCTGTTTTTGTCTTTCAAGGGACTGTAGCATCAGTGTTTAGTTTTCTTGCATTAATTGCCTCCACTTTGCAGAACCTACAATAGTGAAAGAACAGTCTGTTAAAGACCATACACAACAGATTTCCTGTCATGCACATTCAGCAAGCCCAGCTTTCAGAGTTCAAGCCAACATCTGGATACATAGTTGAGTTTTTCATCTTAAGGCCATCCCAGTTTCATAACCACAAGGTTACTCAGAGTTATGAACACATTTTCCCAACAACCATGAAACGCAGTGTGATAAATTTAATAAATGCCATGTAAAATCCAGTTTAACTTTTTATGAAGGAAAAAATAGATTTGCATTGCTTTCAGTGGAGATTTCACTCTGAAGTTCTTAAAATGAACAGTGAGTGTAATAGTTACTTCTTTCAACTTAATACCCTCTTCGGATTTGTTGGCATCTGCTAATACCCTTAAGATTCTTATCCCATAAGCAGAACTGTCACCAAGAAAAACTAAAGATCAGTGGCTTCTGGATTACACTGATTTGTAGACTGGAAAGCTAAAGGACCAGTGAAGAGACATTTTCACTTCCATGATCTGTGACTTGATCCTATTAAAGCAGAAAATTAGACATAAATAAATCCATAAATAAATCTTCTCCTGAATAAATCCAGGAGAAGAAATTAAAGGAACATTCATTTTTCAAAAAAGGTTTGGAAGAAGAACATGGCATGTGGCTTTTTATTCAAACTCACTTTTATCAGTTTTATTCTCATGTGTATGAACGTATTTTATGACATAGATAGCTAGGAACCAGAATTAATATGGGACAATATTAATGTAATAAATATTGCATGTAGTTTCTGTTATATTTTAGGCTGGTGGAATTTTGAATTATTTTCATCTACAGCAGCAGTTTCATGAATAAGACATATTTCCAGGTGATAGCTGAGAAATGTCTTAGAGCAAAAATTCTATTCTGGTATTTTTGTATGACTGCAAATGATAGATTTATAAAAGATATCCACTTGATAATCTTTTAAAAACTTTCACAAGAGACAGAAGGGGATATAAACACAAAGAAAAAACAAGTCAATAAGTTAATAATTATTACAATGAGTAGAAAAAGAAAATAAATATTTCATTGATATATTATAAACAGTAATATAACAGCTCAAGCACAGGGTTACAGAGACCATTATAATCTAATGCAAAAGTATAACAGTACTTTAAAATGTACAAAAGAAGGTAAATAATTTACTACACTACTCCAAATAAAGAAATCTGAGATA
This sequence comes from Lepisosteus platostomus, assembly GCF_059453375.1. Lineage (NCBI taxonomy): Eukaryota > Metazoa > Chordata > Actinopteri > Semionotiformes > Lepisosteidae > Lepisosteus > Lepisosteus platostomus. Next base: position 64,228,047 of record NC_142616.1, on the reverse strand, counting down.
CATAAAACTACAACATGTTTAAGCAGAAAATTAACTTGAAACTAGATGGTCAGGTATTTCACTGCTGTACGACTGTTTCCATCAATGTACTGTATAGATTCCTTTTTTATACAGAATGTACAAAAGCTGAAGATACTGAATTCTTTGGCACATCCCAATGGGAAAGGCAACATTTGTTTTGGAAGGACTGTGATTCTGAAAGCCCAAAACCAAAAATTCATGGTACATGCTTGAAATGATTCTCTCCACTTCCAAGGCATTCTTAAGATTCAGTTTTCACAAAGACATGGTAAGGAAACTGTTGATCAAAGGAAAGGGGAAAAAAACATCCAATCTCCCTGTAGGTGGACTGCAGTTACTCCTCCTGTTCTGAGATTGCTCTGTTTACTCTGTGTTCATACTCTGCATGAGCTAATGTGTCTACATTTCACAGATTATAAATACTTCACAACTGCTGCCAGCTGTGTGAAATAGACAAAACCCAGTGACTTTAAACAATTCAAATTTTACTTTGCACAACATGCATTTAACTATATACTGTATACTGTATTTGCCTGCTGCTGGGGAGAATTAGAACTCTTTAAAAATAATTTCGTATTACCTTCTGTATTGTATTGTCTTCAAACAACACTAAATTAGTCAAAGGAACAGTTTAGTATTTACGTTTAAATTTGATCATACTTCCAATTTGCTTTCAAAGAGCCTCCTAGGCTCATAATATCATGTAGATCTGACTGTAGGAAAGAACATTAAGTACACGCTTCATCAACAATAATAATCTGCAAAATGAGGCAAGGTTGAAATAATGAACTACTGATACAGTACCTCATCTGAATCAGTTGTGAAGCACGAACCGAATTAAAAGGAAACTGAAGGGAAGTGCATTTAAAAATGAGAACAGGAGGAACTTCTTTCTTTTTCAAAACAAAAGGTTCTGGGAGTCTGGCAAACATTGCCGAGCGCTGTTGTCAAAGCTGATATCACAACGTCTTTCAAGAAGTTGCAAGACAGGATGAGATCCTCTGATCAGTTTCCTACCAGCGAGCAAACAAACTACATGGGCAAAATCACATGCCCCCCATTCATGTGTGCTTATAATATGCACGTTCAATCACCTCCTAGCTTTCTTGGCTTACGGTTATCTTAGACTCTGCTTGGAATCTCTAAATGTTGCTTTGCAAAAGAAATCAACTCTTCCTCATTGGGAAGTAAATGTAAGGCTTGTTTGAGCTACAATGGAAGCATGCATTATACAGTACGTGTGTTGTTTCAGTGTAAAGAACAATAAACATCACACAGTTCCCATGGGAAAAAGAAGTCCTGGGCATTTCACAGAAGCAGCCTTGTACTAAATTTTATCATAGAAAGGGGGGAAAAGATAAAGGCGCAGGTTCATGCAGAGTCTGGACAATTCTATTACAGTTGTGGTTCTTGGAAACACATCTACTGTATTACATTATTTATAAACAAATATCTGCCTTATCTCCAAAATCAATTCCAAATATGCTGTAAATGCTGCCTACTTGTTACTGAATCTGCTAATCTCTATATTCTCACTGGGAAACTAACCCAAAACACATCCGCCTATTTATTTTACAATTGCTTAGAAAAATACACAGTCTGCTAATAATCCATGAGCTCTGTCATGCTCAAAAGGGACTAAATGATCTGCCAAAATGATGAATGGTGAAGCCCCCATAGCAAAAGGCCATAACAAATTTGAAGGTCTTTATTTTAGAAATCCTCACAGAACTCCAATATTTTTTAACAAGAGTATAGTTATTAAAACAATACCTATTTACACATTAAACTGTCGCCGCACTGTTTTATTTTTGGACCTCATGAGATCCAAGAGTCTAATGATTCGTCAACATTCATGCAAACGTATGAATATGAGGGATGTGTAAGTCTGGAACAAACTACCCAGCCATGGTGTTGACGCAGATACCCTGGTTTCCTTCAATGAAAGATTGGATGAGATCCTTGGATCAATTAACTAATAACTAATAAACTGGCTAGATAGGAGAAGCAGCCTCCTCTTATTTGTAACCTTTTCTATGTTCTTAAGAAGAGATTTTACAGTATGTGAGATCAAGCTGCATTACAAGATTGTAATTGTAACTCCCTGCCATAGGCCAAGCAATGGATATCTCCCAGCTCTGCAAGATCAGGTGTATATGCTGTTGTACCTATGAGCAAGGTACCCTCCCTAGTTCCTGGATTGTTCCAATCCATTCATCCACCATAGATGATGTAGTCTTAAGAAGAACTACCTTAAAAGCATAAGAAAGGTTACCAACCACAGGAAGCTAGTCTGTCCATCTAGCATGTTTGGCTGCTAGCATCTAATTAGGAATTGACAAACTCTGAATGATCTATCTCCTCAGCTGCACATCCCAAATATAATTTCAGATTATGAGGAATATATTTCACTAGCGGCTAATTGATTTTCTTTACGGCAATCTATTCAGAAAAATGAATCTGTCCTCTCATTCCAAGTACCATTAGAATGACAGGACAGATTGGTAAAGACAGGGCATATATCAGTCAAATATTAGTTATCCCATATTCTTTAAAAATCATGTCTAAAAGGATACTGTGACACTTCCCCCTCAGAGAAGCAATAATGTGTGACATATGGTAACAGACTTTGACCTGTTGAACTTTGTAAGTGCGAACATGTTCCTTGAAAAGCACACATGGAAGGTTGAATTACAGCATTCTTTTTTTTCTGAGCTGGCATTTTTTCTTTTGTTTGGACTGCTTAAGATTTTTCCTCCTTTTCACCATCATGATCCTGTGAAAAGTAGAGATTAATGAAATGTGGTTTCTGATTCCAACACACAGAACTTGCTCAATGTGCCAAAAACAATACCAATGAATGACACTAGACTGAGGTATTTGATCATATCAGCCTGCTTTGATTGAAATAATGAGTACCACTCAGACAGTGCCAGCTGGTTCATACAAGTGTTATTGTATCACACTGTATCAAGACTTGCTTCTCAAGTAAATCTGGAGTATTTACAGTAAACCTTAAATTCTTTAGATTGTGAAAATGATAATTGTTTATGTCGATAATCAGACTTACCATCAGCTCAAAAAGCTCAAATAAATTTGAAATCAAAGCTCGTTCATTATGTTTTCATACTCCTAACCTGATGTGAACCATTCCCTGTAAAATAAGCATTTACTGCCAGTGTCTGCAAAACATTAATTCACCACGAATCTTAGCCACCACTCACTAGGATGAAAGAGCACTGAGAAATCCTTTGGAGGGGTGTCACAAATGCAGAAAAGGAGGGTAAGAATTATAATCACTGCACTTTATTCTTGCTATGTGGCTCTGTTTGCACTGGAAGTAATTTAAAACAAAATAAACATGTTTTATGTATTGCTCCTCCATTTTTGCATATGAGGTTAAAATCTCATTTAAACAGACTATTTCTCAGAATATTACAGTACCGATTTCTCCTCAGAATCTAGCGTCTTTACCTAGTAGCATCCATTAATCTTTTTTCTTCATCTTACGATAATTATAGCCAGCACTGTGCATTAATTTAACATATTAAAACTAATTAGGGTTTTTTCATTTAAAATATTTTATACTAATGAATTGCCACAATTTCATATGCAAAGGTTAACCTTTTTCTCTGCAGCTGCATCTGATCTGCCAGACAGGAGCAAACATTTTATCCCAAAAGCAATTTCTGTCAAAATACCATCTGTTAACCAGGGAATGCCACAGAAGAGCCTGCAACTACTTTTATTTCCATAAATTAGCACAAGCATTCTGACAGTTTTTCCTAAAAAAAAGACATCTCAATGAAGAGTTTCACATGAACAAATGAATAACTTACACAGAATCAAAAGAAAACAGCCACTGAAAAAGTTAAGTTTTAAATGACCAGAAATATACCCTGACAATCAAGTCACTTTGTATTTGCACCCTCTACTTTAACAGCTTTTAATTTTACTTATATCCCCAAACGTACATACTAAACATTACATTTACTCATAATATACAAATATACAGTATATGAAAGACAAGGAAAAACAAAACAGAAAATGAGCAAGGATGGACACTAGTTACATTTAATATTCTAATTGAAAGAGCAGACCTTAAGTCCAGACTGTTATAGGACCAGTTAGGGTTCACCTATGAATAATATTAAATTTATAGCCCATACTTTCACTGTGAGTCACTATTTAAACAGTGAAACGTTTCTCTATTGGAAGTCTACTATCACCATCTGGATTTTGGCTCCATGAATACCACATTAAACATCCGTGTGCCCCCTATATAGGATACCTTGAAATAATGAAGGCTTCTGAGAACAAGAATTGAGAAAAATGGCATAATATTCAGTGCCTTTTCATGTGGTGACTACTGTATATGTTCCAAGTTTTTGGAACAAAAGGGACATACAGAACAGAACTAATGATGTCACAGAGAGACTTAAACATCTGGAAAAGCAACTGATGGAGAAAAGACTATACTTTCATTTTGACATGCAATATTTCCCTCAATGAATACCTGTCACGTTATTGTGACTCCACTGCAGAAAGAACAACCTACAGTACTCACACATGTCGCTGATCTAAAAATGTAAAGCTTCATTTAGGTCTCGATGGGATATGTGTTATTTTTCTGATGGAGTACTTTCAAGAACTAATTTGTATAGAGATGAAAACTAAGTATAACAACCTGTAACTTCCAATTTCAAGAAAATAAGTAACAGTGTTTTGATCAATTTAGCAATTTGCACACTAATATTTTTCACAAACCTTTAACCCAAAAAAACACTCTGAAAAAAGTAGCAACATCATCTCATTTCTTCTCTCAGCTGTTCAATGTAAACTCCAAAAAGTTAATAACCTTGAAAAGCAAAGATAGTTTGTCTTGATATCTCATCAGAAGTTTGTAGAGCAGAAAATCTAAATAAAAGTTTGCCCGACACAATAAATAAGCTTCTTTAAATGTATTTGTTGTTGTGTCTGATCAAACTGACTCTTTGAAGGACCCAACATCACACATACTGATGTCTGTAAACAGTATGTGTATACGTTTATACACTTTATAGAGTTTTAACTAAAAATGTGTCACATGCAGTTCATGAGACAATGCATCAGCTACACATAGAGTAAAACATCCATCCAGTGCAACTGCAAATGTTAAAACTCACATCCTGATGCCCTGAGGTCTGTGAACTGGTAGAAATCCCTTCTGCTTATGTAAGTAAATCAGATGGCAGTGTAGATAAGAAGATGAAAATCAGGTCGTCTTCCAGCATGGAAATGCCAGCTTAACACATACAAATGAAAACAGTTGTGGTCCAGTAGATGTCTTTTCTAGGGGCCTATTGCCTATTCAAGTTAAATCTGTCCATAAAAAAGGCCAGGCCTCAAAGTGTAATCTGAGCAGGATAGTGCCATACGTGCAGTATTGTGGATATACTGTTTGCCCCTTTTATTTCTTACAGAAATGGTTTAGTGTTACAAAGGTTAGTTGGTTATCTGTCCAGTGGGAGCCTAGCTGAATTGAGAACAGCCCTTAGCCTGATTTACTCTCAGGATGTTATACCATATTTCCTATATATACATTATATCTTCTTTTGTATTTTTTTCTTTTTACAACATTCAGAACGCTCCCAGATACTAACTGTAAGTATGTTGTACTTTCTTTCCTACAAAATTGTACAGCTCTGGGTTTTGCTAGCACAATAACTACAAGGGCACAATTACATTGGAAGAATACATATAAAATCTGCATTGGACACTTGAAATAAACCAATCAAAAGGACAGCAATTCAGAACTAACTACTGAGTCTTCATTAACCTTCATGCATTGCTGCTTAAGGAATCTGATCACACCATGCCAAACACTGGAATCTGTGACACACTAAATCTGCCATACCTTAATCCACTGAACTTCCTCCCTCAAGTCACAGTTTAAATTTTAAATCCAGCAAAACATATTTAAGCTATATGATCAAAGTTCAGAAGTGTGATTTCAGAAGAAACGTCATATAATCCTCTGTGATTTAAAAGATCAAGATACAAATCTGTCTGCAATTGCCCCTGAGGGTCTTATTTTCTCCATCATTTTCCAAAGCAGACTACTTTTTCTGTGATGTAATTCTTAGTGATTCAGAAATAAAAATATGCTCCCTAAAATACCTCACCTTCAAGTTTTTAAAAATACAGTTAAGAAAAAACTGTGCTCAAAACCAGTTTATTTTTTTAAAGAAAATAACTGTTCAAAATCAGATTAAAAAAAATATAGGAATCGTGTTAGGATTGTGCAAGGAACATCTAAAACTGTTCTAAATGTCTTGGAGTTTCTTCTCTTACATCGCTGAGAAAGTTAGTGAAAATGCACTTCCAAGTTGCAAGCACTGTTGGGTATCTACTGAGACAATGAAGTGTAACATTTGTGCTTTTTGTAATAAGTGAACGGTTGTTTTAAGTGTTCGATAAACCCCGGTATCTAATACAGATAATAGGAACCCCCGAGACTCATGGAAAAAACACGCCTATTAATGATAATTAATGACGTGGTTATATGCGCTTCATATGCCCTTATAAATCATGAGTTTCCATCACTGGAAAACAAATGAAGAGAGAAAATGATTCCAATAACATATAACATTTCTCAATATTTCGTTTACATTGCACTTATTTCTCTTTAAGAGTAATACCGCAATAAAAGGTCAACATCTGTCAAAACCCTGAGTTCTTGGTCGCAATCCGTTTTAAGGCGTCAAGAACGTTCACTTTTTAATCGCGCCAGACAAAAAGTTAGCTCAGACCTTGACGTTAAAAAACGTGAAAACTGCTTTAATAAAGACACAGGGGCCACATGATTCTAGGTCTCGTTCTCCAAGGGTTCCAACAAGTTAGTACTGTACAGTAAATTAGGAGATCTTTAACATCAATATTGAAAACAGACTCGGTCGTGACTTTCTGGCTTGCAGCTCGCTCTGGTCTCCATCTGTTCATTCTTGAATAATATAACACTTTTTTAACTAGACCCCCTGAACAAGCGGGGAAATCTTTGAAACTAATTTGCAAGTACCCACTTTACCACTGAACCTTTATTTCGCCATAAAACCCGCCTACATAATTGCCCTGTGCACACCATAAGACATAACCATCACTTGGGATTTTCACCCAATTCGTGGTTTCTTCTATTTTATAACGCTGGCTTTCTATGACACGGAAACCATAGGAACGTTTCTCTTTCAGCGTTTATGTTATTAACTGTGTATTAAAATGATCACACGGCAAAGACACAATGCTAGGTTTAAAAACTGTTATTCAAAGACGTTCTGGGGGAATCCTTCAATATCGACTGTGCAGCAGCTTGAAGCGTCAAAACGCATTTGCATTTAATTAGATGAAGTTTGCTACAAGTTTAAATCCGACCGCCCAGCATAGTGTGACTTGTGATTACGCCCAATACTTGTGATTTTGTTTTAATACTTTCTGTGTTAGATAGAGAATATATAATATGCACAGGATATAAAATGATTAGACAATGCATGTACTGTAGAATCCTATCCTTAACTATCACTGATTATTTATAAAAGATGCGTCACTATCTTTCATAATGTTTTGCATCAACGTGTTCTAAAACAAACTTCAAGAATTCGCTTGGTCCTTACCTACAGGTAATAGTCAACAGTTTCTTCAATGGAGTGGAGAAAGTCCCCCAAAAAACAGAGGCTGGTAGTCTGACTTTGTCATTCCGCTGCGCCTGGTCTGCAGCGCTGAGGGGATGCCTCAAACTCTTTAGAGAGGGGAGGGACAAAAGTTTCTTAGACCTCTCTCCTAACTGCACTTATTGCACTTACTGACGCGATCGCCTTAAAACACTCCTGCTTCCCATTAATCTTTTTTTTTTCGGGGCAGTTACCTGCTGCCCTTGTAATCAAAATCTATTCCCCTGAAATTACGTTTTCTTGGGCTATAATCCGGTTGAAAATGAGCTCCTCAACAACACGCTTCCGAATTATAGACTCCGGATGCATATTAGTTTGAACTACATAGTAGGTAAATAACAGTATAGGTTATATACTGCATCCATTCGTTTTCAATCCGCTTATTCTGAGGGTCGCAGCAAATATACAGCCTACTGTATATATACTGCACTTCAGAGACTAGCTTCCTTATCCTTTTCTTTTGTCTTTCTTTTTTCTTTTCTTTATTTTTTTCTGATTTATGTTTCGTCATTTTAATCTTCATTACCTTAACTTGTGTTCAATAATTGGTCATGTATTGTGTAGCAAAAGAAAGAAATAAAAAAAAAACCTTTGACAAAATAAAAAAATACCTTTTTTCTTATTTCAACGGGGAAACAGAAATGTGATTAACGCGTTTAAAATGAATATTTCTGTACGTTTATTGACTGACAGAGATCACTAAATCGAATTAAATTATATTATTTATAAAACAGTGAGCATCCTCTTCCACTGCATCATATTTTAATTAAATCATCTCTGAAACGCAGATTTTAATTACTAATTCTAATGACTAAATAATTAAAATGCTTACATCAGATTAAATAAAAACTCCTTTTTACAGCATTCTTCACACAAAACTGGGATCCAAAGCTCTCTCGGTCTAAAACAGGTGTTTCTTTTTTAGTCCACAACATAACATATGCATAGTATTAGTAACATGAATATCTGGAGCAAAGTACATATTTCTCATACCAGAAATGGACAAAAGGAGCACATACAAGGGTAACTCAACAGAACTTCAAAGTGCAATGACACACAGGAACAGCAGCTGATGTACTGCAGTCACCTCCACATCTCTCACAACTTACACACTGTAATTCTCCAAAAACTGTTGCAAAATGACACTTCACTCTTAAGAGGAGAAATAGAAAGGTTAATACAGACATACACCAGTAATATCAGTCAAAAAATGATTAAATGCTTTAGACTTAATGATACTGTACACCTTGAAAATGAGATCATATGTTGATTGTGCAAAATCCAACACATTCCTTAGCTCCAGACACTGAAAACAAACATCTTAATTACTTAAAGATAAAAGCTCCTTTTGGGAATTATTTGAAAGGGCAAGCTGAATTATCTGAGATACATTCAATTCACCTCACGTACTTCACATTGCATGCTAATTATTTTTGTAAACCGATGAAGAAATTATTCATTAAAAATGTCCCCGTTTTTAAAAAATTGTGTTTAACTGCATCGCAGGAGGGTAAAAACATAATGGTAGAAATCACAAAAGTGCTGACTGTTTTGTAAAAGACAAGTCAATATAATGTACTGGCACCTTTTTTTTAAATGTTCGTGATGAAAGTGTAGCAACAACGTGATAAGAATTTGACATCTACTGTATGTTGAATTTAACTTCAGCTTTTCTACGCAATTTGACCAGGTTGCCTTGGTTCAGCTATTAACTTGGTTAAACTATATGAAACCTACTAAGGAGCAGAGCTACCATATTGCTGGATTTTTTAAATATAATAAACACGAAATAAGCAGCAGCTATACCATCTTGAAGTCTGGTATACAGTAAAAACATGGATGGAACTCTTCAAAGAAAAATCAAGTTCTTCTAGCAGTAGTGCAAATGGGCTTTTCCACTATACAGTACTTCACTCTTGCGAATACAATCCACACCAGTCCCCAGGGGAGATTGTGCTGAGGCACTTTCACCTGAAACCCGCAAAACCAGTGTTGCTCCTGGTCCTGGGCACAGTCCATCAGGTATTTTAGGTAACTTCGAATTTCCAATGAATAAAGATGTGAAAGCAGTGTAACTACAGATGAATAACTCAACAGTTACAATACAGCCATTAAGAGTTCAGTGTGGAATGAAAACAGGAAGACACTGTGGCCTTCCAGGACCAGGAGTGAACATCAGTGTGTTGAACCAAAGTTTTGTCCTCACAGTAAACACTAAAGATCTCACAGTACTTTTTGCAACATGAATTTAACACCAGTATCCTGTCCAAATCCACCACAAATGATAAAAATCTGTTCTTCGGGCCCTATCACCATTACTAAGGATATAGGTAATGGAAAAACATTAGTTCCTACTTTGGTCAGTCCTTTAGTTTCAAAGACATGTGGAATCCTTTGTTAAGATGAAAAACACCAGTACAGAACATGTACTGTAAGCTGTTGTTTGTTATTTTCTGCAATGAATTAGGTTCTCCAGCTCCAGCTGACAGCAGTCTCTTGTGATTTGCAAATAAAGTGCATTTTCATTTGTGCTTTTCAGCATTTCAAACTCAAATCTATTGCCAGTCCTCGGTCATTATTAGCGCAGCTTTACGATGAAAACATCTCGGCGTATTTGCCCTTTTAAAGATATGCCAGGTCCATCATGCCCTGCTGATGCATTCCAGGCATCCACAATAATTGGGAAGTAACAGGCTTTTGACAAAGAAAACTGCTGCCAAATACAAAAACACACTGACCTGGAAGCTCAGATTGATTATTTCTCTTGCCATCCCATACCTTAACTTCACAGCACTTTGGATGTGGTATCTAAGTATCTGTGATTTAAGGCAGACATCTCCTGGCAAGAAAAGAGAGAGCATCATTTCTATTACAGAGGTTAGTGCTTTAGAGTAAGATTTGCCATGACCTAAGTTCCAGAAGTTTGGCACCAGAAAAGCGAGGAAACAGCTTTCCTAGCAAAGAACTGAATTGGGTAAGGCTGAATCATCTGCTTGCGCCTTTCCTTTAGCATCGGTGCTGCTATCCAACTGTTATGTTTGTGCTCATCTGCATTTTACATATCTGTTCAGTGATGGAAATATCTACATTCTACCAAGAGGTTGTATGCTAAGTATTCTAGCGCTATGATTGCCCAGAAATTGAATATTATTTGAAGTTGGATTGTTCTTATTCTAAAAGGAGTGGTATCCTTGCACTCTGCTAAAAGAAATTACACTTTTTTGTTATAGGAAGTTGGATATAAGCTATTTCCTCCTTTAGATTTATACAATAAAGAAGCATCTTTAAAAAAAGGTCAATTTCTGCATGTATAAAGAACTCTGAACTCTCTCACTCTTTTCAGTGCGAGGTATATTCAGATTTATGTGGTCCATTATATTACACAATGGGATGGATCCATCTGGCTCTATGCAATAGAGTGTATCTTTGATAGTATCCTTAGTTAGGGCATGGAGGTGTATTCTGTAGAGTGGTACAGTGGTGCAGTAGTTAGAAGTGCTAACTTGTAGAATTGGAGACCTGGGTTTCATTCTTGGGGAGCTGTCTGGGTGAATTTTTTTGTATTTTCTCCATCGGTGCCCTTGAGTTTCCTCTGGGTGCTTTGGTTTCCTCCCACAGTCCAAAACCATGCTGGTTGGTTAAGTGGCTCCTGGGGAAATCGGCCCTGGTGTGGTTGTGTGCATGTTTGTGTCTGTGTGTGCCCTGAGATGGACTGGCATCCTGTCAGGGTGCCTTCTTCCTTGAGCCTGTGGATTGCTGGGATAGGTTCTGGCTCTCCCACAACCCTGTGTTGGATAAAGAGGTTAGAAAATGGATGGGTGATTTATGATGTGAAATGCCATCCATCTGAGCCTAAGCCTTTAAGCCTCACCCAGCCTTTTCCTTTTGAGGTTCCTAAGACATTCTGATTTAGAAATCGGCAAATTACAATTTCACTATTGCCTGAAGTGACAACTGGTAGAGTTTGAAGGAAATTCTCTGATAATGACAATCATGATTGTATAACTAATGAAAGATAACGGTGTTTAAGGAGAGGCGAAAATATCAAAGGGAAGAAAATAAATGCATTTAAACTCCCCTGTTTTGTTTGTATGATCTTATTTACTTCCATGAAACTGATTTTGTGGCATACACGTTCCTTTCTATTAGATGCTGAGCTTTGAAGAAAATGAATCACATCAGCATGACATTCTGAGTAATACATACAGTGAATGCTTTGAGATTTATTTTTTAGAGTCTAACCAATTGAAACCTACTGCCGTATTTTAGATCTGAATTTTACAGACCATCTCCAGACTTTGATTTGAACCCATTTCAAAGCTGGTTGACTATAGGCTTCTATAAACCCTTTTAAGTTGTCCATACTGATCAAAAGATACATTTTGACAGCCAATAATTCACTTTTAGTGTCTATCCATTACATTAGACCAACACATAAAGGAACTAGAGTAAATAGAACTATAAACAGTAACATTTAGATGTGCACTAAAACTGTCCAAACATACTGTAGGCGAAGGTTTAAATCTACAAATAAAAAATTCACATTAGTAACACATTCCCATACAACTTTAATTTGAAACAGCCTATACATTCTTATGTATGAGTAAAATACATTTGCATAGACTGGTAATTCTTTACTAGTCAACAGAGGTGGCTAAAGAAATTTGATTTCTCAGCACTTGCACAGATATATTAGAAGACATGCTAGTGCAATAGCTATTAGTACTACTAAGATTAATAATAACATATTACTACATATCATTGGTCAGGTTCTTTCTGTGTTAAAATCAAATAAAAATAAGTCTGAAAATGTGTAAGTACAATGACCAAAAATACAGTGTCGTGGGTTACACTCGCTCAATGGTACTGTGATCACTAGTGGATGTTATGACAGACACAGACAAGAGCACCCACAGAGACAGAGTACCGTTGCCGTTTTGTATGTGTCCTGTTTCTGGCTGAATGTTCTACCTCGCTATGGGGGAGGGGTTTCAAATGAAAATTTGGATCTACGTGTTGGTCTTAACAGCAGCATGAAATCAATAACACATTTATTTCTTTCAAAAGAACATGGAATTATGGTATGTCATGCTGTGTGATATACTGTGCAGAGATGATATAAGCCAATTTACCATGAAGATCTACAGGGTAAGCATTTTAGTAATTAGTCTATAAGTTATCATCCATTTTTTAAGCCAATGATTTCCAAATCCATGCAAACATACTGTATTTTGCTTCATTACAAACCCAAAACCTATCTTGCAATATAACATATATACAGTATATATAACATACAAATAGATCTTACAATGACTAGATTTATGTTGTCATACACTTTGGAGACAAATACCATGTAAATATTCTAATAGTATCAAAAACTGATATACATTCAGTATTAAAATTAACTTTATTCTTGATGCACTACTCTTAAGAAATTTTCTGCTCTACCTCACGCTAAGCAAAAGAAAAAACCCACACAGGTATAGTATACTGTATATCATATCGTATCCTTTAAAGCACTGTTTGATTAGATTTGTTCAGCAAATATGAACATAAATATAAACAGCTTCCTTTAGTTTGCTATATTTTGCTTTTTATTCTAGATCTTTAATAGGTTAAATATGCATGACGAAAACATTTGCTGAATAGTTAATATATAATGCAGTTAGTCCATATACTATATTATATTATCTGCTGTAAAAAAGTATGTCTCTTATATACTTATAATTACATTGTATAAAAGATAGTGTTCCAATTTTTGGATAGCAGTACTCAAAAGATTTTTTACAGGGTACTTTATAATTTTCTGTAATCTACCATATAATGAGATATTTGATCTGAATGTTTCTCATGATATACTGCATTCAGGTTAGTCTTACTGTATAAGGTAATGAGTAAACATGAAAAACTCTCTACCTTGTATAATAAACTATTTACATTTCTTATTGTATTTTGTCTGAAGATTAAATAATAATAATAATAATAATAATAATTAATAATTGCTTACACTTAAATAGCGCTTTTCTGGACACTCCACTCAAAGCGCTTTACAGGTAATGGGGACTCGCCTCCACCACCACCAATGTGTAGCATCCACCTTATAATGAGAAATCCTTTCACTAATGACTTATACTGTATAAGAGTATTAAAATATTATGTCTGTTGTTCCATACTACTGTATATCTATTACTTGCTGCAGCCAACAGAAACTAGAATGTTGCACTCTGAGAAATGCACAACTTGAGAACTGAATAAAGATAATAAATATTTGATTAATATATACTTGTCCACCATGCATTAAAGGTCCTCATTACATTTTGCAAATGTATCCAAGTTGTATTTATCCAATACAGAACTACATAAGAATGCCTCCAGTTCACAAAGCAAACCAGCTTAATAAACATACTTCATAACCTAACCGTCAGACATTATGAACACAACCAAGGCGAAAGTAGTGGAACCAGCTTCTTAAGACCACCAGCTTCTTAAACTGCTGATGTACAGTATAGACATACACCAGTGAATGGCAACTCCAACTCTTAAGGCTGCTAATTTGTCTGGATTTCATTTCAGTTTTTAATCTGAATTATTTAATTGAAATATCTGAATTAATAAGCTTGAAAAAGCTGATCAGATTTGCCTGCTCATTGAGGTTTTTATTTCATGACATGCTGCAGGTTTCACAACAGGAGGTTAGCACCAGTTGGATGAGCAGTATATCCCTCCCTGCAAGTGTTTAGGTGCTGAGAGAGCCCTCACTGCCTAGTCTCCACCCCGTCCTCGGCATTGCTCTGCTCTGCCAGTTGTCTAGACTCAAGCTTTTGTGATTGAGCCACTGAGGTGCCCCTTCTTCAGCTGCCAGTTTAAATATACGTATAAAACCTGCAGGCATCCGGTCCTTAAGGACTGGGATTGACTCTCCCTTATGCATACATTCCTCAGTAATGAAAACAATATTACATTTCTGTGCATGATTCAGAATGTAACACAAGTAACTATTTGTAAGAATGCAGGAATATCCAAGAATTGGAAACATGTTTCATGTTTTTAAAGCAAAAGGTACTTTGAAACGTTTTCATAATCCAAGATACAGTTATTAGCTAAAGACTGAAGCTAAACGCATGAAGACGTTCACTGTGAACAAATAACCTGATAATGATTGACGGCCATGTGGAGCTGTCAATTTAGGAAGTAAACCTGCATCTAAAAGAAGATGATTCTCATTGCAAAAATAATCTAAAATGCAATTTGCATTCATCTGATACATGCGAGCTACGGATTATGTCTGCAAGGAAACAGTAAATTTGCATATTAAATTAAAACACGGAAAGGCTACTAGAGGAATTTATTAAAATAAGCAACATGATATAATACTGAGATTTACTTTAAATAGCATATTTCAATGTTTGATGTAGTTTAAAACTTAATATTTAAAAAAAAAATGTATTTTATCTACTCCCCATTTTCAGAGAGAAAGAATTGCCAGGAACCCTCATATTTAAAACCCATAGTATCTACCTCAAGAATGTAAATAATCAGTTCACATAATTCACTATGTACGCCTCTACCTGCTTTTAGTATTTGCATAAAACTGATTCTCTGTGGTATTTAATATTGACATCACTCTTGATATAAAAATTTAAACAGATCAAACTTTTTTGCATGGCAAATATGACCCCTAACTCTTCAAAATGACAGAAGTTTTAATTAAGGCTTTATTCCAAAAGAAACATACTGATTTTCTTTGTGAATATTACATTGGGATATAAATAATGATACTGCCATTTTTTTTATTTCAGTGCTTTTATTCACAGATTTGTTATAAATCTTAATCACTGAATCTTTTATTCTAAGGCCATCTATCAGTGCATCTGTGTTTTTCTGTATCTGATCAAAAATTATTACTGAGATATTTTTTTATCTCGGTCTATGACAGCTGTCTTTTGCCTTTCAAAGATTTTTCAACATTTTATTACTTTAAAGAGTTAAATAACAGAAGTTAACAGAATTAATAATCCTGTTCTATAAGAAGCCTTACCAATTGTGTTAGGAGAGTGGACAAAAAACATTGCCTTCATTCATCCTTTAAATAGGTGTGCTAGTCTGTGAGATAACCTAATCACTAGACATGGTGGCCCCCTGGGACAGGAAGTGGGTGTAGTGCACCAGGAGAAAGAATGACAAATACTGTTGTTTAGAGGATGTGGAGACTCAACCCTTTTGTGGAATGTTCCACTTTATCTTAAATATTATTTTACGAAGCCGAATCTGTTAACAATGGGAAATGTGCTAAAGGCGTTAAAAATAAAAAATAAAGAAAATGAATAAGAACAAATCAGATATCTGTACCATTAGGGTACCAGGACACAAAATATGTTGTAATATGGTCATTGTTCAGTACATCTCTGAAAATATATGATTAACCACTGAAAATCTTGTATGTACCTTTCACCGAAGTGCATCTGTATGAGTAACAAGAAAATGTATCACTTTCCTGGCAAATAGACTGAAATAACACAGTGTGCCAGTGTGCCAAATAACATTAAAAGATCTTATTTCAGGCGACTTTTGCAAAGGGAATCCAATTTTATGAGATTTTTCAAGGAACAGCAATGTTCGGTTTACATAATGTTTCTTGAGACAGTAAAATGGGAGAGATCAGTGATGTAGAGTTGCTTTAGTAAATTGTCCTCGTTTAAGAAAGGCTAAATTAATATAAAACAAAAACCACCAGCTGGGCTTGTCATTGAAGTGATACGGAGCATATCACATCCCTGCTTTACAACAGATATAGATCTGTCAAATATTAAACCCCTGTTGTGAATTGTAAATTGAAGAATTTAGGTTTCCAGTCATTTTAATTTGTGTGGTGTTCATTATGTTAATTTTTGCCCTTTTTCTCAAACTCTGAGCAAGCTTTCTTTATTAAGCAGAGTTCTGGTGTCCTTTGTAATAGCAATTTAATTCTTTATATTTTAATGTTAATGCAGTACAGTGAACTGTAGATGATTGAGGTTTTCTGGTACAGCTATTGGAGAATACTGGTGAAATATTATATAAATAAATATTATATAATACAAAGGGAAATAAAGGAATATCATCCAATATTTATTTTAACGTAGCGTGCAAATTAACAGGCGTAACATAATTATCTTCATTAGTTATATATTTTATTGGCTGAATAATAAAAAAATAGATTAATAGTAGGAGTAGTAGTAGTAGTACAATATAGAACACTACTAGCCTAAATAAAATATAATTATAACCACTGGGTTCTTATATTCAAAACACTTAAGAGCTGAAACCCACTTTGTTTCCAATGAGAAAGCACCAAAGCATTTTGTGCGCAGTGCCCATTGTTGTGCAAAACACTAATGAAGCCCCTGATTGGTGATTTCTTTCCTTTAGGCATTAACATTTCTCCTACAGATTGTATGAGATAAAGAATTAATTGAACTTGATGACATCACTTTTTAGAAACTTGTCAGCACTGACTACTGTTCTGCATCCTCTGTTGTTGCTATTACCCTCTGTAAACAGCATATATGATTTGACATTTAATGCATTACATGTATTTTTTCTGTTTTAGATCAGTGTCCATGTTATTACTCCCTTCTGTCTATTGTTCTGTTGAAAGTTTTTATACAAAACACCTCCCAATTAAAAAAGCCTAATCATTGGGGGAATTGAAATATTAACAAAAGACCTGCAGCAGGGAACCAAGAATTCAGAAAATAAGTTTAATTTAGAGTTTAGAACACAATGACATATTTCAATTTACTGAATGGCGCATAAAGTATTTCTTTCAAAAACATGACATGAAGTGTATTTCATTACAGTAGGAGTAGTATTTTATTGTTATCTGCTAAATGAGACTTTCTCAGAATATCTGCACTCCGTGTAAATGTGTGCTTCAATGACAAAACTTCCTACATGAAATAGGATTATTTATAAACTTATCTGATAAAGAATGTTGAAACTTAAGTACAAAAGAATGGATGTAACTGTTAGTTGCAATAGTTGTAACTTATTTCCTTAAAAGGAGCTGTCCCCTATAATTCTGCTTTACAACACGTTAAATTCACTAGGAATAACACCACCCATGAATAAAGTTTTCCTGAAATGATTACGGAGTGTTTCGTGAAAAATTTGACTGAACCCGCCTGGCTGAAGGCTTTCCGCCTGGCCAGAGGACGAGGAGGCTGGGACCCCCATCCAGAGCGAGGAGTGACCAAGGGGCAGCTGCAGAGGTGGAGATGGGGTGGAGGCGGGATGCAAAAGACATACTGTACAGTATGTGAGGGAGAGAATGCGATCACCTACGGTATTCATAGTGTTTTAGGAGAGGAAATGAGTCAGGCTTGATTGCTAATTACTGACAGCTGCATCGGATTGAACTTGGTTGTTGTCATCCCTCTAGAACTTCTGTTACAAAAATTTCCATTTCAGTTCATATTTCAATTCCCAAACTTATTATGCATTTGTTACAGACTCCATTTAAGGGGTGCCGTGCTTGCTACTTAGGTAATTAACTGCAAAAAGGGATTTACAAAACTTTAGGTTATGATGTGCACATCAACCAATGGAACTCGTATCCATGGTAAGAACAAATCCTTCAGGCTGATTCAATATAAGTGCAGAATACTGACTCTAAAACGAGAATTAGCATCATTTTAAATTGAAACCACACACTTCCAGAAAAAGCTACCTGCTGGAGTTCTTGTTACTGTTGCAATCTCTAATGACAGCTGACATCACCTTTAGCTCCTGCTGTATATCTTAGAGCAGCCTTGCCTGACAAGAGTGCTGATTTGGAGGACTACCCAAGTATCCTGATGCACTGGATAAACTGAGTGTTACAATGAGACAATACAATATTTCATTAAGTAAAGAAGCTGAGGGCTGGGGTTCTCCATCTAATAATACAGTATGTAATACCTCTGAAGTGTTAGATATGAAACCAAATGGCCTGAGTGTCCACAATTTTGTGGTAAATTTATTAATCATCCTTTCGTTAAAGCCAGTCAATTTCTCACTAATTGTAACAGTGAAGGTAAGAGAAATGTCTGAAAGGGCAAAATATATCTGCGAGACGTCTCATTTGTTTGAGGTTTTGTTCAGTTTCCTTTCACCCCATCTTTAAGATTCTTCACCACAATAAGATTTTGAGAGATCCAAACAAGTAAAGTGTTGGAATTTAAATTAAACTGAGATGTAAGGACAGGTTTTGTTTATTCCGCTCTCAAACAAACCAAAGGGTTGCTGCATTGGAGGAAGCAGTGGGGTTGATGGAAGGGAGTTTGAGAGAAGAAGATTGGGAAAGAAAGGCAGGAGCCCCATGTTTATACAGTACGCTATTGAGTTAGTGATTGGCAGGAGCTTTAGGCTCGTCTTTCCCCTGAACTTTCATTAGGAACTCCATTTACTTTGGGCAATGTATTTTGTAACTTAGTGCAGACAGAGGCACACGGATCTGTGTGTGCCAATAGAAATACAGACGACTTAAGCACGATCAGAAACCTTGTTGATGATCTTATGTTAAAAAAAAATGCTTATATTCTGAATTTCTAGTGTGACAGAGGTGGAGAGGGAGTGAGGAGCCAAGTTCTGACATTGAAACAACTGAAAGGGCAGCAGGATATGCTTTTCATTTCCTGTCATATCTTTGGGAAGTTGGCTAAATCCTACTTGACAGGTGTCAGATAATTCCTTCCGACGGGCAGTTTTAGGCATCAGAACAGACTGGCTAATTACACATCGGGTCTGTCAGCTGTGGGAGTGAACAGAAGCGGAGAGTTTTGCTCAAGCTGTGATGAAGGTCTTTCTTAGTTAAAAATAATTAAAAATAAAGTTTTAATTAAAATAAGTTGTTCCCAAAGCAAAATCAAGTGTTGGAAAGCAGGTTTCCAAATTTGGTAAATAATTGTTCAGTAAAAGTTCAAGCTTACTTTTCAGATGATAAACTTTAGTTCTATATTATTAATATACAGTAGACATATGCTCCGATATAGTGTACAGTAGTTGTCAACATACAGTACTATACAAATCAACATACTGTAGTTCAACCATATAGGTCAATAGCTTTAGAAATAACACACTAGCAAACAAGGAGAAAATAAAAATCTACAGTTTGTTTTCATAAATTGCTGTTTTCTCCATAGAGGAAAATCCAGTATGTAAAAAATATAATTATGTCTTTCCACTAGGGACTGAGAGTATGTAAATGTTTTCAAACTTAATAAAAACATAATACTCGCCTAAGAAATGTTATAGTTACCGTGGGCCCAAGAAAAAATAGTTTGCAAATGAGCTTGGCCTTTAAAATGCCCTGTTATTATCCATTCTGCTTTTGAAATTGTCTCCACATCTAATTATTGTACACAACTGAGTGCTCCTTAATTTTTCTATACTCTGTGCTCCTCTTTCACAACACTCCACATTATCTAATAAGAGCTCATTCTTTCCATCAGCAATACTAATAGTGATAAAAAACCTAAATGTTAATGAATTCAAATATTAATTAATATAAATACTAATTGATTAAAATAATAGGTGTAATGTGAAAATCATGGACCCATACAGATTGCCAGACCTCCTATAACACAAGTTATTGTTTTTTGAGAATCAGATATTCGTTACTGAATAAGGTGCCCCAGCATACGAACAGATCATGAACTGTCATCTCCACAACCAGAGAACCTCTGAAAACTTCTTTTTAGCAGTGCTATCCATACTGTAAGCCAGCTGACCGTGCCTGTAGGAGAAACCCGCAAGTGCCTGCAGACCTCCAGTTTCTTGCACTCGTAAAGGAACTTACCTGTCTTTAGATAAAAGAAACCAAGCTGACGTGTGCAGACATGCATACCTGCTTCAGAGAGTGTGTGGCTAAAGCGCACGCATGGATCTGACCTCTCATTTTGTACTGTAGCTACTCACGCGGACGTCCATGATCTTCTATCAGTCAGTGCCGACCTTTCCTTTTCAACCTCCTCAGTCTCTGAACAGTAATCATTGTTCCTTTAATTCAACTAATTCGGCCCAGCCCCTCCCCCCTCCACTGAAAATTTTATATTATCATTTTAAAATATTTAAGATGGAGTACAGGGTGAAAGTGTGACAATGGGAAAATGAGATAATAACACAAATAAGTGATTTATTTATAAATCCCTGCAAGAATGGGATTTATAAATCAAAGGCTGTGTCCCATCTCTCTATTTCCTTCTTCTGTTAAGACATTTCTGATTTCTCAGTCATGCATGTCAAAATTGTTACTTTGGGCATTATTAATTTGTCATGAAAAGAGTCAATGTTGCCTAATTATCTGTCTAATGGCTTTAACAATTATCTTTAACAATCCCAAAACTAGTAAACACTTAAACGCTGGACAGTTGGAACTGTTGATAACAATGTGTTTTGAGAGACTTCATTCTGAATTCACAATATATGCATGACCTCAATGGTATTATTCCGTGCACTGAATGTCATATCTCACAGCTACATAAATCAGTTGTCATCCAAATAATTAAGTTATCAAAATAATTTTAACCTTAAAAAGATGGTAAACGCATAAAGCTTTTAGAAAATCGAAGAACAGAGGCAGTTTGAAGCCTCTTCAAGGAATTGAGGAATATTTACTATTACATTACATGATTAAGGAATATAAAAGATTCATGTAGATAAAATGTATAATCATACCATAGCTCTAATTAAAATGATAGCCCATGTTCATTCAGCTCTGGGGTAGTGACACCTGTAATGGCTGTTTGGAAGACATTAAACATATTTGAAACCAAGTCCTTCCACAATAAAAGAAGAAGCATTCAAGTCCTTTAGTTTTAATTGTCTCATTATTTAAATCACATTTTCCGCTGCAACCTCTTTATAACTGGTAAAACATCAGTCTTTGGCCACTGTCAATACAATCTTCCTCACTGCTGACAGGCTTTTAAGATTAATTATTTTTAGAAGCACTCATCTGCAGCACAGATTGAAGACAAAGGTAAGAAGAGGAACCCAGACATTTGGCTATAACAGCAGTCAGTGGGAGATAAAAGTCCTTCTTAGTGTTTTTCTTGCAATTCATTATTGCACATGCAGGCTGAAAGCTACAGAGAGAAAAATAAATAGGACAAAGAGAGTGAAAGTGAGGTCATTTCATTGGTTGTATTATTTTAATTTCCTCAGGTTCCCAGTCACTTTAGCAACAAACAATAATTTTCTTCCAACAACATTTTAAAATCGGTATTGTTTCTACAATATATCAACTTGCCTACAATCTGTTAATGGGCTCTTGATTTAATGAATAATTCATGTGCAACCTAAAGGCTCTTAGCCTGGATCTTTTTTTTTTCAAAACAGAAAAAAACATTACAATTTATGCATAGGCTTTAATTAGTCTGCCACATCTTTCACTGTGGTACACTTCTGGATTGAAGTGAACTGCACTTGCGACACAATGACATTTCCCTAAATTACATCTGAGAAGTGCAAGTTATTTAACATTAATAAAAAAGTACCTCTCAGTAAGTTCCATAGTCCTGCAGAGGATGTGACATGGATTATATTAAGGCTATTATTCAAAGACAAGTAAAAACCCAAAGTAATTACTATAAGACCAGGAGGCTTGGTACATGCAAAGAGTGAACACTGAGTAGCAATTTTGCTGAGATAAAGGGAATTAACATTGAATTCCTCACTGGAGATACTGCGTCAACACAAATCAGGATACTTGCATCTTCTAAAGGCTTTCAGTCTCTGAAGTCAGTGTTTTCAAAGGCTTGCCTTTGAAGCTGGTGTCCATCAATCCAGAGGAACCCCAGCTGTCAATGTGGCTTTCTCACAAATAAACAGAGGTACACAAGACTGTGTGACGCTGACAGCTTATGAAGGTTCCCTGCCAGAGCCGATCTCAGACACATACCTCACTGTTTATGTAGTGCATGGCATCACTTCAAAAGGGAAACTCAAGCCAAGCTACCAAGTGATCCATATCTACAGGTCCCAGTGTACACTGTGTTCTTATATTATAGCTACAAATTACATAATCCCTCACCTGTGCATTGAAACAAAGAATAAGGGTCAGTCTTAAAAAAAACTCAAAGGTGAAAAGGGCTGACCTTCACTGGTTTGTGGGAATTTGTTTTGACTATAAAACCTATAACCTACTGTACAGTATATATGTCCTATATGTTACTATAAAACCTGTACAGTATTTGCGTGTTAAAATCGGAATCATCTTTAAAATGAACAGACCTGTATGAAGTGTCCTGTATACCCTGATAGAGACATTGCTCATAATAACCTGACCTTATAGAAGACCTTCCACTGTTTCATTCAGTAGTTCAAGATGATGGCTTGTTGTCTTGCCAGAAGACAGAGCAATTGTTGTATATCATGTATTCCACTTGGGATAAAGTTAATTAATTGTAAGGCAAATTGTCTTTTCTGGATCCATCTCCTTATGTATTTGGACAGAGAAATGTGCAATTTCTGACATGTCAATTTCTGCGCCAAGACTACTCTTCACTCAAGGGGAACTAAATTCTGGCAAAGAATTCCCTTTTATTTACCTCATGTATCTTTTTCTCATGCCTTCAGCTGCTTCCCATCTCCATGTTTATTCCCAGTACAGCATGCCTTCTTTTCAGCACACCCAGTCATCACGTATGTCTGTAATACATTCATTTCAAGACCTATACTGATTCAAGTATCTTTGTTGAAAATGTTAGCATGCCGTGCTATTATTACAACAGTCTCTCAGACAGTGAGGGAGACGTCTAATTCTGTCATTTCCAATGAATGGTCCTTTCCCTTCAGAAACGATTCAAACTTGAACGTCGGGGGGAGAAGCCTTCCCAGTCCTATGAGCACATTAATTTCCCATAAAGTGGAAAGAAGCAAAAACATTGTTCGGTTTGTATTGGCAAATATGTTCGAATGTCTAGCAAAACAAGCTTTGTCTCCCATTATTTGAGCATACGAAAATCAGACTAACGTGGTTAACAGACTCGGAAAACATAAGAGCTGCTTTTTCAACCTTGCCATTCTCTACAGCTAGTACAAGTGCCCATGTGGCAGAACTATTCTATTAAGCACTATCTCGTGCAGATAGGCAGCTAACTTTGACAGTGACACAGAACAGGTTGGCAACACAGAAGCAATCTTTAAACCAGCCCATACTGTATATTCTACTGTATGTGTGCTTGTACTGTATCTTCACCCTCCTTTAATTTTCCAGGAGCTTGTTGATGGGCCAACAAAACTTGGACCTAGGATTTATTATGTCTTGGCAGGGTTGGGGAACCAAATTGCTAAGCCCACTTCTATTTCTGTGTTTCTAGCCATTAATCCTGAACAATCTATTTCTAATTAAGTAATTGAGTACCATGTAAAGAAGCACATATAATAAAAAATATAATTGGAACCATATGGTAATGTCATTGATATACAGTATAACCAGAAAAAAGGGTTTAAGGTCCAATTTGTGCCAATTTTGGAAATACAGAGTTATGTAGACAAATAAGCATATTTGGATGGCACTGCGGTTTATTTTATTATTTTTGCTGCAGTTCAACCATATTTGTTTGTCGTTATCATTATGAATTGTAAACCTAATGACTTAAATTTCTGTCATTTCTAATGTGTTTGATTTCATGATAATGTTACAACAGTACGACATGCATCACGTGTGTGTGGGAAATGTGTTAAAGTGATTGTACTATGGACTGCCTGATTTTGAAATAACTACACTGGGCAGGTGCCCTTCACAGTATTGGACAACAAGTAAAAAATGCAGTGAATCCATCTCTACACGTTTATGTCACATAACGTAATTGAGTGGTGGCACAGTGGTGTGACTTTTGGGTCCTAGGTTCAAACTGAGGCCGCATTGCCATCCACTTGGAGTTTTGATGTCCCCCCCCCCTTGTACAGTATGAGTGGATTTTGTTTAGATACTCTGCATTTTTTCCAAGGATAGGCAGACCAGTCTCTAAATTGTCCTAACATGTATGCCCTGTGATGGACCAGCTTCCTAACTAAGGGCACAGTCTTGTGTGTGCTGGGCTGGGCTGTGGGGCTCCATGGCCCTCTTCCACATGATGGTGGCTGTGGATAATGAAAGAACACTTGAACTGAATTTAATAAAGTAAAAATAATAAAATACACAGTCAATATAATATCCATACTGTAAACAACAGAAGGCCTGGAGGCGTAATGTTTTACTCCTTGCTTTGTACCAGTTATGTGTAGTATCATTTCATGTTTTAACTTAGCAGTTTTCATCTAGGGGCCATTTCAATT
The DNA here is from genome assembly GCF_059453375.1 of Lepisosteus platostomus. Taxonomy (NCBI): domain Eukaryota; kingdom Metazoa; phylum Chordata; class Actinopteri; order Semionotiformes; family Lepisosteidae; genus Lepisosteus; species Lepisosteus platostomus. The sequence goes on along the minus strand of NC_142616.1, from coordinate 64,203,022 downwards.
CAAAACCAGGTGACTGGGGAATTTGCCACTCATGGTAATATGAGTTAAGTCTACTTCTTTTCATTACCTTTGTCATAAAAGGAAACAAAACGTTTATTAAAACTTTGGTTCACATGCAAATAGCCCTGTGCCTTTCTGTTGTAAATGGCAGCTTGTGAGAAAACAAAACCTCTGCAGATTGTATATATTATCTAGATTGCACAGTGTCCCGGTAAAGTTCCCCAGTCTCTTTCAGACACTTCACAGTCCTGTCATTAACTCTGACAAATGCAGGTAATGAGCAAAAGAATGAGACTCAATTGAGCGTGTACTTCGTTTCACACTCACTGTAGCACTGCCATTTCAATAACTCGCAACTGGCGAAAAGAAGGGAGCTAAGCCCTGAACTCCCAAGAAGGGACTTGTAAAATCGAGTCTGCGGATATTAGCCAGATCCAAACCTGTACTCGGCAATAACTCGAGTTATGATTCCATTCCTCATTCTTTTAAACAACCAGGCAGGGCTTTTCAAGGGTGATCGTGCAGTCATGTGATACAGTAGAAGCTATTCACATGCTAAGCTTCTTGACGTGGCTGACTGCTCTGAAAAACTCACTTAAAAAATGAGTCCCCTATGAAGCTTTTCCCACTCTGAGTCTGCAGTGTTAAAGACTCAACTAACACTACCAGGATCATTTGACATCTCCTGCTGTATCTCTTGCTCGCTCCTGTATCTCTCCTTCTTCTCACACAACTGACCAGACAACAGTGTGGGGAAGTGAGGATAAGCAAAAGGTGTCGACTTACAAAATGCAAGTCAACACACATCCACCTGTGGCTTTTCTCCCAGATCTTGATAAAAGATTTTTTGTGTGAAAGTAACCTCCCTAATCTGTCACGATCGTCATCCCTCCTCTTAAGGGTGCTCTGACCCCTTCGGATTTTAGTTTATTACGTGCACCTTCCCCCCGTTTTTACCTGTTATTATTTCAGCCTGGTTCTCCCGCTATTCCTGGCTCAGCATTGGGAGATGGACGCCCAGAAGCCCACCTACCAGCGGGTTCAGGAGAGACCAGACGGCACAGGCTTCACTCCGGCGTCCTGACCGTCGTGAGTTTTTAACTCCTTGTTCCTGTTCTAGATCCCGTTCCAGATTTTAACTTTGTCTGTCTTGGATGGTACTCTTGACACCTAGACCCTGGACTGCCCCTTGGACATGTTGACCTACACCACAGCCCCCACAACACCGGATCACCGTCGTCACACCCCCCCCCCTGTCTGTCATCCTGTCCTGATCCTCATTGTGTTTTCCCTGTTGTCCTTCTCCACTTACTTCCGGATTATATCGTCTGCAAAGGGTGCTAAACTACGCTTCATGGGAGCCTGGACCAGCTTCCGGTACATATTCCCTACATAAAACAATAATTTAAGATTAATTCTCCTGACCGATGATGTGTTGGTAATTCTCTGATATGGCTGTAAACCTATAATGAGTCTTTTATTAAAAAACAGGTAAAACATTAGAATATCGGTTGCAAAGTCCCGATGAATTCTATGCCGAACAGCACAGGAAAAATATTTAAACATGTCCAGCAGAAACCAGGATGAATTCTGGCCAATTGATCTACTGTGGTCTTTTAACGGCCTCTGCCTTTTCCTTAATCTCTAAAGGTGCCAAATGCATAACAGTTACAGGTCGAAATGCTTAATCAGTAAAAAAAGTTCATCTAATAATCTTAGACGACTTCTGCAAGTCAGTAGTTTGGTTGTTCAAATGAAGAAGTCACAGACTGCAAGGTAGATTTCTGCATCCTTTTAGAAACTTTAAGTCCTTCACCTTATCCAGCAGCTGTTTTAATTCAGGAAATCCGACATCCTGTCACAGTCATATCCTTCATTGCACATTAAATTCTTAACTTTAAGCTTACATTGGATTATCAGACAATTCATAAAACTCTTGGATGCCTCAGCTGACTGTTTGGATTGTCTAAAACAAATAGTCATTATTTCAGTGCTTATCTTTTGCACGGTTTTGTGTTGTCTTCTCTGTTCCTAATTATGGTTTAAATGTGATGCATCTTGCTCCCAGCCCATCTGTGTGTTTTTCCACTCTCTCTCCCACTGTTTCTCTTGAGAGTTTACAGTGGTTAAATATGCATACTCTTCATTTTGATAAAGACTACAGGTGCATTTACATCCAATCAGCTAATCAGTACAGTGACATTCTCTGCATGCTTACACAAATACCCATCTGTACTGAAATGTTAATGTGCCAATGATCTTAAGATAAAGTGCTTTACTTTGGACATGTTAATTACCTGTGTGAGACCATTGATTTTATTGTAAACAACATGTAATCCTAAGAAGACAAAAGAAACAACCCTAAGGTATTTCTTTCAAGTAACATTTGCTTTGACAATAAGCCCATGTTCAACATGTGTTTGTAGTTAACCGCACAAAACAAGAACCTAAAATTTGCATTTTTATGTTATTGTCTGAGCTTATTTAATCAAAAAAACAACATGGTCCACATAAACTTTTCATGTGCAACGTAGAGAACATAAATGTTTTTGTACTAAAGTGTTACACTGTCCTCGTGTAAAAACGTTCTCCTGTCTTTTGCCTACAATTTATTTTGTTTTGAGTACAACTATGCTTTATTTTTAAATTATCTCCAGTTGCACAAAATAAAAGGCATTCTTTTTGTAAAATGGTGGAAACTATAGTTGTATGCAAATAATAATAATAATAATAATAATAATAATAATAATAATAATAATACATTGTATATCATATGTACAGTATCTATGCTAACACAGATACTTGATTATTTCTCCTCTTAAAATCTAAATTTTATCTTGTATTTGCAAATGTAAGATGTCAACATGCAGGAAAAAGACATGAGTCCAGCTAAAAATGTTTTACAGTGGACAAGTGGGGCTTTCATACCAAGAACTGTAGTTTTCCCAAGAATCCTTGCCAGAAGTCTCCCCTTCTTCTATTTATTCCACATAATTGCAATAATAGACCGAACTATGAAATAGTATCAAATAGTTTTTTTTTCCCCAAGAAATAATTGCTTTTGGAGAAAAGAAAAGATGAAGTAATGCTAAGAATGTCACTGCCAAAGCACTCGGGGTACTTATTAGCATTGTAAATGTACCTTCTCATCTCTCTCCAATTTGCCTTATGCTTTTTTTCATTGTTCTTTTAAAGACTTATTATATTTATTCCCCTTGCAGAAATGTTTCTGACGTAACACTATTTAACAAAACAGGGGGAAAGATTTATATATTGTTGTTTCATCTCCTTCCAAAATAATTTCTTTCAATCCTTGTGTCAAATTGTGTTATTCCCATTGTGAGCAGAAAACAAATTGTCCAGGGCACTATGACAAAATCACCTGCAAGCCAATAAACTATTTTAAGTTTATTGGGTGATTTGTATCAAATAATAACACTGTAAAATTTAAAACATGAAATGATAATGTGCCATTTTTATATAGATTTTTAAAGATATTTTGAAATAAATGTACTTTGTTTTTAACCTTTGCCAGTTGTTATTAAATGAGTTAAGTAAAGTTACTCACAAAATCATTTTATACTAGACATTCTTGCAGTGCACATTTCAGGAAGATTACAATAATCTTTCATGTAGCAGTTTACATGCTTTAAAAAATTAAAATTTACAAACATTACACAAAGAGACTATGCTATGTTATGTAAAAAAATCATCTAAAAGCAATTGATTCTTGGTCATTTATGCGTAAATGACGTGTACATTAAGGAACGTGGATGTAACGTAGTCGAATAGCATAAAGCGAAATGTAGAAGTATTTTTACTTCACGAATATCAAGGGCAGTCGAAAATTGTGTGAAAGTAGAATCGTTTAATGAGTTTGTGGAAACTCGGCTTGACCCTCTCGGCTGAGGGCTATCCTCCCGGCAGGCCAGTACACCCACTATCGGTGAAAAGGCGATCAGCGGGTAGCTGCAAAGGTATAAATTGGATGTAGGAGGGATGCAGAACGAGTAAGGAGGATGAAAGATTGATGTGTGGTATATACAGTATGGTAATCTGAAGGCTGCAAAAATGAAACGTTGCGTCTCTTGTCTTTTCCGTTCAGCATGGAATAAACCTTTACCTGTTCCTTTGCAGCCTACGGATGCTGATGCAGCTCCGTACTTGAACTTTTTCAGCCTATTTGCGACCCGTTTTGGCCTCTGCTAAATCTTGATTTCCTCGTCAGTCCTCCTCCTCCTCCTCCCTGGGATACTTGCCCCATTCTCTCAACAACATTCCGTCTCTTTCTGAGAAAATAAATCAAGATTGGTTGTGGGTTACGGCAGCTGAGTTTAATTAGTCTGGCTGCCCTCATTCCTCCCGAAAGTTTTGGTAATTGTATCGTCATATGCATCCAGGTAAACGCCACTGTATGATTTGAATGGAGAATATTGAGTTTCTCCACACATTTTCTCCACAGGTAAAGGACCATCTGTCGTGCAAGCTAGTTCAGCTCCTTCACTGCAAAAAAAAAAAAATTAAATGTGTGAAACTCCTTCAGAATGACGTATCTTGAATCAATAAATTCCTCCAGTTATGCTTTTCAAATTCGACGAAAAAAGAAAACAAGTGCTATTTTTATTGGGGGAAATTCTGTAAAAATGAATCTCACACAATTACTCAAACACATCCTGACGCAGGATTCCTGTACCATATGGGTGGACATTTGTGAAATGAGGAATCGAATAAAATGTGCTTCAATGCGTGGTGGAGTGCTCGTAAATGTCAGATATTTGTTTAATCAGCTGTATCCATTATTCCTGTGAATCAGCACAATTGTGTTCTTATACTGTATGCCAAGAACATACCACAAGCTGACACTAAACAAAATGTGTGGAATTTATAAACTGCTGTTTATAAAGTTCTGTACATGAGGCTACTAATTGCTTCAACAGTAGTTTCTTATGAAGCAGTGGATTACATTAGCCACTTTTTCATATTTTTTTCTAGTAATTCAAAGAGTGAGAAGGCAGTTCTCTTAAAGCATGTGGAAGCAATCATGTAAGATAATACTAAATTTGCTTTTAATTAAGAATGCTTGTTGCTGCCATATAGAAATGCTGTATAGTGTATCTTCACCACTATCTAAAAATTCCTAAATATTTACTGTACACTTTATAAATCGGATATAACTAAATTCTAAAGCCTTATATGCTATTTTGTTTAGAAGGAAATCGTTATTATACAGGCTCCAGATCTTCTACTGGGAAGGGATGATTTGGGGTTTTTCCTTTCTTATTGCTGCTAATCCTTCAGTACCTCTAGTACTGAAGAAAAAAATTGAGTAGAAAAAAGTACTCAATTGGTAACATTTAAATCTTGAATCTATTTGTTACATATATATATAATTCTGTCTCCTAAGGCTGTAAATAAAAATGTCTCCATTTACAGGATTGTCTGTCTTGACCTCCTTGGTTTCAAATGGAACTTATAAATATTTCATACATGGAATATATTAATTCTATATTAACATAAGTGACATAAACGTGATAATATCTAACCTCTGCTGTAGATGTTAGTAACAACATCTCAATCCTGACCATAACCTGAACCCCTAACCCTAACCTTGGGTTACTTACTATGGGTAGTTTGTTCCATCTATAGTATGTTCTAGATATTTTAATAGTAGATTTATTTTCCATGAATAAAGTGCAATTTTGTAACAGCTAAAACAAAATATGACCAAATATACTGGATCTGCTAGGCAATTTAGTCTTAATGTACATTATAATGCAAGTAAAACAAAATAAATTATTTCATTCTGTCAGGATATTTGAAAACACATCTTGTGGACTGCTGGCTCTGCCATATTGACAACAGATGGTTACTGCTAACATGATGCATATTTATTTTAAAACTTTGACAAACTCAAAACAAAATTTTAATTTCTATGCACAGACTAGACCTTGGAAGACTCGTCAAATCCAATTCAAATTCTGAAATTTATGCACATCCAGACGGGGACTTATAACTGACATTTCTTCCCCACTTTTACCAAATTCCCAACTAACCAGCAAACACAATAAGATTTTAACTTCCTTTGCAAAGTTTCATCACTGAGAGCAGAGAAAACAGCTTGTTGTTTTTGCACCTGATATTTTTTCATTCCTCATTGACATTCCACACTCTTTTAGTAAAGGTGCTTTGGAAAATCCCAGAAGTGACTTCCCTAAGCTTCTTTCCATGCTACTGTACCTTGAATTAGATTACACTGAATGGGCACAGCAAGCGGGTCTTTGTATTACAAACAAAATAAAAGCCAAGTTTAAATCAAACGAATATTCCTTTTTTAACATCTTGTGAGCTATATCTGACGATGAGGTTTATGTTTAATACTACCTTGCTGTAATGGGATTTTCTATGTAAAGCTGTGCTAGAATTTTGAAAAGCTGAAAAAATCACATTTTAGCTTATGTGGCATTGTAGCTGGCTAGCTCTGAACCCATAAATATTGAAGATGTTAAAGTTGTGTGTGCAATATTTTACTTTTACTTAATATTTAGAGGAATTTTTTTCTTATATAACAGTATTCCTATAGCCTGCAATGACCTAGATTAATAATACTGTACCTTCAGAGCAGCTTTTCTGAAACAACCTAATGCAAAGTCAATTGGTGAACTGCCCTCACACCTTGGAAGTGTATTTAACACAGTAAAATCAACCAACTGAAGCACTCTGTTAGTGACGTTTTGGACAAAGGTCTCAAAATATTCAATTTTGCTTCTTAATATGGTAATCTTAGTATGGTTAATTAAGGATGAAATGGCTTCTTTTGGCACTTTGCTCTTGAAAGCTTAGCTAATGTACCAAATGTATCTAATTAAATGCTTGCTGGCATACTTTGACTAGCTTTTAATCAGTGTACTCTGTGAACACATTAGAAAAATATTAGCATTTTCTTAAGGCACACGTAGTTATGAATTTACATTAGGAGTTCTATCTACTTTCAATTTTCAATCTTAAATGAAAATAAGAATTTTCTCATGTTCCAAAAATGGCAGACTTCCCTCATTTGTCAATTTTAACACATGAAATAAACATGGCCGTGCAAGAAGCACATTGCTTTTTGAAGAAGACAATGACAATACTGTACATATGGAAAATAGACAAACAGCTGTACACCCTAGATGTAGGGTAGCTATTCTACGACCATGTTGGTTTGGAACTGTAAATCATTGTAAGCTAATTGCAACAGCTGGAACTGCAGTGCAGCATAACGGCAGATATTTTATTTCTCTTTTATATTGGAGTTGTCTTCTCGTACTTAAATAGCCATGTACAGAACATAAACGATCAAGTCAAGTATGTACTGTCAGTTTAGCACCAACTCTAAAATCTTTCTTCCACGGATTATCTACGTTTTCTTAAATTACAACATGCTGCACTCTGTGGAGGGAATCACCAAATTTCACAGTAAAGATAATGGCTGATTTTGTCCTTCAAAAGGGGGGCTTCAGATAAATGGCTTGTGCACTAACAATTACCTTCTGCATCTGTCTTTCCAGTCACACTACAGCCAAAACAGTACGCATGCGGTAACTTCCTTCAGGACCTTGTGAAAATCTGTACCACATGCTGTACAGTTAAAGAGTTCATGAAATTCCGGGATTAATTCTCATGATTAACAAGATTCATTATTTTTAAATCTATACTATTTCTTTCAGTTTTTCATGTGTTATATCACTGCCTGTGTCATATGGTACAGTACATAACCTGCAAAATTTCAAGTCTTCATTGGTAGGCTTGTTCCAAAACCATAGTACATGCTCAGTGGTGGGGGATGTACCATACGTGCGGTCACTATCATAATAAATGGTTTTAAAAAGAAGAATTGTTACAATGGCAATTTAGACACCCAAGGTACAGTACACACAGATTATTAACACCCGGGGAACTGAGAGCAGTCAACGGCAGGCATTCTTGAAAAGAAAAGTCTGATTTTCAACTCCTACATGTCTCTTGCTTATGTTCAGGCCACCACTCAAGTGCATTACAACAGTGCTTTCTTTTGTTCTCTTAGACATCAATGCCTGTCTGGCTCCAAGGGGAGCTGTTACAAGGTTAAGCTATTGTCCACCACATCTCAGTATTCCTTTCCATTTCCTTTGCAAAATGTGTCTGGCAAGATTTCTCTGAAATTGTGTATTCCCCACCGTTATCTCTATTTCTTCATTATAAATGAAAGCTCTCATATACTGTATATAAAATTCGGTAAGCTATTGAAAATTCAATTTGCTAAAAACAGTCCCCTGATTGTTTTTCCACCATGTTGTTTCAGCAAAGTGATTGTGGAACTGCAAACATTAAGCTTTGCATATGGGTCTAGAGAACCTAATGGTTTAAAATATAGCTGCTGTACTATGTCTACAATCTCCAAGCCCCAGCACTAAAAGTATTTCCTTTTTTCACATCCCAAAAGAAAGTGTAAAAGTACCATGGAAACGTGGTTCACATAGCATGGGAAATAATAAAAGTCATTTGTAATTTGTAAGGTCCATAAAAGGTAAAAAAGAAAATAATTCTACACAGGACGTAATTATTGTTTTATAATCATAGCTAATGCATTTTGATAACTAGGTGCTTTGTTAAGTTCAACATTGTATCTTTTATCAGTCTAACTTACAAACTTGGACTGCACACTGCAGTACCAAGCCAATGGTAATAATCGGGACTTAAGAATGTTTGGATATCACTGTTGAAATCTGTCATACCACTCCTAGAGGGATTAAAGACAGTTGTTGCCCACTTTACTGATTCAAAGCGAGCCATTTCTGTGCCAAACAGTTCAATGAGCAGAATGCAGCAGACAAACTGTCTGCATTGCATTGTTCTCCGATTTGGAGCATGAAAAGGTGAGACTTTCAATCATAAATTGATCGAATATCTGGCAGAATCAAAGGTAAATTCATCTCAGCAGAAAGGTGTTTTCAAAAGCCTGTCAAGCAGAGTTTAATGCAGGGTCCTGCTGATGTTTCTAATACGAGAAAAGTGCCGTTTCAAAAGATCCATGGAACTAAATCTTTGATCTTTGCAGAAAATAAGTCGTGTGTGTATATCGGCAACCTTTCCTTAAAGTGTACTGAGCACTTTATCCTTGCCTTGTCATCTATCACTTATAGGACAGTTCCATTATGTTAAGGCCTCACTGACTGAAATACAGGGAGACCACATGGCAGCAACAATGCAGTTATAACAAATGACAACAGTGAAAGAGAATTAAAAGGCTCTACTTCCTATATACATCTACCGATGCTCTCCTTAGTCAACAGTTGTATTGACTATTGCTGTTGATCAGGAATTGATGGCATCAAGTGGAAACCAGCTTTCATCAGGCATTTTGATCCTTTTCCGTTATCCCCTCCTGCCGGTGGGTCAGCAGTGATAGCCAGTCACTGCTCATCTCCTCCCAGCCGCAGTTTGACTCCTGTTCCAGAGCCATCATGAGGCTGTCTCCTCTGCCTCTCCCAGCCTTCGAACGGCAGTCTTCCTGTCCCTCCCAGTCAGCCCAACAGCTGTCAGCTCTCTCCACACTGATTGTACGGAGAATATTCTGCATCCAACCCTCCACCGAGAACAAGCACATCTGCCACTCTTTGCCTCTGCAGTCTTGTCCCAGATCTTCATATTTGGCCCTTTTCCTCTCAAAGGTCTCCTCACACCCTTCCTCTCATGGCACCGTCAGCTCAATGAGGATGATCTTTCTCACTCCTGGGACCACATCACTACATCTGGCCTTAGGGATGTTTGTACAACCTTTAGGAAGCTTCAGCCTTCTTCCAACGTCCACTCTCATGTCCCACGATGGAGCTTTATGCAAGACGGAATCTTTGACTTTCCTTGACTTTGTCCACATCTCGCCCTATTGATAAATGAATGCAACTGCACTCATAGATTTCCCATGAGCTTGCTGTTTCTTTCATCTCATCCTATTGCAACCTATTTATTAGTAGGTACCATACATTACAGTTACTGGGAATAATTACTTGCCATTTATAATTTGCTACTTGACAGATATTATCAATACAGGAACTACTGTATAACAGACCATTACTACTGTTGTTTCTAACACTAGAAAAGATGGAGTGCTTTTTCAAAAGACTTGGACCCTGAAGTACAAATATGCTTAAACTTATGTTTAAAAACAAATACACAAAGTTAATCTATATTTGACACTGGGACCCATTTTAAAATAGCTAAGTGCTTCTTATACATTTTGTTGTATATCCTATCCTCATCAGCACAAACACTTGTCATGCTTGCTCTGTTCATCTTAACAGATGGGAGGGACAAAAAATGTAGACTGGAAAATGTTCGCAGCTGTCTGAGGTGCTGTGTTGTTGTTACAATTAACCTGCTAACCTCTAGTTCCTGTATGGTTGCACTCAAGATAATTACTATGCTGTTTCTTTTTCTCTGAAGGAGGAGGGTTACAGATATTCTGTAATATAAACTGCCTGGGCAATAGTAATGCTAGAAGAAATTCCATGACATCTGACACATAAGGTTTAAAATAAGCACAATAAAACTATGACACAGCTATACATGTAAACTTGCTTTAATGTTACGGTGATTTGGATTAGTAAATGCCCAGTAAAGAAGTAAAGTTTACTTTTAGTGAAAGATAGCCTCACTTTTTAAGTGCACACATTAAACAGGCAATGGTAATCTGCCACACTTGTAATATATCTGGAACATGGCCTGATTTAGGCTGTGTAATGATGTGATCTCATAGTCTGACTAATGGTTAAGTACCTCCAAGAACTGCCCTGGCTTTTAGAAAATATATTAACCTTTCATTAATCAGAGAAAGCATATATTTTCTCTCTCCAATGCTAGAATCCCCAGCAGGATTGTACAGCGCCATGCCTGAGGAACAAGGTGACCAAACAATGATGAGAGTCAAAGGGTTATGCTGTCTAAAATGTACTTGTGTGGGCAGTGTTGTTTTTGGATATTTTTATAAAAAACATTGTCTTAGAGATTCAGTGGTGTACACTAAATGGGATCTTTTAGTTTGCTTTCATGGCTCTAAAAACATAATATTTATTTGGGCTTTACTTACACATTTCTAACAGTGACCGTATGTCTATATTTTAGATTTCAACAATTTTGAATGTCCTAACTTGCTATCAAGTGATTACAACAATGTGACATTGCCAAGATTGCAAGCTAAAAGTAGCACTGTTCCAAAAATGAAAAATTGACATCATCTGCAGGGCTGCATATAAAACTAAATTTAAGATGTTTAGCAGGACAAAGTTGTGGTTGCACAAACTTGAATTAGGCTTTACTCATATACTAACCTTTGTGGCTCTGACATTCCATCCCATCCACAGAGAAATAATGAACTAGATAGTAGTTAAATGCTAGATTGGTCTCTTTAGATGAAAATCAAGGTAAACCCCTTAAATCAGCATGTTCATGTGGACTTACAGTACATACCTTCTACAGTAGGTGGAAATTCCACATCATACCATGTCTAAATGTTTTTTTTCTCCAGCTACTCTGAGTTCCCCCAAAAATCTTGAATTTTAGATCTGAATGGCCACACAAATAAAATAGCTTGAAATGCTGTATCTGTGGCAAACATGATAGATTAAGCTACCTGTGTATCACTATGCCAAAAACAATTCTCATTCAATTGACTGAATGGTTGACAAATAGCCATCACTTCCAAATCATACATGGTTTATGTATACTGTACGTGTGTATTTATGCAGTCAATAACTAGCTATTTTGTGTGATCTTCTGATAACATTGTTTAGCTATATAAAATGAAAAAAGCCTGATTTCAAGCATTAGTCCTCTAAATAAAGGTAGTTTTTCTTATCTTTGCCACATTTCGTTAAGCTGAACCTACAGTAATGTGTATTTCAATAGAGCAATAGAACTCCTAAAACCAGTATGTTAAAATGATAGGAATTGCCTGGGTATTGCAAACACATGTAACCACTGTGTTGTTACAATTCCCAGGTGCAAGTAGTAAGAAACAAATAAGCATTTGTTTCTATTGTATGTTTTAGCCATTCCAGCAAACATGCAGCTGTAGCAATTTCCATTAATGTTGTTTTGTCTTATCTTATCTAGTGTTGTCCTCCATCACATTAAATGTTCTCTTTCCTACTGACATCCAGAGGAAGACAAATGTCTGTCAAATTGAAGATTTCTGCTCCAGTTATTTCACATTGCTTAGTCATCATAATCACGTGTCGTTGGTCATTCGAGAATGTTGGGAAGGTATCAAATTTACATTTACATAGAAGTATTTAGTGTCAATCTAAGGTTTTGTGCATTGCACAGAGGTGACAATAAGACTGGCTGTGCAATTGCTCTTCCAAGACTCCTATTGCACTAATGGGAAAATCTCTCAAGTGTTCCTCTTTTGTCAGGTGCAGACCAGCAGGTGACACACATAATTTCCTTCACGTTAGGAACCTCCTCCTGTGATCCAGCCAAAGTTGCAGGATAGTGAAATGATAAGGGTGGTCCAACAAGCATCATACCAAGTGTTACTGAATTCCTGTAGTTATGTGATTTATTCTCCTGTTTCTAAAGAACGCTTTCTCAATATTTAAGTATGGCAAGAATGCAATCCTAATGCAAGACATTTCAGGTCTTGTCACTTGACTCAGGAGTGTGCAGATTCTAATTTTTCAAGTTATTATTAGAGCTAGACGAGGGGATTAATTCAAGACTATAAAAATAGGATGTGTTCAGATTACAAAAGTGATTTATTTTAATCAGTTTTCTCAGAATAAAAGAGTTCCCTATCCAAAGCTGAGCTTGTGCACAGTGTGCAATAATTAGCATGTGTAGCCTGAATCTGTTAGCAAAAAGTATTTTCAGTGACTGCTGTTTGGAAATTGGATTAGGTCAGAATAGATTTGCGACAATATACTGTTTAAATGAAAAACAGATTTTTTTCCTTTTTTGGGGGAGCTGTAAACAGCATTTTTCTTAGCCTCAAAACCTTGATCGTGATAAATTAATATGAGAGTAATTTACAACCATGCTAAGAGCATAAGAACTTACAATATCATGGTATCTAGTATCCTGTTACAAGAACTATTGTAATCACTAAAATATTTACATAATCCTCATGTATTTACTCAAACCATTTAATAAAAATACAACTTTAAAAATGTGTGCAAATCATCAGCTGTTATTTTTAAAGTTGTTAATACTCCAAAATATTTGAAATGTCTACTTTCTGAGAATTAAACTCCCTGAAAAATAGTATTTATTCTTGTCATTGGTATTTCCAATGCCCCTTGTAATTAAATGTTTTGATTTGTCACCACAGATCTGTACACTACTTCCTGGTTAAAGAGTATAAACTTCAAGAATTCACGGCTTAAAACAGCAATAACTACAGCATCTATGAAACCTGCTTGCCTTTGAGACAAGGCAGCACAATTGTAATTCATATATCTCTATGCAACATGAAAATCAGGAAGACAGGAGCATGGCTTAGCTCTAAAACACTGATTGAAGTTGTTCCTGTAATCCTTAATTAAATAAAACTTATAAGAGTGAAAAAACACATATGTTTGTAAGACTTCAAAGCATGTTTTTCATGTCCTCTAAATTAATTTTAATTCTGAATTACAGGCTATACTCTTTGACACGTACATTTGCTCTATCCCTGGGCAACAAAGGTGCCAATTACCACCGACAGTCATTGTATTTTTAAAATTGTATTTTCTTTTATCAAGTTCCAAGTCATTTGTATTATAAAAGGATTCCCTTGGAATTTAACATCAGTGGAAAGTGATAATTATTACATTCATTTGTCAATGAGATCTAGTCTAATATGGTACTAATTAATTCACAGCAATTTTCTACACTATAGAAGCATTTACACATGGATTGTTTTTCATATGATTTATGTTTAGAGCCATCCCAGATGTATAATTCAAAGATTCAGAAAGTTACATAGAAAACAGAATAGAGAAGGCTAAATTTGCATTGTAAGTAAAAGAAAATCAAGGCACCATAAAGATTCAATATAAGTTCTGGAATGGACTGTCCAGCAATATAAAGAATAAAATTAATGAAAAATAATTTTAAAAATGCATTTTTACAAATTCATTCTGAATAGATTCACAATATATTTAATAAACTGTATATACAAATACATTAAGAAAATTTCATAGTGAGAACCAAAAAAGACACTCAATAAGAATGATCATATGTGTACAGATTTTGGATAATGATTGATAATGAAGAATTGGTCTTGTATTACTGACAGTTACTCAAGTAACGCTGAAAGTTGATTGGGCACTGGTGATGAGGTGATTTAACCTGTTTAATGTCAAGAAAGAAAAATGCAGAAATGAGCCAATATATCCTACTTATTAAGGAAACACCTTCGTACCATTGTTATATTGGAAGTCAGCATTATCTTGGTTTTGTCGATATGAAAAAGTTTAGGCGACAGTTTTGGAGGTCAGAATCTTGATACCACACCATGATCAATGAGCAGGTCCAGGTGTGCTGGTCTGGGCAGGAGTGTCTAGTGGCTACAGAATTTCACTCATAGTTATTGATAGCAACCTGATCGCATGGCACTCCGTATATCAAGTCCTCAGACCTGACTTGAATGCCTTTCTTTGGGCTCATCCTGACATGACACTGCATGACGCACAGTCCTAATGGTATAACAGTAGCTCTCTCAAGAGAGTTATATCAAGGATGCCTCATAAGACTTTAGCTCCACTGAACATTTATAGGATGAGCTGGATTGACACAAGGCTGGGAGATACATGAACAGCCACATGCTTGTCCAGGCTTTTAAAGAGAAACAGCACAGAATTCCACAAGGCAGCATCATAGACTGGAAAAATTCAAGATTACAATTTACTGCGTCCAACAAGAGATCTGGGCGATTGCATATTCATCAGCATAAGTCATTAATAATAAATAACTATTCTTCTTCTTCTTCTTCTTCTTCTTCTTCTTCTTCTTATTATTATTCATTTCACTTACATAGCGCTTTTCTGGACACTCCACTCAAAGTGCTTTACAGATAATAGGGACTCCCCTCCACCACCAATGTGCAGCCCCACCTGGATGATGCAAAAGCAGCCATGGTGGGCCAGAATGCTCACCACACATCAGCTATCAGTGGGGAGAACAGAGTGAATTCAATTCATAGATGGAGATCCTGATTGGTAAAGACCAATGGAAAATTTGTCAAGGATGCTGGGGTTATACCCCTACTCTTTTTGAGAAATGCCCTGGGATTTTTAATGACCACAGACCTCAATTTTAACATCTCATCCAGGTGCTGACCACACTCATACCTGCTTTGCTTCAGTGGGTTGCCAGTTGTGAGTTGCAGGGTGATATGGCTGCTGGCAAAACAACCGAATAGCCCGTATGGGGAATGAACCCGCAACCTTGGGGTTATTAGTACCCCACTCTAACCAACTGAGCTAACCGGTTAACTGAGCTAATATCAATGCTATGTCCGTTTAACATAGTACAAGTGTGCCTGCAAGAAGTTATCTTCCTTATAGCTATGTGAATTTTGTGCAGTTGTTAGTGATATGTTTCTTTTGATGCTGAGTATACATATATAATAGTTCAAGTAGGTGGCTGCGTCAGCATCTGTAGGCTGCAAAGGAACAGGTAATGGGTTTATTCCATGCTGAAAAGAAATGGAATGGAATATCAACATGGAATAAACCAGTTACCTGTTCCTTTACATATTTAATATACATATACATATTTAAATGTATTGCATTAAGGATTTTGAGGAAAACATTTCATATTAGATTTAACATTAAACAAATTTAAGCTGAGATATAGAATACAGACTAGAACTAGTGGAGGTCCTGAAATCACTGGGAGAAATTAAGAGAATGAATTGAATCTTAGTGGGTCAACAGGCATGAAATGGAGTCACCTTCACAAATTATTAATCATGCCTCAGGTTGTATAGAAAACTCACTTTCCCACAAATTAAAACATATGAATAAAATATTTCAGGTTTGAAAACATTTTTAAAGAAGCGTTCTTTTATTATTATTTTCTTATGTGATTATGTTAGAAGTGATTTAAGAAACTCACTGCAGAAATTGCTCTGGAATCCCGATGATCATCTCTGTGGTACAGTACATGGCTTGATGGGTTTTAGCATCAAGACTATACTTTGCAAAGACAATTCCAGCTGACCCCAACTGCTATTTACATTGTTACCTGGCTAATAATTTCTTTTTAAAAGGTTCCCTAGATCCCTTCTTCTGAAACACCTGAGGCAGAAAAAAAGCAATTACTGCTCTTGCAATTACGTTAAAAGCCTTTCTTACTGCTCTACATCCTTTGCTTTACACTCCAAATGTCTAAATTTGTGGTGCCTCAGAGTCTTTGATCCCAGCGAGATTAGACGCAGTTCACCAGCTACGTGAGAAAACACATAAGTAGGGAATGGTGAATCGGACCTTCTTCTTGCTAGTGACATGCAGACAAATTAGATAGGACTTATTCTGAAGGCAGAATAAATCTCAACAGCTGTGTGAAAGCACAGCCTACTCACACAGCTGAACAAATCGTTCATTGTGTATAGGGACTGCATTTTGAACAGCTTTTTGTGAACGCTAATTTGAACGGAAACATACAACACAACAAAAATATCTCCTCCACTCTACAAAATCTGTGGTACCCCCTCAATATTTCAAGCCTAAAAACCACCATTTCTGAGATCACACCAGAATGGTAGAAAAGTACAGTATAAGTGGACAGACAAATTGTTACTGTAAATACTGTAGTATGACTGGACAAAACGGCACTAGTTAAGTCCAATAATGTCAGGAAAGGGAATGCTAACAAAAAGCCATATTTCTTTGTAGAATCAGTTAGTTCTTAAATATATAATCATTAGACTATAAGAATGCATATTTATTTTGTTTTTCTGTTGTATTTTGTGTATATTTCTTTAAAAAAGAAAAAAATGTATTAAATCTCTGCAACAGTTGATATTCTTTGTACCTAAACAAGCTTGTTTTAACAGAGTTCTAACTCAGAAGGGTTGTGAAGTGCAAAGCAGAGCCCAACATGCATTTCTATGAAAGCAAGCCTGCATAACATATTCAGCTCCTTCCACTGCCGTTTGAAGTGAAACGAGAACGCTAAAAATCCAGCAGCAGGGTGGAAGTATAAAACCACTTAGGATTGTTTCTGTGCAAGAGAGAATGGCTGTTTTGCAAGATGTCAGGTGCACAGATGTCTGCTTGTATTAGTGTAATAACGAAGAATCGCAAATGCCTAATGATGCAGCTAAGTCAATGGTTCATGACTGCCACAAATAGACCTCTAGTGTTGTCTAGGCCACACTCAAAGTCAGGTGATGACCACTCACTGCTCTGGGCTTGGAATCCATTATAGAGCTCTCTGCCACCCCTGAAATCTGCAGTTTCTAAAACATACACAGCATTTCTCTGTAGTGCACGACATGATACAAGTAGTTCACACATGACACAGCCGGGTATTTAAGATGAGACACAATGGACTGGTTTTAAAACATTATATATTTTAATATATTAATGTAATATATTACATGTCAACCACAGAAAATGAACAACTAAGGAAACTGTCGCAAAGGTTACAAAAAGTATATTGGTTTGGCACCTCTGTTATATAATATTGATCTCAATATAAACAATATTAATTACTTTTAAAGAAATTCACATCAGTTACATACAAGTATAAAAGCTTCAAACCCCCAAATCTCAGAACCACAGTTAATTTCTCAGAAGTCCCAAACTAGGACTGCAATTAACATTTGCTGATCCTGCAATCTTTATTCAAATGGAACATTTGTACATCAGAGATAATACTAATTAACACTATCATTGTTACAAAGGGCTACTTTATTTAAAAAATGAATAATTAAATCATCATTATTGAGCCATGGTATCAACTGAAAACTTTTTTAGGATTTTAATCTCTAATTATCTCAGATACAAATATGCAGTCCAAAAATTGTATCTTTGGACAGATTATGATACTGAGTCCAATTGGGTATACAACACTATCAAGGATCAAATTAACTGGAAGACTGAATTAACTACAGTATTTTTCATTTTTTCCTTTTCTAATATTTGTTTGATTTAACTTCACATTTCACCTCCACTCTCTACGTTTCTTTTCCAAAACAAATCATTTGCAATACTTTATAAAGTACCAACATCCCAGGGTACCTGAAACTTATGTTTGAAATGCAGCATGTTTCTGTACAGGATACTAAGATGTTCTAGTGAGGAAAACTTTTTAATCTAGTAAACTACTACAAAACTCTATTTTAGAAAGCAACTATTTCAAGGAAGAGATGTTTCAAGGGGTGTCTGCTCATTTCTAAAGTTCCACAAGACAAAAATCCATTTTGAGTTTTTCTGACATATTTTCATCAGGAAGATAAAATGAGTGTTTCTGTAAGTAAATAAGATTAAGAAACAGAACTCAAATGCAATTCAACAGAGGTGTACTCATTCTCATTGGAACACAAATTTGAAAATTAAAATAAATAAAATTGGTTAAAAAGCATTATATAACTGTAAAGCTTTCATTTATAAGATAAACTACTGTACTGCAAGTTTCAAATTTACTCTATTACATTAGATGTGCATGGTTTAAAAGATACCAAGAAATTAAATGTTATTCCACTTGGCTGATATCGTCTGCTTCTATAATGAAGGCAGACATATCATTAAAATAACCCGTCATGCCCTAAAAGGTAATAATGAAGCAACAGTGGGTTTACAGAGATCACATTTACAGCCATTCAATGAAAAACCCACAAATGAGGGTCAGATTTAACAACTGAGCAGCACAGTTACAAGATCTATTCAGTATATAGACCAAATTATACTCATTTTTATGACAGTAAACTGATGGCGCAGAGGACCAAATTGATAAAATCTTTTTAGGCATCTTTTTGCAAGTCAGTAAGTAATTGGTATCGTTCCAAGAAGCTACTAAGCTTTTTTTAAGCAACTGCATTTGTGAAACAATATTGATTGTCACTTATAGTATATTTGCTCTTAAATTGATAATAGCCATTATGAACATCCTGGCTCAATCTAAAGGTTAGTTCACAAAAATGCATGTTAATAGCCTTTTAATGTACGTTTCATTTTCTTTAAAGTAATCGAGGACTTTCATTTTTACTACAAAAGGGGCTATTAAATGTAAACAGAATGAGAACGCCACTCTATATGAATAACGGTTCAGGAAAAAAATAAAGAAAAATAATTCATATAAAATCTATACAAGTTCTAGTTTTGAAAGGTACAATTTGGGGTTTTGTGTTGGAATAGTGTTCATTTAAAAAAATAAGGTAAATAAATAAGCTTCACTAGCAAAGATAGTGTTCAATACAATACTTAACCATAACATTAATTTAACAAATTGTCTTCGGTGGGAATTCAGGTTACTTTGTTCAATGCAAACTTGCTACACAAATGAGTAGCCCAGTTCACTAGGGCACAGAATATAAGACGTTGTTCCTTACAATATTTGAATTGTTGAAATACATGTCCTTTTGATAAAAGTAGACTGAAAAATGTACACCATCTTTTTTGTACCATTACAAGAAACCAGACTAAATTCACCTTTCTACAGGTGCCTTTCAAGACATGTGTAGCATATCATGGTCTTTTATCACATCATGTAAAAAGGCATATTACAAATTATATCTTTCAGAAATTGCATGTTATGAAAAACTGTTAAATATGCTCACTCTAACTGAATTTGAGGAATATTCTATGAGTGAAAGACTTAAGTTTCCAAGTCTCCTGTGGCTTTATACAGTACTTCATTGTAGTGTATTTAAAATGAGATTTTGTACCATTGCACAACATGATCTACAAGATTAATCAAGTTAATGCGGCAGCATTTTATATTATTTTCACTCATTTCCCCTTGATGATCTCCCTTCTCATGTGAGTTTTCTTGCTCTTTTTAATGTTGTCTAGTTTATTATTTCTTACTTTAAGACTTCGAAAAACATAAGACCGTGGGCAATGTCATCTAATTTATGATGTTAATATGTAATATGTGAGAGTATACACATATGGTTTTCTGCATATTGCATTAGTCACGCTAAAAAAAAAAAAAATCAAGAAGATCAAGATCAAGAATTGATTTCTTAAAATGGGAAAAATGGACTTGTTTCTAAAATACTACTCATTTGGAATCACACAATGTTAAAGGAAAAATGAATCTGCTATTACCTCAAAACTGAAAGATCACTTAACAGGTCACATAACAGTTTTCTGTAGTTTTCTTCCCAACTGGTTTGAAAATGCTAGTGATGATGTTATCATGGTTTCTCTGAGGAGGTCAGAAACATTCGTTAAACGGGGGTTGGTTAGACTGACCGACTGCACTATTATTCTCTGACATGAGTAAAACACAATGTCTGCAGTTTAGGGTGCAGTTAACAGTTATACAGTACATAAAAGTACACGTTTGTACTGTTGTATGTCCAATAAACCTATACTGCAGATATACTGTATATGAAACAAATTAAAAACATTTTTGCTGTTTGCTATACAGTCTTTATGCATTAAATGAGTGATATCACTATCTTTTCTTCCCAGTGTCTTCACACACCTATTGAAATCAAATGTAGATGTGGTAACCCATATATTTTTTTTTTTTAATGCTCAGAGCAAGCAGTTTCTTCAATCACATTTCAGGTCATCATTCACATTCAAAGTCACAACAAAGAGCACGGAGGTCAAAAGGCAGTACAAAATCCACGCCATAATTATTGTACAACTACTCATGTGAGCAGAAGTATCTAGTACCATTGAACAATACAAATAGTAAATCATT
Organism: Lepisosteus platostomus; assembly: GCF_059453375.1. NCBI lineage: Eukaryota > Metazoa > Chordata > Actinopteri > Semionotiformes > Lepisosteidae > Lepisosteus > Lepisosteus platostomus. The sequence goes on along the minus strand of NC_142616.1, from coordinate 64,182,139 downwards.
TTTGGAGAAAAAAAAAGCTCAGTCAAGAAGCTGTACAATTCTCTCCAGAACTACTATGAGTGAAATTAAAAGTGTGGATTTGACATGGAAAACTTTAAGAGGATATGCCACAATATAAATAGAAGATTTTGAACTCAGTCTAAAGTTAAGTAGCCAACATATACGTCAAGGGAAATTCAAAAGGAAAGCAGAAGGGTAGGAGCGTCAGATGCTAGAGAGCTAAGTGCCAGCAGAAACAGATTTGCTCATCATCAGGGGAACGTGTGAAGGCCCTGCTTCACGTGCAGCACAGTCGCAGTCCACCAGACCTTGATTATTCAAGTTAATTATGGAATCGGCTATTATCCGTGCTGTCCTCTTCTGATATCCCCCGGAGGTCACCATGAGGATCGGTATCTGCCTTCCACGCGCCGCCTTGAATATGATTTCATCCCTCTTAATAATGCCCTGGGTAATCGAAAAGGCAGTGGTTGGTCTTTTTTGCTTCCTCTCATTTTATCATTATTGAAAAGACACGGTTTTCAATGCATGCAATACTGGTGTGGTAATGTACATTTATGTCTGATCCTTATCCACAGAAACTAGCTGCCAACTTCTTTAAGTTAAGTGACCCGTAGGAAAAGGATGGGACTACAGGATGCAGTGTGGTTTCCACATCTGTCACTACAAAACGTTGCCTTTTACTTAAGAACACTACACTACGGAGTATGCGCATGCACAAAATCAAGGTTTCACTTGTAGTTTCCACCTTTAGGATATAATTAACACATAAGTGGCAACAAGGTGAGCTAAAATAAAGTGCAAGAACAATAAACCGTATCGTTTTTGTCCAACAGAAATAGTGTATGAAATATTGTTATATTGGTGTTAAGTGGCCAAAAAATATCTGCATTACAATAGTGCAAGTTATAGTACAGTAAAATAGAGTTACGAGTTAATGGTTTGGATAAGGGTAACATCTTGTACAGGAACAAGGAATGAAGTGACTTTAAAAACAGAGATTATGCAAACTATTAATGTTACTTCTTAAAGTGACAATGATTGCAAGGGCTTTGCTATGGCAAACAGTACAGTGAACAGATTGTCCAGGTTCAACAAGTGCAGGAGCAGGATGATGGAATACCATTGTACTGGGCTGTTGTGCTACTGGAAAAGGCAATGGGCTGGAGAAGTTTCTATTCTGACAATTGAGAATAGGATAAGAGGCTGACAGCAGAGTGATGCTGATTAATCCTGGCTAGCCTCTCAAGACAGGATGATCTAATAGGAGAGCATGTGGAATAATCAATTGCTTCATTCTCAGTATGAACTATAGCAGCTATTGCAAGCAAGCTGGATTTGCAAGTTTCAAATGGTCTCGTACTCTAGGGGCTTGTAGCACGTGTAACACAAAGTCAAATTGAAATTAAATACAGGAAAATAGTGGTAAAGATTCATTTAATCTTCATGAGAATATGTTTTTCTAAAAAAGCCTTACAGCAAATCAAGCCTCTTCCACTCTCCTGGCTATCTAGCTACTGTATATTTCTAATTATAAAACCATGTCAATTCCCAAGTTCGATTTCAAAACTTTATCACACTGATGTAATATAGAATACATAATTCCCTCTAGCAATAAGTTAATGCATGTTCAGCAATATTGATTGCAGCCCTCTAAGGGTCTATACCTCATTGCCAGCAGGCGAAGTGGTCAATAATGACAAGATTGAGTGTCTACACACCTGAGGCGAAATAGCAAGACCCCCCAGTGGATCTCCATCCAGGATATCAGTGCCTGCGTTGTAGACGACGATGTCAGGTCTCATTTCGTTCAGCGCTCCCTCCACATGAAGCTCAACCTTTTGCAGATATTCTGGGTCCTCGGTGCCCCAGTCAAGCTCAACCTTTCTCTTTATTGCTCCTGAAGTGAAATGGCATCGGCAGTTAAATCATAATTAAATCAAAACAGCCAGGCGTGCTGGGATTGGTCAAGAAGGCTTACTGAAGCTTAGAATACCCTACATACAGCCCCACTCGTTGAGACACCAGGGAAAAACAAGATTTTACAGTTCTCATGTATCACAATTATTGTTTCTTAGTAGTGTATCAGTGACATCCTGTTACAGAGCACCCTAAACCTCTAACAATATTAAAACACTACAGAGCAGACTGTTTTAATATACCAAATTAAACTTGTCAGATAGTTGTTACCCATAGACGTTTAGCAATAGTTTTTATACACTTATTTTTTCACACAACTCTGAACACAGGACCTATTTTTTTGCAATGGACCAACTAGAGCGTTCTGCTGTATCATTGAGAATCGCAGGGAAGGGCTACAGTATATGAACATCTTACAATAATTACATTTCCATATCTATCAGTGAATAAAACAATTCCTGCTCTCGTTCAGTTGACAGATGAAACCTGTAACTCTGAAGAAGTTCTGTCCACTGCATTCCCATCAGTTCACAGAAAGAAAATGACAAATTGTAATCCTTCTATAAATGTATTTGACGAATGAGTGATAGTCCTATTGCTTTTAAAAGTGGTTTACATTGTTAAATATATGCCCAATTATAGCAGCAGAATTTTAAGAAAAAATAATAGTGACATCTAGAGGTAGAAATGAGAAGATACAAATTTGGAAATCTTTATTAAACAAATGACTACACTTTCACAGACAACTTTATTGAATTATGTTTGCAGGAATATAGGTGAACCGTCAGGAACACAAATTGTACAGCAATCCTTTATAAATTATTTGATCTCTGAGCTATACTGATTCTTGTTAGTTCAGTTCCCCCCCCTCACCGGCTGAGAAATCCATACTTTTCTCTAATGTGACACAGTGCACAACACTGCCACCTGTAGGAATGTAAACGCATTACAGTTCACTTCTGAGACGACACCCTTGCGTTTCCAACTTTTCCAAATGGTGTCAGCATTTTCACAGCAGACAAAAAGCTCGTGGCATTTTGTTTTTACTAAGCCTTTAATTATGTGAAATTAAAACTGCATAGACTGATTTAGTGAATATGCATATCAGTTTACATGCATTCTTACTCTGATGAAGCACTGTAATTAAAAGTGAATGACTTTACAATCCTTACAGGTGTCCCAAAGATATAGAGCAGAACCATGCTGATGGTATGCCTGCCAGAAATGTATTATGAATGTATTTATGAAAATGCTGAACCATTTCATCAACCGATGTTTTCCATTTATATATTAAAAAAACACTGTTGTCTCGACATTTTAACTTTAAAGTAACAAAAGTCGTGTCTGTACTGCAGTGCTTGCTACTTGAGCTGCAGCAATGAAGCAATGAGATTGGTTTTACACCTGTAATGACTATCCATTTGCTTATCTATTATCACTATCCGAGCCTGCACCTGACCCATCTCAAGCTGGAACCAGGCTGATGCAGAGTTCTAACTGAATAAATACTACTGCACTGCTGTGAACTAACTGAAACTGTCCCAAACCAGTGCCCTTGCTTAAATAATACATTGCACACCCTTAACGACTAAGCCTTGAAAACACATTTGTGGAAAGAAATCAAAAGCATCGCCTGTGTAAAACTTCAGGATAGGAAACATTCTTAAATGGGTCTGGATTTAGATACTTGCGCCTCTCTGCTCTTTTGAAAATGATGCCCCAGACCACATGAAAGATATTCAAGGTCTGATGGCTAAAGAATGAAAGGCAATCTAATGAGGTGAGTCCAGGCAGCACAGGATGCACAGTATACCAACTGTATGTCATGTAAACTATTGCACAGCAATCACGGCATAATATTTAGAAATAGTACCTGTAGAAAAGAGGGAGAGTGACTCGGCCACAAGAGAAAGACAAAAAAAAAAGATTCTGACAGTGTTCTGTATCTCCTGTGAAAACAAGGGACTTTCTCAATGTTTGTCGTATACACTACAGTAGTGGAAATACTTCAGAAATTTTGGAGACATATTCGAGCTGTTGGAGAATCCATCTGCTTGGTAAACAGTTGTTGGAAGGCAGCCCATACAACAGGATAGAAGGCAATCAGCAATGGCTATAACAAAGCATGAGGGAAGTATGGGGCTGTATCACATCCACTGAAGAAGATACAGGCAGAGTCTCATCCACCATGACCACATCTCAGTGGGACTCCAGGCATTCAGCCAATACAGTGCAAACATATCTGGAAGGCAAAGAGGCTGATGGAACACTCGCAGGGAGGTCATGGCCTATACAAAATCCTGTTATGAACATCATCAACGCCATATGGGGTAGCATTGATGCTGAGAAAGTTAAACAGCAACCAGACAATTTGGATGAACACTAGCATGGGGAAAGTGGTATAGGATTTCGAAATATTTCAGTGCTCTTCACAGGATGTCATTCTCTGCAAAGAAGCAAAGGCTTAATTATAGGATATTAATGTGGCACTGATGGCAGACTCAGAAGTAGAACTACAGGAGAAAGTGTTCAAATGGCAGAGGAGTCTGGAAAAGGGTGGACTGAAAATGAATGCAGAAAAATCTGAAATAATGGTAATGGAGAGAAGAGGAGATACTATGACCAATGTTGAGGAGACAAATGGAGGAAAACTGAAACAAGTTGATGACTTTAAATACCTTGGATCAAAACTGGTAAAGGGAGGAGAAACACTGGAGGCAGTAAAACAAAGAGTGAAAGCTGGATGGAACAAGTGGAGAGAAATAACTGGAATAATCTGTGACAGGAAAATTCCCAGAAAGTTAAAGTGCAAAATGTACAAGACTGTGATTAGACCTGTACTACTATATGGAGCTGAATGCTTGGCAGTTGGAAAGAGGGAAGAGAACTTGATGAGAAGAACTGAAATGAGGATATTGAGATGGATTCTGCAGATTTCAATGAAGGATAAGATCAGAAATGAAGAAATCCGTAGACGATGTAGGGTGGTGGATGTGGTTGAGAAGATGCGAGAGGCGAGGTTACGGTGGTATGGACATATCATGAGGAGGGACTTTGAGGAAGTAACAAAGAGGGTAATGGAATTTGAGGTGGAAGGTAACAGAGGAAGAGGCAGGCCTAGAAAGAGATGGATAGATTGTGTGAGAAAAGATATGGAGGTATGTGAAGTGAGTGAGGAAGATGTGCTCGACAGAGACAAATGGAGAAGAGCAACCAAAGCAGCTGACCCCAGGACAGTCTGGGACTAAGGCTGTGAAAAAGAAGAAGAAGAAGAAGAATGTCACGAACAATTTAAAGTATTTGTTTTTTCTGTAATAATGTTTATGCATTCATGCATTCATGTAATTCACCATACTGGTACTGTATATACCCACTTTGTCCTGCATTTCAAATACCTTACACATATTTACCCTTATCAAACACCATAGACATCCTTAACATTTTATATCACAACCTATGACTTACGTTTCGCATATCCATCCCCAGGATATATGTATCTATTGTAGGCATCCATTATGTAGACCCTGTTGTCATCCAAGAAATCTCTCTCATGTCCATTGCCCTAAAATAAAAAAAAACATGGTTCCCATAAAAGCTTTAGGGTAAAAAAGCATGCACAAACCAGGAGATATTCCCTTGCAATCAGGATTGTGGGAATCTCAAACCGGCTGTTGTAGCTGAGGTTTTCTCCATTAGACAGGGTTAATATACGTCCAGGTTTTCCCAGACATGGCTCTTAAATCCCCACTCTGGAATGTATCACATACTCTCTTTCTCCAAAGGTTTTCAAAGCGAAACGGTCCTTGGGATTAATGGAGTGTTGGTCATTTGAGAGAGAGAGACTGTGCGTGATTATAGTCAGAGACTTGTCTTGTTCACTGCCCTTTGGGTCACTGTGAGAAAGTACGATTTTTCGAAAGCTTACACCCTAGGCTCAATCAAGATGTGAATTTCAGTGTCTTATCTGATGCCTTACTCACGTCCTGTCCATAGCAGTCTAGGCCCAAGCTTATAGAAAAGCTCTATAACATGTCGCATCTATGAATAAATGAATGGAAAGCATAAAACATTTTTGTATCACCACATTTTCAAATGGACTGTCATCTGCCTTCTTGTTTAAGTCAAGCTATCCGATTTCATTTTGTGTTCCCCTCTGGTTTTTTTTTCTCTCCAATCTTTTTGAGACGTCAGTGACAAAATACCAGAACATCACTTCAATCCATGCAAAGACGTGATGAGTACTGCAATTCTTTTTAAAAGTCTCCAAATCTCTTTTGTGCTAAAGGAACTGAAGTTAAAACCATCTAAAAGCAAGCTTAAGAACACTTTATTACCATTTATGTTTTCATTCAATTTGTTCTTTTAGAAACTGCACTATTTTTAAAGATAATCATCTGAGGACCATATACTTCTACTGTCACTGAATTACAGATTTGCATGTCCAATACAGTTCATAAAGATACTGCAAAAGGTACTTAGATAGTTTGTGAATCATCCTCATACATTTTGAGATAAATTAAGCCTCTTAACTGTCCACTGTTTTTAGGCAGAGGATAATGTTTCTTATCCAGTCATATTCTTGTAAAGGCAATATAATTTGCCTATTATAAATATAATTTGAACTATTATTAATTTTTTCATATGCTATCATTTTGGGCTACAACTGCAGTGTGTGCATAATCAAAACAGAGTTGAAATAGTTGCACTGTAAATCCAAATATCACATTAAAGTGAAAACAAGCTTTTTAACAAATAGAAATCACATGGGATAGCTTTACTACATTTTTTCCTTTTTAAATGAATGCATCAAAACTCGTGATATATCATTTAGAAACACCTGTACTGAAATTTCACTAAACTGTATTAACACAAGAGACAATGCAGTAGGCAAATTAGGTACAGTAATTATCTTGTAAACAAACACAGACTGAATCAACACAATCAGTACATCATTTTCAGGTACTGTAAATGTTAATGTCCATGTTAATGAGAAGCTCACATCTCCCCAGTACAACTATCATTACTAAGAAATGCAAGTTAATTACTATAGTTAACACAACTATAAAGCCATACATTCACAAAGCTTCCTTCTAGCTTGTGCTACTTGTATTTGTACAGTACCCCGTGCATGTGAAACAAATATTAAATTCAACAGTGTTTCAAAAAATAACCTCAATTATTTCCTTTCTTGAAACTGCCTTTAAACCACATCTTTGCAGTGCTAAATCTTAAATAACTAAACCATATCATTTTCACCACAATGTACCAGTAAGATAAGTTCTGAAGAGCAAAGTAATGTTAATATCCAAGCCTTTTCATCTCAGCATTAATAATGAATCCTATGGAAATGTTCAGTTTTACTTTCATTATTACAGAATCACTAACCAATGTAATATTTCAGTCCTTCTGAAACATTCTGTGTGCTACAAATGAAGGTAAATTATTAAACTGTGTGCTCTTCCTTACATATATTTCCATTTTTGATTTCAAGTGCACCCAGGCGATGGATGTATCGGTCGTGAATAAGCATAATTTATATTTTTGCACAAAAGAACAAGGCTTGAGTGTGAGCCAACAGTAGCTTTTTTGTTTTGACTTTCATCTGCTAGCTAATATGGGTCTGAAATTCATCTGAAAATAATCATACTGGTTTTGGTTTTTCAAATTAATATTTTCATTTCAAAAGTATTGATAAACATGCACTTTTTTGCATTTTAGGTATACCTATTCTCTAAGGAAGACAAAAGAATAAGTTTATAGGGCTTAGGCAAATATTGATTATTGTTTACTATGTTTTGTTATAACAAATACAGACTGGTCCTGCCGGGATTCAATAAATGTTAGAATAGAAAATATATGCTAGAAATACTAAAAAACAAAGCCCTAGAGAAGAGGACGCACATTTGCAGGTAATTACAGAGACCTGCTGGCAGAACTGATAAAATACTGTACAGTACATCATCTTCTGAGCCCTCAGATTAATAACAAATTATTAAATAAGAAATAATTTGAAAAGGAACTTTATTAATGATTTTGTAACTAGGATGCACAAGACAAGCCTGCAAGTTAACAGTAACATGGGGTCTTCCCAATTATAGTGATTGGACTAACAGATTAAGGAGGAAACAAAATCACTTCATAATTGAACACCATGTGAATTAAGCTTTGGGTACCCATAACCCTAAGAGCCCCACTGTCAAATAAATTAAATTGTATTTTTAAGGCATAGCAACCACGTCAAAATTAATCCTCTTACTTCTTTGACTAAGAGATAAAGCATGTGTTCCTCAATTTCGGAATGCCCTGAAGGAGGTATTCTTAGACTTCCTATTTAGCTACGGATTCATGCATTTATAATTAAGATAAAAACATGACTTTGTTTGGAAACTTTCTTTAGAGAGGATATGACCAATAGGAGCTTGCATTCGTGAAACTGCCTGCTCCAGAAAGATAGCAGGATTACAAAAAGGCCAGCACAACAAAATAAGATTTTCAAGTATTCCCTTTTAACAGGCCCCAGAAACCATCAATTAATTAAGAAATTCCACAACAGATTTTATAGGAACTACCCTTTAGGTATACAATGTAAGCACGCATGTATTTCAAGATGAACTTTGCTATTCAAGTATACCAAGTGGAAATAAACAAATTTGTATTTTCTTCAATTCAATAAGCTATATGTAGCTTGTAGAAGTATTTAATAATAGCAATTGCACTACAGACTTTTGAAACGTGCACAAACATGAGTGGAAGTGTTGAACACAGATCTTAAATTGAAACAATACCCAAAATAATATTAATACATAAACATAAATCTATGGCCACTAGCCAGTTACCATCTATCAACTGTAATTAAAATCTCAGAATAGTTAAGCTGGAAATATCAAGAATAAGGATTCAAGATTTTGAATAAGTTGAAGCACTAACATCATAACACAATTACCTCCATTTAAAAACTATACTACATGAGACATTGGACATGAAGTCAATATACTTTCCATATCACTGTGATTAACACCTCTGAGATTATGTAGTCCATAAATTTCAATAATTTATCAGTGTGCATAGACTGTAATACTGCTGTGTGTGAACATTTTCTGAAATTAGAGACCTTGTTCCAATGTCTGTGTGTAGTTTGTTCACGCTTGCATGAGAAAGCAGAGAGTTAACTTTTTCAATTAATAATCTTAAAACTAAATTGCAAGATTCCTTATTTTGCTATTTCAATTTTCAAATTAATGAGCTAACAAATTCAAATAGCACATCATAAAATATTTGCATATTCAAGCATAGAATTGAACCTCAAAGCTTTTTTCATAAAATGCAGTAAATGTGACACAGTACCTGACAACTGTATGAAGTCAGGCAAAATTTTGCCCTCTCCCTTTTCCTAAGTTACGCATAGGCAGCATTTTCCTTCCAGTTTTTATGCTTCTGTGCAGGTCTTTAAAGCCTTTTGTTCTTTCCACAGCACTCATGAATTATTTACCGAGTATAAGTATTGATCTGATTTCCTTGTCTTGTTCTGTCAATAGGTAAAAGCTGTAATTATAATCAAGCCAAGTTTTAAAATGAATATGACAGGGTTGGACTCCTTCCAAGAGTCCAGTGAATCATCGTTCATGGTCAATTCTAATTCAATGAAAAGGCAAAATCGCTGTGAGAGTCAAACGAGAAGTGTCATTATGGAAAATAATGAAAATAAGAACTAATCAAGACACTCGAGTACCACTAATTAAAACGCACTTCGTCTATTATAACCCACATGTAACATGGAAAAAGCATTGTTGTCTTCAACACAAATACCCCATCTACAGAGGAAGAGTTGTAGGAATATGTTACTATATTGCTGAGGTCTTGTCCCTTTCTTGTTCTTGTTTTCAGAATAAAAGAAACATTCTTAGAATTATAGACATTGCCAGAATCTCAGTACGATGCTATGTGACAATAAACTACATTTTGTGAGTTGAAACCTAGACCTGTACAAACCCAGGGCATAAAACATGACATGACTATCTTTTAAATATCAAGAAATAATTGTACGGGTATTGATACAATTTTGTTTTGTTTCAAATGATGTTCCAAAAAGTCTAGGTGATTACAAAGCACCAGCAGCAAGTAGGCTGTAAGGCGTATTTGCTGATACAAGCAAGATATGAGTCGAACCCTTCCATAGTTTGATCCAAGTGACACAATTTGCTGTGCCTGGCAAGATTCCATAGCTGTAAAATGTAACCTTAATAAAAATTAACAAATAAAAGTCAGCCTGATACCATAAAAAACTATTCAAAGATATTTAGTGCAGGACGTTTTTTTCTTTCTAATAAAAAACTTTAAGATTTCAAAACTAATCAGGAAATTACTTTTCTGTACCATACATTTAAAGTTCTTTAATCAGCCCCTTTGAATTTAATCTTTAATTTGACATAATTTATTATACAGTATTTATGCATTCCTAGAATGCTACTTTCTGTGACATCTATTCCTTATGAAAAAGCGTTCTTCCGCAACCAAAGTCTATAGAGACCTAAATCAGCACAGAAGCATTTTTAGTATGAAAACTAAGTGGTACAGTATGTTGTCTATTTTTGGGGGGATTCCCTCAATCACTTTTGAAAAGCACCTTCTTAACTTGTTTTAGATGGAATAGTTTGTCAAGACTGCATGTTACTGAAGCAGACATAGATTGTCGGAGAGCTTTCTGTACAAGTAAGAAAAGTAATAACAGCAACCCACACCTGACATGAAACTATTCTTTTAAATGAAACAGGTCAAGGAGATAAAGTACAGTAGAAAGGATATCTTCTGTGGGTCTCCACAGGTCTCAGAGATGAGATGTCAATGCTCCTGTGTGACAATTTCTACCACATGATGGAGCTGACACGCGGAAAACTCAGATTTCACTGGCAGTTCCCTAATAATGAGGCCTAAGGTCAAATTAAAAGCAAAACAGCAACATCCGATTTCTAACACCGTGCAGCTGGGGTTATCAATTGCTAGTATGTGACACGTACAGGGAGAGTTTTCTGACCACTGCAAAGCACTGAGAATAGAAAGATCCTAACATGTTTTGACATTTACTGCAACATAGTTTTAAAAAGAGTAATTGTTTTGTACCTTTCAGAGGTGTTTTTAATTTTATTTTCATATTATTTACCGTCATTGTTATCATTGTAAGAGAAATGCTGTCCACAACTCAATTCTCAAATTTCCATTTTATCCTATGGTCTAAGGTTTTTAAACAAATTTAAACAATGCATGTTTTTTGTACTGTACTTTCTGATATTATTTTTTTTACTGATATGGAAATAATTGAACAATGTGAACAGTATAAAATAAAAAAATACCTTGTGAATTAAAAACTGCATTTGCAGAGTATTTGATAATCATGCATTCTAACACATATTACAAAATTGCGAAATCTAAAATTCTTCTCTGTCTGCAACTAGTGTCAAATTATGGTACCTTCAAACAAATGGAGAAGTTCTCCACTTGACGTAAGCTAAGAAAGATGGGTTGCCATAGTTGACAGATGTTTAAGGACTCCTGTAGACACTTAAGATAAATTCTGTTCTGTTCAGACTGCTACAAATCAATTCAATGCTCTGTGCTTAAAGGCAAGTGCTGATTGCACTGAAAGCCCTTCAAGTCAAACTGCTAATTTTATGCAGGATGTTATTCATGATGTCACTTTGCGTTACTAAAGAAATTCAAAGTTTTCTCTGAAACAAAACATGTATAGGAATTTACTTTAGCACAAAAATACTTTGGAGATACATACTGCACACTTTGCTACCAATATTGTTTTGCTGAATGCGAACGGTGTCCATTATGGTTGCTACAAAGGTAACCTTTGAAAGCCTTATCATCAGACGATACTTGATTGCTAAGTACATCATGAACGTCAACTACATAAATTCAATGCCACAGAAAGAGAAAATATTAACCATGGGAATAGAGAATAAGATGCCCAGCCATATTGTTGAAGCTGATGGTCTGGCTTCTTGCAAGATCTTTAAAAGATCCTTGGATCAAGTAGGTACCAGTACCAGTAGATAGATTGAATGGCCTCCTCTCATTTGGAGATGTGACTTTTTTTGCTTGACTGCAGGTATTATCTCAAAGCTGTGTTGTTTGCAATGCGCATGGAAAGGATTTGATCTTACCTGATGTGCATCCAGATCAATAATTGTAGCCTTGGATACCCCTTCCACTCTCTCAAACAGGAACTGTGAAAAAAAGTCATTTTGAAACGTATTCTGTGGAGAATTTGATACCGCTCATATATTTAGGATGTAGCAATATTTTCTTCTTGTTTCATCTTAATATAATATAAAATATTGAAATGGATATCAGCCTCGGACTCTCTTATTAAATTTTATTCCCTCTCTCCTCATTCACATGGAATGCTAATACGTTTTTGAAAAACACAGAAGCTCAGGTTTTGATATTGACCTAAAAGATTCCACTAGGATTTATATTGACCTATATATTCTAATCAAAATACAGAAAGCAACTTACCTTAATAGCTAGGGTAATATCAGCATAGGCACAAAACCCACCGCCTTTATCACTGGAACAATGATGGAAACCTCCTCCTATAACACATGAACAGATACAGTAGGTGGGATCTGTTGAGTGTTAGTGATGATGGTAATAACATGTAAAACTAATACAGAGTCAATAACGCTAAATCAAGACTTAATCAGCCTCTTGGTTATTAAGTTTTTATTGCCATTACACTGCTAAGCCAAACTGCTTTCAAACCTATTAGTATTATATTGTATTTTCTCATAATAATCAAGCAGCACAAATATAGAATCTCATATAAACCTTTTGCGACTGATGTCGCATTCCCCACAGGTGGTTTAACATTCTCTTTTTCATTTTAGTCAGATGCGAAGTGTTTTTATCCTTTCTCACAAAAAAGTAAATTAAGCATGACTGTGACCCTCAAGCTTGAGATTAATTTTAAGTCACTCATGAATATACCTTTCAATTAATTCCAGTCCTTCTCATACATTCATACATTCAAGCAGATGACAGGAGCTCTGAATAAATCACTCTTTTATGTACTAAAGCAATGTTTATCAATGCAGAACAATGGGTTAGCTTCCCTGATTCATTAGAAGTGTTGAAGAAAAGGCTGAGCCAGCAGGAACCTTTTTTTTCTTAACTCTTACTTGACACGAGAAAAATAAAGATGTGCAAAAACAGGTTTTGATTTCCCTTAAGATACAAAGATTGGAACTAGTGAATCTATGCCACCAAGAAAATACAAATAAAGAGAGGTAACAACTGAGTGGACAGATTTATTTTCTGAATGCCAGTTAATAAATTAAAGTGCTGTTTTCACATAAAGAACAAAATAGTTACATACAGTACAGTGTTATCACACATTTCATTACTATTACCAGCAGCCATATCACCCTGCAACTCACAACTGGCAACCCACTGAAGCTAAGCAGGTGTGAGCCTGGTCAGTACCTGGATGGGAGACCTCCTGGGGAAAAACTAAGGTTGCTGCTGGAAGAAGTGTTAGTGGGGCCAGCAGGTGGCGCTCACCCTGCTGTCTATGTGGGTCCTAATGCCCCAGTATAGCGATGGGGACACTATACTGTAAACATTAAAAATCCCAGGGCATTTCTCGAAAAGAGTAGGGGTGCTACCCTGGTGTCCTGGCCAAATTTCCCATTGGCCCTTACCAATCATGGCCTCCTCTATGAATTGGCTTCATCACTCTGCTCTCCTCCCCACTGAGAGCTGGTGTGTGGGGAGCGTTCTGGCGCACTATGGCACTATGGCGCACCTATCATCCAGGTGGGGCTGCACATTGGTGGTGGAGGGGAGTCCCCATTACGTGTAAAGCGCTTTGAGTGGAGTGTCCAGAAAAGTATGGAAGGCCGTTTCCGCCAGGGAGTAAAAAATAAACGCACTATGGTATCTCAGAATTCCGACTAAGCAACTCAGAATTGCGACTTAGCAAGAATCCGTTACAATAACAAAAGGACAGACAATGAAATATGGCTATTTCGAAGTCACAAATGTGAGATATAAAGTCGGAATTCTGACTTGCTAAGTCGGAATTCTGACTTACTAAGTCGCAATTCTGAGATATCATAGCGCGTTTTTTTTTTACTCCCTGGCGGAAACGGGCTTCCATACTATACTATATTTATATATATACTTATTATTATACTACTATTTATTTTCTATGCCAAGCCACACCTGATAGACCTTCCAAACTGACAGTTATAAACCGGACAAAACTGATTTAGGAACAGATGATGAAAACATACAGTAGAGGGATTTATTTTAAATAATGATATTGTTTGTTAGTTTTTTTTTGGGGGGGGGGTGGGTATTGGGAATGTTTAAAACATTTTAGACAAATTATCAAGTAGATCAGTCACTGGAACGAATTTCCAGTTTAAATCATTTGGGTGAGATTTTTTAAAACTCTTCCATTTTCTAATTCTCACACTTACTGTACGTTTTCACACCAGTGTGTGTCTTTTAGATACAGTAACTGCTGCTACAGTACCTGCCACAGGTTCTCAGTGTCATGCAATGCTTCTCTGGGATTCGATCCATCTATCTGACATTTCACAGAAGATCAAATCATTTTTAGGTTTTAAGAAGCACATATTTAGAGGTTTTCCAAAGTATTAAGCACTCCACGCATGTTTATTAAGGTCATACTTGGCTCGGCTAATAATAACACCCGACTTGCCTATGGCACATCTGAAGCCTGGCTCTTATTCCCTTTTGCGTTTAATATGCATGATCTGTGAACCCCATCCAGAGAAATGTGTTTTTATGTTGTAGTGGTGCCATCCTTTGGCTAAAAAGATTTGTATAGATATATTTGACCTTTTTTCTAGAACAAATACTTATTATTCCCATGTAGTGTTTGATGATTGCCACACTCCATTTTTCCTTTTTTCAAAGTGAAATTCTCTTTTTTTTTTTTTGCATTTACATACTGAATCCTAAGTAAAGCCAGAGATATTCTGTCGGTGCGTTTCTTCTCTTTAAAGATGTGAATTTATGTTTGACTAAAGGCTGTTTATTTCCATTTCCTGGTTCGGCATTTCTTCCATTTGTAAAGCCATTTAAATGCTGTATCACTGCATATTAAAAATGAATTGGACAATGACTGAATAATGTACTGTAGATAGAATGACCTTAGTGTATTAGTGACATGGCCTGTCACCACAACGTTCATTTAAAGCGGGATCTCATTCTTATCCCCCTTAGATTACTGCAGAGTAATTATTTTTCAAATGAAATGTAAATTAATTCTGTATTGTTTACATAAGTTTCTAATTCAGTTTGCATGGTAAAATGCAACAGTTAGCACCTCAAAGGTACAACAACAAGTAGTAACTGATGTATTTATGAATTAATTTAATTCACAAGCAGCACATATACCGGAGGTATTTGAAAATTTGAATAATTACCAGAGCCTGAAAATAACAGCCAGAGAAACAATTTAATTTTTTTTAAGTGCAGAAACAAATTTATCCTTAGAATACAGCCAATGAAATGAAGCATGATCATAAATTATAATGGTATGTATGGTTCACCAAACATGTATGTATAAATGAAAATAGTGGAAAAGATACAAACTACATTTTAATAAGTATGCATATGTTATTATTCATTATTGGATCTCTTATTGCCAAGGCAAGTTTTATAATACAAACTATTAGCATACCCGACTGTCTTAACATTTATGACACATTAGTTAAATACGCCCTTATGTGAGAAAATCACTTTGCACAGGTCACATAAAACATACCCAAGATACAGTAGATTAGAATGATCTTTTAAAAAATATTTCAATCATACATTTAATGAGCCATTTTTAACTCTATAATAAAATGTTTCAGGTCCATTAGAAATTTCTGGATAAGCATATGAGGACCAAAGGTATAAGATGTAAACAGTCTACAAAGCAATTTAACCTTGAAAAGTAACAAACATTCATTAGACAGTATTATGGAAAGATCTGAAACTTTGACTTGATAATACTAATTTCACTGACCATGCCACAGTTTTTGTTCTTACTTCACATAGTTGCTAAAATATAAAACAGTACTTTAAAAAAAGATAACTGGCTTGTAAAGCAGAACATTCAAAGCTACAGAAAACCCACTTCCATTTCACTAGCTTCCTTTTGTGAACTGGACTAGCAATGAAGAGGGTAGGTGATCTCAATTTAATTAACAGGTTAAGAGAAACATTTTTTGTTTACATCAGTAAGTAACCAGACCATATTGTTTTAGCACAGAGGGTTCTGCATCAAACAATCACTTTTGTTAGCTTCCAGTACTTGAAACTATGAATGTCATAAAACGGTACATAATATACTCTGTTACACCTGGGAGTTGACTTGGGATTCCAAAGTTCATAGATTTATGTTCGGTTTTTTGGAGAGGAGTGTAGCATACACTTTATTATGGTTGACTTCTTAGAAAAATAAACAGACTTTAATACTGCAATAGACATAAGCTCCAATCAATTACATTTAATAGCATAGTGAAGTAAATTTAACCAGAAATCCATTTCATATCCATTTGCTTCTCTGGAGATGACATTAGGTTCCTTTGAGGCACAAAGATTTGATTGTTACACATGCTTTAAAATATTTTTCTCTACAAAGAAAAATAAATTTTCCTGGCCTCTATGTATGGAAAGTATATAGAATCTAGTATTTCTACTCACCCACATTTATTGCCCATCCTCTGTCAATAGCGAGCTTTCCTGCCTATAAATAACAGAACAAAATGAGTTCTATAAATTATAATACTTTACAATCCAATCACATGGGAATGTACTGTATATGGAAGACCATCAATAATTCACAAAGCAATCTGTATGGCAACTGCAGCTACAAATAAGAAAGGATGATGCTACTTGTTAAGTACTGGGGTCAACAACTAGTCATTGACACACAAATATAAAATCAACATTTGTAGATTTGAAACAATACATTCTCTTTAGTTTTGTTCCAGGAGCAGGAAATGTAATGGGTTCCGAAGAAAAAAATGCATCTGTTTCTTGAGGAAGTATTAGTATCCTGTGTTATAGTACATCCTTGGAGAGATAATTCCCATTTACCATAATCTCTAACATGATGGTCTGTTTATTCTTTAAAGGCCCATTGTCAAATTCAAAGCATTTTGCTCATTTACAATTATTCCAAAAGAGTAATTGAAAACCTAGATTTCATCCAGCAAAAACTGAAAATGTGTCCAAAATATACCATGCAGTCATCTAGGGAGTGCTTAAGTTTTCAATTTCAAAGCGTTCTGGGACATTTGCACCAAATTCCATTTTAAATAAAATTTAAAAGTCCTCTACTATTTTTTATATCTTATACACTGAATGCACCAAATTGTGTTGCAAAACTCTTAAAGTGGAGTCTGAACTGTTCACCCACCAGGCAATGAAAAGTTCATTCTGATCTGAATTAGCTTGCTTGGTTTGTCAGGTAAGAACTGGGGACAGAGAGGCCTTTACTTCCTGTTTAAAAGCAGTGGTAGTAACAACGGAAACTTAACAATATTGACATGCCAATATATATACATTTTAGTTAGACTAGAGAAGAGCTACAGAACTCCCCTTCTTGGCACCAGATCAATAAAACAGCAT
This sequence comes from Lepisosteus platostomus, assembly GCF_059453375.1. Classification (NCBI taxonomy): domain Eukaryota; kingdom Metazoa; phylum Chordata; class Actinopteri; order Semionotiformes; family Lepisosteidae; genus Lepisosteus; species Lepisosteus platostomus. Next base: position 64,164,559 of record NC_142616.1, on the reverse strand, counting down.
AAAATTGTGCTGCTAATACTATTGCTTTGCTCTTTATAATGCCCAGGTGACATTCTCTGTGAGGAGCCAGTGGGCCAGTGGTACAAAGGATAACTTTAGACTATTTTAGTCTGTAAGAGGGGCTATCGTCAGTCCTGATTCCTCCTTTTGTGAAGTTTATAACACCATTTGATCAATTCTCAAAGCAAAAAAAAAAATCATTTAATTACCATGCTCATGAATTTTATAATTTGCCTCCTACTGTAAGCACTTCCCACTACTAAATACAAACCTAAATAAAAATAGGTGCATCATCATAATTTGTACCTATTATATATTTTAAGCATAGTTAAAGTGAATTTTCCACATAAGGTACAGCAAGAATGAGGTATCCAAATGATGTCCACTTTGACTGAATGAATACATAAATGCCCACAAATTAGAATGCTTTTATACATTTCAGACACTGACATCCTTTCGTAGGAGCAGAGACAAAACATACTGTATAACTTTCTGTTGGATCCAGTGTAATCCATATGGCCATTTCCATGTATAAGGACAGAGTTATTAAGATATGCGAATACACTTTGCAAGTAATGCATACTGGATCTATTTATGTTACAGAGTGTACATGTTTCTCTTGAGCAATGTTCATCTGTCAAGCCTTTGTCAATATTGACATGCTCTTCTCGTACCCTGCTAGAATACATGAGTAACAGTACGTCAGGGTTCCCACTGATTTTGAGCAGTCATTGTAGTCTGTTATTGGTCACAGCTGTGAGGCAGCGGTGCTAATTGTCACACCACCATGTCACACAAAGTTAGAAATATGGGCTTTAAATAAATGACAAGCAAACAGGTGTAGCTGGGATTTTTGTCCACAGAATTAGAATTCATTAACACTTAAAAATGCAATAACATTCTTTACAAATCAGAGGCCTTTTTATATGTCTTCTAAAAATGATTTGGTGAGCAGTCTGCTTCCTCTATCTAACCACTGAAAACCCAAAAAATAAGAAACATACTTTAAATCATTTCCATCTCTCTCAACAACTGTATCCTGTGCAAAGTAATCGAAGTAGGAGGTCAGAAAAAAAAACTAGGCTGTCATTACTGCAACTAATGCTAAACTAAACTGCTACCATAACCACGCATTCAAAATGATTTTCACATCCAGTGACGTAATTATGGTGGAGGGCCTGTGTTGTAAAACCCAGCTTAATGCTCAATGAAGAGGTGCTGGATGATACATAAATGTAATAAACATCTTCAGGCTAGGAATACTTCTGACATTCTCTTGCTGAAATTGTTTTAGGTAGTATTAGTGATTTCTTCATTGCACAGCACTGGTACGTATGCTAATGCTAAGTAATTTTTAAGGCAGGCAGATTATGAATTTGCAGTGCAGTCATTCTGACAAATGGCCTTTTAAGCACAGAGAAGAGACCTTCAGCAAATTCCATTCCCAACTATTTTATAGCTTCATATGTATTCAATTCACTGGCCTAACCAATCCCTCTGGGGTCACTATTGACTTCCTAATAACCTCTTTACATAATCTGCCTTGACGCACTGGCCTTCAGTTTCTCCTTCAGCATTCGCTGAATAGGCACTAACCAATACTGAAAGGAAAAGAGCAATCAAGATTTTAATGCGTCTTGAGCTGGGAGAAGGGGGAGTGACAAACAGACAAAACAAGCATAACACCCAAAGCAGCACATTCCCCCTTAGCATATCGGTGAAAATGATGCTAGAATGAGTTTTAAAAAAGATCGATGTTTGGAGATTAATCGATGGAGTAATTCCTCTCACACATGGACCTGTGATTTGCACTGTCTGAAGGTACGTTCCACCTCCCAGGGGCATAGAGACTCCTCTTCAGCCATGCATAAACATGAACTGAAAGAAGCACTTGACACAGTTTAATGCAAGGCTGCTGCTTATTTAAGGACTGTAAAACTTTGATTGGCAATACTGACAGCCACATCTGCTCATGTGGGATGAGATACTAACTTCAGTGAATTTTAAAGATATAATAATTTGTAAACAAATTCAGTACTCTTAAAATGTGAGATTTTATCCCCTCAAGCTGCCACTCAGCAGTATAGCCAACACACGGTGAATTTAAAATGTAAACCATTTATTTTTCAATACATGGTAAAGAAGTGTTTAATAAATTCCCTCTTTGGCTCAATGCCAGACAATAGCCATTGCCATGATTCACAGGGTATAGTTCAGCAACATTTTTTAGGGAAACTGGCATTTTATAGCTAGCTATTATTTCCCCAGGTAATACCAAAGCAGAGCAGGACTTGACGTTAAACAAATGGATGGCTCACTGCTAAAATATCACTCCTTTCCCATGTCCATTTAAAAATAAAACGCTTCTCAATGGAACGAGTTTCTTTAAAGAATAGCCTTACTGTTCTGTCCATCTTAAATTGACAAAATGCACAGCAGAAATAAATGCAGAGCTATCTCAGTACAAATCTGGGAATTTCTTAAAATATTAAAACAAACACACATCATAGGACTTGCTGCTGTTTTGAATTGAATTCCAAAGCCCACACTTAAAAGTGCAACATAAGGCTTAGCTTTCTCTTTGAATACACTATACAGTTCTATGCAGCTCCAAGGCTGGTGGTCTTTCTTCTTCTTGAGAATGAGCACTAAAACCAGAATTATCAGCAAGTATTTGTTTAAAATGTAAAAAAAAACAAGTCAAAACGAGGTTGTCAAAGGGAAATAAATGTAAAAACCCAGATGTGCCATGGTCAGTGTGACAAAAAGAATCTCCAAAACTGTTTCTACTAAAATATCCTGTTATATCGTAACACTTTTGTCACCATTACCTAATTGTTTGAATTGTTCCCACAAAAATGGAAACATCTCTTGGGATGCTTATCAACAACAACTTAAGAGGAACAAGCATAAGCCTTTTTGTGTTTGATATACAGTAATACTACAATGGATGCTAATAGGGAATGTAAAGCACACGTACAGTATAACATATAAAAAACAATTAACACCCAACAAGTCTCCATCTAGCTCAACTGTAAAATGCTGCAATACCGTAACTCACTTCTTGATACAGGAGCTCAATGTGCAATCACCCATCCCTCAACACCCCCCCTTCCCTCTGCAAGCAGCACTCTGTCCAAAGTGAGCTTTCTATGAAAGTACTGCAGTGCTGCGATGCTATACTTCACATGCTGAGGCAGCAGGACAGAAAGGTGGCATCTCCAAGGGCATCAGGGCAAAGAAAAAAAATCGAGTTCTGCAAACACTCACGCGGGGAGTATTCGAGACAACTGCACTACAAAGGATGCGGCACTTCCTGTCTTACCATGATTGTTCCACCAGTCTGAGTCCTCAGAGGTCGAAGCACTTTCCTCTGCACCAGGAAGTTCGGCAGAAACAGGAGAGGCGGAATTTCTGTGATCGTAGCCACTACAATCGACCACTGAAAGGACAGGAAAAAAGAACAAAATTCATACCACAACAGGAAGCTGGTAATGAAGCAGTCCTGATGCCATGAGTAGCTGACACAGCAAATCTCTTCACACCTCCTGAGCCATCCAGAAATTGTAAACGGAACGAGGCTGGGCATTTTTAGAACCTCAATATTTCAACAAAACCATTACACATACAAAAAGAACTGTGGTCACCAATAACGCACAAAAAAAACAAGAAAAACACACAACACAGGGATATAGATAACATCCAGGGAAATTCATAAACATCAAGGTTTAAAAACAGTTTTTTAGTCTCAGTTATTCAATAGTACCGATTACTGCAGGCAAAATGTTAAGTGTACAAGAAAGGGTTATCAGATCGGCTCTGATTATAGCGTTGCAATTCTTAAATGAATATTCAATCACAGCAGAAGCATAGAATGATTTTCTGGGATACCTCTCGTGAGCCTTCCAAGATATGGTTCTGCATGCAGTAAAAAAAAAGAGAAAATATACGTATTTAAATGAAGAAATGAAGGATCGCTTGAGATACCTTTGTCCTAAATGTTTATTGCCTGAGCTAGAGAGCATTTAGCCAGAAAAAGAGCAATCCATCACCAGGGACGCTTTCACTCCAAACACCTCCCTTCCACCTCTCCACCAAGGCAAATAAATATTTTAAAAAGCATGCTGAATTAGGAATATGATGTGGACTAATAACCTCTGGGAGCTAAACTGAGACCCAGGGGTTTCTTTCAGAACTGAAGTGGGATGACCCACAAAGACAATTGCTCAATGATTTTTATTAATCACATCCACTTGGGCCCCCCTTCACCTTGCACCCCATTCTAAAAAAACAACACTTCTTTTAAAACCCAGTATAGTACAGGTCACTGTACAGATCAGGTGATCTTGCTCTCATCTCACTGTACAAATGGATTTGTAATGCACGCTCAAGGGACATGGTAAGAAACTCTCAGTTGCAAATGGTATGACCTCATTGATTTTGTTACAAGACTTTTCAATCTGGAGGTGAACCAAGGCACCTTATGGGAGTTGAGGGCGGAACACTGGAAAAACTTTAAAGTAGCTAACCATTTAGTGCATCTGCACAGAGCTGTTGCATAGCAGGTACAATACAATTGACTGTCAGTGCAGCCTATAAAACAAGCCTTACTAGCACTGTAAGTTTAACAAAGCTGTCTTCCACATACCTAAACACGTCTGAAATGCACACACTTTAAATGTCTTGAATTGCTCACGTCTGTAAACAGTAACTTTATACAGAACAGCTTCAGTTCCATAACATTATGGGAATCATTTTATAGACTGAAATATACTTTCTAATAAGACTCAACAGCAGTACAACAGATATACCTACACTACATAACATTTTCTCTGGATGTTTGAACACAATAGAAAAATGGTTTACATCAGTCAATCTCTACACAAAGAACAGCAGCCAGGTGGTAAATTTATGCATTCACTGACACAGCATTTACCACTATTTTAGACAAAGTTGTATCTAGTATGGGTTTATGGGAAAAACACCTTTTTTCTAGGTCTGTCAAGGGGGTTCATATCTAGCTTGCGTAGAAGGAAAAATTCAGATTACAGTTCAGCTGATGCCAAAGTGAAATTTTGCAAATGTGAAAAGGCAAATATTTTTCTATCGCTGTTGTGTACTTGAATTGGTAAAATTACAAATTAACTGTTACATTTATAGATTGACCTATTTCACAGTGTTTCTCTGGTACACTCACTGGTCAATGTAAATTGCTCATCATCAGTGTACTGTAGTTCTCAGCTTTGCAAGCCAAGGAATTTGAGTTTTTACATACCTTCTTATTCACTTTAGAAGGCACTATGAAAAATGATGTTATGAACTGCATGGAATACCCAAACAGCACAAGTTCAAAAGACTTCAAGAGGTAAAACCCAATAGTACTGCTTTTTTTTATTTATCGCACATTTGCTTCTGCTTTCATATGAAGATCCCAATGTAACGTTTTGCCGACAGTACTACAGCAAGCCTTGAACTCAAGTACAGAAAAAAAAGACATGTCTGGACTAAAGAATAAGAAGTAGGCAGCACTAGTTATTGCCGTTCAACATGCTCAATGAGAACCTGTACATCCCACTTTTGTGTGATTGACATGGCTTTCTTCAGTGGAGGGGGTTCGAAAAGAGAAATCAAGTTACCTTGAGTTTGTTTAGGTAACGTCTCGTGTGGACAACCAGAAGATCTTCCTCCGCAGCCTCTCGTGCTGCCACAATGTTTCCATCTGTGATCAACTGTTCCTCTATCACATAAACACAGAGTGCATTATGAGCAGAACGTTCACTGCTTCAACTGAAAACGCAATACACACAATTCTCGGAAAATGTCTCGTGTCTGAATTATACACGGGACGCATTGCGGTGAATAAAATTAATGGCATCCGAATCATTTTTATGTTAGTAAAATGATTTTTTAATTGATAAGAGCTTTAAAGATGTTCGCATAGGCTACGCCGTGAACACATCCTTTCACACACTGTGTATTTAAACATTCAAGATCTAGCAAGAATCAGAAGAGCATTTGCAAGAGAAGGTAATTGGTTAGATAAAAGGACAACATGCACCTGAGGTATAACTGACATCATGCCAGACGTCTATGGCTATTCTGACCTTCAGTTCAAACACAGCATGCCTGGAGTGTGAAGCAGGGAATTTTTAACTTTCTTAATTATCTCCGACTCGGTGCACTGCTTCACTACTTCGATGAATGTGCCAAAACTATTTCTATCCAACTCAAAAATTGCATTTTTTGTTTAGAAAAATGACATTGATTTCATTTATCACAGGAGAGCTTTATCCATGTACTAAATTCCTTCACAAACAAGAGTCCCTTTGATTGCACATTAACACTGTTTAATCATCCAGTGTACCTTTCAAAAAACGAATAACCTTCCCCCATTTCCCAGCATCAAAAGGGTGAAGCTTCTCAAATCCCATAAAGGTAATGTTGTAGTCTGGAGAGTACACAATAGGCAGGCACGTTGAAGGGACTTCGGTGTAAAGCTCGGTGCTGTGCGAGCTGAAAAGCATACAAAATGCAAAGGATTCCTTATGGTAAAATCAAGATAACAAACCACATCTCCAGTCCTAAACCTTGGCCAGGGGTCTCATATTCAATCCCTGGAAATCCTACCCTAGGAATTTTGACATGTCATCGTTTGCAGGAAACGTTTATAACATTATTAATAAACACCTTAATAGCATTTTATAAATAGTTATAAAAAAGATTTCAAGTGTGACCACATTCTTTATACTATTTTTAAGGTAATATAGTGTATACCTTGTTTTTTCTTGCCTGCTTCCTTTTTGAGACATTTTTCATTCACATTTTCATTTTAACCTGAAAAACAAACGGGTGTTTACCAAAAAATGTACTCAATATAGTAGAATGCACAATACTCTTAATAACACATGAAATGTCCTTGGCTATGATTTTAGCTAGTGGTACCATATCATACTATGTTCTTTCCTGTAGTACATTGCTCTTTGTGATCAAATGCGAGAACATGTTTTGCATACTTTTAAACAATACTTGTACTTAATGATCAAGGATAATCAAGTCGTAACAAGGATTCCTACCTAAATTCCTGCGGTGCACAAGCTTGTAATAAAACCAGTTTGTTTCCATTTCTTTAAACTACATCTGGTTAGATTTTAATTCTTAACATAAAACCTCCAAAATTCAAATTCACTAGAGGTTAATATATATATATATATTAAGAGTTTCTGGAACAATTAAAAAATTCAAAAGCAATCTATTCTGCATGCACTATAAAAACTTTCTCCAAAAACATCCCTGCCAATCAATAAGCATATTGGAGATGAAAACATCACATTAATAAAGGAAGAGGTTCCAATTCTAAAATCCAAATGGCAGTGAATAAACAACACACTTCAGTGCAGGCAATCAATCAGAGCAATGTCGACTACGTGGCTGTTTCTTGTCTAAATTCACGATGGAGCTCCCAGGCTTTTTCCCCACTCACAGCTTGTGCATTGATTCATCTCTTCAAACCCTTGAAAATGATCAGATCTATAACTTATGCTAATTTAGGAAACGGCACAAAAGTTGAGGGGTTCTGAAGTCACACTGTCAAATCCAAACCATTTTTACAAGACTGTAAAATACCCCTCTGAATTCCACTCCATTAACAGAGGTTTATTACACTTGGTGATTTTAACCCATACCAATAAAATACAGAAATGAATGATTTGCAACTATTCATATATTTTAAACATACCATCACATTACTTTAAAAAGCTAAAAGTTATTTGTCATTCAAAATGACAATCACCGATCTGAACGTATTACTGAACATATGAAATTTTACACAAGTAACAGCAAGCAGTAAGACAACTCAAGAGATTAGGCCTCATAAACCCAGTTTACTTCATAATGTTTATGCAGCAAATTCCGGAATGTTATGTTTTTGTGCATTTTTGAAGGACCGATCTTAAAAACATGCAATTGCAAATATCAGCCTTGACGTTGAATGTCCTATTTACAACATACTTCTCTTTTAAAATATTTAATATCTACAGCGGCTGGTTCCATAGAGACATACATACATTTGATGTGCACGTGCTGTCTTTTCAAAAGTGTGACACACCACATTACTCAGCTTAACCTAGCATACAAATAAATACCTAAGAGCGAGCTTTTAATTTTGACAACTGTCAGACTATGACGAGAAACTCAGTACCACAAAAATTAACATCGCAAAATAAAAAAGTGACATTGCATCAGCTAATAAAATAATTAAAAACCTGTTAGTGTATTTCTCAGCTTACAGATTCATACAGAATTCAAATCTTTGTATTTACAGAATTATACTGAAAGCCTCAAAGTCTCCTCTACCCCTTCTTTGAATACAAAATGTTTGTTCATTGTTGTGAGAAGTATTACAGTGCTTCATAAGAAAAAGCTCACTGTCATCTGTTCCTCAGACACGCTCCATACTCTACACCTGCCCTATTTCTCTGACCTTGAGGAGAAAAAAATCAATTTCCATAATAGATTCATGATATTAAAATTTAATCTGCCTAGAGATGTTTCAGAAGACAAGCCAACATCAAGACTATGCTCATATACTTCATTCTATGAATCTGTTCAAGAGGAACGTGACCAACTATTCCATTCAAAATGCTTTCTGATACGATAGCAGTTGTGCAGAAAACATTTGGTTATGTGAAAGAGTGAGGAATTAAATGACAAGAATAGCATTAATGGTAAACTGCAGAACTTTATTTCAAAAGCAATCAACACCACAAGGTAGTAAAATGTAATGTACAATGTAAACAATCTGCAGTCTTAGGTTTTCACAGGTACTGGGGTTTTAAAGAATTTTTGGCTGATACTGGTTAAATTTGTCAAGAAGTTTATTATTCCTAGTATTTTCACTCTGTGGCTGAAAATAAATCTGAGCGGTTGTGATTGTGTGCAAAAAATAGAAAAAGATGGTGATCTAGTTTAGGTGTCATTATAAAAGCAAAGGCATTTGCCCTATTCTTTCTACTCTTAACAAGCACCCTTACTCATATTTGCTTTTGTAAATATGCCATCCTTTTATTAAATATAAGAACATGGCGATGTATTAAACAGTTTACTGAGGCACTGAATCCACTCAAATCTCTAGGGGGGGAAAAACAAATGGACTACAGTACCCGGAGGGCTTTGCAATTCACACGCATCACACGCATGCGTATCAATCTAAATAAGAAAAGGGGCTTCTGCAAATATATTATTCGATTTATTCAATGTTATCGTGGTGTTCTGTATATTTATTAATTATTACAATTTTCCGTTAAAAGCTCTACACCACAAGCAAATGCCATACCTTATTGCATATTCGGCCTTCTCACCTGCTTCGTGTGCGAATACGAAACACAGTTCAACTCACCTGTCCACATTTTTTCATTATTGGTGCTGAGTATAGCAAGTCGACTTAGTGTTGCCACACGCTATGTTAGCCCCCCGAAACAGGATTAACGTGCGTGGCCTATGTAAATCGTTTAAATTAGCGTGTATCACTTAACCGAGGAATGATGCCCAACCAACTCCCTTTCCCAAATTCATCAGTGTTGTGATGAGCTAGTACGCAGAACGCTCCTACGTCACCTGTGATCCTCCACAGGGAGCGGAAGAAACAAGGAACACTTCCAAGTGTTAAGTGCTGTCCGGTTGAATTTGTTGGCTTTTACGCAAAAACCGCACATACTCTTACCTGCAGCCGTTTGATTTGTACAATGCGTATCCCTGCTCAGCACAGAGCATTGCAGCCGTTTTGTTTTTTTTTTCTACGCAGATATATTTCCAGGAGGTGTTCTGTGTTCCGTTGTTGTGTCATGTGCAATTGACATTGGTTTACATCAGCGGATGTTATATGATTTTTAAATTACTAAAAATTAGTTACACAACCTGGGGTTTGTAAAGAGTTATATTTCAGGTAATGCAGTAATAAAGCTCATGCCACTGTAGTGTTTTTGTGTTCCATTACTTCAAAGGCAGAATGTCTTTTTTTGTCACGATCATATAGTCCTTGAATTATATAACGCCCGAGTACCGAGTCGCGTAATTTGTGCAAATAGATCATTTATGATGATTCCGAATAAAACAGTAAGTGAAGTTTCTTATGCAATACAGTAATTTATAAGCGAGATAAAGAGCAAGCGATTACATATTTGGTTGTTCATGATGCCTCTTGTAAATACTTACATTATGAATACCTGAATGTTCCCACTCAGAATATAAAAACATTTAAATAGCTCTTCATCCAGCCTTTTCCCGAATGATCCCAAAGGTATCATCTTCACCAATAATTTATTCCAGACACCCACTACCCTATGTGCAATGTAGAGATTCCTATCCACGGGCAAAGTCCTTGCTCTTAATTTGAAGTTAAAATTATTTTTTTTCACTAATGATGTTGGAGTTGTTAATTGAAAAAATATATATTGTCAGGGGTGTTTTCAATACAACCTCTTTTGCTCAAGAGTAAGAACTGGAAAATTATGTTTTTTCAACCTGACTATAATACGCCTTTAATACCACCAATTAATGTAGTAGTTCTTTTCCGAGCTCTTTCCACACCAGCAATATCAGTTTTGTAACGTACCGATCACAATTGTACACAATATTCTAAATTACTTAATTTAATGTCCATAATTTAATCGTTACATCTTTGGACTTATATTTAGCAGTGGTCCTTAATAATTCGTTCAGTTCAGTTTTTGTCAGATGCACAAGTGCAATGACAGAAAGACATAAAGGAAACACCAAAAAATACAAACACAGAACAGCAGCAGCAACAAGTGAAATGCCCATACCACTTAAAAAAAACAGTGTGAGCCAATGGTACTGTAGGGGTAGAGTTCAGTAATCTGGAGATTCGTGTCTTTATGCCCCTATAACGCTTACCAGAGGGAAGGAGGGAGAAAAATGACAACCCAGGATGGCTGGTTCCACTGATTGTGTAGAGAGGACAACGACAAGGCATAAAAAAAATCCTTTTCACTGGCTGTTTCTTCAAGATCAGTATCTAACAGTCAGTACCTGTAGTACGTACCAGGTAAAACGTGCACGTTTTAGATCTAGATTAAAAATATCTAAACAAACGAATAAATAGAGTGAAATGCTTCCTACAGGCCGTGTATTCGAAGTTTTTCAAAGGGCAGGCTATTTCTTTATGAAGGAAACTTGCTTAGAATAACTAAGAAACCTTAGAATAATTTTACACGAGACGCAACTCCATGGGTTAATCTAAAAACAATCCCCGAAGCTTCCGTATCTACATTTATATCTAATTTTAATTGTCCAGTAATGGATTTTAGCGGAGAATTACGCACACTCCAACATACAGTCTTAAGCCTAATTATCTGTACAGGGTAACAGTATGGGAGACCTGCAGGGTCTTTAAAGACAATGTGACAGATTGTGGGGTGGGCAAAAAACGGAGAGCACAAACTAACATCTAAGGACAAGGAGAACTGGATTTAATTGGGTAGCTCCGGTGGAAACCAGATAGCGGCAAATTGCTTGGTGAACTTCACGGGGCTCTCGTCTTCCAAATTGAATTCAAAGGCGGATGTCGCGAATTCGACGGGTTCACTTCAATCCCGTATTGGAATGGAAACAGTACACTGAACAGAACAGAAATGCGAAAAAAATGTCATTAGTGCGCAAGGATCCAAAGCCTCCTGCGCCTTTAAGGCGCAGTTTCTTGTAACACGACCTTTCCTCCTCCCTCTTGCGTGTAAAACGACCGCCGTCTGCCGTCGTTCATGACGTTGCTCGAATAGCTGCGAATGGCGGGTGTTTCTTATGTTATATGTTTAAAAATTAATAATGCAGTTATTTAAAATACCTTTTTGTGTATGCAGTAGCATCGGGTGGACATTTCTTTAGAAGATAGGAAGATAAATCTCGCTGCATTTCCTGTGTGTGGGTGCATGCACATTGAAACACCTGAAACGGACACCAACTGAGTCATGCAGTAGCTCTCCATGCTGTTTCTCTATATTGAAAGTTTGTAGCCTATTGAACTGGACTTGTATCTTTAAAAAGGGATTACGCGCTTGAAAGAACTTTGTGCGCTTAGCTCACCTTTTCTGTAATCGTGGAACATGTGCAGTATTTTGCACAGGACAGCACCATGAATTTAACATAAAGTATAGGGCAATGGCCTCGAACTAGATTTTGGAATTGGGTACTTTGATTTGTGTTTTTTTTTATATAGTTTAGCTTTTAAACTTCTTTTTATGTATAAAGATCATATCGCGCCGCGTGGTCCGTTAACGTTGTGCTTTTATTTAAAGCAAAAAAGCACTTTAGAAAAAAAAAGGAAATGGCGAGTGCAACGGTACTTTCATTGATTGTGTTAATGGTTTTATTTTATGATCCGATATTTTGTTCGAGTGCCTCTAAATTGAATATCCCAAAGGTCTTGTTGCCTTTAGCCAGAAGCACCAAAATAAATTTTACCTTGGAAGCAACTGAAGGATGTTACAGATGGTAAGTTTGAATTTTTGAAAAGAAAATCGAAAATGAAGTCTAAAGCTGTTCTTTGGGGACAGGAAACACGTGGGACGTTACTGTATGAACCCAGGCAGAGACTGGTGTTCACTGCTATTTATGGTCAACAGCAAGTAATGTAAAGGTTTAAGACATTTTGTAGAAAAAGTACCCTGAAAAATGCCGGTTGAAATTCTATTTAGTAATTTTCATTTCCAGGTGCGGTAATATTCTTGAATCAACTTTTTAATGGGCTTTTTTTTGTGACAAGGTTTTATTTAAGTACCATAGGCGCCTTTCTTTGAGCCACAGACAATACAGATAAACCAAGGTCGAAAGCAGTCATTCAGTGTACACTCTAATTTAATGATAATATTTCCATTACTGCCCTCCCCTACTACTGCTCAGCTGTCTCTTTTGTCATAAGCTGTATAGACTTACACTTATGAAACCATTAAGTTTTAATGTCATTCTGTTTACTGTAGTTTATTAATAGACTTGCAATATATATAAGGTGAGCACCACACCTCCACAGACTGCTGAGTGTTGTCCTTAACCTTTTAGTAAAAAGTAGAGTGGAAAAAATGTTGTCCTTCAGTTGTATTTGAATTGAGACAGTTTGTGTGGCAGAGTGAGGTTCTAAATGTATAAGCATCTGCGAGAGGCGCTTTTGTTGTTTCCTGGAGAGTATGCCTGTGCTGTATGGATATGCTCCAATTGATACAGAAGTTAATTAAATCCAAGCTGATAATGTTTCACAGCACATGTGGTGCAGCAAACCTGAATGAACCCAGGCTGACAACATCGTGTTTGTCTGATAAAGTCTTCAAGACATTTTTTTAAGGAGAACAGCTCTGGTTTTAAACATTATGCCTGCAGCATTTATGAGCTACTGATGTCTTTTTTTTGTGCTGCATTTGTAGCTACCTTATGACAGTCATATAATTTACAGCAACCTACTGTAGATCCTAAAATCATTTTTCCTTATTGGCAACACACAGATTAACTTCCATATTCTTACACTCTGCAAAGACCCAATTTATAAATTGAAATTGGCTAGCTGCACAGGGAAGACAGAGTTCCAGATTATGTCTGCAAATGACGTACATCTGGTAAAAGAAAAGGCTGAGGCAATTATGGAAATCATTCTAAGTCACAAATTTAATTTGTGGGACATAAAGCAGTTAATGTACCAAATTTACAGTCGATAAGTTTTTCAAGAAAGCACATTAGAGAAACCTTCTCTTTGGGGAAGAAAGGGGTGAGTTTTGTTATTTCTTTGACGCAGACTGTATTAAAACCCAGAGGGTACATTAAGCAACAAAGAGCATTTTCAGGTTTCCTTTAAGATTTATTGGGATTCTTGCAGTTTCTGTCATTTGCATTACTAAAAGCACATTGTTCCTATACATTGATTTTCAAATTGACCCACAAATTTTGAACATGATAGTTGTCATGTCTTAAGGTTGTAGTTTTAACAAAATGCCTTATGTGAACATTTGTATGAGCGCAGGCCATTTGGCCCAACTAGACCATTTGCTAGTTAGTAGCTAATTGCTGCACGGATATTTTCCAGCCTTTTTTCTTGAAAGAAGCCAGAATATTGTCTTCACTGTTGTGGATGGGTAGCTTGTTCCTTACTCCCACAATGCTTTGCATAAAGAAGTGCATCCTGTTCCGAGTTTTAAATGCATTTCCACAGAGTTTCGTCTTGCGTCCTCTGGTGTGTGTTTCACTTTTTTGGAGTAAGTCAATGCTATTTCCTGCTTTTCCTTTTTGAGTTCATCCTGTATATGCCCAAAAACCAAGATGAACGTATTTTATAGGTAGACTAGTTTAGGTCATTTTGTCATCTTTGGTGCATGTGGTTATATGGCAAACTCGAATTACTATTTTCAATAAATGTCTAATTACAATTGCAATTTTCTCATAGTCTGTACTGTATTTCACCATATGTCTTTATGCTTTGCTCTGTTTTTACCATTTAATCAGATATCTTTGCATAAACAACTAGCTTTATTAGTCAAAGCTTTCAGAATCATGCATATTGGACAAATGTCGGTGGCTCTGAGCCCCTCAGTCATTGATTTTAATTTCTGTTTGTTATGGTCTCACGGCTGTTTAACCGAAAATGACTTGTGAACAGCCTCTATAAACAAGAGCCGGTCATCACCGTTTGAAGAGCTACCTTTCTAATCTGATTTGCAAAAAGCTACCGTAATCACTTTCTTTTCATGTTCAATTTGCAGTCTAATTCATTTAAACTCAGTCTTGGCGTCACAGGTAATTAAAATGCCGTTCCATCCAGCACTGGGTATGGATGATTTTAAATTGAAAGCTGCATTAATAATGGCTAATCTGCATTCATTTTTGCTGGAGCAGCTAGGCAAGTTTTTTGGGAAGATGGTTCTTTTTCTAGGTAAATTAGGTCAATTAATTTAAGACGATACTCCAGGGATACATGCCCATGCCTCTGATGTCTGCAGTGACACATTAAAGTACCAGTTGCACAAATGCATTAACAATAACAAGTTGAGTCTATTCTTAGGCTAAGAATTCACCTTGAATTTTGCAGGAAGGATCCTACAGGGCACTTCAGAGCTGATCAGCTTTCGGCCAGCTTTGTTTGTGCTTGGTCGTGATTTAGATGTTCTTCATGCAGGTCTTCCACCAGACCGGAGGTAGCCAGTATTGATGCTGTTGATCTCGATGAACGCCAGTGTTCCCAAAGAGCCATCCTGCAGGCACGCTCCTCCCAGCTTACCAGACTCACCAGTATTATTATCGCGGAGGATGTTTGTAAGTTAAGGGTGAATTAAATGCTAAGATTCCAGTGTACAGGCAGTCCTCGACTTACGACCACTCACACTTCCGACGGCTATCCCCTTAATTGTCTTACTGTAAAGTAATGTATCTTATTTTCGCGCCCCGGCGTTTTGTCGTAACGTCTAACATTGATGACACCATCAGCCTGCGCGACCCCGTGCTGCCACATGTTATTGTTTGGGTGGTTAGCAAGCAAATGGCTAGCAAGCAAAAAAAGTGAGTGTTCTGATGGTGCCGATTGGGGGAAAAAAAACTAAAGCAAATGCACGTTAATTCTGTATGCATCCCTATGGAGCAGTTTTACTGAAGACGGTTAACTTGGCAGTAAGTCTTTGGACTGACAGAGGAAATAGGAGCCCCCAGGGGAATCCTGTGTGAACATGGGAAGAGCATACAAATTTCCACTCACAATCACTCTTATTTTATTCAAATGTATGTAACTTTTGTACTCCCACCAAGTTGAATAGGACTGTATTTAGTCACCTCTACTCACCACGGCCACCCTCTTATTAGCAAAGATGAGGCAGAATTGCCTTGTGTTTTGCTGGGCATATACCTTCAGGCCATCTGCTGTTTGTCACACCATGACACAAAACCCAGTGCAAACAGCAGATCTGCAGTATCAAAGTAGGTAAACTTTTAATAATAACGTTTTACTCCTTCCATCTTTAAGTGACTGGTCAAGTCCTACGCTGTGACGCTATTGTGGATGTTATTAGTGAAATTCAGATTGTCTCAACCACTCGAGAACTACACTTGGAAGATTCTCCCTTAGAACTGAGGATTCATGCACTGGACTCTGAAGGTCAGTATCTACTGCTTAAAGAAAACAAAGTTGATTGTATTTTCTGAACAGAATCCAATCCTTGCCCTTTCCAAGTACTACGTATTTTAAAATGTGAAGGTGAAAATACGAGCATGTTAACCCAAAGTTCATTAGTCAGAGTCTGAGGATCTTGGTTAAAACACTTAATACAGTTTTGAGCTCCCTTATTTTGTCATTTTATACTAATTAGGATTTAACTTTTATGTAGTGCCTTTGATGTTGCTTAACAGGTCTTGACAATACTTTAATATATTTACTGTTGGGTTCTGTGTTCAGTATTTGAAGTGTAGAATAGGAAATGCATCATAAAATGTAGAATGCATTAGAGGATATTTTCAGCCTTTGACTGACTTTAAGAAACCATAGCTGAAGGCAAGAAGAATCCCTTATTCATATAGTAAAAACTACCTGTGGCTTTTTGGTTAATCCATTTGTTGTTTTAATCTTAAGTATTTTAGAGCTTCCAGACCCTAAGATAATATCCAGAATCACTTGTTTGCGTAATTCGATAATAACCATGTGGTTCTGTGTTTAGTTATGTATTGGCTCATGGTTTATATTGGACGTTCACCAAACCAGTTAAGCTAGTAAAGAATGCATGGAAATAAATTACACTTGGAAGTCCAAATCTATTAAAAACACATTTTTGGCAGTTAAATGCCGAATAAATAAGTTCAGATGTGGAACAGTTTTTTATTGCAAAATGACATTGCATTTGTGTTGCTAATACATAGAGCAGCATAATGTTTCTGTGACTAAGCACGTTTAGCTGTTGTAGTTCTGCATTTGTTTTTCCTGATCACTGACTACAAAAAATTGAAAATACTGTTGTTCTTGTATGTTTTTTCAGGAAATACTTTCAGTACATTGGCAGGGCTGGTTTTTGACTGGTCCATCGTGAAAGATGCAGACACTGCTAGCTTCTCAGATTCCTATAATGCATTACGGTGAGTCCCACAAGCTCTGTAATTTATTAAGTCAACTTATTGCTCCTGGTGCTCCAGAACAGTTATCCAGAAAACATAAACTATAAAAAAAGTCTTAAGTGTTCATTGACTTTAACTGTCCATGACCCACGTGTCATTCAATGACATTTCATGACGGTCTGTTTTCTAGGTATGTTTCTTTGTTTTAAAATTGGATTTTTGCAATAAATATTGATTATTTGATAAGCAGTTCAATTGCAAACATTTTAAAGCAGACATGATTGTTCATTTTTAAAAACTTAATTTGTTATATATTGGGACATTTTAGAAATGCAACAGTAATACTTATTCAAGTGATGTCTGCACAAGATTAATTGAAAGTTGTTTTACTTTAAAAATATAAGCAGACCAACCACAAACTTGACAAACAAGATGCAATTGAGCGTCTCCTTTTTGCATGATACATGTTGTACAACAGTGTCTGTACCCACTTAGCTAATAGAATGCATCTATCCTTGGAATTCTAATGCTTGAAATTTGCAAGGATTGCACAAATAGGTGCTTCAGATTTATAACTGAATTTATTTGGCCTCAGAAAAAATTAATGTTGAAAACTGTAATGTGTGACAAAAAACCGCTGACCGTGTGTATCGACTGAACTTTCTAATGTGTTTGGGGAAAATGAGAAAAACTGTTTGCAGAGTCTCTTCATCTGTAACTTCATTCATAAAAAAAGTATTCTACATTATATCTGATGGTAGTTACATTGCGGTGCTTCAGTTATGTGCCATTCCTGAAGATTCCTGAAGTCCATACTGTACTTTAACCGACACCTAATCTCTTATGCCAGTATTTTATTTTAAAGAGGTATTCTAAGGTTTAAAAAGTAAACTGTATTATACATTCATTTCTTTTCCTAGGGTACTCAAGTTCTCAGAATCTACATATACTCCCCCAGCCTACATTTCAGAGATGGAGAAAGTGGGCAAGCAAGGAGATATTATTTTGGTGTCGGGAATAAAAACTGGAAATTCCAAAATAAAAGCGAAAATACAGGAGTCATTGTACAAGGTATGTCATTGGGGTGTGTGGCGTATGTCATCATAAAATCCACATAATTGTTTTGCTGTGTGATACAATGTACAATATAATTGATGTACTGTAGCATCTGCATGCAAAATTGTCACTCAGTCATAAATCCCCCAGGGGACAATTTGAATATGAGGACCATACTTTAATCTGTTTTCAATTCTTAATGAATGTTAGATAAGGACCTATAAATCTGGGGGCTTTTGTCTTTTGCATTAAGATCTTCTGCAAGGTTGTTACAATGACATGGTTAGATTGACACACTTTAAGAGGTACCCCAGGAATTGAGAGCCTTCACTTTTGTCCCTTGACCTGTATAGTTTGGTGCTTCAAATGCTTACTCATCACATCTGCTTTTCTTTGTTTTAGCTGTTATAACCCTTGTCAGCTCGTCAAACACCATAATGTACCCTGATGTTTGCTATTTCATGTAGCTTTGCTATTTCGTGTAGATAAAGATGTGGCTGTCTGGGTGGTTAAGGTAGCAGACTGCTACCCTGCCTAATCGTATTTCTAATTTCTAGGCAGGATTCTCCAGAAACCATGATGGTAACAAAAACACTTACATCAACTGCAAAATAGTTCTGGCACCTCACCTGCTAGGTCTGTGATGCCGAAGAACTGAAGACTTAAATGGCATTCTGTTCTGGATCATGAATGCCTTTCATGCACAGTAAAAGGGAATGACTGAGCTCAGCTTCTGTTACCTTTGATGTTAATATAAGTTTGAAGTAGCATGTCACTGTTTAGGTACTATATTCGATTTACAGTGAAATTCTGTAGAACTACAGAATGCTGCAATACACTGCTCATTACTCTTCAAGTAAGAAAATGTACCCGTTTTTACTTGCGATACATATTTCTCTTGCAGAATGTGCCAGCTGCAGAAGTCAGACTCTTAATCCTAGAAAACATACTTTTGAACCCGGCATACGATATTTACTTACTTGTGGGTACTTCTATTCAATATAGGGTACAGAAGATTCGTCAGGGAAAGATTACAGGTCAGTTTGCTGCTTTTTGTATCTTTAGGATACTGGTTAAATGAAGCTAAGGATTAATCCTTAATTAGGAGATTAGATCCTTTTATCTCTGCAGGTTAACATGTATAATGAGTGTCAAGAATCTGTTGCAAAAAAAACTTTCCCAATAAAACTTTTATGAAATTGTTGAAGATGTAAGTGGTTTGTTGTGATTCACAGATTTTACTTATTTTAAATAATTTTGACGGTCTACAGCTATGGAAATTGTACTTATTGTAACCTATATAGGTGTATTTCGTCTTAATGCACTTTGTCATGGTTAATTGGATTTAGAATCATCAGTTGGTTGCAGTTTTAATAGTCTTGCATTGTTGGGAGATCAATTGTTCACGACCAATTTAGTCTGAATTTTTTTTCTGGGGAAATACAACAGCCTTTTCTTACTGTGTGGTTGTCATCTTCTTGACAGAGTTAGTGATGCCATGTGATCAGTATGAACTGCAGCTGCAGAACAGCATCTTAGGACCAGATGGAGATGTGAGGATCCCTGTGGCAAAACTGGACAGAGCAACATCGACTGTAACAGCGCTCCAGCGTGGACAGACCAACATAGTTCTTGACCACAAGAGTATCCTTCAGACAGTGGTCGCCGCCTTTCTTTTTAAATGACTTCCCACCTTGTGCTTCCCCGTCAGGTCCTGCATGCTTAGAGAATCTCTGGATCCTGCAGAATCGGTGGCAGTGCTGATGATATTTTAAACTTTACAGCATCGACTAACATTTTTATTAAAGTTGACAGCAGCATCCATCAACAAGTTTAACTGTGAGCGGTGAGCTGGCAGTGAATCATAGCAATTTTAAAAGCATAAAACTTTGGTTCCAGAAATGTGTAGTTTTGGGGATGGGGGTGCCATACAGTGCATTGAAATTAGAGTTGACATTTTAATTTTAAAAGAATCCAGCTGAAAATATGAACCATATGGCATTTTCTTTTTCTTCCATCTCATTTGAATTTGTCCTTGACAGAGGGTTTGAACAGGTCTTCGTATGCAGGGAGCATCTAGATTGCCAAACAGCACGTTGTATGTTGTGGAGCCAGGATATTTAGGTTCGTAACTGATTTCTTTTAGATTTAGAGGGGCTTTCAATAGCCTGTTATAAACATTTATGTACCTTCAGGGCATCAGTGCGAATGTGGACTATTTCCCAGGTGGCCCTACTGTGAGTAGTGTTTTCAAAAATATAAAAAAACTCAATTCAAATCAATACATTTTCAAATAATCTTCTAAATATTTGAACAATGTTTTATTTTTCTTTCTCAGATGGGCTGATATCTGGTGAAAACTCTCACATTCAGTTTTCTGGGTTGCAGCTTGAATGCAGTAATGCAGTTTTGATGCTGCTGTTACAGAGCTCCATGTTAAATTGAGCTGGCACTATTTTCCAACAGTTAAACTAAAATCACTCGCTGACAGTTTTGGAAGTGCATTAAAGAATACTCTGTGGAGGTTTTACTTTGTTGTTTGCCTTTGAGCTCAGTTTTAATGATATTGACCTAAGTGCTAATCATTTGATCAGACCGTCCCTTCAATAATAGTTTCTTTTAATGAGTTGGGATTTTAGCTGATTACCGCTATAGGGATCACCATTTAAATAGCAATGAAAGAGTAAGGTAGGCTGAATGCCCTTCTAATTTACCGAAGTGTTTCTTCATGCATTATCAGTGATTTGGCTTTGTTTTTTTAACTTTTAACAGGGTTTAAAATCCATCCAGGAGACAGATGGGTCCTTGAAACAGGAAGAACGTATGAAATTCTCATTGAAGTATTTGACAAATCAAGCAATAAGGTCCATTTGTCAGATGTGAGTTGCTTTTTATTCGTAACAGGGGTGCCCAGCTACAGTGCAAGAGGTGCTGTTTTGTCAACAACCTTTCATTCCAGCTTGGCTCTTGGTGATCCTGTCAAACTAATCATTGGCTCAATTTGAGCAGCTTAACAGCTCTCACCCAGCTCTTATAGTGGTGATGACTGGATGATCTGTAAAACATGCAGAATTTGGGAGTCCTGTGACTGGAGTTGTGAATCTCTGATTTGAAGATAAGCAGTTTTTAAAAACAACTATTTTTTCCAAACTGAAACATGCCAGTAACAATTTAGTGGCATCATTTTCCTCCAAAATTGATACTAAACACAGCACCGTGATCTTTATTTTTCAGTACAAAAAAGGTAAACAGCTCTAGATTTTAAAAAGAAAGAAAAATTTAAGTAAGGCTATGTAGTGCATTAGATTAGTGAGTCAGTGACATTCTAGATGGAATTGGAGAGAATCTGGTTTGTAACTATAAGGAGCTACAAAATCTATTTGTGGTCAAAATGTGCTGTTTATTGCCTCTAACGTGCAGAGTTAAAGGTTTTTGCAGTTGTATTTAAAGGTTAATTTTTTCAAATTTGTCAGGCAATGGGTGTGTAGTTCTTAAATTATTCACAGCTTCACAGATACAGTTGAAGAAGACCCTGTTGTTAGTTCTAGCTGTATTATTATCCTATTCATCAAGGAACCTCAAAACGGAAACTCTTTATAGATTTGTTCAGGAAACACAATTATTTCTTTCTATAAGTGCTTGGAATATCTAAATTGGAATTTTAAACTTTTTTTTTCATGGGGATGTAAATAATCTTTTGCGGTAAGACCCACACATTTGATTGATCTCATTGTTTCTAGAACATCCGGATTGAGGCAGTCTTTCCAAAGGCGTATTTTAAGATTTTAGAGTCCTCCTTCAATGGTTCATATCATCGTGTGAAGGCTTTGCAAAATGGCCAAACTGTAATAGATGCTGCACTTACATCTGTTGTGGATCAGGTGAGTCAACCTGCAATCATTGTGGACCATTGTAGTAATGAAATAAAGGAGCCGCCAGGAATCTTAGGCCTGCTCAAGTCATTTTTCATTAAAGGCTCAGACTAGCAGTTTTCAAAATCATACTACATATTTAAAGAAATTTAAAACCATATGTTGTTCAATAAACTTGTGTTTATTAAAGTGGTTGAATGTCCAATTAGAACGTTTTGATATGGTAAATAAGTAGAACATTATTTTGAGATGTCCTTATTGCCAGTGTTTTTAAATTACTCTTTTAGTCTCTGTATATTGGGGGGGAAAATAAGGAATTGAAAGTTAAACCAGAACGTTTCTTGTATTTGTTTCAATAACATGACTGATTTTCTCTTTCAGGATGGTGGTGTTCATGTTTTTTCCATTCCAGTCCGTAACCAACAGGATGTCGAAATTTATAATCCCATAGTTCTTACTCCAAGAATTTTAACATTCCCATGGCAACCCAAAATAGGAGCGTACCAGTACACAATAAAGGTATTTATTAAATGTCGACGTTAATGCAATTAAAGTCTTCTGGGTCTTATGAATGCATTGATATCATTTATAAGATTACCCAGGTGGCTAGATTACATGATGCACAGCATCATAAATGAGCAAAAATAAATACTCCTTTATAATGAGTTATGCCACAGCTATGATTTACAAAGTGTTTGGAAGCCATTATAGGAGGGCTCTCAGGCTGTATATCCTAAAATTGAAGAAATAAATGTTGCAGAAAGATTTAGGATTATCACTTAATGTGCTTTAGGGCAGGAGACTGTAAAAATAAAGTAACACTGGATATTTACTGACTGACATGAGAATAACAAACATCCCCTGTTTGAGTGACAGTGAAGTTTTAATCTATAAACTGCTATAAACAAATCCTCCACTAAGATGAGTTCTATTGTATATGTATTGTCTCTGTCTTAATCCTTTTTCAACAACACAGGACATGGCTGTAAGCCATTCGATCAGATTTACAGTCTTTTTAAATGCAAAACAAAAGGAATAGGACAGGAAAGTGTGCGATTTCGTAAATATCTCCAGTGCAGACTGCTGAATCCTTTACATTTCATATTCAAAATCTAAAATTCAACTTTTGTCATTTGTTGGGAGGCATTCACAATTTTTTGTTTCAGTCTTTTGTAAAAGCAGATCTTTTTCCCTCACTGCAATTAAAAAAGGGGTAAAATTAACGTATTAAGTAAAAACGGGGAAATGTTTGAACACCCCACACTCTGCATTGGAAGTATTTAATGTGTCCTCTCCTTGAAGGGCTGGTTCTATAACTCTGAATTAATAATGATCAGCAGCACTGCTCCCTTTATTACGTACTTACTGTATGTGGTTTATATTATGTAGTATATTCTTGTCATCCTATGGTCTTGCTTTGCTGCACAAGAACAGTACTGCTTTTACATCCATCTGTCTCTATATGCTGTTTGTAGCAGAACACATTATTGTAGTGACATCTTTTGTGTTCTGTTTTAATCCCGTGTGCAAAAGGCAGATGGAGGGAGTGGAAATTTTACCTGGTCCTCATCCAACCAAGACGTTGCAACAGTGACTGTCAAAGGAGCTATGACGACTGTCAGCGATGTGGGAGTCAGTGTTGTTCAGGCACATGATGTACAGAATCCTCTACATTATGGAAAGATGAAGGTGAGTCCCGTGCATATTCCATAGGTGCCTTCCGTTTAATCCTTTTAATAACAAGTTACAAGTGCAAGGAGGCCATTGGAACCATCTTGTCAGCCTGCAAGGGACTTACCCCTGTTGGAGTATGGAATAAGGGAAACACACTTGTTGAAGCTGATCCCTTGGCCTCCATCATGAAACAACTGGATGAGACAATTGGCTCAGCTAGCTACAAACTACCAAATGGGCTGGATGGGCCACCTCCCCTCATTGGTAACTGCTCTTGTGTTTGTAACGCGTGAATTCTTGGAGTTATACTAGTGCATTCAATACAAAGAAGTAAAAAAAAAAATCCTGTGATGGGGCTTCTAGCTTTAATGATCTAGAAGTCTCATAAAGTTGTGTCTTGGAAGAAGCCCAGTGCTTCAATGGCATTCATAGGGCAGCTTGTTACTGGGTTGTCTGTGGGTTCTGGTGCCTATCGCCTAAAACAAATATTTTCCAGTCTGTGTAATATTCTATATGGATGAAGTTTGGATTTGTTTTACTCCGGGAAAGTATGAAATGTCCGAGAGCTACAGCAGTGCTATGTGTTGGATGTTAGGGTCTTCTGTGTACTGGAAAATTTGAGGAAATAGCCTTGTTACCATTTTTGAAAGTCCTTCGTTAAATCAAAAGAAACATGCACGCAGAGACAGGATCGGTTACAGACAGGAACACAAAGTAACTTGCAGTCTATTATTATTCCTGGACTTCTGCCTTTTCAGGAAAGTTCAGTTTTCATTGCTGGCCGAGGAACATTCAAGGATGGCCAAGGATGATAGGAGATGAGCTCAGGTTTTTTTTCTGTTAAGGGAAGTAAATCCAAGGATGGGAATGTCCTGGACAGTTCATTCTAACGGTTAATGAGTGGGCTTAGTAGCCTGGACTCAGCCACGTGTCAGTGTTAGAGAAAGAGAACTTTTGGGATTTACCTCAGTCGGACACATTGACCCCTTGCTGGTATCATAGTTCCTTGCTAGAAAATGAAAAGAGAAAAGATTTCCAAAATTCTAATAAAAAATGTATTGAAACATCCTTACATTGTATCATTTTTGCAACAGGAAGCTTTTCTCTAAAAACTCTGTTTTGTCTGTTTTTAGCAAGGGTGTTTTTATAAGTTAAAAAAATTGTTTAAAATAATACAGGTTTTTTTTCTTGGACTATAACCCTGATGCAGCACCATATGGTCAAATTGTGTGTCCTGTGGCTGTTTTACAGATGGTTAAAAGTATTTTTTATTATCTAGAGAAAGTTTTCAATTACTGCCTGTTTTGTGAAAATGCTATGATCCATCTGTTCTGCTGCAGAGAGAAGCAATTACCTAATGCAAAATGTATGTGAAAATATTTCATTAAAACTGATCAGTATAATAATTACTGTGAATCTTGTTTTAAGTAAGATTTCATTTATGGATTACTATAGTAATTCATATTCTCACATTTCAATACCTGATTATGGAGGTGGTTTGCTTAAGATTTAATGTTAAATTAAGTTGCAACTGGATTGCCCAGACATAATAAATTCAGTTTTATTTGACCCTTGGAATAGCTAAGAAAGAATGCTATACTAACTGTGGTGGCAAAAAATTGAATTTGTTTTAGTAAGTGGGAAAACACAGCACAGATGTAGTGAGACATTAACTGTGAGTGACAGGATTGATAGCAAACATACTCATTTTCTACCACAGGCCTAAACTGTGGACTGCATAATTGGGTCCAGAATGCTGACTTTGTCTGCTCTTAAGAGCAAGTTTCCTGCATGCTTGAGCAAAGTTGTTTTAAAACTGTAAAATCATCAATACTTCACATGGCATTTCTCCATATTGTCAAAACACTTTATTAACCTTTTTATTACTTTTAATATTGGTTTTAAAGTTGTAGTCTCTAGTTGTAAAGTGAAAGTTTAGCAGGGACCTTGGAGACTATTTAAATCTGAATGACAAATAGCTGGATACAATGAAATACTGCCATCTCAAAATGCTCATATCAATAAAGGCCAGATCAACAGTGTTCTGAACCTAAGAATAAAACATGACTTAAAGGTGTGCTTCTTTAAAGCCATCAACAAAACATATGCTAAACCAAATATTATTTCCACTTTGTGAATAGAGAGATTTACAATTTAACCAAAATTTTTAAGAGGCCGTTCAACAATAATTGCACTTTGGGTTTTTGGTATGGGGTATGCACAGTGTGTATTTGTGACTGTATTGTGCAGTTTTCCTAAACATTTTCTGCTTTCCTTTTTTTTAAAGGTCTATGTGATAGAACCAGTGGGAATGGATTTTATTCCATGTCAAGTTGAGGCTCGTGTGGGTCAAACCCTGGACCTGCCTCTCAGGATATTTGGGCTTCTCAGCGTGGAGACAGGGGAGAAGGTAACACTCAGTGACTGCTCCCATTTTGATCTGGTTGTAGAAGTGGAGAACAAAGGTATCTTCAAGTTCCTGGAAGGTAAGAAAGCATTGTTGTAACTTAAAAAAAATCCTTCTAATCCTCCATTTTGTTTTCCATGGCAGGCTGTATTTATCATCTTTCTAAAGGGATATGCTGTTCATTTTGTCTTGCATACATCACAATCTTTTTAGGAATGTTCATACCTATATACAGGGATCTTTTTCCACATTTGTCCTTCCCAGATAAATGAAATAGATTATCCTTATCTTAACTAAATTAATGCTGTAAGCTTTACATTTATTGTATTTGGTCTTTACTCCACGTATATTAAGTTCATGAGTTGTTTAAAGATCTTTAAAGTAAATGAAAGCAGGTGGACAATTGCACCATTTCCAAACACTGAAAGTACTCTGCAGGATTTTACTTAGCAAACAAATATTTAGCTGGATGTTCCTTAAGAAATGTTTGGGATCCTTCACTTTGATATGCTCTGATTATCATTTCCCTCTTCCTCTGCAGGGAGGTTGAAACCAGGCCAGGATTACTGCAGTGGAGTGAGAGTACAGGCTTTGGCAACTGGTGACACAGTGCTCCTGGTCAGTTACACGCATGGCCACCTTCACTTAAGTGCTAGAATTACCATTGCGGCCTATCAACCTCTTAAAGTAAGTAAATCACATCTACACGCACAAGAATCTTTTTTTCAGAACTTCTTTTGATGTTTTTTTTCTCCCTTTCACACTCTGTCCCATTGCTTTGTATTTATTTTTTTAACAAGAAGTCAGGATCGGTACTTTGAAGCTAAACATTATCCCACAGGGATCAATTATGTGTCTTGTCTCCTACCACTGTATTAAGCAATGTGCGGAAAGAAAAAATTCAATTAGAGTGTAAAGGAATTGATGAGCTACAGTTTAATTAGCTGCAACTACTACAATTGGAAAAGGATGCCCTTTCATTTGAACCTACTTAACATGCCTGTATTTTCCCCTTTTCTCCCCAAATGAATGAATTATCCACAGTAAGCATTGTGACTTCATCGCTCATTATAAATGAGTGCTGAAGGCGCAGTTCACAATATTGTACGAGAATGTCTCTTTTAGAAAACTCATGACAAAATACAAATGTTCTTGATGGTAGTGAAAATGAAATACATGAAGTACAAATTTTAATCCTCTCTTAATCATGTTTGGAAATAGAAATGCAAAGTGTTTTAAATACATGTAGTGTAATATAGAGTAAAGTAGGAGTTTTTGTGTTGCTCAGGTAACTGCTTTGTAATCTGCAGTGCATCCTTTCTCTGTTTAGACAGTCAGCTCAGAAAGGTCATGCACCTTGAAGAGTGTTCTCTATTTAACTTTTCAGGCAATTGATCCAGTGTCTGTTGCGCTGGTCACACTTGGCTCCTCTAAAGACATGCTCTTTGAAGGAGGACCGAAGCCCTGGGTGCTGGAGCCCTCCAAGTTTTTCAGGAACCTCACAGCTGAAGACCCAGGGAGTGTGGGCCTGGCTCTCTTTGGCCCTGCGTCGAGGAACTACTTCCAGCACTGGGTCAGAGCAACGTGCAGGGCGTTCGGCGAACAGGTGAGAGGCAAGCCTAATGAAATTTGTGTCGCGAAAAGGTCTGTGTCTTATAACACCAGTTTATCAAACTAACCTTTGGTTCATTTACTAAAGTAGACCGTTAATAACTACACGTTCTTTGTTTGCTATTCAGTTTCTGGGAAGAAAAAATAAAATAAGTAGAAGCTAAAGGTTTATTCCATGCTGAAAGGAAAAGAAAAGGCACGCAATGTTTCGACTGTGGAGCCTTCTTCAGGTGTGACACAGGTGTCTCTCAGCATGGAATAAACCTTTGCCTGTTAATTCCAGCCTAGGCGTGCTGACGCAGCTCCCTACCTCTGTAAAATAAGTAGTTAGGTTCCTCGCTTGTAAGCGGTCGCTGTGCCTTCACTTATGAGTAAAGGGCTAAATTTCACATCTCTGTCTTGTCGTTGTTTTTCCCCATCAGGTCCTCGCCGTGACCGTTGGGAACCAGCCCAGTTTGACGAACCCCTTTCCTGCAGTGGAGCCCGCAGTTGTGAAGCTCGTGTGCGCTCCCCCTTCCCGGCTCACTTTAGTTCCCGTCTACACCAACCCCCAGCTCGACTTGTCCTGTCCGTTGCTACAGCAGAACAAGCAACTGGTGAGTCTGACGCGGACCCAGCAGAGGACGTGGGCACTGAAGAGTTGTATTTAGGTTGGGCAGCAGGCGTCCTGGTTGAACATTAACAGTGGTGGATAGGAAGAGTATGTCTTCCTGATGGTTGTTTAAGCATGAGCACAGAAAAGTAAGTTTTAAGAATTCCGGTTTTGGTTTAGATGACCATGTTTTTAATGGAGTAAATCTCAATTAAAGAAACCCGATATATTTCCCAGTATGAATATTCAGTCAGAGGCTGTTTAATACCCAAAAAAGGTCATTAGTAGTTAGCTAGGGCTTTCTCGGCTCCCAGTGAAACGGCAACCTCTTGAGTACCTGGGGTGCCTGCAGACGTCAGTGAGGGTCTCTTGTCCATCACCAGGGAGCCTGCAGCTTGAGAAGGTCGGTGACTCAGGCAAGCCTGTCTGTCCTCCCTTGTTCTCCCCTTGCCGGTACAGAGGTGGCTGTCGTGAGCCGAGACGTAGTCACATTTTAATTCCAAATGTAGTGGGTCCTGTATATACTGTAATAACAATAATAGATGACTGCTAATGTTGTCCTGAAGTGGACACTGTGTAAAACCCCAGCCTTGCATTAGCTAGATTTATTTTATATGGAGAGGTGGTGTCTATGATGCGCTGTTCTTGTTTTTAAAGCAAAAGCATTTATTCTGTACTGTATCATTTTGTTGCATCGCCTACAAGGTAATATCTGGCAAAGACAGCATAGACAATTTATTGTGTAAATCCCTGTAAGCTCTGAAATTATTAACTTGGACAGCTGACAGCCCTTTATTCACCTGAGAATGCACATGCATAATTTGTGGATTCCATATCATAATTGTCTTCATAATAGAATAATTTGTCTTGTGGCTAAATTCCTATATAAATTCCTACGTTTCTTGATTTTCACCAAAAAGATTCAGACTGGCTGTGTTATTGAGTCGTTTTTTTGAGAGATTAAATAAGGTAAAGTAATTCAAAGGTAGGACAGAGCTGAGTCTGACTATTAAGTTTACTAGTTTTTATTAATTTTTAGAGAGAATAAGCTGTTTTATAGCAGTTTATATCTTTGTATTAAGTGTCAAGACGTACTGACAAATTTTAATTTTTGTTTCTTCTCCAAGCCATATTCATTGATGCTGTGTTCCTATTTATAAGACTTGGGTATATGCCTGTATTTTCCCTTTTCTCCCCAAATGATTCAATTATCCACAGTAAGCATTGTGACTTCATCGCTCATTGTAAATGAGCACTGAAGACACAGTTCACAATATTATTCAAAAATGTCTTTTTTAGAAAACCCAGGACAAAATACTAAATGAAGACTAAATGATTTTCAGTAAGGAAAATGTCTCCTAATACGTCACCTTGAGAATCACCATAGATTTAGTTTTTAATTTGGTGAGTGCAATGTTAATACAGCAAACCCTTTTTTCTAATTCCCTGTTTTTTTTTCCCTCGTTTGGGATACGTCTTTACTTTCTTGTAGGTACCCGTTTCCAATTACCGGAATCCTGTGTTGGATTTGGCGGTCTACGATCAGCAAGGGAGAAAATTTGACAACTTCAGTTCATTAAGTATTATCTGGGAGTCAACGAAGGTTTCTTTAGCGAGTATAGAACCAACCATGCCCATGGAACAGCACATTAAGGAAGATGGAAACGGACAGAAAAAACTTCACGGTATGAAGACTTCTGAAACTACCAAACAATTTAAATCTAATTTCAGTTGAAACCCAAATAGGAGATTGAACTGCACTTCAGCTGTCCTGATTTTCTGGTTGAAATATTTTCTGTTTGGCTTTATTGTAAGAAAGACTGTAAGGTGTAGCTTAGAAAATGTGTTTTGGCCAAACCTCTTTTTATCTTATTTTGCTTCTTAACAGTAAAAACCTTGCTTGTTTCAGGTCGTCAAACGGTGCTTGTCCATCGGAAATCTGGGGTCACTGCTATTACAGTAACCGCCATTGGATACCAGGCCTCACACCTCAGTGCGGCCAGGGTGCAGAGTCTGGTATGAAATTGCATGTTATGAAATGTTTGGGTTTTATAAAGGAGGTAAAAATGGCTCCTTCCCTCTTAATTTGCTTTCTGGCAAGATGAGCGTTGCACTAATTTCCTACGGAAATAACCAAAACAAGCTGTCAGGATATTGTGGGTTTCAAAAGCTTAGGCCCCTGTAAACCTTCACTTCAACTAGCAGCTACTGATAGGTCTCCACAGCAACCAAAGACCAAATAGCAATCAACAATGCTTTTTTTCTCAGTTTTGTTTTAGTTAGTGCATCATGGGGTGATGGTAACATTTTTTTTACACCTCACTAATACCAGATGCCAATGGTTTGATCAGTATGATTATTAATATTCTTTCAATGCCAGTGAAATAATTTTTAAATGATCCAGGTCCGAGAATCTTTGCTCCCTGCCAAAGCAAATGAGAAAATGATCTATAGTATCTGCTTCATGCGATAAAAAATAACACTAATGTGTCCTTGAGCTGTCCATTAAAAGATTTCTCTTTTTCCTGTTTCATGTTAATTGCAGTATGATCCTCTCACAGCAGTATCAGCCACTCTTGAGCTCTTGCTGGTGAAAGATGTACAAGTTAGTCCTGAAGCCATCACTATATATAACCATCCTGATGTGCGGGTATGATATTCTTTTGCACCTTTTTAATCCCTTTGCATTTTTCCAAACAATTTCGTAAATCAGATTCACAGATTTTCACCATTGTTTTGCAGGCAGAGCTTGCCCTCCGTGAAGGATCTGGCTATTTTTTTGTTAACACAAGCATTGGCGGTATTGCGAACATAGCCTACCAAGAATCAAGAGGAACTGCAGAGGTAAGTAAATAAATGTTGCCGTCTCAATGTGTGAGGTGCATGTTAATGCCAGAAGAGTATTCTGGGCCAGCAGATTAAGCTACACTTCCTTAAGGTCAAAGATGTATAGAAATTGATTTTCTGTATTAAGTCAAAATGATAGAAATGGTTTGAATGTGGAATGTTTATCCCGTCTGCACATTAATGATTTTATTAACATTTATATAGAAGTGGAAGAATTTTATGCATTAGAATCAGTGTGGGTTAAATTTTGGGGGGTTTAAGTTCTATTAAGACCTTTTGATTTTTTTTAATTTCTGGTAAGTCTGATACTTTAGTATTATTCCTTTAACATATTGTACTGTCTTAATTTTGAATATGCAGTGCTGTATATTTCAGTTGTAAAATAGCTGTGTATTTAATGTGGATGTTCATTAATTTATTTTATATGCCCAGCTGGACTTCTGTATTACATAATGCTAGTTTATTTTTGTCTCATAATGCAGATAGTTTAGCTTCAGCACCGACTCTTTGCCCTTTGAGTGGAGAAGAATGTCATTCATTCTTTAAATAAGGTAATGCTTTAAAATAAGTAACAGTGCCAACACGTTTTTTTGTTTAAGGTGCTGCCCATTCGCCCAGGGATTCTTCAGGCCATGGTTCATGATCTGTGCTTGGCTTTCCCAGCTCCTGCTAAAGCCTCCATCCACATCTCGGATATCTTTGAAGTGTACGTCCGAGTGGTTGACAAGGTCTGTGACCATCACTTACTGTCACTACGTTCTAAGAGAGAATCAAAAGGTCTAGATGCATTTTAATTGCATGTTCTTTTCCATATGCTTCTTGCTCCGTTGATCTTCTTGATCTGGTTCAGTACCGGATGTTATTAAAATTACACGCAATGCCCTCAGGATATTTACAAGAGTTGTATAATGAGCGAAAAAAATATGCAAGTGCAACTTACACATTTATTTAAGGTAATCTGCAGAAACAGTGTATACCGGGGCATTTTGCATAAAACTATCCAGTGACCATGTTATTGCTGTTCCACGAAGGTGCTGTTCCATATCTTTCCAATTGTAATGTTCCAATTTGCTGGTAGGAGCAGACAGAAACAGACTGATCACACTGGCTAATAAGACCATAGGCCCATGCAGTGCTTCATTGCTAGGTACCAATAAAAGGAACACTGAGTTATTCATGTCACATCCTCTCCACCTGGACTGGAGGGTATAAAATTGATGTCTGGTTATGCAATAAATTGTTGCCTACCCATGCTGCTCGTTCATATGCAGTTCCACTCTCTTAATGGGATCCCAGAAATAAAAAATATTGCCCAGTCACATTGAGCATCGGAACAACAGAGCAGTCCTGTTTTACAGCCAATAGATATGACCGGTCGGCTACGATTCATGGGTTTTGCCATTTAAAAACACATGAAACATGTCAAGACTTTGGGAAAAGCCACTGATCCTTTAAATATCTTGGTGAATGTCCACAATATAACTGTCGCTGTTCTCCCCATGTGTCAGACTGAAACGGCTTCTTTTTTCAATATTTGTTTTAGTGATTTAGAAAACCCAATTGCCCACTGGCTCTTACCATTATTGGGTTTCCATTTGCAAACTACCATAAACTGTATTTTAAATCTTCTGTATTGATTTCCTTCATGGTTATTTTATATGGCACAGGGCTCTGAGCTTAGCGTGTTTGATTGAGGTTCATGTGGATTTGTCTCACTGCAGGTAGAGATTGGAAAGTCGGTGAAAGCTTATGTTCGAGTCTTGGATGATAACAAGAAACCCTTCTTGGCTAAATATTTTCATTTCATGGATTTAAAACTAAAAGCTGCATCTCCGATAGTTTCTTTGTTGTAAGTATTTTCAAAAATTGCAAGATCTCTCACTTGAATATCCTCTTCGTATATACATGTTATATCTGTTGCTTTGTGCTGTTACTTGATATATTATAACTATACTACCTACATAATTGTAAAGAAATGTAGATATACAAATATTCTGATTATAAAGCAAATAGATAATGTTCATAGTCGCAGGTCAGTTTTTAGTAAAAAGAGGTTTCAGTGGGTACATCTTTTTTCCTAGGCCCCTTTCTGAATCTTCTGAAAACGACACGGCAACCTTTCTAGTCCAGGGCTTAACAATAGGACAGACGAGTCTGGCTGCTGTAGTCTTGGACAAAAGTGGAAAACGAATCAGTTCTGCACCACAGCAAATCGAAGTAAGTTTATTGCTTCTAATGAATCATGTAAGTACGCAGAGGGTCATGAAAAAGAGGTCAGTAAGTGAATGAGGTTAATCTGTTGGGGTATTACTAAATATAGTGTATATGGCTTTGCGTTTGTTGTGGATTTTTAATCCCAAAACATCTCGTGCTCTTCTGGGTTTTAGGTATTTCCACCTTTCAGACTGATACCAAGGAAAGTTACCCTGATTATTGGTGGAATGATGCAGGTAAGCTGTACTTAAATACTTATGGTATTTAAAGGTGGCAAGTAGCCTCCTGCTAGGCTGTGAATTTCTAGTGGTGGAGCTTGTATTTTACTTATGAACTGAATCTTTTGTCATAGTCATTCATCCATTTCTAATAGCTTTGCATGTTGCACAGGAACATTTCCTTCAGAGGCAAATGTTTTTAAAAGAGTGCATCGCTGAAATGCGATTCTTCAGTCCATCTTCACAGGCGTTATAGGCACTTATCTGTGAAGCCTTCAAAGTTCAATGAATCAGTTGTCTCAAGCTGTTTTAGTATTTCATGTTCTTTCTCCTGTTCTGAGACTCAAGCTTGGCTGATTTTACAGATGTGCATTAGAGCACTTTTCCTGGAAAGAACTTAACCTTTGTGATGTTACAGGACTTTCATACTACAGAGAAAAGGCAGATTAGTCGCAAATCAGTGTAGATGCTTTTTATTTTCAGGCGCTGTTTTTTTTCTATCCCTTTCATATCGATTTGTTTTACATTTATCTGCAACAGCTTGAAGGGGTGAATTTCTTTAATTTTCAGATTACATCTGAAGGAGGACCTCAGCCTCAGTCCCATATAATTTTTTCCATCGGGAATGAGAAGATTGCTTCAGTAAATAGCAATGGTCTCATCAGGGGGATTACTGTTGGAAATGTGACCGTGACTGGAGTGGTGCAAGCTGTAGATGCAGAAACTGGGAAGCTTGTTATTGTGTCTCAGGTAATTAACTATTTGCACACAAAGCCTCAGATATCTACGGTTGTCCACAATTTTTTTTAATTTGAATTTTTCGATTGTATCACATTTTAAAAAACACATTTTGTTTGAAATGTTGCTTTTTCTATGTGCGCTGTCTGAAGCTCGTGTTTTACCAACAGGATCAAGTACACGTGGAGGTTGTGCAGTTGAAGGCAGTTAGAATCCGTGCACCGATCACAAGAATGAAGACTGGTACCCAGGTAAATATTTGTCGGGAACATATGCAAAAGTCCAATTTCATTTTCAGTTGGTCCATTTTCCTCTTATTCATTGTTAACAAGTAATAATTGTGACTTCAAAACATCTATTGAACAATAGAAAAATATATTGTTTTAAAAATTCCTGTTTTATTTATTTAAATTGCTCTGATTTAAGCAGGTACGCGAAACTTGCTGTAATCTGAGGTGTTAGCCTGCTAATTTTGTCTCCTTTGGATTAAATGTTTTTTTAACATTGCTTATTTTTAGATGCCCGTGTATGTAATGGGAATAACCAGTAGCCAGACTCCATTTTCATTTGGGAATGCCCTTCCTGGCTTGACATTCCACTGGTCTGTCACAAAGAGGGACATTCTGGATATTCAGACTCGGCATTCTGAGGTATGTAGGTAGTTAGTTTGCACACTGAATGCTTCCCTCTAACATCTTTCATCCTTATAAGGATTAAGTAAACTTGGATTAAGGAAACCATGATTTTGAGATCCCCCTAAATTCCTCTGTCAAAAGTGTTCAATCAAGCTTTAATTTCTATTGAGGAAACATCCTGGTCCTTCAGGTAGAAATTGATTGCATGAAAGCTGAAGGTAAGAAGGTTTTCCTCCTGGGCAATAATTAATAAATGCTTGCAGGACTCAAAAGGGAGCACTCAAAGGTATGTTAACTGAAAGAAAGCAAAAACCACAGCTGTTACCTTTCAGCCTGCTCTTTTTTTGCATTTAAATGACCTGTAATTAGTTTTTGTTCATCATTTAAAAGCATGTCTGCGTGGTGGTGGATGACCAATGTGACACACTTTTCTGGACATGAAGCCAGGTCCTCTTTAACTACATTTAAATGATAGGTGGGCACCACTGTGTGTGGTTCATGATCTAATCAGATCATTTTCTTTGATGCCCGTTCAAATCAATGCAAATTAGATTTTGTTTGTACACATTTTAGAAGCACATGAAATCCATGACAAAGACTTGCATCAGCTGCTGTAAAAATGGGTTTATTTTGTCCCTTCATTACAACCCAGAACCTAGAAAAAAAACTTTCCTGCAAAAACCTATACACAGCTTCTCATTTAGCATCACAGCTTTTGTGTAAACTCTTTAAGTTCTTAAAGTTGACAATATTACCAGTGTTCTCTCTGGGTGTGATCTTTTTATACTGACAACTGATGTTTTCCTAACAGTGTTGGGCTTCCATCTCAATCCAGGGTATTCCAAAGCAGAATGATAGTAAAATATGGTCAGGAACAGCATTTTCCAAGAAGGCGTTTATCAAAACCTTTTGAGAGCGGCAAAAAGGATGACTTTCACAATGATGATTCATTTTTGTCAGTGTGTTTTGTTCTTTAAAGGAAGTAAGCTTGTTCTTTACAGTAAAATTTAAAGTGACATAGGAGCCAATGGTTGTCATATGGAGGCCGGATGAGAAATGTCTTTTTTAGTATGGAAATTTTGATGATGTCATTCTAGCCAAAGAGCATAGCTGTCAAGAGAAAATATGGTTTATATACTGTAGCTTTCTGTGCCTGAAACCTGAGGAAAAAAACACTTTTCGAAGGGTGGAAAAACATTGGGGAAAGATGATTGTATTTGCTTTAGAGCTTATTGGTCCATATTTATGAAGATGAATTGTAACAAACGAAAGTGCTGGAAGCTTTATTTAGCTTCATATGTTAATTAACCCTGGATTACAGTGGAATGTTTATGGATATTGTTTGCATAGATTTCCTTAGTACCTTGAAGAAGAATTGTTTAGAACAGATTTTTTTTTAACTTTCAGGTATAAGTTTCATTTTTGATTTTCAATTAATTTCAGGGAAACTGGCTTGGCTCCAAAAATTCTTTCTCAGACAGCTGTGAAAAGAGTTCATGATGCAACAAATGTGCATTTACCTCTCGGTTCTTATTTTTAATGTTTTCTGTTTTCTGGCAGGCATCTTTGCAGCTCCCAGCAGAAAACAATTTTGCTATGAATGTATATGGGAGGACAAAGGGAAGAACGGGCTTGAAAGTTGTGGTGAAAGCTGTCAGTCCTGCTTCTGGGCATTTGGAGGGCAATGTACCGGAGCTCTCTGACGAAATACAGATTCAGGTACTGATGTGTAGTTTTTACTTAAAAAAATATTTAGTAAAATATTTTTACTACATTTACTATTTACATTTTGCATAGTAAAGTGTTATGCAGCCAGCTATTGGTATTGTAGACTTATATGTGAGTGGGGAACGTTTTGGGCTAAAACAAAGACTCTCCTCTCCTGTAAGTTTTGAAATGTATGTGCCTGTGTGGTACAGTATGTCATAACTTTGAAGTACTTTTTTTAGTTCCCTCTGATAATATCAATCTGAAGTTTTATGGTTTTGTATCATTAAAAGACTATTCTTGAGAAGATAATTTTTTATACTATTGGTCTAGCAAAAGACACTGCACCTTAAAGTGTGTAATATGGAGAGGTCGTTAGTGGGGTTATCTTTTCTTTGTCTATGTTCATTTCTATTTTGCCTTTCTTTCTGTAGTTTATGGTCTTGTTTTTTTTTAAAGAGAATATAAGGCTCGTCTCTGTCCCAGAGGTATTCCTTCTCTAGATAAAAGGCGTTTTAGAAGGGTGAGGTTAAAGCCGATTCCAAATGAGTAGTCATGTACATCTACTTTGAGTTTATTTTAGACAGTGACCAATTACCTTGTGCCTTCATCAAAACTTTGCTTTAAAAAAGATTAGGCAGCGAGTCAAATTTTTCTGCAAAGTGAGATAACAGTCCTGCGTTTGAGTATTTGCAGACCTTATTAAACTGATGTTTTCTGCTCTGCTCAGCTCAATAATAAATCTTGGTCACTTTAAATAGCTATTTTTATGCAACCAGCATTAAAACTTTAGTAAAGAATTAAATGTACTCTTTCATTCATGAAGCTGTTTATCATTTGTGAGCTGTAAATAATAGAGTAGGCACATTTATTTTTGTTTTTAAAGCTGATGGTGGTGACAGCTAAATGTAAGGGACAATAACTCATTTTTTATTGTTAATATGCATCGGAGGATGATGGTTACTAGGGTTAGTGAACTGGAGCAGCAGTTATAATGTCTTGTTCAAGAATGTGCCGATTTGTTTTTACTTTCCCGAAACCTTTTATTTAAATTGCTCTAAGCTTGTTTTTTTAGTTGGAATCATCCTTCCAACCAATAGAGACATTAGTACTTTTAATTAGCGTCATTGTATTTTCTGCTTCAAGGTTTATGAAAAATTGCACTTGCTGAATCCAGAGCTTGAGGCTGAGGAGATACTGATGTCCCCAAACTCTGTACTAAAACTTCAGACTAACAGGTAACGAAAGTCTTAAATTTCAGTTTCCTGAAGGCTGACATTTGGAGAATTAAGATGCCTCTTTCACATCTTTCTTGTGGCTTGTTTCCAGGGATGGTGTCGGTGTTCTTACTTACCGTGTGCTGGACTGTCCCGACAAGGCAGTCTTAGTCCAGGTGGATGAGAAGGGCCTGCTCTCTTCGGGCTCGCTTACTGGCACGGCTTCACTAGAAGTGAATTCCCAGGAGACCTTTGGAGTCAATCAAACTATTATTGTTGCTGTGAAAGTAAGTCTTGTCATTTTTCAGATATACATCGGATTACTTTTGTGCAGAAAGTCAAGCCTTTGTATTAAACTACTTAGCTGCTCTTGTGTTCAGAAAGTACCAGCTTTGTGTGCTTTGATTTTAAGATTAGCCTGGAAAGCATACAGATCGTATTTACCATAATGAATTAAGTAGTATGGAAATGGTACAAATGTTCTGAATGAGATGCTTTTTTTGCAGGTGGTTCCTGTCTCATTCCTGAGGCTCAGTACCAGCCCAGTCTTGTACACTGCAAACAAA
This sequence comes from Lepisosteus platostomus, assembly GCF_059453375.1. Lineage (NCBI taxonomy): Eukaryota > Metazoa > Chordata > Actinopteri > Semionotiformes > Lepisosteidae > Lepisosteus > Lepisosteus platostomus. Next base: position 64,126,123 of record NC_142616.1, on the reverse strand, counting down.
GAAACTCTCTCTGCCCTACCTTTGGGAACAACGCTTACTTTTACTGTTCACTTCCATGACAGCAGTGGGGATGTCTTCCATGCACAAAACTCTCTCCTTACATTTGCAACAAACAGGTACTGTAACTGTAACCCCCTGAAGATGTTCATCTGTGTTCTATAGCCTGTTCTCTTTATTGCTTCGGTGAACAGTGCATATAAGGGCACAGAGACGTCTCCCACTCAGTTCATTAAATTGGAATGATTTAGATCCGTTCAGCCTCTTGTTTTTCTACAGCTGAATGGATGGCGATTTGTGCACCCAAGATAACCTTTTAATTAGTTAGTCTTTTAAAATAGAAAAGGGAAAATTTAGCATTTCCCCCCAAGAGAAGGTTCCTCTTATGAATTTCTCCTTCTCTTGTGAAGGGAAAGGGAGGATTTCTCTCCCTATGATTTGAATTAAAATGAAGAGAATGTGAGCTTATCCACTCACCTGAGTTTTCCTTTTGTTCCATTTTTTATGTTTATATATATTATTTTTTAAAATATATTTTTTATTTTTAATGTTTATTAAAAGAAGGGCCCAGATGTGCGAAGAAGAATAAAATGAATGATCTTGATGGTACTCATTTATACAAGGCGTATAAGGGCTTCACTCTCGCTAATGGTTGCACTTTATTAGACAAAGATAGAACTCCTATAAATAAGTAAGTTAGAGATTGTTAAACTTGTAGCTAATCGGGTTTATAGGGTTCATGCAATAATTTGTAAGATGGTGCTTTCCTCATGATTTCGCACAGCAAGTGCCTTTCCACCTGAACGAACTAAATTAATGAAAGTAAGTGAAACACAGAAACATTATAGCATTTCTGTCCAGGGTACTAACTAGGAAACCTTTGATTCAGCCACAGACTAAATTGTTTCTATTACTTTGCTTGCAAGCAGCTGGCAGACCATTTGAAAGCTAATGGGGACTAAATAAGTGAGCTTGGGACACAGCAAGCAGCAGGGGAACACTTTAAAACTAGATTTTGAAAGTTGCAGGCCATGTATGACATTACTTTGCCCTTAACATTTACAGAGTGAAATTCCCACATACCGATTTGGTGTCTGTAAATGTGAAGAAAGTTAGACCACAGGAGATAACATGAACCCACCAGAGGGAGTTTTTAGCAATAACTGGACTATACAGTACATCTGCTGTTCCAGATGTAAAAGTTTATAGTCTGTTAGTTTTTTTTTAATGTACACTTTTGGCAACCAAAGGCAATGTTTTTGAGAGAAGCACATAGTGTAAACTCGCAGTTGTCCACGATTATTCATTGTGTAATCTCAGTTTAGAGGAGAGGTAGCTGCGTCATGGTGCCCTCCTTTGCCTTTAAGTTTATATAAAGAGGCAAGTGAATTCTGATTACGTTCATTGGGAATTCAGTTTGCATTAGGTTTTGGTGCACATGTACAATGTCATATATCACCTTTTCTTGTAAAGTGTTTATTAAGAATGCTGCTGCAGATGGTAAACTGGAAGTTCAGTCAACAGCTGTACAGAATCGTTATTGTACTTGTTTACCAGCCTTGTAAATTCTAAATTGCCTTCCAAGTGCTTTTATTTCAGTGTAGATCGTTGGCATTTTCCCGTTTACTGAGTGAAACAAAGCACATAAAGAAATCCACTTGGTCAGTGTGGATCGGCATTGACAGGTTATTGGTTGTTTTTTTTTTGCCCCCCTGTAGGGATGATCTTGTGCTGGTTGGGAAAGGACCAAGTAACAACACCTTTATTGTTCGAACTGTGAATGTGGGACTCACTTTGCTGGCTGTATGGGATACCGAGCAAACTGGAATAGCCGACTTCGTGGCTTTACCTGTCAGACACGTCATTCACCCTGAGGAGGCTGAAAGTCTGGTCGTCGGTGATGTTATCTGCTTTCACACTCCTCTTGTGAGTCAAGAAGGTGGGTAATCGCAGCCTCCAATGCTCAGAAATTAAGTCGAAACTTGAAACTTTAAAAATTTTAGAAGGCTTCTTTTAATTGGACTTCATTGAAATCCGACTTCATATGTTTGTCAGCAAAATGCGTTTTATTGAGTGCTTTCAGATTTTCCGGAATAAGTGTTTGAGGTTCTAGAGAGCATTTATATACTTGATTGGTTTACCTCTGCCCCACTGCCTCGTGTAATTCTCTGAAAGAATTGGTTTCTGTGAACCCCATTAATCCAAAGCAAGATACTCTTAAACGTCTACTGCGTAAATGTTCTCAAATAATAAATCCAAGTAGACAAGCTATTTATCTTTGTTAGGTAACATAATAGCAGAACAAGACGCTCTTTAAGGTGTTTAGTCTTTTGTGGGTTGCCATCCTAATTAAAACATTGAGAGTCATCTCCTAATACTATATAATACATTTATGTGAATTAGTAGCTTTTAGGACACATTTTGTTGAAAACGATCATGCTAATGAATAGAACTCAATAGCTGTATATATGTTAAGTGTTCTTAAATTTTACATTTAAACATTGGTTGATAAGCATTTTAAGATGCTGATTTTTTTTTTGGACTAGACAGTTTGATAATTGTCTAGCTTTACTTATTGTACTCATTGAAACATCTTTGATCTTAGGAGTTTCTGGCACATGGAGTTCCTCATCTGGAAGTATCCTCCAAGTTGATGCAAAGACAGGCACAGCAGTTGCAAGAGATTCAGGATCTGTCACTGTGTATTATGAAATTCCTGGCCAGCTGAAAACCTATAGAGAGGTAATTCTCTACTCTTCCTTCTCATCTGGTAATATAAAGAACAAAGGTACTGTAACAAAGCTTTTTAATCCCAAGAAGCAAACTTGTATTGACCATAAGATACTCTGGTACTATGTGATACAATGTGGATTACTAGCATTTAGTGCCTTAGTGAACCTTCTGCGGGTGCAGAACATTTCTTTCATGTGTAAAACTTTTGTCAGTCTTTAATTTGAAATAAAGACCCTGAGCCAATGAGGAAATGAGAACTGCAGCCAATAACTTCATTTGTTTTAAAAGAGGCAGGCAAGGTATTCCAACATTCCTAACTCACTAAAGAGCTGCAGTGTGGTGCTCCAAGTTTTCAAAGTTTATGGTTCATATCCAGAAACATTCCTGAAAGGTTCGGGAAGATTTTATTTTCATGAAACTCAGATCAGTAGCATTTTAAGGTCATCCTGTTCCAGTTATTAAATTTTCTCCAAGTCCTTTTTTTTAACCGGTTAAAACAGATTATTTAAATGTGTTAGTTAACTCCTGTATATATATCTGAATTGGGTTGATTATGTGCAAGTCCACTGGCCAAAAACAGCATGGAACGTTTTACTTTTTCTGATGGTATGCAATGTTTACTATTTAGCCATGCATCTTCATATTGGATGCTCTGTAATAGCAGCCAGATCCGTTATATTTCTTCCTTTAAAATGTAGAAAAATACTGTTCCAAAGCTTAGCCATCTTATACAGCGGTAAGGTAGTGGATCACTATTTTGATTCGTGTCTGAGTAGCTCTTGAAACTGTTATTTAATGCCTTGGCGCAGTTTTGGTTCGTTAGATACATAACCTTGCCCTGACTCTTTTGCACAGAGAGCTTCATGGTCAATTATGCCATGGAAGGACGTCCCAGGTTGTTTTCTAAAATGTTTACAAACCCATTGCGTACACCAGCAGGACTGAGTACTCCAACTGTCTATGCTTTCGTCAGAATGCTTCACACATCTCATGACTGGTTTCGTACAGTTGCATGCATCTCCTCTTTTGCCTTCAACAAAATATTGCACTATCAACTGCTATAGAAAATACATTAGCTGCTTTGTAGTCTTACATCTGCTAATCGTAGCACTCTGTGCCATCAAGAAAATGCAGTCTTTCATATGTCGTTGGAAAGTGGACATTCTTTCACATGGGGAATCATTTTGTCTTTGTTGGGAAACCGTTGAACGTGTTTTCAGCTGCTTTCATCTAAAATTCTTTTAAATACATCAGCCAGTGGCTTACTGAAAGGAAACCTAGTAAGTAGACAAGGCTATTACTTGCAAATAACAAATGAAATAAAGGCCAGCGATTTGCATTATTTAATTTTTCATAGCCTGCATTAGTATTTTCTTTTCTGTCAGTGTTTTGTGGGTTGTGTTGTCAAAGTGATGCTTAATATTTGTGAAACCACACTCTTTGCAACGTACAATGCATAGCTCTGTTAATCTGCCTGGCTGCTTGAATATCTTATCAATTATATATATTTTGCTTTGAAACTTTTGGCAAGAACCCTGTCTGGGTGCAGTCCAAGTTTTGATCTTTCAGAGACCTATCAAGCTAAAACAAATATTTTGACCTCTCTAAAGATGGCAGAAGAGGTGCACAACTCACCAGTGGTTCTCATTAGTTTTTTCTTACTTTCACACCCATGATACTCAGAATGCTAATATGGGTGATCATAAGTGGTTAATAGAAGGTGGATCAAAAACCTTGGCTATTACTGGTATAAACTAAAATATGCAAATATGCAAATGAAAAGAACTCCAGCTGAGGTATTCATTGATTCAATAATGCTGTTTAATTTTAGCAAGAGAATATACACACTTGCTCATCCATGTTGTTAATTAAGATAAATCTTAAAATACACGAATAACATGTTATTTTCTTCCATTAAATCATTTTTTCTAACAGTGGAAGAGTCTTTATGAGATATCCACACACCTTAAAATTAAAGGATTAAGTTCTCCATTTACAACTGTAAACAGCTACCATTTATTATTTTTGCTGACTTCTTCGTACATTTTTCAAACAGACTGTGCTGATGTCTGAGGCTGCTACTGGATCAGTAAGAAATGAGTGGTGACAATAAGAAACATATTGGTGGTCTCATTTTCTTTACCTTCCTCATTTTAGAGAGCAAATGTACTGAATGTACTCACTTATTGAACACCTTATTGAACACTAGTCAATTTTTCTAGCAGGTTTTTTTCCCCACTGTCACTTTTATTTAGTGGTCCTTCAATGCAAGTTTGTCTTTAGATCTTTCAGTTGTTTCTGTTTATTCTGAGTTTAGTACTTAAACAAGTATGTCACTTGCGTGAATAATGACGCTGCATGTTTTCAACAAAAATAGGATACCTACTACTATTGACTTTGGTATGGATACCATATCTGTTCCAGCCTGAAGCTAGTTTGAGCAAAAGAGTACAACATTTCCTGAATATACTGCAAGTGAATTATTCCTGCATTGTTTTCAGAAGAGGTCATTGATGGGAGGTAAAATGTTTAGCAGACTGTTCTAGTGACAGAACAATTACATGGCTATAGGAATTTAATTTCTGTATTTAGTGATAACAGAACTAAATTGTATATATTGTTCAATAATGGAGTTTATCAAAATAAATACCACATAAGCAATGAGCAAAGGATCCCTGTAAAAATACAATGTTAAAATGTTTAAAGTGTAAAAGACTCAGAAATCCTCTTATATGGAAGTGTGCCTCACCGTACAAGTCATCATTGATTCTTTGAAGCTTTAAATCCCATTCTTGAGGATAGCCAATCCTTGGCATTCTCTTTAAAAAATAACTCTAGCTGCTCAGTGATAGGAGTGCGAGTTAAACAGATTTATCAACCGATCTGCTTTTTCTGGGGGAGAGGGGTGTTTACTTTAAAGCTTATGAAATCTTTATGATTTGCAGTACTGGACAGAATTATTTCTTTTGCTATTCATGGAACAGCTGTTGTGCTCTGAGCCACTGCACTGTTCCCCAATCCTCTCATGAGCAGTGCCACAGCAGTCTCTGCTCATACAAAGCTGTTTCTTTTATTTAACTGAGAGCTTTATGCCAAGAAAATGATCCAGATTTGAGCACAAAAATTGTAGATTTGATGACTCATGCTCAAATGTACAAATTTGTCTTTAGCATTCAACCCTTCTCGCGCTAAAATGCTTTTTATTTGGTTGGGCCTGCAATTTGATTTTATTCCTCAATGTGAATTAAAAAAGTGCTAGTTTTGTGTCAGTTTTAATTAGTTTGGTATTACTGTTTAATTACAGTATTATTACAGTTTTATACATTATGAATATCGAATACTGATATACATTAGCCCTCACTTTCTGTAGTGCCTGTAGTGCATCTTTTGGCATTGGTCGTTCTACACCATGTACCAGGACAATCTTTGTATTGCGGCAGGACATTGGTACACATCTTAATCAGGCATGAACAACAGGCTAAGGACTGTTTTAAGGGGATGGCTGTATATATACAGTAGGGAATTTACATCTGAAATAAAAAGATTCCCAACTGTGCAGAGGGTTGTGACAAGGGCGCCTGAACTGTGAAGACAAAATGTGCATTTTTGCACACCAATAACATGTAAAATACAGTGTAATGGGTTTTTATGCCATTGGTCTCGTGAACTTTTAGCTGAACTCAACCATGAAAAATACATTAACAGTTAGTACTAGTTTGAGTTTAGTTTTCTTAATGGACTCATAAACATGAAGAACCATAATTCATTTTACGTCCGACTCAATGGACAGCTTTCTAAACAGGCATTGAACAGACATAATTTCATCAGTAAATGATCACGTTGCTGTCTGTACTAACCTTTCTAATAATTCTATGTGAGGACTTAAAACGGTAAGATTGATAATCAGTAGCTTTGTTTTCTTTTTCTTTTTTTTTTTAGAAATTAGATTTTGACTCTTGTGCAGTAATTCTTCCAGGAAGCTAAAGTAAATACCGCTAACATCAATGTACTGTATTACTGCATTTCAAAAAAGTTTCCACTAGCCATTCTTGGGAAAAAATAATTTAAATTATCACAGTACTTGGAGTATTAAATGTACCTCGGTGCATGAGACAAATACAGAGTTTTCAATACAGAAATGACCCAGACTTCTTGATAAGTCACATATCACCATCTGGTTTGTCTTAGGCTCTATAGATTTACCATATTGGTGCAGTAGAATCCCAAATTTCAAACAAGGTCCTGATGGATAAATTAAAATAAATTACGATGGAGGTGATGTTCATGAATGCCCTAATGTACATTACTGAAAACATTGTAATGGGAAAGTTTAGAGATTTAAGATTTAAATAACTTAGCTAGGTTTGTACCTGTTATATACCAAATGAATTGCTACTTCTTGCTTACTAGGCCTGAAATCTAAAAGCTACAGATCTCAAGTTATTACCATACAGATTTATGAACCTGTTTGAATCTTGTCAATTACACTCATTTCAGAACAGGCGTGTCATTAAAACATTAACTGAAACAGAAGCCCGACCTTTTTTTTTAATCCTATGGGCTGTGTTTCCTACATTTTCCCTTGAATATATTGAATATTGAGCCTATTTCAGGCTCCGTTTCCCTGTGTAAAAGCCCCCCGATCATGCTGTTCTTATACAGTCCTTGTTGCTCTGATTTTAAGGTGGTGATTACCAGTGCCAGAAGGACAACTATAATGACACACACTGGAGTAAAGAACACTGGAGGAGAGATGGATTCCAGGGTACTAGTTACCACACGAGAAACTGGCACCAATCTAATAGGTAGGATATTATGAAATTAATCATTTGTTGAAGCATGTGTAAAGAGCACTTACATTATGTGGAGAACATGATTATAGCTCTGCAGTCTAATAAATGTGATGTATACAGAGTTCTTAATTTTCACTTATTGCAATGTTTTCACTACATGGTTATTTTTCATGATCTGCCTGTATTAAAATGACTTCTGAGTGCATCTAGTCAAAGCGTTAAGTGTTACGTTTTCAACCAAATTCAACTTGTATCTTTTAAGATTTATTAATGCAAATATGCATTTGTGATGTGTTGTATGAATTGGCATTGCTTTTTATAGGATTATTTTTTTTATCAAATTCAGTTTTTTTTTTCATATTACCTACCGTTTGTAACGAGTGCCTGTTTTCTGTAATGGGATCTGAAGCAGGTTGGAAACCATCTCTTACTTTGTTTTAGTCCATTGAGTTAAAATCTAGAAGACATTGAGGACTAGAAAGTATTGAACAGATTTAGTCTTATCAGATCACCTAGGAATGCTTTCCACTTGCATGGCACTCAGTAGTGTCAGTATCGGCAGTGTGTGCTGAAATGTCCTCATTTGAAAAATCAACGCTGGCTATTAATGTGTTGCAATCAAAAGAAAGCGAAGCGCACCTTGATTTTTTTGTTAGATACATGTTCATTGATTCTTTACAATTGTTTTTTTTTTTTCCCGTTTAGGGCTCTGTTCATCGACTCAGCTTGAAGCTATCAGCGAGTTACACCCAGAGTCAAGCATCAGCTGTCAGCTCCAGTTCAGCAGTGATGCAGTTGACTTCCCTGCACATGACGTGTTTGTCATAAGAACAGGATTTGATCCAAATACAGGTACGGATGTCTGGAATAACTGTGGGAGGAGTAATGTGCAAAGAGATGTATGGGCAATATCTGAAGAGCTGTATTCGCGTATATATGGGTGTAAGGACTGATTCACAATGTCATTACAGGTCTTTTCAATAAGTTTCATTTTGATCTTTGATCAATCGAGATTTATTGTTGAGGCGATAAGATTTTGCATTGAGTAAAGTTTTGTGATACTTATGAATGTATTGAAACATTGTATGCTTTTCTTCTTGGCTAGTGATCTAATTTGCTTATGTACTTTATACTTATAATAACAGTTATAGTGAAGTGTTTGTAGGTATCTAGTTCTTCACTCCATTTGTTAATAAAAAAAAAAGCTGCCTGAGACTGCTGACTGGTGAAGTAAAACCCATTTGGATCTTGAAAGTTTTGTGAGAAGGCATTAAAAATCAGGAGGGGTGAGAATGGGGGGGGGGGGGAATATGAGTAATTATTGTGCAGCTTGTGAATGTATTTTAATTAAAAGTAGATGAGGCACTTGAGTAAATTATACACTAACTATTAAAGGCTTAAATGATTTTTAACTGAACCTTATATAACTGTTTTGAACGTTCTAGGTTTTTACTCGTGCTCAATGAACGTGCAGCACTTGAATGACCAGCAGTTGAAGGTCCTGAGTACCACAAGAACAGGAGTGGTGGTGAAAGTGGGCATTCAGGGAAGCCATTTCTCAGGGGAACAAGATAGCGCGGAGTTACCCATTAATCCTGGCTTCTATGCTGATCAGAATGAGATCCTCTTGAGCGACCAGCACTTCTCCACCGATCTGACGGTTTACGGAGCCCTGGACATCCTGAGCCACCTGGAGGTGAGGCATTAGCACTCAGGAACGGTTGAATTATCTGGCAACCTCTTTCGCTTTTCACCATAGGATGAGAAGGCGTTGCATAATTACAGCTGATCAAGAAACATTCCCTTGTAACAGAATCCTCCTCAGAATCATTTGTGTTCCACCAAATCGTGTAGATACTGATGGGTTTGTCTAGGTTTTAGAATTATTTCTCTACAGATACAGTATGGTCACACAGTTCTACAGAAAACTCCACATCTGCCAAATTCCCAAGGAGGGGAAGTAGCCTCTGTCAGTATTTCAGACACACTAAAGATTTTAGACTTAACAGAATGTTTTTCTATTGTTCCAGAAGCTGTGAGGACAAATACCAGTATTTAAGATACTAATGCAACTGGCTAACTGAATATGAAAAGGCAACTGATTGTATGAATGTCAAGGCATTCAATACAAAACCATAGAGAACTGAATTATAGCAGCTTCCTCAATATATAATAGTCATGATTACTTTGAAATCCTCGATACAGAAGTGGTTTGATGTTTAGCATGAGAATTATTTGTTTTTGGTTCTTGTTTCTTTTCTGTTTACTGACCTTTAAAGCTGTAATCAGCCATCATTTAGCCATCTGCATTTCCTGTCTAAAGCTGTGATTTCTATTAATAGTAAAGTACTGAAGTATTCTTGTGACTCACGTCTTGTCACATTTTTGCGTAATTTCAATTGATTAAAATGTGCGAAATTTGTTTCCTTCTATTTGAACTGTTAAAAATAAACCCACAAAGAGACTGGTAGAACTCATGGCTTTTTTATTTCCTAATTTTTTGCTGTTTTGTGTACTTCTTTGCCAACAGTAATAGGCTGATTCAAGCTGTGATGTGAACAGATATATACTTGACTATAATTGATAACTGTGTAGATCTATTTGAAGGTGGGCAGATCAGAAAACATCCTAAAGCAAAGAGCCTTGTGTAATGTTAGAAAAGTGTAATGAAGGTGTGCATCCTCTTCAGGTAACATCTAGCACCCCTGTCATCGTTATCAACAAGAAGGAGGTCTCGGATGGGTTTCCCAGCTTTGTGAAGTTCACCGTCAGCATTTCTGACCCAAGGCTAATCACTCAGGGAGCCATGTCAGCAAGAATCTCCATATCTAGCCCACTTAATGACCAGTCCATCATTATTCCTGTAACTGCAATCCATGTAACTGATAGAAGCACTGCAATGCAAGGTAGGTTTTAATTTAATTAGTCGTAGGTGCTGTTCGCATATTTCAGATCAATTGTATTTTAAAATGCTTGCAAAGAGCTGATAATGAACACCATGAATACTGTAAAGTAATTGTTCTAATACCATACGTAAATGTTAATGTGGGGGAAATACTGGGGGTTTTGTTTAGCTAGTCACTTCCAACAGTTGACCGTTAAAACGTTCATTAAATTAAAACCAGATATCGGACTGCACCTTAATTGGGAGTACTGCACAGAAAATGTGTAAGTTTAAAGTGCAAACAAGTCTAGGTAGTCTGAACTCCTTTTCATCAGCGATGCCTTGTCCTGTGTTGCAGCTGGATCCACTGTGTCCAGTTCCTGGGAGGGAGCTGGGTTCTTCCAGTGGCTCATCAACTCCTATCAAGTGATGTTCTTCACTCTTTTTGCACTTTTGGCCGGCACTGCTATAATTATCATTGGTAAGTGCTTGTTTATTGCAATGTATTTATCACTTATATCCGTTACAGTGATTGCTATGGGGCTGCTCATCTAAAGTATCCATTTATTCTTTGTACAGCCTGCCATGCATTCCTGTCACCAAAGGAGCAGGTTTATCATCCAGCATTTATAAGGACCCCTACATCACCAGGTATGGTATAGAAGACATTGATTATTTCGTTCATGGATTCTGAAATGTAGGGTGCATTTTCATACTATTGTTTTTGTAAAAGATACCCTAAAGGAGAGCAGTGTGTAATACATCCATTGCAGTTGATTTTCTTTTTAAGCATAGAATAGGTGAGTGACTGTTTTCATACATCCAGGGTTTTGCTCTCTCAGTCCCGTTTTGTGATGTTAAATCACAGTTGTGGAAACGGAAGGTTACTAAGCCAGCCTTTCGAAAATAGGGCTTCTATAAGACACTTGTGCTGAGGCACAAAACAGGTTCTTCATCACAAAAGGACACTGTACCTGCTTTCTGAGTTAAGTGAAGGATCGAGCACCAGTGTAATCGGGCAACTGCCACTTCGACAAATGTGTTCAAATAACAGACTTTCAGCTTGAGTGGAGTTATTGTTGTCCACCTTTTCATCTGTGCACACAAATTGCTTTACACCAAATAGTTACGCCTCCCAGTATTTTGTATTAACACTTGTTGCATGTGTCTTTTTAGGGTATGCCTCTCCTCCGCTAAGCCCTTTCAGTGGCAAAGTACCAGCTGACTTGAGGGGCAGTCCTAAACTCCGACTCTTTTCTCCTGACTATAATTCCCGTTAGGATTTAGAACAATGCAATGCAAAGCACAGAGGACATTAAACCACCACCTAAAATAACGTGCCTTTCCTATACAATTTGAGACATCGGGATATTACTTTAAGGATGATTTTGTATTTCTTTCCACATTTTAAGATCAAAATAGGGTGTTGGGGATGTGAAAAAAATGGTATGTTTTGTGTTGTACATGCTTGAAATCCCGTCCTGTTTTTTTTTTTAATTTTACAGTATATATCGTGTTTATTTGATTTTATTTGTATTTTCTTGTTGCTTGTTTGCAGTGTTAGACTTTTAAAAAAACACTTTGACTTAAAACTGAGGTACCTGGATTTCGCGATAATGTAATTCTTGCTTTGTGTGTTTTTGAAGCTACTGCATTCTGACCTGTGATTCTAACAGAAAAAGGAAAATTCACCTTGTGAAAAAGTTTTAAATTGAAGAAAATGTTAGTTGTGGTAAAGCTCAGGAATGTGATACGCTGATGTCCAGCATGGCACAGTAAGTGCAGGCTTTAGATACAGGCACTCCAGGAAAAAGTAGTATGAAATTTGACTTGGTGTGTTTTGTTTTTGCAATGCTGTTAATTTCTATAGCAATACAGCAATTTAAATGTGAATGCTTAATTCCTTCATTTGAGCAGCTCACCTTAATCTATTTAATCTTTTCTTATTGACGTAAAATATCAGTTGAGATAAAAGCAAAGACTGAATTATTTTGTGTGTTAAAAATCAAGACAAAATCAAAGTACTATTTTTATGTCGGTGTTTAATGCACCATAACCTATAAGAGAGTTGCCTGACGAAAGTACAGTAAATGTATTGAATGCCTTAATACCTCGTTAATGTATGAGCCTAAAGCTTTAGCTGTCTGTCCTGTGAAATCTGGTAATGTGAAAAGGTTTTACTGTGAGTCCTTCCTATGCAGCTTACCTTTCTGTGTTAAAGTCATCCACTGGATATAACTAATAAAGGTGAATGATTAGTGTGAAAGACACTGTTCTTGAAAAAAGTATGAAGAAACCAGTTGGCTGTTCATATGATTATTTTTGGTGAAGTTCAAACTGAGTCTGTTTTAATTAAGCTTAAAAGTACCTGCCAAGACTGCAATGCCAATTTTAAGTATTTAGAGATCTAGGAAAGAATTTCTATTTTTGTTATCTGCAGAGTTTAAAAAGTTTGTAACTTGTCTTCATTTTGCATTTTTAGGAGTGTTGACTTATATGATGCCTTATGAACAGCTCTGTGTGTAAAGCATGTTAAAGTTTGACCGCTTTTTTTTGCTAGACGAATTGTTTTGAAGGTCATGACTTATTTTCCATTTTAAATAAAAGCTGTTGAGAAAGTTGTAAACCCATAAAGCTAAAAGTAAATTGTCAAGCTTTTGTATTTCTCATGTAATAAATTTGTTTTTGTAAACTTGATGTCTTGGACATTTATTCATACAGGGATGTTTCATTGTGGTGTAGCAGAGTTGAAGTATTTACTGGACTCTTTACCAAGCAAAAATATTACTGTAGACATCCATGCAGGCACCCTTGCAGTCAAAAGTTAGACTATTTTAGAGTCCATGTGCAGTCTTTTTCCAAAACATCCTTTTTATCAGTTTCTGCAGTGTCAGACATTTTAATAAGGATTTGTTCCCTGTGCAGATTACAGTATTTAGCACGTCTTTCTTTTTGCATCAAAGACACTTTCAATGTGAACTTTGTGGTTAAAATTAAATTGTCCGAAAAACCACTAGAGGATCATGAACAAAACCAGCTGCACAGACCGTAGAAATATGCCGACTGAATGCTTTGCCTTTCTTTAAGAGCTTCAGATTATTTTCACTGGTAGGGGATCTTTCTCAGAGCAAAATTCAAGCTTGATTTATGCTATCAGCCAGCTGTGAGTGGGATTCTTACTGAGTGAGTGAGTGGGATGCCAGCATCACCCTGCAACTCACAACTGGCAGCCCACTGAAGCTCAGCAGGTGTGAACCCGGCCAGTACCTGGATGGGAGACCTCCTGGGAAATCAAAGGTTGCTGCTGGAAGTGTTAGTGGGGCCAGTAAGGGGCGCTCACCCTGCAGTCAGTGTGGGTCCGAATACTCCCAGTATAGTGAGGAGGACACTATACTGCAAAAAGGCACCGTCTTTCGGATGTGATGTAAAACCAAGGAAAAGAGTAGGGGTGCTACCCTGGTGTCCTGGCCAAATTTCCTATTGGCCTTTACCAATCATGGCCTCCTAATAGTCCCCATCTAAGAATAGGCTTCATCACTCTGTTCCCCTCCCCACTGATAGCTGGTGTGTTGTGAGTGTGCTGAGCTGCTCTTTGGTGGTGGTGGTTGAGGGGAGTTTCCATTACCTGTAAAGTGCTTTGAGTGGAGTATCCAGAAAAGCAGTATGCAAGTGTAAGGAATTATTATTCTCCAGGTGACAGGGCATGGTGGGGTTGTGAGCTAGAGATGGAATGTCCCTTTCACAGCTTTCTGCCCAAAGGTGGCGTTTATGAGTGTTGCTAGGAAGACCCTCCTCTCGCTCACCAGCATGGAGCTTCCCATGCGTTTCAAATGCCGAATCACGTAGGTGGTTATGTGTGTTAAGGAGGTGCGTCCATGTTGTCCTTGTGTAGTATAGGGGCTGTACAGTAGATGCATGTCAGACTGGTAGAACACTTGGCAATTTCAAACTGTTTGGGTATGAACTGACAGTGGTCAATATGTTTTCAGCAGAAAAGATTTGACCCATTTTTCTCACTAGAATTCAACTAGAATTTCAAAACAACTGTTCTATAATGGTGACCCATAGGACACTGTGCTGTAGAAAGTCCTGTTCTTCAATGAGATAGAGGCATTAAACTGAAGTCCTGACTACTTGACCATTAAAGATTCCAAGCCACAGTCCCTACTAATTTCCACCTTAGCCTTACATAGTCTGGCCTATCTGCACTTCCCCTCTTAATTCAATTGGTAGTCATTTTTCACTTCTCCATCCGATGTGCGGTTTAGTGGGGTTGCTGGGGCTGCCATGCTTCAATCAGGTGGGTGACGCACTTCAGTGGTGGATGAAGTGGGTCCCCTCTTGTAGGTAAAGCCCTTCGGGATGGAAAGTGCTATACAAATGCTAGAAATTAAGTGCCCTGCTTTATAGATCTTGCATTCGTTTTAAGTACTTGTTCTTCAAACAAAGTCAGTCAAGGACAGATGTGTCATGCTTTTAAAAATGTATTGTATTATTTGTTTCTGAAGTAAAGAAATGTTCTTTGCCTCACTGAGCGTATTGATATTCTTTGGCAATTTGCTGTGTATTCATAAATAAGGATTGGAAAACAGGTTGAGCATGGGTTTATTGACTAAGGAAAGTAAAAAAAAAAACATCGATGCTGTGCTGCTGGCATACAAAACAAACCCTACCTTGAGGAAGACTGGAATGTGCTCCACTCAGAATGCAAATGTTAATTAACTTGCTTCAGTACCTCTACATAGTCACAGTCTGTCAAGTCCAAGTCTTACAAATGACAGGAACAAACACTGTTAATTGCCTGAAGAAAAGTGTCATTGATATTGGTTTTGGTACTTTGACACTGGCATTGGCCTGGACTGTGTTAATGGGAATTAAACCTTTTAAATGCTGAAATGATCAAGGTTTTTGTAAGAAACAGTTTGATGTCTGCGCTCAAGACAGACTGTTAGTGTGTGTGATTCATTTCAAACTCATCAGAAAAAAACAAAAAAGGAAGCACTTCTCCATAAAGACTGTTGTGTTTTTACAACTGGATAGTTTTGAATGTGGTTGAAGCAAAAGGCAGAATGAGAGAACTAATTCCAGATATCAAAACATTAATAGTTTCATTTTCAAGTCTGAATTAAAATGTAAACTGTACAGTAGATTCTTCAAGTCTCACGAACACGGAGGGCTCCAAGGATGGCCGAAGCTGCATTTAGTCACATACGGCTCTTGCAAACCATTTTTCGGATCTTTGATGCATCCATTCTCTTCATTATATACTTAAATAATCAAACGGTTTAGATTGATTGTGGTCTAATTGATATGACTTGTATGCAAAATACTATGTATGGCACCCTGAATGTTTGGAAATCACACGTAAGGTCCGATTGGAGCTTCATGTAGGATGCGCCCACAGGAAAATGACTCAAACCCTATAAGCAGAAAGAACAGGTGGAACTGGATGTGGTGTGCATTTCAAAACCTGAAGGAGTATTGGAAGCCATCTCATCCTTCTAGCAAGATCCCCTTGATTTGAGGTTGCAACAGGTAAAGACGTGTCGGATTGAAGGGATGTTTCAACACGTTCCATCAGTTTTCCGTGGGATGGAGATCTGGAGATTGCTTTGACCAGAAAATGTGTTTGAAGTCTATTTCCTGCTCTTCAGTCCATTCCTGAATTGCCTTCAACTTGTTTCAAGGTGCCTAATATTTGTTCTGAATATTACGTACAAAACTGTATTGGATTAGTTAGGTGCCTTTTCCATATTTTAACAGTTTTTGCATACACTTCATTTATATATTCTTACTTTCAATACTTGTGGATAATAGTGCCTCGTATTGCCTAGATAATATTGTAATACCTGAGATGTGAAGCACGCAATTAATGACCTGAAAGTTCAGTTTGACAGGACGTGTGGAGATTTACCATCTCTTGAGGAAAACCTGAAAATGGAGCTGAATAGAAACAGGAACGCTTTCTAATGGTGTACTCATCAGGCTGAAAACCCATTAGCCTAATGAAAACTGCAGGAGACCAAACAATGGTGGGCATGTAATTTGAATAGAAAAGACAGTTCACACGAAGAAGGGCAAAGAAGAGCACCACTGAACAATAAACTGGTTGACTGGATCGAGTCGATCTCTTACACCTCTCCTGCCTGGGGGGATGACTTTGTAAACACTGGTTATTACCCAGTTAAGGAAATTAGGAACTGGGGACATTTTAACCAGTGTGAAATGTCAACCTCTGCTTTTTGGATTTTTTTTAAATACAAGGAGAAGCACTCGTGACACAGGTTCAACATTTGAATTCATACGTGTTGCAGCATTCACCTGGATATGTTGCCTTACTGAGGTTACACCAAAATAAACATCAATATTTTAAAAAACAAAACTCGTGTTTTTAGGTTGTTACATTTTTGTATTTTAAAAAATACACTGTCAGTGCAGTTTTGGAACCAATTTATTTATCTTTCCTTTTTTTCAGAAA
Source organism: Lepisosteus platostomus (assembly GCF_059453375.1). Classification (NCBI taxonomy): domain Eukaryota; kingdom Metazoa; phylum Chordata; class Actinopteri; order Semionotiformes; family Lepisosteidae; genus Lepisosteus; species Lepisosteus platostomus. Next base: position 64,109,238 of record NC_142616.1, on the reverse strand, counting down.
AAGCTAAAAAAATGTGCTTGGGTGAGTGTAGTTTTTTGTGATGGTGAAATTCGATGAGTTGTTTCCAAGGGAGGTACACGCTAAGTTCAAATGCAGTTTAAAAAAATAGAGAGAATTGTACAGGGAAACCATAAAGTGAACGAGTGGTCAACCGGATCAGCAAGTCAGCAAGAAGATCAATAGAGCACGGGAAGAGCTGTAACTCTCAATAGGTGAATCTCCGAGAGCAAACCCATGCTTCAGAAAGCTTAACAGAGAACAAACTGCTGTTGTTGAGAAAGTTAAGGTCATTTAGAAAGAGCTTGTTATGTTTTTCGGAAAAAAAAATGTCAGTTCTTCAACAATATTGATTCTGGGGTTCCAAGGATACATGATTCCTTTGCCCCTTTTGGCTTTTGCAATTATTTATGTGTGTTGAGGTCACGTCTTTGTCAGGGCTATGGCTGTTATACACTGAGTGCTTGCTGAAGGGACAGCAGTGATTTATGGCTGACAGTAATGGAAGTGTATGTTTTCTGTAGTTTGAGGAATAGGAAAGTGCTCCCTCCTGACAGTGTGTACGCTCCTAGCAGGCACCGGTAGATAATGTTGTGGTGCTGCCCCTTTTGACTTTATCATCAGTGATTTCATTTTTTTGGTGAAATAGAAAACAATCATTGGGCTAATTTTGGAGTTCTTTAAAACTTCCTTTGCAATTTTGTTTCTGGAGTAATGAAATTTCAATCATTATATTCTTTAACTTGAATATTCAGGCATGTGCATTATCTTGGATGTTTACAGCAGCTGTTTTCGTTCATGGGTGGCGTCCTGTTTAAAACACTTAAATTCAGACAGCTTGTGCTTGCTTACTTTCAGCCTCATGCTTCATGGATTTCCAGTTCCAGCTTGTATGAACCCTCAGTGCTGAACTGAGCTTTGGGACGTATATGTGAGCACAGGAAAGGTTACAAACATGAAGTGGCCATTTGGTCCATCTAGATCAGTGGTACCCAGTCCTGGTCCTGGTGACCCCACACAGCTGTTGCTTTTCATTCCAGCCCACCTTGATTAGATAATGGAAGCCTTTATTGATCTAAAAAGCTTCTTCATTGCAATATTTTTATTTTGTTTCTAGTCACAAATTTGAGGCTTTATTTCACTTGCAAAACACAATGGTTAAATCTCCAACATGTTTAAGAGCTGCACACAAACAGTTGAAATTAATTTTATTATTATGAAGCCCAAATGAAGAGTTTGATTGTGTAACTGAGGACTCGGCTGAAACAAAACCAAGCAGGTGTGTGTGTCGCGACCAGGATTGGAAACCAGCGATCTAGACCATTTGGTTTAGTAGCTAATTAATCCAAGGATCTCATCCAGCCATTACTTGAAACTAGATTGACTTTGTAGACCTTAAAGATTTTAAATACTTATATCAGGCCCCCTTGAAATCTTTCCTGTTACAAACTAAAAGTTTCAGATGCTTCAGCCCATCAGTATAGGACATTCCCTGAAGCTCTCGAATGTACTGGTTGTTCTTACCTGGACAGATTCCTAAACAGGAAAATCCCCTTTATAATGTGGTAACCAAAATATTGTAACTGAGGCCTTATTAATGCTTTATATAAGTTTTGTATAACATGTTTTGGTTTAAATGCTGTGCTTTTAATTATATATCATAAAAATGTGTTTCCCTTTTTAATCTGTTTTTTAAATGGTACTGTAAAAATGTCATCATAAACACACAAGTCATTTTCATAAGTGGTTTAGGTGGGTAGCTGCATCAGCATGCGTAGGCTGCAAAGGAACAAGTAAAGGTTTATTCCATGCTGAAAAGAGAAGAAAGAAAACACAACGTTTGGGCAGTGGAGCCTTCTTAGAAGGCTCCACATCCGAAACGTGTTTTCTCCACTCTTATTGTTTCCTATTTCGTACTGTTTTTTGTACCTGATTCTCCATCACTATGTACAACACAAGCCACCAGCTCTTCACCCCCACAATGTGAGTTCAGCATCTCTGTTTTCCTGTCATCTTCCACAAATGTACAAGCCACATGCTATTTTGAGCCTTCCCAGAAGGTGCTTGCAATGTATCCTCTGCTTTCTCAGGTTTCACCTATTCTACTGTTAGGAATTTCTATCACAAATATCTTCCTTTCTGCAGCCTCTATTGCCCTCCAGACACAAGAATGCTAAATAGCATGTTCTGACCTGTGCTGTAGCCATCCACGACCAAATTGATTTCAAAGCAGGTAGGAATTGAGATTGCCAAGACAGTGCTTCATGATTAGTATTATGCTGTTTAGTAATATGTTTTACAATGACATAGCCCATTTAAGATGTTACTAGATCACTCTTCACTATATCACAGTTTAGCAAAATACATAGCCATTGCCCTCTGGGTGTATGGTTTTTATCATTATTAATTATTTGCATCCATTATTCCATTATTTTGAATATTGAAGTGCAATTACATATTTCATTACATATTTCTCCAATGAGTTGAAAACAGCTTTGTGGTTCTCAAAAACTGCTCATAAATAAATGTGTTATTACAAAATATGTTTGGCATGTCTGCATTAATAACTGGAGAAAATTAGCAACCAAATACAGTGTTTACGTATTAATTGGTAAACTGCAAGTGGAACTGGGATTAGTGATCTGTGTTAATATGCCTGAGGAATTCATGAGACGGAGCACTCATCAGCCAGGATGCTAAGTGCAAAGCTGCTTGTCTTATTTTGTAGTTAACAGCCTTTTTTTCTTTCTTTAACAGAAAAAAAGAATCTTCCAGAGGTATGTCTTTTAAAGGACATTGTGTGTGCCAAACAAAATCCCAAACACTGAACCCTCTTAACAATGCAGTACTGTCCTGTTTTACAGTTTGAAAGACAGCGCAGCACACTGGAAGAAATTTGAAAAGAAAATGAGGACAGAATTTCAGTGACAAGTGTTATAATATCTATTGATTTTTAGAGAGTGAGAAGGCGTTAAATTACAATAGCTAAATGCTGCACTTGAATCCCATGTCAAAGCATTCACAGTTTTTGTACATTTCTAGTGGTGCAGTACTGTCTAACCCTTTCAGTATGTACTGGTTCACATTTACTGGTATGGTATATGGCAAAATATTTGGTTTTGGCAGAAATGGTAATGTGACCTTACAATTACAAAATGAACAGGTTGAAGGAATATATGCTACTGTATTCAAAAGATACAGTTTAAGACAGTTATAATAAGGAATTTTTGGGAAAAAAGCAATAAAATTCAGAAAATCAAATCTGTGTGCTGTGTGTGTAATATATCACAAAATTATTAATATTTTTTTTTATTTCTGAGAGCTAAGGTCAGTATTGTAATGTGAAAATAACAGACAACCAAATATCTAAAAGATTCTAAGTGAATTGTCATAACTGCAGAAGTGAAGAAAAATAGAACAATACATACTGTAAGTATCCTGGGAGAAACAAAATGCTTTGCCTTTAGGGTTTTATTATATTTTTGGTTTCAGCGTTTCTCAACAGAGTTGCGTGTTGTCCAGTGAAAACCCACCAGCTTCAAAAAGTAACAGGGTTTAACATTTAAAAGTTAAAATTAGAAACAATGAGAAGGGACACCAAATTGGTCAGGAGGAGCAAGCACTCGTGATTGTGCTCAAAGAAAATAATGGATTGGAATGAGAGAAGGTGACAGGTTTTGGGGCCTAAGGCTGCTTGTGACCTGAAACTAAGGAATGTAATGTAACCGTTAACACTAAATCACATTTCCCTGAAAAATAACACTTTTATATCCCTTTTGAAATCTCATTTATGCTGCCTTCCGTACTGATTAAATAATAGCGAAAAAACACTAGGCTTTAAAATGACTCCAGCCAAGTAAAATTGCATTTCTAAAGCATTTTTCCAATTAAAATATATTTGGAATATATTGGAATGTATTGTAAATTCACTAATTCATGGTTACTACATTCTTCACAGAATATAATAACATTGGCCTAAAATATACACGAGTGTTGTTGCTATAGTAAACATCATTTGTGAGGCAAAATGGTAAAAAAAAAAAGTAATTCCTCAAATGTGTTCCCTTTTTGAAATGAACCAACAATTTTCATGAAACAAAACCTGCTCCTTATAATCCCATTACATGTGTATTTCATAACCAGTGTCTTGTAATTATTGTAATTTTCTAACAAGCTATTCTACAGTATATCTGGCAGTTAATACTGATAGTGCCTAGTTATGCAAAAAAAAAAAAATAGTCCTTTACCTTAATGGAAAAAGACTACGGGGCAATGAGCTTTCAGAATGTCTGACTCCTGTAGGTGCAGCTATCATTTATCTGGAACATTACCTTTTGTGTATGAGTCTTGGTACTTTGTTCAGTATTGATGACAAGTATAATCAGCCCATGCAAATGGCATGAAGCTGATGAATATTTAGTGACACTTTCCCCCCCCCCTCAGCTTCCCTAATCCATACAGGTGCCTTAACGTGAGCAACAGAGCTATAAACCCATCACTTCCATGACACATTATTTTTAAAAAGTGCTCCTCGTGAGCAACACCTCTCTTCATAAAACGAGAACATTTTTTCGATCCTCTTGCTGCCATTGGCAACAGCAATCAAAGGCACTCCACGGGCGAGAACTCTTGGGGCAGATGTATTTAATATCTCAGCCCCTGCTTCATACCATCTGATTTCCCTTCTGGATTTGATTTCCCTACTCAAAATTTTAACATGAGGGGATTTTCATACCACATTAACAGCTCTTGGCCCTCACACAACAAATGGCAAATTATTCTCATGTTTTGTATCTTTAAAATCCAAATACTGCCGTAATTGTCTACTGTATCAAGTGATTTTGGCACTCACGTCATGCTCAGGTTTTGTACAGTGTATTATTACAGTCACAAGGTAACTCATTTTGCAAGCAAAATTGCCAGCTTACAATTTCTGCTCCCAAAACCCAATCTCAGAGGCCAGGCTAGTATTACAATTAGCATCAGACAAATGTTTACTTGACATTTTGCTCACTCTGACACAAAGAGTTCAAGTTGGTTATGAAACCTGTGACTGTAAATGAGTCACAAGCCCTTCCATTTAACCCTTTCCCAATTCAAAAGACCTTACTCTTTGCAGTCGAAAAAGAAACTGCTGGTTAAAATCAGCTTGGTTGGGGATTTTGAGTGGTGATCTTATAAATTAGTGGAAGTATCTGATCTGAGAATTGTGAGCACTTTTACACAGCACTCCAGACAGGTTTTGAGGTTTAGCAGCACACAAACAAGATTGATCTCATTTACTCAGATTCATCTGTAACTTAAAGTACTCACATTCGGTGTAAATTACACAGTTCTATGTGTTCTCCACTGAAACTATGAATGGTTTGAATTTACAGTTTTCCCTCCTGTTGGGGAATGATTAATTTAAACCAATAAATTTGTTTTTTCTAACTTTAGTAGAGGAAAACAAGGAAGCAAAGACCACAAAATCTATACAAATATGGGATTGGGAGAACGGGACTAATTATGCAATCTCTTAAAACAGTGAAAGACACCTACTGTACCTGACCATGCCATGACACTTGGTAGCAGAAATTGCAGTGTTTCCATAAACAATTGTTGCAATTAAAAATATAGCCAAATGCAATGTACTGTATGTCACTCCTAAGACGTGCTAGGCAGGGCATTGGGAACACCAACTATATTTGGGAAAGAGGGAAGGGAGCCATCTTTTAAGGTGTTATATACATTCTGTGTGTAAATCTAAACTGGATTAGCTAAAGTGCTGAAGTTTTGGAGGAAAAGAAAGTATGAGAGTTTTTTTTTCTGAAATAAGAAAATCTATGATTCTCTGGCTTTTGGATTGCTTCTTTGCATGTGGAAAGGACCACAAATTTATGATCCCGAATGCAATAGCACTGAATAAGCAAGAAAACAAGCAGGAAATCAGACTTTATGCACCCAACAATACCTTACAGACAGCATTTTTCAGTCTCTTCTGTGGTAAATGTCATCTACATGTATAAACATTATCACATTTTCCTCATGCCACACACTGGTCTCTCAAAAACATTAAGGATCAGTGGGAACTATTTTCCCAAGCCTTGTTTACAACAAGCCCCATTAACAAAGTAACACAAGACCGTGTGAAGAAATCGAAAGTACCTAGGGAACAACGAGCCAGACTGTAATACAAAAAGATGTGACAGCTTACTTATTTCATCTTTTCTCTTTTCTCTTTCTCTTTCGAAACAGTGACAAAAAACATAAATCATCAGGTACAGTACATCTCTTGGGATTTGCATTTTAATTGCATATACACTTTGGTTGTATACAGGGTTTTGTTTTGTCATCTGTTCCTCTGTGCCAGCAAGCCTGAAACTTATCCCAATACTAATACCATGCACGTAGTGAATGTGCTCAGATTAACCTGTAAAGATGTGACTCCTCTCTGATATGCTTTGGATGAACACCAAGATGTTTAATGCAAGGAGAGTTGCTGAACTCAGGGATAAAAAGTCAAAAATCCTTCAAGCTTTTTTTAAGCCTAATGCAGAGAGAGGGGGGGTTAAACAGAAAACTTCAATGTGGATACTGTAAATGAGATGTACAGTACTGTATTTTTCTGTTTTCTGTTTGCTGTTTCCAGTTCCCACTGGACAATTATACAGTATTTGGAGACTGTTATGAGTTTCAGCATAGCTGTAAGAGAGCAGAAAAATGAAAAATTAAACAGCAATGGATATGATCTGCTCTCTGCCAGGATGTTTGAGTTTTAATTTCACTGAAACTAAACGATGAAAAAAATGTCAGGCGCGAGAAATAAATTAGATTGTGTGCCATTGGTATGATCTTTTTGCAGCAAAAAAAAAAAACTTACCGTTATTTTTTATTAAAATAAAAATACCTTGAAACCAAAATCTACAAATTTACCACATACAGTATATTAATCAGTGCCTGTACAAGATCTAAAAATAATGTCAGAGTGTACAGTAGCTGTTCTGATAAATATAGAATTAATTTAGAATTATTATGAAATTGAGGTTTGTTAGTACTAATTGCATGGGCACTGTACTGGGGGGTTAAATTAAAATATGAATCCTTCAAAGGTCCTTCAAAGGTATTCAAATGGTGATTCTTTTAAGGTGATTAATTATTAATTATGAGAACAAATTAACAAGTTAATAGGAAGACTGGCAGATACTGTACATAATACCATCTCTCATATACAGGTATGCAGTACCAAAAAATGTTTGTTCTTCTAAATTTTTTACCTTCAAGGTCAATAATCTTAATGAAAGTCTTAATAAAAGATTAATATAAACATACTAAACTGAAAAACACAAGATATATTTGTATTATATAACAAAAGAATTCAACTGTAAGTTTTCTTTGCTTGAATAAGGATATAAACCCAGTAACTAGTGGGGTTCCTTCCATAGACTTCCACTAGATGTTTTCCTGTTTTAACTGTTTATCAGTCCCTTATTTGCCTTTTAGAAATTTCAGTCCATTCTTCCTTACAGAACTGCTCCTGGTTGGTAACACTTGTAGCATTCCTTGCATGAACAGCTTACTAGTGTGCCTTAACTCCATTGAAATGTTACAGTAGGTCCTGACTGACTTGGCCAATCCAAAATGTGAAATTTCTCCTTCTGCGGCCATTCTGTTGTATACAGTATACTGTATGCTATTAGTTTGGTATATTTTTTTAGTTAGTATATTTTAGGGTTTTTTTTTCAATTTTTAAGAACTTGATTTACTTTTCACAAATAAATACAGATAATCTCAAAACAGAAAGCTTTACATTAATATATATACTTAAAACAGTATATATGAACACATCTCGTTAAGTTTAGACAAGGCAACAGTTACATAACAATAATTTATCTTGTTCAGGTGCATTTTTTCGAGTCATTTTGCATCACTTCCAAAACAGGACAAATCCCATTGTTTCCCTTTACATGATCATTCATATCATAGTTTCTTGAGGTGCAGTCCTATGCCCTCTATTTTCCACAGATTTTCTGCTTCCTCCTTTCCTTCTCTCCACAGATCTCTGAGGAAATAGTTCTCTCTAATAACGGACAGGGCCAGGCTACCTGCTGCCTTTACTAGAACCTCGAACCCTAAACCCTGTTCCTCACTCTCCACAGGGCATCCTTTCCACTGTTCACCACGGCCCAGATCCCGTCAAACACATCAGAAGGTAGATTGACAGGAGAGATGCTGTATATAATGAAAGAAGCGGTCAGGGCCTGCAACAAGTCTTCAAATTGGGCCAAGAAAGCCTTAGCAAAATGGTAGGACCACCGGGGACGGGTCACAGTCTCCTTTTCACCGCAGCCCACCCTAACACAGCGAGGGCTGGGGCTGAGGCCCCTGCGGTACAAGAAGGTTCGCACCGGTCAGCACTGGTGGACGACACTCCAGGCTAAGTCTTTGTGAATGTTGCACAGAAACCTAGAGGATGTGTGTTTCCACACCTTGCTTGTTGGGTTGATGTTAAAATGCCCCCAGGGGTCTGTCAATTATTCTGAGGCGGAACAACATCTTCCAGTTTTTGGATGCTGTTATCTCGGAAGGCAATATTGCCAATTGGATGAGATGTTAGAAAACTTTAACTGTCCCATAAAATTGCAGGGTGTGTGTCGGAGAATGGGACATCCAGCTTGGGTCTGATACCCCACACTCTGAACATCTCCCTACCTACCCAAAGTCTGGGGAAATAAGTCCAGGTACACACTTCAGGTGCTGCCGCAAAGCCTCTCAGCACAGAGGCCAGGAAAATGCACAGCAGCTTCATAGCAATATCTGGGACAGATGTCCCCCCAAGGGTAGCAGCCTGTACATCATTTCCCTCCTGAGCCTTTCCTGCTTCCCATCCCATGGAAATTGAAACATCAATCTCCTCAGCACCGCCGCAACACGGTGTGGGATTGGGAAGGTGGAAGCCAGAAAATTCAAGACGGCCAAGACCTCGGCACCTTCCCTGTCATGGTAAGGACTCGGTCCTTCCATTGCGTCAGTATTTTATTTAAGATTGGCAATTTGTTCTGCCAATTAACTGTTTCCATCCCTTCTCCAAAATACAGACACAGGAGCTTAATTCTCCTCTCTTGCAGCCTGAGATCATGTTCTTCTTTTGTCTCCCTCCAGTTCTGATAAAAAATATCACTCTTGGATTTAGCTTACCTTCAGTTGACGAATGGATGGCCTGACATTCTCCACTAGAGTTTGCAGATACAGCTCCACATTCATGGTTCCATCAGTGATGGCAAGCCATCTGTCTCCTGGTGCTTAACAGTCAGGGTGGGGTTCTTCTGATGGACAGATGTTTAGATATTATACAGTTCCAGGAAATGTCCCAAGTTTGTCAAAGAGCTTTTGGATGATCCACAAGGCTACAAGAAGAATGTTCTCAAGACCGCTGAAGCAAAGGTTGAGCTATTTTGCCACAAAGATAAATATTTTGTGTAGCAAAAACCAAAAACTACTCATACTTTAAAGACAACCTTTCTCTCAGACTCTAGGAAATTGTTTGTTCTTAGACACTTCAATTATATTGCAAGGTGTATCCTTCAAATCTAGGGAGGGAGATAAGAGCAGCACTTGGATATGGGCATATGGGTATGAATATTAATTAGCACTTTGCCCAATCACAACATTAGGACAAACTGGCTATATGTGGCTGCTTAGATTTTAAAAGCAAGGGCAAACTACCTTGAAACCTCAGTTTGTTGACTTGGGTTTTTTTCTTAACCCACTTAAGGATTAAACTGTTTTCAGTTCACTCTCATGGGACCACACTATCTGATACCAGACAAGTGGGGTACATTTTGTGTATTTGTCAGCTCGGAGATCTGAAAAAACCCTCGATTATAATCCGCATTATTTCAGAGGTCACCAGAAGGCAGATTTTGTAAGACCCCTTGCCTTTTTGACACATCTTAATCTTCCGATGACAGGATGTACACAGAGACCATATTGTGCAGTGTTGAGGCTGTTTGGCTTTAACTCATGGTTCTCATATTTCTGACTGGCCAGAGTACACAGAAAATGTTATTAAATTCAAGGCCAACTTTATAACACAGGCAGTGCAAATCAGTGAGCATGAAGCAGAAAATCTATTGGATTCCTTTTTATTTCCCAAGAATGTGTCAATGTCACATGAAAAGTTTGGCACATAAACAGATAAACAATTGACAATTTTCAATGCCTCCTGATGTGAGTCCAGCCTTTTTTAAATGCTTTGTATACCTAACAAAGGATCAGACAATACATTTCTTCTTTAAGTTAACATAATGTCTAAACAGCTGCATTTATTTCAAATGATAGAAAATTGTGCTCAAGATACCATTTTGCGGTCCGCTGTGAATAAGACGTCAATATACAAGGTGAATTTAAATACAAATTTCATGATCTGAAAAGCAATGTGAACAGCCACTAAATTAGACAGATTCCCCAGAGACTTAGGTTGGCCAAAGGTTAACGTTTTCCTTTACCAGCCTGATACCCGAATGATTGTTAATTATTTCTCATTCTTGACAAAAGGTTGCGTTGCACTGGAAGGAAAAACAGTCTTTGACCTGTGACCAGTGGAGGCTCAAATTGAACATATCACTCAAATGAGTTCTTAGCAGATTTAAAGTCACTTTATTGCACAATTAAAGCCACACATTTTTGAGGCCAGTAACAAATCAGTCCTACCGATTTAAACACACCAATTAATCCTGAACTGGAGTAAATGGAATGTGTACATCTGGATCTCCACACAGAACACTCCCCAGTACACCAAGAGCTGCAAGTCAACAGCTCTAACCTTTATGCCACTGTGCCTTCCCAAAATAAGGTTTCAAAGTTAAATTTCTAAAGGATTCTAAGTAGAAATGTACTTTTAGTGAGAAATATGATTCAGAAATTGTAGATGAAATACCATACATATAATATAGAATACTACTTTGACCTCGAGAAGATGGGTTTATCCAAAGTGACTACCAAACACTGGAAGGTATGCCATGGATCACCAACATCATTGTTACTTACAATAGGATCACAGTTTGACATCTTATCTGAACGATAGAGCATGGGGACATTTTCTAACATAGGCTCAGCTGTGCACACAGGACATCAGTATTTAATTGTGGGTCTGAGCCAGGAACCTCATAGTAGCAAGCCCTTACAGCTGGACAGTGTCTTGCCGATTAAGGATTTTAAAAATAGTATTAATTGTGGAGTGTAAAATTATCATATTTATAATGCAAAGCAAACATCACACAGATGCATATTATTCATAAGAAGAGGCCAAGGTGGATACAAACTGTGGGAGAGCGTGATGTACTGTATGAACAAGCAAAGACACCAAGGCTTGGCTGACGTCTAGAACAGCAGTGGTATGAAGGCTTCAGAGAATGAGCTGATGCTGTATGAGCAACAGACATGATAAGAACACACGGGATGAACCCATTTTATAGAACGTCTTCAGTTGGTACTGAGAGGCAGTGAATGAAACTAGGCAGAGGAGGCTATGAAATTATAGCCAGACAGCAATTTAGTGTAAGTGGCTCCAGTCACAACAAAGAGATCATATTTGAATGGAGAAACCTGCTGATGATGTTTAGGTGTCCTGTATTTAATACAATTATTGTTCATAGAAAGAACTTCTTCAATGTATTTTGGCACAATCTTGGTATATTACTAATATTTTTTTTCCCAGCATTTTTATGACTGAAAAATCAATCTCCTTTAAAGTTTGAAAAAGAGAAAACATTTGATTAGAGCCAAAGGAAAAAATGGTAAAATACAGCTGATGTATGCAGAGGGAGGTATGGTCTATCTTCAGTTTAAATTTTCCTGGATCTCTTCCACCTTAATCTAAGGAATATTGTAGGCCACCCTCATTAAAAGTAAAATTGTTAGTAAACTGTTTAATCAACTAACATTTAATGTTGCTGATAGATTGTTTTACAAAGGGTATGAATTAAATTTAAATTAAATTTACCGTAAATGTAAATGCAGAATGATTGTAATACACCATGTTGTATAATTCTGTCCTATTTCTCTGCATGTTTGCTTGCTTCTCTTTATCTTTTAATCTCCATTTTATCCTTTATGTTACAGTAATGTTTGATAACTTTTTTATGCAGGCTTTCCTAGTACTGAAGACTTAATTCTATGATGACATGAAATGGATTACAGTGATTATTTAGTTTCAAGGAGGGCAAAGTTTAAGGTTAATAAAAAAGTAAAGAAACAAACAACTGGATTTAACCATTTCACTCCACAAATCATGCTTTCACCTTTTTCTTGAGGTAGTTTCATAGGTGAATGACATGATTCTCAAGGTTTTCTTAATGCTCTTAACTGACAAAAAAACATTATAAGGCATGGACAAGGTTTATTCCAATAAGATTGTTTGATAGGTAGTAGCTTGTTAATCCTAGCATGTAATCTGACCAAATAAATGCTCTAGTCTGGATTTTTAGCATTCCAGATGTACTAACCTTATAACATGCAATTAACACAGATGGAGCAGTAGTGACAGTAGCCAGCAAAATTATTAGTGGATGACAGCTGCAGCTGTCAGACACCTACGTCAAAGAAACAGAGTGGAAGGCCAATATAACATTGTTTGTCATGACCACACAATGAATTGGAGCTCCCTCTATCTAGGCATTGATTTAGACTAAACAGATTGAAATGCAATAAAACTAAGTTATCTTTTATTCTCATGGCTATCAACCTGTTTAATTTGGACAATTGATTGTATATGTTACTTTATTTATATATTTATGTTTTTCTTCCTCATCATACAGTACATGTCTGTTTTGTTTTTGTTAATGGGCTCATGTTGTGATAAATGTGTAGTGTACTGTGTTATGTCTGTTACCTGCCGGCAAAGCAAATTTCCCATCTGGTACAATAAACGCAAGTGAGAATTGTCAGTTCTCAGAAGCCACAAAAGAAGGGCCTGTTTAGTATTAGGATGGGAAACATCTATGGAAAACCAAGTTGTTGTTGTTGCCCCAGTGTACAAGGAGCTGTCCTCTGGATAAGATGTTTAACAGTGGTCATGAATTCCTGAATTCCTGATCATTGTAATTTTTACCTTTTTTGTAGGAATACGACTCATAATCCATGATCTAGCCTACATAAAACTCACCCTTAATTCAATTGCCTAGTTCATTTCTTTCTTCCTGATCTGTAGTTTAGTGGGACTGCTCGTGCACAGTGGCCATTGTGCATCACACAAGTGGTGGAGGAAGTGGGTCACCTACCGTATGTAATGTGCTTGAGGATCCTTTGGGATTGGAAGCTATACAAATAAAAAATATGACTGTTGTTGTTAATCAGAGGGTAATCAGTTATCTGTCAATTGTCACAAATAAAACACATTGCTTTAACGGGGTTTGTTCACCATCAACATTACATTATCTGATGTGCTTGAATACGAAAGCTACAATGGACGCATAGAATCTCAAATTAACTTCTGCTTGCAATATAAGTAAATTTAATATCTCCAGCCTACTGTACATAAAACATAATTATCCTATCCTGTGGAAAAATTATTCTTTTTTTCACTTAATTTTTTTTATATTTTTGTAGATGCCGGTTAAGTGCACATGTCAAAAGACTTGCTTCACAGTTTTTTACATTGGACTTGGGATTTGTTTATATTTCAATTCATTTGAGTGGCTGTGCACGCAAAGCACACCACAAGAGAGATCATTCAACCTCTTTAAAGCGCATTTTACATGGAGATGCGGGTTCTATAAGCTCAGTTGGGAGTTATTTTTTTGCATATTGATGAAAGGAGTTCATAAATGATTGCTCACAAAGAATGAGTGTGACGTCAGTGGTGTATAGATTGTACAATGGCAATGATTTTCTCCCTAAGCAGCTTCCTGTATGAATACAGAGTGCTGCCTGTTATTGCTATTCAACTGCAGTCAGCTGTCATGCTTTTTTACTAGAAATATTGAATTTTTCATTTAATTTGTATCAAAATTCCAAAACTTAAAATAGACTATACATTACTCTTCATGTATACATAGAATTGATACTTTTGTCAAAGGTTAAATATTCATAAATATACTACACAAATGCCTATTATTTATATGCACTAATAGAATGTATTGAATACCTAGAGCTATTAAATTCAATTGGCTTTCATGCATTCAATATCACATTTAGAATGGAATGTATTTTTCTTTTTTGACAGACATAAATTAGATTTAGTTATACAGCAGTAAAGGAGATTTCACTGTTAGAGATTTTTTTTAGAACTGCTCCTTTAACAGTACCTGTTTGCCTTCCTGGACACACAGCTGGCCAAACTAGTTTGTCACTACATAGGTTTGCTTGATCTGAAAAACCAAGATTATTTTAGAATCAGAATAAATACCATAGTTTTCATCAAGAGAGAATTACAGTAAATTTAAAGAACTGGGGGAAATTGGGAAATTGCAACCATAATAGTGAGTTTAAAGCCGAACTAGAAGTGAAATAATATGCAACACACTAGTGAGACCACTACACATGGCACTTTGAATACATTTTTTTTTATCAAATATGAAATACTAGGACTGAACTGGTAGCCTAAAAATAACACAGAGCCTCAAAAATAAAGGACATGAAAAGTTAATATCCACAGTAAAAAAGTATTAATTTATAAGTCTCTGCTCTGTTTCTTCTTTACTTTCCATTTCTGCCATAGCCTCTTGCTTTGATGATACCAACATCAACATGATCATAGACAGTGGAATGTAAATTATGCACATTATCCTAATTCTGCCTCGTTCTCTATGCAATAAATTTAACATGTCAGCTACTGTAGTTGAATGTGTGTTTGAGGGGCTTGCCAATGTATTTATTTTTAATGATAGCCATAGTGTCCCATTTCTCTTTTAGCTTGTAATTGTGACTACTAGATTATATGTAGGTTTTACTACTATCATAGCAACAGTGAACAGTGAAATTAAAACAGAATAAAATCCACAAGATATATAATAATACATAGAGTACACAAGCACTAGGGTGACATCAATAATTAGACCATCAAAACTACATCACCCTGCAACTCACAACTGGCAACCCACTGAAGCTAAGCAGGTGTGAGCCTGGTCAGTACCTGGATGGGAGACCTCCTGGGAAAAACTAAGGTTGCTGCTGGAAGAAGTGTTAGTGGGGCCAGCAGGGGGTGCTCACCCTGTGGTCCACGTGGGTCCTAATGCCCCAGTATAGTGATGGGGACACTATACTGTAAACAGGTGCCGTCCTTTGGATGAGACGTAAAACCGAGGTCCTGACTCTCTGTGGTCATTAAAAATCCCAGGGCGTTTCTCGAAAAGAGTAGGGGTGTAACCCCGGCGTCCTGGCCAAATTTCCCATTGGCCCTTACCAATCATGGCCTCCTAATAATCCCCCTCTATGAATTGGTTTCATTACTCTCTGCTCTCCTCCCCACTAATAGCTGATGTGTGGTGAGTGTTCTGGCGCACTATGGCTGCCGTCGCATCATCCAGGTGGATGCTGCACATTGGTGGTGGTGGAGGGGAGTCCCCATTACCTGTAAAGCGCTTTGAGTGGAGTGTCCAGAAAAGCGCTATATAAGTGTAAGCAATTATTATTATTATTATTATTATTATTATTATTATGTGACCCTGACTCTTTTTTTATATTTATGTTGAAATGAGGGTGGGATGGTGGTGCAGTAGTTAGTATGGATGTCTTGCAACGCTGGGTCCTTGTGTTAAATTCCTGGCCTGGGGTGCTAGCTGTATGAAATTTGTATTGTTAAAAATGGGGGGGGGGGGGGGAGAGAAAATTAGAGAATGACTAACTGGATTAATCAGTAAATTTAAATAAATTATCATAACCCTCAACTTGTTCAGATTTTGCCAAGAATATACCCAAGCGGTTGGTATACTGTAGTTAGAGGCACGTGAAATCTTTGTTCTCTGGCACAGCTTTGGCACAAAGAATAATAATTTAGGCACATTTGGGTTAACCAAACATTTATTAACAGTAACAGTACACACTGTTGATTGTAACTTTATCATTTACCCTGAACCTAATTAGCTAGGGTAAACCAATTGCTTCGATCACTGAATCTCAACCCCCTACATCTTAGCCAGACACCCCTTTGCTTTGAAGCTGAAAATGCTGACGCTAGCCAGCTGTTACACATTGTATCTGGATTCTTACAGACACTTCTTTAGTCACCTATATAGCTGTAACAGTATAGTCTCCACGTGCTTGTGTTGGTTTCCTCCTCCAGGTGCTCTGGTTTCCTCCCACTGTTCCAAAAACATACTGATAGGTCAATTGGCTTCTGGGAATATCGGCCTTAGGTGTGAGTGTATGCATGTGTCTTTTTGGGTCTGTGTCTGCCCCGCAATGGACTGAAGTGTACCCTGCCTTGTGCTTGTTGCTTGCCGGGATAGGCTCTGGTTCCCCAGCAACCCTGAGTTAGAAGAAGAGCTTGGAACATGGTTGGATGAATGTTGTAATGTGTGTTTGATGTATTTCAAGCAGTAAATCTGAAAGGAGGCAGTGGTATTCTTTTTTACTTTGGTAAAAGATGTTTTAGAACTTAAAAAGAGATTGATGGATGAGTGCATGGTTCAAACTGACTATGTGCATCGGCTTATGAAACTAGCCCACTCTACAAAGTTGGAAATGCATGTTCTTTCTTGTATTGCTTCAGTGAATGCTAGACTCCTATCTAGAAGTTTCTTTTTACAGTTTAGTGACTAGGAAGTAACTTCAGGAAAAGTAATAAAGCAGAAAGCTGATAAAAGTCACAGTGAGATGAAAGGCACTAGGAACTAATGAAGAATCTGGGAATCATAGACCCTTCTCATAACATCACTAAAAATAGTCACACTAGGTGAAAATAAGTTACATTAAGACTGCAGACCCCTGGCTTGTACACATACCATATTCCTTCCTATTTCACAGCCTCTCGTTTAAAACAAAACTTAATATTCAATATAAAAACAGCATTCTGCACCACTAGCTGCTGGCTCAATATTGTTTTGTCTCTATAGAAATTTTACACTGCATTAGCAAGACCTCTTGTAGAATATTGTATACAATTTTGGTTACCACTTTACCAAAATAGACATTGTAACTCTGGAATTGGTCTAGAGAAGCGTGAGAACCCACATTTATGGACTTGAAGAAATGTCCAACACTACCAAAGTAAAATATTTTTTTCAGGTCCAGAAAACCTAATTCTGATATTCAAAATTCTCAAATGCAATGATGAAGTCAACCGAATGGACTTCAGAATCAACAGTGAAAGGCAAACCAAGGTACACAAGAAGATTATAGGGAAGTGCATTTAAAAATCAGAAGAGAAGGCACGTCTTAACTTCTGGGAGTCTGGAACAGGCAACACATTTATGTTTTAGGAGCTGAAACCCTGGCATATTTCAAGAAATGGGTGGATGAAATCCTTGGACCAATTAGCTACTAGGAACCTAACAAGCTACAGCAGGTGGGTCAAAGAGCTTCCTCTCATTTGTCATCTTTCTAATATTCTTAGGTTCTTCTTTGCTTTGTAGAGAATGCATTTTTAATAACGTGACTCCGCTTGATGGAACTCATGTAACTTTTAAGAGCCATTTTTTGTTTTAGTTTTAGTTGTTTCTCTGTAATGCCAAGCTTTGAAGGGAGAACATATTCCACATTAAAAATATTAATAATGGATAGCTAATATTTCCCAACGCTGACTTTATTGCTCATTCTTAATTTCATGTACCATAAACTCAAGAATGGGATTATTATGTTTTCAGCACAAAAACATTATGTCTTGAATTTGGAATAGGTGAGCTGTTTTATTAAAGCTCTAGATCTACAGTACAGTAGTGATAACTGTAATTTCTGATTTGTAGATGCACAGTACCTGTGTTATAAGGCAAATGCGAATTGCCTCAGTTTATTTTCACTGGATACCTCTTTTAATATCAGAATGCATAGCAGTGGACTTTAATTTTCTAGAGCGAAGCCTTATTTAGAACTCAGGGAAGCTCTCACTTCCACTGATATAAACCACTCACCCTGATTCCTTTGTAAGTGTTATAGCTTAATATCACATCCTGTAAGCGAATATCATTGTCATTCATTACAGCCTTGCCTTTTTAACATCTGATAAAGCAATGCAGAACACAATATTTCTTTACAGCTGCTTGAAAAACTCTGAGACACTGCACTAGTGACATATTATCTATTTCCTACTACTTGAATAATGAGATTGACTGTTGCATCTTTGCATTACGTGGTGAACTGATATGGTTGTTGTTTTAATATTTGTAGTACTTCTTGCAGGAATAAGAAAAAAAGGAAGACAGCAGGTAAATGAAGAAAACATGATGAATGATTATAGGATTTCTAGTGGACTCAGGGTGCTTAGTACAGCAAATTATAGCCTGGCTGCCTGTGCATTCTGATTCTGTTTCTGGCGATGAAAAGGATAAATGAAACTCAGGCAGTGTTGAAAATAGAATAGGCTGAGGCAGACATCTGGAATTCACAAATGGAAGATCTAGCAGGGCATCAGCACATGACTGGTTTAGCAAAATGGGACACTGAACACACAAAAGATCCTATTCTATGACACATTTGTCTAATAAAATACATCAGCCTTGTGAGACCTCTGCAAACAAAGTGAGTTAGCATAGAACAATCTTAGTGATACACTCATCAATAATCAATTAATAAAAAGAACTGTGCAGCTATTTGTCGATAAACAATGATGGAAAACATAAGATCTGGTTATATTTTGGTATTTATTTTCTTTGTGGTATAATTACTGTATGTATTTATGTAATTATGCCTATATATGTAATCAAGTGTCATACTGTAAGATCTTCTATAGTACATTCCCTTAAGACTAATGCAATATAATGATAGAGAAAGGAGCAGAAGCAGTTCTTTGTTGTTTACCCCACACAAAATCCAGTTTACCATCTAGTGTCTTTTTATGGTGTACAAAATGAGCTACATAAAAACAAATTAATATACTGTAGCATACTGTATTTCTACATGTAATGGTCTGGCCATGCTCTGGCAATTTTATGCATGTCTTCCTTTAAGCCATTAGAGCCATTTGGTTGATGTCTTAACTGGATAATTCCTTTCCCATGAAAGAAAGCAATGGAACTGGATTACAGGTCAGATGAAAAAAAAAATTGGTCCAAACTCTCTTAGAAAATGTGTGGCTTTAGACATGAGGAATATGCATAGTCTGAACTGTTAAATGTGGTGGTCGAGTTTAACTCTGACAATTCTGAAGAACAGCAGGAAAGTTTTAAAGCACTGTGCTGCTCTTTAAATGACATTTATTCACCAGCATTGAGTCCTAAGAGAAATGAGCTTACACCATACACAAACACACTGTTAACATGGAAACAAGGCAAGATGAGCAGGAAAACATTCATCAGAAGCCTGTTAGCATTGATCTTTCATAATAAGGCGTGATGCAGTAAAGAGCAAAAAATACATATTAATCATTTGCACTTTTAAGCATTAATCTCACAATGTGGTCTACACAATACTTGCTGTTAGGACAAAAAAAATGCAATGATGCATAGTATTGTATTATTTGTATACAAGGTGTTTGAAAAATTGCTTCATTTCTAGTAAATCATGTACATTTCCTAGATCTTGTTTATATTACATCTGTCTATAGGCCTAAACATTGCAATCTCTAATAACTCGTAACATTTGTTCTTTAAATCGTAGTTTCATAAATGCCTTTTTTAACTAAAAGGTTAGATACCAAGTGCCACAAAGCTAAAAGTGAAGATCTTATCTTATCTTTGCATGGATGTGTACTTATCTCTAAAAACACTTGAAATCTCTAGACTGCATTTACCAAAGACGTGTTGTGTACAGATTCCTAGAATTAGTTTTGCTTGTGAACCCTTAGTTATTTAATTGTGCTTTCCTTTAAATATTCAACCACAGATTGGGTTTCATGAATATACATTATGATGATAGCAGTCAATACAACAAATCGAGTCATGGAAGTACAGTTCCTGCCCTGAATATGTTGAATTTCATTTACGATGATTTTTTTTCTTATGCAAAATTCATATTTGTATGTATTTTCTTTGCCATCTTCCCCCTAAGAAAACCTGATATCCTGTAATTGCACAGTCATTTCAGCTGTATTTCCTGAATATTTACAAGTATTTACAAGTAATCATTACATCATATTTATTTTGCAAGCATACTGGCCACCGGGGACCATTTGCAGTTTGCACCATTTTCTGTGCTGAGTTACTGTTCTAAGAAACTCATAAATGTTTGTTTAGAAGTTTTGTCCTACATTTTCCAGTTGTAGAAACAATACCACAAGTATGCAGAATGTTTAGAAAACATCACTAAAAAATGAAAATAGAAGAAAATCCTTGTTCTACATTTAAAAAATGAATTGATATTTTGCATGAACTTGACAATAAGCAAAAATCCAAAGAAACGAAAAGTACTTCAAAAGCACTATTTTATGAATTGTATCTTTTGGTGTTGATTTTTACAAGTACTCAAAGACCAAGTTCTTTTTAGGTTTCAGTTCCTTATGCATAAGAAAAAGAATTTATAGGATTATATTTAGGCAATGCTGCAATAGGATTTTTGCTAAATTGACATGTTATTCATTCATAATTCTAACTGTTAATAAACATTCATGCGCTTATTCTTCATACTGTAGATCTAAAGTTATAGATATATTGATATACTGCCTTTGGACTAAATTATAACTCCCTGGGCGCCTTTTTGATGAAGAAGAAAAATAGCTATCATCATGCACTGTCATCAGAAACAGTTTAATGTAGAAGCTGATACTCTAAATCCTAATCCCGATTTGCCTATATAGTGCTCTGTTGCTTTAGGCTGTTTGTTTTATTGATCCCAGAAATAATAAGACAGCCTTACTCCATAAAGTCAAAATGAAAGCAATGGGAGAAATCCTCCTTTCCAATAACAGCATTTCCTGTCCAAGTGTGTGTTCTGTGTACGGCGTCTGAAAAAGATGCAGGAGACGGCTCAATGGCATTATTTGCTACCGGATTGAAACATTGTTTAACATATTATTTTCAGCTTTCACCTCGTGTGCTGCATTGAATAGAGTGAAACATTGTTTTCCTAAAACAAAAGGCAAGCAAAACATTCATCCTCATAATGTACTACTAAAACTGTTTTAACAACGAGCATGGATGTCACACGAATGTAACACAGTATTCTATTCAAGAAACAGTGATAATTTCTATATGTAGGAATTTTATATGAACAAGTGAGTTTAGCAAGAAACGTTTGAGACGGGGGCGCTAAAGCTGTATTTTTTCATGTTATTTATTCCGGAGGCAAATATAATAAACTTTAGGACCAGACCTTTCGGTGTTTTTATTGCCGCCGCGCACGGTAGTATCGACAGCGCCCATGGGCGTAATTAAATACTATGTTTAGGCGTCTCAAACCATGACGACATTTACCAAAACTGACCATTTCAAGCTAAGAATAGAACAGAAAGTCCCACCAAAGCCAGACATAGTTTATTTTCACAGTGTTTTTTTAGATGTGTTTAATTAATTTATAACATAAAATTAATAACATTCTGTTTACAATTTGTGCTTGATTTTGCTTCGGGATGCCATATTGACGGGAATGTTTAAATCCATTAAGTGTTTTTAAGACGTATTATCAATAATGTATAAGGATGTAAATGTACTGTATAAGCATGTAAACCTGTGAAACTCCAAAGCCGCCTACTGGACTTCTTCTATTATGACAACTATCGTAGTGTATCATACTGTATTGAACATATGAAGTTGGCTGTACATGTCTGTGGTTAGTACCTATTTGATTTCCTTACAAAATAAATGGCAAACAAAAAACGTAAAATAATAATACTGATGCTTGAGGGTCTTGTTTTCTAGTTAATGAAATGCTGCTCTAAGGCGGTATCCACTGAAATCAAATCAGTTTCATTCTCGTGGAAATGGAATTATGAAAGTACTCAAACCATGCTTCTGTTTGTTAAGGAGGTGTGAATATGCAAACGCCGCTCAATGTATTTATTCAGACAGAAAATCTGGCACGGAAACCGGACAAACTGGTGTCTGTAACTGACATGAAAACGTGATGCTTAAATGATGAGGTGCCGTGGCGCTTCAAGCCGATCTGATCTGGGATGTGTCCTCTGATGACAGCAGGCAGAAGAGTTTCATGAAAAAGGTCGGTCGGTACCTGTTGACAGCGCAAAAAAGCAGGACAGCAGCAGGAATTGCGAATGATAAATCAAACTTCAAACACTTTTTAAAGACGTAAGCCGGTAACCGGAGTTTCAGGCTGTTTCGGATACAACATCCGGACACACATTGAAGGACTCATAGCATCACTCGTTTAGAAGCGAACAACCCAAATAGAAAGGAAAATAAAGGAAGCTGGACAAGCAACAAGGGGTTAAATGGATTTCCCATCCTCGGAGTGGCTTACAGAGGTTAGTTATTGTGGTGCAGAGCCTCTGGACGGCGCGCTGCTACGGACAAACGTCTGACCAACTTCTTCTTTACTCATTCAATCACTCCCAAACATAAACAATGGCGGAACGGAGGAGCCAAACCGAATTACAGTTGGAAGGCAACGAGCTATAGAAATAAGAAAGGGGGGAAAAAAAGCGGTTTTCATTGCTGGTGCACGGGCACCCCGGAGATACAAGCAATATGGAAAGCCCGACCGAAAACCCTAGCAAGGCTGCGGAGTACCTGAAGGAGCTCAACAAAATCATCGAGACCCAGCAGGAGTTGCTGGAGAAGCAAAAGAATCGGATTGAAGCGCTTGAGCAGCAAGTGGCCGAGCTATGTACGGAAAACGCCTGTCTGCAGGACGAGCACCAGCGGCTACTGGCCACTTTCCGGCTGCAACAGGGCAATATCCATCCCACGTTAGGAGCCATAGAGGAAAATGCTGCTCAAGAGAAGTAAGGGAATGCTCTTCTTAACCATGTCGCTCTGGTATGCTGGAGAGTTCAGCTCAAGGGGAAGAAACTCGAGTTTAAAGAATGTTCTCTAGTTTTTTTTTTAATATTGTCCGTTTATATGTAGGATGATGGCAAACTACTGAATATATAGTAGCCCAACTCGATATACTGTACAGTATGTTCAGCAGCATTTCTTAAGAGTTCATTCAGAGGCAAATCGTGACACGCAATTGTCTGGAAGTTAACGCAACCCTCAGTCTGGTGGGATCTAACACCGTCCAGACTAATGGTAATTCATTTGTCAGGTGTTCTGGTTGAGGGTAAGCTCAGTGTCGTCGGGCAGCGCGTAATGGTTTCTGACAGCTGTTGTAATCTCTTCTTTGGAAATGAAACTTTGTTTGCGCGGAGAAAAAACATCCCATATTTGCTGCAAGCGTTTGGTTAATTGCTCATGATTTCTCAAAAAATCTTGAACATTCCGATATTGTTGAAGAATGTGCTTGAAAGCCATATTAGGCGTTATTCTGATCTTGAGAAGTGACAGGAAAAACTGAGCGTCCACGTACTGTATTTGTATAGGATAGCGATGGATGCGTTACCCGATTGTACAGAGCACAATTCAGCTTCTATTCGCTGTATAAAACAATTTTAGTGTTTCTATTCTAGTTATGTTGAAAGGAGGGGGAAAAGTTGAAAAAAAAAAGTTTGGGGTAGCCCTGATCTGCCCCAATGATTAGCTTGGAAAACACCGATACATGACATTTTCACGATGGTTCCTCCCTACAGTAGCCTATTATGACAGAAGAGACAAGCCTCCCTTAAATGTTAAGGGTTAACTCATATACGGTATTCTGTACGTCTAAGGTGAAAGAATTACATAAAATACACAAAACATGTTTTAAAGCTTTTAAATGCGGCTTTAAGGGCGGCAGTTTCGTGTGAGCCACTCTTCAACAGCAGGCAAGAGTAGTATTTCAAACAGAATTCAGTGTTCGAATGGCGTTCTTGCGTGTGTTTGCAATAATTTGCTTGGTGACATTTCTGTGATTAACTGAAGGTTTTCTAAACGGCTCTGTTTCATCCTGGATGTGCAATACCTCCGCACTACATCGCTGTAACGTTGCTTCATGAGAGATAGTCGATGGGAGGTAAAACCGTATGTTGGAAAGGAGGCACACGGTAATTCATTACTCCCGGTAAAATCTTCCAAATCTTACCATTAAGCCAACGAAAACTGTTCCCATTCACTACGAACCTAATATTAAATCTGTTTTCCACAGAAATGAAATTTGCCATTTATAGATACGGAAAAGCACGGGCGTTAAAGTAGTTGGGGTGTACCCCCTGATGCTGGTATTGATGCTGTTGAATTCCGATTTCAATAGGATATCAGCTAGATTGAGTCAGACTCCATTGTGTAAAACATAGAACTCTGTTAATGGACCATCAGTCTCCTCAAGCAGATCTAAGTTGAATTTTACGTTCATAAATGCATCTCTATTTTTGTTTTGCATAGCAGTATATGTTCAAAAAGTTACAAGCAGAAGCACGATAACAAGATGAAAAGGCTATTACTTAACGCGGTATCCCATTCTGCACTACACAATGTTACCCTTAGACATTTTCCTTTTTTTATTAATCATGGATATCAGCCAATCAGGATAGTGTCTGTTTCATAGCAATTCCGATTACGGGTTTGTTAAACAACGGATGCTAAACATTTCTTTTAATATTCTTAATTTAAAGCGTTAAAGGAAATTACTGAATATTATTATCTGGGCTCCACATTTTCAATTTGCTCCTAATTATAAAAGATTGCTCTTTCCAAACTTCTGAATTCTGCAGTAAATGTGCTCCTAATTGGAAATTATTCTAACCTATTATATATATTTTTTAACAACGTCATATTCATTGTGTACTGTAACAGTGGGTTCATGCATCATGTCTGCAATATGCAACATGGTGAATTGTCTGTGCTGGCCACAGCATGTTAGTCTTTTAAGTGGATTTACTGCACAGATAAGTATTAATCCGGGATATTTATGGAATGCACTATAAGCTTTTGGAAGTGGAGCAAAGCACATCAATTTCATTGAGTTTGACTACGTTGGGTACTGTAGCCAAGCAATGACATATAATTTTAATAACTTCTCAGACTACACAAGAAGGTGTTAATAAAAATGTGTTTACAGCGTGTATGTTAGCCCATGTGTTTTTCTTTATACTGCAAAAATCTCTTCATCTAAACTGACACAAGCCTCATGTGGTATAAAGATAGTTTTTGCCATTTGTAGACACATCTGGATCATTACAGAAAACATTTGTAATTTATATGGGTTATTCTAGAGGCTCCTACCAAACAATACTGTACATGCATTTTAATAGATCATTTTATGACAGCTTCCTCAAGTTGTAGAAGTTTATGAATGGGTCAGCAAATTTAAAGTCTCAACTAAAGCATACATTTCCATTACATGTGGTTTTATTACAAATATGTGGTTTTTGTTACACGCACCCAATTTGAATTCATGCCTGGGTCATGGCTAAGGACGCAGCAAACGCACGTGTGATAGAGACAGGAAGTGTGGGTTACTCGCTTTTTAATGCGTCACGGGGATGTGCCCTTATGGCAGATCGCTGATGAGACGAGAGGCGTGTTTCTCACCCTCTGCCCCGCGATCCTTCAATCGCCTGGGGCACCACAGGTGGCGCTAGGTGTAGAGACGACCCCGTCCAACTAATCCCAGCTTTCCTTCCAGGAGCTCAGCCTATCCTGCGCTGTTGTGTGAGTAGTCCCGGTCACGGTCTAAGTGACATAACCCAGACGAAAACCTGCAACGCCTGGGTCATTGGAGCTCCACTCGCCTTTGCTGGATGAGCCATTCGAGGACATAAATTTAATTTTAATCACCAGAGAGATGTCAAGTAAAAAAAAAGATGAGATCATATTGTAACGCTTACGGCCGACAGGGCGCTGTGTAAGAGCCGGCGTACCAGAGCGGGTGACGTCACCGCCCTTCCCTGTGATAGCAGGACCACAGCTACTGGGCTGTGAAGAGATCTCTCTTTGGCTCACGGGGCTAGGTCGCTGCAGAGAGACGCGGAAGTCGCGGGTTCGAGCCCCGGACGGTGCAGGGGCCGACCAGATGCGGCAAGGGCGCCCGCCTGAGCCCCCGCTGCGTTACATTGGTGTCAGAAGCGGGGTGGGATAGCCCTTCGCCAGGGACGGCGATTTAAGCGGGGGAGAGTGTAACGCTTACGGCCGACAGGGCGCTGTGTAAGAGCCGGCGTACCAGAGCGGGTGACGTCACCGCCCTTCCCTGTGATAGCAGGACCACAGCTACTGGGCTGTGAAGAGATCTCTCTTTGGCTCACGGGGCTAGGTCGCTGCAGAGAGACGCGGAAGTCCCGGGTTCGAGCCTCCAGTCGGGATGGGGCCGACCAGATGCGGCAAGGGCGCCCGCCTGAGCCCCCGTTGCGTTACATTGGTGTCAGAAGCGGGGTGGGATAGCCCTTCGCCGGGGACGGCGATTTAAGCGGGGGAGAGTGTAACGCTTACGGCCGACAGGGCGCTGTGTAAGAGCCGGCGTACCAGAGCGGGTGACGTCACCGCCCTTCCCTGTGATAGCAGGACCACAGCTACTGGGCTGTGGAGAGATCTCTCTTTGGCTCACGGGGCTAGGTCGCTGCAGAGAGACGCGGAAGTCCCGGGTTCGAGCCCCGGAGGGTGCAGGGGCCGACCAGATGCGGCAAGGGCGCCCGCCCGAGCCCCCGTTGCGTTACAATATTTATGACTTAATGTTTAGTTCCTTCACATTTTGCCAGCTTTACAGTCACAGGAGTACCGTCATTTAGTTGATGTCATTTAGTCATATTAGGAGCATGTGTAAGAAGGCTGTCCATCAGTAAACTAAAGATTTGTCTATACAGTCAGGATACTGTTTAATCATATGGCCCTCAAATAACACCGTGATAATAATTTAATTTGGAACATAAGTCATAACACTTCTGTCAGTCCATAAATGTTAATTGTCACTTTCTTGGCAAGGGGAGTATACGTAATTATATTAAGAGTTAATTTAGAATGCCAAGAAGTCAATTTTTACTGGAAAAAAAATCATTCTTTATCTCTTCCCTATCAGTACATTTTCAGACATTCTTTCAAAGACAATCTCACTAAAGTGGAGACCTGTAATTTGTGTTTTCCGAGGCTTTCTGATTCTTAACACCCAGGGTACCTACGTTACCATATCTATTTAAATAATTTAAGGAAATATAATTAAGATTTTTGTAATTGAAGTGGCTATCTGAATCCTTGGCCTCAGTTTATTTGGTAGCTCCTTTTTCAAGTTCATAACATGCCAGGTTATCAGACACTCAAGTCTGTGCCTCTTTTTTCTCATTCTAATGTAATCGACATATCAGACAGGGTGCCACACCTAGTACGTACAGTATATTGTTCTGCTTTTTTAGAGTGACATTGTTCTCTATTTTAATTCCTCTTCTCAGCTCACCAGATGTAAGATGTTAACAAACTGGCCTCTTTTACTATCTTAGTACTTCAATGATGTTCTATTTTTCCCTGCTTTTTCAGTTATTTTTAGCCTCAGTGGACAAACTTTAACAGCTTAGAAAACGGTGAATACACTTCTGTATTTGAAGGACCTTGAAGCAGTTCTTATGCAATACATTCCTGATGCAAAGGTAATATGATATGCTGTGTCAGCATTGGAGTTGTTTACACAAATGGCTAGGATTATTCCACTCTGGAAGTCTGGGAACAAAAAAGCTTCATCATCTGACACATTGTCTTGAAACTAAATCAGGAAATAATGTCATACATCTGTAAATTTTCAAAGTAATCATTTCAACAAAAAGGCAATGTGGAGTTGTTTAGAAAGTGCCATTTTGTGCCAGTGAAGTATATTTTGTAAAGAATGAGAATGTCTTCTTTTTGTTGACTGGAAGTAAGACAAGTTGTCCTTCACTTAGGTACAGCGAGTGGAAGACTCTTACACTGGGGGGAAAAAATGAACAAGACTACTGATAGCATAAAACAAAAGGTGAAGGCTGTTTCTTTTAGCTTGTGTGCATTGCTCTATTATAAATCTGAAAGCAAAAATGCTATGAATTACCTGTTTTAGTCATATGTCATTTAAACAGATGGACAAGGCATGTGTACTTTTAAAGGTAATAATGATTTACTGCAGAAAAAGCCATTAGTACAACACACAATGTGAACTGCTTAACCTTAAGATATAATGTTCAATAAAACACTGTAGTCTTGCTGTTAACAGGAATGGCAGTTGTGAAAACCCATAGGTAATTTTTTTGATATCCTCAAATAATAGTAATCAATAATAGTAATTCCTTAATATAGTGCATTTAATCCCAAAGAGTCCACTACTAGTGGACGGCTCCTTCCTGGGTCATACACAATAAGTGTTGTGTGCCAATGACCCCACAATACATCAGACTCAGTGAAGAACCTATGTCACCAATTAAACAGAGGCGGAATTATAGGTAGTCTAGATTGTGCACAATAATGAATTTAGCCAGTACACCTGAGTAACACCCATATGCTTATGAACAGTGCCACTGTGTCTTCAATTACCAAACAGTTAGGATCTTGTTTTAACAGCTTATCCAGAGGACAGCATCTCTTTGAAATCCTTTGCTGCCAGTATGGAGACAGGCGATACAGCACCAGAGGAGGACATTGTCACCAGAGGAGGACGTTGGTTTAAAAATTCTGATCTAGAGGGAAGTGCACCATATACAGGTCCACTAACACCACTGACGGCATCCCTCTGATTGTATTACGCCAAGCCCAGTCTTGCTTAACTTCTGAGATCTGCCATGATTAGACTGCATGGTGTTAACGCGACTGATTATGCCTCATGGCTTTGCTTTGCAAAGAAGAGTGCTGAGAAACTGTCTGTACACTGTTAGCCTGTGAGCGCAATGTTAGAATGCTTTACTGCCTTGAAGCACTGAAAAGGAAGGGATGACTCGAGCTGCACACTGCAGCAGCCAGAGTGCTTTAAATTACGATGATGCTAATTAAGTAGGACTGAACGTATTGAAAGCTGTGGCTTTTCTTGAGTTCAATGTTTGCTCTGTGTGTCTACAATATCAGAAAGGTTCTGTATGTTAGGTTAATGCCTGTACCCTGAAAACTGTGGAGTTTTAGTTGGGTCTCACCCTTTTCAACACAGCTAGAGTATTCCACTATATTAAGTTTCAGTTTTTGTGAACAGTGGCACAGTTTAGGTTTGTTAACCCATCCTTGAGAAATGTAGTTCACTGACTGAAATTCATTTATTTTTTCAGATTTCTGGTCATTGCTGTGGATTTTTTCAGCAGTCCAACACACTATTTAGCACAAAATATCAGGGAAATGTGCAATTGATATTCATAACACTTTTATTTATGATTAGTTACAGCTCATAAGCTGTTAAATTAAACCTCTGTAAATGTATCTCTGGCCTTCATATTTGGTATTTGTACATTATGGATCTTATCTTTGGTTGACCTACTACTACAAATGGCTAAAATTTAAAGGTTTTATTTTGTTTATTGATTCACAAGAGCAAGACTTTGACTTACAGTGCCTTTCAAAAGTTTATTGATCCTTTCCCATTTTTTAAAATTACCACTTGGTGACAATCTTTTTGGTCTCTACCAACTTTTTACACCAGCTTGGTTCAATTTGTACACATTTTTCTTCGAAGATTTGCTCAAGAGCTTCCATGTTGCCTGGGGATCACTTACTGTATAGCAGTATAGCAGTCTTCAAGTCTTCCCACACATTCTCAATAAGATTCAAGTCAGGACTTTGACTGGACCACTTAAAGACATTAATTTTCATATGCTTAAGACAATCCGGTTCAGCTCTGACTGTGTGCTTTGGGTTGTTGTCCTGCTGAAAGGTGAATATTTTGTCCCCATTTTAGGTGTTCAGTAAACTAAAGCAGGTTTTCCTGAATGGTCTGTCTGTTCTTCGCTCCATCCATTTTCTCTTCAATCTTGATAGGCTTCTCAGTCCCTGTTCATCATAATCTGCCACCACCATGCTCGACAGCAGGGACGGGTGATGCTGACTGGGTGATACTCTGTGCTTTGTGATGCTCTGTGCTTTTTGCACTAGACACACCATTTTGTCTTGTGAAGCCACAAAATGAATTTTGCCCTTGATTGCAGTATCATTTAAATGCAAACTCCATGCAGGACTTTTTTTTTCAGTATGGCTTCCTTCTTGCCCTTCTGCCATAGAGATCATCTTTGACTCATGTACAGTACATTATATAATATACATAGACTCAGCCAATGGACTCTGTAGCTTGTTCAAGCTTTCAAGTTGTTTTTGGCCTCACAGTGGCACCCTTAACCAGTTTGCTCCTCCAGCTGGTCAGTATTGAGGGAATCCTCATCTAAGCAGTGTCTAGGCAATACAATTCACCTTCAAATTCATATTTATCGACTTCACCATGCTCGAAGGGATATTCATTTTCTGTGAAATTTCATCTCCCTTCTCTTGGTCTTTGCCATTTTACAACGTTTCCCAAAAGATAGGAAAAGCTCCATAGTCTTCATGGCTGAATCTTTGCTCAAAATTCATTGTGACTAAAGAATTGTATAAAGCAAGATGTATTAATTCTGAAATCCTGTGAAACACTATTTTTGCAGACAGACAGAGGCCTCACAACTAGTTGTGTGGGTTGGTAAGGTAATTTATTGCACCCAAATCAATTTGCCAAACCAAAGGCTTTGAATACATAAGTAATCATGATTTTTTCCATTTTTCTTTCATATTTATTTTCTATTCACTTCTTCCTTTTAGTTTTTTTCTCTGAATGTGGGCTGTGTATATAACAAACACTAATTGCTATGTCAAAGTGTCATGTCTGCAATAAATAATTTTATTATTTTACGTTTACATTTACTGTATTTAATAAAAATAGACTGTATCCAGGTGGAGATCTAAAATAATTGCTTGGCTACTTGAGATTAAAGATCAGTTTAAAAACAGCGCTGACATTAATATAAAAAGCTCCATAATTTGAGAAATATTTGAGACTCGGTTTTAAAAAAATGTGAGTGAAGCTCTTTTCTTAGCAGAGAGAATGTTTTTCAGTTTTGAATAGAGATTTAATGCTTCTGAAGTCACTGCACATTTTATTTTTGTTTTAAAGAAAATATATTTTACCGTGACTCATGATTCAAAGAAGTATGCCCTTCAATCACATATTTAACGATTGTCTTAAGAGCTTTATTGCGTCTTTCAAAAACATCACAGAAGACAGAAGAACAAAGTAGCATGAGTTCATCTGACACTTCTCACTAAGCCAGACACTCTGTTGGACAGGATATTGCCAAGTCATAACAGAGAATATTTTAAGCTTTCTGTTCAGTTTGCCTTTAAGGTGTGTTTCTCAGGAACAGCAATCTAGCCCATGCAGAGCTGTTCATAGGCATACTGTAGTAATTGCTACAGTGAATCCTAACAAATGTTTTGAGAAATAAGACTGTGGAGAAGCAAACATGCACCCAAGCATATATGTAAATCCAACTAAATACCTAAATTTGTATGATTTCCTGAGAATGAAGTAAACTGACCTGACTCCTACTCTCTCAGTTTCAAATTCCAACTCAGCTCTGTGAGGAATTCTGCTGACCAAATACACCATTCTGCTGGCTAATCAGGTTTTAGTTAAAAAGTCAGTCTGTTAGGCTTTTAAACTTCGATAGTAAGGTAGTCCAACACCTGTAAAAGATGACTAATACAGGTGGTTTAATATGTGCTTTTTAAAATTTTGTTAGTTTTCTGTCATTTCTGTTTTTCAACAAACTTTTCTTCAAGATACAACATCAGTATTGTTACTCCTACTGGTCTTATGTTTAAGGATATGTTGTAACACTCTCAGGGCACATGGGCTATGCTCCTTGATCTTGAGAAGAGATGCTTTTAAGAAACAAAATATGGTTAAAAAAAAAGAGCAGGATTTTGTTCCGTAATAAAAGCTTTTTTTTTTTTTACATAGGTCAACAAAATGGAGATTGCTAATTATTTCTTATTTTGCTTTTGTCAAAAAATGTCCTCTCCTGTGTAAGAATCTAATGGTACAATGTTAATCCAACAAGTACATTTGGAAAAATGTCTTCAGAATTCCAAGCATGATTCTAGACCAGGTGACTAACAAGAAGTAAACATGATTTCAATTCCTGACCTATAGATCGCGTCAAAGCATAACAGAATTGTGGACCATTTACATCTGACCTTTTGCTCACTATACTGTCTTATGATACTGTATGTACTTTACTGTTCAGAAATTTGGAAGCATCATGCATACAGACAGTGTTCATTCCTCTTTACAGTGGGAATTAGGTTCACTAATCCTTGACATCCCATTGTCACGTCATAAAAAGCATACTCCTGGAATTAATGAGGAAATATATGAAATTCATTTTTTAATTTTTTTGGAAAGATTAGACTTCAAAACTGCTACACTTATTAATGAAGTAACTGTGTGTTTGGAGACTCCGAAATCGATACCCAAAGTCGATTCATCAGGTAATTGACTTACCTTGTACAGTTTCCTAGGAAAAGGAAGACATGTTTGACTGTCATCGTGTATTGACATCAATGTCAATGTTATATTTTAAGTGTGAAGACAATTATCATGTCAGAAATGCAAAGATTTTAGGAATTTACAGTGAAGAAGAAGGAGCAGTGTTGTTTTTTCCTTTTTAGCTTTAACTTTGTTAATATAACATATCACAATTGTATCTTTTAAATAAAAATGACAAAAATGTATATGAAAAATGCATAGGTGCTGTTTGACAGAGGTCTAATTCAGAACAGAATCTGAATTCTGAGAGATTTGCACGATAATGATTTCTGTTCCTTGTCATAAATAGATGAGATTTATTTTAAAGTTCCCCATATGCTTCATTTAAAGAAAAGGTCTTTAATTGGTGTTTTTCTCTTTGGAGTTGGCTGCATATTTTTTTTTCTTGCGTAGCCACTGAGTTGTTTTAAGACTGAACGCTCCACCCCAGTACCCACTCAAGACGAGAAAAAATAATAATTGGACACTCCCTTAATAATAATTGGAATCTTTTCCAGAGCCATTCATGGTTTGACGGTTAGACTGGTTTACCCAACAGTTGTCTTTGTGTCTTTGGGTGTGTCACTCACTGATGTCAAGGAAGGCTGGAAGGTACCAAGCAAGTTACAGGAGCACTGGTTGCACATAATGCACAGTCTGACTGACGGACTTATCCTAGCTCTGCCCTGGCTGTAGTCAGCCAATTGTGCGCTTTCGGAATCCCAGGAATCCCAGTCACTGGTGATGCAGCTAGTGAGATTACCCAGGTTTTAGAGCTCAATCTGCACTCTCAAAGAATGCCTATACTGTGGTTATCCCACTCAGAATTCCACGGTTTTGTGGTTGTTCTTTGTACAGTGAAGATGTTTCTTGCTGGTTCTACTGTACCTACAGTATAGCAGTACTGAGGTGTTAAATGAGACTGCCCAGCGTGTTCTGCAAGGAAATACATTTCTCTTCAATTTCTGACAGGATACAAGACAGTGAGAGCAACTGTCAGCGTTCCCCAGATAATGTCTTATACAGTGTTTGTAAGTCAAATATCATCCAAGTCAATATCAACAGTCTAGTGATAATTTAATTTTTAAAAATGTCAGATTATTCCAGCAAACTACTGTATATCAGACCTGCTAGAAAGCTCTCTTTTTAATTGGATAGGATCTCTTTAAAGGGCTGAATCCATGTTCTTTTTAAGGGTATTGAACCTTGGCAGCCATTACTTAAAACGAATACCTCCACTCCACTGTTAGTACACAGGTCTTATTATGGTTATTATGTATGCCTGGGGTTAGCCCATAATGAAACTTTTGGAAGTTTTAGGTGCTTTTTATTTGGTGTCACTGGCTGAAAATGAATCTGAGTTATACGATTTTATGGAAATAGTATTATAAACTAATGCTCTAATGCTAGTATTTAGCTTCTTGATGATTGTTTTCAGTGGTTTTGCTAGTAGCACCTTTGCACAGCGTAAAATTATTTTTTTGACTTTGAAAGTTTAAATCTTGGAAAGTTATATCTTGTCGAGAGAGATGCTATTTTCTTCGTATGATACTAATTTTACTGACATTTATTTTTAAAATAGAATTGTCAACGTCAATTGTTTATCATTTAACTTTCTATGCTGCAAGAATTATTATTATTTTTCATATTTTTAGATGTTTCCACTTTGCTCTGTCTACATTTATATAATGAATCAAGTTGAACTTTAGAAGAGTGATATGCTTTCCTCTTAATTTGAGAAGAATATATAACAGTGGGTCTGTCTTCCTTATGACTGGTAAATACTGCTTAAGTATTTAACATCTTAAGATTTGTGTTTAATTAATGCTATTTTTAAGTTGTAATACCTAAAATATGTTGTTTGTTCAACCTTAAGTCATTTAGGTTTACTATTAATCACTTTCATAACTGTTTTTTTGATGTAAATACTTATTGTTAAATTTTACCTTAGGCAAAGCAGAAGTATGATTAAAAAAAAACGGAAGATGTGTTTTTCTGGGGAAATTTAAATTGTTTTCAGCGTTTAACAAAAACTTCTGCGGTATACCATTATTTTTTGTTCTCTTATTTTATTTAGACCCTGTTCCTTATATGGTTAATTGTTTTAATCATTGTACTCTCACCAGTGGGCAAAATATTACATCAGCCCATTCCTTCTCTTAACTTGTAGTTTATTTGTTTAAATCACAGATATTATATTCCAATGATAAGTGAACTGAAACTACAGTATGGTTTTTAATGGGTACATGACCACTTGCCTGGGGTAATAATAAAAAAAACACATTTGTAACAGATATACTGTATCGCTTAACTGCATTTATAACAATGCATTGCATGCCCTGAGGCAGGTATAACATAGAGGCTGATGGTGATTTTTTTTTTCAATCATAGGTAAAAGTTAAAAATTCATCTTGTACTGTATAGTGGAGAAGAGTCAGAGAAAACCCTGGGCAGTCTTGACAAGCAGTCATTTGAATACAATGTTATTAAATGAAGTAAGCAAAGTAAAAATAATAAGAAAAAGAAATAAAAAAGCTCAGTAGCTGCAAAATAGAACTTGTTTTATTTTAATGATCTTGTGAACTAAAAGGTGCATTTCCCTTTCAACATTGGCTGAAATAAAGAACAACAAAAATATTTTTCTGCATTTTGAGGTTTGAATTATTTTGTTTGGTCCAGTTTTTAACTTTTTCATCAGACTTATTATTTTTATACAGACGCTTCAGTACTAGTTTTTGAAATTAGGTCACCTTGGAGCATAACAGAAATTTGTACCTCCTTTACAGGAGTCTGAGTTATGCCAGAGTCCTGTTGCCATGAGGAAAAAGTAAAAGATATTTCAAAACTCATACATAGGACTTTTTATCTCCTAATTAGACCTGCCATACCACAGGCAATATGAAACCTTTTAGTAATGGAATGTATCACTTTGGTGCATTAGAACTTGAACAGTAAATGACATAGCAGACATAGCGCACAATTCGATTGTGCAACATTTTGATTTCCAGGATGAAAGATCTTACCATGTGCTGTATGTTGTTGCTGTAAGAGAATGTTATTGAAGCTCGAGATCTTTTCTCTTTAGAAGACATTCCTAAACAATAATCCAGTGATGCTATCTGATGTGTAATTACAGTCTCCTATTAAGAAATGACAGAGATAAGAAGGTGTCAATCATATTGAGAATTGGTCAGCTCAATTTGAAGGCCAGAAGGCCAGAAGGACAGGCCATGGAGTGGATACAAGTAGTGGATGGACACATCCAAATAGCACCATTGACTTTGAGACTTTATACACTGTGATGGACTCAGTACGTGGGTACTACCTGTGGGTAGTACTGTAGGTATTAATAACAATTATTAAAATAATATTACATTTATTTTATTAATTTTTGTGAACCGTGTTTCAAGGTGGGATTAAGACCTGAAGGCTTTTGCACTTACTGTTGCTGGGAGGTACAGTAGATAGCGCAAATGCTCTAGTGGCAAAAATTACAGTGTAAATTAACAATCTGGGGACGGGGGGCAGTTGCACAAAGAAAATCTCAAATTTAGAACCTTTTAATTTGCTTAGTATTTCGGTCACGTTACATGTTACCCAGCCTTCTTTCAAGAGATGAAGTCTGTATAAGATCCTCATATCAATAAGCTACTCCTGTAAATACCAAAAACATGAGGCTGAATAGCCCTCTCTCATTTAGTGTTTTTGTGAAAATAAAAATGGGAAGGAAGTGGAACAGACAAAGTGGCAGCACATGTCTGATAAAACGTTGTTTTTTAATTGTCCGTTTTCTGCACATATCACGCCTTTTCTTAGGCAGTATTTTATGAATTTGTGGATTAGTGTGCAATCACTAATCAGTTTACATCTTTCCAGATATGGACTGGAATGATGTAAATTTAGTGTTTTTGATAAAAATCTACTTTCGGTGCATGTAATATAATATCTTTAGCATCAGCTCAGAATGAAGAACTTTTGTGTTTGTAATTCCTTAAATTCATTCACACCCAGTACTATTTTTGTGCTTTATCTGCACATTTTTATTGTTTTGATTTTTATTGTTTAGAATAACCCATGATCATGATCTTTTTGCATTCATTATTACAACTGAACCCTGACATGGAAAAAGGTAGTATTTTACAAATTCATACCATTTGGAGCCCAAAAAGTATTTCCGTACTTAAATAATAATAATAAAATAATAATAATAAATAATCTGGGTTTTGTCCCTTCTGAAAGAATATTACATTGTGTAACTTGAGTGTGTGGATTGTTGGGTGATGTCAACTTTCAATTTAGCATGACTGAAAAAACACACACTGTAGATTTAGACATTTAATTAGTGTGCATTTTAGTTTTGTTAAAGAGTGTATTAAAAAGAACTGAGTGGCATGTCTGCTTGAAAAGAGCAGCTGTTTGCTTACATGTTTTTAAGCAATTCTTCTGAAAAACATTTTACTGACTTCAATTAGTCTTCAAACAAATTAGCAGGAAATTACAGAGTATGTGTGCTCTTTACATATTTTTTAGTTATGTTAGTCACCTAATAGTCGTAGGTTTTACTTATTAGCCTATTATCATTATTTTATTCATATTTATGCGACCTTTGCTTGGAAACATGCTGCTTTCTGAGAAATTAGATCAGTTAATTACCCAATAAATGAACAAAATGTAAAATACCGCAGAAGAAGTCACACCTGTGGGTTAAGTTTACTTTGGGAATCGTTTAGCTGAATTTAAGGAGTCAGAACATTTTACAAGCACATTGATGTGATATGAGATATTCTAACGTAGATTTTTTAAAAACATAGTGTGGAAGCTGGTGTGGTATCAGCTTTCACAATTACCCTTCAAGTGAGGAAAAATGATTAGATTCTCTGCTGGCTCTTATCAAAGGTGTCTAAATGGAAGCCATTTATCACTAGATTATGATATACAGCAAGCTGTAAAATAAATTGCTCTTACCCTCAGAACTTCTTGTTTATACTGACTTGAAACCTGAAAAAAATAATCCTTTGGGAATTGATTTGAATTCCCATTTGGTGTAACATTAGACTATGTACAGTATTACATAGTCACAGGGATCCAGTGAATAAAAGAAAACAAATATGGAGAGAACTTCATAAAGTTTCCTCAGGAAATACGTACAGTATGTGTATAATAATCATGAATGAAAGTTCAGGAGAAGGACAAACCCTATTACCTGCAAGTCATCAGCTCTCTAGGATATAAATACAGGTCTTCAGAAGGTAATCTCCCAGCATTCATCAGGCCCACAGCACTTCTGCCAATGTAACTACTCTTTGCTTACTGTTGGGGGGTGGACTTTCTCACCCAAACAGGTTAAATCCACATATGTGAACATATTCTTTTTTTGTTGTTGTTGCATCTACTGAATCTGTAATTGCCTTCATAACTGGGAGTTTTCTTTGAAATAGTCATTCCGTATGTTAGCTTCTACACAGGTGGATGGTTTTGTGCTGGGAATTTGTGTGCCTGGGTTTGTGCATTTTTGATCATTGATCGTTTATAAAGTGAGAAATGTTTTAGATTTCTTTTAAATTTAGGGTTTTGAGTTAAACTATTCTTGTTTTAGATTAGGGCTACTCAACGCATGCCCCCTCTAATGCAGTGCATTGCTGTACCTTCATGTAGCCCAAAACCTTAAGTGAAGTAATTAGAGCTAGTTGTAGCAAACTTTTGTGTTGGAGATGATTGTAAGGGATGCAAGTTGAATAGCCCAGATGAGATCATTGTAAAGAACGTCAATCTAAAATTATTTGTTTTACAAATAGCCTTGGATGACAAAGTTTGAGTTTTGAAAGAAGTGAAAGCAACATCTAGTAGTCTGTGTTTCTCAGAAGAGTTTATGTATTTAATTAAGACTTAGGGGTCCATTACTTATTTATGCAATAATAGGTGCTTTTCTAAATGGGTTACCTGTATCTCAATGAAATATACTAAAGAAGAAATGGCAGGCAATGTTCATGATTACATTTAGCAACTTTATTTCTCCCCTAATAATAAATGTTTTACACAAAAATCACTTATTTAGTATATTATTACTTAACTTGCTTCCATTTAAAGCTAAAAACTGTAATTTTTTTGATCAAACAGATTTGTTTCCTTGAGTGTGTAACCAAGCTGAAGGGTATTGAACAGTTGGTTGCTTTTGTTAATACTATTTGTCTAAAAACTACAGGATGGTTCATATGTTTGATTACACTGTAGATAGACAGCCTGGGAGGAGAGAATAATACTGTTCATTCTCTTTCACTGTAAACTATAAATATTTGTCATACACTTCTCAACAAGGTGGTCCACAGAAATATGTAGCACAGATGTTTTATTACAGGTGTAGTAGACCATTAGGCATGGAGGAGAGAAAAACCAAATCTCCCAAAGGGAGAAAATAAATCTCCAGCTGTCCAAAGCCCAGTGATTGGCTCCCCTCCAGGCAACGGTAATCAAAAAAGGAGGCGTGTAAGGGAAAATACGAAAAACATTAAACCCTCTTTATTATAAATTAAAGCCTGTTTGTTCTGCAGCTGTGGAATATCGTTTTCAGATAGAAGCCTAATTGCTGATTGATCAACACGAGTATATGCCTATCTTGTCAGCAGTGATTGGAGGGTCAAGCGGTCAATCTGTTTCTTGGAGCAAATATTACACACTGTACTGTAACTGCTAGTGGACTCCCTAGAGAGAGAGAAAAAAAGATATCTTAAGACAAGTTTGCCAGCGCAGCCATAATTTGTCATCTTGTTCAGTTTGTTTTCTTACATTTTTCAAAGAACTTTCAAAGAATTATTCATTTAAAATATTTAGTTATAATCATCAGCTTTAAATCCGAATGCTTAACTATGGCCATTTGCTGATGAAAGAGAAGTGTACACTGATTAGTGTGTGTGTGTGTTAGACTGTGAAATTGTATGAACTTCAATTTATCTAAACTTCTTGCAGTGTAAAGTGAGAAATTTAACTTAAAAGCTTAATTTCAGATTATAATATTGTCCTTTTAGAATTATCCCAGTCTTTATATATTTATATTAAAATGTGGAGATTTATATTAAGATCTGGAGATTACATTTGGTGTGACAAACACTGGCACATTTGTACATGTTACCTATGGTGGCCTGTATATGCATTCAGAAGTAATGTGAGAGGCATTGTGTAAGATTTCTTTTGATTATCCACAAAGAGTATCTTAAATTGCTTTGCTGTTCAAAATATGTCTTACTAGTACTTATATATATATACAGTATAATATGAAAGGATATGGATTTTTTCTTTACCAGACATTTTAAATTGGGTGTGTTTTACTGCTTTGAATCTCACAGCCATTTGGATCCTGTTGTGTTTCAATGAGGCCACGGGGATATAATGGTGCATTTTCTGTGCCATAAATAATTATGTTCTGAAATTTGTTAAAACTACCTGAAGGATTTGTGTCAGTGATTTCTTCCTGCTGTGATTTCACTCTCTAGGAGGTTCATCAATGTGCACCCCTTTGATTTCTTACTGTCATACATCCTTAAACAGTTGTAGATGAAATGCAGCACTCCATGTATGGACATAATTTCATAAAGATTAAATATAGTCAATAATAATTTTCTGAAGTAGAATGTCTTTTCTGAGAAAGTGTTTGTTGTTGTCACTCTTGTTAAAAATGTAGAGATGTACTTCTTTCCTGTAAAGAATAAGATGAGGTGCATAATGTCAGTTAAAAAAAAAAGCTTTTTCAACTCAAAGGAGACAAAACATATATTTATATATTTATAGTCTTACTGAGTGAAAAGTCATCATCTACCAATGTCATGTCATGTAGAATGAGGCATTTCCCTGTGTTCTCTTACATGTTCTTATGGGTGACTTTTTATCTTCCTCTGGGTCTGATGTAAATTAGAAAATATATTTAAGTAAAACGTTGTTAGATGCTTCGCATGTGATCCCTACTGTATATCATGTTAATATATAGACATTTCTTTATACTTTACAAGTTTACAACATAATTATATATTAAAATGGCCTGTACTACTAAATAGTAACTTCTAATATCATATCTGCTATTAGAGATTCTTAACTGGTGCTATTTTTGATGAGAGAATGATTAGATGTTAATGCTGATTTTGAGGTTTTTAGGTTTGGCAGTTACTGTATATGTATTTTGATCTTAGAAATACATTTGTACTGCTTATGCAAGCGTCATAATTGTTTTTGAGTGAAAAATGTTACAGCATCAGGAAGTATGCTTTCTGCAAAATATTGTTCTTTTTTATGAGAAGAAGTGTCCAATATACATGATATAGGACAGATTTTAAAAATGGTCAATTAACTTTCACAAATTAGATTCATCAGAAACATGATGACACTAGTTGTTAATGTCTAGCCACAGATGAACA
This sequence comes from Lepisosteus platostomus, assembly GCF_059453375.1. NCBI lineage: Eukaryota > Metazoa > Chordata > Actinopteri > Semionotiformes > Lepisosteidae > Lepisosteus > Lepisosteus platostomus. Next base: position 64,068,259 of record NC_142616.1, on the reverse strand, counting down.
AGGCCCTTCATATTCTAATACCTTAAATAAAACACATTTTCATTGTTCCAATTAACAGTGGCTCTAGGATTCCATGTACATTGTGTCACAGACAGTAAAATCTTTCACCTATTATTTGATGAAATAGATTGAGATAGTACAGCATATTTGAAAGCAAAATTGTGCAGTTTTCCCCTTTTTATAAAAATGTCTAGTCAGATTTTGTCCTTTGTTCCCATTTGCATGTTTTGTACCATTATTTACTGTTTCGAGAACTTCATTAACTGGATTATAAATATAAATAAGACTTGTTTTAAAAGTAAATGGAGCAGCCAAGTTGTTATTAAGCGGTGACAGAAACCCTCATTTACAAATAACCAGGTTTTCCCACTCTGTCCGTCTTAGTAATTTATGGCAAGCCCATCAAAATAGCTTTACCAATTACAGTAAATTGAGTCCCTTTGTCCTGGCAGGGGAAAATAATAGAATGGAGATTAGAAAGTGCTGCTCCAGGCTTTCCATCAGCTTATCTATGCTATCTGGATAGCAATTGTCAGAACGGACAGAAAGATTCATGACCAATGAAAGCACCTTACAGTTCAGAAGCATAATGGAGCTTCATCTAAATCAATCTTGGAAGCATCTACCAACAACTGATTAAACACTTGAATATCTTTAACCTCAGGTTGCTAAGAAAACCATTTCGGAGACGGCAAGGGGACAGTGCCATGATCAAGTATGCAACAGTTTTGAAATCTGCAAACAACAATGATCAAAAGGCCAAACAAAATAGACAGGCCAGAAACTGAGAAAAGATCCAGTTCTCAGTTCTTAATTCTCATGATCTCTGGTAAAATAAAGTTTCTTTTAAAATGTGGGTGAGGCTGCGTATCTTTGAAGTATAACAAACTTCAAAATGACTATTTTTTTCAGTCTGCTATTGGGAACAGAACTATCCTGAAAGATGTTGAACTGAAATGCTGATTTAATTCAGACATTCAGGAAATTCAGAAAATAGGGAGGAAATGGCAACGTAAATGATACCAATTGTATTGTCCTTTGAAGCAAGCTGTTTTCTAAACATTGTGTGTTCTGTCAGGAAATGTGTACTGTCTAGGTCACTCTTCAGTACGGAACTCTACAAATAATGATCTGCTTAGCTTTAAAATGGAACATTTTCAAATTTCTGCCAGTTTATATGTGACTTGCAGGTTATATTTGATAAGAGCATCTAAAGCCCTAGTCCAGAAAAAATAAGAAAATAAAAACATTATGAAGATAGAAGTATTGCACAGTGTACAACAAAATGAGAATGGATTGACCTGTCATAATAATTGGGTAGTAGGCATATTATTTCCAGAAACATATTTTTAAATAAAGAAATTTAAAAAAACAAAGTATTAATACCCCACAATGTGCTTACCTTTTAATGCTGAAAGCAAAGTTCAGAATGTCTGTGAGCCTTTCCTGAAAGCTGGTTACAGATAAACGTCTCATAAAATATGTCTTAACATAATGAAAGAACAGCTTGATATTCATCAATGAGAACTTAATAATGTAAAATTGAATTTGGATGTCAAAGAAATGTGATTTATACCCTTTTAAATACCGTTATAATATTTTGGCACAGTTAATTGCAGTGACTTTTGGTCTCTGCTCATCAGACAAATTATTGTCATTGAACATGACGATGGCCAAAGTATGCAGCATTAGAGGAATACAACGATTTCCTTAGATCTTCTTGTCAGTTTGGTGTATGTTCCTGTACAGTATCAATGTGCCTCTCTTAACATTGTAGTTATAAAACCATTGCAAATGACTATACAGATAGGTCTAAATTAGATGTAAAATGGACCATAATATTACCCCTTTCTTAATTTGCATCTGGCAAAAGTAGAATGAGAGTATGGATTTTTTTACAATGAAAAGCTAAATTTGGTATGAAGCAGGATAGCTGCAACGTTGCAAAATAGCAGATGGTCACAGGGGTGGTTGGAGGGAATGGCAAGTTAATGTGCCTGTGTTTTATCAACAGAGCTGCAGGAGTGGATTAAAAAGCCTGAAGTGGCGTGCACCAGTCTTGTTTTCAAACTGTCATGCCATTCAATCTCTATTACTTCTGGAGCTTGGTGTATGCAAACACATTTTAAGAGTTAATGTTAAGGCTATGGACAAGCAGAACATCTGATTTGTATCCTTGTGTGGAAGACTACAGCTCCGGAGGGGCTCAGGTGGGACCGTCGCGGTTCCGCGCGGGCTCGTGCCCTCCGCCACCCCGTTCCGTCCCGCAGAACCTGGGGCGCGAACCCGGGTCTCCTTGCGTAACGCAACAGGGAACCAGCCGCATGGAGCTTAAGGAGACCTCCCTCGGCCCAGGCAGCTGAGGTCCCTGCTACGTGCAGTGAGGGCGCTGAGGTCACCATATCCGAACTACAGTAGCTCCGCTACACAGGCACTTGCTCAGGGTATGGTCCAGGTGCTGTACATTCAAGCCTGTATGTCATGTCAATAGACTGTGACTAGGACTCCTGTGATCCAAGAATAATGTGGCCTACAGTTGGCTTAGAATATCCACACTGGGATATGGTTGGGATTGTGCCAGAGCTCTATCGGCTTTCTAGAAAAAGAGAAGCTTACAAACTGCCGGGCATGTACAGGCTTGCAGATATTTCAATGATAGACAATGATAATGTTGTATCTCATAATTATACCAGCTCTCCTATTGGACAGCATGGAGCTTTCAATGTGTCAAATAATGGGTTGCACTTCAGGTTGGAGTGTTGAAGGAATATCTCCACATGTCTCATTCTCTTCCAAATTGGTACTGTATGTGGATTATTGGAGGAGTCCTGCAACAGCTGATGATTCCAAATTGGATGGAACGTACTTGGTGATTATGGGCCTCAACCTCCCATTGCAAAGGCTCTTGCTGTCTATCTATGGTCTCTTTTTTCCTTCCAACCTGCCAATGTAACACTTTTTCGAGAGCAATGAAATGTGTCAAGAAGAAAATGTAACTGAAAAAGCCCTGAGGGCTTACTGAGTGAAACTTTGTCTACAGAAGGTGAAGACTTTGCTAGCGATTTGAGATTTATTTCGTGTTTGCCCTCAAGGCTCCTAAAAACTGTAAGAATGAAGAGATTTTTGTCAAACAATCCAAGTAAGAAGCATGGGTATGTGATCTACAGTAGCAATAGAGAGATAGCAGGTGACACTTTTCTTGTTGATGTCTCATTTTTATATTCTTTGCATTGTAAGACTCATTCTAAGACATGTATAACTGGACATTGTTTCTGCATTATTTAGGATTTACCAAAAATCAGTCAAGAACTAGGTCTTTACTGTAGGAGAATTATTGCTTTCATAAACAATCCTAATGCATTTTTTATTTTTGCATGCAAGTTTTTTTTATTTATGTATGCAAGTCTTTTTTCCCCTAATTCTATAACCTATATCTGTGAACACATGTTTTGGCCCAGCCTCCTGTGGTGCAACCTAAATACACATGAGGCTACATCTTGCCCTGTGTTTAAAGATATCAGAATTATCTCCTCTTTGGGTAATATTTTCTAGCACACATCCTTGTTATCACACCCCATGTCATATTGTTTATGACACATTTAACTCCTAGTCATTGCTCTGGCTTAAAATCCAATATTAAGAGATAGGGTTAGGGGATTGAATTGGAAATATCTGATTTATTTACAAATTTTCCGTTTTGGCTTCATGCATGTTAATCTTGATAGCCTTTACCATGATGCTTAGTCCATTGGCCTATTTTTACTGTATTAGTATGTTTCCTTGTATATTTTTCTAGGTGATCACAGAGGTAGCATAATATTTTAATACCTTTGACATAAAGAATCTGTAAAGCTCAGTAGAAATATGTACAGAGTAGTGCTCTAACTTTTTTGCAATAGTCTAACAAGAATGAGTGATTAAGCATAGCACTACCGTGCTCTAGGATGATCTCAAATCTCAGGAGCTAGGCAAGGGTGAAGACCTGGTCAGTACTGGAATACGAGATTGCTTAGGGAAAATTTAGGTCAAATGTGACCTAAATTCCACTCTGGGCTGGTACAATCCTGCCTTCCTAATGTTCCCCCTTTTTATTTAATTTGTAAAGGACGTTTCTTATTTCTGTACCTGATCTGCTGTTTAGTGGGCCTGCTAGCATTATAATGACTGCCATGTATCACTAAGGTAGTGTGGTATTTCAGTGCTTTGGTGGACACTGAAAAAAGCACTGTATAACTTGGGAAAGTTACCTATCTGTGGTAGCACGACTCAGGGATCTTTCCATATAAAAATACCAACTTAACACAGATGTTAAGTTGTAGATACTGTTATAGGATGTTCGTGTATGTTGTTTCTCAGTGGTATTCCTAGATGAACATAAGAGCATACAGTACATAAGGTTTCAAATGGTATCTCTTGGCTCATGTTGCTTGTTCAGTTGCTAAAAATATGATATTTTCAGTAGTGATGCTCAGTTTAGTTCAGTGATCAGCCACTCTTTCTTCTGTTGAAAATTGTATTGATTTTCTTCTTTCAGAGCATTGTTGTAGAATCAGTTAGCACTTGGCTACAGACATTTCCTGAGCAATGACAAACAGAAAGAGGTGTACAGTACATTGAAAAATATTGGCAGAAAAAAAGGGGGAACACAAAAGGAGAATTGACCGATCAAAAGCAAAAAGAGAGGGTTTCAATCATTTGTTGGTTCATCGTTGTTTGCATTTTCCATTTCTGTCTCCGCATCTCATTTAGTTTCTAAGGGTTAGGCTTTCCTTTGGTCCTCATGCAGAAAGCACTGGCAGGACTAATTAATATAATTGACGTAGTGTCATAAATATGCTCATCAACCGCAACATTTCTTGTAACACTGGAGCCTCTGCCCAGGCAGTAGCATTTTCAGAATGTGGTGATGTTGATTTCTGTGCCTTGATCAGCTAGTTCTCAAAAGGGAATAGCGAGGGTCGCACACTGAGAAATACGCTTGGTTTTAACGATGAGTGAGCATGGACATGACAAAAGCAAGAAGGGAGCACTCACAAGTACTTAGACTTCAGATTGTTCTGAATTTGATGTTTTTTTTTTCAATTTCAATGTCAAACGTATGGTAGTCTTGTGTCCTCATGATTCACTGTTTGGTGAAGGATTCTCCCCAAATACAGAAAGAAGCAAAACAGTGTTTGATTTCTGTACTGTGTAAGAGAAACTGGAATCGACACTGAAACCTTTATTTTCAACATTATAATCATGGGTATGAAATAGCCTATATTTCAGTTCCCTTTGTTAATTGTTTTGGTTTCAAGTTAAACAAAAAAAAAATTCTTTCTGCGAACGTGGGATGTTTGTCCTAAAGTCCCAATATCAGAGACTGAAAACATTTATCAATGGCCTTTTTCATTCTCTGTTCTTACAAGAAAATGTTCAGGGAAAAAAAGCTGCTATTGTTAGACAGTAGTAGATGCTGAAAGCAAATGTTGACAGCTTGCCCAAATATTCTGGGAGCTGCCCTTAGGCAAATTATGCACAAGGATAACTACAGAAAATATTTAGTCTACTTCTATTGCAGTGGTAAGTGCATCATCTCAAACAGAAGGCTTTATCTTCTTTGTCAGGAGTTGTTGTGCTGTAATGTCAGACCTGATGCTAGTGCCCTAAATGCATATGTGTAGATTGCTTTAAGGTTTTGAAAACTTCAAGAGTATCCTACAGTAGGTCAGTTATTTCCATCAGAATGCTTTGAAATTAATAGCTTTTTAAATAGCTTTTAAATGCTCTCACATTTCCATCATTTTTAGACGTGCGCATTATATTTTTTATATTTGTATAGAATAAATGTTCTAAGACACTTTGAAAATAAAGACATGCATGTTACAGTATTGCATATTACTGCAAAGAAAACACCATAGGGCTATCATTTATTAATCAAACAAAGCATATGGTACTGATTATGATCAGTCAATCCATGTGACTCGTGAGTCATTTTCCTTCACTGTCTCATAATTAAAAATGTGTCCGATTACATTTCAGAATGAATGCTTTGAACTATTTAGTTTGTAGTGATTTAAATTTGTGTGATTTAAAATCATGGGCCGTGTTCATTTTCAATGCTACCTTGCGTCTTTTTGTTTTACTGATTATCCACTTATTATCTACAATCCCTTCATCCTACACAGCGTTGCAGTAAGCTAGACTCTAACCTGACAGACACAGTGCATCTCGGATTGGATACCAGTCCATTACAAAGCACATACTTTATAGAGACTCCGGATAACCTAGGCAGCATGTCTGGAAAATTGGAAGGGACATGGAGAAAACCCCACCCTGGAGGCACTCCAACCCAGAATCGAAACCAGTACCCTACACCTCTGAGGCAGCAGCTCCAACTGCCTCATGACTAGGATGCCCTTTTTGCTGAATATGCCATTTCTGATAGCTGCCATTGTAAGGACCTTTAAGGAACAATAATACATTGTATGTGTAGAATTTGTGCCGAAATGGGCAAGCATTAAAAGACTGTTGTGTGTGTGCTCATATATCAAATATAAAAATGCATGGAACTGGGCTGAAATGAAATTTCATGGCGATGTGTAATTTCTGTCCGAATAACAGATTGATTGTATTATTCATACGCGTTAAGGAGTTCAAGGAGAAGCATGCGCTGAAATGTGTTAACAGTCCTTCACTGATTTCACCCATTGCAGTTATTTGCAGGCATGCAAGGGAAGGTCACTGTCACAAAAGAGTAGTGCAACATCCATACAGATAGGTTCTATATTGAAACTGCACTGTACATCAGATTCTTTCAGTTGGAACTAACTGGAATGTGCTGGTTGCTGCAATTAAATCTTCTAGTCGAAAGCCTTGAGCAATGCTGAAACTCTGGTATGTTCTTCAGCAATCAGCTGTGTGCAATCTCTACAGCTGGTGTACGATAGCAATACTGAGGGACTTCAAAGCAGTAATGACTGTGTCAATTTTGAAAAGACCCAGTGAGTCTAATACTAAGCACTCCAATCACCTATCAATCATAAATACTCAAATCCTGGTGTCCACAGAAACTCTAGTAGTGGGCTTTATGATGAGCAACTGTCCCTGTTTCTTCTTTTTTTAAAATTTGTTTTCATTTATTATTGTACTAATAATAATTCGTTTTATAAATGGGTAGCTAGCAGTTATTGTTACACATAATTTTGAAGCTGCAGATTTCAGACTTACAGTATATTCAGTCGCGCAATTTTATGATTTAAGAAAATGCTTCTTCTTTCATGTGTGTAAAGGAATATGCTGTAGCTGACAGGAAGCAGGAAATGTATTCAATATACTGTATAACTACAGTATAAAGGACTGTACTGATCAGGCAACCCCCAACATAAAAATATTGTATATAGTAAAATTAAAAAAACATGTCTAGCATCAAGGTATTAATTTTGAAATGGTTTAAATATGTTTAACTAGAGTTTGTAGTTCATTATTCTTGACAGCTAATTTTCAAGTTTAATAAAATTACTAACTGAACTCTTTATTTGCTGAGGTTTCGCCAGAGCATACATTTTAACTGCCACCTCAGTTTGTCATTAATAACTGACTTTTGGAAATTTATATAAGAGCATCTTAATTTTCTAATATGACTGAAAGGATTTTTATTTTATTTTCTAGAATTGTAATGGTTAACAAGATAATAGCTGTAGGTCTGCGGGTGTGCTATACATACTGTAAATTCAACTGTCAGAGTTAAAAAATCTCAGTCATGCATTGTTTTTTTTGTCTGAATGTTTCTCATACTTTCATGATATGAGTTGCATGAATTGTATGGAAAATACTACTGATATTATGTGCATGAAAGCAAAACAGACGTTCCAATTTCCCTTACCTCACTAAGTTGGCTGTTGTTTTTATTCAAAGCACATTACATTTATATCCATTAACATACAGTAGCTGTGCATTTTACTGAAGCAATCTGAATACAGTACCTTAGTCAATTGTTTAACAGAAGTGTCCGTACTGAGATTTGAATCCACAGCCATCCAGTTTCAAGTCCAGAGCTCCAATTGCACCTATACACTCTTTTGTCATCTTAATTGTATTCAGTGTTTATTGACATCTTAATTTTTCCTTGAGACGCTCAGCAGAATGAGTGGTACCACCTGCTGAGCTGATTTTGTCAAACCTCAGAAGCTTAGCCAGGCTGGACCTCAACGACATGAGGATGAACGATCTCTCAGGAAAATCATGCTGCTACTGAAATCTTCCCTCTAGCTCAGAATTTCAAAACCAGTGGCCCCAGTATAGTGCCTTGGGACACTGTACTATAGGAGGTGCCGTGCTTTTCCAAACACAACTAAGACCTTGACTGTTTTGTTATTAATTTCCACTATTCATTAGTGAAGGGGTATTAACCCCAGCATTTTAGCTAAGTTCCAGTTTGGAATTGCACAGTCTTTCCTGCCTAAAATCCCCCCTTATTTAAATTAGTGATGAGTTTCCCACTTTTCTCCCTGAACTCCTGTGCATTGGGCCTGCTTATATTGGCTGTAGTGCATCATCCAGGTGGGTGTTAGCTTTTGTGTACTCTGGGATTCTTTGGGGTTGAAAGCAAAATGCATCAAACTGGATGCCAGTTTCTAAGTTACTTAAAACAGCTAATTGGCTCCTCTTATGTTTATATTTTTAGTATCCATTAAAGGTACTAAAAAATGTCTAATATACATGTTGGAGTGAGTTCTAGGATATACCTGTAGATTAAGCCCAATGTTTCATTTTTTTTTTCTTGTTTAGCAGCTGCTTGGTAGCCATTCAGCATTGCTTCATGCATTGATTGAGTTCCCTGTTTCATACGGCTTCCGGTCCTCTGTATTTCTACTCGCTGTGTCCAAAAATTACTTTTCAAGCGCCCTTCCACTGATCGTTAAAAATCAATGGAAAATGATACACTGAGGGGAAGAAGGGCATTCGTCGTTCAAAGTAAAGGGAATGGCCCCGCTTACTGAAAGTTGTAGGCCCAGAGAGTTCTGTGAGCGCTACGTCTAAAAGTCATGTATGTGGCATTTGGGCTTTCAGATGTGACCAGTGTGAACGTGCTGCTGAGTCATTGTCCATTCATCAGCGATTCCCAAATTGCTTTCAATCTTCAGGCACAGCATCTTTTGTTCGCTGGTCTAACTGCAGCTAAAAATCTATTTTACAAGGCTGGTTAGAGACTGAGATACCCTTTAAATTGCATTTGATAGCCTCCATTTGCATAAATTGTTCTTTTGTTGAGAAGCATGGCTAGATTTTTTTGCTATAGGAAAAAAAAGATGACAGTCATACGCCTTTTCTCATCTTTAGAACTCATTTAGTTAGCCCCTCTTTTTCCGTTAGTTGGTTTTGTGTTTCCTGGATTATTTTAAACCCAAGAATATTCACACACAAAAAAACACACCTGTGAAAGATCTCATCATCTGAGAGGTGTGGCAAGAGACCTGTACTGTAGGTGATGAAGGTCAAACAGTGAGGAGATGATCGAAATTCCCCTGTGGAAGTTAATTAACCAGCAATGTGAGCAGCATAACATCCTGCAGGATCTCGGACTTTAATTCCTGCTTTTGCACAGATACTGTACACCACACTTTAATTACTTCATGATTAATGAATATCATTTGAATTTATGTAATGAAGTAACAGAGCTGCTGTAGGATGTACTGCTTTTAATGAATTTTCTTGCTGTCCGTAAACCACTTCAAGGAAAAGGCAATCAGAAAATCTTGTCATAGTTAGCATTTATAAATGAAGGCACCAGCAGTGCCACAAGTCATCAGATGCTATCAAAATTCTGCATATTTGGCAAAGAACTGAAACTAATACAGTATATTCCACTATTAGCTCTAGCTAGTTAGAATGCCTTTTATCTATGTTATGTTCCTACAAACATGTCAAGGACTGTGTTAGTTGTGGTAAATTGTTTTACATAATGGTGCTGAATTATGTTCAATAATAGCTCTTTATTCTTAAAATAGATGCTTTGGTCATGGTTTAATTAGTTGTTGTGGCTTAATGGGTTGAGAGTTTGAGAGCCATTGAAGACTTTGTGAGTCTAGATTTAGAAACAATTTTCATTAGGAACTGTATAATGAAATATGACGTAGGGATAATGCTGAATATGCTTTTTTGGGGTTGTAGCATAATGTAGTCGAGAAGTAAAAAACATTATGAAAACATTATGTTTTGACTGTTTTTACTGTGCTTCTCATTTGCAGTGTTCAGTATCCACTCTGTATTTTTAAATTAGATTCTCAGATTGAATAGTTTTGTTTATTTTGTTGTGTGACATTTACTTAAAAAGACTTGTGGAACTTATATCTATATTTTGTTTTTCAGCTTAGAAAATGTACGATACACCATGAGACTGGGGTTACAAAAGCAGCTGATCAGTTGCTGCAAGTGGAGATTTGGTGTATCTCAGGATATCCGTTAGAGATGTTTAGTTTTGGAAGTAGCTGTATCCTGTGCTAATGAAGGTGGATTATCTTGTTTAAAGCTGTATAGTTCTATTGTTTTTTAAAATTCTGTTTTGTAATAGAGTTTGCTGTTTTACAGTAGAATAATTAAAAGTCTTCAGAACAACATCAGCACATCTTTATTTAGCTCAACAGCTTCAAGAATGGCTTCTAGTCTAGTATGCTTAAAATAATCTCCGTTTATTTTAATTAGCACAAAGAAACAGAAGGTCATGTTTTGAGCGAATCTGTATTGTATTACCAAAAGCTTGCATTGAAAAGAATTCTTGGTTTTCACTGTTGCGAAGCTCTCTGGCAAAAATGGGAGATGTCAATTTTGTTCAGTCATCTGCAGTCCCCAAAGGGCTCATTACAAAGCTTATTTCATTCACATTTGTTGCTTAGTGCTTGCAAAAGAAAGACATGTACAGTATTTGTTTGTTTATTCACTATATGGACTCAATTGCAAATTCGGTAAGCACAGATCTTGTTTGGTTTATAGAGACTCAGATGAACTTTAAAAGAGTTTTCTCATCTCTTTGGCTTCTTTACAGGGAAGGAATTATACTACCACCTACATTTAATTAAGTGTAGTTAGGAAAATGAAAACCATTTGGATGACTGATTTTTAAACAAATATACTTTCACTGCTATCACATAAAATGACTTATTTTCAGATGGAATTGTCGGTAGGGAAGTGGATTCTTCATATTTGATGGCTTGGTTACTACTTTATGATTGACAAAGGACATTATGTGATATACAGTACTTCTTTGAAGTGTTTGTAATTTGAAATAGTGCAACTAAGAACCACCGTGCATGATTTTACACAAACACACCTATAACCTTTTTTTAATCAATGAATTCATCAGACCTCCTTTACATTAGATGGTGTCATTCATTCCACCCATTTGTATGTATTACACTTAAAATAATGAAGAAAGTGCAACATGATTAGCTAAATTAAAACAAATGTGACAGTTTTACAATAGTTCTGCTCCAGTGCCTCCTGTAATAGAGTATCTTTTCTTAACCAAGCAAAGCAGTGGATGTATGGCTGGAGTATTGGGCTTGCTGCCTACTCCTTGTGATTGATAATGCGCCTCATTATTTGTGCCATTTCATCTTTAGCTTCCTGGGGAAAGACTCCAGCTGTGGTTGTCCGTCTGCCTCAAGCACCTGCTAATGACTCTTCTCATTTCCCTCTTCTGCTACAAAACCATTGCAAACATACAATACGAGCAGCTCACACAGCTCTGACTTTGACCTTTATAGCAGAAAGAGGATCTGTGAAAGGGAATGATGCATAATTCAAAGGAAACAGTTAAATGTTTTAAGGCTGGTCCTTTTTGATAAACTTGTACACCAGGAAGCATCCTGCTCACGTGGTAGTTTGGATTGTGGGTATTTATGACAACCTATATTTCCTTCTTTTTTCGTAAGAGGTGTTTTTCGCTATATCATTATAGACAGGCCTGACATTTCTTTCTTTCATAGGCTTGCTTGCCAGAACACAATTTCACCAGCTAGTCCTCAGCAGACAACAGTATAAAGTCTAAACCCATTTTATCTGTTCAGAAATCCTAGCCAGTCTTTTGGTAGCAAGAAGAAATAAACGAAATCAATAAACTGGGAATTTTGTAACAGTTATGAACATAATCTGTAGATACCACTTTGTACGTGTCTCACACAGATTACGAAAAACATGCTGATACATTTTTTTATTTTTATAATTGTAAAAAATGATCAAAATGATTATTTTGTAATGTTGGTTGCATGTGGTAACCCTGGAAAAATATACAGTACATGTGTACTATGTGTGTTTATTGATGTCTACTACTGGAAGGTAACATTTATTTTACCACACTAAATCCCAATTATGAGTATGTTCTATAATATAAATTTGAGTTACTGCTTCAGTTCTCAAATGACTGGAACTAACCTCTGTATTACAGTATGTGTACAGATGCTGTATATCTTTTAAATATATTTTACTAGAGCAATTTAAAGCTTTGCTGTTACCCAGATGCAATCATTTACAGGCTTTTTCCTGTGATGCTTACTACCGCAGGATGAAAGGCTGATGACTTTTGAGTTTGCATTTGGTGGAAGGGCCAAATTAACCCCCCCCCCCCACTCCGCTGCAGTTACCACTTCCCAGGCATGTGGTACAAGGACCAGAAAGGTTTATCAGAGAGGAAATACAAACCTTCTTCTTTACCAGGTTTTTATCAGCAGTGTGTAACACCTGCCCTGCTACCCTTTCTCTGCCATTGAAAAAAGGAAGGAAGCTTCAGAGGAAAACTGTCAAAAGCTGCTTTCTTCTCTTTGGGGAACAAAAACTAAATGACAGGAACAAAAATGAGGGAAAGATAAGATTAAGAGTCAGGAAGCTTCTGTACTGTAGCTCATTTTCAGTGTCAGAAAGGAGATTTTCTCTCTCTTAGGCTCTGATCCGGTCATCCACAGGCAAACGTGAAGAGGCCTGCCCATGGAATGAAATATATTTCATGTCTTTTTAATCGTTTTGCTGGACTCATTTCCAAGTCTATATTTGTAAAGAAAGGTGATACGTTGTACTAAGTGTTCGTCAGTGCAAGAAATTGACAATGTACCATTCACAATATACAGAATATAGTATCAACAATGCAAAATATCAAAGAAAAATCAGGCTGCAAAATTACTTGTTTTGTGAATAAAGAATCAGACTCATGAGTACAGCAAAATGTATTGTGTGATTTCACACTTTTTCACATTTTGTATTTTTGGGAAGCATTTTATGTAAATGAAAATAGTATATTTGAGATCACCTAAAGTATCAAACCTTGGTCATAATATCTATCCACAATGTTTTAAAATACTTTAAGCCACTGGCTGCAGCACAGCACAAGTCAGAATATCTGTTATAGAAAGTGATCCATTAGCCTATTTTAAAGTTGTCATTACAATGTATGGAGGACTTGCTGCTTTAAAATAATTGGCTGTTGAAATTCATTGCTTGTCAGAAGGGAATGAACCACCTAATCTGAACACCTAGCGTGTTCAGGCAATTTTTTTAACACATCACACTTTCAGCTTCATTTTGAATGAGTTTCTCCTTCCAGCAACGTTGGCATGGAATTGTGAGAGAAGTACTTAAGCTTGCTGTGAAGGGAGGTGACATGCGATAAGAGGTTCATTGTAAAATTTTGACAAGTCGCATCAGATATTAAATATTACTTTTTTTTGTTTTTGTACTGTAGTTTCTCTTACATTTCAACACAAAATTCATCATAAAAGAAGAGAACAGGAAGGCGGATTACTGTGCAGTAACTCATGATTTGGAATAGTCCCATATGAATACTTGCCAGAGCTGAGATTGGCTCATTTTTCTGCATGAACTTGCCAGTGACATTCTTTGTCCAGTTTACACATCTGCTAGAGTGACTTGTAGTCTTGGAGTGAAAGTGGTGCTTCAATTTGAAGTTGCAAGAAAGTAGAGTGTAGAAAAAGTCTTTGCTGACTGCTATAGTACATTCCATTGTAAGGATGCCTATACCCCGACGTATTGAGTAGGGCATTAGCGTAAACTACTGTCTTGTCCCTAGTTTCAATGAAAAACATATTCCCTAATTAGTTTTACTTACCTGACATTTCAACTAATCCCTTTTTAAAAAATTCAAGATTTTTTACTTTGTTATAAAGTTATTTTAGACCTTCACTTTATAGTTTGGTATTGCAAGGGTAAAAAATGGGGATTTTAAATAAACTAGTGTTTAATAAATCTAATCACAATCAGCATGATATTCTTTAAAAGGTCACTATGTTTGTATATCTGAGGATATTTTGCTAATATGAATGATGCTTCGAAACATTATTATCATTATCATCCCTGTTCTATCATGAAGCGGTAATATAGCTGCAGATGTCATCCCACTCCTCTTTATAAGCTAAGAGCGGACAACTATCTGCTGACTGAGCTGACATCTCTAGGGACTCAAGAATTTAGCCCAGCTGCCTCTTTTTTGGATCTGTTCTGCCTTTTCTTGCCATGGGCTCTGTATTCTAGCATATGGTGAGTCGGGCATTGGCAACTTACCCTGGCCAGACCACTAGAAAAGTTATTATGTATAATACTTGTGATTTCAACAACGCCAAATGCCTTCCAGTAGAATGGGAGGTACTTGTTTTTAGTAGATAGAGAGAATGGTATTATATTCTATCAAAGTGGGACCTTCCTAGTTTTCTTTTGTGGCTTCATATTATAGCCAAGTTGATTCCTTGCTGTGACATTGCTTTCAGGTTTCAGGCTTTACCGCAACATGTAAGAGACTGGATAATAAGAGCTCTTTGGAGTTGTGTCTTAGTTTTCAGTGACTGAGTCTTTTTTCTGCAGATTGATCTTCTTCACGAAATGGCTCAACTTTTGCAGTTCCTGGTTTGTCAACCACTGTACTGATGTCGCCAGGCAACGTTAGTTTCCCTAGAACTCTCCTCAGAGTGTGTTTGTATCTCCAGTTCAAACACCCTTACCTGTTGTAAAAAAAAGATCTGCTTGTTTCACAACTAAAAAGTGTCAGAAAGTCAAATGAAGATGATCATGTTTAAGAGGACAAATGTGAACTTATAGAACCTGCAGTCTTGGCAGATGTGGATCGTATTCTGTGAAAGCTGTAGGCCAGCCATGGTCTCTGAAATTCATGGCGTGTACTGCTTCTTGTGTCTTAGTCCTCAAATTAATTTGCTTAATTTGCTCAGTTGTTTAGCTCAATTAATCACCATTTGTTCCAGGTATTTAGGAATTGATGATGTGGAGATGCTTGTGCATATGGCCTGCATGATTGTGGCAGTCCAAGCACCACCAGGGTATTGCAAAATATCCCTCTTTTAAACAATAACTTCCAATTACCTTTGTTATCTTCCCACTCAACGTGGTTGCTTTCATGCTTATAGACTCAGAGCTATAAAATCCTGCAACCACACACGGGGAAATAAGGAATGTTAACAGACTCCTCTGACCTGCCCGTACCAGCGGTCCGGTTCCGATTGGAGGAGTCACACGTCCTTTGCTGAGAACACCATTGGCCTGTAGGCAATCAGGAAGCCACAGGGGTTGCTGGGAGTTGAGAGAGCCCTGGATGACTAATCACACCTTATTATCAGCTGTGCTCAGCAAATTCTGCACCACCTTAGGAATCCTCCGCCACACTCAGCCAGTGTGTACCACACATTATCTCTAGGAATAGGGCAATGGAAATGCTCAAATTACAATGAATGGACAAGAAATCTCTTATATTCCACTTGAAAGCTCACTATTGAACGACTTTGTCACTGGAAGATTAACTGAATAATTATGAAGTATTTATTTCTAATTATTGTGTGGTGGCCTCCATTCATTTAAGCAATGATTTTTTTAGAGAGTGTGATATGACAGAAGAGCTTTTAAACATCCCAGACTTCAGTCATTACCCTGGAAATGGTTGCTGAAAGTCTGTGTCTGAAGCCTAGAGCCAAAAATAAGTATGTAATTCAATTAAAATTGACTAAACTGTCTTAATGATGCTATTGCCCATTCCAACCTTTAGAATCATCTACACACTTACTGTTACGAATAATATGTTTGAAATTAATTGCCAGTTTTCTTGTAGGGGATGTTTTAGCATATTTATTACATGGTATTTTGTGGAAGTTGAGAGCATTTTAGATGACTGAATCTTCTGTGACCCTGAATTCAGTATTATCTATTGATGTCTAAAGCAAAGAAGACAACTCCAGTGCTCGATGTCCATAGTCCTGCAGGATTAGGGCTACAGTATATCTTAATTACCAACTGGTTCAGATGTAAAAACACTGGTGATCTGACTCTGGCTCTGCAGGACTGAAAATGGCGGGAGCTGCTCTAAAGCATTTGAATAGATTCTAGTTAAATGGCTAAGATGAGCCTTTATTGGGGAAAAAAAAGATTTTGCTTGGTTTAAGGGCTTGAAAACACAATTGTTTGAAAGAATATTGTTTTCATAATGGTTTTGTTACTATTTTAGGACAATTTTTGAGTTACTTCCATAATATCAATGTTTTCACACCTGAATTCAGTTATCAAAAGAACCAGAAAACATTTATTCCTCTCTGCCAAATTTTACTTCACAAACCATGCTTCACTGGTGCTTCAAAATAGCTTTGTTTTCTTATTTAAATTAAGTGGATCACAGTATGGTACAGATGATGAATAGACTGTATGCCAAACCTTGATATCTTTAAGTTTAATCATTGTCCTTGTTGTCCATCTTATTCTTTAGGTTCTCTTTTCAGTGGCTCAGAAATCTGTAATAAGAATACCTAGTAAAAGTCACCCAATTTTACTAAACATTTGCAAAACTCTGTGTCAGCACTAACATCATTAATCATCTCCTTTTAATGTATGAGAAAGAGCAAGAACCTGTTCGTACTGTATTTCATTTTGTGCAAAAAGCTGAGTTAACGTCAGTGTTTTTTAACAAAGGCCAGCAAAAACTGAAAAGTAGAACTGCACATGACTCTCCATTCTGTAGGTTTTTTTTTTTTGACAGCTTTGTCTTTGTTTCCAAAGTCTGTTCCAAAAGCCTCTTTTTGGAATAAAACCTTCCATTTAGAATATATGGAAATGTGCTCTTGTGATTTGAAGCTTGACTGACATAGTATTGTTTAAGACACTCCATTATTTCAATAAAGTATGCTCAGTTCATGTGCCATTATATTCTGCTAATTACTCTTGAATTTTCTTCCTATACAGGAGATAAAGGCATCTCTATAAGTTCGGAAGGAGTTTGAAACAACTTAATTTGACAAAGAAGCACTGAAGCCCTGATTTATAAATTTAACTTGTTCTTTTATAATTTCTTGTGACTTTTTTAAAACTGTCTGGTGGCAATAGCTAGGATTTCCTGATGCTGTAACAATTGCTTTGAAGCTGAGATCTCTCTGAGATAAATAGCAAAAAATACAAGTACACAAAGACATGTATCCACCTGTAGGTCGATGCTTTTGAATCGCGTTGTGATAGAAAGTGTCTTTGAGCTGATGCTCCTCAAGTGTCAGTGTCAAAATGCCTATAAACAGATTATATCCATATTATATCCATTGATTGGTAATGAATTAATGCAGGATAATTAAGCAAATATACTTAGTTTAAGGGAACAAAAGGATGTCAGCTCTGAACTCGCCTAGTCAAGATCCAGTTCCAGTCCTCATCAGACTATGCAAATAACTTATGACGGTATTCTTTTCCACATTGTTTCCACAAAGTCTTTCTGTCTGATGTCCACAGCCATGAATACTATTGTTGTAGTTTTTTTAATATAAATTATTAATTTTTAATTGATTAATTTTTTATAATAAATGTGTTCTACTGGTTCATCTGCCTCTGGATATAATACATGTTGCTCAATCTATTTGACTTTGATTTGAAACATGCACATAACACTAACAGCTTTACAAGGGTCGCTAATGACTTGTTTGTCAGCTCTGACAGTGCGTCTTTCACATCCCTTAGCATAATATATTGACTTTCAACAATATTGACCACAGCATGTTATGGATCATCTGCTCACCTCTGTTTGATGTTCAACTTTACATTTTGATTGGTTTCATTCTCTTGTCTGTCTTTGCTGCTAATCTGTTCTCTTTCTTTCAAGCTCATTTTCAAAATACTTTTACGTCATCTCCAGACCTTCAGCTGTTCATTTTTTGACGTACTATTTTGTTATTCTTCCATATTTTATTTCTGTTATCCTTCTTTATTAAGGATTTTTTTGTGTTTAAGCTGACTACTTTATATCATTTAATCCAGAATCAAAGCTTTTGCCACATGTTGTCTGCTAATTCACTTTGCAATTCATCATGAAAGACTACAGGCTACATCTCAAACCTGTCTGAAGCCCTCTGAGAGTGCTGTTAAATTCTTGTTCTTCTTTCAATAACCACAGCAATTCAATGAGAAAAATGCCAAATTTTCACCTTGAAAATATCTCCCTTCTCTGTGTTGGCTCCACATTAACTCCTTCATGACTGAAACTCTTGTACTGAACTCTTGAAAAAAATGTACTGTAGTACAAAAAAATAGGACAAGCAAAGACAGACAAAACCCTTTTGCAGTTGACTGTGGACTAGATTTTGACATTGGTTGTGATGATTGAAGTAATAATTTTTTCAACTTTAAAATATTCATAAATCTTATAGATTAAATGTATGCTTTGCTAAGAAGCAGTGAAATACTTTGTATAGGACAAGTTTTAAGTATTGCATCTGATACATATAAGTATAGAACATTACAAAATCTTAAACTGATATGTACTATACATTCTACAATTGATGTGAATAACGTACAATTCCAGAATAACGTTTTGGAAATGTACAACATCATTAGCAATTACTGTAATTCAGAACCACCCTTAAAAATGCTCTGATTTGCTGTAAAATGTATACTAACCTATACCAAATTTTAATAGTCTCCTAATAGAATCATTTTAGAGTATCATAATTATTTTATCTTAGACACTATCTCTGGCTTTATGAACATCTTTAGATCGGCTAAAGGGAATTTTTTAGTCATTTTCTTCACTGACCCATTTGTGTTCTGATTTCTTCCAATAATACTGTAAGTAGGTGAAAACAGTCTAATTTGTATCTCTTTCCTATTATTGATTATTCTGAAGCAATGGACCATCAGAATGTCTTCACAACGCACTAAGAAAAGAAATTACCTTTACTGTTTTCAAGATGTAAGATGTTTTTTTAACAGAGTTGAATTGCTTTTCATTTTGCCTACAGTAAGGGCCATGAAGTGGTAAATCAAGCATTTAGATGTTTTCATAAACTGTACTACAATGTTTGTGATATTTTAAATGTTTCAATGCTTTTATGTTTGTCTAGAGTTTTTGGCGTAGTAACGAAACTGATATTGTAAAACTGAAAATGTGTTATCATAAAATAAGTATTTAATGGAACATTGCATGAAAGCCCTTTGGCTTTGTTGACAGAGTTTTGGATTTATTTTAAACGGTGGTGGTTTAATAAAATCTTTGATCTCATTTTGTAACGCTCGACTTCTTTTTCAGTGTCTGTGATTGTCACACATTTCAGGGACATTTTTTTATAAGAAAAATGGCATAGCAATGGATCTTTGAAATATCATGAATGTTACATAGTGGAAGTAATGGTGGATTATTGTGATAGCTTATACCTCTTTCTGAAATATACTGTATCTGACTATATACAGTAGATGCCATTTCTGAGGTGCTTGTTCAGCCTCATACATACTGTACTATCAAGCATTGCCTGTTTAACTCATGCAAAATGATTCAGAGCTTGTCTGAGGGGTGATGATCAATCTCCAAGAAGTCATAGTGCATCTTCCTGGCAAGAACGTTGCAGGGTTCTTATCACTTTCTGTAATCACCTGAAGTGTTCCAGATCAGCTGATAGCATTACTGAATTTTATTTACTAATGGGTCTGTCTTGTTTAGCTTTTTTCAGAAGGATTGCCATAATGTTAGCCTTTAGTTTTGTGTAGCAAACCATGCATGTATAAGTTTAAATATTTAGAATGAAATGTCTTCATTTAAAAAAGCTTTTTTTTTACAAGACCTGTTTTGTGTGCATATACTCCTGTAATGAGAATGACAGGAACAATCTAAAAAATTGGTAATAAATGTTTATATTGTGTTTTTCTTTTTACCCCAGGGCATTCAGAAAAAATGACTAAGTGGTAAAAGGGATTTAGCTTCAAGCTTCATTCACTAGCAGTCATTCTTCTCATCTTATTATGCAGATGCCTTCAGAAGGTATTAGATGAGTTCTAGCCTATCTTCCATCTAACATGCTTGAGATACACAAGAATCAATAAGTAGTTAATTGGCAGCAGATGAAAAGGTTTGCTTCTTTCTGTTCTTTTCTCCTGATATGTCCTTTCTTTTCACACAGGTCCTTACTGTGGATCTCCCTATATATATAAAAAAAACATTTTGTAGTCATGTAGCCTTAATCTTTAGTTACATTATTTCTGCTATTCTTATCCTTATTCTGCTGAAACCAGAAAGACTTCCTTATAAGCATTGCATTCATGTCTGCTTGTGGTAAATACAGTATGGCCACACCAGGAATTCTAGTCACACACCACCTGAGTCTTTGGATTTTAATTAAGGTTAAATATAATATGATCCCTTCAATATCTTCTGTGTATCTTCAGACGAGTATAAGTCCCTTATTTCTTATTGGATATTATTTTATAATGCAAAGGAACAAGTAATAGATTTATTCCATGCTGAAAAGAGAAGAGAGAAAACACAACGTTTCGGCTGTGGAGCATTCTTCAGGTGTGAGCTCTTTTCAGCATGGAATAAACTTATTAATTGTTCTTTTGCAGCCTACACATGCTGACGCAGCTACCCACCTGAATTATTTTACAATGCCCACATTTGAATGAACAAATTTAGCATTCTCAAGTGTGTCCGTTATTTTTATAATTTAATATTATTCATTAAGTCACCATTCAGAATTTTCTTTTAATTATTATCGATCCTGCCTTTAATAGTCAGCAGTTGTCACACCTATTCCCTTTGCTTCTGAAGGTGCATAAAAAGCAGATCGAACCAAACTATTCTTTTTGCCAGAAGTCAAGTATCATCTAAAATGCAGAAATGCCTACGTTTGGGCAAATTAGTGTTTTAAGTCTTCTTCATAATCGACATAATTGTTTTATTTAAATCCCCAATATTCCACACACCTTGGATTTTCAAGAAGAAAACAGTTGCACATCTTATCATGTGCATTTGATTAAAAATGAACTCCACTCCAGCAATGCTAAGAGACCACAACTGAAAATAAATAACAAGATGTTGCACAGCTGGAAGTGACTTCTCAAGACTGTCATTAGTACTGTCCCTCTAATACTGTATGGTATGCATCTATTCATAGTGGCAAAGACTGTCAAAAATATTTACATGAGTTATAATATTATATCACATGTGTTACTGCATGTGTGAGCACGGCCACTTAATTTGACGTACAGGTAGCGCTTATACTGTACTGTAACAATTACTCCGGCTGGGTTTGTTTAAATACCATAATGCCATAATACATAACAGGCATGTAATTTATTTCAAATATAACGCATGAAACGTATTCAATATTTATTCTGATTTTATTGCTTTTGTTATTTTTAAATTTCCTAAAATTACAATGTCATTGTCACTCACTCTTCTTGGAAAGTGTGAGTTTAGTACTGCAGGTGGAATATTCCAGGTCTATGAGTTTGGGAAACCTTAGTGCAGCAGAGTACTGAGTAACACCGGGGAGCTGTTGTTCTTCACCATTCTCTAAATGTAATTTTCTGTTGCTGCTGTGATTTATAGTCTTTCAGGTGAAAAGGCTAATTTGATTACTCCTGTTGGATTACACAAATCTGGATTTAATAGGAAAAGCACATAACAAAAGTCTTCACTTACACTGCATTGCACTCTGATGAGCCTGGGAATAAGCAGAACATACAATATGAAATGTTAATTTTTATTGTTTTTTTTTCAGCAGAACTTAACTGTAGCTATTTCTACATCTGCAACATGATTTGTTTTATGTGGGCACTGAACTGTGACACCAGCTTTCTTCGTTTTGTAATACAGCCAGCTGTTCGTACGGTGTTTTGTTCCCGTTTTATTTGTGTAAGAGCCACTGGCATTCGGCTTTTAGAGGGAACAAGCAGAGAGGGTGATGGAAGCAAACACTTGCAAAGTTGCATCCACTGTGTCAGTCGATGACGTAATGAGTTTTGCTCTTTAACATGGAGATAGGAAATTTCATTATGAGCACAGGCAGGTCCTGTAACCTTGCTTGTCCCAGCTGTTTAACCTCAAGTATCCTAACTTAATGTTGGGACAATTCCATTTTGATCACCTAACCAGGTGATTAAGTCTTTAAGACTTCTAGAGATCTAGTGATCATTTGAACCAGCAGCTGGCAATTCCAGATTTATTTCAGATTGCATCCAAAATGGCTGAAAAAACTCACATGTTCAAAGTCTTTAATACAGTAATTGGTGATGTAAGGGTACCCTGTATGTTCTTCTGTGGCTGGAATGTGGCTGTTCGGAACTGACCAAGGTTGGCCACCCCTTATCTATAGGATTCCATTACAGATTCACACTTTAGTTAATTAAAGATACACTAAAGACCTATTGCTTGTCAAGAGTTAAAACAGAAGTTCTGTATACAATATCTTCCATATGTTAAGGCTATCAAGGGAGTGGGGAATACTTTGAAACTCAAGCTTGCAATCTAGCATGTACAGTGTTTGAAAACAAGCAGTACATCCATTTTTCCATATGTAAAATCTACCTTAAAAATCCAGATTAACTGGCCTTTCAATGAAGAGCAGTGTGGATGCCACCGTCAAAACACCTTAAAAGAAAGAAAAGGACATTGGACTCCATTCATTCCCATTATATGTCCTCATGCTAATCTACAGTACAATTGCCTAGATTAACTGCAGTTCCAGGAATGTGCTTAGCAGCGCGTATTGTATTGTGACACTGACTGCAAGCTGCCATATTCTGGAATGGAACCTCATAAATAATTAAATGTTTTTCAAATCTGCACATTTTAAGATTGAGCATTTAGACTTGAATTCTCAGGTGACAAATGTATTTTTTGTTGTGTAACTTAATATTCAGAGATCACTGTTGACTTTTATGCTACTATACTTAGTGAATTTAATTTAAAAAGTTCTCTTTGTTTTGCTGCTAGGTGAAATCTTACCTTATCTTAACAAAAGCTCTAGAAATAAGGAAAAGGTTTCTTAATCTTCTGGGATTTGTCAGCATATTTAAAAACTATGCTTTTTCGATATTTTGTCACAAATCCATCTGGAAAGAAAAAAAACATGGTTACAGTATGTTACTGTAATGTCAAACACTCAAATCTTACAACACCATTGCTAATGTTACTTCTGGAGGACATGAGGTCAGATAAAATGGGTGTAATGCAGAATATGCTTTATTTTCAAAGTGCCTTCACTACTTAAAATGTAGAATTTTCATTAGGTTTGTTTCTTTTATGTAAATGCAATGCTTTTAGTCTTTTAATAACAGATACCAGCAAGACATCCTGCAATCATAAACTTTGATTGTATTCTGCTGTTGTTAAAGTAACTCTAGAGTCCCATTTTTCATCCTGCTGGGATCACCTTGACTTGAAGTCTAGGTAAAACTGCAAAGCGATACCAAATTGTAAGTGGTCAAACATCCTTCCAGGTTGTGTCAATGGGGATTACTGTTAAAGAGCCTTCTACTGAACTAGATTTTATGGAAAGCTAATATAAAAACTAGATCATTTAAGTATTGTTTGCTGAAAGTCCAGGAGTTTGGAGAAGTTTTAATTAACCTCATTCTTATACTAATGCTGCAGTGTCATCAGCTGTGTCATTAAGCTTGTGGGTAATTGCAGTCATTGTTGTCTGCTCTTCTAGGATGTTTTTCATTAGTGTGCTCAAGGCACATTAAGAAAACTATTACTTTTCTTATTCATGTTTTTGTAATGGTTGGTGTGTTTATTTGGGTCTCTCATCACATTGAAAGTGTCCCTGAAGTATTGGGCATATTAGCTTGGAAGAAAGAAGGTTGACACAGTCTCTTATTTTAGTTAATTCACAGAATGCAAGACTGGAAATGACATAGTAGAAAAACATGCAGGTTGATATCCATTTAAATGATCTAAATGGGCACATTTTTAGTTCATGTTCGTCAAGTACACACGCAGTACCATTTCTAAGTGTAGAATAGGCAAATTGACATGAGTGTTTGGGACTGCTTTTCATCACGGTTCATCTCAGAATTACATACTGTAGGAGTTTTGTCATGTTTATATTCCATTTTAAGAATGTTACAAATGTTAAAAAACAAGAGGACACTACTCAGCCTATCTAGCCCACTTGGTAGGAGACACATGGTTCTCATTCAGACAGTTCTTGAAAGAAGCAAGGGTATCATGGCTGGGTACCTTGTTCCAGACTACTGTAGCACAACCGTCTGCATAAAGACGTTCCTCCTCTTCTCAGTTATAAATACCTTTCCAAGTAGTTTCCACTTCTGTCCTCTGGTTCACGTTTCACTATTATATCATATTAGCTTTGCTTTTTTTAGCTGATAATCAGAATTTATAGTTGCAGTTTGGACTGCTGATGTCATTATTTCCCACACAAAAATCAGCTATAGTTTTGTGCGAGATGGCATGTGGATTATTTGATACACTATGAATGAGGAATAGTCCTCAGATCGTAATGACTTTGACTTAAACAATATATACTCCTATGTACAGTACCAGTTATGTAGAATTACAGTTACTCTATTATGTACAGTTTCCTTCTGTTTAGTAAGTGAGTTGTGTTGAGCTTAAACAATCCTTCTGAAATATTTCTGCTCAAATATCAAAAATATTTTAGCTGTGATGCCTGGAAACTCAAAATAG
Source organism: Lepisosteus platostomus (assembly GCF_059453375.1). Classification (NCBI taxonomy): domain Eukaryota; kingdom Metazoa; phylum Chordata; class Actinopteri; order Semionotiformes; family Lepisosteidae; genus Lepisosteus; species Lepisosteus platostomus. The sequence goes on along the minus strand of NC_142616.1, from coordinate 64,043,319 downwards.
TTTTCATAATAGCTGGAAAAATTCCAAAAGCTCATTAGTTTTGATAAGGAAATTGGGATGTACACTACTCTACTAATTTAAGCTTACAATTTCAAAATTTGAGAAAATTGATAATCTTATACTGTACTTCAGTGGGTATATTGTACATACAGTAGTTTGAATAGTGTGTTGGGCCTCACCCTGATCTTGCCTTATTTGCCTTATTTTGTGATGAACATATGAGGGACAGAAAGATTTGATGTTTTAATCATATAAGAAAGTCAGTCTTACTCCTCCTCTGTTTATTAAATTACATTAAGATGTATAATTTAATGGTACTAGAAATCAGACATCTGCAAACTTTTGACCTCTCCAGCAAATCTCTTTACACAGGTTATTGTGTATGATACAGTACATAACTATGTTGTAACTCTCCAATCTTATTTCTTTGTGAATCTGAACTCTTTTTTTCTTTACCATGTTTATAGAACTGGTAAGATCCACTTGGTTGCATTTTGAATGTCTGTGCCAATATCATTCTATTGCATTGCTTATTTTGAATCAAACAATTATTTTTTAATTGAAAACATATTCAGTTACACCGATACCCCTTTATTACAGCATAGAATGCCTCTCCAACTATTTTTAGCTGAGCTGGAATTCTGCCAATTAAAAGTAACACTCATGCATCTGGTCCTACTGCACTCAAAGTGACTTTGGAGTCTTTCATCGTATCTCTATCACAAACTTCTCCTTTAGAGCAGAAAGAGAAAACCAGACAAAATGACCCATATTTATCTTAGATTTTATGTCATTTGGAATAGCCTCCAGTTCTTTTGTGGAAGGCCAGTGAAATCCAGTTGCCTCCTTTTTCATATGATTCTGTTAGGTGATGGGTGTATAATAATAATAATAATAATAATAATTGCTTACACTTATATAGCGCTTTTCTGGACACTCCACTCAAAGCGCTTTACAGGTAATGGGGTCTCCCCTCCACCACCACCATAATGGACCTCATTCACACTTTAAATCCATCTATAGTCAGTGTATATCTGTTAAATAAAGTAAAGTACAGTACCTATTTTCATATTGGTCTGCTATATTTGTAACATACTTTAGACACATTCAAATTCAGTCCACGGTTATTTACTTGCTTTACTATCGAATAATCAGTGAAGACTTCAGGCCTCTAACTGCAAGCTGCTGTAACCTGACAACTTACAACAACTTTAATTCTTTCCAGGAGCAATCATTTGAGATTTCCTTCCCTCTTTCAAAGATTTCAAAGACATCAGCCTCACATTAAGTCATTTTTATATAACGTCTCTTTGGAAGTCTTTTTCCAATCTGTATTAATTAGCAGTCTTTCCTTCCAGTAAAGTTTGCTGACCATATGTCTGAGTCTCATCAACCAGGAAGAACTAGACTTGAAGGATCATCAGCATTCCTTTGCTCTGATGTACTCTTTTATGTAATCCCTTCTAGTGCATGACACACTTCCTGTAATTATCCTGAAACCCGATGAGGTTTAAATGGGAATGAACATTTCCTGTAAGCAATAATAGCTGACAGCAAGGGAATTTCATGAAGCTTTCTCAAAAATAGATGAAACATGGCAAAAAGGTGAAGGCATACCAGGGATGAAATGTTTTAATTATGAAAAAAAAAATGTTGAAGCCTTTCAGGATTTCTTTATTTCCTGGAGGAGATAGTGGCAGTAGTACTTTTTCCTGTTTTCCTGGTTTTGTGTGGTCTAATCAATTCTTGATTTCCATTGTTCCCTCAGGTTGCAGTGATTGTGCATATTGTTTTTAAGTATGGATAGATCATTGTTTTGTTGTTAGTTTTTTTTTCTAAATAGGCTTGGAAGATTATTATATTAATGACCTCACCATTTCCATAAATAAACTATAAATAAACTTTTTAACTCATAGCAAAGGAATGTACAGATACTGGAGTCTACAGCTTGTGCTCATTAGACAGATTTAGGGTTGAGTGACCTCAAAAGGAAACCTGAAAATAGAGGCTTTCTTCTTTTGTCTTCTATCTCTAAAATGAGGTGCACAAGGGCAGGCGATCTATTAGTTTGATGCCTGTGGTGGAAAAGTGGTGTTGTTAGGTATGAAGGTAGTGCAGTCACTTGTAAAAAGGTTCACTGGTTATATGGTTTTAGCTCAAAGTACTGGAGCCTAACTGAGGTAAATTAAATTAGTCCCAAAAGAATTCTCCATTTCAGAAGAAAAGATTTATTGGAACTTGCTGATTTACATGTGACTTGTTCTTGTATCTCATTTTTATTCTGTGAAGTTTAATTTTTTTTTCTTCACCCTGAGCTGGCTTTTTCAAACTGGATTGCAACCACAGTGGGAGTCTAACTAGTTATTAAACTGCTCTGGATTGTTCAAGCATCTCAGAAAGTGTGACTCTAGCATTCCAAAGAGCTCATACAAACCCAGAATATGCAAGCCACTGATAATAAAAATACATGCTAGGAGAATTGTAGTAGTTCTTTGAGATTTGTTATAACAAAATCATCTTAGCAGACTTTGTATTTCGTTTCCTTTGGCAGTATTTTGAGGTCCTGTATTATCCATTATTTCACATGAAAATACGTTTTTTTTTATTTAGATGTTTTATTACCTGATTCTACTTTTTTTTAAACTAATTTTGATCTTTTACAATAAATGTTAATAAAAGGATATTTTAAGCTATCGTCTGTGTTGTCTGGTCTTGTAGTTGTTCAGTAATGTTCAGTTACAGTAGAATGCTGTAGTCAGAAACCACGTTGAAATTTTGACATCTACAGTATGAAAATGAAAGCGGTTTGAATTGGAGGCAAGTGCTGGACTGGAGTTGATGAACTGAGCAACAATCAGTTTTCTTACAGTAGCAATATGTCAGATGATCTCGGCCGAAATGTGCCATTTTACAACAGATGCAGCTTTTTGTATGCTCTGTATATGAAAGATTTTCTTCCTTTGTTCACTCTAAACTTTAGGATCTTTGACAGGACTGTATCTCAAAGGTAGGTTTCATGAATAATGGAAAACTTTTCCTCTAACCTAAAGCAGCCTGAAGAGCCTGCTCTCAGGCTTGGATATTAGAGTTCTCAATCACGTCCACTGAGGGCCAAGCGCTTCCAAACATAATTCCCATAGCAGAAGTGTGTGTAGCGGAATTCTGCTTTATAAAAGCCTACCCTTTTGAGAAACATTGCAAAGGTTAACCTTTGAAAAAAATCCCAGCATTTTTCATTAATGCTTATTCTGTAATGTTTAAAAAGTTAGCAATAAATATGATTCTGAATGTATCATCCTCTAATGCCGTTTCACATTCCTTTTTAATGCGGCTTTATCTTCATCAGGGTAATGAGGTGTATCATTAATCTAAATTCCAATTTGTTTTAACTACAAGAAAATTAATTGATGTGCTATTATCCCAATTTGTGGATAGTGGGACATATCCAGGAAATTATGGGCCCTGGGAGCTTTTGTTTATTATATGACATCGCCACCTTTGGAAGTGAGACAGATGAATTGACTGTCTTCTTCTCTCCATATTAACCCCAAGACACTAAGAACAGTGGAAAAACAAAGAGTTTTACTGGACATGGAAACTGAAGCTGCTCCACTGTAGTATACAGAATATTCTCACCCATAAGAACTAAGACCAAGAAATTGTTGCAGTAATGATGTTCAGCTTCCACTGTCCCACAGCACATTTACAAACATCAAGTCCTTAGTAACCAGCAATAGTTTACTTCTTAAATGTTTTTGGAATTGTGTGGGAGCACAAGTAGTGTAGCTTTTGTTTTAACTGCAATATTCTTTTTGTTATGCAGGACAACAGTTTATTCCAATCTGTATTTTAATAATCTCCTTGACATTCCTACAGAGGTTTCAAGTGTTTTTGTTATTAATTTTTTTTTTGCTGATTATCTGTTCTTATCTTTCTTTGCAGGTCTGAATGTGAAAGCTCAAGAAGTGTCAGGTAGGTATTTAATTCATTGTCTTAATACGCTGTGACACTCCCTCTGGGCTGTAGCGCTTCAATTAACCCCCGTGCTCTCAGTTTGGAAATAAGACGTCAGATTTTAATGAATCAGGTGGTATTATGCATTCTCATCTACATATTTGCCCTCCTTTTCATTTTTGATTATACATAATGTTATTAGTTTAATCGGGTGTGACGGAAGTGATGCTATACGAATAATTGGTCAGGCAGCATATGGTAGAAAGCTGGTTAGAGGTTCAGCCTCATCACTCCAGGGTTCATTGGTTCAGTTCCTTCTGTCTGTGTGGAGTCTGCGTGTTTCCCGTTTTGTCTCTATGGATTAGTACTGCGCACTGCCGTTTCCTATCTCGCTCAGATTCCTCCCATCTCCCAAAGACTTTTTGCTTTAGGGGTTCTTACTCACTACAAGCAGTAATGGCTATGTGATGACAGAGAAAAGTGAATTAGCAGGATGGGTTGAATAATCCAATTTCGGTGAGTTTTTTTTGTTTTGTTTGTTTGTTTGTTTGTTTGTTTTTCTGATACTTGACTTTATGGCTTCGTCTGCTCATAACTACATTTCAAAGGTTTCCAAGTCAACATTGGTATTGGGGAGTAAAATACATGACAGGGGGCCATTCTAAGTATATCCCCCTTTTTATCTACCCAACACTGGATATTAGAAAGGCCATAATAATGATAGAAAAGAATATTGCAAAGGCAATAAAAATCATTTTTCGGCATTAGAACAACAAAAGGACAGTCAACAAATACATACAGTAACTTATCTCGGAGGTAAAATGCATAATGTTTGGGCAGAAGAAGGGAAATCGCTAATAAATGAACATTTCAGTTATGCGTTTGCAAGAAATAACTAGGGATTTCATGTCTCAGGCTGAGCAAAGCTAGAGTTTGATATTAAATAATATCTGTATAGAGCAGGCAGAAGTATCACAGGTATAAGAAGCACTTCTATCATCATTATTGAAAACAAACAAGATGCTGTCCACAGACCATTACTAGAACTTGTCAAACTGTCACTCAGGACAGGGGTACTGTAATAAACACCGACTGGAAAACTGTTAATGTAACACCCATCCATGAAAAGGGTGACAAATCTGAACCAAGTCATTATTCTTCAGGTGTGAGAATGTCAACAGCTGAAACATTGTGTTTCTTCTTTCTACGTGCACGTAACTTTTACTTTTTCCCTTGTTGAACTATGGCTTAAAGAATTTTCAGATGGAAAAGATTCTCAACATTAGATAGGTTCGTCCACAGCCAGCGCTTACATTTACAGCTCTCCACTCGAATATAGTTAAACGAATATGCCCAAACTTTGTATTTGCTTTAGAAAACTCCCCAAAAGCAACTGAGTTATACCATACTGTATAACTGTTTTTTTTCTCAACTACTGATTAAATGTCTCTGCATTGAGGCATACACTATTTGTTTTTTCATTGTGTTATTTTTTTTTTTGGGGGGGGGGGGTATTCCTTTGAGGATTTTTTAACTTCATTTAAAAAGAATATAAGAATTTTTAATTATAGGAATTTTTTAAGAACATTAACAACATGTAAAAAATCGTGCTGGAGGGGGACAGCGCTGAAAAAAATAAGAAAAGAAAAACAATCTAACTTTTCTAATTGTAATTTAAAAAAAATTGTTTTCAATTACCTTTTATTGAAAACAGAAATTGTTTTTTTACATATCCATATACAGTTTATTAATTTCTAGAAAAGTATTGTTTATTCATATTGTTTGTATTCAGATAGATTAGAATTCATTTTGGAGTTCACTGAACTATGAGCTTCTGCTTTGTGTTGGACACATGCTACCAAAAAGAAGCTGTCAGCAGTCTATTGAAATTGCTTTTGAAGGCCTAACTCAAGGTCTTGCTTACAGTATCTTTAAATCAGTCAGCTCTTGGCAAAGAATGTGTTGTGAAAATACAGTAAATGAAAATAAAAGTCTAGCATACTGATGAGGTAGCTTTCTTTTTTTTTTCTTGTGATTGATGTTCATTAAACTGTGGGCTTTTCTCATGGCCAATGCTGAGAACAACCTGTTTGTCATACTGGGAGATCTCAATCTAATTAATATATCTTGTGACCTTTTCCAGGATAGGTGCATACAAAATCAATGGCTATAAAGCAAAGCCAAGTTTAAGGGAATATTCGTAATTAGTTGTAGGACATTGTTCTAATACAATGCTGTATCAAACATTACAGATAAAATAGGCAAATGTTTGTGCAGTTAATGATAGATTATGATAAGAGAAACTGTAAGTTTTTATAAACAAAACATTTTGAGATCTTAATACTGATCTCAGTGCCATACAGGAAAAAATATTAGAGCACATTTACAATACAGTTGTACCAGTGAATGCTTATTCTAAGCAAAATCTTAATCCAGCAAACTGGAAATGCATATCAATTGTCTTTCACTGCTCAGTGCTAGGTTTGCCTTTGTCGTTATGTTAAATCTTCAATAGACTATGGTTATAGATGTACAGTACTGTAGCTGATAAAGAGCGCTGTCCTGACTTGGATGCTACTACAGTACATCAAAATTATTTAGAGATGTTAATACAAATGGTGTACAGGAAATGTACTTTACCGAGCTTCTACAGTATATACAGTACAGTAGTTTAGTAGCTGAGTAAGATTTTTCTGTGCATCAGAATACAAATGTTAGTTTCTGTTCTATGGTGTGGCCTGACAGGATTGTTCAACTTTTATGCTTTTATTTTCAATTGGTTTCAGTTTGATTCTGGCTAAATCATAAAGTAGAAATTTTCAAATGAGTTGTTGAACAACCGATTCCTAATTTACAGTAGGCTAGTTAAACAGCCAAGTCTGGAGGTTGTTCTTTACTTTTTGCATGCTGTCCATTACAGTAGTACAGTAGAGTAGTATAAAAATAAATGTATTTTGTTTACAGGAAGTATAATAGTATTTTTTTAAATAATAATAAGTCCAAAAATAATAATTTAATACGTTGCAGCAAAAATGCATTTTCATATATCCCAATAGTGTTTTATCCCAGTTAGATATTCTCAGATTTACTGGTAACTGAACAGATGTTTTTTTCTGAGTTGTTTTTGTACTGAATCCAGTATCTTCAGCTGAGAATTCTGCTGTTGTTTATCTTCTCTCCATCCAAGCTCTCCTAATGTTCTTTGCACAGTGCTTTATATAAAATGTTCAAGAAATCAATGAGAATGTGTGTTACCAATAAACTTGACACACTTTAAAAAGGTGAAAGACCATGGTGCTTTGACAGGCATAATTTTAATTTGATTTTATACTGTACTATTTCAGGATTTAGGAGTGAAAAGGCAATAGACAAAATAAGAGTCTTGAGTCTGGATAATTTGTTAAGGCAAATGTAGTCGTGTATTAAAAATACTTAAACTAAAATTTAGTTTGCTTCAGAGTTGAGCTAAATATTTTGTGACATGATGAACTTTGAGAGGATAAGAGACTGTTAAGAGACTGTTATCTGCGGTGCAGGACATCATTCTGGAAGCTGCAGCTAGAAGATGAATGGACAATATTCGTGGTTTGTTAGAGCTGTCTGTATTTCAGAAGGAAAATTATTCATCATTCTCATTCTACCCTTTATTAAGTGAAAAATGTTTTTCATCTCCAACATCAATAATGTTTCAGTTTTCCTGAAGTGTCCCAAAACTATTTTGTAATGAAATATAAAAAGCTTTGCTCCCATAAACTCTATAAATATATTTAAAACACGCAATTATACTATCGTTCTGTCAATAAACTAACTAATATGAACGTTACAGAGGTGCCAGCTCAGGTAATCTATCTTATGTGCATTTTATTTGTTTTTCTCTCTATGTAACATTTCAAGAAGGAGTTTCTCACTGCTTGAGCAATTTAATTATCAATTCAAGAACAGCAATTCCATCTGTTCAACCAAGGTAGAAATTCTGATGTGAAATTCTGGGGTTAGATGAAGTGAAATTGCCTTCATAAAATGTTAGGGGTTTTTCCTTTATATATGGTACATGTCTACATCGATGTTAAAGTCACTAAAGGAAGTAAAGCTTAATGGGACTTAACCAATACATATAATCTAAAATGCTAATGGGAAACTGGACAGAGAACGTCTACCTTATAAAGCTTTTTCTGTGCAGATTCACTTATTTTTACTGAGCTTCCCTGTTTACAGGTAACATCAGCTTTTGATTTTCAGTATGTGCACTATACATGCATACTGTATATGCACCTGTGTGACTAATACAAGTAATCCATAAAGATTGACCCCTGCTTCAAATAAATAGAAAATAATTTAGATGATATTTTCCTTCTAGTGTAAGTGACAAATCATTGTACTGATTCAGTCACAGAAATATACAGAAACTCAGTGTACTAAACTCTAGATTCGTTTTGCACCCTCCGAGACAGTCCCTGTTTTTAATACCATGGCTATTTAAAAACGGTTTTGGAGTCTCTTCAAGGGCACATTTGCTCATTTTGGAGTTCTGACTGTCCTTGTTGTGTGGAGTGAGTTCCTTTGGGGACAATTTAGACAGGGCACATTAGCTGCTGACCCTGCTCATCTTCTTTTCATTGCTACCTGAAAGACAGGGCTATGACTGCAAAGCCATTCCCTCTTCATCATTTGGGCTGCTTGCAGAGCAGGGCTGATATACCTCCGGGGCTTCAACTCTTTGTGTTTTCTTTTGGCAATCAGAAGGCAGACACCGCTACTGTATGCGCTAGCCTGAAAAAAAAACCCCACCAAAATCAATATACACCGAATACTAAGTGTGCTAATATGATGGTGTTGCGATTAATGCATTTTTGGGCGATGTCGAAATTGAGTAGAAACCAGGGGCTGTACATGTGGATCAGCAGCTAGGGTAGAACAGTAGAACAGCTGTCCTGGACAAATACTGTTTATACCCCAATCGTAAAGCTCTCTCTGTGCACAGCACAGTGTGCTATTAAATCTTAGTGAACCAGGAAGGCCCGTAGTGTGTAATGTTAATGTGCTGGCTTCAAATTTATAGTAAACTCCACTGCTTCAAATTTAGCTTGTTACACTGGAAAGCGTGAGCATCATTAATTATTAAATACTTTTGAACTTAGTACTGTATGTTATAAATAACTCCTCTCAGAGGAATACAGTGCTGAGATATACATTACTGAGCAGTAAAGGCTGCTGGTAGTCAATAAACCGGTGAAAAGTAACTTGAATCTGACACTGGTGTAAGATAAATGTATTTTAATAACTGTCTTGTGAACGGATGGTTTTAGTCAAAACCAGCGTTAAAGCTTTGTCTTGCTGCAAAAATTGGCAGGTGTTTCTGTCTAAAGCAGAATTCAAATCAAGTCGTTGAAATATGCCTTTAAAACAGTGATAATGTGAATTTGTCAGAATTCATAATCAATGTGCAAGGGATATGTCAGTCTTGTTTGCCTCACATGTGATAACTTAAAGGTATAGCGAATTTGAAGAGGCAGAATATAGAGAGACAGTATACACATCCTGTTATGTAAGTATATATTATAGGTAAAAAATATATTTATTACCTAAGAAAAAAATACGTTGGCTTTATATTAAATTACTGCCCAGCTTTATATTAAATTACTGTTAGAACAGAATAATCTTTCTGGCTGAAGAAATTCTGACACAGTCTCTTCTAGCCACTTAAAAGTCACACGATTGTCGGATTTCCCATAATCTGTTTTAAACATTTATCGCGTGTGTTCAAGTATCGAGCCACTGTGGATTGCGCATCATGACATTCCGAAGTTTTGAGGGTTATCCATTCATCCATTTTCTCACCTCTTCATCCAGTTCAGGGGCGTGGGGGTATGCAAATGGATGCAGGGTGGGAGGCCAGTCCGTCTCGGCAGATTTCCCCAGAAGCAAAGTACCCGACCAGTTTATTTTTGCACTGTGGAAGGAAACTGGAGCACCAAGAGGAAACCTATGCAAACATGGGGAGAACATACAGTACAAACGTCCCCTCAGACAGCACCCCAGGTCAGGAATCGAACCCAGGTGCTAACCACTGCATTGCCGTGCTGCCCCAGTTGAGGATGATATGAGTTCTAAATACACTGCTGCACCTTGAAACTGTTAATTTTTATTTTTTGTACTCCTGCCATTTTTTAACCCTCCCTCCACACACACTGTGCAATACCTGATCAGTTACTGCTGTAGGATTAATTTACTCTAAAAAATGGTCACTGCTTCAAACATTCTACTTTTCAGTGTCCGTGTGAGTAAAACCAGAAGAATTTTCCCCTTTATTGAATATCAACACACAAATATACTGTATCTGTTCATAAATATAAAGAATTTAGTGTATTGAGTAGATATAAAAAGACGTTTTTAGTGCTTTCTATATAAATGCAGAAAGTGATCAGTGATAAATTGATATGTTTTTTAAAAATGGGAATTTTTGGGAAGTTTCTTTATAACATTCATTATAATTCAATTCTAATTTTGTTTTTAGTTTTCTTTCTCCATCACCAAACTTGGGAGAATTTAAAATCTCATTTCCAGAGATACTCTAGTAAGGAAGCAGCTGCATGCTAAGGCAAATAACAACCAAATAAAATCACATCCCTCAAATCCTGTCTGGCGTCAGAGTCCAAAATGCCAGCTGTCAAGTCTGTTGACCAATGCAATTTAAAAACAATTCAGCCAGTAAGAAAACGAAAAGCAATTTGTAAATTGTGTGAGTTTTACACTTGTTGTCATTGAATCCAATAAAAAGCTGAGGTACAGTAGTGAAGGCTGACCAGCCTCACTTGTTTCCTGCTGTGTTGAAGCTGTAGCTGCCCAGTTTCAATCTCTAGCATACAGTAATTTCAGTTTTGTAAGAACCTTGTAGTAGCTGTGTCAGAACACACTTCTGTTTAAAGCCTGCTGAAAACCTTAAATATTTAATGTAGAAAGGATGTCTACTACCGGACACTTTCAGCATTTTGTTAGGTACTGGAAAACAAGACGTGGTGACATACAGTATTTGATGAATAAATATACACACTCAAAATGAGACAAAATCATGTTATATAACTGTGTATAATATAACTTAGTAAGTCATTGATGTAGTTTCAGTAACTTTCTAGACTGTTGTAATGTACAAAAAAAAACACCACAATACACAATACTTCTCTATCAAGTACTGGTCCTACATTAATAGAAAACATTCTAAATTGTGCATAAATACCCTTTTTAATAGCACCTGTGTTACATACTGGTATATACTGTAAACTGGTGTAACAGTCACTCTGATGTTGTTTTTACCATTTGTACCAATGAGAACACACCCACGCTGGGACCTTTTGTGAGGAGGTTCCTCTTCACCTTGTTTGAATGAGTGAGAGTGAATCATTTAGAAAAGTGCTGTATGTTCACTTGTACTTTGTTAGTCATTTGTGATATTAGTTTTCTCCTTTCTTGTTTAAATTCAGGATGGCGCATTTGACGGAAGCATTTGACTAATAGAAGCACTTCTGTTCCATTCTTTCTTTTTTTTTTTTACTTTTCACATCTCATAAAACAAATGACAGCAAGGTCACTGGACGTTTGTATGCAGTAGAAGTGCTGTGTGTGAAGCCATATGCACCACATGAATTTTCCCTCCCTCTAGAGAGATCATCGCCAAAGAAGAAACCTGTTCCCCTTTGTTGATCCATTTGTGCTGGAGTCTGAGATCATGATGGCATGCTGACTCCGATATTGACAGCTTATATGAGATTGGAGTCCGGTGATTGAAGATTACTGTACATTGCCAAGTGAAGCAAGGGTGTGATTCAATATTGTTTTAACAGTGCTTTTTGCGAGTTTATGATGTACTGTACTGCATTTGGAGGTCTTAGAACTGTACTGTTGGTATTTTTTGGGGATAAGAGCATTGATTGCTTTTCGTTTTTATGCGCAGACTTACATTTTGGCATTAAATCAAAATGTATCAGAGAACATCTCTAATTTATGTGTTTAGCTTCTTCAACTGTTTGTCAGTGTCAGATTGTACCACAAGGCATTTGCTCATGACAAATGTATTTTTTAAAACTCCTAATGCGCTGGCTGTTCCTTCTGCAACCATGCCCAGTGATGATAAATCAGAGTGACTCCAGAAAATAGCTCCTTCATTTTTAAACAAAACAAACAACTACTGTGGGAAGATCAGCTACATTCTTTAAACAAGGGAATTTACATTTTTGTGTGTTGAATCTAAAGCTTGAAGTTTTAAATCTCCATGTAAAACAATGACAATTCTAGCAATTGCTTATTTTATTCCTAAATCCATTTTCCCTCTTATTCTGGGTCACAGTAAGGTAATCCTGGAACAGCCAAATCAATAAACTTTCTTCAATGGGATCAGGCAGCTGAAAATGGTAGCAGGTTACCTTGTTTTTTCAGGGTCATTCCAGACACGTTAGGAAACTAAGACTTCTAAAAACAGTTTGGAGGTAAAAGATGATGAAAGGAACTCTGATGCAAAAACAATATTTGAGAGTACCAAAACAAGAATGTCAAGTATTAAAATGGAATAATTATATCTACAGTATCTTGGGTTTAATTATGTAATGCTTATTCACTTTTGGCCAGATTGCCAGGTGGGTTGTGTTTGAACAATTATTATGTACTTCAGATAAAAGGTTAGCGCTGGCTTTTGATGTTGAAGGTTGTTTTTCAATAATAGCATTGAAACTAGAAGGTGAGTGCACAGCAGAATTTTAGGTTAGTCACGTGCTTTCTTTTCATGGGGTTTGAGTAACGTAGCTCAAAGTGGAGTGAAAAATTTGCAGAGACACCAAACTGTAACACATAATGTGAATTCTCAGACCTTTAAACATTTTTGAGGCTACAAACCAAGGATATTTAGTGAACACAGTTACGTAATTCGGAACCTGCTTTCTAGTGATAACAGAGGCTTATATGGAAAACTGAGAAATCACTGCAGGACTTAGCCTCATGGCATCACAGATTATTACTATGAGCTATGGGTTGCTGAAGTCCAAAGCTGATTTGTCCTTGAATTGCATTTGTTCAGAAGACTCTTTAATTCAATGAGTGAGTAAAACATGAGATAGTACACATAAACATTCTCAATAAGCTTTTGAAAGAACGTATACCCTGTGCTACGTTCAGAAGTAACAGGTTATGGTGTGTTTCTTTTAGCTCTGTGACATGAAAAGAAATTTCTTTCAATTAATTTACAACCCAGTAGCTCTGCCAAAACCCGTAGCGAAGGGGATTAATACAATCTGAATAATTCATGATCCACAATTCATGGTTAACTGTCAGTAACTGCAACGAAAACAACAAAAAAAAAGAATTATGATTAGCAGTTGGAAATTAATAATTCAATCTGAAAAAAACAGCAGTAAATGGAATGGGCTTCCTTTCATTCAGCTCCCCCATTAGTCATACTTTGTGCTAAAAGAATTAAATGGAGATTTTTCATTAAATGGGAACGAGTTGCTTTTTCCAAAATTATGTTTCACGCAGTCAATTAGACGATTGTTTTATGTGATTAAGACCACCGATTAGATTTGTGGAATTACACTTCTGCCATCTTCGTTTGTTAGAGTCTGGAAAAATCCCCTAAGGAACTGATGAAAACAACATCCTAAGATGGTGTAATAATGTGACTACTGTAGCCTGCGAACATTTCATTTATATGTACCAACCATGCATGTGGCCGTTATTATGGGGACGTTAAGCATGGATGCTAGTTTACAGTATATATGATGGTCAACTATATTGTATTCAGTTCTGCCGGCTGATCACCTTGTTAGACCAGTATAGAACTTTTGGTTGACTACAATTTTGGACACATTTTCTACTTTTAAGGGCAAATTGCTAGTTAATGTGAAGTACCGTAAAAACATTTTTTTCTATTAGTACTGGAGTACGTGGTTCTCCGACTTGTATTATTTGCAAGATAAACTGTTTTCACAATTTAGGGTTATCTGTCTATGCTATTGGTCACCCTGTTGCTGCTGTTGCTCTGTTGGTGATATGTACAGTATGAGGGCATGACTTTAAGAGCTATCTGTGGCACCACAGAAAAAGACCATTTTAGTAGTAAGAGGTCCACTGTAAGCAACTAGACAATGGTACTATTCCATAAGCACAAAGAAATCGCTTAGAAAGTTATATACTGTATACAAGTAGTTCAGGTGGGTAGCTGCGTCAGCATGCATAGGCTGCAAAGGAACAAGTAATAGGTTTATTCCATGCTGAAAAGAGAAGAAAGAAAACACAACATTTTGGCCGTGATTAATATACTGTATGACCAAGTGCTAGAATATACAGTATGTTAGTTTCATGAGCTTAGTTAAATATTTCCTTAATTTTAACAGAGAATTGCATATTATACAGTATGTGTGGTGCTGTAGCACTGAAGGCAGGTTCAATTTCTAATTTTGTTATTTTGCTGGAGTGTCCTTTTCCACTGGATCTTGGGGTCACATCTAGCCCTGCACCCTGTGCTCTTGAGATCCAGATCAAGTTTACCACATCTTGACCCATACTAAGTCTTCCTGGTCATAGATGGAAGGAACATGTATGTATTCACAGAACCTCCAGACTGTTCTGTACTTTTAAACTGATATGGGAATTATTCAGCACATGCATAATGTGCCTTTATTCAGGTATTTTCAAACACATATTGTACAATGAACAATACAGTCAGCACAGTTTCACCTAGTGTGAACTGTGTGACCACAATTAGACTTGGCTTTGAAAACATTCTTTCATATTCCTATGTATTAAATTGAGCATGATTTGTCATTTATAGATATATAATATCTTGGCATCTTGGTTTTCTTAATGTACTTCAAATCACAGCTGAATGCACAAGTAGCCCTGGAGTTATGATATCGTTAATATAACAGAAGAAAACTTATGTTATACTGAAGGAAAATACTTGCTGAACCCGTCTAAGGGGAGATAGAAAATAAATAATTTACATACTGCATTTGCTAAATGATTCCTTTCTGCCAAGTAGTTTTGCCAGACAGTTTGTCAGGTTAGGTATAATTTTGTAAGAAATTTGTTGTAATTTCTGGATAAAGTGTGCTGGTCCCTAATTATTTTTGATTATTGTCTGCATGTTCTTTTTTTTTTCCTCTGAGTTTGCTCAGTTGATTCTTTATCATTGTAATCACACATAAGAACTGTGGTTCATTATAGTGGAATAGTCATGAACCTTCCGGGAAAAGTGAAATGAAAATGCATGGATATACTGTAGAAGCGTTGTGTTGTAATTGCAGCATCACTCAAATACAGGATGTCATGGCTATGTTGTCAATTCAGCATTTTTGCAAATTCAGGGACAGAGCCAAATTTTAGCAGAAAAAATCAATGTTACAGTTTCCTGCTTTATGCCCTTGTTGTTTGGTATTTGTCAGTTCAGTCCTTTATATGAATTTGATGGGTTTATAATAGAAACCCAGTGGGAATGCATTGCAATGAAGGTTTATTACATTGCATTTGCATTGCATGGTTTTACTGGATATCAAAGATTTCAGAATACTGTCATCTGGTAGTTTTGCAATGGCCCTGCATTCATTCCTGTGTAAATGTAGTTTTTGTGGCACATGAGATGGCTACCATCCCTTCTGCTTTGTCCCTTCCAGGGATGAGCAGCCTTTTCCTGGGAATGGGAGGGGGGCAATGGGTTTCTTTTAAACGCTGGCTGGTTCCGATGGTGGAATCCATCTGCAGTTTTTGGAAAACAGCCTTGTCTGTCTGTGGTAAATGCGAGCTTGGTGGAGCTGCACCTCCTGGTTATTCAGAACATGAGCCGTTGTTTTAACTCGGGATTCTCATCCATTCCTTCTGAAGTTCAAAAGCAGTTCAAAGGTTTTGCACACGCCATTCCTGTCTGCCAGCCAGTTTCAGCGTGCAGTTAGAAAGAGCTCAATTGCATGTGCCCCTATCTACCGTTACTCACAGTGGCCCAGCAATTAGACGCTTAGAGAAAATGCAGACTCATATTTATTGCTGTAACCCCCTCACACTGGTTTCTTCTGCCTAGGGCCTTTTCTGCTGTTGAGCGCTGAACTTGGATGTCAGGACTTTATTCCTTCTTCATTAATTGTCTATATACAGTACAGCCTGTGCTTGACCTGTAGACTTCCGTCTTCCATCTATTTTCACAGCTTTTTTCGCCTTTTATGCAAACATGTTGTTGCTGTTTAGATTATATCTTAATGTTTCTTGTTCCATTTCACACTGCATTTCTTATTCTCCTGGTTTTAGGATACGCAGAGCACCATATACTGTAGGTGGCTGGGTTTGGAAGCTGTCAGTTCATGTTTCAAAGCAACTGGAATGCATATCGCATGGATATAGATAATTACTTATGTCTTTATTCCTGAGTAAATAAAATGGTGTTAGATATTGTCTCTTTTTAAAGTTAATTGTTCTAATTACAGCACATTAAATAGTACAGTTCCATTTTTTTGCTGTCGCACGACTGTTTACTCATTGTTTTCTTATCACTGCCAATAACAGGTGTTTACTTTAGAAGAGACAGAGCAGTCTTCAACAAAATGTTTTTACAAATATGCACTTAGATGGTATTTGGAGTTTGATGTTTTTACTTATTTGTGGACACGAGTCCACACTGTTTGGCAAGCCTTATTACAAATGAAATCCTTCTTAAATGGACAGACATGTTAGTAACAAGCGACATGTACTGTATGTGCTAATATTTCTTTAATCTAAAGATGTATTGTATTTGAAACCCTATTTGCTTTCCCCCATGTTATTTTTTGTGACATAAAAATCTATTCAGAAAGAAAGTTCAGCATGTGTTTTGCTGTGACTTCATGTCTAGTCTTACGAGATTCCGGCCATACATTCTGCAACTGCTGTGGTATCTTTTAGAAGTGCAATGTGTGAATGTGCTTTTTTATCTTTTTCTTCCTAAAGAAGACATGCTTCTTTGCCCGTTGAAGTCACGGAAAACCATGGCAAACTTGCTACTGCACTGTGCAGAAGAAGCTATCCCTGTCACAAGTGGAAGTCCGCATCTTTTGGGTAAACTAAAGGGTTTATTTACTCATTACCATTGGAATTGTTGAGATAACGATGTGTTGATGTGCATGACTTGACTTTTTTTTTCCAATTTTGTGTGTTTCAGTTTCATCTTCTGATGCAAAATATAAGCCTGTTTGAAAATACTGTGTAGTTGTGCTTGTTGTTTAAGGAATTCTGAGTTCTGGTGTTGACCTTTATTATTATGTATTACTGTGTATTAATTGTTTTTTTTCCAGTACCTACTGCAACATCTGCTTTATCAGAAGTGCATACAGAATGCTTTTATGCACAGAGCAACATAGCCAAAACGTTTTGTTTAAAATGTTTGTGGTTAATCTGATCATGTAAAATGTTTAGTTATAAAAAGGCTTAGTAGGCATAATGTTTATTTCTTAAAGTAGGACACTGAATATGTGTGGCACTAGATGAGGTTTGTGTTTTAATGGTTTATATAATATTTTTGGAATAAATCCACTCTCCCTTGAGCATGTGGAAATGTCAAATTGCATAGAGTTCCAACTACCAGTCTACCTTAGTGTGTAACTGCATATTTACTGAAAACCACTTCCCAAACAAAATGAATCTCCCTTAATTTCATTAATTATAAATGGCAATGAATGAAACATCTTATTTCATTGATACCTGCAACTGTATATTGAGTTAATGTTTTTACCCTGCGGTTTATATGCATTTTAGTTCAATTCTCAAGACAAAGTAAAATGTTTTGCTGGATTCTGTTTTCAGATCATTTGTGTTGTGCAATAGAATGTTATAGGAGAAACACTGGCCACTTTACTTGGCAAACAGCTTTATTTTGTTGCTTCACTCTTACCTCTCACCTAGTGACACTAAGTTTCACGGGATTCAATTCTCCAATTCTTAGAGGAATAACCTAGAATTTCATCCTCTGTGTATCACGTGCTGCTTACCAACAACTTACATTCAACCATCCGTAATAAGCGGAAGTTTGAGAATTTAAAATTCCACATCCTACTTTAGTGTTTATCGCTTGAATACTTTTACCTGCAACCTTCTATGCTCAAGAATCTTTCATGTCTGATTTACTTTTTACTGCTTTTCTGCTATAGTCAAGGTAAGGGTATGAGATCAGCTTCAGGCTCCAAGACTTATTGCCTGGATTATTTTCATTTATCAGAGGAATTTGGGCCCTTTAAAAAAAGAGAAATATGTTTACCCTTTGTTATCTTTTTTGCAAATGAAAATGATCTCCTGGAGTTCAGTGGAAACTGGTCCTAATATCCATCCATATACAGTATGTTGTTCGCAAATCAATATTTTAATGAATCTGGACATGACAAACAATTATGTATCTCTCGAGAGAGAGATCTTCATTGCTGTCCTGTAGTAACTGATTTGCTTGCACAAGCAGTGATAAAACACATAATTTATTATTGTTTCTCATCAACAGAAACCCATTGAAATTCTCCAGCAAATTGCATAGTGTGGGTACTTATTTCACTTCAATAAAGTCAGCAGAATGTGACCTAAGAGCTGATTTACAAATGAAATGAACTGCAAGAGATCAAAATATTTAAATCTCAAGAATTCAGAGCTGTGGGAAGCTCACTTGAAAGAGTTCACAGGAAATTTCAGGCCCTTTTCACTGTGTTATAGTTTGCAGTAGACTCCCACAGAGTTTTGCAATGAAAATCCTGTTCCTTTTCCTTGGCAAAATTAAATATAAATTCAATGTCAGACCAATCTAAAAACAGTTGAGTAACAGGCTTTTAAAAGTTAATTAAGTTAATTGTCTGCGAACTTAATCAGTTTGAGTCTTTAACAAGTTTTTTTTTTCTTCTTTCCTCGGCTCCACCAAATTGTTTTTCATTAGAAGATGAGAATACTGTACACAAGACAAGACTATTAAACAACAGTGTCTTTGCTGTTGAGCTCATCCACTTTGGTTAGTGTAGTAGAAGAACTGATGCTAAGTGCATATTCTAAGAGTATCTGGAATGCTGTAATGTACAGGTGCACTGCTTAGGTAGATACATTTTGTCTTATACAGTACCTACTGTACGGCTTTCTTCCATCCATTGTTAGAAAGTCTCTTATTCCTGGTATGGGACTTGGTAACCTGGAAACTATCCTGAACGAATAGGGCACAAGGAAGGACTACACTGGACGTCAGTCCAACAGGCACCACTCACTCAGACAATTTAGAGACCAGTCAACCCAATCACCATGTCTTTGGAAGCAGAGCACCCTGGGAAAACCCAGTGGGCTGGAATTTTAAAAACATACTGTATCAGCTCCAACAGGTGTGTCGCAGCTTCTGCTTAATTAGAACTAATGTACCAGACGATGTCTGAGTGGGCACTCAATGGTTGTGTGTAGGTTTGTTTATGAAGAGAGAGAAGGGATCATTTGTGTCCTAGTCTCTTACCTACATTTAAAGACCACTTCAGAAAAAAAGTGAAGTGAATTAAAACAGTTCTGTCTACCACAGAAAGATGGTAGACTTAAGACAATTCTGTTTCCGAAAAGTATTGTGATTCAGTAATAGGTACGGTAATTTATATTCGGATCCATAAATCTCATATAGGGTTAGTAATTTCCTTATCAGAGGCTCAGTGGTAAATCTGGCAAAGAGCTCTTCTTGAATTTCCATGGCGTTAAGTGAATGACCTTCTCCCCCTGCCCATGGCCAGTACACATGGGTTACCCCCCGCAGTATTTCCCTTTTGTGCAGCTGGGTGGACTGGAGCAACTGGAATCATGTTCCTCACTCAGGGTCTGCAGCAGAGATTTGAACCCACAACTCACCAGCTGAAACCTACTGTACCTGCTACACTGTGCTACACTGCCATCATTAATCCTATATACTGTATACTTGAAGCAAGCAGTGTTGAAAGCCTTTTTTCTGGCAATGCATTATTGTGTATCCATTTTGATTGTACTTGCATAGCTAGAAAAGTACGGGTTGGTTAGATTTTTATGAGACATAATTCTGAAAAAAAAAACTGCGTTTGAAGCTGACTATTAGTAATTCATGATTTTATCAAATATTTATCACCTTATTTGGTTTCTGTTCCTTAGTGTTTCTTTTCAGGCTAATTCATAAGGTGGCACATAATGAATGTTCGGTACTGTACCAAAGTATTAGCAGGGTAGGTCAATTGATACAATGTTTGAATGCAGCTGAAAGGTAGGCCTTGATAACCCCAATAATGGAAGCTTACCCTCAGTCAGGTACTGCCTGGCTCAACAGCCTTTGTGCCAAAAAAACAGGAAGATGATTCATTATCTATTTGCTTAACAGTTTTGGTCTGTGATTAAATCTCAAATATTAGACGTTTTGAAAAAAATGTAAATGGTCCCTTCGCCACAAAGACAACCTTTTGAAAAAGCTTTTTAATTGTTCTATGCTTGTGTGTCTACAATTTCTGACATATGCACATTTGTCTCATAGTTTTGAGCACAGGTACCATAAACAATGTAAAACAATAGTCTTTGGGTTGGGAGACAACAGTCTGTTTTCTTTGACTAATTCTCATGGCAGTTTGGTTTCTGAATAAATGCTTGTTTGCATTAATAAAATAAAGAGGAATGCATCATGACAGAGGGTATTTTTTTAATTACAATATGTATATTTATGATTAAACCCATCCTTTTTGTGAAAATATATTACATTTAAAGCCCTGACACTGCTGTCTTTGTCATTTAGACTGAGTCTTCCTTCACACACAGTTGGTTGTATGATTTTATGGAGGAGATCCATCTGTAAAGCTTTCTATCTCAACCTGAAACATTCCAGTGTTTTAAAGATTATGTCTTAAGGCAGCAGAATGCTGTCAGCTCTAAATCAGTATTCAGTCAAGCTAGGGGAAAGGTAACAGACCACCATTAAGCTTTTGGACTTTGATGTAGAGAAGGTTACAGATGTGTCGGTCCTGAGGTGTTCAATATTTCAGCTTATATATTCCTTTTTTAACATACTAGTTAGTAACTACAGATTCTTCTAAAAGTTTGTGTAGATGTCAAATCCACATTTGCAAATTTGTATTTCAATTACTTTTGCATATTTAATTATTTTGTATTGCTGATGATCCAAATCTCTTTCTCTATGTACCTGTAATGTACTATGTTCAGAACTCTAAAGACCTTCATAGTGCTTCATTAAAATTTAATGTTACCTAAATATAAAAGTCCATTGTTCTTTTAAAATTGATTACCATGTTTTTGCTGACTGGTTTAGCCCCTACCTTTTCCTCTGCACCCCATTCTGAAAATAAAATTATTATTTGCTTTGCATAAACCTTCTTTTAATTTTTACAAAATGTGCTTATTCATTTCAGTCTGTCAGGGTGACTTTGGCATCACAAAGAAAGACAACCATGAAAGTTTTTCCAAAAAATAAAATTGAATTTTGACTTTGTTATAGCTTACTCCTAATGGGACTAGGAACTGGATCTGAACAGAACTAACTCAAAGAAGAATGATATGGATTTTGAAAGTGCATTTAATTAAAATCTTTAAAAAAGCTTTAAAAATATTTCTGTGATGCAAATATTTGGATTTTAGAATTGTTTCTGTGGTTATAAAGTATTGTGTTATTAATAGTGTTATTTTTACACTAAATTTACATGACAGGTTATGTACAGTCATTGATGGAAATAGCACTATTAACTGGACATATTCCTGATCCAGAAATCTAGGCTTAATTAAGCAGCTGGGTCAGATAATGATTGTACAGAATAGTCTGAGAATCCAAATATGGCCTTGAAGCACTTACATCAGTATCTTTGATACTAAAGAAGTGCTGCAGACAGAGATTGGTTCTGTTGAACACTGGTCAAGGGCGCTTGTAAACTGAAATGGAGCAATCTCTGAGGGCTCACAACTAGCGAGCAAAACATGTCAAATAAGTTTATAGTCTGGAGACACCAAAGAAATGTTAAATGCTGCGAATACTGAAGCAGCTGAAAATAAGAGAGAAAATGTCTAGAGACCAAAGCTCCAAGACTTCATTGTCCAGTTAATAGCTAAGCCTGCCAATCTCTCTTTCCTAATCAACAATGCAGACTCCCTCAGTGGACTCAGTAATTCCAGCTATGGCTTTCTAATTGCAACCCTCTGCCGTTCACAAGTGCAGCAAGTAACACAGCATCATTTCTTGTGTATTTACCAGCTCATTAATTTACTTTCTCATTCTTGCAAATAAGATGAGCTGTAATAGTGTTGCAGAAAAGATAAGTGGAAAATTAACATTACTATGCAAAATAAAAATCTAAAGAGCATTCTTTTTTCATTTTCAACTATTTTATTTTACTATAGATTTGAATATTAGGTTCAAACATCTATACAGTATGTTAATAATTAGAAATATGAATACAGTATATAGACTGCTGTGTTTAGTTCCCCAGAAGGGAAGAGGCTTTGAAAAACATAATCTTTCTTCTTGAAAGATGCATTAAAAGTTTAAAAAGTTATTTGTAATTATGCTACTAATGCACTGTTTGTAATGCTACAAGGCAGAGAAGGTACAGTTTAGCACCGACTGAACAGTGTTTTTCTGCGACTTTCTATTCCAGATTAAAATACAGACAGCAAAACCTGTAATATGAACTGCACTCATTTTGTTCATACAGGGTTTCAGAAAATTAAAGGTTATATTTTGACCTGAGAGATAGCACAGTACAGCTATTTAAGTATTTTAATCAGGATATTTTTAAGCAAGGTTTTATGTCTGAAAGATTAAAAAGAATTTTCATTAAAGGCATTGTGTTTTCAAACCACAGTTAATCAGTGTTATCAGGAAGTGGTTGTCATGCAATAATTCTTTGTATTTTGTTCTTAGAATTAACAAAACTATTCCTGATTGTTGCATCCTGCAAATGTTTCAGGCAAAATGCGTTGCATTCATTATGCTATCTTAATCATCTGTTGTGAAAATAAAAAAAAATGTACACTGTCAAAGTAAAGAAAATGCTTTTCAATGTAATTACTAGTTCATTTCCTAATCTAATATTACAACCTTTAGTGTTCATAAAAAATATTCATTACCAGTTTTCTTATAATTTTCCATGCTTATGTTTTAATTTACACATAATTTACTCAGATTCAAACAAAATGCTTTGGAAATAGCTGTTTATACAGTACCTACATCATTTTGAAAGCTGTTCAAGGGTGATGCTGAAAGACATTTAATAGTAGTTACGCCCAATGATGTGAATGAACATAGAAGACAGTGATACTGTATCTTAGACTATTTACATTCCTTGGTCTGGTATACTGGCTGAATCTCAAAGTTTTCCATTTTTCTGTCAGGTTCTTTTATTCATAGAAAAGCACACCACATTGAACACCATCCCCTGAGTCTATAAAGGGCCAGCCCCTAGAGCCTCCTGGATTTTTATTATGGTTTATTATTATGTTTAATCTAAAACAGAGAATGCTGCCATATCAAAATGAGAGCCTGCTGAAATAGTAGAATTAACAGAAATGGTTCTGCATATTGCATCCTGCTAATGTTGCAGGAAGGATTTGTAGTATTCATTGTTATCTTAATAATCAGCTGTAAACTTCAGTTGTGCACTGAATGAAACAAAAGGCTTTAAATTTTATTTCCTAACCTAATAGTACAATACTGTTAGGGCTTACAGTATATGAGTTGCATGGGGACCTTTCTCGTCTCAAATGTCTATCTTGGCATAAATAACAACAAATCTAATTTATGCCCTACCTGATTCAGAAAAAATGTAGTATTAACTGAGATCAAGTACATTTCTGCTACCATCTCTACTTCCTCTTGTAGAAAATGATTCTGTTTTTTACGCAGAGATTTTAATATTATCGTTTAAAACAAACCGTAACGAGTCATTCTTTAGAATTCAATTAGTGAGATCTCAAGGAGTCGAAGGCACAGTTGTTATTTTAAGCAATTAGAATCTTTTAGGTCAAAAGTTGTTAGCAATGTACCGCATATGGGTTTCTTCTTTCCACTGAGCTTGCCTCAGTCTGTTTGATGTACGATGTAATGATCAGGGAGACTAACATTCAGCTCCACCAGCTCTGCTACCAATGATTGTGCAAACGAGAAATTGAGCACTAATTTATCACTGTTAAAACCTGGGTAATAGAATGCTGCTCTGATCGAGGCGAAAGCAACAGTCCAGTTTCAGACCTGAAATTAATGAACTGTGTCCCTAAGCTGGGAAGTTGGGCTACCAATGCCTGCACCTGTCTACTACCAAATAGAGAAGTTTTGTAGAGGTCAAAAAAACAAAATCACTGAACCTTCATTAAGTTACTTTTATTATAACAATGTTAGTTCATAACATTTGGTAGCACACTCACCTTATCACCATGTCTATAGTTGTTTTTTATTAATATTTATTAAATGACTATATTTTTGTGTAAAATGTATTTATAAATAAAATCATTTCAGTCCAGTTTATGTCTTAGTATTTTACAAAAGTATGCATTTTCGAACAATGTTTATTATTTATTCCGTGCAAAAAGTATGCTTTTTTGCCCAGTATTTAGTATTTTAAAAAGTAAAGTAGAAAAGTTATTTTCTGTTCCAACCACTTAAGTCCTTATAATACCTGAAGTTATCAAATGACAACTGTCAGATCTAAAACAGATTGAATTAAATTTAATTGTAGCTTGAGGTACCTCTGCTTTGGGTTAATTCCATTATATCCGTTGGTAAACGCATTGAAATAACCAGGTACCTCATTGATATTTTGGCAAAGAGAAACTGTTGTGTTTTATTTTAAAAAAAAAACGATCAATTTCTATTCATTCACTTGAAAGCTTGATAAACAGATCATCTCCTGAAAAGACATACCTCCTGCTGCAAAACATTTGCTTTCAAACACATGATGATACAGTGGGGCTGTGATGCAGTGTCTGATTGGCACATGCTTCTATTATTAGAAGTGCCTGTTAGTTTTGTAACATGTCCCTTTCTCATGTCACTTCATGATTCCATAACCACAGAACCACAGCAAAAAAACCTTTTTTAATGGCTGTTGCGTACTGCAACCGGCCCTCTTTACTACAATTTATTAGTTCTTTCAGAAAAACTCATTAACCATCATAAAACAGGGAAGCTGGTGGTTCAGAGCGTGGAGAAATTATTAAGGAATAAATGTAATTTGACGTCCCCTTTATACCTGTTCCTCCTTGGTATCACTTTGCTAATGAATCTCTTTCCTATACAGTACAACAAGGCAGTATATTTGTCCACAGCTGATCTATGTTTGTAAGCACACCATCAATTTAAAATCCATTAATTAAATATTAACCCATTAATCATTGCATTCCCTTCCTCATATCAACTGTAATGTACAGTACTAAAGCATTTGTTAATATCCAGTTTACTTTCATCGGAAGTGGGCTGATTATTCAATACAGAAGGACTTTGAAGGGTGGGGTCTATTGTTATTGTCTGAAGCTACGTGAAACACTGAATTTAAGTCTGAGATTCAAAAACGCAAATATCACCAACATTAATTCATTTTGGCACCAACAAGGTGCCCAGTCCCTAAAATCGCACTTTACTGATATTTTTGTGCTTAACCTTTTCCTGTGTGTGTAACCAAATTGCCAAGGAAGAAAGGTGTTGTGTTCCAATGAAAGTTTTAAAAAGAAAGAGGATTATTGTTTTTGTAAGGAGCAGTGCAGCCTCAGAGATTATTTCAACTGCATGTCAGTTGCAACAGTACTTGTCTTCTCCTCCCTCAAGACAACAGCTTAAGTAAATTGTGAGGCTGCGTTTTTTTTAATTCACTTTGTTTTCGAGAAAAAGTGTTTTTCTTTTGCCCATCATGTAAATGCACTTCAAGGTTATAATGGGTGCACTCTGCAAAAAAAAAGGACTGGTTTCTATTATTTTTCCCTCTCTTTTTTGCTTTTATGGTATTAAAAAATCTGTCACTTCAAAGGAAATCTGGGAAATAAACTTGGATGACAAAGAAAAAAAACAAAAAGACCTTCTGCGTTTCCTCTGAGGACAAGTACAAACTCATAAACAGTAAATCTATAGTACTTTAACTTCCTTTTTGGTATAGAGTGAATATTGTTGCTTGATTGTGTATTTCAGAAATTCAAAACTTGCCCTTGAATGTACAGTATGTTTTGTCATTTCACACACAAGCAATAAGTTGTTAGTATTGACTTTGTGGCTTACAAAAAGTGCTACTAGCAGTAGTAGCTTTAATATTCAGCTTTAATTAAGTGAGGAGTGTGAAAAATGTAGCTGGTTTGTAATACATTTTTTATGAAAGCTCTCCCATGGTGTAATACACAGCGGAGATATTCAGCACATTTCTTAAAGGTGAAACAGCCTTTTAAATTCTTCTCTCATATTGTGAAATGCTTTATGTGTAGTAGTGTTTTATCTGGAAAATTGATATTTGTCATGAGAATAAACCCTATCCTTTGAAAACAGTGTAATTGTGTTATTTGTCTTTATTAAAGGCAGTACAAAATTTAAAAGTCAATATTTTTCTAAGTCAAAGCCATTTGACATCTGAAAGACTCTGAATGTATTGTTTGAAAAAACCCTGTTTTAAAGAAGAGAAAACATTTTGTGTAATTATAGGGAGGAGTTTACATGAACATTTAATCTACCAAGGGAAAGGAAATTCTGCTTGTTTATTCCAGTGTGGAAACAATACTGAACTCAGTGATATTTAAATCTCATTATCTCTTGATCTACATAAGCTGATTATTCAGCGATTTATTTGGAGTTGGTGTAATTGGTCAACTAAGGTTGATTCTAAGTTTGATTTGATTATGTGTAGTACAGGAAAATTTAAGTAGTGCTATAAACAACAGAGAGTTAAAATTATGAGAGTATGTTTCCTTTCTTTGGATGACCTCCTGTGTTTTACCTTGTGTCATCCTAACCTGATAAGTTTTTATCTGGATAGATTGTTTTTATGTCATATGCTAATGCTTTATGCATCTTAAATTGCAAAGAGTCAGTAAGGACTAGGGAAAAAGCTGTGACAGTATCCTTTATCAGCTCCTAAAATGGAATATTTTTATTTTTATTCCACCTCCAACACATTTAACCTTGACTAATAATCATTCTGTAAATATAGTTCTGCCAACAATTAGATTGAATCAGTGAATCAGACTCTTCTGACATTTTCCTTTTCAAATTTGCAGATGGTAAATAAAAGGTCAAAGGCTATTTTTAAAACTTACTTTAACAGAACCTCATAAAGAACAATGAACGTTGAGATGTTTTTACCCGTAAGGAAAAACCTTCATTTACTGTACCAATCTTATTGGCTAGGCTGTTGATAAAATAAATAGGGAATAGGTACCATTGTATTTTGCCAGTTACACTTAACAGTGGATAACAATGAATATTAGTAATAATACTGATTATTAATGCAAGCCTATTCTCTAAAATATTTGCCATTTAAGAGAAATACTCATTAAAGATGTTATGTACAGTATAAATCTGGATTCATAAGATTACATTACAGCATACATTACAGACTATCAGGTATTGACAGAAAAACAATAAAAGAATGATGTACTCCACCCTTGAGTGTGAGGCATCTTAATTTCTTTTGTTTTTATTGCTGTGAATTCCAAATACTCTTAGCAGTTTGCTTGGATGTTCTTACCAGATGCTACTGAAAGCCTTCAGGTCTTAATTTGAGTTTGTACTTACTTTAAATAGAGCCAACATATGCATACAAATAAACGTTTAATATTCCAGTGGTTTAATTGCAGAAGAACACATGGGGTTTGAAAAGATACCATTCAGTTCTCTAGTAATGTACCTTTTGTTTTGAATGTGTCTACTAATAGGATGTTTTATTTAGTTGAGGTAAACAAAAAATCCATCTAGGTTGTTTATTAAAACTGGGTTTTGTTGTGTGTTTTATTTAGAAATTGATATCAGTGGCTTTCTTCCTTTTGCTAAAAAGAAAATGTAATTATTAGGGAAATCATATTAAATGTATTTATGTTTGCTAAACAAATCCTTTGAAAATTATTTTTAATCTGAATACACAAAATATAAATTCAAAGCATAATTTGTAAATAATTTACAAGCTGGCTTTTAGGCAGTACTGATCTTATTCATACATCATAACATTAGATTTGCTTTGGTGAAAATCTTAGTTCTCCTATATGCAGTTAAATATTTTATTTACCAGAATCTATATAGTAATGGTGGTGATACTGTTACTAAATATTATTATTACATATGCTGTTTGAGTTATTATTATTAGTAGTTGTTGCAACAACAATAATAAAAATTGTAATGAGATGCTACCAATTTTTCGGGTCTGAGGTCAAATGCAGTGTAAAATTTGTAATACTCTCAGTTTATTACAGTACTGAATTCTGAGAGAGCTGTTGTATTGACCTAGTATATTACATGTTTAGGAAAAGTGTGTTCTGCTTTGGTAAATTTAGACATACTGTAGATCCTGTGAACCAGTGAATTAAAATGGAACTTTGTGATTAGCTTATATTGATGTTGTTTTACCTGACAAAAACTAAATCATACTCTTCAGCTATGTGGTGGCCTTCCTGGGAAATGGTATGAGAGTAAAATAATGTCAACATTAAGGACAAAAGAATAGAATTAAAGTAAAACAAGCCTTCTGTTGATGTTCTATTGCACATTGTCTGTTGTACATTTACTGTAGCATTATAAAGCTTGCATATGTTGTGTTGCAAGCTGACTTTAAGTGCTGTTTTTCTCAACAACAGCTATTAGCTGAATCATCTCCAGTTCCCCTGCTATGATTTGGCCACATTTCAAGAGCTCTCATCACTGCTGGCTGTAAGACTGTTGTTCATGGTTTTGCATCCTTTTGTGTGAGGATGGTATCGATCAGAAAGGAATCAGTGTACTGATTAAGAAACAGATTCGTGTTTAAATTTAACTAGTTAAGCCGTTTGCTAATGGACTAAAATTGTTTTAGAATTTCATTGCATGATTTTTCCCTTGACTATGATGTCCAGGGTAGGAGTACAGGTAGATAATACAAAAGAAGTTTTCTAAAATGGTTTTCTTTTATTTGCTTCCTTGGCAAGGTGGATTTTAAAAGATTCTTTGAGCCAATTCATGGACAATGGGCAATTCATTTAGTTCTCCATTTCTCCAAAGCATATCTGTAATTATGCAAGAGGCATGTCAAACACTGATCCTGGGGGCTGCAATCTAGCATATCCACAGATTTTAAAATCACTCGCCCCTGAAGAACTTGCTGTAGAATTTCATAGAATTTGATTTGTGTGATCTGTACATGCTGAGAAAGATTGACACCGACACTGGTTGTGTGGAATATAGAGAAAGTATGTGACATTTCAGAGCACCTAGTAAGTGAGAATAACCAGTATCGAAAATAACCATTGTACTACTGTACAGTATATATTGATTTTTGTATATATATATACAGTACATTGTTACAGTACATATGCACAATTCTCTTTTAGACAGAGGGTCTAAAGTATAAAAGCTGCTTTTAAAAGTATGGGTGCAGAGCATAACAGAACACACTCAAAACACACAAAAACCACACTATGTAATAAAGCCTATTTTCATAACAAATTAAAACCCATTTCAAACCTTTGCGGAACTGCACTGTGACATTTTGCATCTCTATATGGCTAGGAGCAGTGGTTAGTCCTGTAGCCTTCATGCTTTCCAGTCCCTGGGAAGTTTGCAGTTTGGAAGGAAGACAGCAACAGCAGTTGTTGATCTGTTTAAAGTGTTGACTAGGGCATCAGTGATTCCAAACCATGTGCAGTGCACATTACCCATGTAGCACTGGATGCACACGACACTGGACTTGAGGTATGCCGGCAAGTTTATGAAATTCCTTTTAAATGCAAATTCACACTTCACTAGAGATGGGAAAAAAGGTGCAGTGAGGCAAGAAAATAGCATCCATATTGAATCAGATATATAAAACTGATAAGCAATCACCCAAAAGACTATGGGGCATTAAATATATTAGTTTTGCAGCATTATAAGATTTTGTTTTTCTAAGAGCTATTGTTTGCTTAAACACTTAACTGGTTCACAAAGCGCATACAGTATGCACCTAAGTGAAAAAATCATCAGGCATGTGAAAACATGAAATTATTAAATGTTTTCTTGCCATTCCATTTGCTAAAATACAGGCTATTTTATCTCCTCAAGGAGAGAGGAATACTAACTGTGAGTAATTGAAACTCCAGATGCAAAATCATACTAAAAAGCTGATTTGTACACTTCTATTTCTTCTATTTATTTGTACACTTCTATCTCAATAGTAATCTTTCATGCTGCTGTTTTATTATATTTATGCATATTAGATTATCTTCTTGTTCGTATTGTATGATATTGATGATATTGACAGAAATGTGGCTCTGCAGTATGTGTAGTTTACTGTACTGTATGTATTTTTATAAAAATCTAAAGTTAAATTCTAGCAGTTAGAAAGTACAATACAAGTTAGCTTTCTGTGCTGAAAAACTGGTGTGAGATATCTCAGATAATAAAGAATATGCTTTGTGCATGGAAGCTGAAATAGACTTATAAAGTGTATGGGTATTTTGTATTGATCTGTATTAATGCAGTACCTGTTGACCATACATCCCACTTTTACTCTACTCTTGACATTTAGGGCTCCAGCTATCTTAATATTATTATTAAGCAAGATACCTTTTAGAGAATCCACTGCTGCAAACCAGGTAACATAATGGAAAAGGGGTTGATTTAAATAGAAAGACAGCATGCTTGCTTGTTCAGATAAGCTACTATATACTATATTTTACATATCAAAATGCAAAGCTTATAAAGCTACAGGAAATTTAACTCAACTCATTTAATTAGAGTATTTTGAAAAGTGCTATTCTTTAATACCTGTAAATTAATATCAGTGTCAAGTCTGTTTCATTTTTTGGCAATTAGATGTGTACTGATTGGTGGAGATAAACTGAAAAGGCTAGTTGTGTTAATTTGAATTGTATGATGTACAACAACCTCTGAAGATGACCAGTTAACCAAGTCCTATTCTGTTTTAAGCAATTCCTATGTAAAATATATTTTAAAAAGGACACCAGTTTAAGTTAGAAGAAATCAAAAACAACTTATCCCTTATACTTTAAGAGCAATAAATTCACTTAATGTATATAAGGAAAATTACCAAAACTTTTTTGAAGCAGGCGCACAAAACAAAACATTTTTTTACAAACATGAC
This sequence comes from Lepisosteus platostomus, assembly GCF_059453375.1. NCBI lineage: Eukaryota > Metazoa > Chordata > Actinopteri > Semionotiformes > Lepisosteidae > Lepisosteus > Lepisosteus platostomus. The sequence goes on along the minus strand of NC_142616.1, from coordinate 64,012,105 downwards.
AAATGTGAATTCATCATGCTGTTAACATTTGTTAAGATATTCAGGTGGGTAGCTGCGTCAGCATGCGTAGTCTGCAAAGGATCAATTAATATTAATAGGTTAATAGGATAATATATTATCCTATTAATAGGATAATAGGTTTATTCCATTCTGAAAACAGAAGAGAGAAAGCACAACGTTTCGACTGTGAAGACCTTTGTGAAGATATGTTTGGGGGATTTTGTCCTATGCACTTGCCTGTTCATTGGCCATGTGTCATCCCAGCTTATCCCAAAAATGTTCAGTGGGTCTTGTCTGGGTAGGACATCCACGGCATAGCTTTCAAATTCTCGTGTGCATTGCAGCTGGAATGTTATCATGTAAGGATGAGCCTGCAGAAAGGGCAGGAGACCCCAGTCGGTCATCGTAGTGCCATGCAGTCAAGTGGCTATCAATCCCTGCAAGTGGAGTTCTCTGGGTGGGGCACACTTGGGGCTCTCTTTCTCTTCACCTGTTGTATGCCACAACTGGCATATTTGTTCTGCATAGCAGCACCCCACATCTGATGGCCGTCAAGGTGGTCTACATAAATCTGAAATCTTTGCTTCATCTCTGCGGAGGACTGGGCTCCGGTGTTCACACCACCTCTTTGGGCTGCGTTGTACGAGCTCTGGTGGTGGTCGAGCCCCAGTGTGGTCGCGTGGTCCGCAGACGATGCCTGTTGCGCCGCCGCCTCCTCGCAGTTGGACTGCTGAGGCGTGGGTAGCAGCAACCTGGTGTGTCTGAAGCAGTTGAGCAGGCCGTGCGGAAATGAGTGTGAAGACGGAGCATGATGGTGTGTGGATTCTGGCAAGGTGGCATGGCGCAAGGACTCCCAGATTGTGGCCGACCATTGATGGGTTGTGTTGGTGGTGATATGCTGCCAGGTTAGACATTGCTGGCTGTGAATTCCCCAGATGGTAAGAAATAATTTGCATTTAATCAAGCCTCCAAGATATCAGTGGCATGAAGGCATTATTCTCTTTAAAAAGGGGGCATACTTGTTCCTTGTTGATGTGCACCAGGCTTGACATACGAGAAGTTAAATCATCTTATCTCCTGTGACCAACTTCTTACTAATTAGGTGATTAAGGGCTTATGTAATGTTCCAGTCAGTCATGATTGACTCAGTTACTGAAAATTATGCCAAAAATATTTAATCACTGTCCGAGATAAAAAATAAATATACATATGAAAATGGAATGTTATGTTGGTTTCGATGCGTTATATAGAATTGGTTCAATCAGTTTTTATTCTTCTTATTTAATAAAATCTTCAGATAACTGATCTTGTTGTGCCAGTTATACGATACTGGTAGGGTGCATTTGCCTGTAATTCAGTCCTGCAGCAACAAAATGGAAGTTAAGTCTTCAGTGAAATAATTGTAATTCAAACAATTATGATAGAATGGCATCTAGGTGGTGTATTTAAAGTCACAATAGTATTTTGGTGTTTACAGCTCCCTTGTTACAGACGTAACCACGGTTTTGTTGTAAAGACTACAAACTGAATTTTCGAGAGCCTGGTGTATAATCCCACATCTGTGATGTAGGTGCCTTAGTTGCTGCTGAAAATTGGGCCTTTAAGGGAAATAAGAGCACTGATGTACTGTACAGCAGTTTTAATTTTGCTTAATCCAGAGAAGTTAATAAATTTAAGAAGACATATAGACTGTAATGTTAAATGCAAAATCCTTTTTCTTTTCATTTCCAATGATTGGTATTTTCAACAACAAGAAATAGAGTAGTATTGCAAATTACTCAAACTCAAGAGCAAAGGTTACTACACTGTACTATCACATTAAGTCATATTAGACAGCCCTTTTCATAAACAGAACAAAGAGTTTAGATGATCTATAACTGCTTGGGAAATTTGTTCAAGTATCTTTATCAAATTGCACGTAATTAAATGAAACTCAAATTTGTTTTTTCTTACTGTACAGTGCATTACTTTCAAAGTAAATTTACCAACTGAAATGTGGGATTTAGGAGAGATGATATTACTGCAGTCATTTTGAATAAGAAGGCAGCCATGCATTACACTGGGAGTGTCAATCATTGAGAATATTTGTGATTATCTGCAAGCTTCAGTAGCTGTACAGTACTTTAACTTAAATGTAAAAAAAGAACACTTTCTCTGTGAACGTGAACTTTAATCAGATTTGCTCTTCTCTGAATGGTACTCTATAGGTACAGAGTGTATAATCTGTTTTTTCTCTTGTGTTTTATTGTTGTCAAAATTTATGTTTTCAGTTTTGCAGGGACTGGATCTCCTTTTCTGTAAGTAGGAAGGTTGTTGAAGTAAAATTTTAAAAAAGTTAGCAAAATAAGCAAAACGAATATTAAGTAAACCTTTGTTTCCTCTTGTTGGTGGACTTTTATTTTCCTGTTTTTCAGCAGAATTACAATGTTTTCTTCATTAGAACACAATTAGTTCCAACACCCTCAGTTCTGGAAATCATTATTGAGACAATACAAATACAATATGCATTTTCATAACATTTGTCATTAAATTGTCACTGCTTGTCGGGCAACTCATCGGTAAATACCACACTTTCTGGAGGTCTTCTTAAGCATAGCAAATGATTACATTGGGGGTATTTCAACATACAGGGAGCACTCTGGCTCCAGGAAAGGAAATATCATATGATTAGAGTCTGGAAACCCAAGGTTTAGTGAATGAAGCTACTCCTATCAATGGACTGGCATCCAGCTTCACTTTTCATCCAGTGCTCTTTGTAAGACTCTGAGGGAGTTTGTGGAACTGGCTCTTTATTTTGAACTCATGTCTTTTTGCTCAGCTACAGGCTATAGTTACTGTAGCGCTACCGAATGAATTCTCCTTGCTGACTCTGAGCTCTTCATCACCCTTCGGCACTTCTGAGAGCTCAATAAACTTCTGAGAAGGTACTCTTACATAGCCTCTGCATTATGAAATTGCAACTCACTTCTGAGACGTTTTGAAAAAATCTAGAAATCTTTTGTCAAATATTGTGATAAAATGCAATGAACACAAAATTCTTCTGGTAATTTCTGTAAATTTTATCGTAAATTTTATAGCGAATAACCATTTTCTATTGATTGCAGATAGTGAATTCACTACAATATGTAAGTAACAGACATTATACAGTTGGCTGCTACCTTTTAGTGTAGGAGAAATAATTGTCTGTTGAGCAATTAAATCTCACAGCTGGAAGCAGCACTTTCTCCAAAAAGTTCTGAAGACACCCGCCAGGGTTCACAGAGTGTGTGTATCAGACACCTGGATGTATTAGCATCTTAGTACAGTTAGTGTTTGTTGTAAGGTTCCCATAATTAAGATAACATAGAGGAAACTGTATTTCCACTGGGACTCACAAGCTGATCGATTGCATACTTCAGTGTGGTTAGCAATGAAAAGCTGCTGTCACCTTACAACCACCCTGCATGCAGTCTTCTTTGCCTTTGTTACTGATTGGATTTGTTTTCCCAGACAGTACATATTCTACTTTATGCTAGTTTTGTGCTGTTCCCTGTCTCAGTAGAGCAATATAATTTGGGTGGTGCAGTGGGTCTGTGGCTAAGGATCTGCGCCTGTGGCTGGAAGGTTGCCGGTTCAAATCCCTCGGCAAGCAGAGGAATCCTGAGCAAGGCCCTTAACCCCAACTGCTCAGTGGTTCTGTATAAACGGCTGACCCCAAGCTTCTCTTCCTGTCTGTGTGTCTGCAAAAAGACAAATTTCCTAATACAAGAAATTGTATATGGCCAATAAAGTGATCTTATCTTAATCACAGACTACTGGAAAAAAACTAGTTAACGATGTGTCATTTGTGTAAATTAATTAATGTCATGTGTGTAAAGATATTTGATAAGAGCAGAGCTTGTTTTCAGACAAGCCAGGTTTTTAGAAATACATATGGAACCAAAGGTTCATACAAAATGCATTTTACTGAATTTTGGGGCTTTAATGAAACAAAAAATACACTTTTGCTAGCTGTCAAGCAGTTCATTAATAAATAGCCCACTTCCCCGAGGTCTTCATAAGAATAGGCAGCGATACCATTGGTCAGATTTAAATATCCTGTACAGTAAGCTCCTGGGAAAGAAATCTCATCTGATAAGAGGAAAGAAATCAAAGATGGCCTCATGAAGGCAAAACAGATAGCAGTCCAACTTCACTATTCACTCAGTGCTGTACAGTATGTAAGTATGGTAGACTCTGAAGGAGAACCGTTGAGTTAAAGTGATCAAGGAAAAAAAACTCTCTCAAAGTTTCTCAGAGGAAATTCTCTGTGATAGACAATGATAATGTTGAAATCGTACAAAATGACCTTGCAGCAGGTGCAGCTGTTTATGTCTTCTGCAAGAACAGAATGACGGGTATTAAAACACAATGGTCTCGGTGGGCATGAAGTTACTCAGACACATCTGCCGAGGTGAGAGAAATAAAGCAAAAGATGAAACACAGGTGTCTGGAGGTCATAAAGGCACCAGAAGCTAGTTTCTTCAAATGGTATCCAACAACTGGTCCAGCATATGACAGTAGTGGTCAGTGTTTGTGTAGCCCTCTTTAAAATGATTTGTGGTCTTACCATGGACAGGTAGTACAAAATGAAGCAGGCAATTGTGTTATAGTGCTCAACTTATTCAAACGCACAGGTCAAACTTGTTTTTGACCATGATAGGCCTTGCTATTTTATTTGTCAAAATTCACTTGCTTCTTGGAGCATTTGCATACTGTATACTGCCACCACAGCAATGAAAGATGTCCAGTATATATGCAGTTCTTTATTTGCATGACATAGATAATGCTGTATTTTCCTGCATGCATTGCATTTTTTTCATTATTTGATATATGTACTTCTATATGTACTAATATATGTAATTTTACAGAGTGCTTAGGGTGTGGTGTCAGTTGCAGCAAAGCTGGGAGCAGTAGAGACCTTGAATCATTTCAGGCAGGCTTTGGTATCTGCTGCAAATGTGCCCAAGTACTAATGCTGCAGTCATCACTACATTTTCTCCTTACAGCCAAAGGCCTCGCTGACTGCTTTTCATTTTATATACAGTATTTCTCTGCTTGTCAATTTCTAGTATTTGCCTTAATGTCACTATCATCACAAAAAAAAAAAAACAATGCAGAATATAAAGCATGAAAGTCCTATTTAGGCATGGAAAACCTATTCGTAAATACTCAGTAAACAACACTGACCTTTGTGTCGGTCAAGTGACCCTACATTACTAGAAAGGCAGACTCATTTTCCTGCAAAAGGAATCCTGTCTCTGGATTGTTTGTCCTATTAAAATATGATAGTATTCATTTGAGCGGTACTGCTGGCATGATGCTACTGTATATACAGTATAATATATATTCTACATGTGTGTGTAACTGATGACCCCCCAAGAGAAGTTTAAATGAAGTGGCTTGTCAGCAGTACTGGCATCTCCTGGATGTAGTAGGGTACTTGGGAATGCCCTGGCAGGTCTTTTCTGTGGTTCGCCAACAGGAAAGTCCTCTTGTACGAACGGAGAAGAGGCAAAGCTAGTTCCGTAAGGAGCAAAGCGCAGCTGTGACTGGGAGCTCTTCAGACTGCAGGAAGGATAATATAGATTGTGATGAAAGAGACAGCTGCTGCCTGTGTCAGACTGCATCAGCACTGCATCCCAGATCCCCTGCACTACAGGGCGTTTGCACAATCACATAGATTTCATGGCCTGACCTTGGGCTATTACTTTTATTGTTGTGTACTGTAAGTGCATTTCAAATATAAATTCCAGTGCACTGTGCTAGCAGCACCATCTGATGGAAAAGTAATTTTGATATACTGTACAGTATATTAATTACTTCGTAATTCATGAAAATTCTGGCAGAGGTGTTAAAGATTTTGGATGTCTCCATGTGCCCACATGAGGTGGTTAAACTGCAACCAGTTTGAGAAGCACAGTACTGAGAACCTCATCTTTACTTGTTCAGTCCATCTGGATGTTACCCAACAACTAATAATTGCTTTTCTTAAGAGGCTGGTGAAAAACCATTGGGTACAAGTTTTGATTCCAGAGCTGATTTTGTTCATAATTGCTGTTAAGGGGCTGTGCTACAGATTCAGCCCCAGGTGGCTTTTTAATATATTTATATGTTTTTGAATTGAGGCTTATCATTTACGCTTGATTTAATCTAAAAAAAGTTTGTAACAGAAACAAGCATTCCCCCAAGAACATTCCAATTTTGTTTATATGTGATTTTCAGTCAATAACTTGCTTTAATGCTTATGGCAGATTGAGTAGGTGGTAGCAGACTCAGTTAATTAATAAACTGTGGAAATATTGTTTCCTTGGGTCTTCTGTAAAAATTCTGTAAAAGATGGTCACAAAATATTGAACTTATGTCTATTATGCATGTTATGTACAGTATCCTGCCTGTATAATGTATACTGTGTGTTTTATGAGCTCATAAAGTTTTATGAGCTTTACTGTATCCATGCAGTCATATAATACCGTACATGCGTACGTACATTAACCAAAAATATATTTGTGCAAATGGGAATTACAAGTAGTTTTAGATTCAGTGAGCACTAAATGCATACTCAAATAATTGTATTTGTGTCAAACTAGAGGAAAGCTAAACATCTAAAAAAGTATTTAACAAACAGGTGTTCTTGAAGAGCAAAGTACTTATCCTGGGTATTGGTTGTATTTTCTGAATTACATGTACATCAAGGGTTCCTACACACCTGATTCAATATTAATTTCCTTTATGTACTTTTTGGGATGCCCAAATTATTTACATTTATAATCCATTTATAACTGACCTCCAGAATACATATTTTGGTAATATATTTAATTTATGTTAAATCATTTGCGTATTTTGATAAGGAAATAAAGGTAAATAAAGGTATTTAATGTTATAAGATATGTGTGAACACATTAATTTATTTAGATTAGTCTAGAATTTAGCTTCAGCTAACTGGAGAGTATAAAGTTAAAGGTACTGTACAGTATGTGTTAAGGCGACTTAACATGAGGTACATTAGTATGAAAATGAATCCCAGCAGATATATGAATAACAGGTTTGTAATTAGGAGGTCCTCTTCCTGACTGAGTAAGTACAAGGTAGTGAATTGAATTTTAAGTGATTTAATTAGGTTTGGAACCTTTAATAATTCAACAGAAGTTGCCATAGTGCTATTTTTCCTCAATAACCCTGCTGCTTCCTTGATCACATCTATAGGAATAAATTGAGCAGTATTTATATTACTTTTAATATACAGACTGTGTATTAAGCTGAATATATCTAGATTTTTACTTTTAACCTGAGAAAGATTATGATAAAGGCTATATAAAATATTTGTGTAGAAAGAATTGATGCAAATTTCCTTTAATGATAAAAATGTCAACAATGCCATGGTCTTTCACCCAAATATTTATAACCTGTTAATATTTTGCTTATTTGATAAAAAGCATTAATCCTTTAGAAGAAGATTGAGTTTGCTTTCTAAAATGCGACTCTCCTGTGTAAAATCAAAATGATAGCAGGAAGTAAAATTCTGCCACAGCATGTGGTAATTAAAAAAAAACATGAATGATGTCTGTCTGTTCTCAGACATATGTGAATAGCATCAGCTAAACAGAATTGTTTCCTTTTTACTCATGGCAGACAGTATACAGTTCTTTATGTAGGCCAAGTATTAGTCTTACTTGGTTAGTCTTGCTTTCATACAACATGAGTGTGGGTCACTGAATATAATCATTTTATCAAGAAAATAGAAAAGACAAGAGTATTTTATGACATTAGGGGGAATTCATGAAGGGGATATAATAAAGCTGCAATATGCTGAATATTTACAGTATGCAGCAAGCTTTCATTTCAAATATCAAATAATGCTAGAGGACACTTTTAACTCTTCTTCAAACAACTCTTTAACAAAAACATATTTTACCCTAGGAAGGCTTGTCTTTGTCTTAAAGAAAGGAAACTCCTTCATATTTGACAAACTAAAGCTTATTAATAATGGAATCTATAAATAATGGAATACATCAATCGCTTTTTCAGACTTTTCAGAATATGTTTTGCATATTTAATGATTTACCAGCTTATAATATCAATGCATTAATTTAATAAAAACTTGAAATACGGCTTGCAACAAGTCAATTCATTAACCAATCAATGCTCAGAAGCACAGTTTATCCCAGATTCATTCATGACTTCCTCAAATACAGAATTATCAGCACTGAGGCTACAACAACAATTACTGTAAGTCAATTAACTGTAATTGTATAACTGTTTTAAACATCCAGTACATATAAGCTGATTATTAAGCTTGTAAAATAGTAATTTTGAGCTCCAAGGCCAAAGATATTGAAATAAATTTACCTTTAATAAACAAGGACAAGGAAACTACAGTATCAACAGTTAAAGGGAACTGTGAGATATCCCGAAATTGAGATATCTATTGACTTCAATGCAGCCATGACTTGCCAGTACTGGGCAGGAAAAAAGGAAAATAAACTTAAAATTCAAACTTAAATTGGTAAGTCAATACTGTGTAAGGATGTTATAGTGCATGGCAGTTGGTGCTATTGCCTCACAACTTTGAACCCTGTGTTTGACTACAATCCTGGGTTCCTTCTGTGTGGAGTGTGTGTGTGATCTCTTGTTCATGTGAGTTTTTTTCCAGGATGTGTCAGGTTTCTCTATCACCTTCCCAAAATGTGCTGACTAGGTTGATTGGTGTCTATAAATTGTCACTGTGTGTATGTGACCTACAATGAACTAGCATCCCATCCAGAATGCAGTTTCAGTTTGCACCCTATCGTTCCAAGATAGTCTTCAAATTACTGCCACCCTCAGCAGGAACAAGAAACATTCTACAGTAGGTTAGATAGCTTTTGTATTTCATTTTTCTAAGAAAAAGGTTTTACAGATTTTTACACAGTTTATGAGACACATTTTGTCAACAATTCTAATGATGTGCAAATAACAAAAAGCACCATTTCAGCTTTTCATGTAGAACAGCAACAGTGGTCTTGTTCATGACCAGAGACTTACTCCCTGTGTACTACAAGTCTTCTAAAGGAAATGAGATATTGCAAAAATAAAATGTATTTTGCAGCAGTTAATTTAAGTAATAACTGATTTTATGCACTCTAGCTGTAGAAATCATTTATATTGAATCACTGGTTCAATTGAAAAAATAATTGGATAAGGAAACAAAATCTAAGTTCATGAATATTTTTTGATGATTGTGAATTCCAGGTAGAATTGTGATTCATTTTAAGACTTAATTCCATTGACAATGTGGCTATGTATTATGTGAGGATACTGCAATTATGATAAGGTACAACAGAGTCAGACCTTGGTTCATGCTGCCATTGTTGTTTTTCAGAAGTAAACGTTTATACCAATAATGTTATAGGCGACTTCTTAAGACTGCTATTTACATACATACCAGTTAATACCTTTCAGTTTTACTTCATTTCTAAATCTTGAAATGAGGATCAAATTCCTCAAGAAGTCACTTATTCAATATCATTGTACCAAAGCATTTTGTAAATAGGTTCAAACTGTATGTGGCAGTCTGATGCGTTTTCTCAGGTTTGCTTAATCTGTACTGCCTGTGGTGACAAATTAATATGCTATTTCATCTGGAACCATGCAAAAACTGAATGAAATGTGTCAAAAGTAACCGAGGAGAAAACAGTGTGCGAGACTACTGTTTAACAAGTGTTCTTTGGCTAGTGGCAGTTTTACAGGAATAGTTGGGATTACCTTGTCATACAGGTATGTGCATGCGACTACATACAGTGGGCTGTAGAGCCAAAAGCACATTTAATGCTATGAGATTAAGGTCATTCCATTCAGACACTCTAGGTTAATAGCCACATTTCTGTAATTACAACCAGCATTTGAGCCTATATAACTGCTTCAAATAAACATTACTGTCATAATACAGTATATCAACTTCCAGAATAATGTAACAAAATTAAAATCAGATGTGATTGTTTAATACCCACTTGAAGGAGTGTACTGGGAGCGACAAAAGAAAGCTATTTACAGTGATCTGGGCAGCATGTGTATTAAATTGAGTGTGTCATTTATAAACAGGAGACTATTCTGGGACACCTAGAAGCCATTGTGGGACACCTTTCTCCAGCTGTGAGCTCCCTTTCTTTTTGATGACAGCAAATTGTGTTCTGCTCAGCAGCTTTCCTACAAAGAGCATTAGTGTGTGAGCTCTAAGCAAGATTTATCTACAGAATAAGCACTGCATGGCTGGCCATGTTGAGGGCCTTGAGCAAAAGTCCCAAGTCCATCACGAAAGCATGATCTGTATTGCTATCTGATCTACAGCAGCCTTTTACTAAGCAGCCTTTTGAGCGAGTCAAACAAATGGCCTGTATTAAGGTACTGTTGCACAGATGAAGTATTTAATGTGCTCTAAAACTGTTTTCTAAATTAAAGACACTTCACAGTCAGAAACTCTTTATTCTCTGTGTGTGATTTTTAATATTGTGCCCTATCAAAATGCAATCCTAAGGGGATTTACTGAATGAGACAAACCTGTAAAATACAATTGCAGAAAGTTCAATTGTACTGTATTTTCTTGTTCCACAGTGGAAGTATTCAAAGGTCAAGGTTTGAAGAACCTGACACATGTAAAGTTAAGAGACTGTAATGCTTATGCTTTAAGCCTACTCGTTCTGTCAGTTAAAAGTTATTTAAAAAATAAATAAAACTCTTGACAGATTCCCCCGCAGCATGGAATACAGTATTTAGCATGCGGAGTTGCAGCAATACTGAGGTGTGGAGTAACATTAACATTCTAACTGGCCTGTCAGCATGGGTGAATTGAAAGATAATGTTTAAATAAAACAGAGACAGTGATGCTGTTGCACAAAGAATTTGTCAGAATGACTCAGCATTAAATAGGATGTGTGGCCTTCTAAAATACTTGTTGCAACTACTTTTTCTTTTGCTGTTCCTGATGTGTTTAAAAGTGAATTGTTAAAAGTCCCATGCAGTGAGAAAATGTATTTCTTTGTGTATACATGACAGCGTTAGGAAATTGTGTTGTTTTTTTTTTTTTTCTCCTCGTCTGGCTTTGGTGGTCTTAAGAAAGAACATGTACACACTCCAGCGAAGCCCAAATATCAGAGATGCTATCGAATGTCCCTTGGGCAGAAAATCACAGCAGTCAATGGAGCAATTACTGAAGGGTTTCTTTGCCAGTGTGAAAGAAAAGCATTAGTTCTTTGACATAACCAGGATACATCAAACGATCTGGCAGTTCTCGGAGTAGGAGAGGCTCGGGCTGCTGCTGCACTCGTTACTTCAACATGTTTAAGTGTAGCACAAGGAAAGCTAAATCAAAACCCCTGGTTACCTTGGTGATGGGGTCTTGAGGGAGATGGCTTCCTTGATGAATAAAAGTGTGGAAATACCAAAGGTGGGGTGGTAGCTACTGTATAAAAACATGTATTATAAATAAAAAGAACAAACAGCATCTAAACAAACGGCATCTAACAGGAGGGCAGGAGAAAGATCTCCAGACACTGATTAATAAAAGTGAGCCACTGCATCTTCTTTTTGTAGTACTGGGCATGTACAGTAAGAGTCCTTGGGTTCTGAGATCCTGAGGTCTGAGGTCAGTGGTGTCCTGGAGAGCAGTGAATAGATGATCCATCAGAAAGAGAAGGTCTCCTGGCTTCACTTCTTGAGAAAGGACAGAAAGGACATGTTATTGTGGCTCGGATGTGGATGTCCATTATCGCTCAAATAAACCTAGAATAGGTGGGGAGTTTGTTTTTGAATATCTAAAAAAAAGTCTTAGCTGCGTTAAGTATAGCGTAGTTGTAGGGAACAAAATGTGTGCAGCTCAAAGGACTATTTTCTTTTTCATTTTTTGTCCCTTTCAAGTGTTGCCAGTTCTTTCTTCTTGTCTTTGAGCACCACAATTTTAAATGTGGTGGTAAGGCAGGTGGATTGTATATAAGAGAGTGCAAGGGTTATAGAAGTTCAGCTGCAGAAGTTTAAACCTATTACAGTATGTTTCATTCAGAACTGTAGCTCATGCTTCATTTTCCATGGAGTGCACTCAAGCTGGTCTGATGTTTTCAAATGTCAGTTTGGGGGTCAACTTGTGTTGGCTGCACAAATTGCATTTTTGAGTTTCCTGAGTTCTTTTATGAACTGGACAGCTCTCACTGATATTATTGCTAGAGGTTAGTGGGATATTACTAGTTGGCCACTGTAAACAGGTGATTACTGTAACATTGTGCTTTAGTCTGCTGTTGTAGCACTGCAAAACTGTAATCTATTGTACAAACAACAACGGACACTTTAGTTGAAAAAAAAACACTGCAGACAGTCTCATCTACTGTTGCTATGCAGTTCAGTGAGATTCATTATGTGTAGTGAAATCCTAAAGGCTAAATCTAGTTTTATTAATTGCTGTGTGGAAGAAAAACAGTGATAGTGGTGATCATTGTTATGTGGAAATCCAAGAAAAACATTATACTGATCATTCTGAATAGTTAGCAGATTTAAAAACCAAACACACACAATGCTGCAAAACACTTAACTGGGCTGTTCTTGGCAGTATATTGTAACTTCAGCTTGCTTGGCATAGTTGAAATGTTGGGAGCGATATACCTGTACGCTCACAGACTTAATACAGTATATCTGCACTAATGTAAAAATATTTTAAAACAAATGTTGTTCTTGTATGGAAAATGTTCAAATCAAACAAGACATTGCCATACTCATTATTTCCATCTGAAGAACAAAGTAACAAGAAGTGTGTCCTGTTTTATTAATTTTAGTGAAAATGAAATAGGTGAGGGCACTTTTTGACAACTGAGCTTAATAATTGCCCTTACAGATTCATCACAGTGCTCATCCATTGATCTGAGAGAGCCGCCCGAGTTCCTCTTGTCTACTGATAGGGCGGCGGGACCATGCTTGTGCACACTGAGCAGAAAAAGAGGGATTGTTTTTATTTATAGCATATTCTGGTGTCACATCTTGTTTGCCACCCTGATGGCCCCTGCTTGCTCGATTGTTCTGATTGGTGAGATCAGCGCCAGGAGAAGCTTTCTCCACTGAGCGCACTCCGTGGCAGGGCACTCATTGGCTGGGATTCAAGAAGAAAAAAGGCTTTATTCAAGTGGCCTGTCAGGGCAGCCTAACAAAATGACACCCCTGTAAGCGAACAGGACAGAGCAAACAAAGAAAAACACATTTCTGTGTTTATGTAAGGCATTGATTTTTGGTGAATAATGTGTTCAAAGAAAAACAGAGGAAGCCAAATTGGATTAAATAACTTATGGATTAAGTTGCTTGTGCTGGTGACCTTAAAACCTTTGCACACTCTTTTTCTGCTTTGCTTCAGCTGAGTATGATAAGGCAAATGACATTTGTTCTCCTACAGTAGTTTAACCTTAATTCTGCACAGATTTCTCTTTTACTGTGATAATGTTTCCCATATTGTTCTCTGGCTTCGCTTCCACAAAGGGCTAATTTCATGTGATGCAATGATGTAACTGCTTTTCTGCCTATGACCAAAATGAGAAGCTCAGAGCAGTACAGAGCAATTCCAATTTTCTGTACTTGTGAGCTATAGGGGATAAACCTGACATCTAGGCCCAACTTTGCATACCTGTAGTAGTGTTAGGTGAAAGTACATTATTCTTCCGAAGTCAGCCACTGTTCTTTGGCATTAAATACTAGTGTAAGGCTTTTGCTGATGAAGGTTGTCTAGGGAATGAGTCCTTTGAAGTAAAGGCATAGCAACCGTTTTCCAACTCATAGAAGCTATTGCGTATTAGCATACAAAGAGGATATTCTGCTCACCTCTAATATTGTCTTAAAGGGGAAATTCAGTCAAAAATCAAACATAAGACCAACTGCAGTTCCTAACGTTACTAGGTGACGGCCAGATATGTTCTTAACAGTTTGCTTTCTCAGGTTTGACAATATCACATTTTGACTGTACTATACTGTATGCTGTGTAAACGGACTACAAACATTTTATTCGTGTCTCATTTACTCATGATTAAAGCACTACTGTACATTTATGTACACCTATCCCATAGCAAAAGGTAGTAATATCGTATTTAGTAATCCAGAGCTGAAGATCCAGGGCTCAATGAATATGTATTGTCCATTTTGTTCTGTCTTGTATTGCACAAGATCGTTTGTCGACTTGCAGCCAAAAGCTTTATACTGTACAGTACATAGTTTTCTGCTGGCATGATTTAGTGTGTCCCTGGACTGTTCAATGGGCCAAGTGCATCAGCATACTATACGTCGGTACACGTACTGTATACAGTAAGTACGTCAAGAGCATCTCTTTCTATAAAGAATGGGATATTTTCTGAATATATGTGATGGTACTGTACATTTTCTGAAAGACTGCGCTAGTCTGGCAGTCTAGCAATCTGGAAGTACGGATTTGATTATTAAAAATGACCCAGTAGGTTCGAAACTACATTTCAGAATTTCTGTTTGTTGATCTTGAAGGAATACATTTCACCCTTTCACTGTGTGATCTGACAGCCATGAGTTTTTTCTTCAGCTAAATACTGTGCATTATCAGTGAGAGAACAGATCGCCGAAGACCTTAGACATTCAATAACATTAAATGGAACTAAATTGCAAGTTAAAAGTTGCTTTATGGTAAATGTGTGTAATAGCAGGCAATTATGTGCAAAAATACTGAAATGTGCAATACTAATACTATAATACTAAACACAAGGGAATAGAGAATTCTACATACTGTAGCTCCAAAAGAGTTGAAACAGTTTAATTTCTAATTTTCTGGAGTTATATTCCATTCATGTTTGTACAGTATATGCTGGGGTAATCATAAAACGTGTAATATTTTTTAGAAAAATAAAAGTGTATTACATTGACTTATGTATAGATAGTATACACTCGTCTATTTAGTTCGTATTTCTATATTTTTAAAATTTGCCAGTGACGTTACAGGGATTAGTGTCACGTTGTGACATGTGTTAAATGTGTACTTTTAGGATAGCATAGCATTCGGTAGAACTGAAATGTTGATCCTAAAAAAAAGCACTTGTTGATTTTAATTGATAAAATTATTACTAGGAATAATTATAATCGTATCATTATCATTTTTTAATCTTAAACCTCTTGTTTTCTAAACAGCACACGCTGGCATTTTGTGTCTTGTATGATTTGGCGTAACATTTCCTAGAAACTGAAATTTTGATCTCCAATATAATAAAACAAAGTTGTGTATTTTATTAATATTAATAGGAATCATCATCATTATATTATCTTATCTAGCTCTCTTATTTTACGAATAGGAAATACTGACATTATGTGCCTTGTAGTCTAATTTGAAATATACTGTAAGACCATGTATACTGTAATTGATTCCCGCGGCGAGATCAACACATTTTTTTATCAGAAATCTGTTTGGATGTATGGGAAGATAATTCTTGGATGCTGTGAAATGAACTAAAATAAGAAAAGATAAACATCAGAAAAAATTTACCATGGTTTAAATGCTATAGTGACTATCATCAAAATGGTACGGGAAAGATTCAATTATCGCTTTGATTGAAATCATTATATAGAAGATTTTTAGGCACACCATTTTTTTCAATCACATTTTCATTTAGGAAATGGTATTAATTTGCTTTCCTCTTTATGTTGTGTAACTGTTACGTCTTTTGTTAAGCAAGACTACTCATAACCAAGAATTTATTCGCGATCCAGCTGTTTTGCTTAGTTCTGGAAAGAATGTTGTCGTCTTTCAGCATAGAGATACTGCCCCCTGGTGGTACATATTTGAAAAAATAATAATTCCGTTCTACAGCTTTTTATTACTATTTAAGGATGACCCTTTGCTGTTTCTGATTTAGCAATTAAAGATGCTGCTGACAAGAGTTACAGCAACTAGGATATGCATTTGAACCCCCCTGCAAATTGTTACGCTTCACAATTACCTTTTGGCTTGGCCTCATGAACAACCTGATTTCATGCTCGAATTATTTTGAGAAAGAGAACCGAATAAGCTGTGAGGGGTTGAATGACTTCCTCTCATTGAAAGAAGAAAACATTCAAGCATATGGGACCGTTAAGTTGTCATGCTGGTATTTATTGGAATTCATTAGGCTTGTTTCTAGTTACTTTGCAAAGGAATTCAGCGTAGTTACTAGATAATTACAACTGCGCTGCATTCCAACAGAAGAAGAACAGCAAAAATAATAAAATCAAGCACCAGCTCACATTTGTAAGGGTACTAAAGGTTGCCAAAGCACATCAGATACCGGAGGGGACTTGTTTTATCCACAGTTCTCCTGTGTGAGGCACGATATTCATTCTATGCCTGGTGTGTCACTTCCCAATAGATCAGACAGAGAAGGACAGAGAAAATGCAGTGTCCTCAGGGGCTAGAGCTGGCAGCCCTGATCTTATGAACAGTGCCATGGGAGCTCTGACTGTGGGAAGGACAAGTGAACTATATTTAGGAGACCTGGTTGATTTAGGTTTTTAATTACAATGTTCTTTTAACAACTAGTACAGACATACGCTATAAAAGAATGAGACTGCTGTGAGTTTTCAGAGGCTCATAATTTATTTTCAAATCTGTGAATTGCAGGTTCATTTAAAGCAAATGAATAAAGATTATATCCATCCATTTTCTAACAGCTTCTTCCAGCTCAGAGTTGCGGGGGAAATGGAGCCTATCCCAACAAGCACAGGGCATAAGGCAGGACACCCTTTGGATGGGATGCCAGTCCATCACAGGGCAAACACACTCACACCTAGGGCCAACTTTCTGACAATTACATATTTATTAATTTATACTGCCAGACAGTGGTCTAAAGATGGAAAAATCCAGGAAATGTACAGATTCTAAAATGTTCTGAAGTGAATTATTTTACAATTCACAAAGTAGCTTCATTAAGTGGATTCTTTTCATACATTATGTTAGAGACCTTTCGAGATAACCATGAACGTTGCAATGAAAACATACTTTTTATACATTATGCCATAAATTACTGACAATGTTATCTAATCCCCAACCCGGCTTTGCTAAGAAAAACCTAGATGTGCCAACCTTTGCGCTATCATTCTTTTCATCATCATGATTTGCAATAGAGCCTCCAGCTTGCCCGCACAGCAGTTTTTCTCATCATCGTTATGGATAAGCCCACACTGAAGTGTTCCATACAGCAGACTGCATTCCTGCGGTGTCGCATGTTTCACATTTACATCAGTGGAAAGCTTTTGTTCTGACTTCAGGCATCACTGTGGTGGAGAAGCCGAAGAGAAAATGGGATGGGACACACTACAGTTTTTCTTTTTCGGCTGGTTTGTAAGATCCCCACATTGCTGCCTCAGTGGAATGTGCTATCGTTATTATTCAGTGCAGAGATAGCTTGTATTAGCAGCTGCCAGATGAGGGAGACAGTTGTCTACGGACCCCTGGGATATGTACTGCAGAGCAGTCAGCATAGTGATTATAGACAGCACTGCTACACACTGAAGAATTAAGCAGAAGGTAGATTTCAAACCTTGATACTAGGGAATAATTAAAGTTTAATCTCACTTTAATGATAGTCATTTACAACTGGTTTAAACAAAATCTGCAAAGTAAGTACAGTACAACTAGGCATAATGTCCATGTATTTAGTGTCTGTTGTTCTAAACAATTTAAGGAAAATATGCAGCTTTAAATTAGGAAAAAGTTGACACAACTCCTTGTATCATCACTATCGTAATATTTAGAATTGTCTTTTGCTTACTATAAAGATGTTTTAACTGTGTACACTGATCTATGCCTTACATGTGTATCTTATACTGTATGGGTTGAAAACAGATGTAAACTATGTAAAACATCACAGATATTTAACGTGGTTTTCCAAGCAAGGGAAATTAACTACTTTTATTTCACATTATGCATAATTTGTTGAATCTGCATTAAAAATACTCTTTGTTTTCTCTGACAAATGAGCTGGAAACATTTATCTTTTATATTTGAGTTATCAGTCTCCTGCAAAACTGAATGATGTGTGCGAATGTTGCATAATTCATGTGTAATTTTCTACAGAATTTGTTGGGAGATGTAAAAGACTTAATTCTGTTCAACATTGCAAGTCATACAACCTATGTTTTACATTTGTGAGTAGCCTTTCTTCCTGAGCTGAGGTTAAGGTTGAGAGCTGAGGCTGTTGGTGGTACTTACTTTTATATAATTGGTGGGAATAAGAGGGTCAGTGGTATACCCCACATGCTAAAGGTTAGATTAATTGATAGAGACAAAAAGTGGGCAAGTTCTATAAAGCTTTATAATGTTAAATCCTGACTTTCACTGCTCATTTTGTGGCACACAGTAGCTGCCGTGTCAGTGTTTGAAGCTGACCATGACTCAGTGGAGTATCAAAGTTCTGGTATCACCTGCATAGAAATGACCTAGATATTAAAGTGCATTGCTTTATACAGTATGTAGCACAGCTGACCTTAGGGTATCAGTTTAATTTCTGCCTTTGCTTTTACAAAACTTCTAAATGCATAATTAATATTCTTTTAATTGAAACAAGGGTGGTTGTGGACCATTTTGTAATATAGATGGGAGTATGGAAAACCTGCCATTTATCAGCTTTTCCTCATGTTTTTTTGTTTGGTTAAAATTTAAATAGTGATGCTGGCTGATTGTGAAATGTATTTGACTTGACACAATGAGTCGATTAATCTGATGGGTTGACTAGTTGGAGTCTGTCAATGTTTACGTCACTGAGATATCTTTCACTGTAAAATAACTTGAATGTTTCCAGAGAGAATTCCTAATTATTCTTGCATTTAAGTCCCCTTCTATATTAGGAAAAAGAGGTTAGACTTTTTCATGTTATGCAGCACTTAAATTCAACAGGACTGTTTTGGCTGATGAAATGTAATGCCAGGGTTTGGATTGAGAGTAAAAAAAATCAGAATGGCTAAGTTATAGTATTTTAAATCATCCTATTCCAGACAGTGCTTCTATTATGTTGCAGCGATGTCTGTGTGAATAATTCTACTCAGTTCTTCTTAATTTGCTAACTTGGAAATGAGATATGCCAGAAATTAATGAAAGGGAAACTTAACAGCGCAACTGTTCTGGAATATATTTTCAGAATGCGTTAAAGACTACAGTACTGTTGCACAATTTGTTTTTACCATCTTGTAATATCATTGAGCAATTTGTCTTGAAGATTTTGTAAGCCTTTCATTTTATTAAACAGTTCTATGCATTTATATGGCATTTTATTATCAATTCTTGAAAAAATATTTGTATTTGAATAAATCTGTATTGTATAACCACAGGTATTACTGTACAAGCTCAATTTTAAACACCCCCCTAAAAATAAGACAATAACATAATACATCTGAGTACAGTCCCAGTTAGACATGGGAGGTGTTTGATTGAACTTAGTTTTGAGATGCTTTAGGCTTCAAAATGTTTTTCATTTCACTGTAATATGCTCATTGTTGCAAAAGGACATAATCACTTTGTAGAAGACATAATAGGGATCTACATTAATAAAGGCTTCTCCTTCATATCAGTATTAACAGATTCAGAGTGTTGGATTCTTTTATGTATTTTTCGTGTCCTTTATTCATTTCCAAAGAAATGTATATTTGCACATTCTTAGTATGTTTTTTTTAAAGCATTTTTCTTCTGGAGGGAAAAAAACACACGGTGTTGTCACCTGTTCAAGTATCTTAAACCTATAATAACATATGCTGGAAGCATTACATTATTATGAAGGTAATAGGGTAAGGTAGTAAACTTCAGTGGGACCGACAACTTTAATGTTAACATGGCTGTTACAGCAATAAAAATTAAATGTTTTTGACATGGGAAAGTCCAAACTCCATAGTCTGGACTATAGTCAAGTGTCTTATTTTGTTAATGGTTATTACAAATTGACTACCACTATTGGTCGAGGACGGAACCCTATACACACTGCTGTTTTTTTAAATACTGCATTCCATTTAAATTTTATTTTTCAATAAAATGAATGCAATAAGCTGTAATGCATATCACACTTTCCTTTTCAACCAGTAAAGATATAATAAAAGTATGAATAGCTTTTACTGCTTTCCATTGAATTGCATACACTATTCTTGAGCAGTGCTATAATTTCTTCAATGTTTGTGCTGTGTTGGTTCAACCTGAGCATTACAAAAGACATGTTAACTGGATGTTTGCTGATTTGATTGGTAGTATTGATTGGAAATATGTCTTAATGTTGTAGGCCTGGAATTCAGATAAGTGTCTGTTTTTGCTGCTGTTGTCTCTATGCTGATTCCGTTTTTTTTCCTGGAATAAAATTCCAAACTATAGTGTAGATTACTCAATAAAAGCGTGGCATTTTATTTTTTTTTCTTGCTTTAAGGGATAAAAAATTACCGAAGCTTGAACTGATCAGTATGCACTCCTTGCAGTGTATGAATTCAAGCTACCGGGAGAGCTGTTGGCAAGCGTTCAGAGCAGCATATTGCCAAAATCGATGCTCAGTTTAACGGATCCAGCCCTTCTTAATTTTTCCAGAACACTAAGTTGAGCAACAGGATGCTTAGGCACTATGGAAAGGTCATGCAACACATGCTGCACTGCTTATATGAAAATAATAGCAAAACAAGTTAATCATGACCTACGCCTAATAAAATCTCCTTTGAAGGAATGCGTCCCATTGCTTTCATGGTGATAAGTACTCTGGGGCTTGTGATGTGGTCAGAACCACTACCCCCTGCAGAATGTGAGTGAAATGGACAATTATTTGCTTGATGTACAATAAAAATATTGCCAGAATCCTGAGATGTAGAGCAATTTGTCAAATTGACATGCAGAGCGCTCAGACTACAGTATATTCTTCTGCCTGTGTGCAGACTACAAACAGTTAGATTGCTGTGCTGTTGATTCTAAAGGCAAAACAAAGGGCTGAATAGCTACTGTATATGTGTTTTCTTGGCAATGGGAAATAGTTTGAAATGTCATGCATTTCCAAATTACATTAACCTTACAGTTTTATTCCTCTTTATCAGTATTTAAATAAATGCAGTTCTACTCACATGCCGTTTACAGTGTCTGTTTGGAGCTGGCTGAGTGCAAGTATTTATTATTTTTCATCCTGTTTTTAAAAATATTGATGGCAGGATTTCTTGAGTGCAAAAGTGCAGACACTTATATATTTATTTGTGTATAGTGAATATGAAGTGGTTTAGGTCAGTGCAGTTATAATTTCTTTCCTATTAATATTAACCATTATTATTGTGCAAGGCTACTGTTGGTTTTTTTTACAATTGTCTTTCAAAGCTGCTGGTTTATAATGGAGTTTAAAACTTACAATACTAGACTATAAGAATTTTTCACACTTAAGGATGGTAGTGTGGCTGTTACTGTTGCTGTCTCACAGCTCTTTGGACATGGGTTTGATTCAGGACATGGGCCTAGTTCATTAATCAACTGATTTCTTTGCACAGTGTCATTCCTGTATCTCCTTAAAACTCTGAGATGTTGGGTCTGGAAATACATAGCAATGGAGTGAGAACTGTGTTGCCTGAATTGGCATTTTTCATCACAGAACATTTACCTTGATAAGAGCAAATTCTAGTTATTAGACAATCATGGTTGCATTAACACATGTATAACTCTGTAAATTTGTCCCAGACTTTCACTCTCTCTCTAAAGGTTAAAGAGACTTTACATTCCACACATTCCCAGACCATACTCAAACATTTCCACTGTATTCCTCTGTTAATCAAATCATACTGTACATTATGTGAGTGAGCTTTGTTTAAAAGAGGAAACAATTACTGACCATGACACTTCTCTTATTTAAATAACACACCCTGTTACCGAAAGAGAATAGAAACAGATCCCATTCCACACTAATCAAGAGCACAGTGTCTTAATTGGAAACAGCCATAACTTTATGTGGTGATGCAATCTGGGCAAGGTTTAGTGTGTGACTGGAAAAAAGCTTTCTTTCCAAAGACTTAGAGAGTCTGAGGTCACATACAGTCCTATATAATGTTTTGCCTGGAAGCTGAAAAACAAATAAGCAAAGGGTTGTTCTTAAAATCAAACCTAGTACTGTTTACACACGTCTTAGTTGGTCCCAGTCTGAGTTGTTCTTTCTAATAAACAAACCTATTTGGTTGAGGTTGGGTAAGTAAGGTTGGTGCCAACTGTTACTATGGAGATTCTTCATCCCACAGCTCCTGTTATCAGGTGACAGGTGCTATTACTAGCCAGTCCCTGAGACTGTTGTGTATACTAGTGTTAATCAAAACAATGCAACAGACGGTACAGAACTTCACTCCAAAGACACAGACAGGATTTTGTATTAATATCTCCAGCAATTTGTTTTTAAAGACACAAGAAAAGATACAAAATAGCAGATCCCAAAGAGCACACAGCACATGCGATTTCAAGATATTGACTAGGTCTTTTAAGGTCTTCACCTGTGCAGTCAGTAACATTAATAGACATTATATTGTTTGTATTGCTCTTTATTAATGGCAAGATGAAATTTCTGAATGAAATATTCATATTACATCATTTGTAATATCATGGACTTGGCAAGACGGTTGATTTGCTTTGTTTTTATTGATTTTTACACGTCTGTTTGTTGCCAAACGACCACTTTCTTTGTACATGTTAAAGTGACTTATGTAATAAATATTACAACACTTAATATATTAGCAAAATTATTATTTAAATGAGAAAGCAACTGTCAGCTTCCAAAACTTAATTACTGTGATCTCTATACCTGCCCAGCTATTTGCTCAATACTTCATTAGTCCTAAATGCCTCATCAGTTCAAAATGTGGTAGGGAGCAATACATTGATTTCATCACAGAGTAAAGAGAATGGGAAACACATCCTGCTGTTTCCATGGAGACCTCTGGACCAATCATCTTTCATTGCCGTGGACTGTACTACAGCAACCAGAAAAGAGGTAGCAAACAGAGATCAAAGATAATCCTCTGCACATATCAATAAACCACACAAACATGGAAGTAAGGTACTTCAGAATAGTAAGGGGAAATGTATATCTTGTGACAGCAATTTGCAATGCAGTGATTTCAGTACAGCATTTCGAAATGAGGTGTCGTGTTATCATGCTGAACGTAGACACTCAAGGCTGTGTGTTATGATACACAACCCCTGCTTGCTTGGGTGCTGCTGATGCAATGTGTGATGCTGGTTACATCACAGACTCATCAGGGCATGTTGTCCTATTGTGACCAAGCTTGAATGAACATGAGAAGCCTGTGAATGTGATATTGCGCTTCTCAATTCTGTGCGACCTCAGAATCACAGACCAAACACAACCCCAGATTTACAATGGCTTGCAGACGGTATCATTTGTGAGTACCTGTTTGAATCTTATAGCCTGCCGCGAGGTTGGAGGGGAAGGACATTGGGGCTATGCTGATTTTGTTGCAGGTCAAGCAAAGGAAAGTCTGTTTTGGGTGTTTGGGGGTACAGGGGTCATTTTTCCTGTTTTGTAATGCTGGTATGTTTCTGCAGCCTCTGTGACTTAAGGACACACTCGCTTAATTTTGCAGTGATGTGCATTTCTTGGATAAGCTCTTTGAAGTTTTTGTGACTTGCAGGGCATTTTTTTTGCGAACAAGCATGATGCGTATCCCAATTACTCAGCTGAAGTAGTTCTGCGTGTGGTCTAAAAATATATTAATTTCAAAATTGTTGTCTAAAAACATAAACATGTTGAGCATTGTGATTAGATGTTGTCTCAGAAAAAAAAAGACAGGGATTGTGGTAGAGGAAGGACACAGTCTTGGCTTTAGAAAAAAGAGCAAGTAGCCCTGTAAAAATGTATGTCTTGTATATCAGAGATTACTGCTGAAATCAATATCTGAACAATTCCCCCAGGTTTATATGGGTTATCACTGCATTCGAAGTGCTTTCCTTGCTTTTGGATTAAGTTTGTAAAATCAGAATTGGTCCTGAGAGCATAACGCCTATACAATTGCCACTAGAGTTAAAGGTTGGCAAAATTTGCATAATGTTGATGACATCACAGAAGCACAGAGGTATTTATGGAAACAACATCAGCCCATTTTATTTGACCATGTGTATGGGCTATAAACAGTACTATAGTCTCTCATCCAAACACCGCTACTGCTTATACAGACGATACTGATGCTAGATGAGTCTTCCTGCAAGCTGCAAAAAGCCATTCATTTTGCATGTATTGCATCCTTATAACTGTACAATGGTACCTTTTCTGGATATTCTTTTTATGTTTTTTTTGTCTTTTTTCCTCTGTTTCTGTTGAAATCAGGCATTCATGCTGCTGTTGTGTGCAAAATTCCTGTGAAGGATTTTTGGTAGACATGCGTAGGTGTGTAAGGAAATATGTCATTTTATAAAAAGGAATCGATGTGTAGCACATTTTCTGTGAATTAGTAAACAGATTGTGGGTTGTAACAGTTTTTGCTTTACAAACAAAACCTCTAGATTTTAATAGATGGCTTTCACTAACAAAAACTTTTTTTTTTATAGAATTGCATTTATTGCTTATTAAAATGCAGTCACAGCAATGATGAAAAGCAAGCTTTCATAAAGTATTTTGTATATGAATTAAAAATCAGATGCTTTCATGTCAGAAAAAATCATTTCTGTTTTTTTTCTAAACAGAATTTTGGTGCCTTTCTTCGGCATCACTATGGTAGGTTGTGAATAGTTGGCAATTTCTATTCAAAATAAAAGGAAAAACTATATGAATCTCATACCACTGGCTTTGTGGTTCTAAAGAAATGTCAGATCCCGAATACCTATGTGGACACTTTTCTTCAAACAGAACAAGATGATTATGTAACATGGTAAGCTCTTTGAAATTAACCTTTTGCATCATTAAAAATCTTCGAAGTGAACATGGCTGGGACACACTCCTGATAAGACATCTTCCTTTGAAAACACATTGTTTTTTTCCATTTCCTGCAATAACAATTTGTTTTAGTTTATGAGCTATTTAAGCTGTGGTTGTGTTTTGTTTTTTATTTTTCAACTTATACTGGTAACAGAAATTCTGTATGTTACTGTACGATCATCTGGAAATATTGTGAGTGTGATGGTTTAAGAGAGTGGTCATAGGACCTTAAGGTCACAATTGAAAGAGAGCAGCAATAGAAGTTCCACAATGGAACCCTGAGCATTTCAGAATGATTGAGATTTGTGTAGAATTATATACAATGATTATTTAACTCTTTAATGTATAGTAGTGGTCAGGAGAAATAGTCTAATGATAACCCCAATGCCCATTTTAGCAATTACCCCCTTCTGTTTATGAGAAAATATTTGGTATTGCCATTAATCTTTACATGGCTTGAAAGATGGTCCTTTTTGACAAGTTCGATATATGAATCCTGAAGCTAGCTGTGTTTTGTTTATTTTATGAAAATCCAAGGTTCCAAGTTACTGTACATAAAATCTGAAAATCTGAAAAGGTCCAGTTTTACTAGTTTTTCTATTCCTGACATTTCTCTATTCTCATATTTCAGAATATATATTTACCTCTTGTGGGTTTTACCTGATAGAAACACCTTGAACGAAGCAGAAGTAATACAAAAATTCAAATAGCCCTGTTGTTTGCACTCAGTCCTGTTGCAATGGGTTATTTTGCTTGCATGTGGAATGATTAATGAATGAGTGTGCACTCAAATTACATACTGTAGAGAAAAAAAAACATTGTCAAGGTCAAAGACTGTTAGCTCCCTGTTTACTATTAAATATATTATTAACTGTTCTAACTGTCATAATATGAAAAGGTACCCTCTGAGATAATTGATATTGATTCAATTAAATACTGTCTAGCTTCATATATGACTATCCATTATGTAAGCCTTTATTTATCAGTATTTAACATGCCAATTCAATTGGAAACAAAAACATATTCTGAAGCATGGGTAGACTTTTGGGTAGGAGACATCCAAAGCAAACCATCTTGCTGATATATTTGGTGTTGTTGGACCAGTGGGTGGTGTTTTTCTTTCTTTACCAGAAATTTAATACGGATGCCTAAGTGTGGTTGACCGTGGACACTGTGAAGAAAGAGGTGATTTCCTTTGGAGACAGTAAGCCAAGGTCCTGTAGTAAATGAAGTGTTTCCCATTTTATATTTGAAGCGATATGGGATCTTGTAATGTAATGCAATTCTTTGCTATAATGAATTAAACAGAGGGGCATTTTACAAGTGTAATCTGAGTAAAATACCATACTCAAGGGTACAAAAACAGTATCTCAACCTCAATTTGAACTTACAGTCTTTGAGTCTTGAGCCCTGGCCACTACTCTACACTGCTGATTAGAGTGAAAATGTACTCCCTGTATCAAAGTAAACTTTTCTTCCATCAACCTACCAGTAACATGAACATTTTATTCTGCACTCATTGATGAGAACAGTCATTTGATTAGGCAATCATAAACATGCAAACATAAGTGCTAAATGTCTTTATTACCACAGACTAACAGTACTATGGTAGTATGTAACAATATTTCATTTATACAAGGTTAAAAAAATCAGAAAGCAACTGCAGAAAAGCTTATATTGCAGTCATTACTGGTTACACAACTTGCACCATTAAATTATTTTATTATAAAATTATAAAATTTAATAATGGAGTTCTGCATTTAAACAGCAAGATTATTATTAACAGTGTGGTGAGTATGCAGAATGCATCAGTGAGTAACATCTCGCACTTGCACCCAGAATGTTTTAATTAATCTGTGTCAAAATTATTTTTAACTCTCATAAAATGCACTGTAAGATTTTTACAGGAATACTTTGTTAATACAGTGTCAAAATGTGACTTGCAACGTGCAAGCTCTTACTGTAAATAAATCTGGTATTCCTCTGCTCATGTAAAGGTGAAAGGATGGATTCATTTTGAACTAAGCTGTGGTTGCCTGAAGCTAATCCCAGAAAAGATCATCACCTTAAAAATTCAGTATTACATAAAAGATGTACAGTAGACTCGTCAGATCTCATCTGCTGATCTGTACTTCTGTTCTTTACAAGTCTAACGGTGCAAGAGAAAATGTTCTTGGACTTGCCCTTTGTCATGCATTATTCATTTTCTAATAAATACAAAAAATGAATCTGTTTCTATCAAGTAATTGCTTTCATGCATCCTCCATCCTTTTAGGATTGTATTGAACAGATCAATAAAAAATTTACTCACACTTTAAAAATGTAATGCTTTTCTTTCTTGAATTTTGAAACTTGAAGTGTTTGGGGTAGAATATATCATGAGAGAAGGTATTCACAGATGTCTTGTAAAACAGCTTTGAACATTATTTTAAATAACAGGTCATGCAATTTAAAATGTATTGAATGATCTGTTACTGTAAGAGTACAATACATTTTGAAGATGTTTTTGTATTTTTATCTTCTCCTTCTATGTGCTACCCTGGTTTTAGTATTGGGAAGATAGACTGTATGAGTCATCCAAAGCAGCTGACTGGTGCAGAGTTATTTATCTTCAGAAAGTGACAGTGTTTGCTTAGGGTGGATTTAACTTTTGACCCTCACTGCATCACTCAGATAATACCGTACCTCCGGTCAGAAAAAAGAAACAAAATGCAAAGAAATTGTTTCACCTCTTGCACTAACGATTATGCAAGTCCCTAAAATTAAAGAACAATCTCACAGTACTGAAAAGGCAAAAGGATTTTTTTCTTCGTGGTATGGCAAATAATATTTTTCCAAAATAAAACAGGAGAAATACCCTCAGTTGGCTCTGGGTTTTTGACTGTGTGTTTCTCCTTGTGTTGTAGGTCTATTAATACTTTGCACCAGTATTGCTGTCCAGCTCCATTGTTCAATACGCAGCTAACAGTCCCTGCTACACTTTCAGGTTGCAGGTAAGCGGAGTCTTAGTCCACCCACTTACCTGTGTTTAGAAAGATCAGATGAACATCATTGTCATTCACAAGAGAGATTCAAGAAATGTTTTGCTTGCGTTGCCTGACTGGGACCTGCACTCTGACTTAATAGTGGGGTTTTAATTGGCCTGAAATATCCTATCTGAATCTCTGTAAAAGATCTGTGAATACAGTTAAGAGATGACAAGAGATTAAGCATTTTCAAATGCTCTGGGGATCTTTTCGTTTTATTTTTTAGTCTTTATGGCACCAAGTATATAAAACAGTGCTTGAAGTAACACAAGCAGCATTGCATTTGAACCTCTATTTTCACCACAGTAGTGTGAAATCAATCCAGGTCTGGACTTGTTAATGGTGCTGTTTTTTTTTTTCATTGTACATAAAACTCATTTATCTGTAATTTGCGTCACACTTGTAACTGTATCTGTTAATTTGATGCATGATTAATATGTAATAAATTCATGTGCTTTGATGTACATGTAGTGCACTGTACGTTATGTATTGTAATTCCAGCACATGCCAAAAAATCCAGTATATGAATATAAAGAAATTATATTAGATGTAATTAGCATGATCTAAGAATAGTTTGTTTTCATATTGTAGTCAATTTCTTTTAAAAAGCAGTACATTTTACAAAAGCCGTTTGTGAAATGAACTGAAACAGCTAGGGAATGGGTCTAGTTGTTATCTGAGCTGACAAGATTCAGTCAGTGTAATTATCAAGCACAAGTTCTATTCCCAGGTGAAAATGTGCTCCCTTGTACCAATTACCTTTCAGTAGTGTGGTGCTTAGAAATGGCAAAGCATTTTCAGCAGATAAAGGCTTGTATGAAACACTGTACTTTCACTTTCTTAAGAAGCCTTATTTCCTCTATTTCCTCCCCGATAACCAGCATGATAAACAAAGCAACTGTTTAGAAAAAGTGAGGACAACAAGAGGTTTCATCCCCCAGAGTGTATTTCCTCTAATCTCAGTGGTAAGAAGTGTGGGGCTGAGGCTATGAGGCTCTTTTGTTGAAGACTCAGCATCCTCCCTGGACATTGCCCCTAACCTTTCTAAGGTCTGCTTGTTATCCGGATTCTAATACATATATATAAAGCTGCAACATATAACATTTTTGGGTTGCATTCTTTCACTGATTCCTGGCTAACCACTAGCTTTTAAACCTGTTTTACTTGGCTACTTTGTGAAAAAGACACAAGCTTCTGAGTATTAGACACATGCTTCATTAATTAATTAATGAAGAATCCACCTTCTTGAAGTGTATACAAACAGTTCAGAACATGTACTGTAGCATTTGCAAAATGCCTTTTTTCATTTGAATAAATTCGCTTTTACATACCACAAAATGAAGAATTTCAATTTGCTTTTTTTCTGACAGTGCATCATATTAATTTATCAGTCAGTAAACACAAGTAATACAGATGAACACCACTTTTTAAAGAAAAAAAAACATGTCTAAACATAAACAATTAATTCCACCTAAAGAAGCTGTCTAAATTTAGAAAACCATTATGGCCTCAGTTAATTAGCAATATATGTAGGAATGGGGAGTACTTGGAATAATATCACCTTGCAGAGCTGTTGTCACAAAGTATGCAAATACCTCATAAGTAGCACAAGCCTTGTTTTCATTCCCCTGCCATTGCTGATCGTATATAATTGATTTAATTATAAAGTCCCTTTCATAATAGCTGTGCCGCATGCTCTGGCAGATGAAAAAAAAAAAAAGCTGCTGTGCCAGAGATCAAAGCTGCTGCTGCCAGGCTTGGCTGAACAATATCTGCATATAAAACGGAAGAGCCACCCAGACACAGCAGGATTGCTTGAACTGCGGATAGCAAACGCTGGAATGTGCTCACCACTGTAACAGGAACTGTGGCTGTGACAAGTTCAAAGGACCATAGCTTGCTAGACCCGGGTTTATCCTGTAATGAAAGGTCGTCATTAGGGGGGGGGAAAAACATATTTTTTTTTCCTCCCTCTACACTGGGTTTGCACAATCTGACATTTCTACCTGACCTGCGGTGTACTGGAACTCCTGGCACGGACTGCAGTGCATCATCCCAGGTGGTGGATGAAGTGGGTCTTCCCCTATACATAAAACTCTTTGGGCTGAAAAAGACTATACTAATGGACTCAATCAAACAAATTAATACCAATCGCTGTTTTCTAAAGCTCTGACACAAATATGGGCAGGGAAAAAAGGACGCAATCTTACCTTTCATCCATAGCGTCTCTATTAAAAGGATTGGTACATTGCAGCATTAAACAGCAATGGAACTGTGATTAAGAATTTCATTCATTTCACTTTTTTTCTAATGTATCTGCAAATGAGGAGTCGAATCTGCTGCGTCTTGGCACAGAATAAGTGGCGCTCCACGGGTTTGATAAATGATAGCAGCTTGCTCCCTTTCATACTTTCAAAATGTTGATCTTTTAGCTGACAAGTGGGAAAAAAAACCATGTTGCAGGGTGAAGTAGCCTCCAGTGAGGCATTTTCCTGGCACTGTGGATATTACAGTGTAGACAAGGATTATACTGAACAACCTCAGGGAGTTTAATAGTCTCACACAAGCTTTTGCTTCTCTAACCTGAGGAATTTATCAGTTAG
This sequence comes from Lepisosteus platostomus, assembly GCF_059453375.1. Classification (NCBI taxonomy): domain Eukaryota; kingdom Metazoa; phylum Chordata; class Actinopteri; order Semionotiformes; family Lepisosteidae; genus Lepisosteus; species Lepisosteus platostomus. Next base: position 63,981,556 of record NC_142616.1, on the reverse strand, counting down.
TAACAAGAGGGGAATCTGGATTTTTATTTAGATTACCTACAGTAATGATAATGTCATATTGTATCAATTAAAATAACTAGGTATTATGTACTGTACACCTGTATATTAACATTCTTAGTTGTCCTAACACTGAAATCATGAAAAATAAACTTATGTTAATATTCCATCCATACATGTATGTATTGCACTTCAGCTGCTTCAGTATTAACACCTGTTGGACCTTTTAACTTCTTAGCACCTGTAGTAGGTTGTTAGGAACATTTTCTGACAAATTAGGTTAGTCCATTACATCTCTAGTAAACCGAATCAGACTTACAGTACATGGCCAATTTTCTCTTTCCTCTGATTTGAACAGTGTTCCAAAAGTCTATATTTCGTATGTCCATGAAATTGATCCTTATGGCAAGAAGCCATCCAACTGCTTTGTGTTTTCAGCGCAGTTATTTTCCATGCTAACTCAGCTGGCTTCTGGCATCTGCCAGGAAATGCTTTTAAGCTTGCGATGCATTTTTAACTGGCCAGGATACTAAAGCACTGCAACAGGATGCAAAGATGTCATGCTTGTTTAACGGTGCATTTTTATAATATCTTAACTTACACTACGCACATCATCCATCTGAGCACCTACTGTGCCAGTATAATCTCTATAGTTTTAAGAATTGTTTTGCTCAGTACTAAATTGCAACATAGAAAATGTTCAAATGAAATACAGACCAAATAGTTTTGGGGATTGTCCCTTTTTTATTTTTGTTGGGCTTCTGGGGTACCTCTTCTTCAAAAAAGCTGAGGATATCCCAGATAGCTCTATTTGATATCACTAAGGGCTTCAAGCCAAAGTCATTGAGGGGGCACACTCCGGTGTCCCATTTTGCCATCTCTAGTGTGATACTCATTCTGTGCTCTAGGCTTGGGATTTTTCAAGATGAGACAGGGGGAAGTCCACATTTTATTATTTATAATCTGTTGATTGTCCTTCAATATAGCATATACATATGATTGGGCTCACATGCTGCAGAATAATAAAGTTCAGTGGATTTGCAGTTCCAGAATGTGTATTTCTCAATTGTTCTCATGCTGCTGGAATTACAGCTGCTTACAAAAGGGATTCTTCATGTAATGAACTGCTGACAGTGTCCTCTTTCTTATTGGTTAATTGCTATGTTTTGATATATCTGTGTTGCTTCTGCATCTATCATGGTTCAAAGCATTATCCATATGAATAAACAATAAAATAATCTAAAGTCATGACTGTTTTCTAGCCATGAACTCGTTTTTGTAAGCCACAACATACATGCGATGAGATACTGTATAAAAAAAACTTCACTCTAAATCAAATTTATTTAACAGTCGTAAGATTTCACAGTGTTTCATTAAACGCCTGTACCAAAGATCTAATTTACAAGAACCCTGACTAAAATTTGAAGTTTAGTCCATTTTTGTTCTTTATTTTGCTGTTAATCAAGGGTTGTGGCAGGAAGTTTTGATAACTTGCAATCTTTTGAGTTCAGACTGTCATAGCTAATTCATTCCCTGAAGTATGTTTGCCATGATATAGTTGCTTTGCTTCCATGATATTGCATTGTTTGTGATTTCCCCTCTTTGACAGGGATGCTAATGTTCTTCATCGGTTCTGTTGTCCACCTACTGGAAGCAGTAGTCCCTCTTCAAGATCGCATGAAGGATGACAGTCTTCTCTACTCGGACCTCTTCCTGCTTTCTCCTCTTCTTTGCTCTGAGGGTCTTCTCCTTTACTCCACTGCTTGGCTGGACTCTGGGCACTAACATGTTGCAACTGGCCAAATCTGGGAAATAAAGAGTTTTGTACTGTGATAAAGCACCGAGTGTCATTTCTGTTTGTTTAAGCTTTCTGTTTTTTTGTTTGCTAAAACTGCATCTTCAGTTGTCAGCTGAAATCAGTATGAAACATTCTTTGTGTCTTCTGAATTAATGGTGCTATACTTTTTGGCTGACATGTTCATAATAATTCATATACAGTAGCACATTGAAACAGGGATCATGAAGCGAATGTTCCCTTTTCTGCATTTTGAACGTAAAGCCTTTTGATTGTTCTGAGCCAAAATGTGTTTCATCAGAAGCATGCTTCTATGTCACACTTTTGATTTTCGGTGTTTTACATTTACTGTGAGTTATTGGGATTTTTGTCACAGTACTGATTGTACATTTTGTTAATCTGATTTATGGTTTGCACATGGTCTTGAAGCATTTGAACCAAAATAAATAAATATTGTATTTTTTCTATGCCATCTTTCATGTTCCTTCTTACTTGTTATTCTGTCACGGTTCAGAACATTTAGCAAATGATAAGCCATATCGATAAACCAGCTTGAGTCTGACAGTCGTCCCTTTTATAGGATGTACTTTCTTTAATTAGATGACAACATTAAATAACTTCAAAGCATGGAAAGGTGAATACCAAGCCTCTTAAGAAGTATTTTATTTTAAATAGCAGCTGTTAAATTGTTGTTTTATTTCATCATCCCTGTGGTACAGCTTTATTCCTTGATTGACATCCAGAAATATTAATTGTACTGGATATTTAAGACAAACAGATTTTAAGTATGTTTCCATTATATTGTTTTGAATTTTATCATTAGTAAGGAACTAACTCAGTTTTGCTCATTGCCTTCCTACAGCTGTGGGTTAGTGTGACATTGTGAGTAAAATAAATCCACGCGTAATCTTGGATCATCGTGTTGTGGTTTGTGGCTACATTTCAAGAAAGCCTTAAAGTAAATTCCATTCTTAATCAGTGCTTGAAATAATTGCCTGTTTCCTATATTTGCCTCTCTCTCCTGCTTGCCATTTTTTGGGAAAACCCTCTAAATGAATTGAAGATGTACTTACATTAACAAATTAATTGACAGAAGTGAATGAACATGGATCATTTTAGTTCTTGTTATTTTATGTGAACGTTAGACTTACGTTATTACTTTCTAGTCTAGTTGCATGACCATGAAGACCTTTTCTCTTAACTACATTTCTAGTTCATACCTAAATTGCACTCACTTCAAAGCACTGTCTTAACTTTGCTTCTAGCGTATACAGTATATTCAACTCAATCTGCCTTTTGTGCAAAAAATGTAGCTGAGGTGGAACTGCACAAATCAATTTGCTTTGAAGTTCCAGTCACACTCATGATCCTGTATTTTAAGTGTCATTGAAGGGCATCACCAGTTACCACTAGAGGGAGTAAGGCTCAAAGGCATTTACTGAATATCAAAGAACCACGATACTGTAGATTTAAAAAGAAAAGGGGACCAGAGATCAGGCATTTCTCCATTCATAAAGTTAACAGGAAAAAACAACAACACAATGGCTGTTGACACTCTTTATTACATATGAAAAGCTACTGAAATGCCAGTACAGTGTGTATACAGTATGTTAAACCTTGTCTTGTAATATCCCTCCATCCAATTTCTTATCATTTCATCTAAATCAGTGAGAATACTGGAGAACTGGAGCCTATTACGAGCATACTGTAAGGCTGGATGCACCCTGAAAGGGACACTGATCCATCACACGCACACACAGACAAACACAGACATGCACCCATGCCAAGGCCAGTTTTCCCAGAAGTCATTTAAGCTAAAAGTGTGTTTTTGGACTGTGGGAGGAAAACAGAGTATCCAGGGGGAACTTGGGGGGAACATGCGAACTCCACGCAGATAGCACTCCAGGGCCAGAATTGAACGCAGGGCCCCGGACCAGCAAGGCAACACTACTAACCACTAAACCAAAAGTGCCCCCTGCTTTTGTATTGTGTATATATCAAACTTTGCATATCTGTTTATAAGAGTTTGTGGGGATATTTTGGGTAGGTGCTTACAACATTTAGATTCAATCAGAACAGTACCAAATGCAACTGTTAGAGCAACTATACCCTGAATGTCCCCTCCTTAATTATATAGAATGTAAAATATCAATTTAATCTCCTAAATACTTAAATGAAGCATTGAAGCATCAGTCATAGTCTGGAAGCTGTCATGTTGATAAATAAATCTAGAATCTGCTTCTGCTGTTCTCTAAGCCTTTGTTGATCAGCTTTTGGGAATTGTGGCTGGAGTAAGATTTATATGATATATTTGTTGTGCTTTTATCAAGGACTCACAAACCGAGTCTTTACAGGCTCATCGTTCTTGACCAGCAACTCAGTGTAGTGTATAGTTCGCCAAACAGTAGCATCCTCTTTTGTATTCCAGAGATGGGTGTCAGCTTTTTAAAGGTTCGTTTTCCTCATATCCATCTCTAGAGAGTTAGCTGTAGGCTACTATTCTTCATGCTGCAAAAGATATTTGTGTTCTGTGAAGCTTAAAAGGGAGTGATTAGACTAACATTCTTGCTAAGAAAAGCTGATGGTATGAGCACAGAGAGCTGAATCTAAATGGATCCAGAAAGGAAGGCTTTTCTCCTTGAATGAGCTTTTTCGTTTTTTTAGAGTAGGGAAGATAAAAGCCCTTCCGGTTCTGTTCGTTTTTGGGGGAGTTGTAAGGATGTCTGGAAAACATGAGTGAAATCTGGTATTAGAGAGTCTAACCTCCTTTCTACAGTGTAACTGTCCCTTTAGAAGTTGAATGAGATATTTGTCCCAGTTATTTTCATTTGAAAATTGAATATATAAAATACATATAAATCTAATTTAAGTAAGAAGGTACTGTACAGAAGTTGCTGGTGTTTTGTGTAAATACTGTATATGTGTTGCATATATGTACAGAAAATGTATAAAATACAATATTTAGAATCAGGTATTGGGTATTTCTTTTTTCAGAAATAAAAACAAATGTAGTGGCTCTTGGAATTGTCTTTAATTTATGTCTCATCATTTATTTCTTATGCAGGGTGTCATTTGCTTTATTTCACTTACTGTTGTGGTTCCTGAAACAGCTGTATATGTCTTAATGTTGTTTGTTTGGAGAGGCACAATTCAAAAGCCCTTTAGCTGTGCCCCAGTGCCTGAGGCTTCATGCCTTGCAAGTGATCAGTAAAAACTGAAGCTCAGCTGGCCACATTCTGTTTCACAAAGACAGTAATTACACGCCCACTAACCTCAAACCTTCTGGTAGTTTGATATTAAGCTACTATGGTAAATTACTTGCATTTATTTACTTAATGTTTGTGCTATATAAAACAGCAAAGGAAGAACCTCTGGTGTTGTTTGATTGTGATTTTACAGTATTTAATAATAATCCAGAATTCTTTTCTCTTTCATGTAGAGTTATCATGAAAGAGATCTGTACCAATGGATTTACTTACAGAAGTATGAGCTGATTTTTATGCATGATGGAAAAAAACAGTATGTATTGGCATAATATTATTTAGTCCAATCTGATATATCAAATTTCTCACAATATTCTGCTGACCGTTATGACAGCTAAGTAATTTGGGAAAAAATCTTTTAAGATTTTTTTAATTGTGTGTTCCTTCTATATTTTGAGCCTTTCTGTTTATTAGAGATATTTAAATAGTCATTCACAGAGAAAAAGAAAAAAATTGTCCTTTTCTGTTCTTTTTGTTCCAGCTTCCAGAAAATTAGATCAGAATATGAACCAAACCAACAATCCTATCTAGTCTTTTATAAATGAATACAAAAAGTATGTTAAATTAATTAAATTTTGAGTGTTACCAATTACAGCTTAACTCTACAATTATAAAATAAGACTCTCTGTTGCTATATGTTGTACTGAATACTGTATGTAGCTTTTCTATTTCTTATCATAAAAAATGGAAATCAATATATATATTGAACATTCATCTATCAGCAGGCTGAAAGTGATTTTATGTCTCCCATTTCTATTAATTTATACTACTTTATTTGTTAAATCTTTTATTCTTTGTCTTTTGCTTAGCTATTATATTTTCTGAAAGAGGTTCAGTAAAAGTGGTCTTTCATATTAATATAAAAGATAGCAGGTGTGCGTAACCTTTGGTTAATTATACTATATTGTCACATGAGATGATAGCCTTAGATTGCGATTTCATATTTTCAGCTACATGAGATTGATGATTCTAGGATTTCTGAAATAATTTAAATACTTTCAGTGTCACTGGGCTTTATCTAGAAAGCCTTTTTAAAAACACATTGCCAACATTTGAACATGGAAGGAAACCTAATCAATTTGTAATATTTCAAAACCACAGGAAATGTAAATGCTTTACACATTAGTGCATGAGTAGACCAAAAAAGCTTAGAAGATATTTGTCTTTGCCAGCGCAGCTTTGTCAGAGTCTGATTTTCTCCCCAGGCCATAGAACAGTCATGGCTGTTGCTTTGATGATTTATTGCATTGATTATTGTTGGTCTCTTATATTTAGATGTGCTGTCTAATTTCTGTCATAAATCCTGTAAGCATATCAATACTACTCTGCAAGCACTGCATGGTTGCACACATATTGAAATATTAAAATTAATTTTTAAATACCTCGGCATCTCTTCAATAGTAGTTTGGCCTATGCACATTTGAGTATCATTGTTGACAGTAACATGAGCTTTTTGAACATTTTTTTTTGAATTAAAACCAACAGATAATAATAATATAGCCTTTAAACTAAAGATTATTTATTTTTCTTCTTCTTGAAGGATTGCAACTGGATTGTTTAAGTGCTTTTGCAGTGTTGGTTTTTATTAAGGTGACCTTGAACCCAGAGCCAGTGTTTAGATAAATTGACCAGAGTAGCTGAAAAATTGCTCCAGCATTCTTTACTTTATGATATATTTCACCAAAGCAATATTATAAGTTCTACCTAGTATTTTACACTTGGTTTGTGGGTCATTTCGATGAGAAAAACATATCTCAGCCTTTCTGAATGGAAACAAAGCACAAATGACTACAGAGGAGGAAGAATGATTTGATCAATTCAGATTCAGCTGAGGGCTTTATAATTGCAGCGAGCTACTCCTCATTTAAACGTGAGTTTCTTTTCAAAAAGACTGCACGTCTTCAATTGACATTTCTAAATAGGGCTGCTGGATAGGAAATTGCCAAGGACAAGGAATACAAGAGTCACAGCAGCACATCAAGAGATTGTATAAATGCATCTGATTTAATTCATTTCCTTACTTATCTCAGAGCTTTTTTTTCATTTGTAACAGTTTCCTTTCTGCTGCAGGTAGTTTCCCACACTGATTTTAAATGTAAGTAACAGCAGCTTTAGTTTCGGCTCAGAACTGGAGAAGCTCCGGTATTTTCCAGCTTGCTCCTGTATGAGAAGCACCTTCTCAAAAATAAATACTGTATAAATACTTTCAAGTATGTTGCCCAGGGCGTTTTAAAGGATGGTTAGGGGTTTTTTTTTTTGGTGCTTCAGGGTGGGAATTTTTCAGTTGTCATTGGTTTGGTGAAGATACTGTACAAGGTTTTTTGTTAGTCCTGCTCCAGGTCTAGAAGTGTTTAAGAAAAAGGAAAACACTGTCATTTGCTTTGTTACCCAGGTGGTTGCTGTGATCATTAAAACAGCAGCCCTCTTAAACTCATTTAGCGAGGGCCCACAGCACAGCTGGGTCTGCTGTGGATCGCACCTGGTGCACAATACCCCATTTCCCTCATCTGCCAACTAACACTTCACCTTGCATTTTAAGCTGTTCTGCTGTAGTAGCTAAATATCACATGCTGGTAGGAAGCATAAAGAGATTTGTACTTTTCAGGTGAACTGTAACTCAGCAATAGTATACTGTTTAAACGCATGTAAACATACTGTATGTTTCACGTTACATGCTGTATAATTTTGAATTTTTGTGCCGTTTGTTCGAAATGTTTTATTTTTTTTTATTTTTAAACCTTATAATCTCCAGCATTTCTCAAATGCTTAACATGTTCATTGAATTTGTGAAAAATAAACTGTGGCGATTAATTGGCCTCTTATCTGGAGAACAAGCCCAACAGACACTTCATGTTCTTTTATTTGTACAATATAAGACAGAGACCATGAGGGAGCTGGTGGGGGCTCCAGCTACTGCCTTTTGTGCCTGCTCTGCTCTATTGTCTGCGGATACAGAGGGAGGATACAACACATTGGTTAAATGAAGCATCTTGATTTTTTTTTCCGCTAGACCACCCATAGCCAGGTGCTCTAATGGTAAGATGGTGATTCAGCATTAGAAACATCTCAATTTTGTCCTGCGAAAAACCCAGCAGATTTACACCATAGGAAACCTAACGATGAATGCAATTACAGTACATGTGGTGGCCAGTCTGTTGGATTGGCTAATTTTAAAGTGTCTCTCATTCAGCTGCTGACTTAAATTGTCAGTCAAACAAAGGAACTGTTTACTCTGGCCTGTTCATAGGGGCAGAAGGAGAAGTAATCCTGCCTGCCCTTAAATTCATTATTGTTTTAAATGACATAAGAGGAGTAAAAAGGAAAAGCCCTTCTGGAATTACTATACGACAGGGTGAAGGCAGTTAAAAGCCCCTGCACATTTATTTTAAATCTGTTTAGGCAATATGTTGTGCTTCTGGGTATATTTCCCATGAGTCCATTAATTTTAAGATAATACAATAGAAGCAGAATGCCAGGCTTCGGTTTTCTTTTTTATTACTTCCATTCTAAAGGCTTTAAAATGTTAACATTTGCAAGATCCTCACCCTTAGTTGTTAATTTAATGGGGGTGCGTTTTTTGCAGACGTTTTGCACTTTTTGATAGACTTCATTCCATGTGTGGAGCAGAACAGGGAAATCCTTCGGAAGAATCAACTATGCAGCATGAGGTCAGCCAATAATGAAGCCCATATATCGTTCCACGTTTAGAATTCTGCTTCTCCACTCCACTAGATTTCCTACATAAATGAAACATTCAAATAAAAAAACGCGTTGATTATGTATTTGATTTCCTTGAGAAATTATATTTGGTCCCCTGAGAATATCGCTGGATTAATCAAAAGCTATACGCAGCTTGCATACATTTATTGACTTGCAAATGTCATTGCAATTATTCAGAAATAAACATCCCAATAAACAGACAGATAGGCCTCCTTGTTTTGCCCGTACTAAGTGTCTCCTCTGCATCAAACAGATATTGTTATTTTTGGGTGGGTTTTCTTTGAAATTGGTGCCTGAATTAATTACTTTGTTGGGTAAAGTTTCATGTGGCAAGATGATGTGCTATCAGGGTTTCTAATTATGACCAAATTTCAAACAGATCATCAGTGCACAGTCATTTTCCTTGTGATGAGTCTGAACATTTGTCAAATGGAAAATTTGCATATTCAAAACAAAAATATGTATGTAGCATGCAAATGACAGCGTAAAATGGTATTTTTATTTTGGAAGATGTTTTCTTTATCTCTTCTTTTGCAACTTTGCACCAGAGCTCCTGAGGATTGTACAGCTGTAAGTGCATGTCAGGTGTATTTTTTTATTGTCGTCTTATCAAAAATGTCAATAAGTTTAGAGTGCCTTGTGTGCAAGATGTCATTCTTTGGTGATTTTTAAAATGTCAGTCTTCTGAATGGAAACTGATTGAGCTTTCATCTTCACTCAAGAATGAATATCCATGGAGGCTCACTGGTCATGGATATAATGCAGGATTACTGGTTAGACAGAGAAAAAGAAATTTCTTTCGATTCGACTGGCAAGTTAATGTAATAGTAAAGTCGTCTAACTACAAAAATAAACATAAGGTGTGCATCAATGCTAAATATTGTATTTTGTCATTTTTAAATCATTTTAAAAAACAATGTGATACACTAAGATATGTCATTTCTTAAAGATGATAAATGCCCCATTTAAAAATATTTGTTACGAGAACATCGATAACAGGGGAAGAAGTATTTGTGATTCATGGTGCTCAGATTAATTTTCCAGTGTCTGTAATCAAACGATGGTTTTACAGTTACATTCGGGTTCTCTTTGGGTTTACGGCTTCAGTGCTATTGAGACAGAGATTTCTTAAAACAGAAGCAGTCAAATATGTGCCAGAAACTTTATTCAAAAGGGACAAGCTGTGTTTCTTCTAGAGCGTGAGAAGGAGCTTAATGTTTTAGCCAACTGTGAAAGGAAATAAAGCCGAAAGGTAGGTTGCTGTACTGAATTTTGATCAGCATCCCCACTATCTTTTTTTTTTTTAGAAATTAAGCTCTGAACAATTGCATATTGGTAATGTACAGTAATGGCAAGTTACTAAGATGTTAACTGGCAAAAACATGTTTGCTAAATTGCTTTCAATAACGCAAAGCAATTTGATTTATCAGAACATTCATCATTTTTTTTTCACGAACACTCTATGCATCCTCCAACAATGACTCATTATCATCTTTAGCCCACTGCTGTCATTGCCTGTTTCAGTTAGTTTGCTGTTTATTAAATTTACTCACTGAATTTCTTTTATTCTCGTACTAACTAGCACTGGAACTGAACCCTTTTTGAATTTTTTTCAAGTCTTAAAAAAAGTTTGAACAAGATTTGTAACAAAAACATCTTTTTATAATCAGTGCTCAGTATCTCAGTGTTGATACTGACATTCACAATCATGTACATTAATAAGAAATGTATTTTCTGGTGTTCGTTCATCTTTGCGCATCAATGATTTACTCAAGAATGCAAATTTTGAATGCATCCGGCATTGTTTTTTTTTTTTTGTGCATTGCAGCTCCATTATCTTATAGTCAAATTCAGACCACGTCGCTGAGGTTGCAATGTGTGGTGCTGCACGAGTAGTTAGAGAATCATTATTTTTCGCACGAGCCAATCAGGATTGTCATCAAGGTTCCATTTGCGACTTTATCAATGTGTTCCCGTTGCCCCAGCAACCTGCATCAGCACATCTCTATGAGGGTTTATCTGGACAGCTTCTTAGCTGAGAGCTTTCCCCACTGTGCACCATGTGGCTGTGGCGATTAGTTTTTTCTGCACAGATCTGACTTGCAAAGGTTGCTGGGAATTAGATAAAGCATAATTAATACCCCGATCGGGGTGGCCATTGTTGGCATTGTCATTTTTTTTTTTTTAAGCGTGGGGAAGCCAATCTTTGGTCATAGTCAGTGGCAGACAATGGAGCAGCTGTAATCCAGCACTGGAGACGTGGATGACAGAAGGAGCAAAGGAGCTTTCCTGCCCATTTACAAACTGGGAACTGTACTTCTTGAGCAGGGAAGGAAGTCTTACTGAAACTGTAAGAAACTAAGAGCTATCATTCTGGATTTGGACTGGTGCAATTGTCCTGGATCTTCCACGGTCTCAGACACAATCTATCCGAGCTGCAGAGCATACCTCCAGATAGGTTTTGTGTCTGATATTTACACTTCAAGAGGGTGTCTTTTAAAACACATCTAATCGTCAGTGATGGATTTCTGCCGGAAGGAGCTAAAAACATCAATCAGCGCCTTTTTCTGGCAGTAGGGATTTGGAAGGATCAGCACAAGGTATCAAAGCAGAGGGATGACTAGAGCTGACACTCTGCTCCCTCAGTCTCCTTGTCATTACAGACAGGTGTCAAGACAGGAGAAAGTGCCATGTGGTTTCTTCACAGACAACAACGAAAACAACGGAGCTTGATAACTTTGATATGGGGATAATGATCTGCATCTACCAAGCAAATACAGGCCTTAACTTGAGCCTGGTCTAAGAAGATTTCTTACAAAAAGTTAATGATACGTTTCATATGTTGTAACTTCATCCTTGTATTTCTCTTCCACTGCCTGCAAAAATGCTGAAGCTAAAAGCCTTCTGTTTGGATTACTGGCAGTTTTTGTGTCTGCAGCCTCTTAATGGCTTTTATAAAAGGTAAGAACAGAATTTTCATTTGAGTGTTTCATAAGGAAGGGAAAGGACAAATGCGTTAAGTTTAACTTTTTTTTTTGATGCAATATGAACTCCCCTGCACAGGGCACTGGATTATTATATTTTGCTTCGTGTATCACAGAGGTGTGACAGTTGCTGAGATATTTGAAAGGACTTTCTTAGTTGGATGATTATATTGTAACATGCAAATGCAGTGATTGGTAAAACTCTGCTTGGATGGGAGAAAGAGAAGAATACTTGCTTTCCAGTAACATCCCAGATGCAGACATTGTTTGGTGTTTGAGAATGAGTTGGCACCTACGGCCTCAGAAACTCTTTCTAAAGAATGGAAGCCTTTGAGATTAAGATGAAACTTTCAGCTGTGTCAGAAGGATTGATTTCGACGGGCAAACATTTAGAGTTATTTGGGTCCATTGTTTGTTGCTGATTGAGCACATAGCATGCATCCCCACTGTCCTAGCAAAGTCCAGACACTGTCCTCCAGTATTTCCAACAGAGCTTCTTTGTGACTGAGTGTGAATAGAGAACGGGGATGAGGTGTCAGCTGCTCTTCACTTTAACAGGGGGGCTGAGCTACAAAACAATAGCAGATATTGCTGCTGCTGATGCTGGGAGCATCGTGGCGTGGCTGTGTCTTCACATGCTCCACAACTCTAAGGTTTTGATTTTTTGCTTTTGATTTTTGACAAAATGAGAAGTAACCTTTTTTTACAATTTGACACAGCAGCCACATGCGTTATGGTTTAGGGACCATTTTCAGCAGACATGTTTGGTCTAGAAATCCCTCTTTTGTTGTCATGCCTGTCTGAGGTACAGCATATTCTTTCTGGTTCCACTTTCAGACTTTGAAACGATGCGCTGGATGCGCTGAAGACAGTCATAACTGGTTCAGAAGTATCCCACTGAAACTTTCAGTTTGAAAAGAATGTTGTGGATAATATTTAAAAATCAGGTTAATCAGGTGTCTCTGTTAACAAAGAACAGACAGTAGCCAGGTTTTATTTTCTTCTTTTGGGGGCCTCAGATTAGGCTGGCATGAGCATACTGTATATCAGTGGGCAGAAATTTCTGCTTAATTATTTTCCAGAAAATATATATTTTCTTTCACTTTAAAGTATCAATATCAGCTACTGTATACAGTATGTTGCATATCTGTTGTGACAGAGGTTCGGCGTGTTTGTATTTACAATAACTTTCACCGGATACAACCATAAACCTCTTTGAGACAGTATCATAAGGTTTTGACACATTACAATTCAGCAAGAAAAAACACAGTTTCACTAGGGAATGACTTTTAACAGACTCCAGAGGAAAACTTAACTCTCCTTGACCTCACTGTTAAATCATTAGCAAAAGTGTCTTTGTGACGGGATGGGATTTCTGTCTTCTTCTTCTCTCATGCTTGTTAATCCAGGCTTTTGCAAAGAAATGTCATCGCTTTTAAAATGACAGAGAGACACTAATGGTTGTTACTCAGTAGAACTGAAATTAGATTATATTCTGTGTAGTGTAGTTGTCTAGATGTTTGTCAAGGTTTCAGCTAAGGCAGCAGCTTTTATGATTTAGCCCTCTGGCTGTGTGGGTCAGTGATTCCTATCCTGACATCAAAGCTGAGCTCATAGTCTTATAGCCTATTTTTCTTGTCCATCTTTCTTGGCAATTTTCATCTTTGGCCCTGTCTTGGCAGGAGGTCATGCTGTTCATTGACTTTTTCCCTCAGATGAGAGGTCAACCAGCTATGTTTTCTGGCAGTGAACTATAAATTCTGTAATATGGTATGAGATGTATGTGTTCTCATTGTAAGAAGCATATATTAACATTGACAGTTGAATCGTTTCTAGTATTTTCTAGTGGAGTTTCGAGTTATATGAGAATACGTTTGATGCTAAAGACTTCTTGAAGGTGACACACTAAAGCAGAACCAATTTTTTTTTTCTTTGAAGAGGTGCATTGTTTTGGTCTTTTTGTGCCCTACAAAAGACGATCCCACTGAAAGTATTTGCTTTCATAGTGCTGTGCAGTATTGTGTAGTGGTAAATGGAGGTTCATTTTTGATGCAATGGAATAAATTTAACCAAACCTTTTGTGGTATTTGATATTTTGTTTTCTCCGTCTACTCTGTGATATACTGAATTGGCTTTACAGTAAAACAAATCTTTCTTTGGTGCTGTCTTGATGCAGTGGGATTTCGACAAATATTAATTTAGTAGGAATGCTGCTTATTTTATACATTGCATGCTAAGATTAGATCTCCATATCCTGGGTGGTCCTAGGGGTGTAGTTGATTGGAGCTGTATTTCAGTGCAAATACGTCATCCACATATTAATATTCATGAAGTAGGCAACACAAATTTGCATTCCCAAAATCAGAAATTTTGCATTTTAGGAAGAATAAAAACATTGATAACATTTACTGCATTTAAGATAAAGATTATTTGTCCTCAGTCATCTGCACACACAGTGTGGTGTTCTGCTATAAGTGTTTTCCAAAAAAAGCTGTAATTAAGTTTTCCATTAGAAGATATTGAAGACGTCTTGCTGCTTCCCAATTCTTCTGTTCTTTGTGATGTACAGTATACTGTATATTGCTGGTCTTGTGGTTTTCAGCTTCAGCTTTTAATAAATATGTCTTTACTGTATCTGAAAATATGTTTGTGTCAACATAGATATGTAAGATTTTGGAAATTATTTATTTCCAGCTTTTTCCAGCGCACAAACACTGTGACTGGACCACTTCTTCCTAGGCTTTCCCATGTAGGTGGTTTCTTAGGTATTTAACAGTAGTAATAGATGTGCAGTAGGATTTTTTTGTTATGTAGTCAATATCTTTTTCTTGTTTGTGACTGAACACTTAAATACCAAAATTTCCAATCCACTGCAGTACAGAGGTTTGGTAAACCAGTTTTCTTAATTATGTAATCATATATTTACATCAATTAACATTTAATAAATTAGTTGATGAACTGGTTGTGTTAAAGCACAGGGCTGGGAAATCCAGTATTTAAGTAACGGGGTTTTGTATAATGTGAGTAGCTAGCCAGCCAAATCTCTCAGCCAAGCTGACCTGACATAAACAATGTAAACAATGTAAACAGTGGCAGAATGTATTTTTGGAAATTCTCCAGTTATTATGATACTTTAAAAACTCTTTTAAAAAACTATATGGTTTCTTCTCTCATTGAGAATGAATCATTTCATTTTCTATTAGTGGCAGTATTTTGATATTTAGCACTTCCATTGCTGTTATAAGCAGTTACTGCTTTATGGTTCTTTTTCAAAATGCCTTTAGAGAGAAAAACATTTGGATTTATTGAAAGGTGTTCTCAGACCAAAAGGCTAGACTGGGGTTTTTGTCCTGAATATTCTTGCCAAGAGTCAAAACTGTAACTGGAGAACATTAATACATTGTTTATGATTTGGCAGTCTGTCAGGGAAATGTTTCAGTCATTTTATTGGTAAAGAAAAATTAAACAGGACATGTCGCAGGTCAAAAATGTTAGAGTACAAGGTTGAAGATTACTCTATATGTTTAATATTTTTTAACTAAAATTGAGAGTTTAATTTAGATATCCGGATCATGCCTTTTTATTTTTATTTGAGCATCCAGTAGTATTCTTAGTTTCCCGATTTTGTGTTAAGTGAATTAGAGCACTGTCCTTTTATATTGTATGAGCATGAAGGTCATTCTGTGTCAATTGAACATCAGATGTTCACACCTCAGACCTTGGTTTTGTTAAAATTTTGTATAGTGGAAGACAGTGGTCAGTTAATAAACACTGCCAAATATTTCAACTCAGGGAGCCATAAACTTGAGTGATTTTCAGGGTCTGTTTCTTCCTAAAGTAGAAGAGATACTGCATCACTTTGAAATTGCTTGGGTGTACTCATGATTTTACTAAGGCATTGTTTGTGCTCTTAATTTTCTGTTTTAAAGAGCTTCTGGATGAAAGTGACTAAAATGACCCCTTCTTTGAGGGTTGATATGCCTTGTTTGTCATGAGTTAAACTGACCTTTTAACAAAGTGTTGGCATTATACATGACGATTTGAAATATGTTTAGTGAAATAATGGATGTGGTCATCTGACTTCTGCCCATATATAACAATATATTATTTTATTTTATTTTTTGTGTTTTGTAGAATATTAACCAACAATCTGAGTTGAACCCAGGGGAAAGCATGTAATATAATTTAATCTATAAACCTAAGTCCTTATGTGCATGTGGTCTGTCATCGGGATACAGTGTTATTGTTGACATCTCATATCTTCATTGTTGCCATCTTCAATAATGATCTGAACCAGCCTTCTGTCTCTGCCAATGTTTCATCATCAAACCAATGCTGACTTAGAATGTGCTCAGAATGATTACTGAGATGTTATATTATAATTGTAAGTATTTAATTGTATTTCTTAATATCTACATTTCGTCATCTTTCCTGGAGCTCATGAAATTAATTTGAGAGGGGTGTTTTCAAGATGACTGGCATTGTATTCGAAAAACATTTTGAGCTTATTAAGTCCTTTCCATGGGCTTTTTTGGTCTAAATGAGTCATAATCAACAGCTGTTCAGTTTGCACATGAATTGTACAGTACTTTCCATTCCTGCAGTGTTAAAGCAGCTTGCTTTTCCAGTTGTTTGGCAGATTGTACCAAGAATTTAGTGCTTAATCAGATAGAATTGTCTTAGAAAAATGCATCTCTGCAAACAGTAAGCCTTTGGTCAGCCTTGAAAGTTTCTTCATTAATAAAATTCAGCCTTGATTAATGTAGTATTCATAAAATAAGAGTTAACCTCTCTTGCATGATTCTTAAAAATTAATAACTATTTGCATTTATAGACTGTAAAACATTTAAGCATAATGGATCCCAACGTGCTTCACACATACCGAACTGTGTGGAAGGGAATCCATTTTCTTCCATTTCCACCTTGGTGGTACAGTATACATTATACACAGCAAGCTATGTGAATAATAGAGAATAATAGAAAAAATATATAATCAATTAAACTATAGGAGATCTTATATTTGTGTGTATGTACTGTATTTTCTTCTATGCATAATAAGGTTTCTTTTCTTCCTTCTGAACCTTTATCATCTGCTTATTTATATTGGGAGCCTGCACTCTTCAAGTTTTCATCCCATTCACCTTTGGTGTAGGAATTGCTTTACTTTAGAGTAGGAATTGCACCATGACCAGTGGGTGGGACTGTGCTACTGTACTGTGGGGCTATGAATCTGTGAGTGGGACACTGATACTGTACAGCCACAACTTCCAGAAGATATGTTTAAAATCTATAATATTATCTTACCACATAGCTCAGACACACTTACCTATTCAGAAAACATGTTTAAGATATGGGTTCCTGATGAGCTACAATCTTCTCTACTATAGTTTTTATGTTTCTGGAAATTGTTCTGCTACCAAAAGGTAAATTTGCCCCTGGTTCCAGGTTTGAGAGTGATTGATGTTCTGCAACAGTACTGTTGGCTCCCTGTGGCTCTCCAGCATACAGTACATCACAGTTATCTGTTGCTGCAGTGCACTGTCAATTAATGCTTTCACTTTCTAGAAATTTAAAAGCAATTGTTTGTGTGGCCTTATAACATGAGGTGATAAAATAAATGCAGTGGTTCCTGCTTCCTTTCTTTCTGATGTGAAATCTTTTATGTCTTCTGTCTTAAAACTTTTTGATTGGTAAAGTTCAGCTGTGGCTCCAAATAACAAAATTAAAAGTATTTAATCTCTCTTCAGGGTAAGAGTGGGCAGCACAATTGCTTTGAAAGTGTAGTTTCTGTACCCCGGGTACAGGGGAACCTGATCTGATTGCTTACCTGTTGATACCAGCATATGCCTTCAGCCATTCTAAAGCAGCCAGCTGTCTGGATGTGGTGTATTGGTCATACTGAACAAAGCATTTGAGTCGTTCACTTGTTGCTAAAAACAAGCACCACACTGAAGCCTTCCAATGAAGATCTGAAGGATTTAATTATGATCTCATTGCCTTATGGGAGCGATTGTCGTGTGTGTCTTGTCTTTGGCTGAAGTAAAAAAAATATATAATAAGTAAACCATTTCAAGTTCAAATTCCATTACATTATCCATGTCCTGCTATTAGGCATTACCTAATAGTGTCAATGGTATTACCCATGTTGTAAACTTTAGTTAAACCCTTGACGTTGTGTTCCATTGGGAAATGTGTCACTATTGGATGCAGGCCCGGCTACAGCCTTTGGCACTAGGCGGCCTCTTACAAGCAGACAAGTCAGAAATTCTGCAGACAGTTGGGAGTTTATACAGTCCCAACCAGATGATTTAGGGTGTATTGTAAAGCAGAAGTAAGTGATATGCAAGGGGAGGCGGGGGGAATGGACAGCTTGCATTATAGAAGTAAACTGTAGACTGATTTCTCCTGGTATTCTTTGTGGTTTTACCTTACTTGGTAATCTGTGAACACGCTACTCAAGCTTACTTTGTGTTCAACAAACCCCGAGTAACTGAATGAATACAGCCAGAAAAGAACTTCGAATAAAAACAACTGCAGTAACTTGATCTCTAGAAGAAGAAACTAGTCATTTTCTCTTGTGGTTTAAAGATGTGGGACATATTTTGCCATGAAGTGAACAGAGGATGGATCTCGGTGTCTCAGAACTGTAGAGAAGCA
Source organism: Lepisosteus platostomus (assembly GCF_059453375.1). Lineage (NCBI taxonomy): Eukaryota > Metazoa > Chordata > Actinopteri > Semionotiformes > Lepisosteidae > Lepisosteus > Lepisosteus platostomus. The sequence continues at coordinate 63,963,140 of NC_142616.1, read as the reverse complement.
GCTGACTGCACTATAGAAATCAAGTTTGTCATGTGCTTGTGACATTTTTTACCCTTGTTTCTACTGGGACGGCTTTAACATTTTTCAGACACATCAAAGAACCAAGGCATTGTCATTGCAATGTGGAATCTAATGTGGAAGTACTGCATTTCAGTTAGGACAATAAGGTAGGAGTTGCTGTTTTAGCACCAATTTTGTTAATCCCAGTTGATGAAACTTCATTTGATCACTCAGCTTTTTCACCAGCCCTGCAATTTTACATTTATAGGCATCTGTTTGAAATGTTTGAAGTTAAACAACTTCTTTACCTTTGATGTGTTCTTAGGAACATTCAATATGAACAACCACTTTGATAATTGCATTTGCTGTTGGAGCTTTCTGGCACTCAGAATACTTTGAAATAAAGTAGTGATAGCATTGGAATTTTTAAATGTATACTTAAGATAAAGTCTGTATTTTTAATCAAGGTATTGGTCTTGGTTACAATGTGATACAACAAAGGTTTCATGTTTTAAAAAATGTTGTTTTCATCCAGATACATAACATGCCTCCAATTGATATGGGTTGGATTATAATATACAATCTTAGGCTGTCCTAAATGCATGTGCTGTATTCTAGCTATATCTCCACCTTCATTTGTGAAGCTTCTTAACTGTTTCGAAGTGGTAAAAATACAGAATTAGTCTCTCCTATTCCAGTAGGTATAAAGTGTAAATACTCCCCTTACAATGTTTATACATTTTTCATTAATGCTTTGATATAGAAGGGACACAATTGTAACATTTCTTTTATATTGTGTACAGTAGATTTCTGAACTTTCTTTTAGTTTAGCAGTGAACTACTTTAGTTAACTGTGATATGTGTTTATTTGTCAACAAATATATCAGACACTGCATCTTAAGCTTAATGTTAGTGTAATAAAAGACTTAAGTAACAGCAGATTGTCATACAATAAATGTTGCCAGTACTCTTAACACAATTAGCTCTCACAGAATCACTGATATAAGATCTGCACAAGGAAATATTGTTTTTACTAGCTTGTGCTAGACAGTTTTGGCTTTTAACTTTTCTTTACTTTTAAAAACAAAGATACAATATGTTTCCCTGGTCCCAGTTGGTCTTTTATTTTGATTAGCTAAAAACTTTAAAGTTGAAGGACACCCTTCACTGTCAAGTTACTCTAAATCTATTAACTACTCCCAGCAGAAGTGATAGCCTCTAGAAAATCATGTGTACTCTTTCCCTCTCCAAACCAAATAAGCGTTACTGTCACTCTTAATGCAATACCATTGTTTCTCTGTCAAAAATTATTAACCATAAAAGTATTTGTAAATCATATTTAATTGCTACTTTAGTAATGCTAAATGCCTCATATTATGGGCATTTATAAACCCATAATATGAGGTTCCAGCAATGATTTGCTAAAATTCACATCAGACCTCTAATTCCAGTGCATACTGTAAGATCATTTTCATGCAAATTATTAAATAACTTAAAATCCAGGTAAAAAATGAAGCGGTCAAGTTCTTGACATGTTCTCAAAGGAACTGGGACCAGCAGTGAAAGAAGAGTTAAAACAGTGATAGCTGTATGGGCATGTACCGTAGATTTTGGTTTATAGAGCTGAAATTAGTGGTCAGAGGGTTAGACCGGAGCCTTCTTAGTCAGCAAATTAGTACATGACTCGCAGTAAATAGCAGGGATTGTAATTGAATCTGTAGGGTTGGCTGGGGATAGCATTAAGGTTGTTTTTGGGGGTCTTCATGTTATTGGAGTATCTCAAAGTACTTATTTTGTTTCTTATCCACATCTGGTACATGTAAAGATTTGTGTCTAGTTGTTCTCTGAAACTTTTTTTTTCCATTTTGACTCATTTCCTCTAGTGCTGAACTTTTTTATTTGCATGATGTGGAATTTCCCTTCACGGTGGAAATATCCTTGCTGGCTTTTTTTTTTTGCTGTTTTTGTTTCCTAATACGAATTAGCGAAACAAAGTTTTGTCCACACAGGTGCCTGTCTGGATTGTGGTTATGGCATTTGTATACAATAATACTATGCAGGCAAAAAATATTTTGGTTTAGGACTATTGCAAATGAGTATGTGTTATTTAAAAATGCAGGAAAAATCTGAAGTTATCTGTTAAACTTAAGTAGTGTATTGCCATATTTACTTGAAGCATGTTGTTATCTTTGAGTTACTGTTAAGTCTTAAGGTTCTTCTGTGTTTTAGTTAGGAATGGAGTTCCAAAAGATAGTGGATCCAAGATGCTTGATTACAAATATGCTTTTGTACTGTTTGTGCTTAAAAGGGAGTGTCCAATACCTTTGAGCACAGACAGCAACCTGCAAGGCAATGGAATAAATTGGTTTAATTTGCAATTCTAATACAGTAACATCACAATTGAAAAATCTTTCATCTCATATTCCCTTCACATGCACCCCAGTGATCCACTTGTTGCAGTGAATTCATATGCAGTACTAGTCACTACAAACAAATCAGGAAGAGAAATATTAAACATACAACCTTTTTCACTGAAATGTTTTGAAAACTCTGTAACTATAGATCTGTTCTTGTCGCTTTTTTTCTGATTTTAAAGTATTTTAGACCTGTGTTTTGGCTCAGCAATAGTTTATTTGATAGCAGACTTCAGCAACAGTAACGACCAGCTTTTCTATATGCTAAACCACAAACAAATTGAATCGTATGGGAGGAACATTCCTAAGGCCTGAAGTCATACTAGAAGGTCTGTTATTTATGATGGAGGCCTCAAGCTTGCACAACTTTCTGACCAGAAATGTTTTTTGCTGTCCTTATTTGCCATCTAAATCACACCTAGACTCTGTGATTGTTAGTTTTTTTTGGGGGGGAAGTGATGAAGAAATCCCATTAAAGCACTTTTTGAAAATTCCTTTTTTAATTCATTTTCAGTATTAGAAGAAAGATTGAAAAATTATCTTTGTCTCTTTTATACCAACTACTTATTTATTTCCCTGTGCCAGATAGAATTTAGGTTACAGTTATGAAGTTGTAATCAGTAACTCTGATAATGTAATGCCCTTTATCTTGAGAAATTTCCTTTAGAAGTTTGCAGACTCATATTTTAACTACTCTTTATTGGCTTAAACTTTGATTTTAGCTGTTGTTCTGGAGGAGTCTTTATGTTAGTGTATACTTAACATGTTTCACTGAAATGATAAAGATAAGATTTTATGATGCATGATACAAAACAGTTTCATGAGTTCCAAAAGCTACAGTACATTAAATTATAGGAAGGTTAGTTAGGAAGGTTAGGAAGAACCTTAAGAGCTGTTCTACTGTATTTTGTAGACAGGCTAGGTCAACACAGGGAGATACTGCTGACTGGAATGTTTTTCCACAGCTACCCTTAAACTTCAGCTCTTTAAATGGCTACAGTGAAACAGTAGAACGGGTGAAATCTGATCTAGGCATTAAAACCCTTGTCAGAAGCACCAGAATGTATTATTTACTGAGTGTCTTTCAGCTGAAACCATGATGCCAACTCATTTTGTTTTCTGACAGGACTCTCTCTGAATTTTGGAGGAAACATCTTTATTTTTCAGAGCGATCCACTCACCCTTCATCGAAGACTTTACGAATCTCTTTCCTGTGCTTCCTGAGAGCCGTCTGGGGCAGTCTCAGTACAGCTGGGAATGCACAAGTCTGTTGTGATTCTGTGTGTCTGTGAGAGGAGTCAGAAGGGAGGCTGATAACTCATATTCTGGAATAAAGCTCAGTTTGTTTTTACTAGTTCTGGGCTTTTCACTTTGGAGGGTGTTTTTCAGGGGAACAGACGATCAGTATCTGGGGCTATACAGTCCTTTAACAGGCTCACAGCCTTCAGTCAGCAGTGGTTTGTAATGTTCAGGACCTCCCATTTGCTATTGAGTGTGTGGGGAAGTATGTGGAGTCTGCAGTAGACAGTCTGAGACAGTTAGCAGTTAGGAAGTTGTGCCCATGATTCGGATTTTTTTTCTCCTGAAAAAAGTCTGCTCTTTATTTTTTACAACAAGTGCATCTGAGCCACAGAAGATTTGCTTGGACTAATTTTGTCACTGGTGAGTAAGAAATCCGGCATATTTTACTTAACACAGGTTGGAAGTTGGTCGTGAAAATGTGTTAAACTATTTCACTACTCCTTTCATAGCACAAATTCCAACATTACGTTTAACTGAAGTATTGTGTGTTCTGACTAGAGATTGTATTTGGTTTGTGAGAACAAAACTTAACTGATCTGTTCAGTGAAATTGATCTAATCTGTTATTCCTTTTTTACTGTCATTCAATCAACCTGACAGCTGTATTGAATTCAATTAGAAATGGTTTTCGCAATAGAAAACGTAATTTGGAAAGAATTTCATGGTCACTTTACCAAAATGTTAGGAATTCTTTTCATCTTTGTTGGGTTTTTTGAGTTGGCAGGAATTGCAGCTATTTGTGCATGAGTTTGTTTATATACAGTATATACGCTTTTCATTTTTCAGGGTATATAATTGATATAACTGATAATATGCTACAGTCATAATTACTGTATTAAGAATGGTAATATTAATGCTATTCAATTATATCACAGTAAGTTTATTACATTTTTCCTTGTGATAAAATGCATACAGTATGTGCAAATTATGCAATTTCAGACAGCAAGTTAATGTGATCAAATTAATCATTGGTAAGAACATTACAATTCATCCTGTCTGTAGAAGCTAGAGTGTGTTTATTTCTCAGCAATTATGCTTCTGATATAGAGAGCCAGTAGTAATTAGATGTTATTAATATTTTAACACCGTTGGTTCATGTTTCAAAATCTAACTTGAACCTTATAAAGAGGGAAGGTATGTACTGTTTGTCATTACAGTTTCAACTTGTATGTAAAAGTAAATTTGTGTTCTGTATAACATAATGCAATAGTAAAATGTATCAATCATTTTAACCTAAAATAAATTACATCTCAGGATTTTGCCATTTTCTGCAGATATGTTATCGTGACTTTGGACACCAGTTAAAAATGCTTTCCCTTCTTTTTTCCTAATTGAACATTTCCTATTGTCTGTCACAACTTCAGGCAGATGGTGGTGGTTATTTGTTTTTCATTGTCCTTTAATTTTCTATCAGTGCTCATGTAACATATAATTGCAATGTAAATTATCCTTATTACATTAAATTAGTCATTGTTCTCTGTCCAGTCCGAAGCATAGACAAATTGGTATAGGCCTTCTGAGAATGTAAGCTAAGGCTCATTCTGTATATTGTACAGTGTGTGAATTGTAAACTTTGTGAGTCCGTGAGTATAACTATAGGTAGTATAGAGTTTTATTTTCAGAAATGGGAAGATGTTGCTATACAGTTCATGTGAATCCAATGATTATCCATCCATATAAATACTTTTTTGGAGTACTAGTGTATTGTGGAATTTTAGTTTTTCACTTTTTATCTTCTTGCATTGTCCTGTTCCAAGGATGTAAAGGCAATATGCTCTCAGAGTAAATCATTTTAAGTGCTGGATGGACACACCCGCTGCCCTCTGCTTCTCTATCCATCTGTAACCTTCCTGGTAAAGACATCTCCTGCCCCATTTTCTCTTTTCTACTGTACTTCTGGGACTTGTCTGGCCTAGGACAGTAGAAACCCAGCCAAACAGCCCTCATCTGACCTAAAGACCAACTGCATCAAGAGGCAGCCCTGTCCCTCTTAAAGCCTTTGTGCAGTGCAATTGTAAACCAGCCCTAGTTCAGCTTATGCACAAAGTGAGCATCACCTGTCCATGTTATTGAACCTCCCCTTTATGTTAGAAAACAAAAACTAGTAGGTGCAAAATGTGTTGTTTTTTTTATAAAGTTACCTTTATAAGTAGTATGCAGCAGTCACTAGTCCTCATAATACAAATGCTCAGATATTGTTTGAAAATGGTTGATTGGTGTTCTTCTTCCTCTGTGCTTTGGGTGGTAGTCAGCATTTCGGATGAAACCAGCTGGCACAAATTCTGATTAAAGGGATACCTTAAGACCTGAGCTGATTGAGGACCCTTATTTAAGTTCAAATGCAGCTATACAAAATATGAAGATCTTTGCCATCACTTAAATCTCAGCTAATTTCCCTGTGTATATGGGGCATCCAGCATCTGAGCTCCAATGAGGAGGAAGCTCTTAGAGACTTTTTCAGTGAACATATAATCTTTGTGAGAACACCTTTTTATATCCAGGGACCAGGTTGGTTTAGCTTTCAGTTAGTATCATACTTGCTGATACTGTGTTAGCATTCTTACTGTATAATGCATCACTGATGTCCTTGTTATTTACCCAGCAAGACATGAATTGTAAAGAATTGGTACAGTGATGGCTAAAACTGTGCATTAATTTTGATTTATTCCCTCAATATGGTCAGTGGCATAATGGACTTTCTCATTCACCACAAGGCGTCAGCCACCAGATCAATAGGATATTGACATGTTTTTATTTGTCAGTCAAAGGGGGTTGCTTTTCTACATCTTACGTGGACATCAGAATATGGACAGTGCCTTGAATTTTAGGTACCAGCTGGACAGTGCATGGCCAAGTCTCATACACCACCTGGGGCCATCCATGTTTTATGTATCTCACAGAGTTGTGGCAATCTTTTCCAGTCTTCATCAAATATTTATGGTTGTGGTGACCTCCACATAAGGAAGGTTCAGCTCATTCTCTGGTGGATAGTGGCTGACCTCAGGGCGTCTGACAGTACTGACAGAGCTACTGTTTATCACAGGCAGGAGTGGCTTCTTGTTAGCAGATAGAAGGTTATTAATTGTAGACTCTGCTAAGAGTAATGTGTTATTGACAAATGGAAACAATTTGCTAATATATTATTTTATGTTGAGGTTCCAGTGATATGTCAGTGCAAACTATTTATTACAGTGGAGACGCACAAAATTTATCTTCAGCACACAACGTCCAAGCCTATGTCCCATAATCATGGGGATGAATGTAAAGTACTGCCTTTGCAGTTTTCATCTTTAAGTGGTTTGTATTTAATATGTGTTTTTCCTGCATTTTTCTTTTATTATACCCTTATGTGCTTTGTGGTTTTAAAGCATCGACACACAGAAAAATTATTTGTAGTGTACGTTCATAGTTGTAGTAGCTCCGCTAAGCATTTCATGACAACCCAATGGATTTCCAGAAATTAATGCATTGAATCCTTTTCCAGCTTATTTTTAGATAGTGTTGGTGGTAGTTCTGTCATGTTTTGAGATTGGTTTTTGCCAAGCTTTTCTGTAGAAAACACATCAATACATTCAACTGTGTGTACGATTTTCCAGATACCACTAGCCCCCTGCAAGATGTGATGTAGTCCATTTATTTTCACAATAGGGTATTAATGCTTATCTAGGAATTTTGTCCTGTATTTTTTGGTGCAAGCAAATACAGTATTTTATGCTGAGTCTGCGGAAAACTTTACTAAGTGAAAACATAACATTTGAAAATGATTAGTGAGGAATGCACGTCTAAAAAATTAATCTTGAGCATAGTGCATTATCATAGCATGTTATCATTATCAGCAGTGTGGCACACATCTAACAATGGTATGACTGTAATTCATACTGTACAAGCGTGTTTAACGTGAAATAATACTATACATGCATTTTATGAGTTTCAGGTGTATCTTAATACTTCTGGTATTAGTTAGTAGGTTTTTTACTTAAGGGCTGATACTTTTCCCCAGACAAAGAAAATCTGTTCTACAGTACGTGTTACAGAATCATTCCAGTAATCATCAAGACAAAAGCAGGCAACAAAATGTATAAAAATATTGGAAAGCAGAAATTAATTCCCAGAATATTCCATACTTACAATGACTGACTGAATGAATCACCTTTTTTCTCAGTACACAGACCTCACCATCTGGAACTGCAGAAAGAAAGTTTTAATTAAAATATATTTAAAATTGGCATGAAGTCATATATAAAAAAGAAGAGTAAGCTTGTATGTCATTATAGAAGGTAGTGGAAGAACAGACATTTCAACAACATCTCTTGTTGCTCAGTGTTGAAGCTTACAAGATAATAATAATAATTTCCCATTAATAAAAAAATCCCATTGGCCCTTACCAATCATGGCCTCCTAATAATCCCCCTCTATGAATTGGTTTCATTACTCTCTGCTCTCCTCCCCCCTAATAGCTGATGTGTGGTGAGCGTTCTGGCGCACTATGGCTGCCGTCGCATCATCCAGGTGGATGCTGCACATTGGTGGTGGTGGAGGGGAGTCCCCTTTACCTGTAAAGCGCTTTGAGTGGAGTGTCCAGAAAAGCGCTATATAAGTGTGAGCAATTATTATTATTATTATTATTATTATTATTATTAATTGCTTACACTTATATAGTGCTTTTCTGGACACTCCACTCAAAGCACTTTACAGGTAATGGGGACTCCCCTCCACCACCACCAATGTGCAGCCCCACCTGGATGATGTGACGGCAGCCATTGTGCACCAGAACGCTCACCACACATCAGCTATCAGTGGGGAGGAGAGGAGAGTAATTAAGCCAATTCATAGAGGGGGATTATTAGGAGGCCATGATTGGTAAGGGCCAATGGGAAATTTGGCCAGGATGCCTGGGTTACACCCCTACTCTTTTCAAGAAACGCCCTGGTATTTTTAATGACCACAGAGAGTCAGGACCTCGGTTTTACGTCTCATCCGAAGGACGGCACTTAGTCACTATACTGGGGAATTAGGACCCACATGGACCACAGGGTGAGTGCCCCCTGCTGTCCCCACTAACACCTCTTCCAGCAGCAACCTTAGTTTTTCCCAGGAGGTCTCCCATCCAGGTACTGACCAGGCTCACACCTGCTTAGTTGTGAGATACAGAGTAATATGGCTGCATGCTGCTGGGGTTTCTTGAAAGAAAACAGAATTTCATCTTCAATAACATATCTGAACAGCTTGTTTCACACTCTCACAATCCTTTGTGTAGTGAGGTACCCCATTCATAGGTTTAATTGCTTTTCTGTAGTTTCCTCTCATGACTCCTGCTTTGTGTTTGACTGTTTATACAAAAAAAGCCCACTAATAAACTTGTCAGTGAAGGACATTCCCTTGATAATGTATCTGATTGCACTTCTCTGTACTGATTTCCAGACCTGCAATATATTTTTACATATTTACAATGTTATATTTTATTGTAGCATTACGATCAAATTTGTATACAATATTCGAACTGAGCTGTCACTAGAGAACTGTACTGTATAATTTGAACTTTTTAAGCACCTTGATTTAAATTCTACACTTTTTATACCAGCATTTAGTTTGCTTTTTTATTGTTTCCCTACATTGTTAATGATGTGTTAACATAAGCACCTAAATCTTTCATTCTGTTCTTGTCTACATTAGACATCTGCCAGGTGTTTGCCTAGTCTTGATTTCAATCTAAATCTTTTTGAATTTCATTTGCTGCTTCCACAGTGTTTGCTAATCCTCTAATCCTCTGAAATCATCAACATTTTACTAACTATACCAGAATCCAGATCATTGATATAAATTAGGAAGAGCAGTGATCCCTGTGTTACTTCACAATTTTCTTCACTATTACCCAGTCCTCCAAACACATGCATTCCCCTGAATGCCTGCAACTTGCAATTTGAGAATTAATAGTTTATGAGGAATATTATCAATAAAGTTCTGAAAATTTTAATACATTATATTAAATACATTATGGAAACGGTACAAACTGACTATCCCAGTACAGTAATGAATTGGATCCTGAAAGGCCTACTTTTTTGTCTTCATTTAAATAAGTTAAAGTGTTTAAATCACAAAAACAAAACCAAAGGAACAGACCTACAAAGGAGCTGGTCAGAGAATACAATACCTGCAGATCAGTACAATGTTTTTTTAAATCCTCAGAAATCAATACAACTTACAGTACTTTTTATATATAAATACTTCTAACAGGCTGGAAATACTAAACTGATTCAATTATGTTGTGACCTGAGAATAATACATTTTTTGCTACTGCTACTGCTTTATTTTATGTTATAAGCCCTCATTATATAAACTTATTAATATGCCTTATTTGTTCCCAGTTCTGTTATAATGATGACCAAAAGAGTTACCCTCTTATGCAGAAGGGCTTTGACTGTAGCAATCTGAATAAAGTCCCTTAATCAAAGGGAAACATAACAGAGCCCCAATTGGGATTTGAACCCGCAACCTCCAAGTTATATATAACTCCCGAGCCAAACACCTTACTGCCGCCTCATTGATGTGTGTCAAAGACCACAGGGAGTATTCCTGCTGCAATCAGTAGACACCTATTGGATCATGCACTCGAAGCTGGGTTTAATAAAGGAAATCATGTGTAGACTGCAGTATGCTGTAGACTAAAGCTGGTACCAGAGGGGAAGTCAGCTTGGCCAGGGCAGCTGGTAGACCATCACTCCTATTCTAATAAATAGACAGCTCTGCTCTCAGTGAGGGGTCTCCACACAGCAATCTGTCTTCATCTGGGCCTAATGAAAAGCAGTTTTAGCATCTGATTAGCTCTTAATATGACAGAGCATCTGCATGCATTTGGTGGAAGATTGCAACTCTGGATATTTCTGCTTAAGTAGTGAAAGTACTGCTCTCTTGATATATTTATACTAGTGCAAACATGTGTGGAAAGACCAAAATAATTTGAAACTGATTATCAGAATTTTCTTTGTGTAGGCAATGGCAACAGAGGTCACAAGGATATTAGGAGAGTTGCATGCAATTTAAGGCAAAAGATTTCAGTGATGTATAAAATGTTTCCTGAGGTATTTAAGTGTCTAGGTGACAGGGTTTGCACATGTTTTTAAACACTTACCATCTACCAGATTTCCTCTTTTGCATAAGAGTTGCACTCCTTTGGGTGCAGGAGACACTATTATGTGCCTAGGGTGAGATGGTAAATAATCAGACTAAATCAGTTCTTTACTTCACTTTTTAGTTGTCCACAGAAGGAGTGTTCCATAAACAAGTGATTCATGATGCAAAGCTATTATATACAGTGCAATATGAATATGAGTGTGCTTATATTTATAACTATAGTGTTGTTGTATCATCATGAAGGGTTTACAAAGTGTTCTTAATTTTTATATACTGGATTCAGCACTAAGACAAATCCACAGCCAAAAAAGGAGTTTTAATTCTTTTGCACAGGCAGCAGTTTTCTTGCTTTACTATAATGTGTCGCAAGTTAGTATTAAGGAGAGTTAAGTATCAGTTAAAAATTCTAGCACTGTACTCAGAGCAGCACTTTTAACAGTAAACAGTAATTAAGGCTGAGCCTTCAGCAGAAATGCTGTGCAAACATGCATCCTGCTGTTTTAGTTAGTGCAGGTCCAGCCAACAGCATTGCAGACAGTGAGTTTGCATGCATTTACTAAAGTACTGAGGTCAAAAAATGTAGCACAGCTATTTAGATTGCCTGTGTGTTGGGTTGTACAGAACATAGATAAGTTTCATAACCAGAACTATAAGTCTCTTAAAAGGTTTCCTTTTGTGGATCTAAGTTTAATATTTATCCCCAGTAGGAGGTGGGAAGACTTAAAATAAGGAAGGCAGGGAAGACACAAGTATTTCAGTGTTCCTACAGGTTATGGATTGTTTGAGTATATGGCACTGCAGCCTGGGTCACCAAATAGTTGTTTGACATAATTATTTTTTATCCAGTCTCCCCCATTTCTTTAGACTTTAGTCTTTAGACTTCTTTAGACTTACTAGCAGACCTTTTCCAATCGGTAAACATAAACATTACTCTGGATTAGGCACACTACTCCTACCATACCGTAGCTCTATAATGTAGGTCCCAGCATTCAGTCATACTGAGTGCACATGTTCCTTAATACAGGAAGCAGGCTGTATGCAATTTTCTTAGGGAGAGATTCCCCTGGGAGTGAAAAGAAGAGATAAGTGTTATTGCAGAGTCATGCAGTGACAGAGCATGCTTGGCCTACAGAGGAAAGCTTAAATTCTGACTCTACCTAGAACTGTGCCTATTGTACCGAAGACATGATAGGCAAAGCAATAATGACAATTGCAGAAATGTGTTGAGTTTAACCAATTTAAAGCAGGAGGCAACATCTAGTCCTAAGGCCTTGATTTATTTTTCTATTCTGAGATTATTTTAAATGGTTTATTGAACTGTACAGCTGCACGATTTTTCATTACAAGCATCATTTTCAGGTGTAGAAGTTGTCACTTAAGGACGCCTGTAACATGGCATGATTGAAGCTAACAAAAGTGGATGCCGGTCTTAAATGTCCGATATGTAGTGCAAAAAATTCAATATTCCAATGTCCTCTCATGGAAAATTATGACTTGATAAGATAGGATCACTTTATTGGCCATATACAATTTCTTGCATTAGGAATTTGTCTTTCCACATACCCCAGCTTGCTCTCCATGAGACACACAGACAGGGAGAGAAGCTGGGGGTCAGAGCACAGGGTCAGCCATTTATACAGCGCCCCTGGAGCAGCTGGGGTTAAGGGCCTTGCTCAGGGGCCCAGCAGAGTAGGATTCCTCTGCCGGCCGCGGGATACGACCCGGCAACCTTCCAGCCACAGGCGTAGATCCTGAGCCACAGAGCCACCGCCCTGCACCGCATGTTTTGTTGATAACATGCCTATCTGCTTAATTTGTTTGGCCTAGGGGAATGCACATTCACGAACATGTGGTTAAGTCTTTAAACTGAGCCAAAGCTTTCGTCTCTTATCCTTTACATATGGCCTCTTATGTGCCATAGCAACCACTGAATGGTTTCAACTGTTACATCATTGCACAGCAAGGCAGAATTTCAAAAGGGAGGATATGGTTCAGGCTTAAAAGAAAGGAGGAACTGTTACTCTGCTTGGGTTGTGATGTGCCTGGTCAGTTTACAGACGTATCTAGCAGGCACCTTCTTGTGTCAGTTTTTTATTTTTCATTCAGCTGATTTCAATCTTGCTGGGGCTGAGCGTCAGACTTACTGTATGACGAGCGCTGCATTAGCAAGTCACAGAGATATCCGTCCTGCAGACTGCTCTTTTATGGCACCAGGTATTGGCACTGACATTTCCATATAAAACACAGAGTCTATCTAAAATGAATCTAAAATGAAAAAGGCTTCTTGGTGAAAGTCATAGCCTTTTCACAGCCTTAGCATGTTGATGTAAATGCATGTCCTGATCCATAATTAAAATGTTTATTTCCTCCTGTTGGGTTACAATTAGAATATTAACGCATATATTTATTTAGAATATATGTATTTTACATGTATAGATATACACTCTCAAAGCAAATCAGAATCATACTCTTTTGTGTTTAAGAGTTTTCTGTCAATTTTTACTTTAATGCCAATTAGAAACAGTTTTGGGCTAACTGACATGAATAATTGCTTTAGCAGCTCATTAGTATCAGACTTCAAACAGCATAGCAACCAAATGATGAATTGTTTGTGACTTCGGTTGTCACCATAATATTTACAATTTGACAACATGTCTTTGTTTTCCTGGTAAACGGTTCTTCTTATTTTGGTTAGATTATGTTTTTTCATCGTCTTTCTTTAAGAACAAATCATCAAACTGCCCTCAGAAGTTCTGCCAGTGAATTTCTAACCCATAGATTCATTTAATGAGCTCCCTTGAGTGAAAGTGAGAATTAAGTTGTTCTCTCAGAGTTGCTTTTCCTACTTGCTATTAGGTGTTACAGAGGAGTATTACAGACAAGGAGCTGTATTTCATCTTCCAAAAGCAATCCCTGCTCACAAACAGCACCCAGCTAATTTATCTTGTGCTAAAATCATGTAATTAACTTACAGTATTATTACCTATGAACCTCACCAAGGAAAAAAAATAATGGCATGAGACATCATCAAGCTAGCACAAAAAATCAGTTGGAGTGAATCTGTAACTTAGAAAAGTTTTAAGTCTCCTAATAAAAGAAACAGAATAAGACATTTAAATTGGAAGACATGCTGCGCAATACGATACAGTATGAATTACAGAGTGATGTGGCTTAGTTTCTCTTTTGGCCTGTTGTAATGTAATGTTGTAATAATAACGGCATTTTAATAATAATTGAAAAAATGTGAATATGAAATAAGTACAAATGAGTGTACTTTAACCATTTTCTGGATGAATTTCGCGTTTCCCCGTGTTTCGGCTACTATGAAAATTTACTGTTCACCGGCGCCATCTACTGGTAGGTTGTTAGAAGTGTTGACACCGATTCAGTTTTCTTCTCTGTTCGCTCTTTACATGAGTATTACAGCTCCCTGCCTTTAGACAATTAGTTTAACCTTTTTAAATAACAAGTGACCTAAAGAATTTCTTAATGAAAATGCAGTAGTTTGAGCCAAATAGCCATTATAGAGTTAGGAAAAGGAGTTAGACTTCTGTAACATTTGTCAGATATACAGTACAGCATAGCCCAGTAGGCTTCAATAAAATGTCATTGGTTAACAAGTTCTTATTTTTATATGAACTAAGAGCTAATACATTTTTCAAATATATATTATAATTGTTCATTTATTGTTTTGCTTCATGCTTTTCTTTGCTGTGATAGAGAACATGCTCTAGTGTTTTCACTGTGTGACTACAGTGGTACCTCCCACTGAAATGTTTCTCAGAAGCAGTGGTGCTTTGTTTGGATCAAATCCAGAACCAGTACTGTACATTCGCTTACCAATTCTTCAGGTTGCTATTGCATAATGTTTACTCTTGTTTTTTTCTTTAAACAACATAGATGAGACAGATTCTGCCAAAAACATACAAGTTATGTTTTTGATTTCATGTGGCTTTTTATCATTCCTTCTCTTTTTTGGCACTGTGGATCCACGGTTTTAGGCCCACATTGGTCAGCACATCCATAACTGTGATCTGAAGATGAGGACAAGTCCTTTGTAAGCAGTTATGCTCTTGATGCAGCAACTTAGCATGAGTTCAACCTTTACAGTTTCCCAATAGCCTGGAGCGACACATGAGCAGGGTTTCGATTACTCTGCTCTGCCGAAGTCAATCTGCGACAAGTTCTTTCACAGTAAACACCATCTTTACTGCTTAGCTGCAGTGTCAGTTCTTATAAAGATAAAAAAACATTGCCGGCTTTGAGAAATTACTGTAATTTGCTTCCATTTACTTCTCTGGAGAGCAGGGGCCTGATTGTATTAGAGCCTGGAGAGGTGAATTCAAATACACTCCCAGTGCTATGTGCATGATGCTCTTATTGTAACTGTTATTATTGAAGCTGTTTTTTTTTCTCAGGAAATTAGTTTTTTCAATCTCAAGCTTAAAACCTAACCCTAATTTTACCCCCAGTACTGTAAAGGATGCACCATGACATATGTCAAATTGAGTGCTTTTATGTTAGTATTATTTTCTTGAAGAAGATATTTTGCAAAACACAAAGAGAATAGAGAATGGCATTGTATAAGGACATTTAGAAATCATTGTGAAAAAGCTTGTGGCTTAATGAGCTAAACATTAGGCTCCATTCATAAGGCTAGAAGTGCTAGCCTACAGTACAGTATATGAAGGTACCTGAGCAGTTATCACCACGTTACAAAACCTTAAACACTGCCCATTTTTCCCTTAGTGTCCTGCTGTTTAAGTAATACACTACAGTCAAAACTGCAAGTTATAGTTATATATGATGCTGCTTAAATGTAAAAAGAAATAGTGAGCTATTCACAAAAATCTACGCAAGGCAAAATACTGTATATGATACCAAGCTGAAGTTTGCTTGGTAGGCTGCCATCTTGCAACACATGCTCAGTTTTCCTTTACTCATTTATTGCAAAATGAAAATGTGTGATTTGGACATTGTATACAAATTCAATGTTTTTTGAGGTTAGATTAAAAACACCAAGAACATACAGTATACTATCTGAGTTATGGAGAATAACACCCTCAGGCTAGAAACCAGTTCCTCACTGGTGTGGCCCTTCATGAGGGTTTGGAAGGAGCTTTAATTAATTAAGAGTTCATTAAAATTCATCGTGTGCTGAAATATTGCGACATTTTTAAAACAAAGTATTTGTAACAATATGGGTGTTAAGAACATCAGCTTAAAAAGGCTTTGTTTAGCTCAGCTAGGAACGTGATGTGATATATATACAGTACAATCCAGGATACACTCTTTTTCTCTTGGCAGAATGTATTATGATTTAAAAGTCAAATCAGGGGTGTTTTAAATGTCAGATTTTTCAGGCTATGCATTCAGGCCTGCTGTTTTTTTTTTCTTTTAACCATCTTTTAATCAAAAGAAAAATCTTTGCATGCTTATACTTCATACTTTTGATTAACCTTTATCCTCTGCAGAAAAAATCACACAAGATTCCAGCTGTACTATAGCTATGGCTAACAGTTTTAGCTGCACTGAATATATTAATGTGAGCAGGGCTATAGCATAGACTTAAAGCATAAAAATAAACAATTTTAAAACATTTCCCCACTTAGCTCAACAGACATATTTTTCAGTTTTTCATTGACCTCTTGCCTCTTTATCCTCTTGATAAACTTTTCGTTGTTGCATTGGTACTGTAGCATTTTCTCCAGGGTAGGCCAAAGCTTTTTGGAAACCTCAGGGTGCAAGGTTAAATCCCCTTCCTCCTCTGCACAAAGACAGAGCTTCAACAGAGCTTATTTTTTGCCTCTTGTATTCTTACCTCTAATTTTTGAATTTCAATTAACCTTTGTCTGCTGCAAGGTGAAGTGAAAATAGCAATTACATGGCTGAGCTCAGCCATGTCTGAAGGGCTGTGGACTTACTGTCTGCACTATATTAGGTTCTGCAAAGGAGGTTTGTATGTAAAGTGGTGTAATTTGTGATAAAGAACTTGACAAGCTCTCATATACATTACTTGCAGCTACATGCAAGATGCTTTAGCTAAACACAAGATTAGATTATTGAAAATGAATTGAAAGCCCCCTCCCCCAGTGTCTCAAACAGTAATGGTGTTTCAGAACAGGTAAAGGAAAAGAAAAGTGTCTGAGGAGCCTTCTTCAGGGGGTGAGAGCATGGTTAGTGTCTTTAATTCTGTATATGAATGAAGCCCTTCCACCAGTGGTCTCATAAGGCTGTCGAGAAAGTTTGAGATGTGAGAGGTGGTAGAGCTGCATGGTGAGACGATTGGATGTCAGGTTTGTGGATTTCAGGCAGGAGGTAAAATTGAGATGTCTGATGAATTTTAATCTATGAGACGGTTTTCCTCCTGGGGAAGTTCCTTATTACTGATTAGAAGAGAGCTGGTTAGTGGTAGGATCCTGTGGAGAAGGATGATAGGCAGGAGAGTTGTCTGGAGGCTTCTTTGATACGTACTGTAGGTCTTTTTGCCACACCACAACAGCACCGCCTTTGTCAGCTTGCTTGCAGAGACATTGGGGCGCCTGAAGTTCTCTTTCGGTGAAGTTAGACCTGAGGTTAGATCTCTTGGGTGTGGAAAGGGTCTTGGGAGCTTGATATTTGTATCGATTAATGAAATGATTTACTGACAGAAAACCCCCAGCTGGAGAGTTCAAAAGCTTTGTTTAATTTTGATCTCATTGATAACCGGGTTGTGGTCAGATGAGGGTGGAGAGATGTCATCAGCAAAATGTGCTCTGAGAAGAAGCCTGCGGTAAAAGTGATGGAGGTCAATTTGGGTTTGGGGAATGTCCAGCATCTTTCTGACTGGTACAAAACTGAGACTTTTGCTGAGAAGAGATCTCTCATCCTGTGAAAGGGGCATATCTAAAGGCATGGTCACAACAAGGTTGGAATTCGTGGGTGTAGTGAGTGCCCTGAGGGTTTTTTCTGTAAATGTTTTGTCCTTATCTGCACTGAGGAACTGGTAGAGTTTGGAGTTGCGCCATCTGATGAGTCATAAAGCAGTAATAAAAGGAATATGATGTGGAGCTGGTAGCTTTAAAAACATCTTTGCATCTTTGATTTTGTTGTCTAGAAAGAGTAAACTGTTGGTAAAGGGAAAAAATGGTAGAAAGCATTATTTTCTTGGAAAACAGCTGAAGTCTCCTAGTGTCACTCTGGGGGGTATCTGAGTTGAAGGAAAAGATGTTGAATTTAAGTCAGAGTGCTATCATTATGACGACATCACCCCTGAAGAAGGCTCCACAGTCCAAATGTTGTGTTTCTTTTCTTTCCAGCATGGAATAAACCTTTACCTGTTCCTTTGCAGCCTACGCATGCTGACGCAGCTCCCTACTTGGTGTTTTCCTGAGCACAAGTCGAGTTCTATGATCCAGACACCACAGGTTCAAGCCTGGGTTATGTCATTAGCCCAGTGTGATCAGGATTCCCTCATTGGTGGTGCATAGTTTAGATTAGTTTCTCTAGGCTTAGGGAAATGACAATTCCAGCAAAAGTGGGCACATAAGAAACAGACTTCAAAAACACAGTGAACAATAAACAGAATGTAAAGGATTTTTCATGTTAATTACATAAATGAACTCATGAAATTATGTGAACTTGTTGACACTATTTTTATGTCCCTATTTTTTGTAATGTGAATTAAATACGTGGAACAAAGAACAGAAACATTGTATTGAATTTCTGTGGAGCCATGCTGATATTATTACTACTAGAGATGGATAAAAAAAGACACGCTTGACCCTCATTCCTGATTAACTGTTTAGAATCGCCTACATTGTTTTCACAAGTTGTTACGTTGTTTTAGCATATTTAAATAGCTAAGAACTGTTCACATCAGGTTTGAATACAGCCCATTAAAGTTGATGGATTCCAATCAACTTTTGTCATCAAAACTAAGCAATGATATTTTACAAATTCATTTAGCAGTGTTAGGAGCGGACATGAACTGTTAGGATTTCTTGATATGAAGATGTGGAGTTGTCAATTTTGTTTACTATATACTCCCACCAGTTTGGGCTCCCTCAGAGACCTGCTTCCAGCTGCTCCTGTACTGCACAGGGGGGAAGAGGGATTTACAGACATGCTCTTCCAGCTCCAACCTGCTCCCCTGTCAAAGGCATTAATCTTTTGACATGCTCTAAACTCTGCAATGCTTTAATGCTTTAATGCAAGCCATTCTGCTTCTCCAAAGGCCTAGAAAACCTTCATTGACTAATGCTTACTCTGAGAAATCCAGGTCTCACCCACGTAGTGACATTGCTCTGGTTTGAACTAGGGTAAAGGGTTCAATCTGCAATCATGAATGGTTGCTTTTTACTATTTTATTCACTTGGAAGTTCCATGTTAGGATTGTTTAATGTGCAGGACTTAGTCAGCTACCATTTTTCTGCTTCAAATGGTAAAATCCCATTTCCATTAAACTATGCTTAGATTGCAAGGTAGCAAAATCACTAATGACTAGTGTGTGTTGGAGTACCTGCAGAATATATATGCTTTAAACATGTGGTTTTTGTACCAGAGGATGATCATTGTTGAAGCCCTGCTTTGCTACAATTTACTCCCACATGAGACAGTTTTTATTTTGTTATGGTATTGCCATTTACGAACAATACTTACAAATGCTTCTTAGAAGAAACATGACATGCTGTGTATGGCTGTAATTTGTTTTTTGTATTGTAATGCATCTACAAATAATACACAACAGTAAGAAAAATGAAAAAAAAGTTCTGAGTTTTGTTGTAGCTACTTGATGAAAGGTTTAAGGTAAATGGCAAAAAATAACTTTTATGAAAGGAAAATTATGCTTTAAATGATGTCAGTGTTAAATGCTGTGTATCAGCTTCTATATTATTATATAAAAGGATTTACAGGCACATGTGGCTGTATCCTCTTTAATGCAGCGTTAATACTTTTCATCCTACTGCCCCAGGCTTCTCTGCAGCCTTATGGTTTGTCCTGGAAAAGCTAAAAACAGGCTCTGACCTTGCAGTGTGATTGTTTAACAGCCGCAATATAAGCACAGGACAATGCATCACTCAGAAGGCAGTAGATCAAGAAACCTGCTGAACAAATGGATATACCGTACATACGTGCAGAATATAGGAGAAGAGAGAGAGACCAGAGTCAGAGAGAGCAGGAGAGAGAGGGGGAGAAAGCCACAGGGCTCAGCCCATCTCATCGACGTTTAGGTAAATGTGCTGATCAGTAAATCCGTCAGTTCGAGGTCCCCTGTGCTTTGAGCTTCACAACGAGGCACTGACCCATCTTTATCCTCCCGTGCGACCAGCTGACTTTTTTGGGGGGTATTACAGCAAATCCACTGCAAAGAGAAACTGTAACAGCTCCACCTGGGTGTTTGATATTTTATTCCTTTCCGGCCTATAAGAGGATGAAGTCCGAGGTAGGTGGATTTATGCAGCGCATGAAGTTACTGCAGCAGCATCTGCCCTGGGTTCGGAAAGCTGGCATTTATATTGCTAGCAACAGCAGGTGTCTAGCATTAAAATATGCTGCAATTAAAGGGTATTTGAGCTGGCGCTATATGAGTTGGCTATAAGAGGAATGCTGTATGCAGAGATGCTCTATTCTGTAGTCTGATGTCATAGTGATTCTGATGCAGTATCGCTAAAGGACAGGAGATTTTGCTTAGTAAGCTGAGCAGGAATGTTAAGTTACAGAGACCTCTGAATAGATCCTAATGCTGATACATCCCCTTTTTCTCTCCTCATCCCACTCCCAAAAAGAACTGAAGTATGTCTTTCATTACAGTAGATCTGGGATGTTATTGATGGTCACATTGATTAATACTAGAGGTTGGAGCTCCACGTTTGCATTTGTCAATTAAAATATATGGCTGCACTGAATCACTTGTGATGAATTCCCATTGATTTTGTCAATTGTTCTTGAGATTATTCATTGCATCTTTTTCTAGATGTAGCTGATCTAAACAAATTAAATGTGTTTACAGAATAGATGGGCTCAGATTCTCCTACATTAGAATTAATTAAAACTACATACCTGCAGGCTTTATTGTGTTTTACACGTTGATGTAATGAAATATTAATATGATTATTGTTACAGAGTTACGTAAAGGTTTGTGATTGATATTGAACTATATTGTAGAAAATACATATGTTGTTTTCTATTACTTTTACCTCAGAATAGCACTTGTGTTAAATGGAGATATTGGAAATGTTTGGATTTTTTTAAATGTACAGATAATAGAATATAAGGGATCTGTATGAACACTCTTAGCCTGGCTTGAGGTACAGTACTATTATTGCTTTGAATATAAATATTTAATTATTGTGTTTAATATTGTACCATTAATGTATTATGTTTAATATTGTAGCTTAAACACGAGTAAAATGATCCATATACAACAATTTTCTTCCATATAGATTAAGAAACTGAAAATTAGTGAAAATATTAAAATATTGGAAACAATTTTGACATTTAAAAAGCGAATTACAATATTCTCTCCAAGAAAACTTTAGCACTTAACAAGTGAAGAGAATGTGATGTGTTCTTTTTAAACTTTTTTAAAATATTTTAAAATCTATAGCAATTTCCCATTTCTGAGGTTGCCCTCTGTTGAATTAGTTTTGAGGCAGTACAGTTCTTTTTAATCATCTTGAAAAGACTAATTTTAAATTCCTCACAGGTTTCATAATCATTCTGAAATCAAAGGGCCTTGTTTTGACTAGGAAGATTTCAGCATAAACATTATCAAATGTGTTTGTTGACTTCGTAGCTGTCTGGATGCAATGTGGGAAATACCCCTGCAGCTGCCAGGAATCCTCAGGATATGTACTACTTTGATATGATCAGCTGCACAAAATAATTGTATTTATTTTTTTACACCGAGAGTCACCATTTTGAGTCCAACAGAAAAACTTCAATGCTTCTGTCCAGATATGATGGGTAATTTTTCCTTTCAGTGATTTGAAATTCTATATTAGGCCTTACATTAAGCATTTCGGTTTTAACTATTAAACGAAGGACAGTCAAGTTTTGCTGATCTTCAACAATCATTTTGTTATGCTCAACCGAAAAGCTAATAAAATGTTTACGTTTGAACATCTCTCATGAAATCTTTAGAAGTGCTTTCTCTTAATTAAGTCTATTCGTCTTGGTGATGTAATGTGCACTACAAGAATGATCCAGCTCCTAAATGAATCACATGTTTTTCCAGACAGTGAGAGACAGACCTAAAGATTTACCTTGCATTTCTTTACCAGTTTTGAACACTTATATATTGTACTTACATACAGTTGATCATGTTATTGTTATTTAAATAATCTCATTTGGGTTGGGATTTAAACTACATTTAATTGAAGGTTTGCTTCTGCAGATTGGAAATAGATATGTGAAATGACCCACTGTTATGTTCGACAATGTCAATGAATCTCAGCTGTGCAGTACGATTTTAGAAGTTTGGGGCGTCACTGTAGTGAACAATATCCTTAGGCAGCAGATAATAATGATTATTCCTCTCCTGTATGTAAAATGGGAAATATTAACACCAGCTTTCTGTACCTTGGAGTTAAAATTAACTGACAGCCCACCTGTGTTTGACTGACTGAATCTAATGAAGGAACAGATAATGAGTTTGGTAGAGAACCTAAGGGGATAGTTTTTATATATGTATAAAGAAGGCTGGCTAAAAGTTTTTAATTACTTTGTCATGATTGAAAACAATAGCAGAGTGACGTTCTACTGTTTCTGTACTTTAGAAAAATGTGTTCTTCTGACATTTAAAATGACTTTTTGTCTATTTCTATGGTTATTTAACTATTTAATTTGGTTGCATGCTATTTCTAAAAAGGAATTGTTCACCTTTCTGTGGGCACAGCACTAATTGTGTACATGGCAGAGCAAATGAATTCAGAATGGCTTTTCTAATATAACTAACGCAGAAATTAATGTAACAAGGAGTTCACAATGTGAAAAGGACTTTTTGGTGAGAAATGTTATATTCCTTTACAAACGTAATATTTTCTTAGTTTAATCATCTTCAACCTATGAGCATGTGAATAGTTGCTTAACATCTTGAGTTAAATTTCCCCTTAAGTGTTTCTTGACATTACATTTAAGCTAATAACCTAGTTAAGGAGAAAAGTAGTATTGTTAAATACTTAGAGGATTAATTTAGTGCTTTGTGCAGATGACCAGTTGGTCGTAGTGTGACTCTTGCAGGCTGATTTCACTGTCAGATCAGTCGGTCTAAAGCTATATTATACAGTCAGTTAGGAGAGTTCAGTTAAATGTAATACAGTGCTTAGATCTTTAATTTGGCTGGTTAAAAACATGGTGCTTTCACAGCTTTTCCTTTAGTTTTTTTTAGTTTGGTTTTGCCTCCCTGTTTCAATATCTGATGTAATGACTGCTTGTTGTGGTTTACTGTAACCACAAATTCTGCATGAACACTATGTGGGTGTAACTCTCAGATACTAGTAATGTCTGTTGTGGTAAAATGTTTATTTAGTTCCATACTGCAAGTGACTGAAGAATTACCATATTTCTCTTTGCTCATTTGCAGTATACCAATAATGTCTTATTGGCTAATTTAATTGCTCATTTAGAAAGTATACAGTACTTGTAAAAGTATGTCTTATTAACTTCAGATGATAGTGAAACAGAATATATCTGAGTGGAAGAAATATTTGTTTCTGACTGTTAGTTATCTTTAAATGGCTCGGTGTTTTTTAACTAAATACAATTAGCTGGTTAATGGCTCTTGGTTGTTGAATACTTTAGCTGTTCAATAATTGTCACTTGAACTAACTAAATGGAACACCTCAGCAATGAGAACATAAGTAATGCAGTTTGACACACATTTTTATTTATTTTAGATTATTATGAGGCTTTCAGAGAAATGTTAATATGTACTATACATATATATTATACGGTATAATTGTACTGTATATTAATTGTATTTACATTGCTTTCTATTGTTGAACTTTTACTTGAATTTTAATATGGATGAACTCATCTGAAAATGAGCCCAAACGATTTGTAAACCACCAGAAAAAGATAGAGGATATGTACAGTATGTTTACTGCCACGTAGTTTATAACCCTGTTCTTCATTGAGTTACAGATGAAAAATTACCCTTTCAGGAGTGGTAGAATGCTAGACTAGAAAGCAATCAAATAATGAGTGAATAACTGTGTGACATTTTTGTGATAGACTGCTCCAAACAGTAGCCTGAAATCTTTAGTTTCACTTGCTATTTTTAGGTCTTAAGTACTGAGGTTTTTCAGATGAATTTATTTGAAAACGATCATAAACACAATATGTATTGTTTGAAATCAACTGCAAAATGTTTCTGTTCTTAAACATTATAACATTCTTGATTTGGCCATTTGGTGTAATATGTAGGATACTGTTTGTGTTAGATAAATGCAGTATTATAAATACATTTTGCCAGGTTTTAATGAGGTTGACCAACTGTGTTATTGGAATAGGACATTTTTCTCAGACGAAGATACTGTATACAGGTAGATGACGGCATTTTGATAAACAATGAGAGCTTCTTATTTTGAGCCCAATTCCTGCATAAAAAACTAGCACATCAGGCTGTTACTTTCACAGCAGACCTCCTGTTCTGCTCTCCCTGCCAAAGAAAACACTTTTTTTGCATGCATGTACACAGCCATGGAAAAACAGAATTTCCTACAAAGGAGCTTGCAATGAAGGGACACTGTCATGACTGTGTGCCATGGTGTTTTTGTAACTGGGTGTCTCTCTATAGGCGTTTTCTTCCGAGTCTGATTAGGAATGTACCACAGAGCAGAGGGAGAGCTTCAATAGCTGTTTACTTAAAATCGTGAAGTTACAGAAACTTGCACACTCATCAAGGAAAGACTTGAAGCTTTGCCCTGAGGAGAATTTCTCTATTACACTGTCATTCTTGGAGAGGAACAAATTATGAATCTACTGGGATGTCTGTTCTCTAGAAGTGCAACAGGCAAAAAGGTTTAAAGGAGGTTTAGTGCACAGAGCATTTTTGAACTTTTTTACTTACATAAAGTAATTGATATTATGTCAATTCAGGACAAGAAAAAAATCTATTCATTGTATCTGTTTAATACTGTACATACTGTAAATAGACAATTCTGGAACAAGATGACAGTTATTTCAATAAACGCAACACTAAAATTGCATAAAAACATTGATATAATTTTACAGAATAATTATACTAAATCAGGTAAGCTAACGCAGCCCTAACCAAGTTATCTGTAATGGTTTCTTTAAATAAATGTTCCCATGCCTCATGCTTTCATGTGATCCCAAAGCAAAGATAAGCACAAGTCAAATTAATCTTATCAATGTACTGTACCTGCCAAAAGCCACTGCTGATGTTGTCAGGTAGTGGTGAGAGATGCTTTTGGGTTTTTTGGGAAACATACTCCAGTATGTCTGTGTTTTTGTTACATTTGAATAGTACAGGTAACCTTGGAATGATCAATACGATATATGGAGAGGACTGCAGTATGCTGTTAGTTCCATTTTTGTTATTTAGCAAGGGAATAATCAATACAAAGTCTTTAACACTAAACGATTAAGACTGTTTAATCAATACTACAGCAACAGTTAAGAAGGTTCTGCTGTGGAGAACTACACTTTTTGTTATACAGTATGTCAACTGGTGAGGTAGAAATAATGAGTAAATAGTTTTTAACTTACTGTAAGTATTTTGGGGATGCTGTCTTGTGCGTTATTCACACATAATTTACAAGGTCTGCACCTAAGGTTTTTTGTAATCATGTTCTTGAAATCTAAATCTTGGAATCTTGAAAAAAGGAATTTTAAACAGGCTTTCATCATACAAATGTGAGATGGGAACTGTACGTTGTTTGGGTTTGTGGTTATCTCCAAGCTAGCTGATGAACAGAAAACAGGTTAGTCATTGCCTAGTCATTTGGTAATAAGATGGTAAATGAATATAATTGGATAGATTTTACAATATTTGTTCTACAGTTTCATAATTATATTTCTTAGAACTTGGCATTAGGTCTCCGTAAATTAGTAAGTTAGAACTTGAAGGATACACAGCCTTTGCAATGACAACCCCTTTGAGAGATGTATACTATCATAAACGTGAGCACTATTTTTGTCGTAATTTTGTAAAGCATTTAAAACAAAGAGCAATTTTGTGATATATTCCATTCGGTTTCAAGGCATTTCCGGCAATTTTTATTTAGTAATAATGGGAATATGCATAGAGTGTGAGACGAGAGTTACAAATAATAAAACTGTAACAGAATGCTACCTCTGAGGTGATTTGTGGTCTGAAATGTGTAATTATTAGAGTAGGAATTGTGCTTTCCTCAGTGTTTGAAATAAGTTGTTGGCCTAGGGGAAAGTAAGAAATAAGAAATGATTTTGCATGCTGGAGGGTGGTATCCCTAAAGACGCTGAAATGCAGACTTTTCTAAAATGATATCCTTGAATCCATTATTTAGACACCTGTTTAAACATGAAATCTAACAGATTATTTCTCCCCTCCTCATCTAAGTAATGTGTGTTCTCTGTAATCTACTTTTGTCTTTGCAGTACGTCATACACACATTTAAGCAGCATTCACTGTATTATAATTTGTCTAGACCCAGTTATAAAAATAATTAATGTTTGCACTAGGAGGCTGTATTATTGGAACATGAGCTGTATGTGAAAGGAAGAAGTCATGGATAGGCATCAGCTATTGTACAAAGGTCCTTTGAGAAACTTGTCCTTGAAAAACATGTCCAAGGAACTGCATTTTTTCTGTGAAATGTTTTCTTTCTGCAAATAAGCGCTCTGCTTGCTGTTTTACAAAACATTCCAATGAGATCCTCCTTTTTGGCAGTCTGAATATTATTTCACTGACTGGCTTTTTTGTTTTCTATATTTGAGCTGAAATGAGGCGATAAGGTGGAATTTCCTCACAAAAAAACACTTTGTTATGTTGTACTTAGAAGACAGCTCTTAATGTACTGACCACAACTTAAAACTCACATAAAAATGTTGTCAGTGTTAAACCTGTTACAACGCATCACAAAACATCAGAAACAAACATCAAACAGTTTTTGTCAAACATGTTAGTGGAACGCCTTTCAACGTAATTGATCTTTAATTTCTGTTGATTGTTTTCAATTTTGTAAACAAAACACACATTATGAAATTGTAGATATTCAGTATTTTGCACCATACTGAGAGATATTTATTCTTGATTTTGATGTTTCGGTGACTCACCAGGCAGTAGACTGTGACATGGTTAAATAGTATGTACTGGTATGCAGTCTTTCAGTTTCATGTAATGTTTAGTAATCTCTTACTGTTTAAGTGTTCTATAAATATTTTTGTGTGCTCATAAGCAAACAATGTCACACCCTCATGGAAATAAAAATGTCCTTTATAACCATTACTGCTAAAAGACCTTTCTGCTTGTTTGCTGATGATTAAAGCTGTGCATGCAGTTGTGTAAAGAACAACTGTACAAGTCTGATACACTTTGGAAAAAATGCAAGCAGGCAACGAAGCAGGATTTCCTTTGACAGTGAGTAAATGCCTGACACTGCAGATTTTCAAAACTTCTGGCTGCTGAGTACAGTCACCAGATTGCAGTTATTGTTATCAAAAGTGAACGTAGTCAAGAGGTACTGAACGTTCTGCTTGTCATTGCTGTGAAATAAGCAAACAAGGAGAGCCTGTGGCCTGTGTGCTTTGTGGGACAGAGAAGTGAATTTAAATCCGTCAGTAAAGGTAAGAAAAGTTCGAACAAATTTTGTGCTTTGTTCTGATTGGGAGAAAATGTTTGAAACTGTAAACTGTGAACACTTCTAGTTATTAATCTGGATGTAGTGGGTACTGTGTGTATTGCATATTAGACAAAACGCTGTGTTGTCTATGTTTGAAACATTAAGCACTGAACTTGGTTTAAAAGTTTTTGCTTGCTCTTAGGGTCATATTTCTAACAGAATATTGAATTGAAAATTGAAGGACAAATGTAACTGCTTTAATGCCGGACAAACAGTAAGTTTCCTAGCACATGTTAAGCTTGTTAAGCCCAGATCTGATCGTTTAGATCATTTGTTTGACTAGTAGTTATAGTGTTAACAGTTGTCAACTTTTACGTTTCAGGAATTGCTTAAGCTTGCAAAGGTCATACAGATATTTCTCTTACAGTAGCAAAAGTAATTAAAAACTGTTTGATTTGACTGTGACTTACTGTAGGTTTTCCTTGGGTAAATATCATTTAGGAAAATGTCTAATTACACTGACCGCACTCCATATACAGTATAGTACTATACATGGTGAGAGGCATTAAAAACTCAATAAAAGTTATTGGTTCCATTCGTTGTGTTTTAATGCATTTCATTACATGTAATGGATTTTAGCACATTTATCAGATGGTTTCATCCAAAGCACATTCTAATTGAAGGTTTATACAACCGCGCTTTTTACTGAACCAGTCTGAGTAAAAATATTCTATTTACTGTACAGTGACTAAACTGCTACTCCACATGGAAACTTTCAAATGATCTGTGGATACAAGTGCAGGGGCTGTTAAGAAGGTTTAGATCCATAATAACATTTTTGTTCTGATAGAAATGTTTTCTCTAGTAATATAAAGTTATGAACTGCTTGAAATCAAGAGCAATTTGATTTTTAATGTTAAAGATATTTTAGGGTAAACAATAAACAGATTGTTGCAGTCCTTGTAATGCAAACTGTCCAAAGTAGAATTTTGTATAATACTTTATAATTTAAGAGGTTATTACATTTAAATAAAAACAGAAAATAAACAAGATTTACGTTGAACATAGGTATCTAAAATTATATTTTGTCTGGTACCCATTTTGTTTGCCGAAGCTGGTTACGTTTCTTGAAGGTGAACATGTCATCTGGAAGCCAAGTCGTGTTACACCAGATTTGTAAAACTAGTGAGCCCAAAACGTTGTACTGCTAGTTTGCCGATCTTGAAGTTAGTCTTGACGTCGGTTTGCCCTGAATTATTGTTCGTGAATGGCTGCTGGCGAGAGAACACACACAAGCACGGGCCTCGGACACTTCATCTGCCCGGCCTCTGTGAGCTCCACGGTGCCTGACTGGAGAGTTAGCATTGATTATTGGTATTAATTGGTATTAGGCCACTGGTATCATTGCTAGCCTTGCTCCCACTCACTTGCCTGACTGGCTGTAGAGGGGTTGGTAACCCCCTGCCATTGGCAGTAACAGGCAGGAGATGCAGGGCAGCCCGCCATGCAGGGTCCTTGGCTTGTGACTAGCCAACAGAATCACGTGACTTTTAAAGGAGACAGTGTCTTATTGTCTGTACTGTGTATTACATAAATAACAGCATGATTCTCAAAAAGGAGTTTGCACAACTGCAATTGCTTTATCAGTCTCTGCCAATAGCCCGTTTAGAGACTGGTCAAAGTGCTCAAAGCGGTGATCATGAAAGCATGCTATTGTACAGTACATAATATGTTACCTTATGAGACAAGGGACAGGCCTAGTAGCTTCCAAGCAGATCATAAGAGTTGCTGTTTGCCAGAAATCTTAAGTGAGGCCTGGCATAATCCTAACCGCATTTTGAAGGCATTATGCCATTTGGGCTCTGTCACTTGGATATTCCCAATCCCAGTGAATTAAAGCTTTAACCAGCATGTGAGTCGTTCTTGGGTCTCTTGGACTTCAAGAAGGATGTCTCAGCATCTTGATGATGAGTCACAGGCCTACAGTTTAATCACAGTGACTGGATAACTTCAGGCATATACAGCACATGAGACTTAACAATGTGAAGTATTTGTGTTACAGCAGCCAAATTTCACAGGTTGGCAGTACAGTGGAATCTTTTGGGACAAATCACTTTTCCACAGCTCTGTCTAGACTGGAAGCTTTAACTGTTGCCTTTAATATCAATTGCCTCACCCAAACAAATTAAAAGCAAATTAAGTATATTGTTATGAATGTGTATTTAAGAAGACATATAATGCTCTCTTTAATCTGATAAAGTGATTTGAAAAACGTTAAAATAATGTCATTGTACTGTATGCATCTCAGTATGTTTTGAGATCTGAATATAAGTTTCTTTTTAAAAACATATTGTATGTTTTGTGTGTTCAGTACATTATTTTAAAGACTAACTATCAGGGATTGTACAAACTATGCATTTGTATAAGATTATAGAATACCCCCTCTTGTACTGCAGCCAGAAGTAATTAAAAATTTAAATATAATTGATTGCTTTTGCCAGTTGACCCACAGATTTCACAGACAATATTAATAGGCAAACTGCTAGTTTTTATTGTGGTAGTTAGACAATTACAGTAAAAACTGGAAGGGAGAATTATGTTTTTATGTTTTTTTATGGGTTACTCATTAATAAGAAAAGAAGCCAGAAGATTTAAGTGTCACATTAATGAAGTCTGAACTCTGAACTCTGAAGTCTGAAGTCTGAACTTTTCTTTCTCAATGGGAAAAAGTAGACTTGTTCTTCTGTCATTGAAGGTTTCTTCAATCTTCTACTGTGACATTGGAAAATAACGTACACGTCTCAGAAAAATATACATTATGTAGTCAACTTAACATATATTGAAATTAATGTATTACATTCAGCAAATTATACACTAAAGGGCAATGTATTTGTAGGAGTGTGAAAAACCTAAAAGGGAAGAATTGAGTTGATACATTCAGTTAGAGGTAAAAATTCAGCTTTGTCTTTCTTCTATGTCTTTCATTTGAATTTTTCTGAAAACCAAACAAATGACTTTCCCATCTCAAAAAGCAATTATAAAGCTCTCTGACTTAAAACATTGCCACGTGTAGCAGAAAATGTGATTATTTTAAAGCACACTTTTGCAGTAACCTGATTATTCAGTTATGAATGACTCCAATAATGCTACCCTTCGAAAGCTAGGGTAATCATTATGAAAATGAAATATGTGCTGTCAAGTACTTTGCAAAACAATCTTATGAAAAAGCGAAAAAATGAGGCAGAGCAACTTTGTTTTTCAAATTAAAAATGACTTCCAATAAATCAGAATCAAGTTCCAATCAGGTGTACAGAATTTTAAAAGCACCACAAATGAGTTTAGAGAACAGATGCTACCACAAGGTAATTGCCAAGCATATTAATTCAGTTTTTGAAATCCACATTTGAAAACCTTGGTCTGCATAATCCTCTAAATCCCTTCTATGTGATGTGTTGTTCATGTTTTTTTTTATTTTGGAGGCATTTTCCTATGACTCAATTACCACTATCTTGTGCTCTAAGTCTAATTCTAGACAGAATTCATACAGCATTTAAGTCAATGCGTATCATTTGCTATCAGATTTTGATTTTGAGCTCCACCAGTCCCACATTTAGTTTTTATTGTCATTCAAAGCTTTTTGAGTTGAATTGTTGTTGGTTTTTTTTGTAATGGTCATTTTAATTTTTTGCTTATGAAAACTTGCTGAAGCTAAATGCTCTAAATACCAATTAAGTTGGATCACAATAAAATTTGCCATTCCTTTTCAGTTAAATTTAAATAACATAAAAAGAAATATGGATTTTTAAAGCAGGAAAAATTTCTTTGACATCATCTGAGCCTCTATTGCCCAGAACATATGCTTGAAGTTATATTGCTTTCGGTAGAATATTTTCCTGTTTTTTTTTTCAAAAATGGCCTTGAAGGGGCTTTATTTTACACGTGTTAGGTAAGTCTAGTCATTCCTAAGCCACAGAGCACAGTCTAACGCACCTAGAGATAATAACTGTACATAGTGCAATTCAACTTTTTTATGGTGTCTGAGTTTTCATTCATCAAAGGTGAAAAATATACAACGTGACAGCCATGAAAAAGGCAGCCTTTATAACCATTGCCAACACAAATAGTGCCATTAAACCTTGCAGACTGCATCACTGGGAGGTGCTCCACTACAGTCAATAGCCTGTGTGTTCCTATTCTAAGCTCAAATGCTGGAGACCTACAGTGAGCAATTGAGGGAAGTAAGGAAGATTGCACAGGGCATGGTACGTGTGAACCACTGACTGACTGAAAGACTCCTACGATGTGGTTGGCTGGTTATATGAACGTATCCGTCAAGGTTCAACATGTAGCTTGATGCCCTCTGTCAGGCCTGCATCATACTGCACTGTAAAAGTGACAGCACCGAGCTAAGAGGATACGGTAGGTCATCTTAATCACCCTGCTTTTCTGGCGTTTGCTCTGCACAGTTTCTAAAACGAAGTCAGCATGTGCTAATAGAAATATTTTCTTTATCAGGCGTTGCCTTGCTTGTTCCCTGTTCTCATTATCAGTGTGTATCCGTCTTTAAAAGACATTTTGTTTTGCCCATCGAAGATGATACAAGATGGCAAAACTCTTTGAGACGTCTTCAACTCGGGGCCTTGTTATAACCTTGGATTTTCAACGTGATTCTGGAAGTGTAGGTTCTTTATTTGAGAGCTTCTCCAAAAAACAAATCAGCAAATATCAGTGAGAAAAGAAAATAATATTAACATTTAGACATGAAGGCCAGACGTACTTTTTTTAACAAGATGTGTGCCTTACAGTATATACACTGTAATACATAAAGCTTTTCTATTTAGAATGTACTCCATTACTGATAAATCTTCAGGAGCTGTATTAAAATGTTTTGCTCTTTTGGTGCATGAGTTGTGACTGCCATCTTGTGACAAATTACTCATGATCTTCCTGTAAGGCTGAGCAGGAACACAGTGCTTGTGAATCAGATCTGAGGCATTTGAGAGACGACTTTTCTTACTGACAGCTCAAGGAGACCAGGATGATTGACTCATTGCGAGTTTTCCTAGATGTTCCTGTATTTAGTCATAATACCAGCATTTCAACTCAGTTATCATGTACAACTCAAAACATAGATGTCGTGCAGTACACCTCATTTTTTAGATTAAAATAAGGACGGTAAGAAGTAATTAATTATGGAAACCACCTACGTCTTTTAGGTTTTGCTGTCCTTATTGCCACCAAATTATTTCCCTGTATATGGTTAAGTATTAGTTTTTGTAGTTGCATATGAAACAATGGCCATAACTCATATTGTCATTCATGGTGATATTGCGTCAGTACGAAATGCAATTGTACTGTTGGCTTTTGTTGATTATCTGAAAGTATGACTGTAGGATGTGACTCTCACAACAGTGCGCTTGTTTTTTAAAAATATTTGTTGAAAATTATTGCTTTTGTCTTATTTCTTCTACTTTAGTAATACAGGAGTGTACAGCCTTTATTGTTTCTGGTATGAACCTCATTACATTATGTAATACAATGTTATTATGTCTCAGCTTAAACCTGGGGCTTGGATCCATTGAAATAGTTTGAAAAAATGAACAGACCACAATCTTGTCAGTTTCTTTTTGTGAAATGATTTTGCTCTGCAACAGTTCAAATGAGCTGGAATCGTGCCGAGTGCCATTTGTCAGTCATAGGCAGCAGACGAGAGCACTGTGCAAATGAGAATAAGGGAGTTATTAGAGGCAGAGATGACCAACTGCTCTGGAAGACATAACAAATAAATATGTACTTGTGAGAAAATTAAATAAAGGTGCCATTCACCTTTTCATGGTATGCTGCATAGACTGTCCTTCTTGGTTTTCTCCATGCTCATTTGTGCAGCATGGACTAACTTTAACGACTTGATGGCTATGAACATTGCTTTCCAGCGCAGTCCAACCACTGGCAACCTGATTAAGCCAGCAGTACAAAACACGTGAAGTCTAGAATGCTCGGAAGATGTTACTGGGAAGACGTCATGTAACTGCGATATAGCTTTTAATCAACAGATGGCATTGTTTTCCAGAATGTGTTGGAAAGCACCCTCAGGGGAGAGGTTGCAGCCCCACTGAATGCAATTAGCAAAGCTGCAGCTTGTGGTCCATTGATCGTTGTTTTTATTATCCAATGGCAAAGTGAAGCTGCAACAGATTGAAATGGTCAGTCTGCATTGTTAACATTACTGTTCCTAAATTCAGGTGCATTAGTTATAACACAACATGGGACCGCATGTTGTCTAACTGAGAGTGCACGTCTTAAGAAATGAAGCATTAGAAACTGGAAGTTAATTGGGCAGTTTGCAAAATTAAAAAAGGCAGTTAAAAATGTTTAATGACAACTCTGAAGAAAGTGAAGCTTCCCTTCATGCTGACAGGATCTTGCCGTTTTGAATGTGCAGTGTATTTAATTGGGATACAGTAAATCGAAATCTTGTCACATCAAAAATACAAAAAGCTAAAGAAATATATTAATCTTTCAGACACTGCCATAGTCCTAGAATATTGTAGTTATAGATCCATCACTAAATACTCTTCTACTCTTCACACTTTGTGCCTTTCAAGGCTCATCAGAAAAGGCTCTGTTCATTTGTGTTATTGAGCTGCTTGTTGATATTAAAAGCTCTCCAGAGAGCCTGTGTCAAGCACAGGCTACAATGGCTTTAGCTTAGGCAATACGTGCCATTATTTATCGCTCAAGTTGAAATGACTTTCAGCATTCCTGCATGTTTGACATTTAAAGTAGGCCTCTTGAAAAAGTTTCATGAGTTCATATTTCATCAGAAAGTATTCCAATTTTGCTGTTTTATTTGAAGATGGTATTGAATGCTTGTTACTGTGTGCATTAAAAGCAGAACCATGCTTAGTATGAACTAAACAATTATAATGCTGGTGTTGGTGACAGCATGTACAGAAATGTCCAGCTTCTTTATTTACTGTATCTGTCCACTGCATTTAAAATTTAAAGAGCAACAGGGGCGGTACACTGTACACGTAATTAGTGAGCAGAGGTGGAGACTTTTTTTGTTAAATCAATAAAACAAGTACAGTGTATTTGTATTAGATAGCCACCAGACAAACTCCAAAGGTTTACATTAAAGTGGATGCCCAATATTCCTGATTTATGGAAAGATCAAAGTAGACATAAGTGGCAGTAATGAGTACTCTTCAAGAGATAATGATCAGTTCATCATGACAAAAAGTGAAATTAATTAAAATTAATATTATGTATTCAGTGTTATTGTCTGTATTCAACTCAAGACACTCAGCATTAAGAGACATTTCCATTATTTTGGGGAAAATGTTACCAAACGTTATTGCATCGTTAAGTCAATGTATATAAATACTCTTTTTTTTTTGCATAGTAGCTGAGTGATAACTGAGTGGCTATAAATAAATATTCCTTTCGTATCATGGCAAAGAAGTAATAATCCTGTTTGAATGTTCTGCGTGATTACTTTATTAAACTGCACTATGAAATAAACATGAAAAGTGAAGCTATTTTTTAATAGGTCTACCACCTTCAAATTAAAAACCAAGAGGTACAATATAACATTTTAAATTACTATGCCAACATCATTTATAGCAATAGAAATAAGAGTGGTCCAATGCACAGTACAGTATATGAAAGAATGTCTAAACTTCATTTTTTAATATTATTTTCTTCAGCAGCCGAACATTAGATTTTTCAGCTGTCGTTAAATCATGGTAGAAAAGTTTACTATCACTTACTACACCCTGTCCATGACTCCCTGAACAGTGTCTTGATTGTGCACTTTCCTCAAAGACTATTTATTGCTTTGACAAGGTGGGACACCCAACATGCCCTCCTGCTAAATTAAGCCTGCCTGTCAGTTTTGTACTTCAGTTTTAATAATGCAGCGATGGAAAAGGAGCTTGGGAATATATCAGAAAAGATGTCTCGTAATCTTAACATTGAAAGCTAAGAAGTAATAGAACTCTGGCTGCCAGTTAAGGAAAAGGCATTAGCTGCAAATTAAATCCTTCAATTAGATTAGACAAATACAGTATGTATTTGTAATACTAAAAGGGATTGTATGTAATACAGGGACACATCATTGGGGTCTATGGTATTGTGTAAATTGCCATACCTGACCTAGCAAACTGAGGAGAAAGTATGTATGAAAATTGTATGAAAAAGTATGACTTTTCATTATGTACAGTAATTTAAAACTCTGAATACTCTGACTTCCATGGAGTTCCAACCTGGGTTGGTAGTTTTCTGTTATGCCATTGTGTGCAAGCTTATTTATTCTGCATCATTAATGCAATTCGTGCCAGCCTCCAGTGAACCCTCCCTGCACATCCCACTGGAGGGTCAGAATCAATCTTCTCTCTCCTCCCCCTCCTCTGAGGGCAGGCACTGTCCATGCTGGTGTGTGGCCTCTGTGTCAGGCAAGACTTTGGCCTGATTCTTTCCTTCTGTTTATATACTGTATACGGTATATATTTCCATTCCCGTTATAAATACAATAAGAAGGCAAATAAATTACATGATCAGTTTATTTTAACGAGTGGCACTGGAGGCTGTTTCTGCCTTTCGATTTGTACTTAAAAAGGAACAGAAAGCCGTTACATCTGTTTCACTTTGCAGTTTAAAAAACCCTATTTTGTTTTATTGAAAATGACATGATCTTCATGTTCTTCAGAGCTGACCAGTTTAAATGTAAAGCAAAGGTTAAGTTTTTAATTTAACATTTAGCTTAGCTCTTTTTTTCTTTTAATTAATAAGAAATGATGTACATAGTGCAAGCCACTTATTAAACTCCATAGGGGTTTGTTGTGTTTCAAGCCCTTATGACTACCCAAAGTAATTTATGTAAATTGATGGTTTTCAGGCTGTACTTGAGTCTTGGACAAACACTGAATTACACTTTAAGTACAGGATTTGATTATGGTAGGTGGTCTGTATAATTATGACTGAACACCATGCTAAGATAACCTTATGGGGCTCTCTGGTAAGTGATGTTAGCCTGCAATTTAAATAATTACCTTGCATTTGTAATTATTGTTGTTTTGGGTATCTT
Source organism: Lepisosteus platostomus (assembly GCF_059453375.1). NCBI lineage: Eukaryota > Metazoa > Chordata > Actinopteri > Semionotiformes > Lepisosteidae > Lepisosteus > Lepisosteus platostomus. The sequence continues at coordinate 63,926,437 of NC_142616.1, read as the reverse complement.
AAAGAACATATCAGTGAAAACTGTGGCACTTGAGCATTTGTTTTTACTGTTTCTCATCTCTTCAGTCTGTTATAGCTGTGTGACCTCAAATTATCCTGTTTTCACCAGGAGGTGAAATAACAATAATAACAGCTAATAACAATGGCAATAATAGTTCTGTGCATCTTTGTAGTGCTTTTCAGCTCCTAGATTCCCAGAAAACTTTATATAAAGGAAGAGCAATACACACCTCTGTGGCAAACATTCTGTGTCAGTAGCTCCGCTACCTCACAAAATGTATTAAGCAGTACAGTAATGTATTAATGTATTAAGCAGGAAATTTCAGAAAGTCCAGAGCGGAATTTAGCCTTTTTTTAGCCAAACAAGTGTTTTTTACAGCAGTAGAATATGCGTTGGTGTTCTCTTAAAGAATACCTGCATTAACACATCCACATACAGAGCCTCTGGTAAGTCAATAATGAAACCCTGTACTTCCTGTTCTAAATAAGCATGTATTACAGAAAGACTAATAAAGCAGTCTAGACTTTCTGGAGCTACTGTACAAGGTGCCAAAAGCATTGCATCAGTTGTGTTTTTATATACCAAAAGCCAACTTTGTTCAAAATGTTGTTTTGGACACTCATTAGGATATGAATGATAGTATACAAAAGACAAAATAAAAAAAATATGATGTACTGTAAAGCAGTTCATAAAGTAATTAAGGTAATACAGTGTAGTGTGTAAGATGCATTGTCTTCTTTATGTGAATTAGTTTAATTATTTATTTCTCTTTAAAATGGGTAATATTAAAAAAAGAAAATGTGTTTATTTGTTGAATGAGTACTCTAATCACAGATATAATTTTTACTTGATATTTTTTTCATTGTTTCCAGTTTGATTTGTCTTGCCTGAGGATGGACTGTAGAGGATTAGCTGAAGGAAAGGTGCTGGACAAGGCACTCTGTGTAATGATAAACATCTATTCAATGTAACTAGTAATTAAATTCTAAAACTCAGTTCCTTATTAACAAACTAAATTCCTGTACATTAAACTGATGTCGTGGAACTGAAGCCTAATAGCTTAGGATAAAAGTCTAAAATGCTGTTGTGTCAGGTAAATGAACTCATTGCTGTAATTGCAGAAACAGAACTGTGTGATGCTCTTGTTGTGCTTTTTATGTTTTCCTCTACAAAATAGAGTAGAAAGCTCTACATGAATTTGTTTCCATTGTGTAATGCGGAGCAAGGAATCTAGCATGACATCATAGTGTCCCATAGAGTTTAAATTGTTAAAGTTCTTGTAAATGAAAATCCATCTTAGGGGACTAGTTAGTACAAAATGTGACTGAGGAACATGTTCCTTTATATTACACAATTCAACACATACAGTATGGTGGAAGAACTCTGTTCTTTAAATTGCCATATACTGTATCTCTCTGATCTTGTGTACTGAACAGCACAGAAATGCACAACTAGAAAATTTTAATTTCATATGAAACATTTCTAAATGCTGGAGAATAATGAAGCCTACAGTATGTTTTACAAACATACTGTCGTTCATTCTGTAGGATGATCTTAATATATACAATATTTAAAGTGCATTTGTCATGATTTTTCATTCCTGCAGAATCAAAACCATATTGGCTGTGGTCAGTGTTTACACAGGAACTGTTGTGTGGGAATACCTAGACCACCAGTCAGCATTCCCAGAACTGCCATCATTCTTTTGGAGTAGGAATAGAATCTTGTAGCCAGAGGTGTCACTTTTGGAATGGCGGCTGTGAATGATAGAAGGATTAAACAAACAGGCACTTGAGGTTTAGCCAACGAGACACAGAGAGACAGGAGGAAGTACATTCAATCATTAACACAGACTTTCACAAACGTTTAACAGTTTTAAGACCAGACTGTTTTATTCAAGATTTTATTGGGTTTCTTTGTTTGAAAACTTTTTAATTCTTGAGGCCACAATCCAGACTAGGTACACTGTGTCATATAATGCATTGTAGTGGAGAGTACTAGAACGAAAGGCAGTATCAGTTTGAATTGTTTTCAATTCAAATGGGTTTGTATTACAGGCTGAAGTTTTAGTGCTAAATGTTTGCTTACTTTCTCTTATAATAAAGCTTTCCATGAATATGTCATGACTTCATCCAGCTCCAAGCAAATTAACATACTGTATTCTCCTGATAGTGATTCAAAATGGATTTTGTGGGTTTAATGCTCTGATTGTAAATGACGTAAATCTTTAAGTCAATAGGATGTTTCATTCTAGGTTGCACGTTATGGTTAATAGGATTCTAGGTCGCCTATGTCTAAGTTTTTAAGCATAGAACAGATATCTCCAATGTCCAATGCAATAACACTTTCAGCATGCTGATATATTAGGATATTTCACTTTACTTTGACGTATATCAAATGAAATTCTTCATTGTTTCTTAAGCTTTTGCCATTAGCAGTATTAAAAGATTTTTAGCCATCAGTTATACTGAATACTCTTGTCAGCCTGCTTGCAGGATACTCTAAGCCACAGTGACATGTAATGTTATTAATGTTATTAATGGGCTTTTTATTGTAACTTGGAGGTGAAATTGATGTGATGCAAAATATTTGTTTTACATTTTTACTGCTTTTTAAGCTATTAATGTAATAGAAAAAAATAGTAATACCAAATAAGTAAATACCTATGATACAGTTTTAAAAGAAAGAGGTTACATTAATTTATTTCTGTATTACACCCTTATGCACTCTGTTGCTGCTTTTACACCAGTTTTCCAATGACCGGCTTGTAACATATCCTTGACCTCTGATTCTTTGGTGTATTCTGTACTGTCACTAAATCACTAAATTCAATGACAAGTTCAGACACATCATTGAATATGATGTATAATAACTAAATTTATAAGGCGCATACAGGGCAATGTTGCATTACCATTTGGTTACCGCCTTCTGTGCCTTTCTCTATGGAATCTGGATGATTTCCCCATGATTATATGGGCTTACTGTAGGTGGAGATTGCCGTTTCCTTCCATCAGCCAAAGACTTGTTTTAATTTCATTGGCTAGACTAAATTGTTCTACCAAGACTCTGATCAGACAGATTTTAGAAACTGCAATGAGTTTTACTTTTCCGTATACCAGGTGACTTATTTGTTTGCCACTTTGAAAAACAATATTTTAGTATTTTTTCTTCTGCTCTAGGCAAACTGAGCTGATATTTTTGTGGACATGTGGTAATTCTGAGATGTATTTCTGTGGTGTTTCTAATGATGGCTTTCAAGAACTTCAAAGTCAGATTGCACTACTACTGCTGTATGTTAGTATAGCTATAACTATTATGATGCGGCTTTATCTTTCCTTTATTGAGGATATGTCAATAAAATACATATAGGAACTTAATTATTTGTAAGAAACTGAATCACACACTCTGAGCTTTTAGTCTTATTTTCTCTCAGTAGACCTATTTGATTGTAATCTACAAACTAGTGAAAACAAGCTGATTTATGGTAGAACATGACTTCAGGCTGCATCCCACTCATTCTAGAAGTTTGCATTCTACCAGTCAGGCATGAGAGCTAAACAGAGCTCCAATAATTTAGAAAGGATTTTGGTATGACAGGTGAGGGCTGTGTAAGTCGCGTCCTAGCTGTGATAAGGTCTGTATGCAGCTGTACGTAGAAATACAGATCTATGAAGTGATGAAGGATTCAAGAATAAACCAGCCTGGTAACAAGCATTTACATCATATTAACTGATCATATACTTCTTTCAGAAGGCAAAAGTTGAAACATGTTTGGCTTTTGTGCTTTTTTCACAGTTTCAGATTCTACAATTGCACATTTAAAGTTGCTGATGTAACAGGTTGAAGGGAATAATCTCCTCGTGGGAGTAGAGTCCAAACGTATAATTAAAAGACATCACCACCTTCATCTTTAGGCTTCATGCTGGTGATTTCTGTCCTTATAAACTCTCACCATATGGGAATCATTTCCCTTCTTTCCTCTGCTTTCTCTAATTATCAAGAAATACCCCTGTCTCATGGGCAGTTCAAGTAAACCCCTGCCATTCTTCGGACAATTACATTTTCAGCCATCGTTCCTGCCCTGAGGACTTCTGAAGGGTAATTGTAGACTCCAGAATTGTGATCTGATCTCAAATTCAGATGACCAACACCCCCCTTGTTCTGGGAGCCTGGTATTTATTTCAGAAACATTGCTTATTCCCATGACCACTGTCACTTTTTGCAGAAATGGATGAAAAAACCGAGGTGATGTTTAAGCCTCCTGTGGCTGTCAAAATGTTCACATTTTTTCCACTCTTGTTGTTGGTAGCCTTAAGCTAAGGTTCAGAATCTGACATCTGGTTTTTAAAACTTCTCATTGTCAAGGTGTCACTGAAGGAGAGTTTACTGAAATGGGGAATTGAGCACTGAGACACTGGGGAGGGTGTCATAGTAAATGCAACAGATGATGGAATCAAGCCCAACTTAGGCCTTTCCTTCAGAGTCCCGAAAGACTGAAACTGTTCCACTGCAGAGCTTACCTGAATTGCCTGTCAATTAAAGAACATTAGAATAAATAATTAAAGATAAACGAATGTCAATTCATGAAAAAACATAAACGTGTCACACACAAAAAAGAATGTCAGTGAGTTTACAAAGAGACAAAGGGAAACACCCACTTATCAAAATCCCATTATGTGCTGGGCAAGCAAATATTAACAAATTGTGCCATGATGAAAGGCATAGTTTAAAATACTTTTAAAAGTGTTATTTCTAAATATACAGAGAGGCATTTAAAATACAACGAAAGTGATTAATTCCAATACCCCTTTATTGCACGTTTTAATATCTCTCTATGTAGTATTTGTTACCATTGTAAAATCTAATTTGTTTTTGTTTTTTTCAATTAAAAAAAACACAAGGATTGCCTCACTCATAATGAGTTATTGGTAATAGTCTCTGAGGCAAGGGTCCTGAGCACAAATAGAAGTATGGTCACTTTAAGAAGACTTGTCCTTCCTCTGCCAGTAAACAGATATATATATATACTAACATTTGGTTCTGCCACGAAAGCAAATGAATGCAGTTCAGGCCTGCTGTCTAGTCTTAAAACACAAGCACAGAGAGGATGTGTGAGAGAGAGAGAGAGAAGGAAAAGACGTTTTGGATTTCCAGTGCAGGATTGCTGGAGGTTACAGTGTCAGAGGGGGCCAAACAGCTGAAATGTTGCAAAGGCGGCCGTTTCTTCTGCATTTATCAGGCTGAGTGCATCTATTAATAGAGCTGCTTCCTTCCACCACATGGAGAATGCTTCCAGTTGCATTCCTGCCTTTCTCCGATGATGGTCTGCCTCTGCTTCTGATGCTATCTTCCGTGACTGCTTGCCTGCCTGCCCTGCTCCCATTGTGGGAAAAAAAGCCTCTTTTTTTTCCAAATCTGCACGCTTAATTAGATCGCCCAAACCCACTCCAGCCAGGGTCATTTGTATTCCCTCCATCACACTGCTAGCGTGGTACTGGAGGAATTCCCTCCCCTTCTCTCGCTCCAGCTTCAACAAACCGCCACCCCCCACCACCACCACCACCACTGCCCCCGCCCCACTTTGCTACAGTAGCTACGGCTCGGAGAGCCCAGGAGAAGGCTGTCGGATAAAGGAATTGTCAGCCCCTCCAGCCGGGGTAGGGCACCCTGTGACTGATGGAAGGCATGCTCTGCTGGTGCCCCTCAGCTGTTACACGATCGCTCTGGTACCGAAAGCAGATCTGCAGCCAGAGGGCAGGGCTATGGTGAGGTTGTGGGCACCCCTTCCTGCGAAATCCTTCCAACATGTGGTGTTTGCACTGTAACTCAGAGAAGACCCAGTCCCTCCTGGAGCTGGAGCTGGAGCTGGAAAGCTGGTAAGCAAAATCCTGTGTTGTTATCCTGTTGGTGGCTGACAGAAAAGGTCCAGCCAGGTACAGTAGAACTCTTTTTATTGAACACTGCATGGCCTGCCAAATCTATTGTATTGACGAATATTGATTTGTTTACTTGTGAATCACCTCCAATTAAATGTATCCCACTCATTATGAGCGCTGTGGCAATAAAGGCATTTTTTTTAGTTTTCTGGAGAATAATTAATGTCCATAATTTTTACAGTACTCCAAAATGGAAACATGCATACTTGTGCTGAAGACCTCTTAGCTTTCAGTTTGTGTAGAATGTCTAGATACACAGGTATATACTGTAACTGTCAACAGGGAAAAATAACTTGTTTCTGTTCTTGCAAAATAGTCTAATATATAATTAGTAATAATTTAGAGTTACTCTCTATTATAATATGACATTCTTTAGAATATTAAAGGCTGCGGTAACAGGCTCAGTAAATCTTATGGGATATTCCAAATCCTATTTGACCTTTGAAATCTCTATTATAACACTGTTGGAACTTCAACTGTCAAGAGATGTTGAAGAAGAAGCCAGTCAGAGAAATGTGGTCCTGATGTTGTTTGGAAGTGTGCAGCATTTTGTGAGCTGAATTTTTCTTGAGAAATGAATCAAGATAATCAACAAAAGTGTTTGTTGACCTTGGAGTTTATTATCTTACAGTCATGATTTTAAGCTTTGTGTCATTCTCTGTATTTGAACATTGTATAGATTGATGTTGTTTTATGCTTTTGATTATTTAAGCGAGATCCTATATATCATCCTTCATTTATGATTTTGTTGTCTCTTTATACTTTCAGGCATTGTGGTTTTTGAGTGTCTTTAAACTCGTACTGTATGTAGCAGCTGCTGTCATGCATTTTGGAAGCAGCTGGTGGATTTTGGCAGGAGAGCAGAGGTGCTCTGTCTTGAGAAACACCAGGGGAAACAAAATTATTTTTAATTAGAAGAAAACAAAATGCAGTTAATTAGGTAGATGCTCCTAAATAAAACATGTATTACCAAGAAGTAAGTTAGTGGTAGCTTTAATAAGGAGAGTGGTTTGCTAATGACAGTTTCATGACAGTGGGTTATTTATGATAGCTGAGTGCACAAGTAACTGTAGTTTTTCATGATGCTGTAGATTTTTTTTTTACCTTCTACAGCATCATAAGTGTTTACTACTTACAGCCACTTTCTATGTTCAGACATCTGGAAGTAAATAGACTAGGAAAGATCACCTCGGTATCTAGAATGTCAAATGTGTTTTTTGTTTTGTTTTGGAATGTCAGATGTATGTTTTTTAAATGGAATTTAAACCTAATTTGTGTAGCACAAATAGCACAAAAAGCTTTCATAGCAAAATCATTTACCTGCTGTATGAATTTGCATGGTTGTTTCACTTGTGCCTAAATGAGGCAGACATCTGAAACATGATACCTAAACTTTTAAAAAGATCTGTATAAACCATACCGTAGGTGTATATTTCCACAAGCAGTGTTGCTGAGACAGCCTTTAGCTTAGATGGCAGAGCTAAATCACAGCCTTCACATTATCTTGTCACTTAAAGTGAATGTCATTGTTTTATGTACAGTACCAGAGCTGATAAGTACATTTACTCTGTGCACAATTGCACATACTGTGAATATGGTACAAAATGACTGTGCTTGTAAGAGGTGCTCTAGTTACTGATTTGTTCTCACATTTTGTCCACTATTTCCCCATCGTAAATAGATCCCTTTGCCTTGAGTGCAGTGGCAGGTTTTTTAAAACAGTGTGATGTATGAGAGAGGAGTAAATCAGTTAAAATTCTACACAGCAGCCATATTTAATTGATGCCCAGCATGGAAAACAAACACCATGCATTGTAAGATCAGCATTTATGACTAGTAAGCTACTGTTGCCATTCTGGGTTACAGCGATTAAAACCGCCCAATCACATTCCTGCTTTCTTTTATCATTATGCTTCTGTCACTGTGCCATTGCCAAAGCACTGAAATACTAAAACGAATATTTTTGACTGTCCTGATTTCCAGGAGTGAAACTGACGACTTTGAAAAGGCTTATGTTGCTTGTGTAACGTTTGGGTGCACAGATAATACATATGTGAAGCTGGCCAGACTTTTGTTCCTTTTGTTTGATGGCAGACGTGCTATGTTTCAATGTATCCGGGTGATCGATTATAGATTCCTGTTTTAAGTTCGATGGACCTTATGACACATCCACAGCACTTTAGAAAATCACATTCTCTCTAAAAGTTGAAAAAAAAAATGAATTAGATGTGGTGGCTTTGTGGTATATTAATTGTAGTTGTCAGAATGAAAATGAAAAACTTGTTTTAAAACAATAAAATGACTTGGGTTTTTCTTATCTACTGTATCCTGATGCTAAGGGCCACTATAAATTAACATAATTATGAAAATGGTGAATGTCTTCGTAGTCATTAAATTTTAATTTATTAATTTTTGTAATTTTGTAAAATTCATTCATTTTACTACAGATTAGCACATTAGTTATGCAAACGCTGAAAATGTGATAATATAACATTTGAATAAGTAACGTTTTGTAAGTGGACTAGTAATAATAATATTTTCCACTGTTTTCCCAGGTGGTTGAATTGGTATAGTCATTGACCTGGGTGCGTGCTGGGCTCAGTCACAGGTTCGAGCCTGTCGGTAGCCGAGTGTGGTTGCGATTCCTTCGAGTGGTGGCCCTTAATCGTTTGAGTGCCGTAGAGTGTTGGAAAGGGATATAGTCAGAATTCTCTCAGCACTCATCAACACAGCAACCCCTGCACCCTCCCTGACACTTCCAGCATGTGGTGCTGTCTCTGAGGGACACACCTCTCCTCCAATCAGTGTTGAATCTCCTGATGGGGGTGTGTGGTGTTTGGAGGTATTAAAAGATGATTGGCTCAAAGATGAGTGTGTTTGCTTATCTTTCTCAATCTATCCTGTGTGCCATCACTAGGTCCATAACAGTGAGCGTAGAACCCGAATAAATTAATTCAATTAAATAAAAGAATACAAGAGTATGTAGTGACCAGCTAGACACTTAGTGCAAGAGGACTGGCTGGTTGTGTTTTATAATCAGTTACCGAACAAGCAAACCCAAGGCATGTTTATCTGAAACCTACAGTAGGAGGAAGGATGGAGAACATCACTGTAAGATAAACACTTCCCTCCTGTCCACAAGAAATGATTATCAACTGAAAAACTGCACCAGGATTTTACCTTGAATAAACAAAGAGATGAGATAAAGAAGGATTCTACACTTTTGCACTTTTCCCTCACTCTTGGGGTAGTTCAAAAGAAGAATCAAATTTCTGGCTGGCTGTGATGTGCGGGATACATTTCCAGTGTTTTGACCACAAGTGTTTCAACTATTTTTTTTTTCATTTTTAGCTTTCTCTGCAAAGTATTTCCATCACTTTCTAACAGGAAAGAGCAGTTTATAATAAAAAAAAATGTGCAAAGCTATGCTTTACTGACACAAACTGTTTATTTAGGGAGTGCTTTGATAGCCTAATTTATTTACATTTATAACTTGATCAAAGAAAATGAAAACAAGATGGGGTCATTGAAAACCCTCTGGTTTCATGTAACAAAAATAAACTCCAACTGCATACAATAAACATTCTTAGTATGGCTTAAACAAATTTCGCATGCTCTTTAAGGGGCTTCTAATTGCACATAATCAGTAAATTTCTTCCAAGTATTCAGGCTAAAAGAGATTTTCATCTTGATATATTTCTAGATTTCTAAATGCTTTTATGTCTGTTTACCATCTATAATTTAGGTTAAGATAAATCTATGACTAGAAGGGTAATGCACTATAGTCACTATTTCTTCCTCTTTGTACACAGCAAGAGATCACCAGGGAACTCTATTAAGTATTCTAGGAATCGTATTTTTTAAATAGAAGACAAAAATAATACTTATGTGTTCATGCTAGAGAGTTATCAGTGTTCAACTAGAGAATGCAAAACTCAAACATGGTTTCTGTCTAATTTAGAAATAGTCGTACTAATGGTACTAAAATGTACTCTTGTGGAAATGGCTTTGTGAATGCCCATGCTTTTACTTCTCTGTTTTAATCTTTGTCCTTAAGAACATGTTGAACTGGATATGTGCATCATGTGGTTTCCTGTAAGGAAAGACTTTGTTGTCATTGGCCCACGGTATACCACTCTGTGGTCAAACAAGTGAACTGGGAAAAATCATTGCTGGGATTTTTGAGTTTCTGGTTTTTTTTGCCTTTCACGAGTTTGTGAAGAAATCTCTGTTGCTGTGTGCCACATAAACAGTGGTTGGTCTGCAAGTGTCTTCCCATTGGAAATAGGATCCATTAAAGACTTCTGCTTTAAGCTACAGCAGCAATAAAAAACAAACCTCATAGGTAAACATACCATACAGTATATGCATCTTTTTCTCTCGTTGATAATGATTAAAGTCATTAATTTACCTTCACTACTTTCTCCTGCCCACTTGCATGGGAGTCTGTTAATTAAATTGATATTAATTGCCTGAAGAATTCCAGTTTAAATGGATAGTTTTCCAGTGCTGTACAGCAAACAAGAATGCAAATATTGGAATTGGAATTGGTACAGTATGTACCCTCTTCTCTCTGTCCTGCTTCAGTGGATTCATGAACAGGTGCTAGTTGTTTTTTGTAAGGAAAAGTGTCTGCTTTCCCCACACATCTAGAGCAAATGAGAAGTGAAATTTAGCCAGCAGAGCATTTCTACACTGAAAATCTCCTGGAATTCTTTAATCTGTCTTTGAAACTTTTCATTTCAGTAATGCCAATGTGGTTCCATAGCATCCACATTGATAGCAATGTACAGTACGTGAGCAGCACCAACAAACCGCCACATACGGTGGATGCCATGCTCAAAATTTTGTGTTTCTTTTTTTTTTAAGTAAACTGAAATCAATTAGAGTTCCTGATTGCATGTACTGTAGTTTTCAGCTGTGACCAGCATTTCAGTGTAATTTTATGAAATCATCATGGAGTGTAGGATCATTTTAAATGGCAAAATATTTCCAGTCCATTACTGTTTTAATAAAAAAAAAATGTTCCAACCTGCGATTTTTTCCCTGCTATCCAGGAATGAAATGTATCCCATTTAATCTTTTTGAAATTAGTTTGACTAATTTATTGTATTTGCAGATTATTTTTCCTCAGGGTTGATAATTAAACATCTTTTTTTTTCATACAAATTCCTAAAGATAATAGCTTACACGTGTGATAAATGTGAATCTTGCGTCCTCTGGATTTCAATTATTTAGAAAGAAATAAGTCTGTTCTCTGTGTTGTAATATGATTGTATAACTTGTTTTAGATGTCTTGAAGCAAGGCACGTTATCCAATCTGTAACTTTTTAACTGATTAATTAGGTTTCATCAGGGGTGTGCATAAATCTGGAGGACACTGTATGTGAGGGGCTAAAAAACGTTAAGACTTCCTAAAACAGTATGAGGAAGAGCCTGTTGGCCCTTCATCTTCTGAGATAATGACAAATGAATGCATTTTCCACACAATGTCCTTACTTCCTAAAACCTAAATAAAATGTTATAATATATAACTTTTTAATGTCATATTTATGTCATTATGCAGTCTTTTACCGTCTCTTTGGTACAGTTTTATAACTATGAGTTTATTGCTTGTTGGCAGTGCATTTAAACACATGCATACCAAAATTGCTGCGGGTGCAACAATTACATATGTTGCTGTGCTGTGGCGAAATACAAAAAATCATTTTTTGCTCCTTTCCAAAAACCTGTGGTTTTATTGGTTTCCAACTTGGTTTTGTCATGGAATTAATCTGGCATCGACACTGCAACATTTCCATGGAAGTGTTGCTGCATACGCATGCATGCCTGTCCTAAGAAGGAAGCAGAACTAAAACCTTAATGTGTGACAGTGTCTGAAAGCGACTTCCAGTGAAATGCATTTAGTCTAATTCCAATTGGATTTCTTGCAACGGTACTTGATATTAGGACATGCTATGCAGTTCAATTAAGGAGTCTTTCTTCCTTCATTAAATTAAACAGGTTTTGATTTGCAATTGTATTCAATAGCTATAAGTCACATGGGCCAGAAAATGTAACTTCAGTGAAATGGTGCAGAAGGGAAGATTGGCGCTTGCACTTCTGTATTACAGATTGTAAGCATGAACAGAGTGGGTTTCGACTGCATGGTGGGCATGGGTCATAGCGTGTCTGTAATTGGCTGGGAGAGAACAGCTGAAGAGAGTGGGGGGGTGGGGAGGAGAGTTTTGGGGCAGACTTCATTATGCCACAGAGAAGAAGAGGGCAGCTGTATTGAAGTGACAGAGCCGTCTCAGCTGTGAAAATAGATCAGGCCCGCTTACAGCTGCTGAAAGAGCATTGTTCCCTTTTTTCCCCCCTCACATGTGAGACACAAGGGCCTGAGTTCTAAGGCTCCATGTCAAGCATTTCATGGTTATGTTACAGTAGCATGGAGTTATTTTTGTGAAACCTGTAGCTATGTGCAGACTGTGTGATGGTAGAAGATGGACTCTTTGACTTGTGGGATGCTCTCTTCGCTTATCAACAGAAAACAAAGAGGAAAACTCTTTCCTAAGGGAGTCATGCCTTTCACCCCATTCTCCACTTAGGCTTTCGCCTTGACCTTTCCCTGTCTTCCATTTGAACTCAAGTCATCAGCTCTGCATTGACGCCCACACATGTCTGTTAACCATGCAGTTAAACAGAAATCAGTATGGGATCAAAGATTCGTTCGTTTTATACTTTTACTGCTAATTTCACAATGTGTTCAGATTTACACCTTTAAAAATGTTCTCAGTGTATTGAACCAAGGGTCAGAATTTAGGAATAATAATGATTTCTTGAAGAGGCACTATATGAAATTGTTTATTGTTAATGTCTCTCAGTATCTGACATGAACTTCTAACTGTATCACAGAATGCTGCCCTATTCTTGTCATACTAAAACATTATACACCATTTAGTTTTTTTTCTTATACCATCCAGCTCTACAGATTTGTAATCCCAATTTCCATTTTTAGGCATCTTGAACCCATTGGTGAGAATAATATTTTATGGGGCTTTCACGTGTTAACTGCCACTACCTTATTCTGCCTCTAATACCTCAATATTATATTATAGTATATATATTCTTGTATGGATTTTAATTCATTGCCCTGTCATTTGATGTATTGTAACCAGGAGTCTTTCATATTTGATGGAAGAGTATTTCCCTTGTGAGACAGCATAATAAATGATGCCTTTTAAATGATGCCTTCCAGATATTCATTCTGTCTCATCAGCTCAGAAGAGATGGTAGACACTTCATGTAGACGGTGCTGTTTTATTGGTATTTCAAGGCTCAGGAAGAAGCTGAAGTATTGTTTATTACTGATTTTCCGTATTGCAAAGAGAGCATTTCTTCAGATAAAGAGGAATCAACAAACACAGTACTAATCTGAGTGATTCTCATGAACAGTTCTAGAAATGGCTTATTTTTTACCTAAGTCAAAGCAAATATCAAGCAACTGTCATCTGAAATGTCCTGTTAAATCGTAGAATTGTCCAAATCAGGCAGGAATCGTATCCATACAGAATAGAAGAATTTAGCAAAGCTGTATCTCCTGTGCAATCAATCACACATGTTTTTACACAGTTGTTTCTTAAGGTCTTTAATTTTAGAGGTAATAACTGACAATTAAAAAAGGCACATATCAATTAAACACTGAAGAATCGATTTGTTTTTATTGGTGATTTCCTCTAAATTCATTTTATTTGGTTTTGTTCTTATTGCAGACAGGTCCCTTACACTTTTTTCATGGCAGATGGCATTGGAGAACACTCTCAAGTGGGCTTATGTAAGCAGTGTGAATTTGACTTAATCACAGTCAATTTATTTCATTGCCAGAGTAATTTTATATGCTGCTTACTAACGGTGGTACAGAACCCTTTTCTGTGGTCTCTCTGTCTAATGGTCTTCAAGAACCACAGGAGTTTCTGTTTTTATTTCATCTGGTCTTTCTGTTACTTAGGTAAACTATTTAATATTATAATTGCTCAGAAGGAGCAACTGTTTTCTCTTTGGTATACTGAAAATACAGATTCCCACTTTATTTGATATTATTTTAGCTTTACTTTATCTTACACAAATTCATTTTGATTTATGTTTATTCAGTACCTTTAACATTGTAACATTTCCTCAATTCCTTACATTACCTTGACATCATTTCACTTTTGCAGCCAGAGACATGCAGCAATGTGAGCATCTGTACTTTTTAAAACCCTTTGCTGGTATAGTGAAGTAGAACTGAGTGTCTGTTGTTGTTTTGTGCAATGGATGATATTGGTACCTACCCATGTTCCATTCTTATCAACACTAAACTGTCAGCAAAATAAGATCTGCATCATCAAAAACCTCTGTTTTCTTTGTGTATCATTAGATGTACATTTGATCCCCATTGCCTAGTGCGAATAAAGCACTAGACAGACAGTCAGCTTTTAAGCTGAGGCATTTGCATGAGGCTGTCAGGGAATCAGGTGGCTTTATTTTTGGCAAGCTGTCAATGTGCTGGCAACACTGTAAGATCTAAACTTGGCAGTCAGCTTTTGTTCACAAGATGTGAGGGAACGCAATATGCTGCATAGGCAGTCCATTATAAAAGGGAAAAAAATGCTCTGCAATAAAATCTTTGAATGCATTGCTGTTGTCACAGTGGTGTTTCATGACGCTCCACATGTTCGGTTCATCTTCAAAAACTGGCAACAGTTGTAAAGGCTCTATATGAGGTTGGTTGTCATGGAGACCTTATAATAGAAATAGCTTCAGTATGTCCAGGATTCTGCAGCTCGTGTGTCGACTAAAACTATTGTTTCTCAGCATGCAGCTCCTGTAGTGTGCATATTGGATTGACTCCCAGTGAAATTTAGAAGGGGTTCTAAGGTTCTTCTGAATACTGTCTTGCTCAAGGTTAATTGAAGGACTTGTTGCATGAGTTTTAGTCCAACATTTAATCTGAAATTTGCAAGCTTTTTATTCAACCTAAAACCAGGCTCCAGCCAATGGGCAATAGAGCCTTCTCACCTGAGCTCCATGACTGTGGAGCTCATTGTCCGTATTCATTAAAGGCTCTGGGACTAGACAGTTTTACAACTCAGTTAAGCACCTCTATTTTGATAGTAGCTTTTATGGTATAATTTTGCTCGGTTTTCTGTGGCTATTTTACTGTGTAAACCAGCTCGATGTTGTCAATATGGTATGAAATCATTATGGTCACACTCCTCCACTCTAATGCCAATGCAGTAACACCTTGGTTTGTCCATATGGCCGGGCTGTCATTCCTCAAGCCAAATGAATTACAAGTTGGCCAGAATATCAATACTCTTTTTGCAGTTGTGTTATTGGGGTTCACCTGTATCTTCCTCAATGTGCTTTAAATGTGTGCTTTTTAGAGTGCTTTGGGGTTTTTAAAAAGCACGTATAAGTAAAATGTATTGTTACGATCGTCATCGTCATCTCAATCTGTACAATTGAGTTAAAGGGTGATATTACAGTATCTCCTGTGCAGTCGCAACTGAATCTAACTTGACCTTTCTTGCACAGTTAAGTGGTGCTAGACAGTTGTTTTAATTTCATCAGACAACATTCACATGTTTTCTCAAACCATGTTCGTACTGTATATTGTCTATGTGCATTTATTCTTTTTTCTGTTATTGTCTTTTTACAATTGAAATGATTGCACTTACTCTCCAACGCATTTGTTTCTTGCAGTATTACTAGTAGGTGCCACATACTGTACAGCATGTTTTGTACGTACTTAGCCTATATTGCTTATAATAATATGATAGTGATGAAACAATTTAGTCCAATACTGAGACATATTACAAACGGGACCAATAGGGTTTTTTGCATTTTTGGTTCCTCTCAGCGCATTTGCACCTCTGTTACATTGGATAAGGAAAGTATGACTGGAGAACTGCAGCACATAGGCATGTGACAGGAGGGGATTTTCAGTCCGGCTGAAGTCAGCATTCCCCGGATACTTTCAGTGTGAAAGGAAAACAGGGGGGAAGTTTATACAAAACAATTGAATTATGTATATCCCTGCAGTGCTACAGTAGAAAGCCGAAATCAGCTGCTGTTTTATTAAGGAAGGAAAGCACTGCTGGGTGTGTGATAGGCGCTGTCATTTGTAAAATTGGATGCTGCAGGTAGGCTTCATTCATAGAGACTGAAATCTCTGTCTTTCCTGCTTTCGATCTACCATCTGTACTGAATGTTCTCCATGGATTGAGAAAAATATAATATAGTTGGAGAACAGTAACGTTTTCTGTCTCATTTTACCTATCATCATGTATATTCTCATACCTTTTCTGTTTAATACATACTGTACGTATCATTTTCAATTGTAATCTTTTAGCAGCTTTTTGCTGCTTATTTTTTCTTTTTTCCTCATGTTTTTTTTGGGGTTTTAACTTGTTTGGCGAGCATTAAAAAAGATTGGTCTGCTAGTAGAAGTCCATATTTATTAGCTGCTATTTAGAAGATAATCCACCTGAAATGTACACAAAATATCGATACGATTGTCTTACTAATATGGTTTTCAGATGGAGTCATATTAGTTCTTGGATATGTCTCAACACAATAGACTTTGGCACCTTTGAGATGTACGTAACTAGGGAGGTATTTTTACAGGTAAAGGAACAATCTGTACCTTGAACTTCTTCATGAATCACAATGCAACACTGGGTGTGAGAGAGGAATTTCAAATTCTTAGGAAACCCAGAAACAGTTGTCGGATTTGAAGCAATCATTTTGAGTGCTGCAGGGAATATAAGAAACCAATTAACAATCTATTTGAATTTACATTGCTTTTTTTCAAGGTAGGGGTCTTGTCATTAATATCCTATGAATTTCTGAGTAGCACGATGGCAGTGTATAATCAGTTCTGACATCAGATTTATGTGAGTTTGCTCAACACAGAATCAGATGAGGTCGAGCGCGTGATTATCAATTTTTCAGACGCAATAGGAAAATAAATATTTAACATGGGGCTGTGATTTTAATCTTAATAATAATGGAACTACCTACTGGCATGTAGTTAACATATATATATATATGTATTCAGACTGTTATTCAAGGAAATTAATTTATTATCAAATACATTACAGAGTTCCATCAAAAGAAACTTCTCTCAGTGGGTTCCATTATGAAGTGCTACCAATGTACCTGTCATCTGGACCTATCAAAGTCCCTGTCATTAGGTTCTGTCTTCAATGAAAATAATCTCTTCTTCACGGTTTGCCCTAGATGATTTCAGACACATTTAATAAGGAATCCGATGAACAACACAAAGTGCTTTAGGTGTTTATAACTCAAATACTGTAATTGGAAAAGAGAGTTCTAATGTAAAAACCTCTGAAAAAACAAATTGGAGTAGCCAGATGGGTTTCTTAGAGAATAGCTGAATAAATAGTGGTATGCATTTCTTGCAGTTTTGAACCATGGGTACACCCACTAGACCGAAAAGGTGAGTCTAAGACCTTAGACAGAGAAGCCCTGTTTATAGCACAATGTATATTCTTGTGTTCCATCCTTCACTTCCTTGTCAATCTTTTGAAACAAGGAAAGTTTTTCACTCACGTTAAATGTTGCTGAAATTATTTTCTGTTTCTCTGGGCAAACACTGTTTGAATTTTTGATAGTCCTGAGAAATATACCTCTTTATGAAACTGGAACTGTTTAACTGATTTTATGCCCATGTGAGGATTTAAAGCAATACTGTTGGCTGTTGTACTTTGAACCTGACACATGTGAGATCATGTTTTTGTTTTCTGTATACACAGAGGCCACTGGAAACTGGCAGGTGCATTTTAAATACAACATGCAGTAAATGTATAACTCATTGACATTTCATTAGCAGAACTATAAAAGTTTACAATATATAGATGGTGTCAAAAATATCTAGCTGAGTCCTGACTACTTCGTCATTTAAGATCCTATGGAATTGAGAAAATGGTTTACTAAACAACAGCCGACAACAGTGGATCAATGTTGTGAAGGAGATTTATATCATGGAAAAGATCACCTTTTCTCTCAGGTTACAAGCAGAAAGGTTAAGTAAATACTGGCAAGCCTGGATTGGGTTTACGGCCACGTTCACACCTGATTTTGTTCTGTGAAAGAGGGTGAAACTGTATTTTGTCAAGATTGTTTGTTATTTGTTGTTCTCGTGCTGATTTTAATTCTAGAAGCAACCTCCCATCCGCGCTGGCATAATGTAAATAGTTAATTATATAAAAAAATGACCATGATAAGAAAATAAGAGATGAAAGTTATACATTATTTTACTTTGTACTGTATATGTTGTATTTTTTCAATGTTAAATAAAAGATCCTATGGAATCCTTCGCTTATGGTGTTATAAAGACTAAATCCCACTGTGGATTTGCACAGTCTAGCCCAGGGGGCCTCAGTGGACCTCAGTGGAGGACGAAGTGGGTCCCAACTTTGGAATCCTCTGGGGAGGAAAACACAATGTAAAACGGAAAGCACTTTCACTGTAACCATGGGATTTGTCCTCTTCCTTTACCGTTGCAGTGTGGAGGGTGAAGCCCCGGGCAGTGAGACCGGCGCTGCGCTGGACGGTGCCTCCAGCTATGGCCGAGGACCTGTGACCCACAGTTCGGCTCTCAGTCCCGACCACTTTGATCCTCCTCTCTACGGCCATTCCATAGCGCCAGGCCAGCAGCGGCCCCGGAGACCGAAGCTGCAGCACTCGCAGTCCATTCTGCGCAAGCAGGCCGAGGAGGAGGCGATCAAGCGCTCCCGATCCCTCTCTGAGAGCTATGAGCTCTCCACGGACCTTCAAGACAAGCAGGTACCCCGCATTCCCCACCCGCCTTACACTGCTCACACACGTCACGTGGAGGGGGGGCGAGACAGACGTTTACTGAACGGAAAGTCATTAGGAAGCACGGCAGCGGCCAGTCACTGTGAGTTGTCACAGCGAGGCTGAGAAGCAGTTCAGATGCTACGCTCATCCGAATCCGTCTCTTCTGTAGGTGCAGTACTTACCCCTGCCACCTGCTGCTTTTATAGTGTATATTCTTGTCTACCAACGGCTGCATTGAAGCTGTGTCCTCAGATAGTTTCCCAGAATGTTATATTAAAGCGCTTTTATTGTACTTGTCATGGAAAGGCAGTTTCCTTGCAGGTGACAGAAGTGAGCACAGAGGCTTGTTATGTGAACCCTGTCAGGAGAACACGGATCTGCTGAAGAAAGCATCTAATTTTCTTTACAGCACTGGTTCTATTCCAAGCTTTTCTTAACATCCTTATCTGCCCTTCCAGTTAACTTTCTATTGTCTTTCCTTCCCAGTTCTAACTTGGAAACACTGTAAACCAAAAGTGCAGTGTTCAACAAACACAGTTGATTTGGTAATGCAGCACTATTTGTAAAATGCTCAGCTTAAACATCTGAAATCACAACCATGAATGAATCACTGTATTCTCTTTGTTGGATCAGAAATAAGACTCCGTTGTATAAATTTCTTAAGCACATGCATGAACAAGTTCCCAGTAACGTTAATTTTTTGTATCTCTTCAAGTAATCACTGCCTCAGCCTGTTTTAGTGGAATCGTGGGTTTTTCTGTGTGCTACAGCAAAGTATATTTAAAAATCCACAAAGGCTTAACAGACTGAATACCATTGTGAGTGTCCATTATTTGTGGGAAACAGTGCTCAGCACAAAAAAGAATACACAGAACGGAGTGAAAAACGAAAGAGTCACCCTGCCATTCTTTCAAAACTCTTATTTAATTACTCTTCAGTTTCAAAAAGAGTATTAGTTTGTGTTATTGTGTTTGAAAATCTTTTTGTTTTAATCTTGTGGAAGTTTGGGTATTAAAAAGGAAGGTGGAATTTTTTAGTCTTAAACGAATGTTGTGATTGTGCAGAGAAATACTGGGAACAGTTACGTGGAATATTTGTAAGGCAATTAGGTATGATAAAAATGTCTTAAACTATGGTATTAATACAGCTGTATACAGCTTTTGCATTAATTAAAATGTAGTATAGAGCCTAAAATATCTCACAATGTTAGCAATCATTATATAGGAATATCTAAATAGAAACATTTGTGTGAGATTCTTTTATTTTGTTAAAGGTTTTGTTACCAAGAATAAAATGTGGTAAATATTTCGAAAGTGGAAAAAACAAAATAGTGACTATTTCATGGCTGGGATTATTTCACCACAAACGTTTACATAAATGACATAACCTTTGGTAAAAATCCTTTCTGACTTTTGTGATTGCACCTGTCAGCCTGGAATTGATTAGGACTTTCAATCATTTTTGAAGTATGATATACTGTGATATCATCTGGGTTATCACAAATCACATTACATGTCTTGTCAAGATGAGAGGTTGTTAGAGAATGTAGTTTGTTCCATACAAATTATAATTTATCATGTGCTTCCCTCAGGTGGAGATGCTAGAACGCAAATATGGAGGACGTTTCATAACAAGACATGCAGCTCGTACAATCCAAACAGCATTCCGGCAGTATCAGATGAACAAAAACTTCGAGCGACTCAGGAGTTCTATGTCTGAAAATCGCATGTCCAGACGCATTGTCCTGTCCAATATGAGAATGCAGTTTTCTTTTGAAGGACCTGAAAAAGTCCACAGCTCTTACTTTGAGGGCAAACAGGTCTCCCTGACGGATGACGGCACCAAGATAGGCGCTATTGTTCAGTCCGAATGTGGGGATCTAGGCAGTTCTAGCAACATGAAGTCACCAGCTGCTCAGAATGATTTCACCGATGCAATAACAGAACTGGAAGACGCTTTCTCTAGACAAGTCAAATCTCTGGCCGAATCGATAGACGATGCTCTGAACTGTCGTAGCTTGCACTCGGATGAGAATCAGTCAGAGCAAGTTCGGGGTCACCCTGACATGGAGAGAGAAGTGGCCTACCAGGTCAAGCCCTCCCACAGTACCGATCACCGCAAACTGGATGAGATGACAGCCTCCTACAGCGACGTGACTCTGTACATCGATGAAGAAGAGCTGTCCCCGCCTCTCCCTATGTCCCAGTCTGTGGACCGGCCCTCCAGTACCGAGTCTGACCTGAGGATTCGATCTGTGAACTCATCCCAGGAGTACTGGTCCATGACCCACAAGGATGACAAGGCGGACACAGACACAAGCTGCCGGAGTACTCCTTCACTGGAGTGCCAGGAGCAGAGACTCCGAATGGACCACTTACCTCTGCTAACTATCGAGCCACCCAGTGACAGCTCAGTGGACCTGAGTGACCGGTCAGAAAGAGGCTCACTAAAAAGGCAAAATGCCTATGACCGAGGAGTGGCTAGCCAGCAAGGAAGCCCTAAACACGTGACTCATGCAATGCCTCAAAGGGGGCCGTCTCGAGAGGAGGAACAAGCCAGACACAGGCCCCGACAGCTGGATAGTCACCTGGCCATCAATGGAACTGCCAACAGGCAGAGCAAATCTGAGTCTGACTACTCTGACGGGGACAATGACAGCATTAACAGCACTTCGAACTCCAATGATACAATAAACTGCAGCTCAGAGTCTTCATCCAGAGACAGTTTAAGGGAACAAACACTGAGCAAGCAGACCTACCATAAAGAGACTCGAAACAGCTGGGACTCACCTGCCTTTAGCAATGATGTCATCAGGAAGAGGCATTACAGGATTGGGTTAAACCTCTTTAACAAGTAGGTGTATTCTTAAGACTGCATGGTCTGCTTGTGTTTTACATAGTGATGTTTACGCCTTGGAAGAGTGTGCTCTAACAGGCTTTTAGGTGTCTGGTTGTACTGAACCACGATTAGAACTGTGTGACACTGAATTAATTTGATCAAAACATGGCTCTATTCATTTCTCACCTTCAGACACTACTAGATCTTACTCAGATCTTACTCACTCTCTTTACAGTTCTAAGCAGGATTTAATTTATTTTAAAGTGCAGAAGTAAAATACTGTACATGAAGTCATACATCTGCCTTTTTAAGCCTGATTTCTACTCATATTTTTACTCCCATTTCTCAAAAGTACAAATGGAATATTGTACCGAATTTATGAATCACACCTTGAGTAACTGATGGTTCTGCGTAAGCAAATTAACTGAATATTTATTTCAGTTATTTCTATGCAAGGGTATAAACTGCTAAAACTATGATGAAGATGAATCTCTTTCCAACACCTGTGTAACCAGTTGACTGGAACTTTTTTTAAGTCACAGCAAACATAATTATATTGATTCGATGAAGAAAGTCGAAACACTGGGGAATTAGAAAAGCATGTGTTGCTTGTCAGTTAAGCAAAGCATTACATTTAAGTGACAGTTGAAAGGCAATTGGAGAAAACTAAAACTGAAAGGCAAAATAAGACTGGGAAAAAATGAATTATATTGGACTCAACACCTCACCCCTGTTTAACGGTGTATATCAGGGTAAGCAGTTATTTAACACATTTTATTAAATAACTAATGCTGTAGAGAGCATTCCTACAGTAAATTAATCATAATTATCCAATTTAACAGTAAATGTTAAATGTGTAATGTTATATCCATCTCACATTAGTCTTAAGGTACTGTCAAAACTGCATTACTGCAGTAATATATTGTAGAAATTAGAGTAGAATATGGATTATAGCTAATATACAAATGGTATTTTGTTTCTTTCTGAGCAGGGGTAATTGGCATTGATACTAACAGACAAGCTAATTTGTTATGTCATTATTATTAATTCGTTTTTACGTACTCTAATTAAAGTCAAAATACAATTTACTGCTGGTATTGTTGTTTTACTTTTCAAAGGAGTGGTTCAATCTGGTGAATACATAGTGGATAAAAATGAAAAGAGCTGTCTCAAAAGTAGGACCATTTCCTATAGGAAAATGTAGTCTTTTTTGAGCTGTTTGTTTGCATAAAAAGTACACAAAAATCTGTATTTTTTACTGACGGTGAGCAGAACAGAAATGAAATTTTTCATGCTCATGTCAGAGCCTGCTTTCAGTAAGGCATTAATAAGCCATTCTCCAAAATAACATGTTTCGTGAGAGTGCATACCCTAACAGATGAGAACTAGGACTAGAAGCTGGGAATTGTCATTCCAACACTGCGTGACTAATTGTAGGAATGTGTGCAAATGACTCGATTAGATTAGATTTGTTTCTAATCTTGCTTTTGTTAAGAACCTACCGTAACTCAATTGAGATTAAGTGGCCCGACAAGTTTGGTACTAAATGTGGTTGGTGCATTTAAGCAGTGTCATGAAGCAGTGCTGCTGATGATGAGAAAAAGTGTGATGTAACCATTCTATTACAGGGGCTGTTATTAGGATTTAAACCTTTTCAGAATGCAGACATTGTTGCTAAGCTGAGCATAAACTCACCTATACGTGTTGCACTTCATGTTATTACATGGATAGGTTAATGTAATTGATCTCTGAGAGGTACAACATGACCTTATACATAATGAAGTACCTTCAGGTACGTTTCATAAACCATACCTTTAGGTTAATACATACAGTAGTGAAAGGCTAATACAATTATTTTTGGTTCAGTCCTAGTCAATACTACATTAAAGGCATCTTAAGAGGAATAGCAATGTCTGCTTGTTGCTAGTATTGAGAACTGAGGGTTTTGTGAAGCAAAAGTTCACAAAGCTCTCACTCAAACATTTTGCTATCCTTGTTTGAAGTTCACAGACATATCCTGTTGAAATCTCAAGGCCAGTCATTTGAAGTTCCTCTGTATTATTTCCAATTGAACTTTAAGCTTGTTTCATATTCTGGCAGCATCTACCTCTCAATTTTAAGTACAAATGGGTCGATCCGGTATCGCGGGCTATGGAGTTTAATAAGATAAGCTAGGAATAGGAGATGGCAGAACAGGTTCGTTCTTGAAAAGGTGATGTTTTTGTTGTCATCGGCTCTCTTTAAAAATAGTAGGGTCACCTTGTTCTCTGAAATTGATTTTGGCTACATTAAGAAATGCAATCTTGCTCCAAGCCTCTCTCACAGGCGGATTCCATTCCCTTTCAACAGCCAGACAGGCTATCATAACTCAACTGAAAATAAAAAGGAGTGTAAAACCTTCAGAGCTATGAAAAATACACCATTAGATAATATGGACAACTGTTAGCTAAAAGACATCGATAAGGCCACAGCTGTGTGTGGTGGGTTACATCAAAGCTTTCGAACATTAATGAGGTTCCTGTAAAATCCCATGTGGATTGGGGTGATAACGTAACATTTCAGGCTTAAACACATAAAAGAGTCTTGTTGTAACTTTCTGAAGTTTCCGGGCAGTATGTTTTTATGTGCCTGTTTGTAAATAAAGTTTAAATAACAAAATACATTACAATCTAGTTTACTGGAGATGTAGTTTATTTTTTAGGTTGACACGCTTATTTTTTCAAATAAGTCTACAATGTGTTTTGGGTGATCCAATACATTCTTAAATCCAGTTAAGGCCAAGTTTATTCTCTATGAAAGATAATTGTAGTAAATATATATTTGAAGGCTTATATTTGAAGGATAAAAAGTTATTTTTGTTGTTTTTCTTTTCTCACATTTCACTTGATTTGAAATAAGTGTTTCAGTTGCAATTCAACAAGCCAAAGACGGAAAACTTCAGGGCTTTTTGGGAGAAGACAGTTGTGTCTCATTTACAGTACTTGGAAGTATGTGGGAATGTACTTTTATTCATTTTCATGATGTTCGTGCAACAGCATGAAAAGGGTCAGGTCCTAAATGGTTCAACCAGTAAAGGTGCCATCTCAGAATGAACTGCTTTTCCAGACATAATGTAGCCAGTCCGAGCCTGGCTGCTGTCGATATCAGGTGCCACAGTAGTGCAGTGGTTAGCTTTGCTACTTTGCATCACACTGGGTTGAGTGCTGGACCTGACATGCTCCATCTCTGTGGAGTTTGTAAGTTCTGTCTGTTTTCACGTGGGTCTCCTCCAGGAGCTCTGCTTTCCTCCCACAGTTCAAAGCCATAATGGCAGGTTAATTGGCTTCTGGGACAACTGGCCCTGGTGTGAGTGTGTGTTTGTGTCTGTGTGTTCTCTGCGATGGACTGGCATCCTGTCCCCTGCCTTGCACCTATGTCTTGTCGGGATAGGCTCTTGCTCCCCCACAACCCTGAAAGGGATGAAGCAGTTTAAAAAAAGGATGGATGAATTCATCGTGTCAGTATCTGACTGCGGCCAGGATTTGACAAGTGGTAGGACTTAGGTAGGACAGTAGGAGAGGGCTTGGGTGAGTCAGGCGGGGCACTCAGCACTGTCTGTGACTTACTGGGTGCTTGCAGCAGCTAACTCTCTTGTCAAATACCGTTGAGTTTGCAACATGTGGAGTGAAAAATTGACTCTGCAGGTGAGTGTGTTGGTAGCTTGTGTCCATGTGTCCCTTTCTTGTCTGAGAAAGCGTGGGAGTTGTTGCCAGAGAGCCAAATTGTCTTTTCCAAATTTGGTGGGTCTGTAATTTGAAAATAACATACAAAATCTAAAAAGCACACGATTCTTGTTGTCTGAATTGCAGTCTGATGGTCTTTTGAAACCTAGATCACAATAAACTAAAACCACAGCTGTCCAGAAGACCAGTGGACCATGGATAACTTTCTGTTTTAGAAGACCAGTGCTAATGT
The DNA here is from genome assembly GCF_059453375.1 of Lepisosteus platostomus. Taxonomy (NCBI): domain Eukaryota; kingdom Metazoa; phylum Chordata; class Actinopteri; order Semionotiformes; family Lepisosteidae; genus Lepisosteus; species Lepisosteus platostomus. The sequence continues at coordinate 63,900,860 of NC_142616.1, read as the reverse complement.
GCACATGTTTGTTGTGTGTCCAGGAAGCCAGAAAAGGGCATTCAGTACCTGATCGAGAGAGGGTTTGTTCCTGACACACCTGTGGGCGTGGCACACTTCCTACTGCAAAGGAAAGGCTTGAGTCGGCAGATGATTGGAGAGTTTCTGGGGAATCGACAGAAACAGTTCAACAGGGATGTCCTGGAGTGAGTACTTTGTATTTTCAATTTAATGCAAGTGAAGAGAAACATTTTGAAGTAACAAAAGATAAATCGCATATAATAAAGACATCTTGATATACAAATCAAAGCCAATACCTTGTAAATCCTGAATGTATTTATTGCCACTTTCAAACTAATAGAACAGATTCCAAATTAGGTAGATGAGTGTATTCTTTCACTAAAGACTGTAAGCAAATTTATTTTTTCTGTTCAATTTTCTTTTAGTTTATATCATAGTGGAAATGTTTTGAAGTTTTGATTATATCTTTTTTACATGACTCACCCATTATTTTCAATTAAGTTTATTAGCTGTGTATAATAAATACTTTTCCCACTCTGCTTTTATCCTTTTTTCAGTTTCGGTATATTCATGATACAGGCAGTAAAAAAATCTAATGTTATATGATATCTCAAGATACACATGGGAGTATTTTTACATTTTAGAGAATATATTCAAACTTCATATAGACTGCATACAGTATGTGATATTGTAATTTATTAACGTGTGTTTGGTGCTTCTAAGGGTGAGTTCCTCACAGTAAATCCATTTTTAAGAAAGTATCTGCATTGAGAATTGTAGGTATTTCCCTAAAACACATATCTAATTCAATCATTATTTTTTGTCCTTTACAAATAAAATGTGAAGCTTGGTGCTGAAACATAGTAAGATCTCAGATACAATTTTTATGTATGGTTGCACTCTGGAGCAGAGATTTATTCAGCTGCTGCACTGGGATAGAAACCAAAAAATTGCTTCAAGACAGTTTGAGCTACATTACTGCAGCTGAGTTCCAGACAGTCATTGAAGAATGTAACTCTGAGCAAATAAACAGGCATTCTGCACCATGTGGGATCTGTGTATATTTCAACATTAGTGTCTGTGTGATAAGAGTGTTTATCAGTGCAGACAACACCAGCAAAGCCGGCTTCATTTTTTAAGCTCTGACTGTTTTGTGCTTCTGTAGCTGTGTTGTGGATGAAATGGATTTCTCGGGAATGGAGCTAGATGAAGCTCTTAGGAAGTTCCAGGCTCATATCCGGGTTCAAGGCGAAGCACAGAAAGTAGAAAGGCTAATCGAAGCTTTTAGGTATGTGATTTTTGCTAATCCACCGGGACAATTTCCATATTCCATAGAAAATAAGAAAATGATTTTAAGCAGGACACCTACACTGCCTAACTCATTGTCATTCTGAGGAATGTAATGGCACTGTATTCCTTATAAACATTACAATATAAGCTTTCCCTACAAATTAGGGTTCTGTTTGCTTATACTGTATCTGTTTCAATGTAAAAACGATTTGTGCCTCATGGCCATGTTCATAGACCAATTAATAAATTCTTGGAAAGATTGTTTTTTACCTTAGAAAAAAACCTCAAGGCTTCATGCCTTAGCCCTAGTGTCATTTGAAAAATATGAGGATTCTTGATCATGGCTCAAATCTTACAGTGCAAAGCAACAATACAATTTTTGTTCCTGGAAAGAAATATGTTTTAAGTACATCTAAAGATTTGCTTTATTCCATTCCATGTAAATCATTTTGCAATCTTTTCGTCCCTCGATATTATTAATATTATTCAAATGAATGAAGCTTATTTTCTCCTCATGACATCGTGGTATTTTTCTATTCGTCATTGTGATTGCTGTAAGAATCTTTTTAAACAAGGAAGTAATGCTATGTATTTATAGTATTATTGTGTGTTTCATGTTAAAGTCACTAACCTGAGATTTTAACAGTTCTCTGTTGCTGTTTCTCCATCAGCCAGCGTTATTGTATCTGTAATCCAGGAGTGGTAAGGCAGTTCAGAAACCCAGATACAATCTTCATTCTGGCTTTTGCAATTATCCTTCTGAATACTGACATGTACAGCCCCAACGTGAAACCAGAACGCAAAATGAAACTTGAAGATTTTGTGAAGAACTTGCGAGGTAAGCCATCTTTTTTTGCAAGTCATGAAGTAACAAAATAAAAAAAATGGATTTCACTTTCTCCTGAGATGTATTGTATGCATGATATTAAGCCTAAACATTTCCAAAATGTCTCAAAGAAAATACTCAAGGCAGCCCCTGTCTATGTTGTGTCTCAGTTGGCCTAAACAAAGCTCAGATGTTTTTTTTTCCAGTGGGCAGATGGTAACAAACTGTGAGTGAAGCCCTGGTGGTTTAATACAGGAAGACTGTCATTGAAAAACATCTTAACAATGTCTGTGTTATTCCTTTTAGAAAGAAAATTCATGACCTGTCTCAAATGTTATCACTCTGACATCTTCATTTTTGATTCCTGGTTAAGTAGCGCAGCTGTGGTGGAGTAACTGACTTTTCTTATTTTTTCACTCTGCAAAAAAAAAATACTTTGCATTTACTTTTTTTAATGCATTTTAAGCAGGAGGACATAGCCAACACCATGAAGAACTAATTTCTCTGCCTGCTGGAGCAGTTCTAATGAGACTGGGTTGGGGAGATGGGGGGAGTGAGTTTGGTGTAGGGAACTTCCAGCAAGCGTGGTAATGTAACCTGCTGTCTTCTTCAGGGGTGGATGATGGCGAGGACATCCCGCGGGAAATGTTGATTGGGATTTACGAGAGGATCCGCAAGCGGGAGCTGAAAACCAACGAAGACCACGTGTCCCAGGTCCAGAAGGTGGAGAAGCTGATTGTGGGAAAGAAGCCTGTAAGTCCAAAAACTTCCCTGACACTTTGTCATCTTCATTTTCAGTCACATGCAATGAATTACTTACGGGACTTAAAAGGGGACTGCAAAGCTCATTTATATTTCAGGGTTAGAAAGAATCGGTATTTATGAGCGCATTTCAAACCACAATAAAAGTACAATGTACACAGTAACGTATGATGTAAAACCTACAATTTACATCACAAAATAGATGAAATTTCCAGGTATTTGCAACGCCATATTCTGCAATTCAGAACGAGGCGACAAAACGTCCAGTGATGTGAAGCGGCCCTATTACACTGTAAACAAGCAGGATTGTGAATACGTCTCTTTTAATCCAAGAGAAATATTATTCTCAACTTCAAGGCGATTTTGCTGACAAATACTACTTACTGTACTTGTTAACTCTGCTCGCAGATCTTGTTGGAGCATTTCTGTGGGGAAATGTCAGCTGCACCACCTGTACTTAATTGCTTGTGCATTCCATACCATTAGTCATTCCGCTGACTAGTGATCAGGAAGGGCCGCCTCATGTCAAAATTCTTATGAGCTCTCGGCAACATGGCGGCTACACAATACTTTTACAAAGTTCATGATTTTGCGCTAAATCTGGAATTTGTAAAATGATTTGTCGATTGATTTGTTTTGTTACCGAGACTTAATAATCGGTCTGAGACAGATCCTAAATCTGATTGCAGGGTTTCCTTTTTTGTTTTCCTTTGCTTCACTAAACACAAGACCTTGACCAACATATGCAGTGTGTGATTACTGTAATACAGATTAAATTGTCTTTTCCACACTACATGTTATGGAATTGGACTACTCCTAGTAAGAGATCAAAATAGTAATTACTTTTGTATATTATACAGGTATCATAGCCCATCTGCTTTACAGAGAATTTCATGGTTAATAAATTTAATATTTCTTGAACTCTCGAACGCTCAGTGCTCTGTTATAATGTTTTTAATGAACATTTGATAAATCTGTCCAGACTGATTTATGCTGGCCTTGGAAGTTATTTTATTACCACTCATCTGTCTTTTTCTTGTCTTTGTCTTATTGTTGTTATTTTTAAAGCTTAAATTTTGATGTGTTGTCTCTAAAATCCCAAACCTCACATGGATGATAATTAGTGAGATTCGTTTTACATGGAATTGGGTATGCTAAACATGACACACTACAAGACAGAGTACAGTGGTAATTGCAAGTTCTCATAAAGGACTGGCATTTAAAGTTCATGAACTGTAGTTTTACCAGCCAGGGAGAGACATTTATTAATGCTTCACCAGCTGTAAGATATGAACCATCTGCATTTCCTGTAAATGAGAGCATTTCTTAATCAATGAGACTTCTGGTGTAAAATATTGAAATAACAAACTAATCCTTTATTTGTGTAAATGGACAGTGTCTTGTTTTCATAATTTTTCAGTGTACATTTTTTAACTCACACTTCTGCCTTTTTATCTCCAATATTTCATACGTTCTTAACATTTCATACGTTAAGAATTCCAATTTTTATCAATTTTACCTGTTTAGCTGGAGACATTCATTTTGTCTTGAAGAAACACAAGTCCCCCCCAAAAAATCTCCTTTACCGAAACAAAATTGCAAATATTTGGAAAACTATAGTAAAAGTAAAACGACAATAAAAGCCTTATTAGTATATTTGCAAACAACAGCAGCAGGGAGGTGTGCAGTGATCTTGGTTCCCTCTACAGTCTGTCTCACTCCAGTGCCTCCTGTGATTACGTTTTAAACAATAACATGTTAGAATACTTTCTCTCCCTCCCTACTCACGCAGAGCAACATTGTACCTCCTTATCTTCAAGAAAGACCCCCCTGCCACGCTCAGAATGAGTCTGAAAGAACAGAGCCGCTCATCTCGTTGTTCTATGGGAAAGCTTATCAGCCTCTCTCTAATTCCTTTTACTTTTGCATTATAGATTGGATCTCTGCATCACGGGCTTGGCTGTGTAAGTGGTTTTTTTTTTTCCTGCTGAGCTTCATTTTCTACTCGGCTCAAACGGCGATCAGAGTTTATGTTCTATAAGAACTGGAAGGTTTTTTGGTGTTTTCCCCCTAAACATATCTCTTGACTAATTAATTCGAACTCTCCTCATCAACAACACCTGCCGTGAGAGAGGAGAATAGAATCGCAGAAAGTTCCCATCTGGATAGTGCCTACAGGAAAAAATTCCAAGACAGCAATGAGGCATGTGGTTTGTGGACTGTAGGCTGATGACAGCACATAAAGTCAGTTTCATTATCAGTTTGTATGTTTAGCCAAATACAAGATAAGTGATAAATCCTCTGCTCAGTAACTGGTTTTCCAGACCATTCTGATCTGAAAGCCTGGTGGATAACCTTCACCACTGAGGGACGAGTAGAGAATCGTGCTGAAATCCGTCAGTGTTGTTTCTGTTATCCAACTGGTGGTGTAAGCAGTGCGTTTTGACATGGAATAAATGAGTTGCATGACAATTATAAATATTTTAAGTGAAACTCCAGCTGCTGCCGAAAAATAGGTTGGTTTGTGAATTTTAATAATAAATTTGAAATGAAAATCCTTTCTTATTTGGGGGAAAAAAAACTTTAGCCTTGAAGATTAAAGCAGGTTTGGAAGACTTACAGAATCTAGAACCTTTTAAGTCTTTTTTTTTCTCTGTTTGAAATGTGGTAATTGTGTCTCTTTTTGGTGTTTCTGTTAATATTTTTATTATACATTATTAGTTTATTTTGAATTGATTTTATGATGGAAAAAACATTTAAAGTGAACCTAATTAAGTACCAAGTGTATTTACATTTTAAGTGATTCGGGGGGGGGGGTGGTATTAAAACAGAACTGATCCCTTGGCATAAATAAATTTGGCAAGTTAAATGACTGCAGAAAAGTAGGATAATGAATTATAAAGTACAAGTATAGAGAAATTCAAATTTGTAAAGGCCTTTAGGGACTGCTGATGATGATCCTCCGTCTCTTGTTAAATTCAATCCCTATTTGCTAGCACAGAAAAATAAATTCCTTAATTTATTTCGAATTGATATTGCATTTATCTTGTGAATCATCTCTGCAGGTGCTGTCCCTTCCCCACCGGAGACTTGTTTGTTACTGCAGGCTTTTTGAAGTTCCTGACCCCAACAAGCCTCAGAAACTGGGCCTGCATCAACGAGAAATCTTCCTGTTCAATGACCTTCTTGTGGTAAGTGGCTTTTTATTAATCACTCGTTGCTCTTAGTAGCCTTGGGGCTGTGAATACATTGTTACACTTCGAATTCAAAGCACAAGCGACTGTACTTTGATCAGGTTGTGTCCTAACATTGCAATTCCAAGTTATTTTAGTGGAATTCCCTGCTCTCTGTTCCGTCTTTTCTTATGTGAGAAGAAATATAATCTCTTATCAATATTCTTATTACGTGATTTTTAAAAAAAAAGTTGGTCTCTTATCTTGGCTTTAGGTCACTAAGATTTTCCAGAAGAAGAAGAACTCAGTGACGTACAGCTTCAGGCAGTCCTTCTCTCTGTATGGGATGCAAGTTCTCCTCTTTGAAAATCAGTGTAAGTGCCAAAAACTCAGATCTCCGCATGGCCTGTAGCAAAGCATTGATCTACCAGCTGCATGACCTGAGCACTGAGCTTGCCATGGGGTAGGCAATTTGTTGTTTAATTGAATAGAATGTGGTGGTGCATACTCATGCTGTATAGGATATAATTTAGATAGCTTACAAAATGCAAGATATTGGCGGGTGTTTTAAGAAGACAATTTAGAAAGCAAAGAAATTGAAAACAAAACATGAATCAAGTGGATTTATAATTAGTTACGCCATGTCACTTTAATGGCTTGGTTGAAGGTATTGATATATTTATAATTCTCAAGAGCACTCACAAAACTGAATAACCTTTTTACATATACAGTACGTAAAAAAACAAGTTGTCAAAGTTATTTTCCAAACCTTAAAGAAGAGGTTGGAAGAATTCTACTTGGAAGAATTGGCTGGAAAAATAATTATTTTCTCATGTATTACGGCTCTGGAATCTGTCAGGCTTAATGATCTTTTGCTTCTGTTGTTTTTCAGATTATCCCAATGGAATAAGGCTCACGTCAGCCATTCCAGGTGCAGACATCAAAGTCCTCATAAACTTCAATGCCCCCAACCCCCAGGATCGCAAAAAATTCACAGACGATCTGAGAGAGTCCATAGCAGAAGTTCAGGAAATGGAGAAATACAGGATAGAATGTGAGCAGACACTTCCTGCATTCTTTTCACCACTTGAAAAAATTCAGAGACTCTTAGATGAAAAACTAGGACCATTTTTTTCCCTTATAGACTCATCCATTGCAGCCTGGTCCATCTGCTCTAGAATAAAACCCATCTCTTATAAATAATGCTACTCAGGGATTCGAAGTGGTCAAATAAAGATAAAAAAATACACATTCACATTAGGAAAACTTATTTTTCCTCAATATGCTCTGACAGTTAGTAAAATTGTATTTCCAACAATTGTTTTTTTTCAACCTGCTTTTTAGAAAATTGTAAATACCAAATTAAAGTAGGTCTTTGTCATTCGATTCATTTTTACTGGAGCGTTAATTATTGGCCTTATGCCATAAACACACTCCAGGTGTCACCTTTACCTTGACCCCCTGACTGTTCCTTTTATTCAGCCGAGCTGGAGAAGCAGAAAGGAGTCGTGCGGCCCAGCATGTCTCAGAGCTCTGGTCTGAAGAAGGAGGCCGGTAACAACACCCTGAACCGGGCCAGCCTGGACGACAGCTATGCCACGGGGGAGGGGTTGAAGAGGAGTGCCCTGAGCAGCTCGCTCCGGGACCTGTCGGATGCAGGTGAGGGCCTAGAGCACCGTCTGTGCCACAGCAGAATCCTTCACAGGGCCGGTTTACATCCAGCAGGGCAGTCTTAGCCGTTGTTTGGGTGGAAAATCGTTATAAACTCCGGCATTGATACAGCCTAGCCTAGTTAAAATAACATCCCACGTGGCATCACATGTCGGTGTCTGTGGGATTGACAGACCATCTGTCAATGACCATCTGTCATCTGTGTTAGCCAGGTCAAGGTGTGCTGTCTAGGAATATCCATGAAGTTTACCATACTGGAATAAGCATTCCCACTAGATGAGGACACTCATGAGACCAGGAAACTACTAATTAGGCTCAGCTACATCCATTTGGTGTTAGTAGTCAACAGCTCAGAAACAACTAAGCTGATTCTGATAGAAAGAGGATGTGACAGAACAATGCATGAACTCTCATTCATCCTGAGTCCTTTCCGGTGAAAGCTGGACTTCAGCAATGAGAGAAATACTCAAGCATTTTGTGGATCTTGGTACAGTGAAATGTGATAGCAAGGAAGCATATTACACTTCATTACAAGTATACCGTATTATACACTGTAATAGTGTAGTAGACAAACCAAAACAAATGTTGTTGAGGGCCCCTAAGTAACCTCAATATGCTGCAGATTGGACTCCTTGTATAGTCATTGCTTTGTGTGTATTTTGTGTAGTGGTGTTTTGTACATTGCACTGATGAATGAAATTGAATGAAGCCTGGTTATGATGACCTTTTTCTCAAACAGTATCTAAGGTCAAAATGAGTGTCATCACCACATTTGCTTGTTTTTCCAAGTTTTGTTCTTCTTTTCTTTTTCTTTTTTCTAAGATTTGCATTTCTATTCTTATTGTTTTCCATGACATCTCATGTTTCAGTACCATGTGTCTAGCTCGGACATTATCATAACTAAAAGTTCTAAATGGTAGCAGATGATCATTTGGATCCCTGATACGTGTGAATATAATGCTGATATAGCCCAGCTAAACCTAATTGTAATCAGATGAGAAGTCACTTACAGTTATGTTCAGTTCTGCTGTGTTGCTGTGCAGTGCCACTAAGACTAATTGACAAAAATGGTTTTAAATGCTTCGAATTTGTGTATAAATTATGATGTCTGTTCTACCATATTGTTTCAATTGCAAATGTCCATTCCTAAAATATGTTAAACCATTTTAGAAAGTCAACAGTCTACTTAGAGTGCATTGGTTTGTTGTGTCACCAAAGACTGGTTTAAAATTACATTAACAAAGAAAACTGTAAAAGACGTACTTTGTATACCCCATTGCACAGCTCAGAAATCACTTCATTGAACTTGGCTAGTAAGTGCCTTTTTTCGGTATCAGTCTAGATTACGATTCACGTTTACCTGTCTGTTTACCATCTAAGGTTAGAAAATGAAATCCACTTAGAATTCCAGTTTTTCGTATGAAGAAGCATTTTGTTCTTTGAGGCTCATTCAAGCAGTTTGCTTTGTTTTATAAGAAGGAGCTGCAGGAGATGTCTAGAATCCCTTTGTTCTTTCGGATTTCTTCAAATACTTGGAAGTCGGTTCCTTTTTGTTAGCTTTAGGACAACATGGTGAGATTTGGCTGTTGAGTTTATTTTATTTTGTTTTTTGCATTCCTACCACGTGCCATCATGTTGTTTACTTTCCCAACTTTTTTTTTTTGTTTTTGGCTTTTTTAAGATGTACCTGTGAAAAGTATTCATCATTTCCTGATATATCTCAAGCACATGCAAAATGATACGCTATGTGGCTGCGACTGTATTTCCACAATTGACCTACTGTTGCTTCAGCGACGTCTGTTAGACTTCACACACGTGTGTGCGTATTTCACACTTTAAGTGTGGCAGCCACTGTCCAGGCTCAGCTGTTTCAGGTCCAATCAGAAGCCCTAGATCCTGCCGGGTGGCTTCATCTGATTTCACAAAGCTAAACCAAGTTTTGCAGACGCATTTATATCTCCCGGTGCTGACTGATCTCCATGATTTATCCATGGGAAAGCTCTAGGTATCACACAAAAGAGGTTCGCTGTCTGTTTCCAAAAGCCATTGTCGAGTCTGTAGTGAAGTAGTTCCCTCTTGGTCTAGAAAAACACACACCTGTAGCTGTGTGTCTGCTGGAACCGCGGTACTGACCTGTTCTTCCATAGTCCCAGTCTCAAGCGATGCCTGCAATTCCCTCCTCTGCAAAGCCCACCCCTCTCCTGCTAGTCCCAAACTTCAGAAGTCCGTGTCTCAGCTTGCTGTGTGTCCACAAGCCCCTCGTAGCGCATTTATGGAGGAGGGATATATCTAGCTTATATCCCTCCATATATATCGCCAGAGTTTCTTCTCAGCCTCTAATCTATGGTATTGCATGTCCTGGGCAGGCAAGCGTGGGCGCCGCAGCAGTGCAGGATCACTAGACAGCAATATGGAAGTAAGTAGGAAGCAACTGATGTCTAGCTATTCAATGTGATGATGTGCACTTTGACAAGCATTTGTTGCACCCTTTTTTGCTTCATAGTTTATCAGTTTATTTCTTCTTTTTTTTTTATTAATGAGTAACCTGCCTGCCTCGATTAATATGCATGACTTGGCTGCTTGCCATTGACTTCAGGGAGGCTTATCATATTGTTTATGTGGCAACTGTAAACCCTCTCTTGTACACATAACGAGCATGATTTGACTAATCAGACTAATCCATGTCACCTTTGCCAATTGTTGGTGTCAACCTCAGCTGAATGTTTGTTTTGGGTCATTTCTTTATTTTTTTAGTATTTTCTTTTGAGTTGTCACTGGAGACCTTGCGCGAGCAACAGTGTTGGTTTTTTTTTTTCGTACTCTATTAAGTCAATACTGGAGCAATTGTCTTAAGTGATTGGTCTTGAAATAAAAACCATTCCCTACCCCACCTCCCCCTTCCTCCATGGATGATTTCTGAACCGGGTTCAGCAGTCAGAGCTTTTAAAATTTGAAAACTATTCAGTCTCTGTAAACGGGGAAAAACTGGATGGGTGTTAGAAATAGAACAAAATGTGGATTTCATGAGATTTCATTCATCATTACACAAACATTCCACATCTAGGGTTGATGTAGAATGAAAACCTGTGGTTTTCATTCAAGGTATTAAACTGCCTCTATATCGAGGATTAAAGGAGCTGTATCCCTCTTCCCATTCCTTTTCCCAAAGAATACATCTCAAAGCTTATAGTTGTTACTAAACATCTGAATCACTTTAATTACTATTGAAACTAGTTTTCAAATTCAGCTTCAGTTTAAAAAAAAACTACCCGAGCATTACTTTCTGAGATGCATCACGTAATTAGGGTAAAATGTGAATAATATTTTGTAACTACTTTATAACCAATGGATACTGCAACCTTTAATCTAGTGCAGCGCTTATCTGCTGTGGATATGGACACTGCCTGTTATTAGCCTCTGCATGTTGGGCATGCATGTCGATGAAAAATACACTTCTTTCATACGTGTTCACCGTAAAGAGTGTAAGTTGCTTAAATCTGAAATTTGTCAGGAGCACTGGGGTTTGACTGGTTTTCATCAAGTGAAATAACACAAGACCTCCCTATATTCTATCTTCTGACAGGTGGTGGTTTATTTTCAGTTCTGTTCCAAAAAAACAGAAAAAAAATGTTTTTATGTTACATACAGACATGGACAAAGTGTTTTGAAAGAAGAAACAGAGACATGACTAATTTATCCCCTTTCATTTCCTAGCACTATGAAACACAGGGAATATACAGTATTTGGACTGCAGATTTTAACTTCACACTTAACTTTCTTTAAGGTTGAAAGGATTAATCTTGCATGTGTTTTTGTGCTTCAAAATATCTTCATTTAGAGCCGTACAGTGATTAAAATGATCAATTTTAAAGGAGACAGAGTGTCAAAGTATTTGAATCGGCAGCAAAATTATTTTCAGCTAAAACCGTGGACCTTGCTGTCATTTTTAATGTTGAATATTATCTCTGTAATCACCTTTGACATACTGTGTAGAGCACAAAATCCTGTGTTGTTGCGGGGAATCCCTTAACCATGGAGGTTCAAACAGCCTGCCATAGCAGTGACTCGTTATCTTAGTGGACACCTGAGACAGGCCAGGGTTGTCCTGAAGGGTTTATCTGTGCCTCTGTCCAGCTTGCCCTCTTGAAGGAGATGCTGTAGTAATGACATGGCTTTCTTGTTTCCTTCAGGGGTCCATCATTAGCAGTCCCCACATGCGCCGGAGAGCCACTTCAACCCGCGAGTGTCCATCTCGCCCACACCAGCCTATCCCCAATTCCTCCTCGCTCCTGGGAACGCTCTTTGGCAGTAAGCGAGGGAAGGCGTCCTCTCAGGGCCACCCTCCTCCTCCTCCACAGCCTCAGCACCCTACTCTGATCTCTCACACTCCGCACCCCTCTTCCCTGCACCACAGCAGCTCAGTGGAAGCGCAGGCCCAGGCGCAGGCCCAGATGCACACTCACCACTCTCAGTATTGCCACGTCCAGCAGAACCCTCCGCCCTACCACCATCACCACCACTACCACCCCCCAGCTCACGTCCAGCACTCCTCTCACCAGTACCACCAGCACTCCTCGCACTCCCAGCACCCCCCGTACGCGCCGCACCCCCACACGCAGCACTCCCACGGCAGCCACAGCCAGCATTCCCAGCATTCCTCCCACTCCCAGCATGCAGCTCACCACCACGGACAACAGCAGCCTCCTGCCCCGGCTCCCAGCAGCACAAAGCCCAAACACAGTGGCATCAGCACAATTGTCTAAACGTCTCACTGAGAAAGACGCAAGAGCGAGGAGCAAAGAAGCACGCCTTTGTGACAGTAGATGGCAGATCCGTCTTCGGCAGCTGTGAGGGCTCGTTCTTACAGGTAGCAGTGTTTCCGGCTGCCGACCTTGATGCAGATGGGAAGCAGGAAAAAAAAAAAGGCATCTCAATTAATTTCTTCCATTTACTCAGAGCCTGTCTTCTCCACGAAGACGAATTCCTAACAGACATCGCTGGCTTTGTTAATCAGGTTATCGGAAGAGCCTTTAACCATTCTTGGTTGGCGTGTGAGTTTTATCCATCATGCATACCAATCATGTCAGAGCCTTTAGATTTTAGGGGGGAAAAAAAGCTTTATCTGCTTAGGTCTCTCTTCTGGTTGCTATAAATTTCTGCATAAAGATGTCTGTCTCCCCATTCAGTGAACCAAGGAGAACGCTAACAAAGGAAAGGAGGTGTATACAGATTACGGCATCTGATTTTTAGTGATGGCAAAAATATAAACAGGCTTCTTACGAGCAACATTTAACAACTTGCTTATTAGTGCTTGCAGAGGCAAATTATTTTTCTAAAAATATGATAGCAATATGTATGTTGCTTGTTATAGAATACTTTTACCTAGTACAAGCGCCGTATATAAAATAAAAAGACTAAAGCAACAGCTATGAGAACAAACCATTAAAAAAAGATCAGTCATACAGTAGTTGTTCCAGTATTTACTCAGTAGCCCACAGCTCTCTGTGATGTTGTTTAGCAATCATAAGTAAATGTGCCAATTATTAAAGCATTAAATATTTTAGTCGAAATAAATTGCTTTGTGTATATTGTGCTTACAGTATTTTGTAAAAAAAGAAATATAAAAAGGTCAGAGGCATAATCTGGAACTTCATTGTATTATAATCTCTCTACTGTAGCAGGTATAGTCTCACGAGTTCAAAGAAAACCTCAGCACTTATGCTAGATAGGAAATTGAATGATTTGGAATACTGTATCTACTGGTTGCCTTTCAGATAGAACTTTTGAAGGATTTAGACTGCAGCTGCAGCCTTGTCCTGCACATATTCAGCTGTATAATTTATTAAACTTCAAAATGGACGTCCCCACAGACTCTACCTTTTAAGGTCATTAACAGGGAACAACACTGTGTCCAAGAGCTGAGTCTCCAATATCAGCTTGTAAAGATGAGACACAGCTGCTTGTATGCCATTATCTTATTTTTTTAACTATTTTTTTAGAATATTAATGAAAACAAATTATTGTACATCATTATATTAGGTTTACTAATGGCCTAAACTTGTATGATTCTGGAAGCTAATATATATATATCTTGCCTGTGGATTTCAAAGTTTGAATTTAAAACTTCTGATCTCAGCAGGGTATAGCAGGGAAACATTCAATTCTCTTCCTTCCATTTCACTGCTCTTCACAAATAACATGGTACTCAGCTGGCTGAGTTTGTCCTTGCTAGTCATTACAGATTTAAAGTAGTATCACATTGCTAATGAGTGGACAATTTGCAGTACCCTACCATAACGTTTTTTTCAAGTTAAAAGACGGGGAACTATTTAAACCTCTAATTTGTTGCCAAGAAGGTAAATGAGTCAAGGATGTATAACTCTGCAGGTGACTGTATGTATTCTTTAACATAGGTATTTTCAATTTAAAAAGAGAAAGAAATATTTTCTATATTTTGAAAAGTTGGAGTTATTTCTTACTGTATTTTAATTTTCGCTGAGTTTTGAGTTACAGTGATTCTCTAGCGTTTTTGTTTTCTTTCTCCTTCTGTTTCCGGGGAAGTTTGAAAAAGTGAAACAGAGAAGAGTGTTGTGGAAGACAGAGGTGCTGGCTCTCGTACATTAAAGAGTGCTTAACAAAAGTTAGCAAAAATAAAGTGCTTCTGTTTGCTCATGACACATACTGTACATACCGGTAGCTGAATTCAATACTTTGTCACCCTCCACTGAGAGCAATATCAGCAGTATGAAGTTTAGCTCTTTCTTCTGCGGTTTGTTTTCCTAACTTTATGTGCAATATACATTGTATTGTTTTGTTGGGGAGGTGAGTTGTTTATCAAAATTCAAAAGAATCTCTTCCCTTTTTTTTTAATTCTCAAAAATGTACTGGATCATCTCTCAGCGGATTGTGGGCACACTACCAGGGTCCCATGAGGACCTGTTTCCTGCAGTAATAAGGAATGTCTAAAAAATATTCTTGCATGTCATGTTAATATTGTGAGGCTATTCACTACATATTGTATCTTTGCAGAATATCAGTGTTCCTGTTTACTGTTGTTGAAGTAAAATGTTCACATATTAAAATATGTAGACTTTTCTTCATACCTCTGTACCAATAGTAGAGTCTTTTTTCATAAGTTGTTCCAGAAGAGATTAGATAGGATGCAAAACTATTTTTTTTTCCATTCTGTAAATACTACTGTAGCTAATACCCACGCTCACCTGCACGCAGACTGTAGTGCAGTGATTGAAATGAGTATAGATACTGTTTTTCTAACTTATGTTCTCTTGGTTTTGCAACACAGGAGAGCGTAGCTGAATAAAGTAATAGGGGGATGAAGATTATGTTTTTCTAAGCTTGTTATTGGTGGTTTCAAAAAATAAAAAAAATACTGGGGCCGTCAGAGGCAGAACTGTGCTATAGAAGTTAGAGGAGGAAGGAGCATCTAACTTAAAAATCATTAACACATTCAAACATTTTAAAACTGGTGCCTAAACAAAAAATACTGGGGATGACAATGAATGTAAAGGGGTTTTCTTAAATGGCATTAATATTGTGGGGGTTAGTTGCCCAGCTGCATTTGGCTTGTTCAGTGTTACTCAGATTAAATCAAGTGAATAGCGTTAATTTCAATAAAATCTCAAACTGTGTCAAGGTTTTATACTGGTTTTCTAAAAAAATTACCAATTCTGCAGAACAACGCAGAACATCCCAAAAGTGAGTATCTGTAATGAACACCAGCTCACTCCCTCAACAGATCTTTTCTGGGACAACAGATATTAAGCGAATGTGTCTTTGTATCTTTTTTAAGTTAAAAGAATGAGTTGTATGGCAATGTAAAAAGAAGAAAAAGAACTGTAAAAATTGACTTTAATATAATGCACACGTATTGTATTGCTTCAAATATGTCTGCAGCCATTCACTGTGGAAAAATCCCATAAAGCACTGCATGCAGCAGACGCCTATTGTTTCTTGTTAACTAGAAGCTGATGGAAAATCAGCTAATGTATTTTATTTTGGTCTTTAGTTTATTTTTACTTTTTAAGTGAATCTCTTGACTGTTGCTGTTGCTGTTCCATATGAAGCTGTGTGTTACTACAGTCCGGCATGCATTTCACTATATACTCATTGTAAAATACCATTGCACTTCTGTCTGCAAGCTGGGGAGTGTTAGTGTGTATATATCCAATAGGAGGGGAGATCGTATCTCAAGGAACAAGAAGGGTGGGGGAAAGTGGGGAGGTGATGATGGGAAAGGGGACCAACAGAAAAGTCAACTTGGGAAACAAATTGTATATAGTCTGTATATTATTAGTATTCCAATACAATGTCTGCAGTCACACTGAGATTGCATTCTTGTCTCCTCCCTAGGAAAAAAAACTAACATTTAGCTTGCTTCTGCGTTAAACTGTATTGAACTGTTATAGGATTTAGGTCTTAAGAACAGACTGTTAAAGAATTAGCACAGCTTTTCATGCTTGTCATGAGCCACTTCTATTCTTTCAGGCTCAGAACCCATTTTGTAAGTACAAGAGGAGAGAGGAGTGCTTTCATTTTAATATGCATTCTGTTTGTAAGTAGTTAATAAGACCCTATCGATGTAAAACTATAACTGTGATCATGTGGAGAACGCAAAATAAACAGTATAAGACTCTTGCATTTGTCATTTTTACAGGGTGAAAAAACCAACATGAAACTATTTCAGCATCCCATTTTCACATTTACTGTACATCTGTCACCCATAAGCAGCATTTACCTGTTGATCACACTGACGTACTACGTGTTCTCCATATTCTGTATCAGGTGATCATTTTTTACTTTGTGAGAAGGACACATAGGCCATATTACAAGAAATAAAGAATGTAAAAGTCAAATATAGGCAAGAACATATCTACAATATGTAAAAGCCCTGGATTGTGAAAGATTCTTCAGACCTCCTATTCAGACCTCCTATACGAAGTGGTTTTATAAATCTATACACTATAAAGCATTTTTCTATTTCCACCTTTACATTTTTTAAACGGTCATTTTGTAATGTCTAAATTTTGGTGTCTTTAAAATGTGAAAATGGGGTTTAAGTTTATTGTTGAACACCTAAATTCGCATCCAGATTGTAAAGTAATTAAGAGACCAAGCAGATGTTGAGATGTGGTGGCAGTTGCATTGTTGTTTACAATCATCCTTGAATTGTGGGGGGTGTTCAAGCATTCCCCCAAATTAGGGGGTACATTAGGGGCATTTCCCCCAAATTAGGCAGCACTACATATCCATAAGAATGGAAATTTAAAAAAGCTCAGGTGAAACTCAAAATAATGCAGAGTTTTAATGCTTAACAGTCTATACCTAATAAAAGCATTCATTTCTTCTAAGGGAATAATTTATCAACTTAATTACTACAAAAAAAGCATACCATTATATTAATTTATTTGTTGGTATAATGGTGCCAGGAAAAAGTTCTTTAAAAAATACTTGCAAATCATAATTGTGGTTAGGAATGAGACGATTTCTTTTTCACAATTGCTAATACACATACACACAGAAATCACACCATATTCCCGTGCTATAGTATAAAGACTTTTCTTCGGTCAATTTAAAAAGCCATGTTATGGGCTTTTTTAAGTTTTTGAAAGACTTTCTCTCTCTCCTCTTCAAATCCTACCTCTGGGAGTTCTTACACATTGGGAAGCTTAATAAAGGTAAGCTGCACCCCAGGGTTGTGTGAATGACATGCACTAGTCTTTGAAAAGTGCTGTGGCTGTGGTGTGTATCTTAGCTCTCGCTGAGGTGAACAAGATTAAAATTGTAGGTAACCTGCTGGGGCAATGGTTGAGGTTTCTGTAAAGCCATTTTTACAATCCCCACACTATTAAATGAAGATAAAATGATCAGATCTTTATCTGTTGCATTCCAGAACGTTCCTATAACCTGTATCACATTAGTACAGCCCCCATAGAAACACAGCCACAGTAGAAAGCTTGTATACCGTTCATACTATAATGCATTCCTGCATTTGTAAGCTTTATAAATCTCTGGCATTGTCAGATAATCATGTTCTGTACTAAATTTAAAATTTGTACTGTGTTAAAATTTGATACCTACAGTGGAACATAAGGTGAGTACAAATTCACTTCATATATATCTGGCTTTGCAAAAATGTAATTTTTAATTCTACATAAAATGACATTCTGAGCACTTTGATGTACTAAATAGGTAATATTCAACAGATTTATTGTGCAAAAGCTAAGAGTATGTTGCATGTGTTTTAGAAATTACAATGATGATTTTTTTCAGTTGTAAAAAGAGGTATTGCACCTGGACTACGAAGCTCTATCCTTTTGTTATTAAAGTTATAACCTCATATAAAAATATTACACTGTACATGCAGCATTTTTTAGAATGTTCAAAAACTATCCGGGACATCAGCTTAGCAGTATTTATTTGTTGAAAGACAGCTCGTGAACTTTAATGCCCCTCTGTTCCCGATAACAAAACAACACTGCTTGGTTTTGAATTCATTCCAGAATCCTAAAGCTATCAAAGTGACTGACAAGTCCAGCTTATGATGCTTTTCAAATTCATTCATGTCTTGTGAAGAAATGCAAATTTCTCAAATACTCTGAAAGTGTCAGCTATTCTGACAGGGTCAGTCCACCAGATACTCAGTAAATTGCTGTACTTGTCACTTTGGTGCAACACTAAGAGTTTTACTCTGGGATTGGATATCTTAAGAACCTTGGTCTTGATCACGTACAGTAATAAGGATATTTAATAGTAACGACAATCATTAAGTGGTGATTCAGAGTACAGAAAATCCAATTTAATAAACATTAAAAGGAAAACCTTTATAAACTAGAAAAATTATAATGTAACTATTTTTTTAAAACATTTAAGTATTTTTTGCTAACAATAAACCAACATGCTCAATGTCCAGTACTAGAAGCCATCCAAAGACTTCACAAGCATTACTTCCACACAAAGAACATAATACTCAGAAGAACTCAATTCAAATTTGCAGGAGTTTTAAGACTGAATGGATATAAACCATGCTTTGTAAAACATATAAATACACCCTGTTTCCCATGCATGGAATTGTATATTAAGCTTAATATGAAACTGAAGTATTCTGATTGTAAAAAACAATAAATCCGTGGAAATGTGTATTTTTGGAACTGTGAAAATCACATTTTGTCTACACTGCAATAAAAGACAACTGGAATGTTTTATGACCTTCACAAATATTCCATGAGCTATCTGAGACACAAGGTGTTTTTTTATTGAAAAAGCATAAAGAATTGTTTAGAAAAGGACACAGATTATGATTAGACCTGTGTGACATCCTCGAATAAATATAACCAGGCAATACAACATGCAGTACTACGAATTTGATTTTAGCAAAATAGTTCATGTAATATTGGTCATCAGTTTCTAAGCTTATTGCCTAGTATTACGTACACTGTCCATACAATTAGAAAGCAAACACACATGAGCTAATAGTATCTTCCTGAGTGATAGCGATTGGCCTGGACTGATTGACCACAGAACTGATGAGTAACCAGAGAGGAGACTGTAGATTACAAAGCCAACACTGGAATAAAATTATGTCTTAGGCTACTCCTTTCAGAACTTTGGAGATATTTATTAATTGCATGGTGCAATAAGAAGGAGCGAAACTTTGGAAGTGGATTTCAGGTGAGTGTTTCTTCTAAGAAATTTGGATCTTTAGAAGGAAATATATATTGAATATATAGTATATATGTAGGGCTCACACCTGAAGAAGGCTCCACAGCCGAAAAACGTTGTGTTTACTTTCTTCTCTTTTCAGCATGGAATAAACCTATTACTTGTTCCTATTGTAACGCAACGGGGGCTCAGGCGGGCGCCCTTGCCGCATCTGGTCGGCCCCATCCCGACTGGAGGCTCGAACCCGGGACTTCCGCGTCTCTCAGCAGCGACCTAGCCCCGTGAGCCAAAGAGAGATCTCTCCACAGCCCAGTAGCTGTGGTCCTGCTATCACAGGGAAGGGCGGTGACGTCACCCGCTCTGGTACGCCGGCTCTTACACAGCGCCCTGTCGGCCGTAAGCGTTACACTCTCCCCCGCTTAAATCGCCGTCCCCGGCGAAGGGCTATCCCATCCCACTTCTGACACCAATGTAACGCAACGGGGGCTCAGGCGGGCGCCCTTGCCGCATCTGGTCGGCCCCATCCCGACTGGAGGCTCGAACCCGGGACTTCCGCGTCTCTCAGCAGCGACCTAGCCCCGTGAGCCAAAGAGAGATCTCTCCACAGCCCAGTAGCTGTGGTCCTGCTATCACAGGGAAGGGCGGTGACGTCACCCGCTCTGGTACGCCGGCTCTTACACAGCGCCCTGTCGGCCGTAAGCGTTACACTATATTGAATATATATATATACTGTATACATGTTTTTTTTTCTTTTCAAGGTCTATTATGCACAGCTCCCTCAAAAATTCTTTATTTGAAAATGGCAATTGACTTTCTCTTGTATGCACTACCCTCTAGAAAGTATCAGAAATTAATAACAGAGAACCATCATGTTAATGTTTTTGAATATTTTCCATTTCTCAGTTGCTACCCCAAGAATGATTACAGGGAAAGTCAACTTTAGAAATCTGAGAACACTGGCCTAATCATAAATTTCATATAATGAACTTCTCCTCGGCCAATTGGATTATAGTGTAAAACGATATAATAAATCCACTTGTGATCTAAAAATCACAGTTAACAGGATTCCAAACAGGTGAATGAGGTTAGGTACAATGATATAAAATGATATAAACACCAGTGTGCAGCACGGAAAAGATGGCTGTTTTTCTGTTCCCACGGGATAATACAGAAAATGCTCAGGTCTGTACATCATCTGTACCTCCCCCCCTCTCTCACCATCTTTAATCTCACGAGGAATAAATAATTTCTACTTCGTCAGAGCATTTATGAAACAGAATTAATAATTTATCTTCATTGATATTTTTGAGAATCTTTTAGTAGGCTCTGGGCTAGACTAAAAATTAAACGTGAGCGTGCAAGATGTGTTATTGTAGCTTTTAGGAAGTCAAATGTATTGAACATATTCAGTGTCAGTACTTCGTGCAGTTAGAGTGGGGAGATGTTGAGTCAGTCTTTATTAACTGAGCCTCAAAGACCAAGCAGGTTAATTCCACATGGAAAAGAAAATGAAAGATAAACGTGTTTCTACTGGGGAATCTTTTCATACACATGAAGACAGCTACACAGCCAAAATGTAATGTATCAAATATTACCTTTGGTTACAACAGAAGCCATCAACAGCGTCAAAAGAAACTTATTGGTATAAATTATCCCAGCTACCAGTTTCAGTGTTATGTTGTGTATCCTTAAAGGACAAACAACTCCATTCTTTGTGATTGTCTCACTGGTCTTCTAGATTAGTCAGCTGCAACTGAAGTGAGCTCCACATTGTATTGAAATCTTCAGTCCATGTCTTTTTGAATTGCTTTAGATCGCAGTTGGTTAAAGCGCACCATCTTGTGGTTGTGAATAATATTGCATGGTATTTTGTTCCACGTCTGCTTATGTCATCACACTGCGACAGAAAGGGGTGAAAGGTCTTTGGAGGGCTGAAGGAGAAAAGTGCTTTGAGTTGGCTGAGATGACAATGAGCTTGAACGGGCTTTTTAGGTTTTCTAAATCAGTGAAATTATGGAGGAATCTGTTGACCCTCCGAGTTGGACTAATAGGAAATGAAGGTTACAGAGTAAGTTTGCAAACTCAACGGCATTTCAAGACTCATGGGAGGAGTCTGGCGTATGCTAAGGACCTGTTTCTTGGTCAAATCAACAAGGTAAGTAGTAATACAGATTCACTTACATACCTAGTCCGTGTTTGTAAACCATGATTAAAAGTTCAGTGTTCTGATAAGCTGTATTCTGTTTTCATCAGAATATCTTTCGAATTGTACTTGTGTCTACTATACAAATTTTACCACATATATATTCTGCTTAGAAAATATTGGAATTAGAATAGATTGTGTTTTAGTAATGTATGACACCACTTTATTTTGGAGCAATAACGGATGTTAAATTAGATTGCATGTTTTATATATATATTTAAATATGTCATGTATAGTTCAGGTGGGTAGTTGCGTCAGCATGCGTAGGCTGCAAAGGAACAATTAATAGGTTTATTCCATGCTGGAAAGAGAAGAAAGAAAACACAACGTTTCGGCCGTGCAGCCTTCTTTTACCATTTCTTTCTCTTCACAATATAATACAACAAAGTAATATAGCAGAACGTCTTTCGCGATTGTTACATTAGCACAATTACGTATCTGATCATCATTTGTTTAGTGTAATATATCTAAGAGAATAATCAGTCTGGCGAACAGTACAAGTAGTGTATCTGACTTTACTGTCTTTAACAGTGTTATGATGTAGAATGGATTCTTGACAGTATAAATTTTCATATATGTGGAATCCATTTGAGTGTCTGGTGTAATTAATGCATTTTCTTCTTTTGTAGAAAGAAGTTTTTCCCTATCCAGAAATCAGCAGGGAAGAACTAGAAGAAATTAATCAGCTTGTTGCACCAGTGGAACGTTTTTTCAACGAAGATGGTAGGCGATGAGGACAAGTTTGGAAACAGAACAATTGCAAAATGGCTACATGAGTTCGATACCCCAAAGTTTAAACCTGGCGAGACCCTGGGAATAAAATAGCTTTCTTTAAGTATAGTGAGAATTCAAGGTAGTGTGCATGGTCTTGGCTCTATTAAGGCAAAAGCAAATATGATTTTTGAAACACCTAGAACACCTAGTTACAGTCAAATCTAAAGGCAGTTAGATCATAATTAACTCAATTAACTGTCATCCTGAGCCTTTAATTTACTTTAGATAAATCTCAACATATGACTTATGTGAATCTACACTCTAATTCTATTTGTAGTATAAAACGCATTTTATGTATTTATGTAATTTATGTAATTTGAAGTTTAGTTCATGTCCTGTATTCTTGGTATACCAGACCATATTGGGCCATAAACAAATGCTATTTTTTAATTATCTGCATAATTATTTCTCTGAAACTTTCATGTTCCCTTTTCCAGTGGATTCCAAAAGGATTGACCATGAAGCTACAATCCCTCCAGAAACAATGACTGGATTAAAAGAACTAGGTCTCTTTGGAATCCAGATTCCTGAGGAATATGGTGAGGAGGTTAAGACAGATATAAGGAAATAACTGCCTGCTCATGCAATATTTTAAGCGTGTCGAGTTACAGATGTGCGCATCAAATAATTTAACAATGCAAATAATATGTAGTCACTGTGTCAGTGCCAATAGACATATTACCATACATCCATCATTGCCAACATTGTCTTCTCCCTCTCTGTGATTCTCGATCCACCACATTAGTCCCCTCTCAAGGAAGAGAGGTTTCTTCCTTCTCAGTTGTTTTTTAACGCCGCTCCATGTATATAAGATCGCGCTTTTGTATTTGCTCAGTTACCTTCTATTTCTATTTTCTAAGAGTTCAGATGAAATGGATTTTTTTTTTTAATCGGAAGGCACTGAAATTTAAATTTAACATCACCCATTTGCAATATTCACATGAACTCAAAGATACTGGAGTATTCAACATGGCTTAACCCCTAATGCTCAGTTCTCAATCTTCACATCAAATACTACAACAACTGTGCCGCTCTTCACCAAGCATGTGGTCTTTTTTTCCTATTGCCGACTCTTCCTGCCAATCCGATTTGGCTGGAAAAACGCACCTCTTTAATCAAAACCTGCACTCCTTATACAGCAGCAGCAGCCAGTTTGGGGTTCTCTCAAATGTCACATTCTGGGACTGCCTATCTGCTGATGTTGAGACACAGGGATGAGTCAGGATTCAGCCCGTCATCTTAACTCCAGTTTCTCTTGCCTGTGGGAGGAGAGTACGCTACAATAACAAGCAATGCCCGACTCCTGCAGGTCCCAACGCCTCCCATCAGCCTTGGTTGAGAAGGTCCACCCACCTCTCTCCTCCACAGTGCCTTCATCCTCATGAAGCCTGGCTGACAATCTGCCAAACAGCCACCTGTCCAGCCCCTGTGGCAGCCCTCGAGTACAGACCCAAGCTGTATCTTCTCAAACACCCCCTAACCTGCTGAGTCTCCCAGGCCTTTGAGCCAGTCTATCCATTACTTCTTACTAATTACTCTCATTTACCCTCTTCTGACAGCCTAGATTTTAGACACTGTCTCTGGAGCCCTTTTTCTTCTGCTTGTTCTTATAAGCCTCTTAATTAGCCCAGTGGAGTAGCACGTTCTTCAACGATCCTGTCCTACCAGTTTAATTACTCAATCAAGAACAGGACTGCCTCATTCCATGGGTTTGTTTCCATTAACAGATGGCTCTTTCTCAAAGCCCCATCTCTCTTCACAGGCTTCCACTTTTGATCTGAACCATTTCTATCCAAATTAAGTGTGGATTGTTGTGATCATGATATTTAACCAACTGATCTTTTGATTTCAAGCCCATCAGTGTGTTCAAATTTTGATTGTAACGGTTTGCCATAATTTGTGAGAAAAGCGTCTCATCTGGGACTCAGTTTGCTCATGTTGTTGCACTTTAATCGTTGCCCCCTCTGAATATGGCGTAAAAGTGTGAGTCATATGATGTCAATGCTCTGTCTCTGATACGTTTCAAAATATGTATTTCAAAGTTTCTGATGAGCATTGCTGAGGATCCTCTACCAGGCAGTGAGAATTATCCACTCAAGCACCTGAATGGCTC
Organism: Lepisosteus platostomus; assembly: GCF_059453375.1. Taxonomy (NCBI): domain Eukaryota; kingdom Metazoa; phylum Chordata; class Actinopteri; order Semionotiformes; family Lepisosteidae; genus Lepisosteus; species Lepisosteus platostomus. The sequence continues at coordinate 63,876,369 of NC_142616.1, read as the reverse complement.
AGAGTTCTGCTATCCCTGGGTGAAGAGATGTAAAAGTAACATAATACATCAGGCGTGTCGCGTAATCACACAAAATTTACTGACTTGCAGCTGTGAGAAAAACCTGAGAGGCAGATTTACGTTAATTGGCTCATTGGCAAGTGATAAATGTGTCCGTTTTTTAAACTTGCAGTTTGTTAAATGTTCCAGAGCTGTAAGTTCTATTGGTGTAACACAACAAAAACTGTTGGATCAGCCCAATTTTTAAAGCCAGTATTTCAAAAACATTTTAACCTGTTTTTCCGTTATTAAAACTAGGCATGTTATGTTAATGTTTTATTGTTTAAAAATGAATCTTCCCAGCTTATTTTAACAGTGGGTTAAGAACTTGTGAGCTTTTTCTAATTTTTAATTGTAACAGTGCACTGTTTTTCTACAAAGGAGATTTAATCAACCACAATTTTGATGCAGCAAACTTTGCTACTTTGCTATCAATATTAAAGAATTATCTGTTTGCAGGGGGCCTTGGACTGTCTAACACAATGTATGCACGCCTGGGTGAGATTATATCATTGGATGGTTCCATCGCAGTCACGTTAGCAGCTCATCAAGCAATAGGACTGAAGGTAACTGTCACTGAATCTCAAGGACAGATGCAAATAACACAGCCGGAGCCATCCGAACACATGCTTTCCTGACATTACCTCTCCTTTCACAAAATGTGTGAGACATTCATTTGCTGTGCGGATGCCACCTCAGACAAGCAATCAGTCAGAACCGAGACATTTGCCATGAAGTATCATTATTACACCCGTCAAAAGAATTTCCTTGCCAGATGTGAGACTGTGAAGGGGCTCTGAACCCTTATTTAAAATACTCGAGGATGGTTTATGCGTTAACCAAGTTTCGTTTTGAGTGCAACTGCTGTATTTGTCCTCTGTTCAGGGAATCCTCATCGCGGGTAACGATGAACAGAAAGCCAAGTACTTGCCCAAGCTGGCATCAGGAGAGCATGTTGCGGCCTTTTGTCTAACAGAGCCGGGCAGGTAGGTCCCAGAACAGTTTCCCAGGGGTGCTTGGTGTAACAAGTGCTTCTCTGCCTCCGAGTGGTTTCTGCCACAGCAGAAGACCAGCTCTGCTGCAAGACAGGACTTACAGGGGAACACATCACCTTCTGTAAGAGGCACAGATCTGATTAACTCTGTTACATTGGGACTCGCATAATAAGGAGGGGCTGAACACTAGAATGTACTCTGTTTTCCTGAATTAGGTGTTGAATATAGATGTAGGAGGGATTTTATGTGTTTGGTGTCCTGTTAGTAAGGACCTGTCTGTGTTTACTCAGCGGGAGTGATGCGGCATCCATCCAGACCAGAGGCACCTTGAGTGAGGACGGCAGACATTTTGTTCTCAATGGAACAAAGGTAATGTTTATTTTGGATAAGCCGGATATATTAAAAAAAATAAAGCCCTGTGCTTTTTGCAGATGTGTAGTAGGCACTTCATTAGTCTGGTACCATCCCCTGTTTTCCTAATTAAAAGTTCTTAAAGCTTCTGAATGTCAGATTTACATGGCATTAACAAATATGATCTTGCAGAATGGGTCATAGCAGCATGATTAAGTACACAGATGTCAGTGATTCATTGCAAATGAAAAAATACTTTCTTGTGATTAAAACTTCTGAAAATTATTCCATAATGAAATAGCTAAAATATATTTTTGCAATTATGTTTACTGAATTTGAGCTGAAAAGTACTGAGAATAATTGGACAGTTGCAGCTAAACTAATAGTCAATATAAAGCTCATTGAAAAGTTTGTCGACTTTCAGGGAGCTTTTTCAATGCAAATGTTTTCACGAGAGAAACATCTGTTTTATTCCAGCGTTCTAGGACCTTATTTATTTTTACTGAGGTTATTTCTTTTTACCCACTTTGGACATGTCTTTTTTCAGTTCTGGATATCCAATGGAGGCATTGCTGATATTTTTACAGTTTTCGCACGAACAGAGGTAATTGACAAAGATGGGGAAACGAAAGACAAAATCACAGCATTCATTGTGGAAAAAGCCTTCGGAGGAGTCAGTAGTGGGAAACCTGAGGATAAGTTGGGCATTCGAGGTTCTAACAGTAAGTTTATTCGCAGCTATGTTTGCTATTTTTGTGCACTAGTATACTGTAGCTAAATTTGTAGAATAAAAAACTTTGCCAAAGCCTTCGCTGGACTGTGATGCACTGTGAGTTGATTTAAGCGTTGGGTTTTGTTCAACTTCCAGCCTGCGAAGTTCTGTTTGAAAATACCAAGGTGCCAGTAGAAAATGTCATTGGAGAAGTCGGAGGTGGATTTAAGGTAATGCATTCATAATTTACCATCTTTGTGCACCAGATATTCCTCTGGACTGAATCAGTGTGATTGATCTTCAGAACAAGCTCTGGGGGCTCTAGATTGTTTAGACAGTTTGGTTAAAGCTCTTTCCTCTGCTTCGAGATATACTGTACCTGCTCTCCTCATCTGTGAGCAGAGTGTCTGGTTCATTGGCTCTTTGTGTTTGACGTAAACCCCCTTCTTTTGTCAGGTTGCTATGAATATCTTAAATAGTGGGAGATTCAGCATGGGAAGTGCAAGTGCCGGGATGATAAAGAAGCTCATAGGTAGGAGGGATTTGATGTAGCCTGTTTCACAAGCATCAGAACAATGTGCAGGGAGATTCAGAGCTTCGTTTCTCATTTCAGTTAACACTCTTCTTCTTTTACATTATGAATAAAATGGAATTACACGAAAAACTACGGAAGTCAGATTACTCTTTAGTTTGCATCTCTATTATAATCTGAAAATTAAGCATTCTGTTAACTTGTTATTAATTATGTAAACAGTTATAAAACTATTAAACTTAGTCCTAATGGTAGAAAGTGGTTCAGGCAGTTTTTGGATTTGGGTTTGGTTACTGACACAATTCACAGTTCAGGTAGGATATGATCAGATTTATGTCAGTATGTTTTAACATGTTCAATTCATAAAACATTTAGAAATGGCTCTAATCCAAAGCTTTACTATCATATGTTGGGTCCTATAAACCAGAGTTTGCTTGTATGGGTCTTGTCTGTGCCATTTAACAGTGACCAGGCAATGCCCACTGAACAGACTAGCTGTGTTTTTGCAGTCCTGTGACTTGAAGGCCTCCTGTGACCTTGCAGGGTTATTTTTAAGATCTCAATCAGTACTCCTTTTGGTTGCTTAGTAGTACATTTTTATGGAGATGTATCAAAGGCAGCAAGAAAATATTGTCAATAGCTGACGATTTGTTGTCTTTCAGAACTAACCTCGGAGTATGCATGTACGCGAAAACAGTTCAACACGAGTATAAGTGAGTTTGGAATGATTCAGGTAAGATATGTCTAAAAACAGAACATCCATTTTTGTGTGTCTTTTCATTGAATGCTAATGTTACCTATTTAAACATTAAGAGTAAAACATCAAAAGTGCCAAGAGATCACCCTTTAAGCAAAGACACTTAAGCCAAAGTCCAGCCGAATACCTTGTGTTGTAAGTATAATTGTTAGAGTAGTTCAAGTAGGGAGCTGCATCAGCATGCGTAGGCTGCGAAGGAACAGGTAAAGGTTTATTCCATGCTGAAAAGAAAAGAGACACACCATTTTGGCTGTGGAGCTTTCTTCAGGTGTATGAAAAGGCTCCACAGCCGAAACTTTGTGTCTGCTTTCTTTTCTGCATGGAGTCAAACCTCTTGCCTGTATAATTGATAGTGTAATTAAAGGATCAAACTATATCAGAGCTTCATGTGTATAGCTGCTTCCCTGCCCTAAGCAGATGATATATGATGTCTTATTCCGTGCATTAACAGGAGAAGTTTGCACTGATGGCTCAGAAAGCGTACGTGATGGAGAGTATGGCTTACCTGACAGCAGGAATGATGGATCGTCCAGGAATACCCGATTGTTCAGTGGAGGCTGCAATGGTGAAGGTGAGGTTGGCGTTTTAGGTTGACACCAGAGATGATACAATGTTTCTCCTCTGCTGTCTATGAGGAATAGGAACACGATTCAGCCATTTAAAGGAAAGAAATCGTAATAAAATGCCACTTACTGTACATTCTTGCCACCTATAAGATAATAACCATGGTGATTTGAGTTGAATGGAAAAGGTTTGTCACAATGCATTATTTAATTGAAATCTGTGTTCTGAATCAGGTGCAATATTCTACTCCTGTATTGTTTCCTTAGTTGTCAGTTGCTCTGGCATTTTAATGTATATTTGGTCATACTGATGTTGTAATTTATCATTTTATTCATTTTCTCTTGAGACGTTTCTAATTATATTACAAATAATTTTTTGCTGTTGTCACAGGGAACAAATATGTACTCGTACCTGTGATACTTTACATGTACTAAAAATGGTTTAAAAGTTGTGTTTGATGTGCAAGAAGGTCTGTTTTCCTTTCAGGGGGAAAAAGAGGATTGCTTCTGTTAAATGAGGAGATATACATGTACAGTATTTTCGTTATTGCGGTGTAGACACTGTTCATTCGGTTATGTTTTAGTGCTTTGTGCTCATCATGTTTTCAGGTTTTCAGCTCTGAGGGCGGGTGGCAGTGTGTCAGTGAAGCTCTGCAAGTCCTAGGAGGTCTGGGCTACACCAAGAATTTCCCTTATGAGCGCTACCTCAGGGACTGCCGCATCCTGCTCATTTTTGAGGTATGACTTACAGTATTGGAGCTTGGCCTGGTCAGAGCTCACAAGCCAGGGAAGACTAGACTGGTCAGGACTGGAAGAAGAGAGCTCCAAGGAATTTTCAGGTGGCTGTTGTACGTGCTGTTCAGCTCAGGGCCAGTAGGTGGCACTCTTCTCCCCCGAGCCAGAATTTCCAACCCAGTGTCCCGGGGAACACTATGCTGTAGTAGATGCCTTCCTTCAGATGAGACATCAAAAAATCCCATAACACTCTTCGTAAGAGTGCATGGGGGTTTTAACTTCAATGTCCTAGATAAATTTTATATTGGATTTGTTCAGTCTGGACTTCTTAATATCTCCTCTTAATTCCACTGTTGAAGTAACATCCAACGTCTCCACTAGATCTGCTGTTCAATGAGACTAGATGTGGTGCAGCTTTTCAGTGGCAGATGAAATGGTCCCCTCATAAACACATAGGAGAACCATAGGAGGAATAGTTGTGTAAAATATAATTTATTATTGTTAGAAATTATCATTTTGTTATTTTGTGAGCTTTTTTATAGCTCATTAGGAGATGAAAACTCCTCAAAGGTATACATTTTATTTATAAATCACATTTCCTGCCAGTCTGGGTTTAGGTTTATTCTCGGTAAAGGAGCAGTAGAAGCTCCTTTAGCTGAAATTTGCCATACTGAAATTCTTACAGTGGATTCTGTTGAAATTCCAGAAGGGATATTTGGGAAGTACACTCTCCCCAGTCATGAGCTAATGGATATAATATCAGTCCTTGAAAGCAGGATTGTAAAACAAATTACCATTTCATCTCAAGGAACCGCATTAGGTATGATGTGGTGATGTGGGGAGCCGTTGAATGAATTCTCTTGAAACTAATTCGGTTATAATTGTGGTTTATATTATGGAAGCTATTTGAAAAACATAGTTTGCATTTGGATATCACACCTTTGTAATTAAAATGTTTACAGATTTATAACTAAACTCTGACATCATATTTAAATCAACCTGAAAATCATATGATGTTGCATTTAAGAGGTTGAAATTTTAAATGTGCTCTAATTGTTTTTAATGGTGGCTAAAAATCATTAAGATAACAGTGTTTAAATTTGTCAATCAACAGGGAACCAATGAAATTCTGAGAATGTATATTGCGCTTACTGGAATGCAATATGCAGGTAAAATCCTGACTGGAAAAATAAAGTAAGTATTCGTCCTGTGTAAATTAGTCCTAAAAAGTATTAACAGTAAAAAATAAAAAAATATATCTTTTCTGAGTCTTTTCTGTTATTCAGAATGTTTTGTGTAATGCTTTAAGCACTCACTGTGACCCTGGGAACAACATGATAAAGTTCTTGTTTTTCCATGCTCAAGTTAAACCAATTGATTTCTTTTTTATTTGTAAGTAAAAAAAATAATGTTAGGGCTTTAGAAAGATATAGATCCACTGATGGTGCTTACCAGGATTCTGGTATCAGTATGCTGTAATAAAAGTAGTAATATATGTCAGTTTACGACTTAAAGCAACAGGATTGGGAATGTTTTTAAGTAAAGGTTTATGGCAAAATCATTTTACCAGATTGAGAACATATGAAGGCATTTAAAAAGAATAAGTAAAAAACAGATTTGTGCATATTTGTGATGAGGAATGTTGCTTAGATCTTATCAAATATTTTCTACCATATCCCAATAAGGCAATAAGAGTACAGCAATGAAAATATTGTACATTAGGAAAATTCACTGAAAGACTAAAATATTTACAAAAGCACATACTGAAAACAAGTACAATACATGGATAACACTGTAGAGATAAATTACTGTATAGGGTTGACAGTATTTGAACACCAGTTAAAACGTCTGTCCATTTTCGGTAAGCTGCTTATCTCCTGGTCAGAGTCACAGCAAGCTGGTGCCTGTCAAAGAGGCATAAGACTTGAAAGCACATGACTGCTCTCCTGCTGGATAGCACTGCAGTCCATTGACTGCCCAGGACTGCAGAGAAAGGGACAATAGAACAGCCAGACTAGTCATGCAAGTCTCTGGGAGGTGAGAATTCTGGAAATGTGAGGCAGCAGAGCTAACCATCGTGTCATTGTGCTGCCTAGAGTCAAATCAATAAATCATTTCGGAAAGATTGGTGTGCATTATTACGTTTCCTTCCATGAAGTGGAGAGATACTCCAAAAGTGTTTTGCACTTCTCGTGTTTTGATTCTCTTTTTGTCCACTAAGGGAGATGAAGAAAGGTAATATTGGAGTTGTGCTGGAAATGTTTGGAAAGAAGCTGCGTGATTCGGTCAGCAAGAAGGTTGATTTAGGGCTGACAGGCAACGACGGTGTAGTGCACCCCAGCTTGACGGTAAGCAGCGATCCACCTCTGACCCTTCAATTAACCGCCTTGGTATAACAGCCTCTGCTGAGACTACAAACCAGGGGAAATTGAAAGCTGAGGTCTTGCTTCTGGCTCCGTCTACTCTCATTTCATCATTGTAGTAAGTTTTCATGGTTGGCAGATGACATAGGGACCTCAGGAAAAAAAATGTTGAGAACTGCTAATAAACATTGTGTTGAGATGAATTGTTTATAAAATAATTTCAAATCTTCTAGTCTTTTACAGCACACTGAAAATGAAATGCCTATTTACAAAGTCATTTATTGTACATTGTGTTCAGTCTCCTGTTATCAGTGGTCATTTGTGATGTAACTCTTTATGGCCTGTTTTTTTGTGTAAAACAAAAGTGTTCATAAACTGCAGGCTGCTGTTCACCTTAATATCATTCCTTCCTCCTCTTTGAAGCTCAGAATCAGACTTTTTCTACTGACGGGACTTTCAAGTCCCAACGGGCAATAAAGTTAGTGTGCAGGCACCAACTCAACCAGTTCATTGTGTGGAAGATGTATGGAAAACTAATCGGGGCACCTTTTTGCTGGAACAGATAGGACATTACTTTTCATACAGGCCACAAAGCCTTATGGCTTTTTTTTTCTTTGTAGGACAGCGCAAAGAAGCTTGAAGAAAATGTGTATTTCTTTGGAAGTACTGTTGAAAGCTTACTTTACAGATATGGAAAGGTAATTCCTTATTTCCATTACATATTTTGAGCTTTTTAGATCTTGTAACATTTGGTCTCAGTACTATCTTGTGCTTTGTTTATTGCTACAACTTACCCATTTCAGTCCCTTTATGACATGGTTATTCACTAATGTATCAAATAATTATAATTATAATGTATAATATAGAACTGGAAATAACAAGCTAGATATGTCAGCAATTGAATAAGATTGAATAAAATATTTTTTTATGAACTGAATAAAAACTAATTTATCTTAGTGCTAATTAGGGGTAATTTTGGTTAATTTTTTCTGCTTTTACAAACTTAATCATATGAATTGTATAATACCTCAGATAAGTTGGGTTGGATTCCCTGTTTACAAAATGTCATACAAAAGCTGTAAAAGTTTACAGATCGTGGTTCTCCAGGTTACAGGTGATCGATCATCTGTTTGACAGCTTGCCCTTGTAAATATCTCTTCACATCAGTACAAATAACCTTCTTCAGATTTTGATTTTGAGTGGTTAACCTCTTTCCATGTGTAAATTCTTTAGTCTTTCATCAACTGTGAGCATGTCTTCAGGAATGCAACTATAGCACAAAACAACCCCCTTTGCCAGTACACAATAAGTATCTTCTACCGTAGGAATATTAGTAATTGTATTTTACAGAACCTCTCGCCTAATTTACCAGGATGCGGATGATTTACAAAAAATCGTATATGGCAAAAAGTTTAATATTAAAAAAAAAAACTCTTATAAATATATGTGATTTCCAGCTTGGATACTCTTAGGAGCAGTGATCATGTTCGCACTCTCTTTCTCTCCCAGACGATTGTTGATGAACAGCTGGTTCTAAAGAGAGTGGCCGATATCATGATTAACCTTTATGCTATGACAGCTGTTCTGTCCAGAGCAAGCCGTTCCATCAGCATTGGGCTCCGTAACCACGACCTCGAGGTACAGTATGGCTCTCGACAATAAATGATCGTTGTTATCGACAAGCTGTGGCTGGGATCCCCAAGGCAGTAACGCACAAACAGCTCAGCGGCGCTGGGGGGTATGGTTAGGATTAGTTAGCCGGGCAGCTCTCGGCTACTGTCGGAATCACAGTTTTCCGCCATTTCAGAAGGAGTGAGGGACGCCCCTCTCCTCTGGCCATCGCGGAATATTTTGTACATCTTGCCCGTCCGCTAAACGGGAATGCAGTAGTCAGAGAAGCCGCTCTGCGGTACCTCGTTTTCCCTGCATGGTAGGAGTACAGGGCGTGGTCATGAGAGCCAAGAGGTGAAGACACAATTGGCGATTTCAGTTTGGGTGGATGTATAATTCAAAATAAATTTAATTATTTACAAAAATAAAAATGATGGAATCACAGATCGAATTGAATATAAGCAATATAGGCTTTAAGCTTGTTCTTTGCATTTAGATTTTGGCAGGTCCAAACAGCAGCTGGTATGACCTCCCCTTGTGTTTGCTTCTGTAACAATTTTAGTTTGACACGTAGCACTGAACACAATGCAGACTAGCGTTGTGGTTGAACATGTTATTTCCTTGCAGTGAAACATTTGTGTGCGGCTCCCATTCATGTTTTATCCCTGTAATTAATGATGAATGGAACTGTTTCTACACCATTAACAGTGAGAAATTGGGTTCCTGGCGTTGGGAGCTGGTGATATGGATCTCAAGTTTGCAGCAAGCAGATGGAATTTGAATGACTTTGATTATTATCTAGTTTCCTTTGTGGAAATTGTTTAATTCATTAAAAATAGCATGACAGCAGGAAACGGTAATGGTAAACTGAGAAATGTAATTACGCTTGATTCAGAGAAACTTTTGATTTAGCTCAGCCAGCTGCAACATGATGTTATCTGTTAAACAATACTTTGCCTTTTGACTATTAGGTGCACATTGGACATGTTACAAATGAACATTTTTTATAAGGTATTACAAGACCTTATAAAACGCATAGCTTTTACCTATTATACACGATCATCAGTCGCCTGCCACCTGCAATTTTCTTCTCACATATGGGTTGTTTTTCCTACCCTTTTGAATTGTTTGCATGTAGCCTGCTGGATGTTGATTTAAGGTTAATATTGGTAACAGATGTTTGTTTCCTCTTAGCTTGCAATTTTTAAAATATAAATTGTAAGAAAAGTGAAACCCAGTCAAGAAAAGTATCTGAAAGTGGTGTTCTTCTGGCTGCAAAGTTATGTATGACTGTTAAGAAGAAACGATTTGATTTGAAGATTTCGGCATAGTATTTGTGCAGAAATATAATATTTTCTTCTTCTGTGAATCCTAGGTGCTACTTGCAAACACATTTTGCTGTGAAGCTTATTTCCAAAACAACTACTGGATGACTCAGCTAGAAAAACGTAAGTAGGACAGATGGAAGAAGCTTTTTCTTTAAGTTTATTTCAATAAATCATATTTGTCTCCGCATTTTAGTTCACATTACTACCACATAATCACTTAGGTTTTCTTGGGTTATGATAAGTTACGTATATATTCTTTTTAAAAAAACATCTCAGCAAGCAACAGGCACACAAACACACCAATTGTGCCAGAATCCAGTTAACCTACCAGTATGTTTTTGGACTATGGGAGGACACCAGAGCTCCAAGTGGAAACTCGCATGAACATGAGGAGAACATACAAACTCCACACAGATAGCAGAGGTCCTGAATGGAATACAGGGTTCCAGCACTGTGCCACCATTTAAAGAATGTCGGAAATTCCGTGTATATATAATGTTTTTTACACTCTTTGATTTTTAAGTTACACCTTGAAGAAAAGTAAAAGACTTAAGTAAATTCATAGAACTATAACTGAGGTGTCCTTTGTTTCAGATTCCCCGGAAAACAACGATGACAGCATAAAGAAGATTGCTAAGCAAGTGCTGGACAATAGGGCATATAGTTGTTCACATCCACTTGACAGAACTTTCTGAAGTTCTCCTGTGTGCTAAAGGCTAACTGTGAGCCCAGTTTTGGTTACAGCTATTCTAAATGAGTCATTTGAGAATTATTTTGAGCTGTTTTCTAACCACAGTTAACTTCAGTTTTTCAGAAAACAGTTTTGCGTTGTAATTAAAATTGTAAATATTTTTTAATTAACTGTGGCTATAAATGATCTCTCCCGAATAAAACACAGTTAAACAGTTACTGGATTTACTACTGAGCCACAGCTGGTACAAAATAATGAATTTATCAAAACATGATAACTCAAAGTGCCTTATTCTTAACATTATCCACATTGTGTTAAACCATTGTAAACTTTGCAGATATGTTAAAGGGAACCTTTTATTCATTAGATGACCTGCATGATGACATTGCAGTAAGTCTGTGTCTCCACAATGTTTTTCAGTGGCTGGGTTTTGACAGCCACTGCTGCCTCAGAGGGGCTGTTATGCTGTTGAAATAAGTACCCACTCCTCTCTTCTTCAGTAAGGGGTTTGGCTGCACGCTTGTACCGGAATGACCTGTCTTTCCAATATCCTCTGCAACAAGGAACACAAATAAGCACTTTTTGTAACTTTTTTAAATATATATTTTTTTTATATTTGCAATTCTTGAGACTAGTTTACGCTGAAATGCAGGAGGTCAGTATTAGTTGTTTGCAGTGGTAATTAAACTGCTTAATCATGCATTTTCATCGCTGATATAAGAGGCAGGAATTTAATTATGGTTAACTTGCCACCATACTGCATACTTTAAAGAAGTAGTGAGTATACGTTAACTGCTTTAAAGTATTTGTGTTACTTTAAAATACTACTTTCCAGATTTGGGGTTTGTGTTTTTCAATTACTCATTCCCTCTTTCGAACCAAGTCACATTTCTTCCCATCATAAAAAATAAATCAGAATTGGGCATGGGCATTGACTCCAACTCTGATGCTTTCTTTCAATAATCTCCCCTTGTGAAAAATGGATGGAGACGAAAAATGCATGTAAGAATAAAGAGAGGGTCTCACATGAAAGGTTGTCCTTTGAGCTGTTGAAAACTGGAGCGAGGTATGAGGTTCTTATCCCAGCTCAGGCTGTGGTGCTCCAGTAAGCCTGGTGCAAACCCCGCTCTGACCTCTTGAACAGACTCATATGGATCCTGGATCACCGACAGTGCTGGAATGGGCTACAGCAGACAGAAAAAAACATGAGAACAAAGCAGCCGACTCGTTTTTTATAGGTGTCCACAGGTGTATTAGCAGACCACTGCCTAAAAGGAGTTAATGTGTATTGGAAGCATTGAGATTGTAATTTCAGTGACATGGTAAAAGTACTGTGTACAAAGTACAGGTTTCTCCTATATTTTTCAGAGATGGGACTTCCATATATCCATTTAAAGTTAAGATTAGAAAGCAAGACTCGCACCATATTAACAACAAAATAGTTTGACTTTTTAACAACTAAGGACTTTAGTAAAACAAAACCTACAATATGTTGCATTAAATATGTGAAAATTACAGTCTTCTTTGAAATGTTTAATGTTAAACATCTTACATAAGCATTATTATATTTATCTGAAAAAATCAATTACAAAACTAAAGCATAAACATTATAACGGTGTCTAGATACTATCATTAAAGACAGTCACTAGACTCTTTATAGATCAGGCTCTATGTTTTTTGTTCAGTTCACTTCATATAGGCTAACAAAATTCTTTCACCTTTTTTTAAGACTGTTATTTGTCTGATTTTGGCACTGCAACTGTTTTCATTGGTTAATCAAAACAGATTTTCTATTCTTTACATCACGGATTGACATTTAACACTTGAGCTCATAGGCTTGTCATTAAGATGCACATGAGATCTTGACAAAGGAATTCAGCACAATGGGACAGAATTACATTGACACAGACCACCCCTGATGTACTATTCGTAACGCTTACACTATAACTCTTTGTGTGTTTGTGCATGTTTCAAATGCCTTAGCTGTGATGGTATAGCTTGCTAGCTTTTCCTAGTGCTATACTCATATTTTCTGCCAGTATTTGTCTGATGTACAAGTTGGTTAAGTGAGATGGTCACGTTCATTTTCAGGAAAAACATTCAAAATTTAAATCAAAGGTAATGTAGGCCTATCTATAATCTTTAATTGTATGCACACATACATACTCTGTTTGAACATTCTTTATGTGAGCAGGGTGAAAGCTACGTTTTCATTTTTATTTTCCTGGAGTATAAGATTCACTTACCTTAAGGGCCATTCCTGGCCTCCTTAGGGAATATTTCACGGGTTTGTCCTTCAGCAGTTCCTGGAATCTGTCCATGTTACCTCCAGCTGTGTGACACTTAAACTCTAAAGAGTACCTGTTGAGTTTCATGTCATCAGTAGCCAGCACTTTACGTAGCCATTTCATATACTGCTTCCTGGCAGCTTGAAGCTGCTCATCATGCAGATGATCTCCTGGGGGAGAGAACGTAAATTAGAAAGAGCTTCTGGCCATTGAATACTACATCTGACATAATACATCAAGATGAATTAACTTAGAGTAAGCCTAGTAATTTGGCCACTGATCCTATGAATTAGATAAGAATAATGCCACCATTCAGTAGCATATCTTTCAGGCATACACTGTACAACTAGGTACTGCATAGTGTACTGCTGTTAATGTGAACATGAGCAACTAGGGTCTTTTATTTCATTGTTGTATTATGTTGTTGATTTGGTCACCAAAAAAATTTGGCATCAGACAAATGACCTGATAAAAAAAGAGCAGAGTAGGTGACAATCTAGTCACTGCAGAAGGTATTCAAATCTACCTGCCAGGAACATTGAAGCTGGCGGCACGGGGCTGAAGAGGAGAGGGGGCTTTTTGTACAGCTCAAAATCCTCATTCCGTTTGCTCCAGCTCCACCTGTCACGAGCCAGCGTAGGCTGCAGAGAGTTTGCATGCAGAATGTTCTCTCTCCAGGGCTGAGAAAGGATACGGAAATTTTAATTACAACTGATTTGGTTTGGTCACTGTGGAAAAACAAAATTAATCATATTTTGTGCAGAGCACAATTTTTTCTGAGGGGTAAATAACAGTATGATGTTTTTTTCCTTGCTCTAAACTTCCTAGTTTAGCAATGCAATTTGAAATGACAAAGTGCTGGAAAAGTCTTGAAAGTGGTACATTAAGCCAAGTACAAAAATAACTAAGTTGCCTTTAAATACGTGACATCTCATCTCTACATACAGTACAGCCATCCTTCAAATGCAAGTCGCATTTAACTCACTAGGAGGATGATTATGTATTTATACACTGTAACCATCCTCTTATTCAAGGATAAAATTACTGAACAAGTCCTCAAGCACTGCGTGTAATTGTTTAGACAGACTCCTTGCCTTCAAAGGGGTACTTCATTAGGTGATGACTACATTCAATAAAGCAATCACATACCAAAGCTTCACCAGAACAATTCAGAATTATCAATCATTGTGAATTACCTATGTCACATTTAGCGTTACATGATACTCTCCTATGCTGTTACCGTTTCATACGACGGTTCCCTGGGAACAAGAATGTCATTAAACTCAATCCCTTTGCCTAAATACTGAGGAATTCCCATAAAAGTAGTATTTCCCTTTTGGAAACGCCGCCGTGAAACCAAATCCAGACAGGTCTCAGTAACTGAATCACGGAGCCTGACAGGACCTTTCTCAGCTCCTCGATGTGTGCTTCATCAGGTTTTCTGTGATGTTCGTTTGACTCAATGCTGCTCTTGAATCCAGGGTAGGTGAAGCCATCATAGGTACGCCAAGCAGCCTTTGATCTGGCTTCAGAAGCCTTCAGCTCACGTTCGATGTCCACAGGGTCAGCTGTGGCTGACAAGTACTCCTGGCTGTACGTGAATCGCCGCGAAGTGTCCTGGAGGGCGAACAATAGCTTTACTCTCATCAGTTCAGAAACCGTTTGTGAGACTGAGGAGAAAAATACTTGATGAATAGCTTCACTTATCTGTCCGTAGTATAAGATTCAAAAACTTTTATTCTTTTTTTTTTAATATCTTTGTTTTTGCCCAATGCAAAAGGTAACAAATGAAATAATATTGTGCCCCACCCAGTTGGAAGCTTTGCTTGTTATTTTCACAAGTTATTTAAAACCCCTTGGTAACACAAGTAAGATCTTATCTAAGCTTCTGATTGGCACTGCTTTAGAACAATTACAGAGAAAACTGTTATCCGAGCTCTGAGGAGAGTTTCTCATAACTACTGGATAAACTCTGAGGTTAAAGATCTGGCCAGCAGCCATATCACCCTGCAACTCACAACTGGCAGCCCACTGAAGCTCAGCAGGTGTGAGCCTGCTCAGTACCTGGATGGGATCCCTTCTGGGAAAAACTAAGGTTTGGAAAACTGGAAGAGGCGTTAGTGGGGCCAGCAGGGGGCGGGCGCTCACCCTGCGGCTCATGTGGATCCTAATGCCCCAGTATAGTGACGGGGACACTATACTGTAAACAGGCGCCGTCCTTCGGATGAGACGTAAAACCGAGGTCCTGACTCTCTGTGGTCATTAAAAATCTCAGGGTGTTTCTTGAAAAGAGTAGGGGTGTACCCCGGCGTCCTGGCCAAATTTCCCCATTGCCCCTTACCAATCATGGCCTCCTAACAATCCCCCCTCTATAAATTGGCTTCATTACTCTGCTCTCCTCCCCACTGATCGCTGATGTGTGGTGAGCGTTCTGGCGCACTATGGCTGCCGTCGCATCATCCAGGTGGATGCTGCACATTGGTGGTGGTGGAGGGGAGTCCCCATTGCCTGTAAAGCGCTTTGAGTGGAGTGTCCAGAAAAGCGCTATATAAATGTAAGCAATTATTAAAAAAAAGAGAATTAGATCTTCACTCCTACCTTTGCCATCTCTCTCCGCAGGAGCTCCTTCGCCTGCTCTGTAGAGTTCAGGGCGTGAGTACTGTAGTTATGGGCCTCCTTTCCAGGAGCTGGTAAAGCTGCAATTGTATCAGGTTTTGGTCTTTGTATTTTCATACTTGCTTGATGCACTTCTTCAATATTATCCTGCATCATCAAGGAAAACAACACAAACTCTTGCCGTAAGGTATCGTGGAACAGAGGGTAGTGTGCTGCACGTGGTTCTGTATGTCTTGAAAGGTATTAACAGGCAAAACCTTCTGCTTAGAACACATCCAGTATCAGACATAGGTGTTTTATACATGTCAGAGCTATCTAAAGAATAGTCACGATGGCCCTTGGGAAGTTAATGAGTCAAATTTGAGGCAAATAATCACTCAGGCATCCCCCAATTCTTACGGTACAAGAAATAAAAAGATTCAGATCACTGAGATGGAGAGATAGCCCTCACAGAAAGATGGAACTCATAGCCTCACTCTGAAAGTTACTTGTCTGTGTTTTTGACCCCACCGAGCTTATTCTATTGTAATAAAAACAATGCAATAGCTGACCACACCAACCTTAATGAAATCTTTTTGCAGCCCTTGGTGCTCGCTTACAATTTTGGCCTTCCATTGCACATACTCGATGTTGTGCGTGTCAATTGGGCTGCGCTGGGGCTTCAGTTTGGCAGTCAAGGTTTTACGTTCTGCGCCCTCCAGATCGGGGGCTCTCCCGAGCTCCTCGGAAGCTCCTTTACCTCCTTCCATAATCCCAAACTCTTTGCTTACGCTGAGAATCATCTCCGCTGACGGGAACAAATTGCCGTGCGCGACATCTTTGAGCTTCTTCGCTTTGCAAATGAGGTCTAGTCTATGACACACACATTTCATTCAGGAATAGCGTTGGGCAGGAAAAAGACGAAACATCTACCTTGCTCGTTTTTTTTTCTTTTGCAATTAGATTCAATGTATGAATGTGTTTAGAAACACATTGGCTGAGCCATCAATATTAAATATTGAATTTATTGTGTGCTGGTATATTATAAACAAACACATTTCTGGAACAACAAATTTCTATGTGCATTTGTTGAAACAAATGTGCATTTAATAAATAGTTTTTCTTTAACAGGAATTTTAATTTTGTAACCAAGTGTGGTTTCAATTGTGAACTGAAATTGTGCTGCTTTAAACTACAAGATGACATTTTCTGTATGTGCAGTGCAAACTAAATGAATAAAAAACACATACCGTGACAAAGCTTGGAAGCAAGCCAGAGGAACCATATCTCTTACATAAAGCAAAGGCTGCCTCATTATATCCACCAGGGGTTCATGAAGATGGATTTGACAGACATTAATGCCCAGTGTAGCATACAGCCGCTGCTGGAAGCACAACTCGGAATTATAAAGGACTTCCACATGTCCCACATCAGCACTGGAAGACCTGTAACGTATCAAAGGCAACCCATTTTATTTCAATGTAATCGAAAAAAGGTTAACATTGTTTTAGACAAAAGTAATTGGACCTGAATTACAGCAAAACTAAAGTATTTGGACTCATCGTGGTCCGGTTACTCATAACTACATTGGTTTGATAATGCAAGAGGTTCCAAGTGACAGGAAAGGAAGAAGATGTTCATCACCATAATGATTTGGCAGGAAGTTTTACCCAAAGTAAAAACTTAATATTAAACTCTGAGTTTAAGAAAAAAAAATGAATTTTTTTTATGCTTAGCAACCTACAGGTACATCCAAAGGACTGTCTGTGCTAGAGAACATTTATGCCACCCTTGAATGTTTCACCTGTTTTTCTCATAATGCTCAACCTAGAGTAGCAATTCCACTTTGTTCCATTTTTATATAGACTGGCCACATAAACATCACTTCAGATTGCTCACATACTGAGTCAAGGGAAAATAACCTTACTTTGCTGGTATGTTTTCCCACAACCGTCTGATGGCTTTGCTCTTCAGCCCCTCTAAAATGAAAAGGTGGATTTCCCCATCCTGCACGTGAAAACCTGTCACAATATCCAGATTCCTGCTCTCTCGTTCCTTGGGTTTCAGTTTATAACAAGACAGAGCATTTTCAATCAAGCTGTCGGGATAAGAATGCAACTGAAAAGCAGCAGCATTGATCCTGGAAATCTCAGCCCTCAGCTGGGACAGGACAGAAGTATTATTGTATCTGAAGATGTAAATAATGCGTCCAAAAGGGCAATCTGATATCGGTCCTTCGGCAATGTCCAACTCCTGGGGCAGAGGACAAGTTACTTCAATGCTGATTTTGAGTTGAGAGTTGGAATCCAAGTAATGGCCTGTGGGCAGAGGGGGATCCTCTGGGCCATCTACAGAACCTGATAATCCAACGATCCTACCATCCCATCCACTCGTTTCTTTACCCGTTGGGTCTGGAGGAGGTGAAGAATGGATCGGCACCCTCACTTTCAAAGACGTCTCCCCCTGTAGCAGATCAGAGAGGTCAACCTTCGCGATGCCGTACGGATCATACGATCTAGTCTTGTGTTTGAAGGGATTATGAGTCGTTCTTCTGCTGCTGACGAGACCTACGCAGCTTAATTTCTTGTCTTCGGGTTCGGCGCCAAACAGCGCCGGCTTTGTGGGTGGCTTTTCTTTCTTTCGGTCTCTGTCGTGCACCTCGATCTCTAGAGGGGTACCCCTGAGGTACTCTCGCAGCTCGCCCGGGCTCAGCAAACCTGTCAAGATGACGTTGACGTCTCTGAAGTACACATGTGTCCCATGCGGTCGACCTTTAGTCCGATGGGTGTTCATGTTGTGGAATTTATAGCAGCAATATACCGGTGCACAGATTTCCTGGGCAGAAGATTGGAGAGGAAAATCATAAAACTGACAAAGTATCTGCATTTGCCCATTTACAGATGTATTTTTTTTTAAAAAGCAAAATTCTGTACAATGTCTCCTATCTCAATAAAATCTGTTTATCCATAGAAACCAACAAACGTTTAAAAAAACCTATTCATGGCCTCATAAGTTTTAATTAAAAAAACGACATCATGTCAAAAGGCATGCAATATTTTAGCACAAAAACATCACACTGATTTAAAACATCAGCACAAAGACAATTCATATGGAATGCATTTAATGGGTGTTTCCAACTCAAGCAATTCTGAACCCAATATATCTTGACTTTATTCCATTCCAGAGTAAAACGTAAGTTTTTTTTCTCCGACATAAATGTGATAGCAATTATGTTGAGTTGTAAGTAGGGATGACAGTATATAATGTTCCAAGGAAACTGTCATGTTTCATCAAACTTTGTTGAATGTAAGGAGGAATAACAAAGTTTTTCTTTCACATTTTAAGCACTGGCTATTAAATGTAGGGAACATAAAACTTAATATACCACAAAATGAATTATGGTGTACAAAAAGTTCTTGTTCCATAATTAATGTCAAACTAAAAGAAAATAAATTAAGAAGTATATAATTCAGAAAATATGAATCAGAAATATAATATGTCGCAAGCTAAACCAGTTGTTTGAGTTTCTACCTTTAGCTTGTGAATAGCAACAGGAGATGTTGGCATAGATGTAGCTGACTCTATTTTGATAACAAGAGGGTTAAGTTCTATTCTGAGCTCCTCTGAAATGAGAGATTTATCAACAGAGACCGTGCAAAAGCCTTCTCGAACATCAGGAGAGGAGCTATTCAAGCAATTTGTCACAGATTTATCACCTGAAACAAAAAAAAAAGCAAAAATAGGCAAGTGTAGAGTGACACAACTCCACACTTCAGTTGATAGGTAAACCCTCTGAACATGTTCTCTAGTTTGCAATAGCTGATAAAAGACTGAAGGTTAGATCTTTTGAAGCTTAAAGAAGGAAAATAATTGTGTTGAATATTCTTATTTGCATTGTTTTGTGGTGCTGAACCACATTTTAACACAGCAGCAAAAAAATGACATTCTTACTCCTTTCAATTTAAAGTTTAGATAAAAGAATACAGTAGGATAACAATCCATTTTACTGCAATAAGAGGTATGATACAGTGAGTGGCATTTAGAATACATAACAGTTCATGATAATTGTAAACAGCTGCGTTTAAAAAAAAATAAAGCTTTATTCTATCACAATGAGCTTGAGAAAAGTCACCAAGGCTGTGCCTTTTTCTGTTTGCTTCATTTCAGCAGTTTTACACTTCAAGAATTTCATAGCACATAGCAAGATATTGTGCACAATTATGCACGTGAATTTATTGTCAAATTTCAATGTATCTAAAAATAAATTGTTCGATTCTTGTGCTCTCGGATACAATTGTGTCCTTTCAGGTCCCAAAAATATTTTGATTTGTCTGGCTCCAATTTATGAGCGCGAGGCTGTTTTTCGCAAGAAAGGGCTTTCATCAAGGTCACCCACTGTGGCAGCTCGTGAAACACATCAAAAGAGAACAGTGAAGTAGACAAGCTAAATCTGGTGCCAGTCTGCAGGCAATTAGAACATTTTTTAGCACTACTCCCCCAAAGCCAACATCAAAGTCTTACAAAGGGCACCAACATCAATATAAGCATCATGAAACTTTCTTACAAAAGACAGAAGGATTTCGGAAATGTAACACATGTTGCTGTTTTGTCACAGGATATGCGGTTCTCCTTGAGCATTATGGCCACTGAAATCAAGATTTTCAATCCACCTCACTATAAAAATCATATACTGTACCTGCATATGTTGAGTGACATAAAGGTTTAAAATAAATTGGAGGAAACAGGAACTTATACTAAGGTTTACCTAATTAAAACAATGCTTTTTAAACTTTCCCTGCAGAGAAAACATTTTTATTTTTTCAAACATAATGGAAAAGCTCTCAAACATGTTCCCCTTAATATCTTAAATCTTAAAATCCTTTCATATTATAAATTTGCTCTCCCAGTTCAGAACTGTTGGCTCTTTGGGGGGATGAATTCTAGGAACAAAGTCAAAAATACCGTTCTTATTCCTCCTATTATTTGACGTAAGATGCGTTCAAGAAGTTGCAGATCCATATGAACTGTACAAACTAGAGGTCTCGACGAAGGTACCTGCAAGGAAATTAATTAGATCCAACTCAGCTGTTGCAACACCATTCTTCCTCATCAACTCCACTGCTGCCACTCCTTCCAGTGTTTCTTTACACAAGGCTCTACGTCTGCCAGTGCCCTCAATTCGTTCTCTTGCAGAACTGCTCTTCCTGGGATCTGTGAAATGGCAGAAACAATAAATAATAAACACTATATAATACTACATTGGTATTTCATGTCATATATTACGCTGAAAACATTCTTGCTTACTTATGTAAATATGCCCATTTAGTTTCGTTCAGATACTTACACACTACCGTTTTGCTGATTTGTTTCAGTGTCTTAGACTGATCCAGAGCAGACTTCTTCTCTGCTGGTCTGAGTGTGATATGCTCATTGTGTTCAGGAATGACTTCCAGTTTCGCACTCTTTGAGTCAGGAAGAGCACCCTCTTGATCCCCCAAACAGCTTAAAGATCTGAGTACAAATAAACATTAATTTATTTACTCATTAACTTACTCCCAGATGGATTTGATCTGACATTTATTCTCAAGTGATGTCCTGTTATGGTCAGCTTTAAATATTACACCACAACCCCATTTTGGACATGTGATAGTCATGCAAGCACAGCATCACTTAAGCCTTCAATCATTGCTTCAGACAAACAGGAATCTTGATTAAATTACTGCATACATTTTCTACACATTTTCTTCAACGGGTTGCTTTAGTAGAGCAGTAACACACAGGGCAGGCTATGAGTAGGCCTGCTCTGTGCAGCTTTCTCAGCAGCAGTATTTTGAAGGACTTGTTTTTTGGCAATACTAAAGCAAAGCAACTGTCCCGAATTCTGTTGTTCATAAAACACTTTAATAGGGTGGTATCTGAATAAAGTAGTTTCAGAGTGTCATATCGGGGGTTAGTTTAATCTAATAAAAGATGTGCCTCTCCAGCTACTAAAGGAGGGCTGGTTCTTGTGCCAGTACAGAAATTAAGTGTACTGCAGTTTTAACTGTTGCCTTCCCCCCAGATTACTTCTTACAATAAACACTCTTGAATTACAGAGTCATAGTATACTATGGCGAAATTATGAAACCTAATTAAAAAATAATTTCAATATAACATATTAGAAAGTGTAATATTTAGTTACCTTTTAAGTTACAGAACTGTCCCATTTATCACAACTTTGGTTTTCCACTGATAAATCAGTCTCCAAAGCCCGTTTTAATGATTACTGTATTCTGGCACAATCGAGAGATAATCAATTTGCCATAAACTGCAAAGTAGAAGGACTGTATTTTGAAGACATTTAGAAACTTCAATTTCTCTTCATTGTTTTGAATCATGTATACTGTATGTAAACCGAAAATGGTTTGCAAGGTTAAAAAAAAATACGAATGGTTATACAATAAGAACAGGGTGATAGCCCACCATTTCATACAAAGTTCAAAACTAAACCAGATGCACACCAATTTGATGTATTACTGTAAACCAAGTGATGACAGATTTTTTTCCCCCAAACATCTCTACCTTGTAAGAGGAGATAGCACCTGTTTAGAATTATGCGTGGAACACAAAGTTAACACCTGACCTGTGTTTTCTTTCTAAGTAAAGACAATATAAATCAGTGCAGCTCAGGTCTATTTCAACAAAAGCCACGTCAAAATGAAAAATGAAGTGGAAAGCCTGAGTTATAGGGAAGATTTTGTTGGTTCAATAACGTCATACATTATCATATGGCCGAAACATTGGAAGTCACATTTTGTACTTTGTCTTTCATTAAGCACATACAGCACATCTTCTGGTAACCTTCCTTTCTTTCAGAAAGAGATCACAGTAAAATGTACGACAATCAAAACTCTTGATTGTTTTGGGTAATTCTTTGTCTTAAAATTACAAACAGGAATGCAATATTTTCAAGGGCATGAATGCTGACCTCCTATGGTTATGCTGATATTGCATTTATTCCATGCAAAACACAAAAATATTAATGTTATGATGTCTTTAGTCAGAAAGTGCATAATGTAGGAATATTTCTGAGACATACTGAATGTTACTTTTACTTATACTCCAATGCAATTTCATCATGTTCCACTTGATGGGGGGACATGCACATTATACAACTGTAGAAGTGATATGAAAAGGGGGAATATTAGTGAATTTGGACAAACTCTTTTTGGGGAGCAAGCTGTACACCTAAAAACTGTACGCCATCTGGTACAGTGATTAAGAATGGGGTCAAAGGTGAATTGCCCTGAAACATGAGCACAATCATGACAAATTCAGTAAAAAGCACATGGTTGCAATTATGTTAATGGCAAGCAAGCATAGAGTAGTTCAAGTTTAGGAATGTATCTTTCCCCCAGGTTGTAAACAGTGAACATTCCATACCTCTGGGGAGAAACATCTTCCCCTTCTGAAGCTGTGGACAGATGACCATGCAGCGCAGTGGCAGAGGAGAGCTTCTCACTGATGCCAATTTCAGGAGCGGAACATTTGGGTTCAGCTGAAAATGATGTTAATGTAAAACATAAAACTTACATGGAGAAGATGCCACGCGTATAGATGAATACATACTAAAAAAACACCAGCAATATCTTGGGTGCATTCCTCCGGATACAAAGAAACAACCTGACAGCGTTGGTTACTCTAAATTGCTTCCAGGCTGCTTTTAATAACAAATGTTTAGTATTTTGTTTTAAACATCCCTACCTGCTATACAGTTCAGCTTAGACTGCCTTTCAGTATCCATCTCAATGAAACCTTTCTCTTTTCTCCCAGTGTAGCTAGCTTTTGGTTGTCCCTTCTCAAAGAGCTTTCTCTGTTTCAGAACCATGCTTTGCACCCCACCTAAAAATAAATACATTCCACAGGATAATTAAAGCTGTCCGCTTTACAAAAAAAAATATTCTTAACATCTCTATCAGCTGTGAATCACAAGGACCAGCCACTATCCATAACTCTCGACTGAAAAGAATGAACGATTTCACCACTGCTGTCTAGCTTTCCTCGTTCGGGACTTCCACGCAGGATAGTGATTAGCAGGTTCGCTCAGAAAATGTTTTGTTGGTCACAACAAAATTGTGCTTTTGAGTCATTATAAGTGATTAGGGATTTTTAAAGGATAGTTCAGCACTGTTATTTAATAGAATACAGTGTACCAGGATGAAAACAATTATTTTTCTAGAATGACACGAAGAATTTAAAGGTGATATTACTTAATAGTTTTAATAGTTTACTTTTCCTACTCTGGAATCTAGGAACTCTGTGTTTTAAAAAAACATACCTATATTATCTGGATTCTCCCCACTCTTTCCTTGCGGCAATCTGAAGGCTTTTGGTCTATCATACTTGGCTTTGGCTGACACTTTGTCCTTAGTGTCCCATACCCTAAAGGTGATTCTGTGAGAGATCAGTTTTAGCAGGAGCTCCCTAGTGACCTTCAGCTCCACACACTGGCTCCATCCAAGCCATATCTGCTCCCCCTCTTGCCAAGGCTTCAAAATCTGAAGATAGGAATCACCACAATATTAATTTATAGACACAATCATGACTTTGTGTTGAATAAAGCAAATCCTCCATCTCTGTCCAAAATCTTTGACGTGAATGACACGAGGCCAGTATCCTGCAAGCCTGGGTATACTGTGTCTGCAGAACAGAGCAAGTGAAAGCTGCGCAAGCAGACGGAAGTTAAGTGCCTCCGTGACATTTCACTTGAACTTACTTTGTCAAAAGCGAAAGGCAAGATGACAAAGCAGCACCTCACAATGCTCCTGTCTTGTCACATTGTCAATTATAGGTCACTCTACACCACTGTAGCTCATTAACTCCGCGGTGGAGTTACAGGGTGGTTAATATTTTAAAACCAGCACAGATCCATTAAAACTTAAAAAGAAAAACTGTTTTGGATGCATTAACCAGACAAAACTTAATCATAAAAAAACACATGCCATTCACTCCCTAATAATATTATATTGAAGGTTCATCTTCAACTATCCCCTTTTTTTCCATAATTTCTTTACTTTGTAACCATTAAAGTAGATATTTTTATTTG
Organism: Lepisosteus platostomus; assembly: GCF_059453375.1. NCBI lineage: Eukaryota > Metazoa > Chordata > Actinopteri > Semionotiformes > Lepisosteidae > Lepisosteus > Lepisosteus platostomus. Next base: position 63,851,724 of record NC_142616.1, on the reverse strand, counting down.
GTGCAAGGTGAGGAAACTAACCACCCACTAGCTATAAAAGGGCTAGGTAGGCCAATGACCTCCTCACATCTATAGTCTTTCTTATTTCTTATGTGTTAGAAATGATATATGTTATACTACACAAACTATACAGCGCAGTTGTTACAAAAAAAAACAAAGTTAGGGCAAATTGCATGAGGTTGACTTTCTTTTAACCTCGTCCTGAGGGACACTACTCTTCAAAGCAGTAGTGTGAAGTTAAAGTCATTAAAGTGTCGTGTTTCATGCACACATTTACTCACTTGTTATCATGGTTCACAAAGCAACCTATTTGAGCAATCAGCAATAATCTCCACACGGCAGAGCCTAATATTTTCAGGTTATAATGACAATTATCTTGTCAGTTTCAAACTGTAATTGCAGCTTCAAGCCAAAATCCCACATGTAATCAATCATTAAGACAAATAGCCTTTGCACACAGTACTGCTTTGAGGAAGGTGTATCTGATCTCTAAAGAAGACATTGTGGGATATACAGCTGCCAAAAATACTCGACTGCAGTTTTTTTCTCCCGGGATCACAACAGTTCACATCCAGTCCAGTTTAACCATACACAAGCTCTTGAGAAAGCTGGAACACCTTGCAGAGATATGTGGTGAACAGGTAATATCGCAAATGATAGAATTTTTACTAAAGACTAGGACCTTAGTTAGAGGTCCTTTATTTTCAAGTGATTTTCTGTCACTGCACAGTATATGTAGCAACGTTCTAAATCCAGCATTACGTAAACGTAAAAACCAAGACTCAGACACCACCAGGATCCAAATTTTACTCTTGTAATCTAAGCTATAAAACCCTTATGGCTGTACCTTGGTTTCGTTTTCCATGTAGATTTTTGCAGCTAATCCGAACATTACCAAATCAATTTTTGTTGGCTCAGGGTCATCAGGGAAGAGGGAGTATTCAATGTGGTAGTAACCTTGAGCTTTAGGGGATTCTACAAATCCACTGGAATTCTTGGGTCTTTTCCTCTCTTTCTCTACAGCAAGACCTTGCTCATCCTCTTCCCCTTAAAAAAAAACGCAAACAATAAAAGCTGAAAATAAGGTAAGGCTTTGGTATTGTTTCTTTTAAAACATTTCATTTCTATTCTTTTGATTATAAGCCCCCTAAGAAAATGAAAGGATTAAAAAAAACAGCAAGAGGGTGTACAGTAGGCAGTGGTAATAGCAAAGGCAGAAATTCAACATTCAAGACTAAAACATCATGCATTCTGCCACCAGATCATATTGGTATTGGCTACAACCAAATAAAGGCAGAAGAATACCCAGCTTTTTTTATTTTACCAGGACACGAGCACAACTTCAAAGGGTGTTTGAGGAATACAAATTGTTCCTGAATAAGTAATAGCATAAGTACTATAGATGCCAATAGGAATTGGAAGGACAAGGTGGCAGGGTGACAACGTGTTTCTGGGAGCTGGGGGTCAGTTAGAGTCTTGCTGTGCCTCCTTTGTGGAGTAAGTCTCCCTGTGGCCTGGAATGGGAAGAATCTGGAGCACCAGGAGGAAACCTGCTGTGTAGGTTAATTGGTGCCCCTAAATTGTCTCTCATACGCCTGTGTAAGTGTGTGTGTGTCCTGAGGGTATTCTGTCTTGCCTGGTTATTGCACCTCTTCATTGGATTAGGTATTTTATAAAAAACAGTGGAACTACTGTACAAGGACTCACTCCCCACTCCATCATTTGTTTCTGATATAGTATGGCAGACAATAATACCTTTAGGGATCGCTATCGCAATACTGACTGTAAAGGCGACAACATGAGATGAGCACGAGGATTCAGTTTTGCTCCGAGAGGAGTTTGCAGTTACTGCCGTTTGAGACCGCGAACTGCACTCAGACTTGTCGTCTCCTCCATCACTGCATGAAGCGAAGGCGTCCCTCTCCGTCTCTCTTCCACCATCATCCGTTGCAACCCCACTGTCATCCTCGACGGGAGACTGGTGCTTCAGAGAGCAGTTGGTGTTGCTTCTTTCAGACTCTGAAGGGAAGCCTGAATCGCTGGGATCCATCTTGCGCAACAGCACGCAGCAGCAAAAGCAGAGGCACCACAGCTCAGGAACACAGATCTGGTTTCTGCGAGATATCAGGAAACACGGGACGTTACTTTCCTCTGGGTCCAAGGTGTCTGTTTCAAGGTTTCATCAGAGACAGCACAAAGAGCAATAATTTCTAACCTCTGCCCAAGAACAACACTAACCTGTGGAAACTGCAGAGAGCAGGGGCACTGAACATTTTCTGAGCTTAGCAGAACAATCATCATGCAAAAAGGATTAATTACATTATACCAACTAAACAACTAATACCTTCTGAGAGTGAAGTAAAATTCAATTCTAAACTAGTCTATCCTTAGGATCTATGGCAGGTTTTCTGTTTAAATTAGCAGCACCAGAAGAGCTGGGAGAAGCTTTTCAATCCTGATATATCGTGGTCTTAATAGCGTACATTAGAAAAATAATAATCAGGGACAATACTCAGGCACTTTACTTAAGCAAACTAGCGCTATATCAAGAAAAATATCAAGAAAAACGGTTTAATGACAAGGTTTTCTTTTGAAAAAAAAATAATTTTTAAATATAAGAAATAGCAGAAACGACAGAAAAAGTCTTGAAATTTTCTCGTACTAAAAGTCGCATTTTCGTGGAACACAAAATCTTACATTCAGATGGCGTGTAAAAAAAGAATTGGCATAAGATACCACGTAATGTAGAAGAAGAAATCGCAATGTTTGACTTTTTGTTTTTGCTTTACTGGTTTAACTTTTCATTCGTTTTGCTACGTTTTGTTATTGCAGAATTACTACAGTACATCAGTCCCACACTATTGCACTACATGTCAATTGTCAGTGTAACCTTCTATTGGCAAGAATAACGACACGGCATCAAAAAAAGAACTTAAAATATTTACCATCTGTTTATACTGATTTCAACCTCGGAGAATCCTTCACAAAGACGTTTCCTTGTGAATCTTCATTTACAGTTTGAACTTCAATGCCCATTGTTAAAACTTTCCCCCACCTCCCTTTCCAATAGCAACTGACCGCTGGACAGCCTTAGTACAATGACAGCATTTTACATCCGCAGAACAAACTAGCAACGCTGAAAAATCGCTTTACGTTTTGCTAGCCGGTAAACCCAGGGAATATTAGGGTTCAGCCAATGATTATTGAGGATTAATTGTTTTACTTTAAATGTATACGTTTTGTGGATATAATAAAAGGATAATTTGTTTCTTTCATTGGCGGAATAATACAAAAGAAGTTTTCTGTTGCTACAAACGTCGTCAAGGCAACTAGAGCTGACGGGATACCTATAGAGGTGCTTGCAATTGTCTGTCACTAATTACTTGGTACTAAACTTACGTACTTCTAAATACTTTTTCTGCAGCAATGTGCGTTATATAATTAATAATTTGCTTTACAGGTGTTTTTTTCATATGGTTACTCGTAAAAGTTTTTCGAAGCGTATGTTGCACGAGTATTTTTGTACTTAAGCTTGGAAATAGAGTAATGTCCGCAGGCATGTATCTCTTTACAATTGTTAATATTTATTAGTCTAAAAGCATCGCTTATTAGCTTATTCCTTAATTATTAACAACTTGCTGATGTTGTTTCGTTAATAAGAGTAAATAATGCTGCGTTCTAAAATCCTTCTGCGTGTTATTTTAGACATGAATGATCTCTGCCAGCGTGTGGTTTATAAAATAAATATTTCAGGTTCTATGTTTATGCTTAACACATCTGAGTAATACATATTTCCCACCCCCGGGATATAGGAGCAAGATGTAATCAACTGAATCAATTGTAATGGACGTTTATTTTCTTTAAATATATTTATAAAACGCATTATGTGCTACTTCATTCAAACCTTCTATTAAAGAAATTCGAAATATTTTGAGACACACTTTCCCTGTAGACTTAACATGCTGTTTCAGTTTGTCACGCAACATCCATAATAAATCTTTTCGTCTTCTTTTACGTTCTCAAAACAGCAGATGAATAGTGAGAGGGACAAACGAGGGCCAAATGCTTCTGATGTCTGTGTCTTTTTTTTATTCTTAATTGCCCGAGAACAGTGAAACATCCGTGAAAAGCAACTCGTGTGGATAGGGAGAGGGCAGGTGCTCTGGCAGAAATTTATGTCGACGTTTTTACGACAGGGTTAACATGACAATCGCTGAATGCATTACATCTAACTGGGAACCGTTTGGAAATTCAAAGCAGGATAGCCGAGCTGTTGGGAGTGAACTCATTTTCTTTGCTTCAAATTCATAATTGCGAGATGCTTTTAGTGAAACTGCCAAGGAACGACATCGCTAAAAGTATTAATAATAAACATAAAAAATGCTATTATGTTATGTAGGTCGCCTTGGATAATGAAATAATAAAAGCAATAAAAAGCACCCCTTGGCTGTTCTGTACCAGCTACACATACTATTAAATAATAGTTCTCTGGATCAACAAAAATTAAAAGTGAGTGATGGATATTGTAATTTCACAACGATATTCCAATTAGTAAGAGACTCAATTACTCAATTACTCAAGACTGAGTAATTGAGACTCAGACTCAGTCAGTTACTCAATTGTAACGCGAGTGCTTCGTATTAAAAATACAACAAAATGGAAACTGTAGTTGGAGGAGTGCAGCTGGGCCAGAAATGATCACCTGAATCATTTGTGCCAAAGGGCAGCAGGTGCTTCGACTAAAACCGTCTATTATCGAGTCATAATAACTAAATGGTATTGTCATGTACAGTACGTTGGCTTTCGGTGAAAGCTTCGATGTACACTGTTTAGTGTGGTCAGCAACAATAACAAGTAAACATTGACTAACGGTACAGAATTTAACACTTCTAAGCAAATGATGGATGGGCAAGTAATATACAGCGAGCAGTCTGATAAGCTGTTGTTCAAAAGGAAAATTAAGAAAACTACGTCATACTTTCAGATTTCTTCGCCATTACAAACCATGCAAATGTACTGTGAGATTGTGTGGATAAATACATATGTATGTTTCAAGTCCATCACAGCCTTTAAGTAATGGGCACATAGACTTGGGCAGCTACCATCCGCCTAGACCGAAGCACTCTCGCAGCCGTGCTGAATGACATCTTGAAATAATTAAAAGTGCGCAGGAGATTTAAACCCGGCCTCTCCCGGGACGTCAGCAAACACATGTTGAGTTTTATTTTGATCCGCTCTTTCTGGAGCAGTGGAGGAGTGCGTGCGCGAACGAGGGGTGTGCAGAGCGCAGAAGCGCTTTTTGTAGTAGAGGGTCTCTAGTCCAAAGTGGTGTGGTAACAGTCCACAGAACATGGGAGGCTATAGCATCTCACTTCTTCACTCGACCGGATTTGTTCTTTAATAGATGAACATTTATCAAATTTAACTTTGCCAAACTCACCAACATGGATAAACAAGATACTTGTGATCCCTACAGTCGGCCAGCCCGGAGAACCCAGTGGATTGTCAGTACTTTATCTTATCATTATGGATTAGACCGCGGGGTGGAAAACGAAATAATAGTTTTGGCCACCGGTTTGGATCAATATTTGCAAGAGATCTTTCACCATCTGGACTGTCAAGGAGAAGGGAAGATCCCCGCTGAAGATTTTAAAATACTCTGTGAAGTTTTGGGTCTGGATAACGAAACTGATCAGGAGGAATGTGCCGGCATGCTGGAGAATATCCCCAAAGAGTTTACCTTCAGGCAATTCCACGCTAAACTCTGTGGCTATTTCAGCACAAAAGCTGGGTGCCAGTACGAAAACGGGAGACTGCTTGTGGGGAAAGAAAGCGAGCATATCGAAACTCAGATACGGCTGAGGAGCCCTCTGAGGCGCAGAGAAAATACGCTGTCCGTCAGCGGTAAACGGAGAGGTAGTAGGGGGTCTTCTCCTTCTCCAGATCAACATGCAGCAAACTGCAGACAGCTGGGCTCTTGCAGCCGGGAATGTTACGAGGAGATCGTGGCACTGGAAGAGGCTGAAGATAGGATTGTAAAACTTGAAGATGAGAATACCAGTCTGAGAGAGCTAGTGGAAGACATGCGGGCGGCGCTTCAGAGCAGCGATGCCCGTTCGTTGGCACTACAGGTGGGCATTGATGTAATCTTGATCCATGATCTTTTACTTTATTCATCTGCTCTCCTCGCACAGCAAAGTGATTCTACTTTGCACCTCATCATCCGTATCAAATGTTTTAAATTGTTTTCCATTGGCAAATAACGACTGGATGACATAAAATATGCACTTAAAAGGGTCTGATAGTCTTCAATTTCAATTTAAACGCTATAGGAGAAAAAGACTCATACAATATGTGTATTCTAGTCTCCAGGTTCCTGTTTGGTGTCAGTAATGTAAGATCTACCATAGCGTTGTGTCAGTTTCATCAGCCCCTTTCATTTGATGTTAAAATAAGTATGCCTATGAAGTAAACCAGCTGTGCAGAAAAAGACAACTCTGTTTTTCTCTACATAATTTAACCGGATGGTTTATTAAAGTATTGAAGCTTATGTTTCACACCTTGATTTTGGGGAAAGGCAAATATGTCCTAGATTGTGAACATTTTTCATTTGGTGCACAGGGAATTGTGGTGTAGGTTTTGAACATTTTGAAGTGGTGAAATTTTGAACTAGTGGAACTGGAGGTACGTACAGTAGCTGTAAGTTTTGAGCATTTCTTTTTATAGAAGGCACTGCAGACATTGCCTGTGATTTTTAATGAGAGAGCTTTTAACATCATGGCTTTTTTTAATCTTAAAACTTCTCATATTGCTGTACAATGCTACAGGCAACAGACTAATATTACAGAAGCAGACAAACGTGACGATTTCTAACTGCGCTGCAGACTGCAGAGGGCTAAGTGGCATGAAAAAGCACTCTACAGAGTAGTTGTGGTTGATCCCAGGCTAATCGTTTGTCACAGGTAGGGTTGTGGAAGAGCCACTCGAAACACAAGGCTGAAGGGGGCTGCTTCATAGCCAACAGGAGGCTCTCATCCCAAAACAACAGCACCCAAAGCCACCTGAGGAACCTACAGGGTTTCTTCCGAGAGATAGAGCTGATCCGCAGCGCCAGAGACAGCCAGGTAGAGGAGGCCATGAGGTACAACCAGGAGCTGGCGAAGGAGCTGAGGAGGTCTCAGGAGGCCCTGCTCACCTTGGAAGACTGCAACAGAACCCTGAAGCACGAGCAGGCGGAGATGAGGAAGAAGGTGGAAGACGCAAGGCAGGCAGTGCTCAGCAGCCTGGGAAAAGTCAAGGAGCTAGAAGCCAAAGCAAATCACATGCCTCTGCTCCAGAGACACATCCTGCAGCTGGAGTCCGAACTCATCTATTACAGGTAATTAGAACACTCTCTGTGCGCACAGCCTTGATAGATGGGCAAGAATAAAGGCTGCACAGAGCATGTGCTGGTTTCTGCTCATATTTTATTGCAGTGCTTGATTTTTCTGTTCATGCAATTTGATATTTAAAGATGGCACTAGACGGAAGTTATTTTCAATGCATTTCCAAGAAATAAATGCTTTCCCCTTATATTTAAAACAAAATCCAGTTACTAAAAGACGTGTTCACGTGTACAGTAGCTGTTACCATATGAGCTCCTGTCTTAACCTTATATTACATATTGAAACAAATCTCTCTAGCTTAAATTTTCCAACAATGATGCGGAGCATTGAGCACAGTGGGAATTTCTTATTGATTTTAGTCTGTACTTGATTTCTACAGGCTAAGGGAAGAATGCATGCTATTTCTGTTGCTTAACGTGTTGTTCCTTTTAATTTTTTTCAGCGATGTTTTGTTTGGGTTAGCTTTGCAGACAGTGTGGGTGGTGGATTGGATACCAGTTTGGGTCTGTTTAATTGTGTACAATTTCTGTTCCAAGCTATTAATTTCTGAGTGAATTGGACCATCTTTCAGCACTAAATTGAACTTTTCTAATGCAAGGCTGAGTGTTTAAAGTCTGTGTTTATCCCTCATTAATGTCTAAATTACAATTTAAAGGACTTTTTAGAAACTAAATGGAATCTATAGTAGTTTGTCACATGCATTTAAATAGACAACATAAGATTCAGATTTCCTGTGTCCATTTAAAAGCCATGTGGAGGCAAAGACTGCACAGTGGTATTTTGGCAGTGTTGTCTACTGTATCCAGAAAGTTCTATTTTTGCACAAGATATAACATTTATTTAGGAACATTAGATTGGTCATTTGTTCTTAGCCTAATTATTTTCCTTTATTTTTCCATTTTAATGCATACATAAGGAAGGGAAAAGGAAGTAGTCTTTCACAAAAGGCGCTGATGTCTGAAAGTCATTTTTTTCCAATTTAACTTAATATTGGAAGAAAATCTGATTAGACTTCTAAGACTGTGTTCATTTTCTACCATTAAATATATGATAGGAAAACCCGTCATCAAGCAACATAATTGTAATTGGCATTGACCAAAATATAACATGTGCTGGACTTTATTATTTGGATGCCAAGCTGTGGAAATCATGTTTATTTTCATAGAATTAACAACAACTTGAGCTCTGGCTTGGCCTGGTCAGTAGAGTCACTGCCCGGAATGTTCTTCATTATTTATAATAATAATAATAATAATAATAATAATAATAATAAACTATTTTATATAGCGCCTTTTAAGGTGGCTTCTCAAAGCGCTTTACAGGATGACAATAACAATAAATAAGAAGACTACAACAATAAATAAGAAGATTTCACAAGATAGGACACAATTATAATTACAACAATACAACAATAACAATAGAGGAGACCGTGGAAGGTGGTACTAAGAAGAGCAGAGGGGTGTAGAATGGAACCAGTTAAGTAAAGGCTTTTCTGAAGAAAAAGCCTTTACTTAGAAGAAAATGAGCATGACGTGTTGTCCAAGGGACATGGAAATGTAAATGTGGCCAGTTTCGTAACAGGGATTAAATGAAGCTTCACTGTGTATCTTTGAGTTCAAACAATATGGTCCTATTCCCTGACTTTTTTGACTTGATAATTATTGTATCTCAAACAGTTCAAGGAAGGCCGCTCTTGTGCAAAAAGAAGTATGAATATCCTTCTATCCATAAAATACTTGAGGTTTTAAACTTCCTTTAATATATTCTTCTTCACCTAGTCTTACACTGAAGTACCAAGGTCTCCAGCCCTCACATTCTGTTTCCAAAGCCTGAAATACAGCCAGCAAGCATATCCCTGCCTCGTTCCATTGATGTGCTCAGAGCAAAGTAAATCATTCACATGACAATGGTGCTGACACATTGTAAGAGCTCTCCATTCACCCCAGAAAACCCAGACCGAAACAGATTGAAAGTTCCCATCAATCTCCAAACAGTCCTCTTGCAGTTTCACCAGTCTCTGAATAATTGATACACTCCCTTATTATATCCTAGCAACCCATTTCTATGTGCCTACCCACCAGAAATCCGAATGAGGGTTAATTAAGATTTCACTATGGTTACTTTTTGTTTTGAACTCAGTTTTATTGTAAAAAGGAAGTCTTGTGCATACAGTATACAGTACATTGAACTATTAACCGGTTAAACATATACTATATATAGAACTATCAAAATTTAAAACTTTGAGTTTGAAAAAAATATTTAGAAAGATGTGGATTATACATATCCAAAATAAAGAATATTACACATTTAGTGAAAGTCCTGTTATGTGTTTTTTTCTTAGTCTTCTCGAGAGATGGTTTGCAAAATCGGTTTCTGGATCAGTTGATACTTTTGCCTCATCCTGGGAAAAAATCCTGTATTCCCCATACCACATAGACTTGGCTTTGCTCTTGGTAACCGTTCTGCTGCCATTAAGTTGATTTATAATATCTTTATAAAGAGTTCCACCGTCCAATAAATTGTCTCGCTGTCTAGATATTGTATATCCTGCTGTGTCCTGAAGTTCTGAGCCTGTTAAATCTTGCGCTCAGTGTGCTGTTTTTTCCTGACAGTTCTAAGCTTGAACAGCTGCACACTATAATACTGTTTAGTTTTAATTTCTACCTAAGAGAATCTTGCGCATTTGGAATATATGTGGTCAGCAAAGACAAAGTCGAAAGACTTGTGAATACTTTGCTTGCAGTTGGATCTAGTAACACAAGAATTTAGCTGACTTTTTCACAAAGTTACTAAGCAAAATAGCATTTCTGTGTTATTTAAAAAATGTTAATGCTTTACTGTAACTTGTTGGTCAATACTTAGAATTGTACAATGACAACTACGTGGATTTTGCAATATCTTTTTATTGTTGATTGTGTAATACTGTATCTTCCAAATATTATCTGTTCTTATCAGTGTCAGAATAAAAGCCATCCTTTTATTTAAAGAGGCATGGTTTTCAGTTTCCTAACTTAGTTTTTCTTCAAGGAGGAAAAAGCCAATGATCAGTTTTAAAGGCTACTTTAAGTATGTTTTTATTTAGGTCAAAATAACCAGAATGTCTTTGAAGTTCAATTAACACACATAAATGGGCACTGCACATTATACGCCAGTCAAGATAAAGTTTGTTTTGAGCCTCCAGTATTTCACAACTGCCTATTAACGACAGGTAATAGTAGAACACAATAATATAAATGAGACACCAGAGAATCTTTCAGGAATGTGAAAGTTTTGCAGCAGGTCTTGATGAGGATGGATGGCCCAAAGTCCCTTTAACTTTCAGACACATTCTTCCCACCTTCCTAATTTGGAAATATCCTGCCAGCTCACAGTGTGTTACTGTAAAGTTATGGCTGCTTGAACAGCCCTTCCAAAAAGGCCATCTGCTAAGGCTTAGGAAAAATGCTAATACACATTGTCTGTAACCAGTAATCTGCTCTAATAATTTCAAGGCTGTGTTAGACTCCAGAATAAGGAGATATATCTCTCTGAGAATACAGCAGGAGGAGCAGAATGCCCTGAAAGAATGGCCAAAGACTGCTGGAGGAAGTCCAGTGGACCAGCAGCTGTTTAGAGATAAATGAGAATAACCTTTGGGTGCCCACTGTTTGTGCCAGAAAAAGTATCTTCATAAGAAATGAGGTCATATCCCTCGAAGTAGCATTTGATCAGCTTGGACGCATGGCTGAAGTTCTTTAGTCTCAAGGTTTAAACAAAGTGTTTACATTCACCTGTTCTGACCTTTACCAAAAACAAATAGAAGCTAACAGATTTAGTCATTGTTCACTTTAGAAATGTTTGCAATTCCCAAACCTAATTCCTCAATATAAATATCTGAAAAATGTATAAATATCTCTCCCTCCTGCTCTTTATACAAATATACTGTCTTCATGTGTTTAATAATTCAACATGTTTAATTCATCTGCTGCAATTTATAATGCAGTCTGCTCTTCTTTGAGTCAATGCTTACTGGGTTTTTCTCTCTGGAGTCATTTATAGATCCGCTAAAAAAAAACATGAGCCACAGTCACCTCCTCAGACAACAGGAGGCCCTCCAAGAGCAGCCAGTTCTATTTCTCTGGAATCCCTTTACTGGTTGTACTGGGAAAGAACCCCAATGATGATAAGCCCCAGAAAGGGTTGATTTAAATTAGTCAACCAACCCTATCGTGCATGCTCATCAGAGGTGGAAACTAGCACACTTGGTAAAAACCCATGGGAGCACAGGGAAAATGCAGACTCTGCACAGATAGGCACTCCAGCCAGAAATCAAACCCAGGACCCTGTAGCTGTGAGGCACTAGTGTTAATTACCGTGCCCCTGCTTGAAACTAAAAAAAAAATTGTAATCCAGGGGCGTCCAACCATGGTCCTGGAAAGCCATAATCCTGTGGGTATTATCGGCAGCCCTCAATGATCAAAGAGCTGAGAAAGCACGTTAGTATCTTCTAATTAAGCGACTGATTGCTCAAATTAAGTTATTCAAAGCACAGACGGAATGAAAACCAAAAGACACAGTGGCCTCCTTGGACCCCTGAACTAAGCAATATTTTTAAAATAAGGAGATTCGTAATGTGTTTTATGAAGGGATATTTATGTTCCATAACATATATAATAAATAACGCATGTTAGAAAATGAGGCTGTATTTTATGTAAATAGGAGTTCTGTGTATCACTTTGTTTTATCAAAACAGTGGATTGGAAGATTGGAATGAAGTGTAAATGTGCAAGATTTGTTCAGTACAGTTGAAGTCCTAAATCTGAAACAACCTTCCCCTCTAACGATGATTGTTAAAATTCAGGATGAGCTCTTTTCTGTGTTGGCTTTATTCCACAGTATTTTACGGTAATTTATACAAAAAAGGATGAAGTATTGTTCTCCTTTTCCCATGTCAGCTGAAATTGCAGCCCCCGCATTTATAAAGGCAGCAGCTGGACTTGATTTTTTCTCTGATTTGTCAGAGAACCTTTAACTTTTATACAGTTTGTCTGAACTGTTGTAGTGTAGAAACTAAAGAGTGTTTTCAAGAAAATGTGTGAGCTTAATATACCTACAAATATCCAGCCACATTTTATTCCTACAGGTTGCACAATCTTTGTATTGAGAGACCGAGTGCTAGTTGAAGGAGTGAAATACCAAGAACCCTTCATTAGGGAAGAAGATGTTAAGGGTTAATTTCATTGTATTTCTTTTCTTTAGATTAAATTCACCTGATATTATCAAATCTATATACATGTTTATCATTTGATATCCTTTCAATGTGGTTTCATCATTTGCAACATACAATCAGAAAAGGAAAAAACACTTTAAACACAGTATTATTGCTAAAACACAGCATTAATATTAAACACAGCATTTCATGCTAAAAAGAGATGATGAGCAGCATGGCGGTTGGTGCTGCTGTTTCACAGCTCTGGGGTCCTGGGTTTCTCTCCACACTTGGACACCTTCCGTGTGGAGCTTGCATGTTCCTACATCTATGTTTCTCCCTCCTTCCAAGAGCATGCTACAGATGAACTGTTGTCTCTAAATTGTGTGTGTATGCCAGTGTTCTGCAATGGACAGGTGTCCCTCCTACCCTGTGTTTCTGTGTTATTAGAGGATCACATACCCATTTGTACATTTATACAATTGTTATAGGGCCGCAGTTTTTACCAGCGCAGAATAACTGCAAAGGTGTTCTTACTAATTCCAGGGAAATGTTGTGACATACTGTAAAACTGTGAGTGGGTCACTTGGTGACACTTGTATTAGCTTTCACTTCAATTAAAAGCTTGATCCCTCTTAGATTATGATTTCACAACTGAACGGATGATTGTTAGCAGCAATTTTATTTGTAACTGTCACCAGCCTGCATGAGTTTCTTAAAAATAAAAATACGTATTTGTCTTGCAGTGTAGGGCATATCTCCCGTCCAACTATACGAGCTCTGCTTCATAACAAAGGATTTCTTAGTTGCTGCATACAAAGACTAAAATGATAAGAGAAACTGCAACTGAGGCAAGCAGGGGCCTCTTTTCAGGGCACCACTGGGATGTGTGTGAGAGGTGGTTGATGGGGGCCTGGGAGAAAGAATGAACAGTTTGGTTCATTACCGTGAAGAAAGGAGAGGCCAGCGAAGTGTCACCGTCTTTTATCCTTTACTCTTGTGGGCTTTTCCTGACCCAGAGAAAGTAAGGCTTTAAATCAAACAGTCAGTAGGACCAATGAAAAAAACATAATAATATGGAATAGGAAACAATGGAGGCCGTTGGGAGAGAGGTACAAAAAGAAGGGAGAAAGAACTACCATCTGGAAGAAGGCGCAAACACTCAGCTGTGTGTTCAATGGCCCCCTGACCCAAAAAAAAAGTGCATTTTTCATTTCTCAAGTCTCACAAGAGAGGAGGACCTTTCCCTTTCCTTTATTCTTTCTCCATGTAAGCACACAACAGCCACAGTGTTCCTAAACCGCATTGTGAAAGGAAAAAAGTAAGCCCTAGTAGACCATTTTCAAGTAGATATGGAGAACAACCTGTATCTTAATGTTGTTTTTTTAAGTAAAAAAAACACATAATGTATCTACCAGCTACACAGTCCTCTTTTTCCTTTTTTGTTAATTTAGTGCCCCACCTTTATTTATGATGAAAACGTCCTATAACATCTGGTACATTGCTTTTGACAAGTGATACTCCGGTTCTTGTCAATAGTTTTGTTGGTTCCTGTGATAAGTTTGCAATGTGAGCACCTTGATTAAGATGGGAATAAATAATAATAAAGTGAAGGTCCCTTAGCTTATAAAGAGTAGGGCTTAAAACGACATTCGTTTGGGTTTTTTCATACACTCTGTCTGATTAAATCTAAAGGTATTCTGTATTATATCTGCAGGGTGGAGACTACTTTGGATGGGGATTGTACATCACCTTGAATTGTCCTTCAGTATTTTAAACAATATATATAATGTTGTCTTTGCATTACAAATAGGTAAACTAAAATGATTAATGCTTAAAGTAAATTCTTCTTCTATACAATTATTGGATTGCAATATATATATTACTCATGAATCAACATAAATGTTTCATTGTTTAAGATCTGCAATTTATTCTCTATGATGCTTCAAAACATCTGAAAAATATGTCTTTATATAATCGAATAAAAATATTCAGTAGTAGTTTTTGGAGATGTAGAAAATAATGCTATACATTAAGTTCAGTGTTTTTTTAAAATTCCACACATTTTTCCTGTGTTTCACTAAAAAGAACTTGAAATTGTCTCAGATTGGTCACATCTTCAATATCTAATGCGACATTGGAATATTACCAATTCATCTCCATGTGTGGCTTAATTTGAATAATTAATTTACGTATAGTATTTCTCTGTCTATCTAGGTGTTTGATTGTGACATCTTCACCAAATAAATAATGAAGAAGCTTACCATGAGGGATAATGCACTTTAAAGTTTGCCTGAACTTTATGGATTCTTATTTTGCAGTGTTTTTCTTGTATGGGTTTCAAAACCAAGAGCCAAACCCCCTTATTTTTTGTCATTTTGGAAAATTTCCCTCCCCCAGCCCTTCCTCCAGCTTGAAGAAATTTCAGCTGTGCAGACATCAGCACTCTTATATAACTGCATACATTTTTGAGGGCCTTTTAAAAAAAACTATTAAAATCCTCTTGTCCCATGTCTAATAAGACGTTTTTCCTAATATGGCTGATGCAATCTCGTATACTAAAATCTCCTTTTTTACACCAGTTCTGGATGTTTCTGTCTCACAAATGTCTTCAAGCATGTACTGTATGTCACATTCTTCCTTTGAAAACATTTATGTGCAAGGCCTTCTAACACAACTAATCCATAAAACGTGAGTGGGACCGATTAATAACTATCTGCATTTCTCTAGTTTCATAAGGCAGAAGTAAACAAAATCTACTTTAAGACCAAGCTTCATAAGATATATATCATGTTGGCATGAAGCTCCTTTGTGAAATGAGGAGTGAAAGTGAATGGGCACAACTGTAGGTCTGTACTTATACTCGGAGAAATAGACTCTTTTGCTCTGCAAACCCAGTTCTTACAATGTCTCCAAGATGAGACAGAGAGGTGACAAAAACTAGAAATGTGCCACTCTTTAACATATCTGTTATAATATCACACTGCCAGAAGTGTAGTCATCCACCCAATATTTTGACATTAAAAATATAAATTAATATTCGGATACTAGTCAAGATTAAGGCTGGAGCAGCTCAACACAATAAATATGAGCTATCCGTTTCCAGTTATAGCATTGCTGATTAACTCTTTTGTCTAGTTTTCAGTATAGCATTTCCTGATGCATGTTTAAAAAAATCATATTACAAGATAAATATCTTTAATAACCAAGTAAAAATCATCCAAATCACCCTTCACAGAGGTACTGCACACTTTGAGGACTTCTCCGTTGATTTTAATTAAGAGAGTTTTGTTCATAGCGTGGCTTATGCCAAATACTTTCTGATTTTATATATATTTTCTAAATATATCTGATGAGAACTTTTTTTTATCAATTGAAAATTCACTGATATGAATTTAGTCTCTTAAATGTTAAGTCTTGGTGTGTTACGTCTTCTTAAATTTACTCCATTCCGGAAATAATCTACATTGTCATCAGAAAAGGAGGGAAAGGAAAATTGGTCTTTTAAGTACATGCCAGGCAGCATCTTCTACCTGCATGTGTCGCGATTTGCATAGTTGTTAATGTGTTCTTTCATTTTAAGGGTCACTTCAGTAAACTCTATAGGTACTGTACATTTGATTCTGCTTTAGAGCTAAAATGTGGAAACGTTCTAAAATCCTACAGGACGCTTTCTGGGGAGCTCAGATTAGTAAGAGCTGCTATGAGCCCTCTCTGTAATAAACAAAGGAAATGGCCTTGTGTCCTCACTATAACCACAAACAGCTGGGATTACTGTTGCCTAAAAGCAGCAGGCTTTTCTTATGTAAATACGGCCCTGATATTGAGTCCTTTTATAAATATTTCAATCTTGCTTTATACTCTGTTTACAGACTCATGAAGCTACCTAACAGTGTATTGTATCTGGCTGTACAAATCGATGAAGAGGTTTTGAAAGATTAAGGAGGTTAAGGTAAATTGTTAAATAAATGTTCCTGCACTGCTTTTAGATTTATTTATTACTCCTCCAGATCTTGGTAATTCATATTTTATTTATTAATTTCTATTGATGGTCCCACTTGCTTCTGTGCTGTAACACATAACAGGTACCTCCTTGTTCTGAACTCCTTGTTCAGTACAGATATCCAGAGAAGACTGCAGTGTCATTATTCTGGGGTTGAAGGTAGTATTTCTTTAACAAATTGCCTATGTATGTAGCGCAACTGAATTTACTGACAGCAGTTACAGAACTGAAAGTATTAGATTTTACCATATACTTGTAGAGCATATAGATGGAATTAGATTGCATTTTAATCCAACTGCATGCACAAATAGTAAATTGTTAGTACTACAGTATGTGTTCAGTGATGAAACAAACATGCGATTGAAGAAGAAGTGTCCTTTTTTATTTGAGATCCGATATGCCTCTCTCAATGAGAAAGTTTATAGGTTTAAAAAAAACAAGGTGTTCCTGTGATTGATATTCCCAGACTACAGAGTTGGAAATTCCTCTAAATGTGGACTGCAGCAGGTATTTAATATGTTTCTTCCATCTACATTAAGCATCTGTTTCTGATTTAATTCAAGCCTCAAGTCTCCTGGAAAAAAATGGAGATGGAAGAATCAGCTGGGAAAAGAACAAAATTCTTAGGCTAGAATGTTTTACATGGCCCACAGACAAATTATCATTTGAATTACCGGATCTTAATGTCTTTAAGACATTATGATTAACATCTAACATTATAAAATTTAGCTTCCTTGTTTTTGAAGTTTTGTAGTAGTTATCTACATAAATACCAGGGCTCCAAAAAGTTAAAAATGGTACATGTTCCAAACTTTACATCTACATAATTGGATATGGCTTATTTCTGTGGCTTGTTTTTTTTTTTATAGACTCAAACTGAATGTCTGTTTGGTTTTGAGTAAGCAACGGGAAGAATATTTGTTTAATTATGTCTAGAATTAACAGTTCAGTAGTTTGAGACTAAAGATATTGTTCTTGTCCAGTGTGCTGGCCAACAACTTCATCACATTTAAATTGAATTCCAACCACCCTATCTGATCCTTTAACTGTTGTAGGTATTTGATGTATCCATCTTTACAGATAAGGCTGTTATTGTGAAGTCCTGTCCACATGTGTGGTCTTTTGACCTAACTGTTACCTTTTAATGTGAGGGGAATATATAGAGTAGTGTTTAAAGTTTGTGACAGCTATTTGTTAAAATCAGTTAGTGGTACCTCATTTGTTTAGTATACACACATGGTGTGCATGAAATAGCCAATCGAATGCAAGACAAGCTTAAGCTACATATTCAGCTAAATACCATCTTTACTTGAAAGATGCTGTGACAATATAACATAGACACTGAAAATATACTGTTAGATTTCAATGCTAAAACTCCCATTAGTATTTCAAGATTCCCTCAAAAAAGCCAAGATAGCCATTAATGTTTACTCTGAATCCCTTTATTCAAAGGACACAGCACGATGAAATTCATCTGTTCACTATCTCGATTAATCAGTATTTTCAGATTAGTTTTCATCCTTGAGTCAAAACCCCACTCCTTATGAATACAGATCTTCATTAGAAAGTATAATCTATCATTTTCAATGACTTCCTGCAATCACAGTAAAACACTGGATCACATAAGGTAAGGTAAAAAAGTCCCCCATCTCAAGTAAGAAATCAAAGAAAATAAAATTAATAATAATGGAGAAGTTAACTAATCCCAGATGGGACCAGCTCTATGTTTATGGTTGACTCTATCCTGAAGCTCAGGGTTCTCAACCTAAAGTGAATTTAATCACTGAGCTAGAATTACAGAAGGCTACAGAGAAGGACATTTTGTTCTGGTAGAGATTGAAATCTATGGCATTCAGTTCACTTACAGTAGTTGTATGATTAGTCTACAGACAAGGAAAATGATGCACATTTTGGAGACATATTTACAGTCAAATGCACTTACTGTTTATAAAATCTGTAACAGATCATTTCTACTTTTTGAAAAAGAACCCATTATATGCTGCTAATAAAAGTTAATAGTGTGTGCCTATTAGGTAATAGTATGGAGTAGTGAATATATGGGTTCTAAATTTGTAACTTTTCAAAGTGAAAATGTATTTCACTCATATTGCTGTAATTAAATACCAACCTGGCTGTATAAATTGCTACAGATGTGTGTCCCTTTGAATAAAAGAGTCAAAAACATAAACTGATGATTTCATATGCCTTTAGGTGTTACAGATCAAATTCTATCCTCAAGAATCCTCTCAACAGTGTGTGCCAACTGAATTATCCTTTAATTTGCAGTACTGCTTGATTTAACATAATTAATAAATTGATAAGACATACAGTTTTAGATGTGCAATAAACAGAGTATGGTCGATTGCCCTTATACAATTGGTTAAAGAAATACGCATCTGAGCAAAAGATTTTCCTCGCTTGGAACTTTATAGATTTAATTCCTTTAACTGTTTTTAAGGATTAAGTTTATTAGCATTTTTTTTTACTACTGGCAGTATATTTGAGACATTATACCATGAATTCAAGTGACACTGGGTCTCTTACGTACTGTACCTACAATCACTAAATCTTGGCCAAATGAGTTCAGTGTTACTGATTCACACAAGCATATTTATCATTTAATCTGTATATCCATATGCTTACTGTACAACTTGTATAAAGAAACACTTAGAAATTTCTTGATTCATTACTTTCCCCAGACTTCATTTCAGTGTTTTAATTTTTCTCAATAAGACTGAAATATTATTTTAATCATATAATACATCTGATATTGTATGCATTCGTATATGAGACACCACTGGAGGAATGTATTTTCAGACTTCATAGAGATGGTACTGTTTCTTTTAGTAGTTTCTGTTTCCAAGGGCTAAAAGCTTTCAGCATTTTCTCATTTGTCTTGTCTGACAAAAAGAGAGCTTTATATATCCATTGCTAACATAAACTTTATTCCTTGTGCTTTACCAAACGTTCCCCATCAATGAGTAGAGCATCAATTAAAATTCAATTAGTCATGGGTACTACTTTGAGACCAATCACATGAAAAGCCCAGTGACCTTATTTTTTTACGCCCTGAGCAGTTCATTTTCTAGAAACACAAAAGCTGAAGATGAATGTGAGGTGCCTGGGTGTCTCCATGGAAACTTGCCTGAGTCTGTGTGTCACTGACATCTTCCCAGACAGCTGTGGGGATTCATTTGCCTTCTGAACCTTTGAGAAAAGTACAGCTCAGTTTCAGACCTCAGCTGAGTTTGATTGATCTGTTTTACAATGGGCCCCAGATTAAATACTCAATTTCTGAATTCATTATTTAGGATAGTTTACTTATTGCATTTTACAGAGTATGCAATTCTACAGCCCCTTACTTTCTTAAATTGAGAAAATAGTCACTTTTCATGTATCTAATAACCCCCAAGGATTATAATCTATACATATTCATACACAGTATTAATATTTTTAATTTTCTTCCCTCTCTGTTTTAAATTAAATCTATTAACTTGCACAATTTATATTTTGTATATTTTATCCTGAGTGATAAACACAGTTAAAAATATTCTTTTTCAAAGCATGTTGGAAATATATACTCTCCAAACCACACTTTCATGTCTTGATCATTATGTTAAATACATCACTTTCCAGTTTTTTTTTTTATTAATACCACAACATATCCTCTGTCCTAGATGTTTAAACAGTGGTTGTATAGCTGGAGTATAGTTATTTGTAGGACTCATCCCCTGGAAAACTGTTGTTTTTTCCTGACAAGGTAATATCATCTGGAAACAGTTTAACAGTTTCTTTCAATGCCCTTAACACCAAAATCTTAAGAAAGAAAAACTAAGCACAACAACTCTTTCTTTCTAAGGAGGAAATCAAAAGGAAATGTGTTTCCTGGGCCTGGGTGGGTAGTTTGGTGGAACTTGCCCAGGAAACAAGAAGTTGTGACTGTTTAGATTAGAGTAATGTATCTTGCAGTCTCCCGAATCCACTCCATTGCTGTACGCTGATGTAACATGCCTCCTTTATTACTGTAGCGATCCTTCTAATTATCACTTAAATAATCAAGGAGCTGATTGTAGCACAATTACGTAACAGAGCTGATTGGAGTGTGCTGATTAACTCTCTCACCTAAAAAAAAATTTGTAATAAATTTAATCCTTTAAGTGATCGTTCAGTTCTAGACTTCAATGCCAACATGGAATATTTTCTGTTGGGTGTATTATTTTGGCCCAAACTGTACATTTAACAAATTAAGTGGAAAATTTGTACTATGAATGGATTTACCAACTGTTAATGGGTTTTGCTTTCCATTGTCTTCACATGATTACTGTTATACTGTTATACTTGGCGCAACAAATTCTAAAAGATCTCAGAAAACTGACAAGCGCCACACCAGCAGTAGTAACGCCAGTAAGTCACTAAGTTTTTTCTTTCTGTGAAGCCTGTATTGAATTATCTATGCTTAATTCTCTTCAGAAAGGAAATGTAAAAAAATTCAGGAAAGAACTGCTACCAATTATGGTACTATAAAGAGAGATATACACGCATACTACAACAGCTTCATTACTGCGATATGCTCACATGTTTCTCAGGTTGTGTGTGCGGCTTTTGAATGGAATGTACTTTATGTTACAATTATTTTAATATCTCCTTTAGAAATCATGAACTAAATGAGCTTATGGGTTCTTTGTGACACATTTGTTGTGCATTAATTATTCCAGTATTCAAGTAATACTGAATGAAACTTAGGAATAATTCACACAGACTTTTGCCATAGCATTTTTTTGTTTGCAGAAGAATGCAAGCTGATGTTAAAAAATGAAAAATTAAATTTTAGCTATATTTCATTTGAATATTTCTGTTTCTTTAAATGAAAAGGAACAAAAAAAATATTTCCAACTTTCCAGTTTTACTTTGTGAAGGTGGACAGGAAAGTGTGAAAAAGAATTTTAGAGTTCAAACTTCTGACCACATCCTCCGTAATGTTTTCCTTTTCAGGTCAGAGGTATCAAAGCTTCAGATCCTGCCTAGCAGCCCCCAGGAGCAGAGGCACAGTGCTGCCGCCCTGCAGGCCAGTAGGTGCTACATCAACACACAGTCAGACCGCAGGTCTCCTACTGGCCACGCAGAACCACCACCTGATAACAGTAAGTCAGGAGCTCACTCTGCTAATACACATATTCCAGCGACAACAGGTACAACAGATGCCTGACTAGTTAGCTTACAGATATGCGGCCTATCTTTCTTACACCTGGAACATGGAGAGGTGAAATTTTAATCTCTCATTTCAAAAGTGAAAGAAAAGCATGTAAAAAAAAAGGACATACCAGCTAAGAGGTTGTGAAGCATTCAGGCAGGTTGTGTTGGTAAAATCATTCTTAGTGTTTCTGATGGCTCTTGAGTGTTGGAGGATATCGTTCTCACCCGCAGTCTCTGAAAGTTAACCAGTGGCAATGTGATAATACTTGTGGTGTGTGTTGTGCCCAGCGGAGGAACAGCTGTTTCGGTCAGTCGAGGGCCAGGCGGCCTCAGATGAGGAGGAAGAGAAGTGGACGGGGGAGCAGCAGAGCCAGGTGGATGAGGTGAAGAGGATTCTCACCAGACTGTCCTGCTGTGGGGACAGGTACAGCAGATCTGTCAACCTGTAACACAATACTCCACTCCAGTGGCACAAACACAAAGCAAGGACATTTTCAGGCACTTGGCGTCTGATTTTCTATGACGTGAAAGGGATCGTTCAGAGAATTTTCCACATTCCTTTTGTATTTATTATGTTAACAGTCCAAGTGCACCTTGGATTCATTTACTTTTATACTATGAAGTGGTAAGCAATCAAATACAGAGATAGTAACAACATGTTTATAAACCACTGAGAACAGATTATAAAAAATAACCCTTGTAAAAAAAAAAAAATGAACTGATAAGCTTTCTTAATGTTTTACTGAATATTCCCCTGACCCACAGGTGTGATGACAAAACTGTGAAGAAACTGCTGTCCCATTTCGGTGGTTCGAAGAATGAGGAAAGCAGGAGTGCGGTAGTGGAGCTTTTGGAAAAAGTCACCAAACTGACAAAACAGTTGGAGTTGAAGGAGAGTCAGGCCAAGAAAATGGAGATGGATATGGAGCAGGTATAGTACAGTTAGAAACATAATACATGGATATCTGAGTACGGAGAGAATGTCCAACCTATTACTCTTGAGAATTAGGAGTGACCTGTTGGTTTAAGAACCGCAAGAAGCAATATCTTCAAAAATAATAGATCACTGTCCATATTCTGGGCCAAGCTCTTGAATTCATTTTCAATTTAATATTAAAGAACTTATTTGAAGATAATTTAAAGTATCCTGCACAAAATCCATCATATTTTGCTTCCGTCTTCTTAAAACTAAAACTTGAACAATTACTATTGAACCTTTAGAAGTTGTACACTTTAGGATGTTGTGTTACATAATCTTGTATAGTTGCAGTCTACAAGTGGACGTTTAAAAACTCTGAAAGGTGTTGTGATAGTCATCCCAGAGGATTACATCCGGATCAAGAGTAAAGCACGGTTCTGAGGACAAAGAAATCGACAGGGTGCACATTGAACTGAAAACAGGAGGTCGTTTTTCACAGAGGGAGTTGTGGGAGGGTCTAAAAGAACTGGCTACTAGCCATTAAATAAGGAATATGTGATGAATACCATTACACCTTTGTAACAGCTCACCAACTCTGTATGGATAACTGAAACTGGACAGTAATAATTACACATTTATTTGTAGTTTGCATGGATGTTTGACCAATTCTTGGGACTAAGCCTTTTCTAAATTAGTTCAAATCCTTTGTGAACTTTTTTGGAGCTGTAATCAAAGGTCTTCAAAGTAAAACCTCTCTTCATTGTGCACTCCTCCTCAACAATTACTTCAATTTGCTGTTGGTATAGGCCTGCCCAGCTGGCAGAAAATTGCACAGACCTACCCTTTTTATGCTGCTAGTTCAAAATGTGATGAACGCAGGAAATCTCACTCATATAAACAGTATCCCTTACATTGAAAAAACGACACCGTGTCAATAAGCCATTGGCTAGTGTATTACTTTGACAAAACATGTCTCTATAATAATAATAATAATTACACACCTGTGTAATTATGACTGTCCACTTTCATTACCGAAGCATGGGACGACCCTGTTTTCTACATGTGATGATGGCGTTACAAAATATTTCAACCTGTAAGAACACCTCACAATCCAATGTCACTGAAGGTTCGTGTTGTGAAATTTCTGTTTGTTAGCTTTAGAGCTGGAAAAAAGCTTTGGTTCTAAAAAAGTTACCCCCTCTCATGCTGAATGAAGAACAGTTCATTTGGGCCTACTTCCTTAGCCTGCGTGTCCCTCTCATTCCGCCATTGTGCTGTCTCCATGTATCGGGCACAGATGAAGGAGTCCCTGGTGATGGAGTTGCAGCAGAAAGCTGAGGAGACGGAGCTGCTTCAGATGGAACTGCAGATGCTCGAGACGGAAAGAGTCCGCCTGTCGCTGGTCGAGGAGAAGCTCATGGATGTGTTGCAGCTCCTACAGCAGCTCCGTGACCTGGTTAGATCTTAATCGCGACCTGTCTGACAGACAGACAGTCTTGCTTGTGTATGAAACCACGCTGGTGTACAAAGGAGACATTTATGTGTTATATATTGCCTAGACCCGTTTTTAAATGTGTGAATGATGAGCACTTTCTTCTTTCAGAATGTGTCGAGGAGATCTTTGGGGAAGATCTTGCTGAGCACCTTGGAATCATGCAGTGACCCCCAACATGGTAAGAAATTCTCTCGCCTTTATGTAACCCTTTTGATTGAGTTCAAAGCAGTAAGTGCACGTAATTGAAAAATGTGTTATTGCACAGCAAAAGGAGGATGGTCGGTGTTTGAAGACTAATACAGACCTCTTCATCTCTTTGGGTTCAACATACTTATTGTCTTAATTGATCTTGAGACACTGATGATCTTTCTTTTGCTATGCACAAGTAAATTAATAAAGTCTGGGAAAGAATTCAGAACATGTGGCTAGTTTTTTTAATTTTCACCTCTAAAAATCAGGCAGTTATGTGCAGTCACTTTCTTTACATGCTCTTTACATTGATGGCATCAAGTTTTTTCAAGTCATATATTCATGAATAAAGTACAGACCAAACATTAAGGGGATGGCAGTCTAGTCTATGTGTTGAGATCTAGCTATATTTGTGACAGAAATCATTGCTAGGGGCTGTAAATAAATTAGAATGCATCACATTCCAAAAGAGGTAAGTGCATGCATGTCTGTGTTTGTGGCTGTTTGTGTCTTAGCGTACTACAACACTAGTAATTATCAATTTCCAAATGAATGGCTAAAAAGATATTACCCTGAAATCAAGTGTTCTGTCTTTTGGTTTTAATGCAGGCAAAGCCCACATTTTGGAGGTTCTTAATGCTCTGTATCATGAATTAGCAGCCTGTGAGCTGCTGTCCAGCACACCTCTCGAGGGAACATCAAGTCACACTTCTCTAGCAAACCCTCTCCTCATCTCATGCTGACTTGGAGCGCCATCTGGTGGTAGGCTGCTCCCCCTCCCTGCAGCACTTTCCAAATTCGGTGAATGCCTTCAACCAACAGAACATCTTTGCAAAAAGCTAAAAAAAAAATGCTGAGGCCTGAACTGTAACTTGAAATGGCTAAAGAAGCAATAAGCACCTTCTAACGTTTTCAGGAATTTAAATACAGCGTAAGCTATGGTGGATCGGGACTGTTATGTTGCTTCGCAGTAAATTATGAGATACTGTACATGTCTTGCCTCATTTTTCTTGCTTTTCACATGAACATTTGTAATGATATTGACGGAAAAAATGTTGTTGTAATCCAGCTGGTGTCAAAGTGTTTTACATTCCACCTACTGACACCTAGGGGCATTTTTTAGATTGTTTATACAGTACTTCAATTATCATGCAATATTATGTAATCCATTATTTCTTTTCTGTGGTAAGAATTACAGATTGGATATGTTTAGAAATCCCTTTTTTCCCATGAAGCTATAACGCCCATGCTGTGAACTTACAGTTACATATTTGTAATTACTATCATATCTCCACTCTACGTATTTCAGTTTTTAGTGCCAGAGGAACAAGTTCAAGTGATGTTTTTAATCACATTCTGTAAATACGTTTGTACGCACCTTACCTAACTCAAGACATTTAATTCCCTGTCAACACCTGGTGCTTCAGATGTCTCTGCAAAAAAATTAAAAATAGAATAGTTTTTGTAATAAAGTAATACTAAATGTTTTTGGTTAGAATATGCAGTATAAACACATATAAAATCCCAATAAGCTGCCACAACATACACAAAATGCAATAGGTTGTTACTAAATATAACCTTAATACTTTTTAAATAGATAAAAATAGATATTTCTTTCTTAAAGGTTATCTTTAGAGCTGAAGGCTGATATTAAAGACATGCTAGTACTTGTACTTAATAGAACTTCTTCTTGCAATGACTAAAGTGTTGATTGAACCAAAAAGTACCCCAATACTATACAAACCATCCCTAAAGTTCAACTTGAGGCTGAGAGATCACAACTTTAAATAAAGTATTTTATGGTGCTATGTAAACAAATTTATTTTTTAGTTTTTACATATTTTCTGTATTATAATAATTCATTTTTCCAAAGGCAGTTACTTAAAAAACAATAACTATTTAAAAATACAAATCCTTGTATAAATGAGATATTCATTATAGAGATTTTAAAGTCCAGATGTTTTTCAATCACACATTATCAACTGAAGGTACTCTACCATTACGCAGACCTTTCTAGTAAATGAAAGTTTGTTATGAGTCTAAATACTCTCTTAAATAAGATTTTGAAGAGCTCTCATAAGTCAAAAAGTCTGCACTCACTTTTAAGAGGGCTTAACTTTTAGACTAAAAAAAAATGATATACAAGTTCATGAAATTGTATATTTAAATATTAGAATTTAAATAACAAAATGGTGTTCCATTTCCAATCATTTCCAACAACAATATCAAGTTACACGTGACTTTGTAAAACTGTGCAATAGTCCCTCTTTGGCCAGTTTTGGTTTTGTTTCTGTCATGTCTATGCATTTCCAGTTATTTTTTCCTTTCCTCACACTAATCAAAGTTTGAGTTGGTATCCCATTGTAACATCAGTAAAAAATACATATTGTGCATTATACCTTAAAGAAACTTCAAAGAAAGAACTTTGAAACAACTTCATGAGTGCAGCAAATTACCTCTGTTTAGAATATCATTTGCATCAATAATGTACTACAAAAATTGTGTGTCACAATTTCTGTTTTGTTTATGCTCATGTGTACTTGTTACCCAACTAAAGAATGACTAAACCACTGTATAGGTTATGACATATGCAATTCTAAGTGCACAAAAAATAAAAGAATTGAAGCTTTTGAATCAGTGTGGAGGCTCGTTTCTTTAATCAAAGCAATAATTATTTTGACTGGTCTCGGTGTACGATGTTGATCGGAAAGTTTAACGCTGGACTGTTCAGTCCTGGTGTGTAAATAAGAAAAAATAACTATTACATTTTCCTTTTGTGCTGCTTTATACTACTTGAAAACAGTATAACTTGCAGAACAATGGACCTTTTTAGCCCAATGTTTTTCCCTGTTGTGCATTTTAAAAAGCTGAGAAATTGAGCATGATGAGCATGAATACAAAAACCACTAACAGCACTTTTCCAAACCCTGCTGTATATTTATTTGGGGAATTACCCTAAAGTGCAACCTGAATTGCGGTATTTGCTGTCATATCATACACAAGCTGCCCCAGAGCCAACTAAAAAGGTATAGCTTTTGCAAAAATTAATTTGCAATGTAAGCCTGCTTCTCCAACTGCTCCCACTCAGCTGTGTGCTTCACAAAGAGAGCAGGTGGAGAACTGCTTCTGGGCATCTGCTAAAAAAAACAACAGGACACAAATGATAAGGACAGAAAATGGAAACTCATTATTAATAAGCATCTGGAGAGAGATGAGGATCATGCTCAGCATTTAATCAGCACTTCCTCCCATTTTGCAATAACCACGCAGGTTTTATGCTCCGACATCATTTCACCTTGCTGCTATTTTGTATAGTCAAGAATCAGTTAAATTTGATCATCAAAACTGATGAGACAATTTAGTCAGGAAAACGGCTATTAAAAGACCAGGCTAGTCTTGAGTGCGCTTTGCTATTTGTGCTGTTGTAGTGGTAGTAGAAAGGAACGCCCTTCAGACACAAGGAAGTCTGTTCAAGGAAGTTTGCCGATATCTTTTTGCCTTTGTTAGACTGCACAAAGAAAACCACACATGCCTCTGATGAATCAAATCATAATTTCTTTATTACAAAGTTAATAATAATAATAATTGTTACACTTATATAGCGCTTTTCTGGACACTCCACTCAAAGCGCTTTACAGGTAATGGGGACTCCCCTCCACCACCACCAATGTGCAGCATCCACCTGAAGTTAACAGGTTAACCTCATGTCTCACGCACCATTTCAAACAGAACAGTAAATATTCCACCTACAAAATGTCTTGATTGGTCAGTACATTTGTTGCCTTATAAGGTGCTAACAAGGTCAGAGAGTCAGGCAGTTAGCCCTGGCCAGCCTTGGGCAATTAACCGAGACCTCTGTTCCCCTCAGGTTGCTAAATCTGGGCGCAGGATACATGAATTACATCTCCATTCAAGAGACCTTGGCCAGCCAGGAATCCACAAAACAATGAAACAATTCTTCTGATTCAATTGTTAAATCATAAGGCAAAGGTCCTTCCCTTGGAATCCACTGAACTAGCATAGCAGCACCCAGGTGACAGGTTCAGTATCTGGTATCTCTACATTCTCTCATTCTCTCACTCTCCATTGGGAGTGTGTGCATGCCCTGCAATGTGCTGGATTCCTTTCGGGGGTGTTGTCCAACCTTGTGCCCTATGCTGGTGGGATAGGATGTAACTCCTATCAGGATTTAATGGCATTCGGGTAATGAATAAATACAGTTTAGATTGTGGAAAGGGCTAACCATTTAAACAGGACTAAGAAGCAATAATTGTGAAAATATATCAATACAATATATAAACATGTAAATACCTTTTAGTATTTGACTTGGAATTCCACTGTAATGATGTGGTTCCGTGTGATTTTGCGAGTTAAATGTAGTGACTGCTTAATACAATTGTGTTTTACTTAAGATTAGAATTTGTTGAAGTAGTCTGGAAAAATATTCAAAAGGCTCTTAAAATGTTTGTCTCCTTATACCCAGCCAAAATGATAGCCTCTGCAGCACTACATTTCCAGAAGCATTAAAAAAAAATGCTAATTTCCTTCCTGAGCAATGAAAGATAGACATGGTATTTATTTCCTGTATTAGCTGCAGAAAGCCTCCTCTAACACCGAACACAATTCACCAACAAGGTGGGTGTCTTATTAATTACCTTATTATTGCTTGTTTTAGTTAAAATAATGTCTAGTACATAACCAACAGGATTAAATAACTTATTTGGATATACACACTGGTATATCTTAGAAATAAGCAAGAAGGTCCATAGTGATCAAAAGTGTTTGTTATTTAAGTGTAAACCCTTATTTCACAATAATTGTTTGCGTGTGCTGTGCTTTTTTCCATCTTTAAAAAAGTGAGTTCAACCATGAAAAAGTCAGACAATAAAACAATTGTGGTGTTCAAATCTCTCTAAAATAAATCAATGGACACGGATTCCTCACTCACACCTTGTCCATGGAGACTGTATTCTCCTTTAAACACTAGGCCATATTTAAGGAACTTGTTCATATTGCGAATGCGCTACAAACCATAAAACCAGCTTATCAAAACCAAACTGCTTTACACAATTTTTTACTTCAGCACTTGTTTTTCCCAATGTTCTGTGGTGCATGTTGTATATGTATTCTAAAATTTTATTTTTATATATACTTCTTCAGTGTTTTCAAAAAGAAGAGGCGCTGCCTAAACTCTACTAAACCCAGACAGAACAAGGCATTAGAACTCAAATGTAATTTAAAACAAACCCAGCTGACAATAACCTGATGTCTATGCTTCTCATCACAGATACCCAACATGGAGAGTCCGCTTCCATTTCTCTTCCTCATGCTTTTCCACGGAGCCAGGACATGCCCAACACCCTGCACCTGCGCACCCCTGGGAACTGGAGAGCTGCATGTGGGCTGCAGCCGCCTGGGACTTCACACTCTACCCACGCTGCCAGATGCCACCGTTAGTCTCAACCTTCAATACAATCAACTCACAACCGTGGCACCAGGAAGCTTTGATAAGCTTCGCAACCTTAGGACGCTACAGCTAGCCCACAATCCTTGGGTGTGCGACTGCGACATTGTGTATCTCAAGCACTGGCTCGAGGACAACAAGGTCAACGTGATGGTGGAAGAAGTCAAGTGCGCAAAACCTGCACACACCAAGGGCAGAGCCATCACCCAGCTGCACGGCAACGAGTTCCCAGGCTGCGACCCATCCCAAAAGCTGGACTGCTCTGGTTATTTTCAAAGATCCATGATCCTGGCAGGCATTGCCTTGCTTTCACTCCTGTTAATGGCCTGGCTGACGTGGTGCTCTAAAAGGCTGCTGTTCCTTATTGCAAAGAAACCATTGTGAAAAAGGTTTGATCAAGAAGCACATCTTCAGCGACGGAGTGATTTTGTTCGCACACAAGTTAAATGCGTATGTAGTGAAAGGTGTAAACTGGAAATTTAAACTCGTGAAAAACCCATGGCCAGGGTTTATCTGGGCTTGTAGCAGCAGAGCAGCAAACGTCTGCTTGGCATCTTTAAAGCAATTCTCAACTGTAAACCAATCCTTTCTGCTTTCTGTGATCTTCCTACTTTTAAACCTTTCAAAATGTGTATTACACAAAATAATAATGCCATTTTTTTGTGCATGTAAAAAGTCAGCATTTCTTATAATAAAATCTCCAGAGAAAGTTTGTTACTTGAGTACTTATTATTTATATATACAAAAATTAAGGTTGGATACAATTTGCTTTCAAAGCAACTTCACTCTGCTGAAAATATATTCTGCGTAACGGGGCTAATAGCAACAGCTTGGTCCATTCTCCACATTTAACCCAAAAGTGCCATCCCTGCCAAGGAGGAGGAGAAGATATACTTATCTTTCTGTAGCACAAGGCTTTCCTAGTGTCACATGTTCCAGTGTGGCATATTGAAAGCCAGCTGTGGTTCCTTGCACTCTTTCAAAAGTATGATCAACAGTTTTGGAGGGTGATGAATATCACCATTTTGAGGGTACGGACACACATGACAGGAAGTTCTTGTTTAAAACGTAGGGCTGATTTTACCAGTGATGATTACACTGCAGACTCGTACGGAGAACAGAAACTGGGGAGTCCAGGGAAACACTCGATCTAAAAAACACTGCCCGTAAGGATGCATAGAAATGTTGGAATCCAAGTCATAGCTGACATCACACAGAAAGGTAAGCTTTTTTTAACACTTTGATTTTAAAATGTTCATATAGGAACAGTTTCAAGTGTTGGTGAAGTTACTTAAAAGCAATGCCAAGTCCACAGAACTTTCATTAAGTCTGTGAATTTCAACCTGGAGGCTATTTTGATAAACATAGCAATTTTGTTTTTGTCAATAACACATCTCAGTATAGTTATTAGTCAAGTAAAAGGAGAAAACTAATCTTACACCTAAGCTATCCATTCTCATCTTATTTATAAATGATACTTTCTTGGTCTACTAGCACTGTGCAGAGTTATTTCTCTAAAAAAAGTCATATTTACATCTACACATATAAAAAGCATTTTTATTTCAAAATGTGCACCCTTGTTGTACTCTGAGCCTCAAGTCTATTCTATTTTTGACACATGTATTTGTTGTTGTAGCCATTTCTAAGATGCAGATCCCACCATTGTGACCCATCGTCATTTATCCAGTGCATTAGATCAGTGGTGGGTCATACATTATAAACATGGATCCATTCTGATGGATCTAATGGAGCTTCATAACACCACTGAGCTCTTTAACCAATTTGTCATTCTATTCTTCTAATATAATGGAATCCAACATAATAAAATAGAAACAACGTGGTAAGACATAAAACAAGACATTGCATGTCTTTGTTTCAAAATACAGGACTGCTATCATTTCATAAATGTTAACAATTAATATGATCTCAAACAAGAAAGTGAAGAAATACGATCAAAATAAAAATACTGATCTTTGTTTATGTTAGTCTCTCTTCCGGTTTGCCAAAAGCTCCACAAAAAACTTAATTACTGTGTTGGCTACAACTACATTTATAACTATATACTGCTGAGAGAACTAATGCGAGATAAATAAGTCGTCTAAAAAAAATACATTATTTCTACATAGATGAGCATTACTTTGCTATGTTTCAGTTGTGAGCGACTATTAAAATCTGACCTTTTTGCAGGATGAGGGTTTGTCTGCGGGTCACATTGCTCCTCTTCCTCAGCTCATCCAAAGCACAGGTGTGTCCAGCCTCCTGCAGGTGCTCCGTTTCGGAATCGTCGGGATTCAAGGTGAATTGCAGCTCACAAGGCCTTACAGAAGTGCCCCTTCTGCCAGCCAGCACCACAGAACTGTACCTTCAGAAGAACCTGATCACAACAGTTCCCCCCGGGCAATTGGACAAGCTTACCAGCTTACAGAAAATCAACTTCTCCGGCAACCCCTGGCACTGCAGCTGTGACATTCGGTATCTCAAAGCCTGGCTGGACGACCACGCAGCCTCGCCCTCTTCCGTGGAAGTCTTGTGTTTCACACCACCTGCCCTCGCACACAGACCCTTACTGCAGCTCGCTGAAAAGGACTTTTCCGAGTGCGCCAGAAGACGATGTGCTGGCTTCGTTTTTAATGACGTGTTCCTAATAATTCTGCTTAGCACTCTCCTCATTCTTCTCCTTCTAACCCTCAAGACTGCAAGGTCATCGGCTTTCATTTTTAACGTCGATCAGAGGCACACAGGCATGGAAATGGAAACTCTGAAATCTCAAAAACCCAGGCACAGAAAAAGACCAGAAGCATCGTACAAGACGTTGTTATCAAAAGACCCAGAATCCCCGCTTGAGGAAAGTAATTTGACAGAGGACAGTGAGAAACTAATGCCTTTGCTAAACATGGAGATTCTGCCTCAGGTATTAGAGGTTTTGCAAAACAAGCACAATATAAAAATTAAAGCAACTTAATTTATTTCAAAACCCACATCCTAATACATCAGATAATCTTGGTTATTCTGCAACTAATGTTATAATCTAACAAAGCTGTAGAAGAACTAAAAAACATGTTTCAAATGGATTGTTGACTTAAATCCATTATGAAAACCTAGTGGCTACTTATGGTTTTATTTTATACAATATCAACATACAACATGACGTAAAGTGAACTGAAAACACATTATTGCAGGAAACAGTTGATCACATACCTTATTTGGATTTAATGTTCTTTTTATGTTGAGACAGTGAAAAATTGAATTTTATTACTGCAGTTTACTTAAGTATCTGTTAAATTGTGCAATATAAGAAGCCTGTCAAACTTATCTGGATCTATTTAATGCAATTGTTCTGTAGTTCAACTGACAATCATTTTATTCACAAGTATTTCCAACAGGCTCACACTAATCATTATGACAGACTTAGAAAACACATATACACACACACACACGATAATTACCTATTCAAGTTTTGTTCCACATATGGCAAAAATTTATACACCGCTGATGACCACAACTAAAAAAGATCCTAAGAATCGATACAACTTTATACCTTTACTGAACAGTGCAGATACAGCATATAGGTTAAAAATCTTCCTTCATTTTCTCCATTTCTCCCCTTTTCTCTTCAATGTAGTCCATGATGTTGGTCTGTAAGTCATCCAGTGCTGTCACCAGATGGTCATACATGGTCTACAAACAGGAGCAGGAGATGAACACTAGAATAGGATCTATGAGAGTCCGAGTTATTGACTCTGCAGAAACATCCTGGCTCTAGAATGCAAGGTGTAAATTGTGCTCAGGCTCATATCCCACCATCTTTCATCCTCAATAGATGCTCTGTTAAGACTTGTTTCATAACAGCTAACTGAAATAACTGAAAATGTTCCAATTTAGGGAACAGCATTAATTTATACACAAACACCAAAACTATTTTTCAAATACAAGAGAGCAGGGCGAACAATAATGTACCTGTGCTTTATCCGTCTCGCTCTTGCAATTTGCTTTCAAATCGTCCATTTTAGCTTTTAATTGCTGGGTCTGACTGTTAATTTCTTGAATCTCATTGAGCATATCCTCCCTCTTCTGATGGACCTGGTTGTATTCACTGAAAAAAAATGACACAAATAGTTAACTTATGTTAAGGTGCAAGATGTTAAATACATGTTCAACATAAACAGAAAAATACACTACGGGGTATGGAAAACTTAATTGCCCTTGAATCTAAACCAAACACGCTTTGACTTCCAATTACTGTGTCAGACCAGTTAAAGAGTTAACCCAATTTTCCCAACAAGATGCTCTTTCAAATGTTTAAAAAAATACATTTCAGATGTGTTATTTGTATACAGATGAGCAACGTTTAATATGTCATACAAATGAACTGATCTAGATCAAGCGTTTACAATAACAACTTTAGGTGAAGGAGATTATCCAATACAAGTCAAAATGAGCATATGTGTCAGTAAAACCTTCCGTACCCAAATATGGTCTGAACATGTTGATCCTTCATCTCCTGCTTCTTCTGCCTCTTGATCCGTTGCTTGTGTATCTTTTCCTGCTTCATGTGAAACGCCCTCTTCATTCGGCTTTCCTCATTGAACAGGTTCTTCAGTTCCTTTTTCGCCTTTTCGTTCGAGATATCCAAAATATGAATCTGTGAAATATAAACGCCCAAGCTTTACGACTGTAAACAAGTGAATCCAAGGCACCTCTTCAATAACATTTTCTGCTGATTTTCTGCATAATATGCACCAAACGCTCAAGAAAGGTACTGCTGCCAATGCACAAGATTTCTCACACCCAGAAACAAGTGTACCACCTACCGTACCTCTTCTTGTTGTTTATACATTTCGTCCATTGCACTCTGCAAATCCTGCAGCAGTTTGTAAACGCTCTGAATTTCGGCTTTGTACTGGTTATACGTCTGGTTTTTGATTTGGAGCTCCACAAATCGCACATCTGTTTTTTCCTGTAGAGAGAATTCTCACTAATTCAGAAAGTTCATTCCTAATCTGTTAAAATAACAAATAGAAATTCTGTACCAAACACGAAGACACTCTTCGACACCTTGCGCCAGTTAATTACCATTAAATATAATGTTAATTTACGGATACAATAATGTATATAAAATACAATACATACTTTAGATTTCCTAACGTTTTTCACGGTCTCCTTCATCTTCTCTTTTTCTTTTTTTATCTCCTCGGGAGGCTCCACAATCTGGGATCTCAGTTTAGCGATGTCTTCTTTCAATGTTGCCACCTGTACTTTCATTTGGTTCTGCATAGGAAAATAGAACAACACAGGAAGGTAACAGACGAGGAGGCCAGTCAACCCCTCATACATATTCGGGTGTTCACATCACCCTTATCTTAATCTCCGGATATCATCCAGCCATTTCCGGACAATTCTCATGGCACTGGCATCAACAACACAGCTTTGCAGGTTTAACAAGAGTTAGTTTCTCATGTGTTTGTAGCATTTAAGATTGTCCAACTTTATCTCAAAGAATGTCGCTCCTCATTACATCTGTGCTGTTGCAATGAAATGTTCAAACCTTTCACCGAGAATCAGAAGAGCCAGCCTCTTACACGGTCTTCATAAGTTTGGTGGAGTGTTTCATGAGAACCATAATTACAGCATCAGAACTGGCATTCCAGTTCCATTCGCATTACAGTTTTCTGTGATAGCCAACAAGAACAAGCTGCATTAAATATGAACCTGCTTAAAAGATTTATTGCATTGAACAAAAAACCTAAAAACAAAGATATTGCTTTCTGTTTATCCGCTATATTTCTAAAGCAGTTCTTTTCGACTCAGTAGTATTATGAACAATGTTTAGAAGTAGAATTGTCAGATATTAGCTTTATTTTAGAAGCATGTTATGCTTTTGTAAACTAACTTACAAATGTTTATAAACAAAATTAAGAAGTTCTATTCCTTACCAGCTTTTGTGTCCTTTCTGCGTGATCAGTTTTCAGTTCTGTTATTTTAGAACTGAAAGCTTCCTAAATGTAGGAAGAAAATATTTTTTTGCAACAAGTCATATTTTCATGTTCTGCAAATGTAGTTATTTTCTAAAACAATGCACAATTTAAAAATATTTCTAATCCCAAATGACAATAAAAACATTTAAACATTGCAAACCAAAGCTGAACTTTCACCACCGAAATAGATCATGTCAATTTGTTCATTTACACCCATCCCTCAAGTATTTAATCTATTTACCTTCACTCTACAAACTTCTAATAGCAGAAAGGTAAAAAAGTCATATTTACCAAAAACCATAGACTTTTAAATACGGGAAGTATTTGAGCCTATAGTCTCAGATAGCATGGGAAGTGCACAATGTAGCACAGCCCCAAGAATCCTCACAGTTAGAGGCTCGGAATAGTCTATCCTCCAAGGTTACCATTCAGTAATCAGTCCAAATTGCTGATGGCCCTTCCTAATTTGTACTATTACAGTTCCCCACCCTAACACTGTATACCTATATATTCTACCCAAGTAGTCAGATGGGGGATTAGACTTTTTCCTGTTTGGTTTTCCCTTTGACCACACAACCTCCATCTTCACTGGCAATGGAAAACACTACAGCGTCACGTAACAGAGTGAGCTTAACGGTGGTCTCTTTACTCTGGTCTGCAGCTCATGGTCCTAGCACTCCACTGGGAACTTGCGTCCTGTGCTAGGATTACCAATTTCTCAGGAAAATCTCCGGTCCAAGGTCAAATTGCCAAATATGAAAAGACTGCTTTGCGACTGACCGCCTCCTGCGCTCCGTGACAGGACTGGCTCTGGAGGTCAGCGAGGGCAGCAGCCAGCTCTTCATACTGAGCCTGCTGTTCAGGTGGAATCGTCCTGTAACAGTCAGAGGACCAGCATTGAGGCTTACAAACTAAGTCACTGCCTGTATAAACCGCTACAGCAGAAGGAATGCCCACACATACATGAGCTCCTGAACTTTCTTTTCTGCTTTGTTTATGTTTTGAAGGAGGCTCTGTAGCTTCTCCACGTCAGATTTCTGAAAAATAATATCATGACAGGTTGTTTTTTTGGTACATACAGCATGCGACAAATAGCACAGAGCCAACAGTAACACACTTCATCTTTTATGGGTCTACTCTTATGTGTGCAAGAAACAAGGTATGCAAAACTGACCACTGAGCAGATTGTAGCACCACAATGAAAATCTGGTCATATTTTAGCAATGACAAGATTATATAACTGGTAAGACTATGTTCTTCCACATGAACTGTAAGGAAGAAAATGTGTTTTGTTCTCTTCCTGACGTAAAGTCAGGAAATTAATGATTTTAAAAAAGATCTCCATTTATTGTCAGGTGGACGATCGCTTTGCATTTTGCGTACCTCTTTTCTAAAAAAAAAAAACGTACTAAAATTATTTAGGCTTGATTATTGAATTAAAATCACTATCGACTATCACAAGCCGATTGAATTATAGCAGTGCTTCACCAGCACATTTAGGCTTAAGACTCCACTCTTCAAATTGAGACCTTAGTTAGGACCAAAAATTGAAGAAGTCACCATTACATTTGAATAACTATATTAAAATCTAAAGAGTTATCATCTCATACAAATAATTCAGTACTCTTTTGAACCAGAACCCAGTACATTTTTTCCGCACCAGTATTGTAAGTTAACAGTTTTTAGTCCCACTCACATAGGTCTGCTGGGTCTCTGCAAGCATTCCTTGACATAGGTTTCGAAAGTGAAGAAAGTTCATAATCCCACTCAGAATACAGATGGTTCGTTTTACTTCTGCAAAATCAGGTTTAATATGAGAATGGTCATCCTCTGACAGGTAGGACATTTCCTGACATTTCTCAGCCCTGTGTTGATGGGCCTGCTAGGCAGATGCTTTAAAAAAAGCAGGGCTGCTATGGAACAGTACGTTAACAGTTAAACACTGCGTACGTCCCTCTGTACTAAGCTTCTAACTTTTAATAGTTATTTGGTTTTTATCAAGCTCCTGCCATGCTACAAAACAAATACAGCACTTGGGCGTCTTTTAAAACAGGTTGCATACCAGAGAATGTATCGGTTTACATGATAAAGTCATAAAACAGCTATATCAACCACTGAAGTGTAGGATCAACCTACAATACAAGCCTCAGTACACAGCAGATCACATGGATGAGCAAGAAATTGATTTACTTGCTTGATTCACTAACTGAATTAAGGGGAAACATGATGGAGGGTGGATTGTGCAAGTAAAACACAGGATAAGCCCATACACAGGGGTTAACACCCACACTCTTTCCAACTGACATGGACTGACTCATGACCAAGTAGATAGGACTTCACTTTAACATCCCATTTGAAGTATGACACCTTGTATGACAGTGTCCCTGGTCTTAGAACCAGGGCACTTGTCTCAGACGTTTGGGTCCTGGGGGAATAGTGTAACCTACTGGTCCACCAACACCACTTACAGCAACACTCTGGTTTTCCTTGGAAGTCTCCAGTCACAGTACTAACCAGGTCCAGTCTTGCTTAGCTTTGAGATCTCATAAGATCAAGCTGCAAGGTGGTGACCCTGCTGCAGATTAGAAAACTAATACCGACCTTCAGCTCATAGAAACATACATGACTGTCAGCACAAAGAATGATGTGTGGTAATATATACCTGTTCTTGAAAAGGCAATTCCTTCAATTGAGGACAAACTTGTAAAACACTCAAGGTGTAGAGATGTTGGACAGTTTAGTCAGCTAGCCTCATCTCCAAACTGACTTTTAACACCAGTCTATGTCATAATAATGTTAGGGAACACCTGTTGCTGTGTCAATACGTTATAACTATTCAACAAACGTTGTAAAGGTTGAGTAACCTCAAATGTCATACATGACTTGCAATCAAACCTTTAGTTACACACATGAAAGGCACTTATTGATTGTTCTTAAAGTCAGACAGAACATTGTGAGATGGAAATAAACTGTTATAAGCTCTCAAACTCATGTAAAGGGAATTTGACACTTACCTGTTCTTTTCAATTACAGCTAAATTTAGCACAACTGTAGGCACAAAGAGAAATCTCTTCAAATTTGTCACTTACTTGGACTGATAATGTCATTCAGCTGGAAGTCATAGATGTGGCACATTGGCAAAAACTGACACCTGGAGTTATGAAATGGAGTGTTAACAAGCTTCATCAAGAGTTACCAATACAAGGTAAGCTCCAATGCCACAAAGCCTGTTTATGAACTCGAAGATAAAAACAGAATATTAACAAAAGATCTCAAATACTCATTCCATTCATCCAGTTAACATTAATCTCTTAAAATATAAAACAATTTAGAAAACCGAAATATAAAAAACCACTTTTATTTGATGCAATAACAACTGTTTTCATATGTACACAATCACACAGCATTTTAAAAATGTAGCGTACTGAACACTTACATGCAAATATATACGCTGAAAATAGGCGTCACACCCTCCAGTATTGCAGAGTACTCCATGTTTTCATTCACCGGGGTCTGTACCAGAAACAGGAAAAAAATAACAATAAAAACAGTTTCCGCGTTTCAAAATGAGAACAAAACAAGTAGAAATTGTGAAAATAAATACTTTTACAACTATACACATTTGATTGTCTCAAATAAGACGATTCCATCAGTTAATGGTGGTGAAAATACTACTTACCATGCCGTGGAATTCTGGTCGAAAGCCGAACACCTGATGCAGAACTTTCATGTAGAGTCTCTGAATGGTTTCTGGCTGGATACAAAAAATACACAGATGACAATGCAGCTAAAATTACCAATGTTTCCGTCACTCACAAGGCACAGAAATTTGTAACCCCGTTACCTTCTACATTAGACTGAACATTAATGAAACCTTAAATGGTGAACAACCTTTTTTATTTGTACTGTACATCGCAGAAACAAATATTAACGCAGTTATTACCATACAAACTTTGCTAGGGAGTAATACATAAAAAAACACTTCAAATTTGGGAAATCTAAGTAAGCTTTGTACATACCTTTGGGATCGGTGTAATATCATTTTTGGTAATGTTTTCATCTAAAACGTTGTTGCGGAGAAACTGCACAATTGAATCAACTTTATATAAGGGGAAGGTATTCTCATCCATTTTCTGCGCGAATACAAACACAAAAACAGAATCTGTCTGGAAGAAAAAAACTATATTCTGACTATTGGAGCTGTGTTTCTAAGTATACGAAATCTGCAAAAACACAATTAAGCACAACTTAACATAACAAAGCAGCGTGCTCACAAAATCCGTGCTCGCAAATAACACTCAGTGGGTTTCCACGTTTTCGTTTAACGAATTGCGATGTGCTTCAACTTTACGATGTACTGTGAATACCTGCAGGTAGCCTTTCGCTTAAACACTTGAAAACTTCGCTGTCCGCTTGGGAATCCAGTCGTTGGCATTTCATTGGCTTTTCTGTTTTATAGCGGGATATGCAGCGTATAACTGCCCCCTGCCGTATTGGAGTAAAAAGTCTCATTTAATTTGATAAATGAACCCGTAATCCTTGCCAACATCAGAAATCTTTGTCCATGTGAAACATCATCGTGTCCTTTTGTTGTAATCGAAGTTGCATTAACCCTTCTCTAACGTATTGTACTGTTCTACTCATTATTGTATAACACACTCCCGTCAAAAGAAGTTCTGAGTTTCCCGGTTAGTGCAATGATTTGTTCAAGTCACAGTGCAGTAACCTAAATATGCTTTGAGTAAACTTATTCCTTCTACATTCCCCTGATTGTCTTAACACCTTTCTCAATCTTACAAAAGTCCTGCACTAAAAGCTTACTTGCAGTACTAAAGGCAGTAACTACTCTTCCTCCCACTTGAGCCCTAGACTGCTTTAATCAAACATGAACACTTCCTAAACAAGTTAGATGGACAATCTTTGCTTTACAGACCTGCAATGCAGTATTTTACACGTTATATGCAAGCCAAAAAGCAGAAAAGAGTTTGGTTTACTATTAGTTCCCAATAAGTACACATGCAGATAAATTCACCTTGCTCTCTCAGCCCATTAGATCAAGGTTAGGCCTAATGAGTAGCTCTATCATCTAGGCTGCTGCTGTAAGTGGTGATGGACCAGCAGTTCCAAACTAGTGCCCCAGTACAGTCATCAGTGACACTATGCTATACAGGCCGCTTTCTTTGGATGAGACATTAAGCTGGGTTTTTGAATAATTAGTCATTAAATATCCTTCTTTAGAGCACTGATGTTAATGACACTAAATCTCTCTCTGAGCTTGCACAAGCTGGTCTGACTTGTTCCTCCGTAATTCAACCAGTAATTTCTCACTTTTCTGCCTGATCTGCTGTGTTACGGGGCTGCATTTCAGTGGTGGATGGGCCTGCGATATGTAAATATGGTTTGTAATCCTGTGCGATTTGGGGAAAAGATCTATATTAAATGTTAATAATTATTAGATCAGGTGGGTAGCTGCGTCAGCATGCGTAGGCTGCAAAGGAACAAGTAATAGGTTTATTCCATGCTGAAAAAAAGAAGAAAGAGAACACAACGTTTCGGCCGTGGAGCCTTCTTCACACCTGAAGAAGGCTCCACAGCCAAAACGTTGCGTTCTCTTTCTTCTTTTTTTCAGCATGGAATAAACCTATTACTTGTTCCATAATTATTAGATGTTGTTAATGCAATTATTAATTACATGAAAGAAGCCTTGCATCCTAAATTGCAATGTTCTCTCACAGAGGCCACATTATAAGCATTCGTATTTGTTGTATTTTCACCCGTCTAGACTTGTAAGAAAGGCTTGTATTTTTGTAAGAAATATAGTTGTAAGAAATAAAGTACCTTCAGTGACATAAACAAGCCTAAAATCATTGTATAGCCCATTCTCAAGTACCACAATTCAGTACCATAAGTACCATTCTCAAGATCAATACCGCTATTGCTCAGAACTGTCAGATTGTAGCTTGTATAAATAATGTTTTCCAACATTCGCCTCACACATCTGTTTCTGTGTGCTGGAGCTCCCCACACTGGATTCTCCAGGCAGCCCGTTCCTGAAAAAGGCTGTTCTGACTCAAAGTTAAAAGAAGTCATTTCTAAATTTTACATTTTGATTCTTCTCAAATATTTCCACCAGCTTTCTTCCTTGTTTGCTCAGAGCCCAAAATTATTAACTTTGAAGGCATTAGTGTTGAACATGAAGTTTGTTTTAAATTTGTTTAAAGAGATGAGTCATCTTGGGGAAAGGCTCATCTGTAACCTGAAAATCAGGTGGGGCCTCCTAAAAAAACACAAATGAAAAAATGACACTTGAGCCAGGAGTTCAGTTTTCATGTAACGATATATTTATCTACAGATAGATACCAGCCATTTTTCAAGACAATAGCTTTTACAGACACAGAGAAACTGAATTGTAAATGTCAGCAGACAAGAGTCTTTACAAGTTAAGCTACTTATTTTCAAAGTAAAAAACAGAAACATTATTTGCAAATACCTTTTCATTTTCTTAAAAGTCTCATATTGAAATGGAATGGAAACAAAGTCTTGAGTTCCTTAAACCCATGCACTGAAAAAGATCACAAGGATCTTATAAAAGCCCTCTGATAAAGGTCAAGGTCTGATAAAGGTTTAATTTTTACTGTAATTAAAACTAATAACTATTTCTGGTCCAAACATTTCCAACGTTAAGCAAAAACTAAAATATGCTAAAATAAAAAATAAAAAAATACCTCTGATGACCAGAAGCATTTATAACTTTACTGTACAGCTTAGATACAAAGCTTTTTAAGGATAACATTTTTAAAAACATGCTTTCATTTTCTCCATTTCTCCCTTTTTCTCTTCAACGTGGTCCATGATGCGGGTGTGTAAATTATCCAGCGCTGTCACCAGATGGTCATACATGGCCTGCAAAGACAGTTTAAACAAGAATAAACTGTAGAAAACTCTGAACTCCGTAGACAAGACATAAAGAATGTTAGTTTACCTTTCTACAGAATCTGAATAATGAGTATGCATGACAACCTGCCTGCCTGAGAGTTAAGCTTTTTCTATAACAGATTCTGTTAATCACTGTTTTATCTTATTGCCTTTTATTAAAGCAAATAAAATTAAAATATAGGCTTGGAATGTAGCTCCCATAGAATGTTAATCTCTAAATACAAATGTGCACTAAAGAGATTCAGAGGTAAATCGTACCTGTGCTTTGTCAGTCTCTTGCTCACAACATCCCTTCAAATAGTCCATTTTAGCCTTTAATTGTTGAGTCTCGCTGTTTATTTCTTGGATCTTGTTCAGAATATCCTCTCTGTTCTGATGGACTTGGTTGTATTCACTGAAAGATGAAAATGTATCACAAAGACAACCAATTTTAGGGAACAAATTGCTAAGCATGTCTTCACATTTAAAGAGAAGAAAATGCTGTAACATACATTACAAGATCTGAAAAACTCAGCCATTTAACTGAGATAAAAAAAACAAAAGAAACAAATCTGTTAAAGTTAAACAATTAAAACCAAAAACAAAAAAACATCTTATTTACAGAAATTGTATATAAAGAAATGTTTTTCCACACGATGGGAATTTTGTCTTTCACTTCCCTGTGTTTTAGATATGCTACTAGGTGTGGCTGAATTTCACAACCAATGACAGAGAAACACAAATACTGAGTTGCCATATGTTTAGGAGATAGTAAGATGCAGTACATTTTCCAGAAGTACCTGAAACCTGTTGTTACCTGACCAATCTTCTGATAGTAAGTGATAAGATGAACAAATATAATATAACGAAGTTAAGAATTCCTGAAAAGTCCCATAAAAGTCTTTGACTGTTTGACACCAAACCTGTCCTGAACCCTGTTTTCAATGGACTCTTTGTAAGGTGTTATTATTTATAATGGGCCAAGTGTTCTTTAACTGATTACCACTGGACATTTAACAACACAACATAATTTGATATCTCATATCTCACAACAAGCATATGCGTCAGTAAAACCTTCCGTACCCAAATATGGTCTGAACATGTTGATCCTTCATCTCCAGCTTCCTCTGCCTCTTGATCCGTTGCTTGTGTATCTTTTCCTGCTTCATGTGAAGCGCTCTCTTCATTTGGCTTTCCTCAGCAATCAGGTTCTTCAGTTCCTTTTTTGCCCTTTCATTCGAGTTATCGAAAATGTGAATCTGTGAAATATAAACGCCAAAGCTTTATGATTAGAAGACTGTGAAAAAAGGGAATATAAGGCACCTCTTCAGTAACATTTGTTGCTGCTTTTTGAAAATCTGCATCAAACACCCAAACATGAGGACCAAACACCCATGAAAGGAACTGCTGCCAATGCACAAGATTTCTCACACTCAGAACCTACCTCTTCCTGTTGTTTATACATTTCGTCCATTGCACTCTGCAAATCCAGCAGCAGTTTGTAAACACTCTGGATGTCTGCTTTGTACTGGTTATACGTCTGGTTTTTGATTTGCAGTTCCACAGATCGCACATCTGCTTTTTCCTGTAGAGAAGATTTTCACTCATTCAGAAACGTCAGATTCATATTGTGAAACAGACTCAACACAGAGAAACTACAGTACAAGGTTCTTCATATTTTCAATGACTCTTTGAGGAAAATCACT
Organism: Lepisosteus platostomus; assembly: GCF_059453375.1. Taxonomy (NCBI): domain Eukaryota; kingdom Metazoa; phylum Chordata; class Actinopteri; order Semionotiformes; family Lepisosteidae; genus Lepisosteus; species Lepisosteus platostomus. The sequence goes on along the minus strand of NC_142616.1, from coordinate 63,807,292 downwards.
TTTGTAAGCAAAAGAGACATGACTTCTACACACATCTTTAATTCATATTCTTATAATACAGTACATACTATATATGTAAAAATCTACATGTGAGTAAAAAGCAGTTTGGGAAACTTTAACTTAAATTTCTTTTCTATTAAAATCACAAACATAAATTCAGTAAGAATACTACTATACCTTTTGAATTCTTAATAGAGACACCTTGTCTTAAATACCTTGCCTCAGGGAATGTGGATTATTAAGCAGAATAACTGTTTAAAAATATACCTTAGTTTTCTTAATGTTTTTCACAGTCTCCTTCATCTTCTCTTTTTCATTTTTTATCTCCTCGGGAGATTCCACAATCTGGGATTTCAGTTTAGCGATGTCTTCTTTCAATGTTGCCACTTGCACTTTTTTCTGGTTCTGCACAGGAAAATAGAACCGAACAACACAGGTGACAGATGAGAGGAGGCCAGTCGATCCTTCATGCTCATTTGGGTGTTAATATTTTATTAATGCCAGGATCTCATCCACCCATTTTATGACATTTTCCATCAACAACATCAACCAGCATCAACAATACAGCTAAGAGTTGGATTCTGATAACGTTATAGCATTTAAAATTATCCAGTTTTGCCTGTTACTATGCTACTACCCCCATTACACCTGTTCTGTTACAGTGTAATGTTCAAAATTTACACCCTGAATTGGAAAAGGCCAGTCTTTCACATCACCTATATCAAAAGACTAGCATGCATTATAGTTACAGCATCAGAACTGTACTACAACATTAACAAAATGCTGCCTGACAAAACAATTAACTTAAAGGGGAACTGCAGTCCCAATTTCTCGTACTGGTTATTAAGTCCCGGTAAAAAAATAAAAATAAAATTGTACAAATTCCAAATTTAGCACACAATCGGGAACTTTGTGAAAGTACTGTATGGTGGCCACATTGTGCAAAAGGGCAAGAGTGAGAGCTTGCAAGGAGTGCGATGTGAAGCAGCCCTTCCTGCTCACCAGTCACTTTAATGACTAATGTGATGCGATGTGCGAGAGAATTAGTACAGGTTGCACAACACACACGCCACTGCAGAAATATTCCAACGTGACCTGCGTGCACAGTCGAATAAATTGTATTTGTTTGGTAAAACCGTTTTGAAGACGAGAGCAATATTTTTAGTGAATTAAAAGAGATTTACAAGCCTGCTTGTTAACAATGTGATAGGGCGGCTTCACGTCACAGGACGTTTTGTTGCCTTGTTCTGAATCATAGAATATGGCGCTGTGCATACCTGGAAATGGA